>NC_062568.1:116071699-117321699 GCF_022837055.1 Prionailurus viverrinus | reverse complement strand
CTTACAAGGACCTTGTTGATTACCTTGGGTCCACCAGGAGAATCCAGGCTAACCTCTCTATCTCAGGATCCTTAATATATCACATCTGCAAAGTCCTTTTTTGCCATATGAAATAATATTCTTGGAGGTTCTGGGGATTAGGATGTATTCAGCCTACCACAACGATCATAAGAAACTTGATAACTCTCTTCAAATATTTGAAGGGCTGACATGTGGAAGATGGAAGAAGGATTAGGCTTTTTCTGTGTGGTCCCAAGGGATAGAATTAGAACTCGTGGGTGGAAGTTGCAGAGAGACAGATTTGTACCCACTGTAAGAGAACTTTCTAACAGCCAGAGCTGTGAGAATGGAGTGGGCAGTCTCAGAAAGCAGCAGCGTGTCCCAGACGCTGGCAGTGTCAAGCAGAGGAGGAAGGTCCTCTTACTGGAGTTGCTGCAAAGGAATCTCAGCTTTGGCTGGACTGTGGCAAGCCTTCGACCCTTGCTAGCCCTGAGACCGAGTGGTTCTGTGAGCACAGCCCAGCCTATTAGCATTCGGACATGAAACATGGCCCCTGCCTTAAGGAATTCTATTCTGGCTCGTTAGTTGCTTCACTGCTTTATTGTCACCCTTTCAACATTGCAGCAAACGAAGGGCCAAAAAAAGAGATTGAACACAAGGGCTATAGATTTAGAAACTCACTGCCAAGACAGTGACCCAATTCTGGTTGGTAAACATTCTTGTGGATTAAATATATTTTCACTTATTTTCATAACTCCATTTCTTTCATCCAGGTGAAAGAAAAACAGACTTAAAAAAAACCAGAATAGATGACATTTCTAAAAAGTTATATGGAAGGGAGTTTGAATAATCCTGCAGTTTTCCAGATAGAAGAGAAGTTTTTGGAATTCAGTAGGCCATCGTGAAGGCTTTGGGTGAGGAATTCAGTAAGGATAGAGTCAGTTGATCCATGTTGGGTATTTTACAGTTTCTCTGGAAGATCTAGTCTCTATTAGTAATTCACTTTCAGGTCTACTCAAAAAGCTACACTGAAGCTCAAGGAATCCAAGTCAAAGGTCCGTACACTGGGGAGTGCCTTTTATGCTGATGGTCAATAAAGATTGCTTTGGGAGACCTGGAAAAGTTTATGAGCTCTTAGACATCTCTTGATGTATTATGTACCAAATTCATTTCCTCCATATATTTTTAATGAGTTTTCTAGATTAAAACTTTTTTTGTTTTTTGGAGAAGGCTACAGCATTTGCTTTGAGATGTATTTTTGCTGTAACTGAACTGAATTGAACATATTTTCTAACCAGTCTGGCATAGAGCAGCATCGTGGTGTTGACCTTTTTCCCCCTGAGGCTAGTGTGCTTTATGTTTTCTACTTAATGATCTTTTGACTTTACTAACAATCCACAAAAGATTTCCATGGTTTCTGTAGCTTCCAACTTATATTTCAAAACCTGTCCCAGATGGTAGGTATGTTTAAAGATTCTGTTAAATAAATCAAATGTTCAGTTAAAAATCTGTGCCATTTATTTGACAGTGAAAGAGAGGTAATCCCATCAGGGGTTTGACCAGGGTATGAATCATTAAATAATAACGTTGGAGAGGACTTTGAGAAATTACCTTACCTGACCCTCTTCTTTAAAGAGGCAGTTGACCCCTCCCTCACTTGTAGTTCTGCACATGTGCACTAGCTCTCTTTCTCTCTCTCTCTCTCTCTCAAATAAGTGAAGGAAGGAAAAAAGGAAGGAAGGGACGCCTGGGTGGCTGAGCTGGTTAAGCATTGACTCTTGATTTCGGCTCAGGTCTTGGTCTTATGGTTGTGACATCCCACTGTGGAGCCCACTTAAGATTTTCCCTCTCCCTCTGCCCCTCTCCTGTCACATGCACACACACACTCTCTATCTCTGTCTCAAAAAAAAAAAGGGGGGGGGGGAGCAAATGACCTAAATTTCTGGAGTATGTTCCTCAAGATGGAGACTCTAAACCAAAGTTTCGCAAAATCTGGGCTCTAGGGCCTTCAGGAATCCTCTGAAGCTGCATGTAAAATTTCTGTGAGCGTATCTTTTTACGGGACAAAGGTCCACTGACTTTTATTGATTCGTTGGTAAATTATTCTATACCTCATTTCTATTTAGTAAATGTTATGTGTCAAGCTTGTACTGGGCACCTCGGCCATACTCTTAATATAGCATTTAAACAAACTTCGCTTTTTTTAATTTATCCACAGCAGGTAGGAGGTAACCAATCTTTAAAGAATAGGGATCTGTACTGCCATTATAATAATGGGTGCCAATAATTATTTTAGTTGAGTAGATCTCAGAGTTCTGGTTATTTTAGGAAGGAAATCAGAAGTGGACAGTATCTGCATGCAGTCAACCAGATGTAAGGGGCTAGGACTCTGTGACTACTTAAGGTTCTTTGTTTTGTGTATTTCTGGTCTACTCTTGTTTTGTTCTCATTATACTCTATGGTCTATAACTACCTTGGCTGTTGTGTTTTTGTTTTTTGGTTTTTCAATCTGTGTGTGTTGCGGTTTGGTTTTGCCTACTGATTGTCTGATCTAGGATTTGGTGACCTGGGTGTGTACTGTGCGCTCCCAAAGAAATCATGTTGTTTTTGGAATCTTCCTTCTCACCATTAGTATGAACTGACTTGACAGTGGTAGGTAAACCTTGCCCTGCCCAGCTCTGTCTTTACCCTTTTGACGGTAAGGGTGCGAACTTAGATAGCAATTACTGTTTTATGTGTCCTTGAAATTTTTATTGATGTAACTCTAAATCCACATATAGTTCTAAGAAATAATGGAGATCCCATGTATCTTTTCCCCAGCTTTCCCCAATGGCGGCATGTTGTGCAAATTACAGTAGAGTATCACAACCAGGATATTAACATGAATACAATCCATCAGTCTTATCCAGTTTTACTTGTACTTGTGTGTATGTGTGTGTGTATGTGTTTACTTCTGTACAGTTTTATCATTTGTGTAGGTTTGTGTATTCACCCTCATAGACAAGCTGTAGGCCTGTTCCTTCACCGGGATCCTTTCAGTTGCCCCTTACAAGCACACTTGCCTTACAGCTTCCTTCTCGCCCTCCATCTTCCTAACTCCAGCAACTGCTAATCTGGTTTCCACTTCTACAATTTTGTCATTTCGTAAATGTTATGTAAATGCCATGTGTAACTTCTGGGGATTGGCTTTTCTTTCATTCAGCATAATCTCCTGGATGTTCATCTTGAGTTGATGCATGTAGTAATAGTTTGAACATTCATGCCCCAGTTTTAGTGTGAACAAAAATGAAAAGGTAGCAGTTGGCCTTATAAAATGAGTTGGGAAATGTTCCTTCCTCTTCTGTCTTATAGAAGAGATTGACAGGTCGCATAGAACTGGTTTTAATTTTTGTTTAAATGTTTATAAAATTCTCCAGTGAAATCTTCTAAGCATGGAGATTTCTTTTTTTAGTTTTTAAACTACAATTTTAATTTCCTTAAGGTTTAAAGGATTATTCAGATTATCTATTTCATCTTACTTGAGTGGTTTTTGGAGAATTTTCATTTTCTTTTAAATTATTGAATCTATAAGTATAAGGTAGTAAATTTGTTAATATTTACTTATTCTTTTAATGGCTGCTGGATCTATAGTGATATCTCCTATTTCATTCCTGATATTGCTGATTTATGACTTCTGTCTATTAGTCTTTGTAGATAGAGGTTAACCAATTTCAATGATATGTTTTCAAAGAACCAGCTCTTTGTTTAATTTTCCCTTTTGGCCTCTCCCACTATCATTGATTTGCTTTTATCTTTATTTCCTTCTTTCTGCTTGCTTTGGGTTTATTGTTTTTTTTCTAGTTTCTTGAGGTAATAACTAACTTAGATTATTTGAGACCTTTCCTTATTTTTAACATAAGTATTTAGTGCCATACATTTCCCTGTCAGTACTGCTTTAGCTGCATCCCACATATTTTGGTGTGTTGTACTTTCATTTTCATTAAGTTTTGTGTATTTTTTTAAAAAATGTTTATTTTTGAGAAAGAGAGCATGAATGGGGGAGGGGCAGAGAGAGGGGGACAGGGGATCTGAAGCAGGCTTCATGCTGACAGCAGCAGGCTCAATGTGGGGCTCGAACTCACGAATCGTGACATCATGACTTGAGCCAAACTTGGATACTCAACTGACTGAGCCACCCAGGTGCCCCTCTTTTATTGGTTTCTAGTTGATTCCATTGTGATAAAAGAATATAGTATATAGGATTTCAATTTTTAAAAATTTGTGAAGGTTTCTTTTATAGCCCAGGGCTGTTATCTCTCTCAGTCAATCTATAGGTACTTGAAAAAAAATTGGGTATTCTGCTGTTGGTTGGGGTGTTCTGTTTCTATCAAAGAGATCCTGTTGATTACTTTTGTTTAGATCTTCTACATCTTTGCTGATTTTCTTTCTAGTAGTTCTGTTAGTTGCTGAGGGGAGTATTGAAATTTCCAACTATTAATTGTGGATTTGTTTATTTCCCCTTTCAGGTTTGTCAGGTTTTGCTTCCTATATTTTGAGGTTCTGTTTTTTGGTGCATACACTTTAGGGTTCACTATGTTTTCCTGGTAGATTGATCCTTTTATTTTATAATATCCCTATTTGTCCTTTGTAATTTTCTTTGTTTTCAAGTGTACTTTATCAGATATTGATATCACTCCTGCTTTCTTAAATTAACATTTGCATAGCATACCCTTTTCTGTCCCTTTACTTGCAACCTATTCTGTTGTTGAAATTGGATTGAGTTTTTTGTAAACAGCTTGTATTTGGGCCACTTTTTTTTTTTTTAATGTTTATTCATTTTTCACACACACACACACACACACACACACACACACACACACACACACGGAGTGTGAGTGGGGGAGGGGCAGAGAGAGAGGGAGACACAGAATCTGAAGCAGGCTCCAGGCTCCAAACTGTCAGTACACAGCCTGACACAGGGCTCGAACCCATGAACCATGAGATCATGACCTGAGCCAAAGTTGGGCGCTTAACCAACTGAGCCACCCAGGTGTCTGTGTTTTTTGGTTTTGTTTTGTTTTGTTTTTTTTCTTTAAAGCATGCTATCAGTCTCTGTCTTGATTAGTATTTACATCACTTGCTTTTAAGGTGATTTCCTTAGTCTGCTCAGCCTGCCATAACAAAATGCTACAGGCTAGTTGACTTAAGTAGTAGACATTTATTTTCTCACAATTCTGGAGACTGAGAAGTCCAAGATCAAGGTGTTGGCAAGGCACGTTTCATTCTGAAGCCCCTTCTCCTGGCTTGCAGGTGGCTACCATCATTCTACATGCTCACATGATCTGTTCTTTGTGAGTGGAGAGAGAATAGAGCTCTTACCTCTTCTTATAAGGATACTAATCCTGTTGGATCAGCTTGACCTCATGTGACTTTAATTACCTCCTAAAGGCCATTTCTCCAAATGTAGTTACTTTAGAGGTTAGGGCTTCAGATCTGTATGAATTTGGGGGGAATGCAGTTTAGTCTATAGTAATTATTTATAGGTGAGTGCTTCAGTCTGCCATTTTATTATTTGTATTGTGATTACTTTTTATAGTGAGAAAGAGAAAGTCTCTCTCTTTCTCAGACACACACACACACACACACACACACACACACACACACACAGTAGTCCCCCCTTATCTACAGTTTCACTTTCCTTAGTTTCATTTACCTGCAGTCACCTCAAGTCCGGAAGCAGATGATCCTTCTCCTGACATAGTGTCAGAAGGTCAAATAGTTGACTAAAGCTTTATCACAATGCCTGTCATTTCACTTCATGCCATCGGGTAGGCATTTTATCACAAAAAGAATGAATACAGGACACTGCACTGTCATATGCTCTATTTTATTCTTAGTTATTGTTGTTAATCTGTTACGGTGCCTAATTTATAAATTAAACTTTATCATAGGTGTGTATATATAGAATAGGTCTATATGAGTTTGGAACTCTCCGTGGTTTCAGGCATCCTCTTGGAACATATCCCGCTCCCTTCCGCTCCCCTCCCCCCTCCCCCGCCGTGATTAAAAGTAGACTGGTGTATATTCTCAGTTCCCTGGATCAACATTCTACCACTTTGAGTAAAGTATGAAAACCTTACTTCCATTTAGGTTTCTTTATTTTTCCCACTTTTAAATATTAGACACCAGATGGTATTATAATTTTTGTTTCCATCTTCAGGTATAATCTATAAAACTCATGAGAAGGAGAGTTTATTGTATGTACCCATATTTCTGCTCTTTCTGTTATTCTTTCTTCTTGGTGCTCCAAGATTCCTTTATTTCTTTTTTTATCATTTCCTTTCTGTTTTAAGAACCTTCTTAAGTCATTCTTTAAGGGTATGTCTGCCAGTGACGAATTCTTCTAGAAATCCTTCGTTTGATGTCTTTCTTTCCTCTTCATTCCTGAAGGATAGTTTCTCTAGATATAGAACTTGTGGTAAGCAATTTTTTTTCTTTAATTGCTTGAAAAATGACTGTTACTTCTTGCTTCCATAGTTTTGGATGAGGTGTTCCTCTGGATAATGCATTGTTTTTCTCTGGCTACTTTCCAGATTTTTTTCTTTCTTTAGTTTTCAGAAGTTTAATTTTGTGTTTTGCTGTGGATGTTCTTGGGTTTATCCTGTTCAGTGTCTGCCCAGTTTCTTACTTCTGTATGTTGTGTTTTGCCAGTTTGGGGGAGTTTCTAGCCATTATTTCTTTGAGTACCTTTTCAATTCTATTCTCTTTTCTCGCCTCTTTCTGGGACTCTGATGATGCAAATATTGTTGATTCTTTTATTAGAGTCCAACAGGTTTCTGAGGCTTTGTTCATTTGTGTTCAGTCTATTTTCTTTCTTACTCAGATGGGTTAAATTCTACCATACTTTGCTCAGCTTTACTGATTCTGTCCTCTGTCATCTTGAGCCTCTTTAGAGAATCTTTTTTTATTCCCTATTAATGTATTTTTCAATTCTGTAATTCCATTTGGTTTCTTTTTCTAGCTGCTTTTTTTCCCCCTGAGGTTTTTATCTTTTCATTTACTTCAAGAGAGTACGAAATTGATTGTTGAAGCATTTTTATAACCACTGCTTCACAGTCGCTGTTTGATAATTCCAGTATCTGATTCATCTTTGTGTTGATGGCCATTGATTGTCTTTTCTTATTCAGGTTGTGATATTCTTATTTCTTGGTATGATAAGTGATTTTTTATTGCATTCTGGGCATTTTATGTTAGAGACTCTGAATCCTATTTAAATCTTGTGTTTTAACAGATAATCATTCTGTTGAGAGGAGGCAGGATGTCATGCTATACCTTATGGGACATGATTCCAATGAGGGCTTAATTTTCTGAATGTTTGTGGTGTCATTTTGATCTGCTTAGTTTATCTGGTGCCTCTGTGGCTCCTCCTGGTCCCCATTGGTGCTGCCTGAGGAAGTGAAAGGGCTTTTCTCAGGCTGGGCCACCTTGTATCTCTGTATGGAAGAGGGGAGTTTCAGGCCTCTGAGACCAAAGAGGGCCCCCAGGCTGGTCACTTGTGGCAGAATTGATCTTTCTAGTGCTATCTGTTTTCCCTGTTATTTCTCAGTAGGGCAGGGAAATCTCAGATCTTGAGAGGAAGAAGATTGTTACCCCTGGCTGCTGCTCGTTAGTGGGACTTCCAGTCGTACCTCCTTGCCTTTGGTGGTGAGCTCAGCTGGTGTCATTGGAGAGGCCCTCCTGGACTGGCTTTTCTGCTAGATTGGGGATTGGGACATGCCAGGGTTAGGTCACCTTCTTCTGTTGAATGGAAGGGAAGGCACATAAGCCCTGCCTCTGTATTGCTCCTGTAGTCCTAGGATCCCAAACCAGTGTGTCTTCCTTTTGAGATCTTGCCAAGTTTTTTTCTGGATGTCTCTTGCATTATTTGTAGGATTTATAATTGTGCTTTGAGGAAGGAGTAGGGAGAAAGCAGTCTAAGCCATCTTGTCTGGACTATAAGTCCTAATTATGTTTTTAAATATTAATTTTAATTTGAAGGTAACTTTTTTAGAGGATACCTTTTGTTTGAGGATGTCTTTTTATATACTGACTCCAACAGTGACCTTACGTGGTCTGTGTAAAGGTTAGTTTTCTGTGCATTATCTTCACTTTCACAACCAGGAAAAAAAAAAATGTGTGTGTATATATCTATATCTATATATCTATATATCTATATATCTATATATCTATATATCTATATATCTATATATCTATATCTATATCTATATATCTATATCTATATCTATATCTATATAGATAGATAGATAGATACACACATTTATAATAGTACATATAATATATATTTATAAAATGAATAAATAGGGGGCACCTGGGTGGCTCAGTTGGCTAGGCATCCGACTTCGGCTCTGGTCATGATCTCATGGTTTGTGGGTTTGGGCCCTGCGTCGGGCTCCGTGCTGACAGCTCAGAGCTCGGAGCCTGGAGCCTGCTTCAGATTCTGTGTCTCCCCTTCTCTCTGCCCCTTCCATGCTCATGCTCTGTCTCTGTCTCTCAATAATAAATAAACGTTAAAAAAAAAAAAGAATAAATAGGAATATATATAACAAGAATATATATATGTAATATATATATTATATTACATATACATATAAAATAAAATTTGGCTAAAATTTTTGTTTCTTGAATGGGTAACATTCAGTTGCTTGAAATTTTGCTTAAGTAGAACATATTAACAGGAGAACAATGGTCAGATATTAAGGTATTAGGGCGCCTGGCTGGCTCAGTTGGTGGAGCAGGAGACTCTTGGTCTTGGAGTTGTGAGTTCGAGCCCCACGTTTGGTGTAGAGGTTACTTAAAAATAAGATCTTTTAAAAAGTATTAAGGTGTTTGTGTATATACAGTGGATATGCTGTGTGTGTGTGTGTGTGTGTGTGTGCGCGCGCGCGCGCGTGCACGTATCTCGCACACTCTCTCTTTCATGTGCTTCCCCCTTCAAATGCCATTTTTCCTCACTCTGACTTGGCTTTTTATTCTCTTAGTGGTGTCTGTTGATGAGCAGAAGTTCTTAGTTTTAGTGTAGTTTAATTTAACAATTAAAAAAAATTATTAATACTTTAGAGCCTGTTTAGAAATCTTTGCCTAGGGGTGCCTGGATGGCTTTGAAGGCTGAGGCATTCGAAGCCTTACTTCCAAGACAGTCCTTGCAATCCGGCCTTTAGCTGTGAGGAACCCACAGCCCCAGCTGAGTTCCCAGCCCACACCACCTGCCAACATGTCAAGGAAGTCATCTTGAACCTCTAGCCCAGTTGAGCCTTCAGATGACTCCTTCCCCAGCCATCACATGACTGCAACCTCATGGGGGAACCCTGAGCTAGAAACGCCTGGTGAACCTAGAAAACCCATAAGAGAGGAATTGTGTGTGAAGCCACTGTTTGGAGTAATTGGCAATAGATGATCAAACACAATATGAGGTTGGATGAGACTTAAAGCAGGATAGCCTAGACTTTGGGGAATCTGGGCTGTGGCACTTATGCAGGCTGTCTTGCGGGGCCATTGTCAGGGTAGGACAAGATTTTTCCTAAAGTGTCTGACTTCGGCTCAGGTCATGATCTTGCGGTTCATGGGTTTGAGCCCCACATCAGGGTCTGTGCTGAGCTCGGAGCCTGGACCCTGCTTCGGATTCCATCTCTCTCCCTCTCTCTCTCTCTGTGTCTCTCTCTGTCTCTCTGCCCCTCCCCCACTCGTGTGTGCGTTCTCTATTTCTCTCTCAAAAATAAACATTAAAAAAAGAGAGAAATCTCCTAGAAATCTTTGTCTAACCCAAGGTAATGAAGACACTCTGTTTTCTTCCAACAGGTTTATTATTTTTGGCTTTCTTGTTTAGATATACAATCCAACAGCAATTGATTTTTATTATGTGAAGGCTCAAGATTCCTTTTTCCCTTCAGTTTACTCAGCTCCATTTATTGAAAAGACCATCCTTTCCCTATTTCACTTGCAATGTAATCTTTTCTATAAATCAGATATATATGAGTGAGTCTTTTTCTGGACACACTATACCAGGGCTGTTCATTAGAAGTAGAATGCAAGTCACAAACATGAGCCGTGTATGTAACTATAAATTTTCTAGTAGCCCCATTAAAAAAAGGTAAAAAGAAACTGATGAAATTTATTTAAATAATATATTAAACCAGTAAAACAAAATAGTACCAATATGTAATCAACATGGAATTATTGAGATATTTTATTTTTTGTACTGTCTTTGATATATTTTATATTTATAGCACATCTCAACTCACACATAAAATTGTCATCATACATACTTGATCTGTATTCAGATTTCATAAAATTTACACTTAAGTAGATTCGTGTACCTAAGTTGGTCCACACCGTACTTAAGTTCTTAAGTCTGATTTTAAATTCGTTAAAATAGGGGAGCCTGGGTGGCGTAGTCGGTTAAGCGTCCGACTTCAGCCAGGTCACGATCTCGCGGTCCGTGAGTTCGAGCCCCGCGTCAGGCTCTGGGCTGATGGCTCAGAGCCTGGAGCCTGTTTCCGATTCTTTGTCTCCCTCTCTCTCTGCCCCTCCCCCGTTCATGCTCTGTCTCTCTCTGTCCCAAAAATAAATAAACGTTGAAAAAAAAAATTTAAATTCGTTAAAATAAAAAAAATATATATTAATTCGGTTCCTGAGTTGCACTAACCACATTTCCAGTGCTCAGTGGTCACATGTGTGTGGTGACTACTGTATGGGACAGTGCAGCTTTATTCTGTTCCTTTGCTCTGTCGTCTGTCCTTGCTCTAGCAACATGCTGTCTCAATTACTATACTTTCATAATGTCTCGATAACTGTTATAGAAGTACTCCAACTTTATTCTTGGCTATTAATCCGTTAAATTTGCATGTAAATTTTAGGATCCCCTTGTCAGTTTTCACTAGCATTTTTTTCATAGTTATTACTGTTCACTATGTTAGCTGCATAAATGATAGCAAGAAAAACAAAGCCATATTGAGATACGGAGCTTGGGTAGTTAGTTGCCTTGGTTCTTTTCCTAGTTAAATGACTGGTCCTGAACCATCATCCTCCTTGTTCCTACCATTCATTATATGCAACCCTGCAAAATTATAAAATAGACTATGAGGTGGCATAGGCTTTTCGGGATACTTGTGACTATCAACTGCTCAAGCCATAGATGTAAGCCACAGAATAGGCATGATTTTAAACATACGATACAGCATAAGAAATAAAAAATAAATACATCTTCTTATTTCCTCTTATTTTATCAGACTAGAGCCTAAGAAGGTGTTGGGACCGGAGAAAAGGTTCAAGTAGTTGCTGGTTGTGGAAATTACATACTTCTCTATACTATTTCTATTATGTAGTACAGGGCTTGACATATAGTAGCTATGAAATATTTGAATAAAGAGATAAAAGGTACTTTGCTTTAGCAGAATTCTGATCCCATGTGGACTATTATGCTTACGGTTCATAGGTTAGCCCCTGTGATACTGTAAATGGAGATTTTAACTTTTTTTTTTTATTTTGTATTAAACAATAGAAATGTATTTTCTCACAAATCTGGAAGGCTGGATGTCCAAAATCAAGGTATGGTCAGGGTTGGCATAGAGATGGCCATCTTCTTCCTATATCTTCACGTGGTCTTTTTTTTTTTTTTTTTTTGGTACCTGTGTCCCAATCTCCTCTCCTTATGACACCAGTTATACTGGACTAGGGCTCACTCTAATGACTTCATTTTAACTTAATCACTCCTTTAAAGACCCTGTCTCCAAATACAGTTACATTTTGCGGTAGTGAGGGTTAGGACTTCACTGTAAAAGTTTTGGGGAACACAATTCAGCACATAACATTAGAAAATGAAGAAGGAAATTATAAAGATACCAGGATGTCACATGACAAGAATGCAGCTGACCATGTGAGAAGTCTTTCTCCATCTCATTCTTCCATCTCTCTCTCTCTCTCTCTCTCTCTCTCTCTCACTGCTTTTCTTTTATGTAATTGTATATATACAGTTTCAAGAATAATAATAACCATCTATGTACCAGCTCCTTGACTTTTTGGTTAAGATGGATAATATTATACAAAGTAATACAGGGCATTTTGGCTTTGTAACGTTTCTTAAAAATATGAAAAAGAGGTAGGTGTGTGGAGACACAATTACAATAGAAGTGCTATAGAGTTGGTATAACTCGTGCTGCATAATCTATGATGAGAAAGTGAATTGCCCTGATTTGAATAGAACGTTATTTAAGTAAATCATCTCATGTCTTTTAAATAGTTCCTAAATTATATTCACACAAGGACAATTATCTGGTTAATTGTTCTAATACAAATATTGCCACATTTAAATCTTTGATTTCATCACCACCTGAGTGAATGGATTTATTAAATTCTTGTTCCAAAGGAATTTTCCTGTTGGGATAGATTATCCTCAAGTAACTTCTAAGTTCTTTTAAGCTAGAAAATGCTTAAAAACTTGGTATGGCTATGGCATTAAGTGGGGTAGTCAACAAAACAGTAATCAGATTTCAGGCTGAACAGTTAAAGGATTCATTGGATTTCTTTTTCTGACAGTACAACTGTCTGAACCTTTCAGTTGTATAAATGTTTTACATTTAAAACAGGCGTGATTGAAAGAGAAAAGACCACCAACAAAGTCATTTTAAATGAAGGGATGAGTCTGTAAAAAGGAACAGGCAGTATATCAGGGAAGTGAGATGGCTTTGAAGCCCACTGGATAACCTGGGGACAATATTATATGGACCTAGGTGACCTGTAACTTTAGAGCACAGAGGTGCTAGGGACTAAAATCAGGGCTTCCACAGTTTGGGAAGTCAGATTGGAGACTACTTTAGGGAAAGGGTGAGCAAGTCTAAAGTGGAAAAATGTCCTTACCCTCCAGAAGAAGGCAAAGAGGGGCACCTGGGTGGCTTAGTTGGTTGCGCATCCTTCTTCAGCTCAGGTCATGTATCACGGTTCATGAGTTTGAGCCCCGCATCGGGCTCTGTGGTGACAGCTCAGAGCCTGGAGCCTGCTTTGGATTCTGTGTCTCCCTCTCTCTCTGCCCCTCCCCTACTTGCACTCTGTCTCTCTCAAAATAAACACTAAAAATAAATAAATAAATAAATAAATAAATAAATAAAGGAGGTTTGAGATGTAAGTAGGAGCATAACGAAATAAGATGGCAGATATTAGGATAAATCTAAATATACATGAATGATGTGAAACAACATCTAATTTATGGAGTTTAAACACCTCAATATTAAGGCAGTCATAAAGTACTGTACTACAGTTTGATGTGAGTGGGAAGGAGACAACCAGATTAAAACATCTTAAGGCCCTTACATTATTTGGGAAGAAGCTAAATTTCATATTGTAAATACAGAAGTTAAAGCTTAATATCCAGAAGAATGAAAACAAGATATCTTCTAAATGAGGAAAGAAAAAATATGCAATGTGGAAAAAACTGGTCAATGTAACTAAAGGGAGGAAAGAGAAGAAATGTGGGCAAAACAGAAAGCATAAGATAAAATGGTAGAAATAAATCTAAATATTGGTAATCTAAGTATTAATAGACATTGTCTTTTAGCTGGAAAAAAGAAAAAAAAAAGGTCAAACTGAAAAGGGAAATAATCTAGTTAAGAGAAGACCTGAAGGATGAGGACAGAAACAGATTGAAAACCATGGGGGAAAATAGCAAATACTAACCAAAATATTTCTTGTGTAGTAATGGTATTATCAGACCAAATGTATTTTATGGGAAAATACTATTAGCATCTGAGAGGGCTCTATATCATAAGATGTTGGTTTTTGCTAGAAAGCTGTTTCTAGGTTTGTATGAACCATTAATAGCCTAACTCCCAATTATAAAGAAATGAATAGACTGAACTGTAAGAAAATTTTGACAAATCCATCATCACAGCAGAAAATTTTCACATACCTCTTAGTAATTTTAGATTTAGCAGACAAAAAAAAAGTGAAATTGTAAATGATAGAACATTAACAAATTTGATTTGGTGAATATATGTAGAACCCTGTTCCCAACCCCGCCCTTTTTTTTCAAGCACATATTGAGCATTTGTGAAAATCGGCCAGGCTTTATTTTAGGCCGGGGGTTTGCAAACTTTTGGTAAACTCTCAAATCCTAAGCATTTTCTGCTTTGTGGGTCATATGGGGATTTTGGGGGGCAACTATTTGCAACTTATTGGCAACTGTTTAGCTCTGCCATTGTAGAGTGAAACAGCCACCAACAATATGTAAACATATGTGTGGGGCTGTATTCCAAAAAAATTTTATTTACAAATATAGGTGACTGGCTGGATTTGGCCTACAAGTCTTAGTTTGCCAGCTCCTGCTTAAGGTCAAAAAGTCTCAACAAATTTCCCTATGATCGTGCGATTTGTGAGTTTGAGCCCCACTTTGGATCCTCTGTCTCCTTCTCTCTGCCCCTCCCCTGCTTGTGTGCTCTCAAATATAAATAAATATATTAAAAAATATATAAGAGGTTAGAGTGGGAGAGAGCCAAAGCATAAGAGACTCTTAAAAACTGAGAACAAACTGAGGGTTGATGGGGGGGGGTGGGAGGGAGGGGAGGGTGGGTGATGGGTATTGAGGAGGGCACCTTTTGGGATGAGCACTGGGTGTTGCATGGAAACCAATTTGACAATAAATTTCATATATTGAAAAAAAATAAATTTAACAAAGTAGAAAGAAGGAAATAATAAAAACAAGAGCCGAAGTTAATGAGATAAAACCTAGCAAATCGAAAATTATTTTATTAATTTTATTAATTTTAATACAGATTAGATATTAAAGAGAATTCTGTGAACATCTTTGTGCTGCAAAATTTGAAAATTTAAATGAAATAGACAAGTTCCTAAAAGAATGTATATTATCAAAATTGGCTGAAGAAGAAATTGAAAAACAGAAGTTTGAGTGAAGAAATAAGTGATTAGTCCGAGATCTTTAAAAGAAGATAGGCTCAGAGAGGGCTTCAGACGTTGAAGGCATGGTAATTCTAGTGGTATACAGAGAGTTGAAACAAAACAAAAATCTATTCTGTGAGGTTAGTATTTCTTGAACACTAAACCAAATAAGGACAGTATGAGAGGAAAATTACTAGTCTGTTCCACTTATGAATGTAGGTTCAGAATTCCCAATATATTAGCAAAGTAAGCAATGATATATAAGAAAGATAAACCCAGCTTAGTTGTATTTTCATGACCAGACAGGAATGCAAAGGTATTGTAACATCTCAGTAGATACAAAAAATGTATTTGATAAAATTTACCAGTCTCCATTAATGGTAAAAATCCCTAGCAAACTTGGAATAGAAACTTTCTTAACCTTTGAAATCCACTAAAAACCTAGAGCAAGAGACTCAATAATGAAGTAGTAGAAACATTTTTTTTTTTCTTTACATCATAGACATAACAAAGATGCCTACCATCACTTTCTACCTTATACTGGAAATTATAAATCATAAATATATAAATAAGTTGTAAGTTATTGAAGATTTTTTTTAGTTGGAAATTCTAGCCAACTTAATGAGACAAGACAAATGGAAGAGTTCTTTCATCTAAGGATTTAATAATTAGAAAGGAGGAAACAAAATGGTCACTATTTGTAGAAGATAGCATTGTCTACACAGAAAACTCCAAGGAGTTTGCAGAACAATTATTAGTTTTGTTGTTGGATGTAGAGTAATGACAAAATGAATGGCATTTAAATCAGAAACCAGAAAGTATATTTTAAAAAGATAATATTTATACCCCAAAAAGATTTGTAGACAGAAGTACGTATCTACATATGAAATGTATCAGACCTTTATAGGGACTGTAGTAAGATTTTATTGAATGAAAATAGTCATGAATAAATGGAGAGAAAGATCATGTTTATGATGGATAGGGAGACTGAGTAACAAAATTCAGTCAATATCTAACAAATTGATTTATAAATTCATGCAGTTTCATTCAAAATTCCAATAGGTTTTAAAAACACAATGTGAAATCTTATTTTAAAATTTGCAAAGGCCAGGTTATCCCAGAAACTTGAAGAAGAACAAATTGGGGTGGGGGCTAGATCTATACTGTGTGGTGTACTAATTACTGTCAAGAACTTGTAATTTGGCATTATGGCAGCAGCACAGAGATAAATAGACCGGTGAAGCAGAATGGAGGCACAGAAGTAGACCTTCATGGAAACTTGAAATGTCAGAGTCACGCTGCACATTAGTGGGAACAGGATAGACCATTCACTATATATTGCTGGAATAATTAGCTACTTATGTGGGAAAAAACGAAACGGGATCTCTACATCATACCCTATATAAAATCAAGTTCAGGTAGAGTAAAACCTTAGTAAAAACAGCTAACACTTCTGTGGTGCTTATTATATGCTTGACCTTGTTCTGACACTTTACACACATTTACTCCTTTGACCACCGCATTTATCTTTAATTATAGGGGCTATTATTATCACCATTTTTTATGTGAAGAAACTGAGGCAAGAACAGAGAAACGAGGTCATTTGCCCAGGGTCACAGTCTGTCTCCAGTGTCTGTCCTCTTAACTTTTATGCTACACTGCTCCTTTTACTTAAATGAGCTGCGCCCAATTCTCAGTTTTTCAATATAGAGGCGTGTTTTTGTGACTTCACGATAGGGAAGGATTTTTTGTTTTTAAAGAAGGATTTTATGTTTATCATAAAGGAACAAAAATCAGTAAATTTGGCTACCTTAAAATTAGGAACTTCTGTTTGTTAGGAGATATACTGTAAAGTAAGTGAAAAGGCAAGTCAGAAATTAGAAGATATTGTAATACTTGTAACAGGAAAGGATTGCAATGGTAAATAGAACAAATTCCTCCCACACTAATAATGTATATATGAGTTTTGTTGCTGCACATTTTCCTCCACAATTGGAATATCTTCGATCCCAGTGGCCATAAAATGGTATATTTATGGTTTTAATTTGCAATCCTTGATTTTCAGTGAGGATAAGCATGACTTCCTATTATTAGTGGCCATCTGTATTTTTCCTTCAATGAAGAGCCTGCAGGAGATAGGGCATGGGGCTGACCAGTTGGCGCTTTTGGGAATAGATTGTGGGTCTACCTCCAGGTGCTCCTGGGTCTGTAAATTATCAGAGAAGCACCTGTGGTCAGATCCATTTCTGGCTGGTTTTTGATTTCTAGGATATTTTTGTTTTATCTTCATTTAGGACTGTACTCTTAAATCATTTAATAGAACACTGAATTTTCTGGTACAGTTCATAACATTTGAAAGGATTAACATGTGATTTATTTTCTCTAAATCTGCAGCTATTAGGAAATAACCTAAAACTTCAGGATTTACTTTGCGGAATGATTTCCTTCTAATGTATGCTCTTTCAATGGAATTCAGAATCCTGTTACATAAGAGGCTATACAGCTTTAATTCCCATGCATTCCTGTTTAGTGACCATTATGCTTTAAAACAAAGTATGAAATTTCCCTAATTCTCAAAGTGTAACATACTCATAAAAAAATTTGGAAAATACAAACATGTAGGCGATAATAAACTACTTGAGAACCGTGGGTTAAAATGTTATGGTATATTCCTTTGTGGTCTTCTGTGGTTATATCTTTATGTACATGGTTGAGGATAACAGTTGCACTTTAACAGAAGAGCTTTCACTTCTTATTATGCCAAAAACAGAAGTAATAACAATTATTCAGAAATCTAATCACATAGAAGTTGAGTCACCATCTGCAAAGAGGTTTGGATTTCAGCAGAAGGGCGGCAGGGGTGGGTGGTGATTGTCCTTCTCATTATAGTATATTCAGCATTATGTCTGGCCTCTCCCAACTGGATGCCACTAGCACAGCCTGCCTTCTCCAGTCAGATTATCAAAAACACTTCCACGTATTGCCAAATGTCCCTTGAAGGGAACAGAATCACCCCTGGTTGAGAACCCCAGGTATATATAGTAAAACACTCTTTCTTCCACGATCATGTTTTCTAATCTTGGTTTGGGGGATAGTGCTTCTCTTGGTTTTCTTCCTTTATATTTATTGTTCCTTATCACTCTGCTTTGCTGGTTCCTTCATTTCTGGCTTCTTAATGTCCATACCTCTCTCCTGAACTCCACACTCTTTTATTCAGGTGATCATCAGACATCTTCACTCCGATCTCTACGAGGCATTGCAAGAGGAATGTGTCTGTAAACAAACTCCTGACCTCTGCCTCCCCCACGTGTTTCCATGTGCAACCGTCCTCTTTTCATTTGATGCGGTTCCTGTTGTCTAAGCCAAAATCTTAGTCTTGTCTGACTGACTTCTTTCTCTCAAAGCTCACATGCAATACATCAGGAAGTCCTGTTGGCTCTACCTTACAATTTATTCGGAACCTGACCCTTGCTCACTTTCTCCACTGCTGTCACCATCATCCCTTGCTTGGTTTACTGCAGGAGCCACCTAACTGGTCTCCCAGCCCTGCCCTAGTGACCTTTAAAAATGTTCAGTCAAATCATGTTGTTCCTCCCTTCAGAGCTCTGCAGTGGCTCTTGCCTTTCACTCAGAATAAAAGCCAAAGTCACTGGCACATAATAGGTGCTCAAATATATTATATATACATTACATGTACATACGTATACGTACTTTTTTTTTTTAAAATGTTTTTATTTATTTTTGAGAGAGAGAGAGAAAGCATGAGCAGGGAGGGACAGAGAGAGAGACACACACACAATCCGAAGCAGGGTCCAGGCTCTGAGCTGTCAGCACAGAGCCCAGCGTGGGGCTTGATCTCAGGTACTGTGAGATCGTGACCTCTGAGCTGAAGTCAGATGCTTAACCAACTGAGCCACCCAGGCACCCCTGATACTTTATACTTTAACTACTACTTCCTCTTTCTTGAACTTTACTCTGTCAGCCATAGGTATTTCCTCTTCTCTTTCTGGCTGGTTGACTGTCATCTTCATGGCTCCACTTCCTGTATGTACAGTCATTAAATCTCTGTCCAGATCCTTGGCTTCCTTTCTCCTTTCTGTGCTCTTCATCCTTCCTTGAAGATATCAGTCACACCAGTGTCTAAACTATCACTTTGTTGATTCTTCTTAGTTGCATATGAATATATCCCAGAAGGCTTCTCTTTTTTAATTTTTATCCCCACTGAATATGAGCTTCATGAAAGCAGGGACTATGTCTTCCTGGTCAGCTACTGTATTTCCAGGGCCGAATGTAGTTCCTGGTACATTGTGGTGATTCAGAACGCATTTGTTGACTCTTTTCTTTTTTTAGTTTTTTTTTTTTTTTTAATGTTTATTTATTTCAGAAACAGAGACAGAGCATGAGTGGGGGAGGGGCAGAGAGAGAGGGAGGAGACACAGAATCCAGGCTGAGCTGTCAGCACAGAGCCCGATGCGGGGCTCGAAGTCACAGACAGCGAGATCATGACCTGAGCCGAAGTCGGATGCTCAACTGACTGAGCCACCCAGGCGCCTCCACGTTTGTTGACTCTTAAATCTGTTTTTCATACTGCTTTTTTGTCATCTTCCGTTGGATGCCTTTATGTCAGCCCATAATCTTCAGTATGCCCGAAACCAGATTCATTATTTTCCCCCAATAAACCTGTTCCTCTCCTTTCCACTCTGCCTTTTCAGTAAACGCCACTCCCATCCACACCCGTTGTTGCAGCTAAACATGTGGGGTTTTTGTTTTTGTTTTTAGATTTCTCCCACTTTTTCACCACTGCTAATCAGTCACTGAATCCTGCTGATTCTTTTTTTTAAAACCGCTTTATGGAGATTATGATTTACATATCATAAAATTCACCTGTTTAAAGGCTACAATTCAATAAATTTTAGTATATTTCTAGAATGGTAGCACCATCACCACATCTAATTTTATAACCTTTCCATCACCTTGAAAAGAAACTTCACTCACACCCATTTACAGCTGCTCCTCATTTTCATCCTCACTCCCAGGCAACTAGAATCTACTTATCTCTAGATTTGCCCCCTTTTTTTGAACATTTCATGTGAATAGAATCATACAATATGTGTTTTTTCTGTCTGACTTCCTTCACTGAGCGTATTGTTTTTGAGTTCATTCATGGTGCATTTCGTATCAGTACGTTGTTCCTTTTTATTTTTTCTAAATATATATTTTTTTAATGTTTATTTTTGAGAGGCCAAGACAGAATGTGAGCGGGGGGAGGGGCAGAGAGAAGGAGACAAAGAATCTGAAACTGGCTCCAGGTCCTGAGCGGTCAGCACAGAGCCCGACGTGGGACTCGAACTCACGGACCTGAGATTTGAGATCATGACCTGAGCCGCAGGTGGATGTTTAACTGACTGAGCCACTGCAGGTGCCCCGTGTTCTTCCTTTTCATTGCTGAGTAGCGTTCCATTGTGTGGATATGTCAGAGTTTTTTAATTCAGTCAGCAGTTGATGGGCATTTGGGATGTTTCTAGGTTTGGACTGTTGTGAGTAATGCTTGGGTGAACACTTGTATGTATATGGGTCTTTGTGTGAAAACATATGTTTTCATTTCTCTGGATGGTTACCTAAGTGTAGAATTGCTGGGTCATACAGTAAATCTTTGTGTAACTTTTTAAAGAGGGGGCCAAACTGATTTCCAAAGTGGCTACACCATTTTGTATTCCCACCAGCAGTGTACAGGAGAAAGGTTCTCCTTTCTCTACGGTCTCATTATTTGATATTGTCTTTTTGGTTACAGCTATTCTAGTGGGTAAGAAATGGCATTTCATTTGGTTTTAATTTGTACATCCTTCATGATTAATGACGTTGAGCATCTTTTCATGACCTTATTAGCTATTGCCTGTGTAAAAATTGAGTTAGTTGTCTTTTTATTATTGAGCCATATGAGTTCTCTGTATATTCTAGATACAAGTCTCTTATTAAATGTACGATTTAAAATTTTTTTCTCCTGGTCTATGTGTTATTTTTTAACTCTTAAAATAACTTGAGATGTAATTCACGTACCATAATATGTGCACAATTTAAAGTGCACAATTCAGTGGGTTTTGGTATATTCATGAGGTTGTGCAACCATCGTTGCTAGGTAATTTCAGAATATTTTCATTACCCACAAGAAACCCAATATCTGCTAGGAGCTATTCTCCATTCCTACTCCCTCTAGCCCCTGGCAGCCACTTACCTTCTATCTATGGATTTGCCTAATCTGCCTTTTTACTCTCTTGAATGGTGATTTTTTTCTTTTAATTTAAATTTTAGTCAGTTAATATGCACTGCAGTATTGGTTTCAAAGGAGAATTCAGTGATCTGTTGCATTCAACACCCGGTGCTCATCGCAATGAGTTGCCCTCCTTGATACCCGTTACCCACCTCCCTCCATCAACTCTGTTCTCTATTGTTAGGAGTCTCTTGTGATTTGTTTCCCTTTCTTCTCTCCCCTCTCCCCTTCCCGTATGTTCATCTGCTTTGTTTCTGAGATTACACATGTGAGTGAAATCATACGGTATTTGTCTTTCTCTGATGGACTTATTTCACTTAGCATAATACATTCTAGCTCCATCCACGCCATTGCAAATGGCAAGATTTCATTCCTTTTGATGGCCAAGTAATATTCCGTTGCATATGTATACACCACATTTTCTTTATCCATTCATCAGTTGATGGACATTTGGGCTCTCTCCATAATTTGGTTATTGTTGATAATGCTGCTGTAAACATGGGGTACATGTATCCCTTCGAATCTCTATTTTTGTATCCCTTGGGTAAATACCTAATAGTGCAATTTCTGGATCATAGGGTAGTTCTATTTTTAGCTTTTTTTTTTTTTTTAATGTATGCTTATTTTTGGTAGAGCACAAGCAGGGGAGGGGTAGAGAGTGGGAGATGGAGGATCCAAAGTGGGCTCTGTGCTGGCAGTCTGACAGCAGCAAGCTCGATGTGATGCTCAAACTCATGAACCGTGAGCTCATAACCTGAGCCGAAGTCAGATGTTCAACCGACTGAGCCACCCAGATGCCCCTATTTTAGCTTTCTGAGGAACCTTCATACTGTTCTCCAGAGCGGCTATATCAGTTTGCATTCCCACCAACAGTGCAAGAGGGTTCTCCTTTCTCTGCATCCTTGTCAACACCTGTTGTTTCTTGTGTTGTTGATTCTAGCCATTGAATGGTGTCTTGAAGTACAAAAGACTTTAGTTTGCATTAAGTTCAGTTGATCAATTTTGTCTTTTATCCTGTGCTTTTGGTGCCATATTTAAGAAATCATTGGCTAATTCAAGATCTCAAAGATGTACTCCTATATTTTCCTGTAAGAGTTTTAGAATTTAGTTCTTACATTTAGGTCTGTGGTCTGAGTCAATTTTTGTGTATGGAGTAAGAAAGATTCAAATCCATCTTTTTGCAAGTGGGTATCCCATTGCCCCAGCACCATTTATGCAAAAGTATATTTCTTTGAATCTAAAGTATGTTACTTGCAGACGACATATACTCAGATCTTGAATTCTCATCCAGTTGGACAGTCTCTGCCGAAAATCTTTTGCTTCTACCTCAGGTAGTTTTGACTTTGTTCCTTGTTTTCCCTTTCCATTCCTACTGCCTTTGTCCTCACCTAGACTGTCTGTGGCCTCCCAGGTGTTTTCCTAGCCTCTTGGTGTGGTGTCCCTTCCACTGCTTTCAAATCTGTTCTCTGTACTGATAACTTACTTGTCTAGCTCCTGTGGACCTTTGAGTTTGCAAAACCTGGCATAAAATGTCATGTTCTGACTCCTGTAATTCTACCGATTCATTATTTTATTTCCTGGGTATTTAGTGAATGTCTCTACTAAGTGGCCGGTACTGTTGTAGGCATTACAGCTAGAGTAGTATACCTGTAAGCTTTTAATGATTAACTCGCCCCTCAGAACATAGTGGCAAGAAACAACCATTTATTTAGTGCGTGATTCTCGGTCGACAATTTGTACTGGGCTTGTTGTGAGTGAGGTCCTTTTGGTCTTGGCTGGGCTGTCATGCATTTATAGTCAGCTAGACAGTTGTGCTTCTGGGAGTTGGTTGGGCGTCATCTAAGGCAGGGGTTGGAAATCTTTGCATGGTCCCTAGGCTAAGAATGTTGTTTATATTTTTGAAGATATAAAGATTGTAAAATAAAAAAACAAAAGAGGAATATGTGACAGATTCTATATGGCCCTTAAAGCCTAAAGTTTTCACTGTCTGTCCCTTACAGAAAGTTTGCTGATCCCTGGTCTAAGGCAAAGGGAATTGACTGGGCTGTGTATCTCCCATCATTCAATAGGCTAGACTAGGCTTTTCATGGCAGCAACAGTGTTCCAAGAGAGAGTGGAAGCATACAAGATTTTTGAAGCTTACATTTGGAACTAGCACATTGTTGCTTTTGCTATATTCTGTTAGCAAAAGCAAGTCACAAGGTTGGCTGAAATCCAACAGATGGAATAAAGGACTCTTTTTTTTTTTTTTTTAACGGAAAGAGCTATAAAATCACATTTCAAGAGGTGTGAATAAAAGGAGGAGATAAGTTACAGCCTCCCACAAGTAGTAAAAAAAAAAAAAAAAAAAAGAGGTCTTTGCCTTTGTAGAGTATAATATATTCTATCAATGACAATAAATTCTCATGTTTCATTATACCTCCCCAATATGCCCCTAATTTAGCCATTCTGTCCTGCTTGCATGTCCCTGAATAGTCCCTCTGATTTTTCACCTACCTGTACTTTCAGTCATGTTTTATAAATGTTTATGGAATGAAAACAATAGTATGACTTTCTTCCCTCATTTTCTTGGTTAATTCGGCTCTCTTTCAGGTTCGCTCACCTCTTGGAGGCATTTCCTGACAGTATGCTCTATACTCTATGTTTCTCTGACACACTCTATTTTAGCACTGGTTAATGCTGAGTTGTGATTAGTAATTCAATATCTCCTTAGTAAGGTGTTTGAAGACCAGGGTCCTGCCTTATTGACATTTTTCCATTTTCATTCAACAAATATTTACTGTATACCTACTCTGTCAGGCACAGTGCTATGGTAGAAGTAAACAAAACAGACAAGGAAGGAAAGTTCTTGCATTCATACTACATACTACATACATACTACAAAAGTATTTTTAGTAATAGTGTTTTTTTTTAAGTAAGATTAGTATATTAGGTTTTGTTTTACCATTATGTCTCCAAACCATTTAAAATTTTTTTAATGCTTATTTATTTGTGAAAGAGAGAGAGAGAGAAAGCGAGTGAGCGTATGAGTGGAGTAGGGGCAGAGGGAGAGGGAGACTCAGAATCCAAAACAGGCTCCAGGCTCTGAGCTGTCAGCACAGAGCCCAACGCAGGGCTCAAACTCATGAACTGTGAGATCATGACCTGAGCCAAAGTCAGACACTTAACCTTGGGAGCCGCCCAGGCGCCCCTGCCTCCAAACCATTTTTCACCCATAAGTCTTCTGTGTTTTATTCTTGTGAAGTTTTATCTTTAAGGCATTTACTGCATCACTTTTGATTTTCATAGCTGCAGTAGTTGGTGTTATGCGACATGTATGTTTTGAAAACCAAGCCTACTGACATTGAAATTCACATACTATTTTGATAAGTAGTTCACTCTCTTCTTGGATATTCATTTGTAAAATTCTTGGTACTGAATTTCCAAGGACAGCATGTCTTACACATTTTAGAACACAGGTTTGAAGTTCTAAATTCTTCTTCCTCAAGGACAATGAGCTTTTAGTGTTATGATAGTGCCCTATACATAATGGGCATTTAATAAGCATTTGTTCATGGTAATAGCCTCTTTGGTTTTCTGTTTCATTGAGTTTCACCCAAAATGATTATTCTTGACTGACTTTTAAATAGCTAAATAAATTCTGACCTTCAGTATAATAATTATAATAGCTTCTTTTCATTCTGAATTACAGTGATACTCACTTTCTCTCTTTCCTTCCACTTGACTCTCAAAAATATTAATGTGTAAATTTGGAAGTGTCTCTATTTTCACAGTTGCCAGCCTACTTGAAGCATTTTGAGAATGTGCATATGAATTTTGTAAATGAAGGCCTTCAGAAATTAAGGACAATTTAGAGGAGTGATTTATTACCTGAAAAGAATTAATGGTATGATTCTCTGTAACATGTTATTAGATAGTCATATCATTTAGTTATTCTTTCATTCTTGGTTCAGTCACTCACCCATTTATTTAATAAACATTTTTTGAGTGCTTACCATTCATCAGCCACTGTGCAAGGTGCTGGTGTCACAGAGAGGAATTAAACGTAGTTGATGTGTGGAGGGAGGTCTTTATATTTAAATCTCTAAGGTTTGAAATATTACGGAAGGCTAGAATATAAATATTCACCGGGTGGAAAAAGGAGAGCAAAGAAAAACTCCATGGGATTTTAACTTTTTCTGGCATCCCACTTAACCATTCCGTGAGATGTAGCAAATGATGTTCTGATATTTTGGATTGATCTTTCTTAAGTCATGGGTTTTGGAAATGCACATAGCACCTGGTTATCACTCTGCATCTTCCAGTGTCTTTTTAGTTCTTTGAAAAAGTAATTCAGAAAGAGCAGGGGAAGGGCAAAAAGAGAGGGAGAGAATCCCATATCAGCACGCCAGCCCCACACGGGGCTCAATCTCCCAACTCCCGGATCATGACCTGAGCCAAAATCAAGAGCTGGATGCTTAACTGACTGAGCCACCCAAGAGCCCCATAAATCTTTAAGTGCCTCATATTTGTCACAGTGAGTGTGGGGATTGAATTAAGTGTTTGGAAATAATGCTTGTTGAAAAGCATGCATATAAACATGCATTTTGTGACAGCTGATGTCAGATGAATTATTTAATATCTGAGCAATTCAAAATGATGAATAATTAGAATTCTTATAGAATAATGTAAACTATTTTGTAGATTTACAGAAATTATAGTTTGATCAGAAAAAAGTCTAAAAAACAATAATTTTCTTCTCATTAAGCTCTTTATAATTCCAGCGTGTTGGCAAAATATGTACTTTTATTTAGGTGAAATCATGTAATTGCCTTCTGTATTAAATTTTGTTATGTGTAGAGAACCAAATTAGGACATGAAAACCTTAATGAGATAAAAGCAGATTTCTCTCATGGCCAGTTGGTTTGTAAGAAGGGTAAAGATTCTACACAGCAGCTCGTATATTTAAAGCCTAAGTCATTTTTATTCTGTGTTTTTATTTACAAGTGATTAATGAATTAATCCATAGGTCAGCAAGGAGGTTTAAAATATTCAAAATGAAAAGCTAGGCTATTTGGGAGTGGTGTTAACTTTTTCATTTACTTAAAATGGAAAGGATGTTACTTAACTGTCGATCTGGGTAATAATGTTACTACTTCAAAGGGAATGTGAAACAGCACTTTTCCCCCTTTGTGGTAATCCTTTAATAAACATCCTTTTGTTGTTGTTGTTGTTGTTGTTGTTGTTGTTGCTGTTGTTGTTGCTGTTGTTTTGTTGAAACACTTTGGGGGCGGAATTGTAGTTGCACAAGTTCTATTAAAGCAAGGTCACTCTTAAAATTCTGAATCTTTTTTGGAAAAATTTTTATTTAAAAAGCAGTGGAAAGCCCGTTTTGTTGTGCTGCAGTTCTGCACTCCAAACTGCTCCTTGGAAAGGTACTGATTATTATCAGTCTGGTAGTTACTTTGACCAGATGAATTACATACTATGTTTCATTCAGTCTCTACTCCCAGAGTGAAGTAACTTGTGTGGGTGTGTATGTAATACACAAAAAGAAAAGGTCTTCCTTTTCCCCCTAAGACATTCCAGGTTTTTGTGAGGATGCATCTGTAGTCATTTGAACATAGCATTGACAATTCAAATAAGAATAAAAACAATATTGTACCAAATATTTTAAGGCTGTTTTAAAATAAAGTAATTAAGGGCGGGGGGTGCTGGGTTGCTCAGTCCATTAAGCATCTGACTTTGGCTCTGGTCATGATCTCACCGTTTAGAAGTTTGAGCTCAGAGCCTAGAGCCTGCTTCAGATTCTGTGTCTCCCTCTCTCTCGGCCCCTACCCCATTTGCACTCTGTCTCTCTGTCTCTGTCTCTCTGTCAAAAATAAACATTTAAAAAAGTAAAATAAAGAAATGAAAAGTAACAGTCTCAGAAATCTAATTCCTTTGATGTTTTTTCTCCCCACTCCCATGCTTGGCCTACTTTTTACAATACTTTTTTTTTTTTTTAATGTAACTTTACATAACTATTGCTTAATGTTAGTATTGCTTAAATTTTAATATTTCTTTTTTAATCTTTACAAGCTTGAAATTCAACTTGTCCTTATTTATTAATGTTTAATAAGAATAGTAGAGTTGGAATTAGAGCAAGCATCTGTTCCATTTTAAGTGGATTACTACTTCCTTCATTCATAACTAGCTAAATAACTTGATTTAGAAAAATCAAAAGACCCTTGCTTTCCTCCCTTCTTTCTCTTTCTCGCCCATCTCATTATCTTGAAATTAATTTGTGTTTTTCAGATTTTTTCCCCCCTCAGGTAGTAGACAGGAAAAGAAGGCAGAATTTAGAGATTACTCGATTTTTCATTCACTTATTTAACCAGGTCTGCTACTGGCAGGACTATCTGTTTACTACCTTTGTATATATTGAATACATATGTGTTACATATATTCACTTACTTTTTCAGTCCAAAAATGTATAGAATTAATCTTTTTTTTTTTTTTTTTTTGTAACTTGTATTTAGAGTGGCATGGTTAATAGTTCAGAAGCTCAGAGGCTTGTCTCCTTACTTTCTCTTTGTATACGACTTTTGCGGTGGGGGAGGGGGGATCTTTCTTCAGTATACCCCCTCGACCTTCACTGGCAATCATCCTTTTTTATATAAGGACTTTTTTTTTTAAATATTTTTAAAATATTTATTTATTTTTGAGGGAGTACGTACGTTTGTGAGAGTGGGGTGGGGTTGGGCAGAGAGAGAGGGAGAGAAGGAATCCAAACCACGCTCTGTTCTGAGAGCAGAGAGCGTGAAGGAGGGGTGGGTGGTGGCTCGATCTCAAGAACTGGGAGATCATGACCTGAGTCAAAGTCAGACGCTCAACTGAGCCACCCAGGTGCCCCTGTATAAGGATTTTTGTAGTCTGTTCCTTGCCTAACTCTCGAGCCCCTTCTTTGGTCACTCTTCAATGAGCCCCAGTTATATTGAATGACTTGTAGTTCCTGAAGTATATCTTGTTTTCTCTTCCCTCTGTGCCTTTGCACAGACTGTTCCCTCTGCCTAGAGCACTCTTGTGCTTGTTGCCCGCCCTTTCTCATGGCTGGGCAAGCTCCTTTAAGCCTGTTCAGAGGTCATTTCCTCCAGTCACTTCATGATCTCTCCTCTTCTATGTTTCCCAGCATCGTATGTAAGCCTCTAAGATGACTGTATGGTATTATTTGTCGCCTCCCTTGGCCATGAGCTTTGTGAGAACACAAATGGACTCTTTTCTCTCTTTCTCTCTCTCCATGCTTTGCGCAGAGCACTTAAATGATAGAACGGAGAGGGGGAAGGGAAACTGAAGTTTGAACATCTCATATGCCAGGGAACATGCTTAGTTATTTTGGAAACACTCGAATGAATTCAATTGCCACAACAATTTTGGAAGGACATGTTATTCTCTCCATTTTATACTTCAGAAAACTGAAGTTGATTTGCCCAGTGATATATAGTTAGTAAGTAGTAGAGTCAGGATTTAAACCCAGGCCTGGTTTGACTCTAGTCTCTGGCGATTTCCTTTGACCTTGCTGCTTCCTCAGTCATAAGGATGGAGCGGTTGATGGTGGGCATCAAGGTAGCAGAAAGAACATGGACTTGGACCTCAGACAGATCTGGGTTTAAATTCTAATTTGCCATTTCACCAACTGTTGGCAAGTTTGATCATCTCCATAAATCTGTTTTCCCTTTTGAAAAATGTGGCTAATAACACTGCCTACTTCAGGCGATTGCAGTGAGAATCAAAATAATGTAGAAAGAGGGTTTTATGGTGCTGCTTTATAGATGGCAGTCGTATCGGATCGCACTATATTTAGCTATAGGCAAAAGAAAGACCGACTAACAAAGGTTCAAGCAAAGAAAGATTTAAATGGCTTCACATAAGTCTGGCGAATCGTCTTCAGTGACTTAAGTTTCTTTTTCTCATAGTGGCAGGGTATCTCTGAAGTCTCCCGCATCATGTCAAGAGCTGGAGAAAGCAAGGAGGCGTGGACCACAGTAATGGCTAACTGCTCTCCTAGCCACAGACCCGCCATTACCCCAGCTATGAGGACGACTGTGACATGGGGGGTTGGGATGGGCCTCAGACCAGTAATCATTCTTCATCTTTCACCTCCACAAGGGACGAGCACACCGGTCCCTCCCATAAAACTGGAGTCGTACCTTCCGCAGTAGTTGGGTTGCTGCTACGAGTGAGGACAGAGCACTGAAAACAGTCACCAGGTGTGCTTGTCACCTCATTAGGCTGAGGCAGTGAACAAGTGAGTGTGCTCACTTTTAATCCCTATCAAGGTAAGGCCAAGAGCAGATCCGCTATGTCCTTCTTGTCCTTCTAGAATTATCTAGGTGCTAACATCTCGCAAAACAGCTTTTCAGTCATTTTTCTGATCGCATTGGCTTATCCACTCTTACAAAAAACTGCTACAGCTTCTGACTGCGTCCCTCACCCCCACCGCCCACCTCCCCCAGCCAACACACCAAACAACAAAAGCCAGATGGACGACAATTACTCCTAGACAGACAGCAACACGACCTTATAGTGTCATTGGAGTCCTTTGGGTGGTTTGAGGTGTTGCTGTTTTTTGAGAGAGACCAAAAGCTTCAGCTTCCACAACCCGAAGTTGGTGGTGTTCCCAAAGTCACTACTTCTCCCTTAGTATCTTATGTTTGGGACTTCCCCTGCCCCCCTCATCGGACTCAGAACAACAGGATCTTCTTTAGTTCTGCCTCCTACCACCCAGCTTCTTGGTGTTGGAATTTTTTACAATTATTAGACCTCCTTCCACCTGCTCATCCTGTTGGTTTTTGGCTGATGGGGGAGGAAAGGGAAACTGGACTGTGGAGCTCCTTCTGCTTTGCAGGTGAGGGGGGACGTGTCTGTCATGCTCATTCTGCTCATTTCTAGAGCAGAATTTGCTCTACAGACAGTGGTAGGAAGGGTGTTTGTATTATATACCGTCATTAGGTCTCTACTTCATTCACATTTTGGAGCCTGACCTGAGATCTAACTACCCTCATACATTATTCCTATACAGAGATATTCATTGACTTCCAACCCATTTGAAAACAAACACTTGGAATAGTGTGCAACGTGAGTTGAATGTCTATGTTTGAGCCTCACCTTTCTGTGTGTTGGTAGGATGCTGGAGTAACACTCATCTGAAGTGACTCAGGGACTGGTTAATTAGTCCCTCTATATTAAAAAGTAAAGTGTACAGAAGATCTGAGCCTTGAATGCAGAATGCAGAATGTTCTTTCCTGTGTGTACATCATATAATTTTTTCTTTTTAATATTCACATTTTGAAGCTTCAGTTGTTTTTCCATTAGAGCTTCACTCAGAGAGCTTAGAGATATATATGCAAAGAATAATGTCTGTTTATTGCATGACTTTAAAAAAAAATTTTTTTTTAACGTTTATTTATTTTTTGAGAGACAGAGACAGAGCATGAGCTGGGAAGCGGGCAGAGAGAGAGGGGGAGTCACAGATTCCAAAGCAGGCTCCAGGCTCCGAGCTGTCAGCACAGAGCCCGACGCAGGGCTCAAACCCACGAACCATGAGATCATGACCTGAGCGGAAGTCGGCCGCCCAACCGACTGAGCCACCCAGGCACCTCTGTTTATTGCATGATTCTTATTAAGCTTCATTCTTTGGCTCCACTGTGTTTTACAAATTGATGTTAATGCCAGATTTTCCACAACCTAGGTTTACCGAATGGTTTTTAGTTATTCAGAAGCCACTGATAATTTTGGAAAATAATAATACACATAGCGATGATGATCGGGTCCAACTTCCAAATATTGGGAGGCATATATGCTTTAATGTGACAACTTTTAGAAACCGTTGTGAGGTAGATGAAGCAAAGGCAGAAGATAGGTTGAGAAGCAGATGTTATATGACTAAAGTACCCAGCTGTGTACTAACAAAATGAATCTCATGCCGATTAGTTAACAATTCTTTGGCAGTCAGAGACATATGTAAAACAGTAAGCACAGCATGGGGAAATAAAAAAAAAAATTAAAAGCGTTTTCCAAGCTTAAAACATTGGCAGTGTCTGGTCTACCATCTGTGTTACTGAAAAGTTGATTTTGTTGTGGTAAGTCATACCAAGGTCACTCCCAAAAAATAATTGGTTAACGCATAGAGTCTGCATTCTCAGATTAGCATTACATGTCTTGGCACTTGGAATTAGTGAAAAATGTTATTTCAATAAAGTAAATTTCACTTGGGTGTATGTAAATATAATTTTCTTTCTTTTTTTTTTTAATGTTTATTTATTTTTGAGACAGAGACAGAGTATGAACGGGGGAGGGGCAGAGAGAGAGGGAGACACAGAATCGGAAGCAGGCTCCAGGCTCTGAGCCATCAGCCCAGAGCCCGACGCGGGGCTCGAACTCACAGACCGCGAGATCGCGACCTGAGCCAAAGTCGGACACTCAACCGACTGAGCCACCCAGGCACCCCTGTAAATATAATTTTCAATTGGCACTTCATGTCTGTTATGAAACGGGTTTTTTTGTTTTTGTTCAGTTCTTGTTTGAATTCTTTCAGGTAAAATCGATCAGTTTTTAACAATTTTTCTATCAGGATGCTTCTTGGCCCAGTTTAGTTGTAGGACCATTTAAATGCAAAGTAAAGTGCTGCTGACCCTTCCTGTCGTGGTCTTCTGGTAAGAAAAGGCAGGCTTTCTTGTCCTAAAAGTCCTCCTCCTTTGCTTGAATAGATGGTAGTCAGGAGGATGGCCTACTTAGGCTAAAAGTTCACTGTTGAGTACTTAAAATAATCTGTTCCATTTTCCCTTACAGGACCAACAATTGAAAATTTATACCCATAGATTATTTCTTTATACTGCCTCATCTCTTTGTAATTAGTTTCTTTTGGCTCAGCAATTTTCTTCCTCAGTAATGAGAGATGTTGCAAACCACAACATGGGGTTTTCTTAGAAGTAAAATGAAATATCTTAAAATTTTATGGACATCAAGTCCAATATAATTTGTCTGAAATGAAAACAAGAATAATCAAACATTTATTAATGTGTGGGTATGATTAAATTAGGTGGCAAAAGAGTTCATAAACTTTGGTATTCATATTCTTATGTTAATGGTGTGCAGTAAATTAAAAACATATTTTTACTCTGATTCAAGAACTAAATGAAGATAGTTCTTATGATACCACGGATCTGGAAGGAGATTCTTTCATTAAAGCATTCAAGCTTCTTTATAAAATATAACTTATTTTTAAACTAAAAGCTAGGATTCTGGGGGCCTTGACATCGCATATAATTTATTATATTGTTCTGGTTATGATGTCTACAAAAACTTTTGCCCATTGGCTGGTCTTATTTTTTGCCCATATAGCTTTGCTTCTGATTAGAGTTGAAATGTTTTATGTACAGAATATAGTAATGGTGCCTTGTTGAGTACTGAGAGAGAAGCTTTGTTCTGGGTAAGCACCATTCTGGCAGAAGCATATGAAGCTTAGGACGGAAGTGGACCCAGAAGGAAGGCTGCATGCACTGAAAGGAGTAAATTATAAAAAGAAAAAGGAAAGAGAAAAAAGTAGTGGTCATTATTGGCATTTAGAGATTTACAACAGAGTCTTCTAGATACTCCACTAATTCATACAGTGTCTTTGTGTACTGGGGTCTTAGGACTACAGAAAGAAAGCTTCTTATAACTGTTACTGTCTCTGTAACTATATTTCTCAAAATAAAACAAATGTTACAGTTCTGTAACATGTATTTTAGGAAATATATTTACTTGACTAAAACAATTTTAAAATTACCATTCAAGACACATTTTCATATTTAAAATTTGTCATGTCTTGGGGTACCTGGGTGGCTCAGTTGGTTAAGCATCCGACTCTTGGTTTCGGCTTAGATCCTGACCTTGCGGTTTGGGAGTTCGAGTCCCACATCAGCTCCGTGCTTAAAGTAGGGGTCTGTTTGGGATTCTCTCTCCCACTCTCTCTGCCCCTCCCCCACTCGCTTTCTCTGTCACTCAAAAATAAAAAAACTTAAAAAGAATAAAACATAAAATTTGTCAACTATACTAAAAATTCTTTTAATTTCAAAATAAGATAAATAAAAATTGATCATATCATCAGTGAAATAATTTTTCCTAAAATTCTGTACTTGCTTATTTTTTAAAGAAGAGATTTAATGATATTTGTTGAAAACCTATGTTATAAACATCATTACTTTATTACATTAAATCCTTTTAATTTTTATCCCAGTACTTTCAAATTTTCCATTACCATAACAATGGAGAGAGAAGGAAGTTTCATTTAAGGATTCAGTTTTGTTAAGCAAATGAAGAGTATGAATAGCATTTAAATTTTTTTTTTTTTTTTGGCTGTGGACAATATACTTTATTGATGGTACTTGGCAAGGTAGGACTCCCCAAGCCCCTCCCCTTCTTCAAGGGGGTCTGGGCTAGAAACTGTGGAGGTCGGGAGAGTCTCACTGTGTTGGGGGATGAGTTGGTGCAAGGACTCCCCAGCAGCTGAGGGCCTCTCTTTACCTCTTGCTGTTCCTGGGGCTGGTGGTCCAGGGGGCTCTTATTCCTTGGAGGCCATGTGGACCATAAGGCCCACCACCTGGTAGCTGAGCCAAATTTATTTGTCATACCTGGAAAAGAACTTGACAAAGTGGTCATTGAGAGCAATTCAGCCTCAGCACCAGAGGTGGAAGAGTAAGTGACACTTACTAAAGTTGCAGGAGACAACCTGGTCCTCAGTGTAGTCCAGGATGCCCTTAAAGGAGCCCTCTAGTGCCTGCTTCCCCTCTTTGCTGATGTCATGGTGTTTGGCAGCTTTTTCTAGGCAGAAGTTCAGATCCATGACTGACACGTTGGGGGTAGGGACCCAGAAGGCCATGCCTGTGAGCTTCCTGTTACGTTCACGGATGACCTTTCTTACACCGTGGCAGTGCCAGTAGAAGCAGGGATGATGATCTGGGTGGCCCCTCAGCTGTCATGCCACGGCTTTCCAGAGGGGCCGTCCATGGTCTTCTGGGTGGCAGTGATGGCATGGAGTCATGAGTCATGAGTCCTTCCATGTTGCCAAAGTTATCAAGATTACCTTGGCCAGAGGAGCCACGCTGTTAGTGGTGCAAGAGGCATTGCTGACGATCTCGAGAGAGTTACCATACTTCTCATGGTTCATGCCCATCACAAACATGGGAGCATCAGGAGAAGGGGCAGAGATGATGACCCTCTTGGGCCCACCCTTCAAGTGAGCCCCAGCCTTCTCCATGGTGGTGAAGACTCGACCGCATACTCAGCACCAGCATCACCCTATTTGATGTTGGTGTGATCTCACTCCTGGAAGAGGAGATGGGCTGTCCATTGGGGAAAAGTTTAGCCATTCTCAGCTTTGACTGTGCCATTGAATTTGCTATGGCTGGAATCATACTGGAATAGGTAGAGCATATAGTTGAGGAGAATGAAGGGATAATTGGTGGTGACATATCTACTTTGCCAGGGTTAAAAGCAGCCCAGGTGAACAGGCACCCTGGACGGCCAAATCTGTTTACTCCAACCTTCAGCATCATGTCTTGGGGACTTGTTTGGTATTGGCGTCAGAAGATGCGGCTGTCTGTTGAATGGGGAGGAGTAGAGAGCCAGCGTTTAATCTATTAACATGCTTATACCATGTATATCAATGAGTGGTGTGACTTTTGGGATGTCTCTTCATTTTGCGCGTCTTAGTTTTCTCACCTAGGAAATAAATAGCACGATACAGTAGATAAACTCTGAACTCTATATTTAGGAGACAGTAGGTTTTTTATTAAGTCCAAAATCCTGTAGCATGGTGTTCAAGGCCTTTCATAGCTGGAAATTTTTTGTTATATTTTAATTTACTTCCACAAATCCTGTTGTGGCATTCACCATTCTCTAGACTTACAGATTCTGTCTGTGGGGCCCAAGCAGAAATCAAGTGTACTTAGCTAATCTCCATGCTTATCCCCATTTACAGTTCTTCCTGTATTTCCTGTCATGGTCTGTGAGATTATGGTTAACCTTGTCATTCTATGTAGCAGGCTTTACATGTATTCAATCCTTACAACAACCCTATGACATGTAGACACTATTATTATCTCCATTTTACAGAGGAAACGGAAACCCGTAGACATGAAGTCCTTGCCCGACATCAACAGCTGAAATGGGTCAGGGCCAAACCTCTAACCCAGGAATGTGTTTGCAAATCCTAGCAAGCCTTAACTTCTAAGTGACATTGCCTCCTCTCTATGCAGCCACCCAAATCCCGTTGGTTCTACCTTATAAATAAGATGCAGGAACCTTTCCTCATCTGTCCTTCCCCTGCCATTATTTAATTTAGATTCTCCATCCTTATCATCCGGACTGTTGTGTGAGTCTCCTGGCTGGTCTTCCTGTACTTGTACTCTGCTTGCCTAACATAGGAGTCGATGATTCACATCCCTTAATGGTTTCCCCTATAGGTTAAACTGTAAGATTCTCAACATTTATAGTCTGTCCCCAGTTTATATTACCTGCTCACTTTCCTCCTGTATTATACTATAGATTCCTTGAATCTGGGGGTTAATATCTTTGTATTCATCACAATACTGTGGAAATAACTGCTTGGAGAATAGTTGTTGACTTTAGACCAAGGCAGATGCTGGCTTGGCAATTCAGTATACTTTGCTAGGATTAAAGTGAATTACTCTGTGGTAGGAATAGTAAGATTATTTTAGTATATTAATAATTCACACATTATTATTTTAATGTAGTAATAATTCATACAGTCCTCCAGTAATATTAATTTGAGTTAGTAAGATCTTAAGTTATTACATGCAGTTGTTCTGAGTTTCTGTAGAAATTTTTTTTTTTTCCCAGAAGGGAATTGATAGAATTGAGACCTAGCAAAAGCTTCAATATTAGGTTTTAGACATTTATTGTGGTACAGAATAAAAACAAACAGTCATTGACTTGTTGGTAGAAATCGGTGTCAAAAAGTTATGATATTTACCTTGTGTAAGTCAGTCTGGAATCGGGATCTTTTACGGTGCTCAAAATTTACCATTGATTCGTGAACCACCCTAAGGGAATAGTGTGGGTAATTGGTTTAATCCCATACTTGGTTTTGTTTTCATTTGCAGCACTTCTTTTTAAGTCTTTTTTAATCTAAACTTTTGATGGGTACATTGAAAAGTGGTAAAAGTTATGGGTTACTAGTTGTGACGTTACTTTTAATAAAAATGTTTACGTCATAAACACATACGTACCAGGCATATGGGTGAGCAAGTTTCATGATAGATAAAATATTTAAGAGGCTTCATTTAATATCTCTGTAAGTGTTACCACCTGTACTTTTTGTATGTTTGTTCGATACTTTAAAAAATTGATCTATAATTATATATAATAAAATTTACCTTTTAAGAGTGTGCGATTCAGTGCTTTTAGTATATCCACAAAGTTGTGTGGCTATCACCAATCTATAATTCCAGGAGACTTTTTACCACCCCACAAAGAGACTGATGTTCACTAGCAAGAACTTGCCTTTCTTATCTTTGCCGAGTCCCTGGCAACCAGTAATCTGTTTGTCCCTATCGGTTGACCTCTTCTGGGCATTTCGTGTGGGTTTCTACAATATGTGGCCTTTTGTGTCTGGGCTTCTTTCACTTAGCGTGTTTCCAAGGTTCATGCATTGTCTTAGCAAAGTATTAGCTCTTCATTTCTTTTCAGAGTGGGATCACGTTCCGCTGTGTGGCTTTCACATTGTGTTCATCCATTCACCAGTTGATGGACATTTATGTCCACAGCATTGTGAGGAATACAAAGATATTAACCCCCAGACTCAAGGAATCTACAGTATAATACAGGAGGAAAGTGAGCAATTCTCCTTCTTGACTATTATGCATAATGCTGTTATACAAGTTTGTATGTGAGTATGTGTTTTCTGTTCTCTTGGATCTATACCTAGCGGCAGAATTGCTGAGTACTGTGGTACGTCTGTGTTTAGCCATTTGAGAACCTGCTAGACTGTTTTCCAAAGTGGCCGCAGCACCTTGTGTTCCCGCCGGCAGTGCAGTGTATGAGGAGTCCAGTTTCTCCATATCCTCACCAACACTTGGTATTGTGTGTCTTTTGTGGATAGCCATTCTGGGGGAGGCGGAGGGAGAAACGATTGCTAAGATAAGTGAGTTCGCTTATGACGATAAATTAATGAATTAATAATTATTTTCCAGTTTTCAGAAAATGGATTCAATTTACATTTTCTTCTAGAACTATTATTAAATAATTGAAACCTATTAATCACACCAGCTCCAGATACTTAAAAATTAAATATTCTTTAAAAAATTACACATGTAAATGTTTCATAAATGGTTCTGGTACTCCATCACCTAAATAAATGTGAGAACTACTATTTTTAAATATTTAAGGCAAAGTGCTTAAGCTCACAGAACACTTACTTTTTCTTTCTTTGTTTATGTTGATTGTGAAAGGACAATTCTCGTCAGTATATTTACACGGATTCTTTTTTTTTTTTAATTTTTATTTTTTAACGTTTATTTTTGAGACAGAGAGAGACACAGCATGAACAGGGGAGGGTCAGAGAGAGGGAGACACAGAATCTGAAACAGGCTCCAGGCTCTGAACTGTCAGCACAGAGCCCGACACGGGGCTCGAACTCACAGACCGCGAGATCATGACCTGAGCCGAAGTCGGCCGCTTAGCCGACTGAGCCACCCAGGCGCCCCTATTTACACTGATTCTAATAGGGTTAGAAGTGTAGTTGAAAATACCCTTTTAGGTCTTTCCTTTTAAAATATGCAAATGTAGCATTTTGGTAGGTTCACATAAATGGGTATTGGAACTTTAAGTGACTAAAAATGAAAATAAGCTATAATAGGAGATAAGTCTGGTGCTAGTTTTGGTAGTATTCACTATATTTTAAGTAGACAAATACTGGTAAAGAATGAGCAAATAATGCATTTAATCATTTTCTTCAGTTGGACTGAAATACAGCCAAGAAGCTTCTTTTGAGGCAGTAGTGTGGAGAAAAGGCAATTAGAGCACTGTGAATGATTCTCTGTACTGAAAATCATAGTTGGGCTTTTTGTTGATTTTCTATGTGAGCATATACAGCTAATTTGACTAATATTCTCAAATACTTCTTGAGGGTGTATATAAGAATAAGGATTCAGGGTTTTGGTTGTTGTTGCTTATTTACTTTTAAGAGACAGTATGAGCCGGGGAAGGGCAGAGAGAAGAGAGGGGAGGGAGAGAACCCAAAGCAGGCTCCACCCTGTCTGTGCAGAGCCCAGTGCAGGGCTTGATCTCACAAACCATGAGATCATGACCTGAGCCGAAATCAAGAGTCAGATGCCTAAATGACCAAGCCACCCAGGCGCCCCAGGATTAGGTTTTAATGTTAGAATAGGCCTTGTGCATGGTGTAGCGTGATCACTGTAGTAAAGATCCTTTCTTTACCCAAGCTGCTGCCTGGGAGTTGAAGTGACTGGCCGATCTCCGCCCATTCTTCTCCTTTAACATTACTTGGCACCAGTGTCCCTGAGGTTGAAAGAGTAGAATTGTCAGTGTTCGCTTATATAACGGGTGGGAAAAGTTGTTTTAACTGATTAATAATCTGTGTATGGTAGTACATCAGTGTTCTTTCCCTCATCTGTTGCTAGGGATGATGTCTTGCAGACTAATGTCCTAGCCCTTAGGTTACTGTGACATGCCTGCTCAGATTACTATGATGTTTCTTCATATAGGTAGCCCTCATTTCTTTTAAAGTAATGATTTACAGTATCATGATCCAAATACATTTTGTTAATTATTATTTATTAAGTAATCTCTATGCCCAATGTGGGGCTTGAACTCCCAACCCTGAGATTGAGAGTCACACGCCCTACTGACTGAGCCAGCCAGGCGCCCCGATCCAAGTGCATTTTTTTTTTCCTGTTTATTTATTTTTGAGACAGAGCATGAGTGGGGGAAGGGCAGAGAGAGAGGGAGACACAGAATCCCAAGCAGGCTCCAGGCTCCGAGCTGTCAGCACAGAGCCCGATGCGGGGCTCCAACCCACAAGCTGTGAGATTATGACCTGAGCCGAAGTTGGATCCCCAACCAACTGAGCCACCCAGGTGCTCCAAATGCATTTGTGAAAAATTTTTAATGTTTATTTTTAAAAGAGAGAGACAGAGTGCAAGTGGGGGAGGAGCAGAGAGAGAGGGAGGTACAGAATCGGAAGCAGGCTCCAGGCCTTGAGCTGTCAGCACAGAACCTGATGCGGGGCTTGAACTCACAAGCGGTGAGATCATGACCTGAGCTGAAGTCGGACACTTAACCGACTGAGCCACCCTGGTGCCCCCAAATGCATTTTTAAATGATGGGGCGCCTGGGTGGCGCAGTCGGTTAAGCGTCCGACTTCAGCCAGGTCACGATCTCGCGGTCCGTGAGTTCGAGCCCCGCGTCGGGCTCTGGGCTGATGGCTCAGAGCCTGGAGCCTGTTTCCGATTCTGTGTCTCCCTCTCTCTCTGCCCCTCCCCCGTTCATGCTCTGTCTCTCTCTGTCCCAAAAATAAATAAATGTTGAAAAAAAAAAATTAGATGTTACGTTAGTTGCTTAAAAGAAGAAGAACATTTTGCAGCAGCAGGTGGCAATAATGTGACATATTGGATGTTAATGGATTGGTGCTGACATAGGTGCCTGGGCCAAATAAAATGGGTAAGGAGGGAGTGATGGTGAGTGATGGATGCGAACGACATCACAGTAGCATGGCAGATAAGGTGTGAGTCATGAGTACCCTCGTTTAGTCCGTGTTGGGGCAGGAAATGAATACTTTGGAAGTGTTGTATTACATTTAGGGTGTGTGTGTGTGTGTGTGTGTGTGTGTGTGTAGGCTTCAATCCTTAAGCCCCCTAATATTAAGAAAAGACCAGATAACCTATCTAGAAGATTATGGGGTTGGATTTCATTTTTCATCATTGTAACATTTTGGGGTTATACTTTCTAAACAATTGGAAGGATATCCATTCAGAATAACTTGGAAATTCTGGGTGAATTATTTACAAATATATTATTCCTTTCAATCAATTTAGTTAATATCTACATTCAATTTGCTGATTTTTTTTTTAATTTTTTAACGTTTATTTATTTTTTGAGAAGAGAGAGACAGAACATGAGCAGGGGAGGAGAGAGAAAGAGGGAGACACAGAATCCGAAACAGGCTCCAGGCTCTGGGCTGTCAGCACAGAGCCCGATGCGGGGCTCGAACTCATGGACCGCGAGATCATGACCTGAGCCGAAGTCAGTGGCTTAACCGACTGAGCCACCCAGGCGCCCCAGATTTTTTTTCTTTGTAAAGAAAAGTGTATCTGCATAAGTGAAATTGGTTTAGCTTTTGTATTTAGAGAGGCTATTTTTATTAAGTTTTGTTATCAGGATTAGGTCAGTCTATAGAATGAACTGATTGACTTTATATAAGGATTATTTTAGGCTTTCACCTCTAAAAATGAGCTCATCCTAAATGACTCTGAGGGTATATAGATAAGCGACTTACTTTTCCAATCTCTGGCTTTGGGTCTCTTCAGATATTCTTTATCTTCTTGAAATACTTTTTGTAATGTATATTTTTTTTAGAGAATAGCCAAAACTCTGTAGATTTTTAAGTCTTTAAAAGTTGTGTACAGTATTATATGCCTTCAAAAAATTTCCCTCTTTCATTTATGAGGTTCCATAAGGCTCACTTTTTGATACCAGTGTTCCTGAAAGTGTTATAATGAAGATCACTACAGGAACAGTGTTTCACTTGAGATTTTTGCCCCTTGTAAAGAAATAGACATCATTTATAGAGGTGTTTTTGAGGTGGCGGTGGGCAGTACATTCAAGCAGCTGTATTCCACTGGGGACTGGGGAATATACAGCATGAGCAGGAGAAAACCATCCTAGATAATATTTCCTTTGTATCGTGGGATTGTGGGTGCTTTTTGTTCTCTAGCATTTTCTTCTCTATTTCTGTACATTTTCTATGAGAACAGAAGCACATAGTAGAAATAAACCTGATCTTAACTGCCAGAGTAGTGTGTCTGTACAGAGTAGTTTTTTCTCTCTGACCATCCCCCATTCTCAGTCCCCCAACTGGTTAAATAGAAATGAGAATGGATAGATAATGAATATTTCTCCAGGATTACTTTCTTAGCTCACAATAGGGATTCTGAAGTATTCTTCCATTTCATAAGAATAGCCAATTACAGACATACTGAAATCATTTTTTGCTCTGGAGGGATAGTCTTTGCTTACAGAAGAGAGAGAGAGCTCACCGTGCCTTTTTTTCCTGAGCAGAACTAGAAACTGTTGATTTCTCATTTTCCTGCAAAGAGAGGACCTTGCTTGCTTCTCCCAACTTCCCCTTTCAGGGAAGGGATGAGAGCGGAAGGAATGAGAGAGACAGGAGGTAAACTGAGTATAGTTAGCACTAACTGAAGTAATGTTCCAATCCTGGAGATCTGGTGCAATTTTTAGGTGGTCAGAGTGTGTAGCTGTAAGGGATTCTGTTTGGGAATTAAAGTGCAGTGAAGTCACTTGGCAGCACTTCATTTTGGCTTTTAGGGCAGTTGACTGCCTCATTGCAAAATTGTAATCTGAAGTCTGTTTGGAGGATTGATAACCTCTCCAAAAGATCTCTCTGTAACTGTTCCATTTGGACATTACATTACCCAAGTATTGATGTGTTAATTATGCTGGATTAGTTTCTGGGCATACACATTCACACACACTGAAATCTCACTGTCCTCTGAAAATGTTATTTTTTAATTCCTTGACCTCTTCTCAGATACTATTAAGAGACGTTATGATGTTGGGGCGCCTGGGTGGCTCAGTCGGTTGAGCGTCCGGCTTTGGCTCAGGTCATGATCTCATGGTTTGTGAGTTCGAGCCCCGCGTTGGGCTCTGTGCTGACAGCTCAGAGCCTGGAGCCTGTTTCAGATTCTGTGTCTCCCTCTCTCTCTGCTCCTCCCCTGCTCATGCTCTCTCTCTCAAAAATAAATAAACATTAAAAAAAAAATTAAAAGACGTTATAATGCAGATGCAGTACTGTGAGTTTTACCTTGACCATAAAGGTACTCTCTTTTTTCTTTAAAAAATTTTTTTAATGTTTGTTGATTTTTGAGAGAGACAGAATGTGAGCGGGTGAGGGGCAGAGAGTGGGAGACACAAAATCCCAAGCAGGTTCCAGGCTCTTAGCTGTCAGCACAGAGCCCTATGCAGGGCTCGAACCCAAGAGCTGTGAGATCATGACCTGATGCTTAACTGACTGAGCCACCTAGGTGCCCCTCTTTTTTCTTTAATCTTTAAAGGTACACCGAAGCCTGTTGCAGTGACTTCTGATACAGGACAGTGTCTTAGAAGCACTGCTGTACTAGCTTAACAATGACAATAGGAGAGTCACAAAGGCAGTAGTTGTGTATTTTTTTTTCTTCCGTTGATTTGAGTAGGATTATACAGGCTGGAGGGTGATCTGCCAATTCAGCAAAATGGCACAGAACTAAAAATAAGGAGGTTAATGTAGATGAGGGAGAAACAAAGAGAACAGGACAAAAGAAAACCCAAGATGAGAAAGATTTAGTGAAGAACTTTTGCTCGAGGACACAAAGAGGTCGTTTTCCTCACTACCCCCAAAGAAGATGGCAGGAATTTTTACTTTGTTCGTTCCTTACTGAGCAAGTGAAAGTAGGGGCCAAGAATGGATTTCTTACAAAATCCCAATAAAATACAGGAGAACCTGTAGCAAATCCAAAATAAATAAATAAATAAATAAAATAAAAAGGAAATGACTTTACAGACTAAAAAGGAATACTATAAATTGGGAAGAGATCTCAAAAATTATGAGACTGCTTTGCAAGTTTTATGGTACTATTCTTAGACATCTTGATGAAATCTAAAATTTCCTAGCAAATGTAAAGCATAAAAATCAACGAGTGAAGTAGAAGAATATGATTGTGCTCCTCTATTTGAAGTTCCCTTAACTAGCTTCCATTGTTCTTAAGGTAAAAATACCTTCTGCTTGCCTTCAAATCCCTTGACGTCTGCCTGCCTCTCCAGCCCTGTGGCCTTACTCCTTTGGTTCCTGCGCCCTGGGCTGACTGATGTTTCTGTTTGTCTCACGCACAGTCTTCTTTCACTGTAGGACCTTTGTACCTCCTATTTATTTTGCCCAGAATGCGGTTTCCCTTGTTTTGAACAGTTAATTTCTATGTATCTTTAAGTTTCAACTCAAAAATTTCACGTCCGTGAGGAAACTATCTCTTAGTCTTCACAGACTTAGTTTGGGTATTTATGCCATATGTGTTCATAGTTCCCTATGCCTTTTCTTCATATACTTAATACTGTTAACAATGATTCTGACTATTTGTGTCTCTTTTCCCCCAGCCTCTCTGAGGGTAGCACTGATGGCTGTTTTGCCCACTATTGAAACTCTAGGGCCTGCTGCCTAGATGGGTACTCAATAAATACTTGCTAGGTGAATAGATACTTGTACAGTCAAATAGCTTTTCCATTTCTTTAATTATGAGAACTACAAACCCATTTCCTCAAAACCAACAAAACAAAAACCTAAATAGTTTTATGGACACGTTCTTCCAGGCTCTCCAGGAAATCATTTTCTGTGTTAAACTGTTTCATAGTATACCTACATACAAATGGACAGCTACGCGGTCCATTCTGTGCCAATAACAAATTAGACAAAGCACCAAAATAGTAGTTGTTATAGACCTCGTTCAGTTATGGGAAGCCAATATGAAATTCTGGCAAATCACATTCAACAGGGTATGAAAAGAACAATGTCATAATCGGATAGAATTTCTCTGTTGAATAAAATGTATGGATAGGGGCTCAAATATTAAAAACTACATGATTATCTCAACTGATGCCAGAAGAGTCTGATAAAACTCGATATTTATTCCTTACGGTATGTCTTTAATAGGATGAAGATTACTTTAGTTAAAATAAAAAAAAAAAAAAAAGAATTTCTACCCAAACCAATAGCCAATATCGTGCTATTTAATGAAATGCCTGAGACATTTCTGTGAAAAGAGAATAAAATAAAGATTCTGTAATACCACCATTAGTTAACTTTTTGTTTTGTTTTTGTTATTGCCAAGTTCAAGACAACATAATAAAATGTAACAGAATTGGAAGCAAGATTGATGGAAAAAGAGATACAGTTCACATTATTTGCAGGTGGGATGCTTATACCTTGAAACAAAAGAGAAAATGAAACACTTAGATATGAATTCATATGAGAGTTGGATAAAAGGTAAAGTTAGTGACTTTTCTATAACATAATAAGGTAATATAGTGGAAAATGTTCCATTTACTATTGGATCAAAGAATACCTTAATTGAAAAAAAGAAGACTAATCAATAAAGAAAATTATAAAATTTTACTGAAAGATAAAAAAGAAGATTTAAATGGAAAGTCTTACTATGATCCTGAATGTGATGACCGAATAAAAACGTGTGCTTCCAAAGTTGGTTAACCTTATTTGTGCCAGAATCCCGAATTTCTTTTGAATTTGACCAGAAAATTTAAGTTTACAGGAAGAATAAATAAATGATAAAAATAAAGACAGATTTCAGTGAAAAGTAATTAGGAGGAAGTAACATTAGCAAATACCATTTTTTATTAAAACAATTTAAATGGTATAATACTGAGGAATAATTAAACACATCCGAATAAGCCCAGAAAGACCTTTCACTGTATGTAAGAAATTAATACATACTTTTAAAATGAAACTTAAGGGCGCCTGGGTGGTGCAGTCGGTTAAGCGTCCGACTTCAGCCAGGTCACGATCTCGCGGTCTGTGAGTTCGAGCCCCGCGTCGGGCTCTGGGCTGATGGCTCAGAGCCTGGAGCCTGTTTCTGATTCTGTGTCTCCCTCTCTCTCTGCCCCTCGCCCGTTCATGCTCTGTCTCTCTCTGTCCCAAAAATAAATAAAAAACGTTGAAAAAAAAAATAAAAAAATAAAATGAAACTTAAAAGCTGGCAGTATGGCAGAAAAATAAAATAAGATAAAACGCAAAGAAACTTAAGTTTGGCAATTAACTTCTTAAAACAAAAGATATATGAATGGTTAATAAACACATGAAAAGGTGATTGATATCATTAATCATCAGACAAATACAAATTAAAACCACAGTGAGATACTACCTATATATACCCATTAGAATGGCTGTGTTAAAAGCCTGATAATACCGAGTGTTGGCAAAGATGGGGAATTCTTATCAACTGCTGGTAGAAATGTGAAATGTTACAACCATTTTGGAAAACTCCTCAGCCGTTTCTTTTAAAAAGTTAAACATACTCCTAATCACACTATCCAGCTATTTCATTCCTAGATATTTACCCAAGAGAAATGAAAACCTATGTTCGCTCAAAAACTGGTCTGCAAATGTGTCTATCAGCTTTGTCCACATTAACCCATTACTACGAAGATCTGTTTTTTGCTCACAACACTTCTGATACCAAATGTGGATTTTCCACATCAAGCAGTTCTCTCATTTTCTGCAGATAACCGATGGGTGTCCTGCAATTTAATTCAGTTCTGATGTTGTCTACAAGTTAGCACAGACCCTCAGGTTAAAGGTTCAGTCCCATGAGCCTGCCCCCTACTAAAGATGCCAGTCACAAGTAGTGGGTCCCCAGGTTACCCACACTTCAGCTCAACTTGGCTACAAGTTGAGAGTTTTTAAATTTTTTTTAATGTTTATTTTTATTTTTGACAGAGAGAGAGAGAGAGAGAGAGAGAGCAAGCACATGAGTGGGGGAGGGGCAAAGAGAGAGAGACACACAGAATCCAAAGCAAGCTCCAGGCTCTGAGCTGTCAGCACTGAGCCTGACGTGGGGCTTGAACCCATGAACTGGGAGATCATGACCTGAGCTGAAGTCAGCCGCTTAACTGACTGAGCCACCCCGGCGCCCTTCAAATTGAGAGTTTTTAACCCCCTCCTCAGATTCCAGAGGTTGCCATATAATGGCTTATAAAACTCAATGAAATGCTTTATTTACTTACTGGTTTATTATAAAGTATATTATAAAGAATACACATGAGCAGTCAGATGAAGACTTGTGAGAGATCTGGGAATCCCATGTGCAGAAGCTTCATTTCTCCAGGAGTTTGGGGTGCACCACCCTCCTGGCATGAGGATATGTTCACCAACCTGGAAATCCTTCCAAACCCCATAACCTAAAGTTTTTGTGAAGCCTCCATTATGTAGGCATGATTGATTAAATCATCGGCCGTTGGTGGTCCAACTCCGTCTCCATCCCCCAAGGTCAGGGGTAGGGCTGGTAGTTTCCACCCTTTAGTTACATAGTTGGTTCCTCTGGCAATGGCCCCCAATCTGTAGGTGTCAAGGAGCCCATGGCAGCCATTTAATTAATATGAAGTCAGGTGTGGTTGAAAGGGGGCTTATTATGAATAACAAAAGATGTTCCTGTCACCATGATTGCTCAAAAGATTCCAAGGGTTTTAGGAGCTTTGTGCCAGGAACCAGAGGAAGACCAACAAAATATGTATATTTTAATTGAGGTATAGTTGACATAATGTTAGTCTCAGGTGCGCAACATAACGGTTTGATATGTGTATACAGTGTAAAACGATCGCTACAATAAGTCTAGCTAATATCAGTCACTGTACATAATTATAGAATTTGTGTGTGTGATAAGAACTTTAAGATTTACTTTTAGCAGCTTTCAAATATGCAGTACAGGGGTGCCTGGGTGGCTCAGTCGGTTGAGCCTCAGACTTCAGCTCACGTCATGATCTTGCAGTTTGTGGGTTCAACGCGGGGCCCCGTGTCGGGCTCTGTGCTGACAGCTCGGAGCCCGGAGGTTGCTTCGGATTCTGTGTCTCCCTCTCGCTCTGCCCCTCCCCCACTCACACTCTGTCTCTCTCTCCTTCAAAAATAAGTAAACATTAAAAAAAAATCAAATATGGAATACAGTATTATTTTTTTTAATGCTTATTTTTGAGAGAGAGAGAGCACGTGTGAGTGGGGGAGGGTCACAAAGAGAGGGGGACAGAGGATCTGAAGCAGGCTCTGTGCTGACAGCAGACAGTCTGATGCAGGGGAACCCGAGATCATGACATGGGCCAAAGTCGGACACTTACCGACCAAGCCACCCAGCTGGCCCGCAATACAGTATTATTTAAAAAAATTTAATGTTTCTTTTTGAGAGAGAGAGAGAGAGACAGACAAAGCATGAATGGGGGAGGGGTAGAGAGAGAGGGAAACACAGGATTCAAAGCGGGCTTCATGCTGATGGCAGAGTCTGATACGGGACTTGAACTCACAAACTGTGAGATTGTGACCTGAGCTGAATGAAGTTGGGTGCTCAACCGACCAAGCCACCCAGGTGGCCCACAATACAGTATTATTAAAAAAAAATTTATTTTAATGTTTCTTTTTGAGAGAGAGAGAGACAGAGACAGAGACAGAGAGACAAAGCATGATTGGGGGAAGGGCAGAGAAAGAGAGAAACACAGGATCCAAAGCAGGCTCCAGGCTCTGAGCTGCCAGCACAGAGCCCGTCACAGGGCCCCGCGTCAAACCCACAAACTGCGAGATCATGACCTGAACCAAAGTCGGATGCTCAACCGACTGAGCCACCCAGGTGGGCCCGCAATACAGTATTATTAACTGTAGTCCTCATGCTGCACATTACATCCTCATGATTTATTTATTTTATAACTGGAAATTTGTACCTTTGGACCTCCTTCATCCATTTTTCCCATCTCTTTACCCTTGTCTCTGGTAACTGCCAGTCTGCTCTCTCTGTCTGAGTTCGATTTGTTTCTTTGTTTAGATTTGACATATAAGTGAGATTATATGGTTTTTGTCTTTGTCTGGTTTAGTTTACTTAGCGTAATGCCCTCAGGGTCCATCCATGTTGTCACAAGTGGCAAGATTTCCTTTTTAATGGCTGAATAATATTCCGTTGTATATATGCATCACATTTCCTTCATTTTATCCATTGATGGACCCTTAATGATGCTTTCATGGCTTGAAAATATGTATTTTTTTTAAATAAATTTTCTTAAAAAATTTAATGTTTGTTTTTGAGAGAGAGACAGTGCACGAGTCGGGGAGGGCGAGAGAAAGGGAGACACAGAATCTGAAGCAGGCTTTCAGCACAGAGCCTGACACAGAGCTTGACCTCACAAACTGCAAGATCATGACCAGAGCTGAAGTTGGACACGTAACCAACTTAGCCACCCATGCACCCCTGTATTTCTTTTTTTTTTTTTTTAAGTTTATTTATTTATTTTTAGAGAGAGAATGGAGGGGAAGGGCAAGGGGGCAGAGAGAGAATCCTAAGCAGGCTCCACTCTGTCAGCGCAGAGCCCAACATGGGGCTTGATCCCACAAACCAGAAGATCATGACCTGAGCTGAAATTTAAGAGTCTGATGCATAACCATCTGAGTCACCCAGGTGCCCCCAAATACGTATTTCTCATCCCACGATATCACAGACCCAAACTGCAAACAGCCCAAATGTTCATCAGTGGGCGAATGTATTACAAAATGTGGTTTAACTATATAGGGGATATACCACTACTCAGGAATACAAGGGAATCATCAATCATCCAGTGAGGCATGCAACAGTATAGATAAATCTCAAAATTATTGTGTTGAATGAAAGATGCCAGGCTCTAAAGACTTTTTTTTTTTTTAACGTTTTATTTATTTTTGAGACAGAGAGAGACAGAGCATGAACGGGGGAGGGACAGAGAGGGAGGGAGACACAGAATCGGAAGCAGGCTCCAGGCTCTGAGCCATCAGCCCAGAGCCCGACGCGGGGCTCGAACTCATGGACCGCGAAATCGTGACCTGAGCTGAAGTCGGACGCTTAACCGACTAAGCCACCCAGGCGCCCCTCTAAAGACTTTTATACTGTTAAGATTCCATTTACACACAGTTCTAAAAACTGCTAACTAATTTATAGTGCCAGAGAGCAGCACATCAGTGCTTGCTAGGGAGTGAAAAAGGAGTGTGAGAAATCTTTTGGGGGTGAAAGAAATGATCTGTTTCTTGATGGTGGCAGTAGTTTCATAGATAAATACATCTGTCAAAATTCTTTGAATTGTACACTTCAAATGAATGCAGTTTATTATATATACATGTCTGTATTGTATGGATCATGATAATATTGTATGTTTGTAGGTTTTTCTCATCTACCACATCCAGTTCGTCAGCACATCCTACTGGCAAGACTTTCAGAAAGTATCCAGAATTTAATGACTTTTTGTTACTCCAGTGATACCCCACTAGTCTAAGCCCCTGTGGTCTTCTGTTTAGATCATTGTTCTAGACTTTCAGCTGGTCTTGAGATGCTACTCCTGTCTTCGGTACATCAGTAGCTGGAGTCATCATGTTAAAACCTAGGTCTGGTCACATCATTCTCCTGTTCAATACCTTTTATGACATTCATTTTATTTAGAGTAAGTCCATCTTACCCGAGTGCTTCCAGTGGCCTACAGGAACGTACAAGATCTGGCTTCCTGATATCTCTACACTGCAATAAGTCTAGCTAATATCGATCACTGTACATAATTATAGAATTTGTGTGATAAGAGCTTTAAGATTTAGAGAATTTTAAGTTTTAAGAACTCATCTCCAGCTGCTCTCCGCCTCATGCGTTCCAACTGTATTACCTTCCTTGCCTTTCCATGAGCGTCCCAGGCAGGCCCTTACTTCAGAGACTTTGACCTTGCCTTCCCTGTAATATTTTTCCTCTAGACATCTGTGTGGCTGTTCCCTTACCTCCTTCATGTCTTTACTCACATGTTACCTTCTCAGTCAGGGAGCCTTCCCTGATTGCTGTCTTTAAGTCACTGCCAGCCCCCAACCCTACTCCCTATTTCTGTTCTCTGCTTTGTTTTTCTTCATAGCACTTATTACCAGCTTACATGCTATGTTTCACTTATTTAAAAAAAATATATTTTTTTAATGTTTATTTATCTTTGAGAGAGACAGAGACAATGCGAGTGGGTTGGGACAGAGAGAGAGGGAGACACAGAATCTGAAACAGGCTCCAGGCTCTGAGCTGTTAGCACACAGCCCGACGTGGGGCTTGAACTCACAAGCTGTGAGATCATGACCTGAGCTGAAGTCGGACGCTCAACCGACTGAGCCACCCAGGCGCCCCTATGTTTCACTTATTGCCTGTTTCTTTTGTTTATTGACTTTCTCCTTTCCTTCTCTAGTATGTAAGCTCACTGAGGGCTGGGGATTTTTGTACTTCCTCCCACCCCTGCTATTTTCACATAGTAGGCACTCAACATATGTTTATGGAATGAATGAATGCTTTCACTTGCGCTACATAGAAATAAAATTCACAGTGAAGCCCCCTAGACAGATGAAGAGTGGGATATGTTTTTGAAACAAGTTATTGTAAAATTTCTGTTCTTTGCATTTTCCAGTAGCTACTTTGCATCTAGAATGTGGAATTTTAAGGAATTGTTCAGTTAGGGAATTATTTTGATATGTAGTATTTTCTGTTTCCTTGTTTGTAAAAGGAGGTTTGGTAGACTGATCACTAAAAGTTCCTTTTTGTTTTGAAAGTCTGTGACCCTTCTAACCTGAATCCTTTGACTTGGGGCTGCTGGGAGACTTGCTTTTAGTTTCTCTCTATAAATAGAGATTAATGCCTTTATTTCCTTCAGTCTTTATTCCTTTTTCAAAATCCCTATAGCCCTGGAAGCCAGAATTTGGCAAGGAAGAGGTTAACACTAGGAGAAGGGTGGCAAGCCTGGGGAGCTTATCTTAGCAGCTGGGGTGGGAGGGAAAAAAAAGTTTCAAATGACTAAGAATGGATGTAATCTGAGTAGGAATCTGGACATACTTTCCTTTTGTCTAACTGATTGAGGAATTTAATGCGGGTTGTGACCCAGAATGTAGTTTCAAATTATAAATGTAAGTCAGGAGAGAAAGTAGAATTTGATACATTACATTTTATAGATGGCAGTGGGTTTGTCCTGTATATAGGTGGACTTAGAATTTTTTTTAAAAGGCATAAAAAAAAAGACAGATGTAGAAGACACAGCTCTTGTTCCTTTGGGCCCTATCTTAAAAAAAGAAAGGTGTGCTTCCAAGAAAGTGTGTTTTTACTGAAAAGTGAGGAGTAAAACAAAAGATACAGTAAGTTGTTTTCATGATCCAAGATGCAGTTTTGTTTTTGTTTTCACTTGTGGCAAGAACTGTCAAACTCAACCCATTGGGTCACAGGCCTTTATGGTGTTAGTGCAAGACTTGCCCCTCCCTCACTTAGCACCCTGCCTACCCTTGTGAGTTCACTGGCTGGAAGCTGCTAAAATGCAGTTTGTTTTATAGTTTTTAATTTCAAGGGTAGTATTGGTAATCGGGTTACAGATTTGTAAGTTTCACCTACCCTCGCTGTTTGGATGTAACTAGTTTTATATGCTTATACTTCTGTCCGTTCTTGTTTCACTAATTCTGGGAAGCATAAAATGCTGCCGTCGTTGATGGGTTTTGATGAATGCCTCACCTTTTATGAATATGCTTCATAGAAGTATTGTTTTACATTGCTTTTCAATCAAAAGTTCAAAGGAGATGTCTTGGATATTTTCGGTACACTAATATTATTTCTTTTTTTGAAATACCTAGATATTTGTAACAACTAATATGTTGAGAATTAAAATAATGACCATGTCACTTAGTCACAGACAGTAGAGCACATGCTATGGGTTGTTCTTCTGATAATACAGATGTTTTTGAGCCGATTCATCCAAAAGCTTTCTAAGTCCCCGTGTGCTTATTAGATTGCGTTTGCTGTAGATTGACTTGGTAGTGTGCAGTCATGAGTTGGGGAAGAAAGAGCCTCACCAACTCGTACACTGTTCTGAGCCATATTTTCTCTTTTCGGTGGAACTAAACCAACGTGAATGTTGAAAGAGATCAAAATTCAGCAGTTTTTCCTCTGCTTGATATTTATAAATAGACTTTTCTTCAGGGAGATGAATTTGGAGGAGGGCAGAGATGTTATTCTCTTACATGTCTGCAGTTTCCTATTTGACCCACACAGATTAGACATTTTGATACTGTTTGTCAGATTGTTTGAGTCTGAGACTGTATGACAATCCTGGATTGATACACAAACATTTCTGTACCTTATTCAGTAAGGAATGTGCTGGTAATGGGTGGGCTGACCCATAGATTTCTCATCTTGTCCTCAGCAAGGAGTATACGGTAACTTTCACGGATTCCCTTTGTCGATTAAGTGACCGGTATTTATTGAGTCCGTATTAAGTGGTCGGAAGGGAGTGGTGAACGAGATGGTTTCTATCCGTAAGAAGATTGTGGGGGAGGGGAGGGTAGATAGATAATAAACACGTACATAAATAAGATCATTTTCATTATCAATAAGATAATACTGATAATATGGAGAAGATAAAAGAGGTTTTGGTAGACTGTGAAGGTCATGGGGTATGGCAAGAGCTGTTTAGCGAGAGTCAGAGAAAGCTACACTGACGAGATGAATTGAATTGAGACCTGAAGGGTGAAGATGAGGAAACCATGAGAGGCCATCTACAAGAACATTCCTAGCAGAAAGAACTACTAGGTGACAATAAACTCTGTTCAAGGACAGTGAACCAAGGGGGAAGAGTAATAAGAGACAAGTTTGGAGAAGGAGCCAGGGGCCAGGTCCCATGGAGACTGGTTAGCCATAGCAAGGAGTTTGGATTTTTAACAATGTGATGGAAAATGTGTAGAGGGTTTGTCAAAGGGAAACGTTTATAATCCATGTGGAACAGATTACAGACAAGAGGACAGCAGAAACAAGCAGGAAGACCAGGTAGGACGCTGGTGCTAGGGTCGGGGGAAGATGGTGGTGGCTTAGATCACTGTGGTAGCAGTGGAGATTCAAGCAATGAAGCCAGCGGAGATTGACGAGACTGGAGTTGTAAGAAGGAAGGAGGCAAGGATGACCCAGGTTTTTTGGTGCCAGTAATTAAAGTGCATGGCGGTGCTGTTGGCCAAATTGGGCAAGTCCTGAAGTTGGATGTGGAAGGGTGGGTTGAGAACACCCTCTCTGGGCATAGCAAGGAAAATAGTCATCGTCATTTACCGTCTGAATCCATTGTACCCTTTTTACTTTCAATCTTTGTATTTTTAAGTTATTTTACAAATAATGCACAGAAGTACATATACAGGAATAATGAAAACAACTTTATTAGAAATTTTAATAAGAATTTAAACACGGCAAACTCAGGGTTAAAAAAAACACTTCTTTCACCCAGCAGTTTCAGGTTCATAGTAAAACTGAGAGGAAAGTGCAGAGCTAATTTACATACCCCCTGCCCCCACTCGTGCATAGCCTCCTCCATTATCAACATCCCCCACAGACTGGTACCTTTGTTACAACTGATGAATACACACTGACATATTATTACTCAAAATCTATAGTTCACCTTAGGGTTCACTCTTGGTGTTGTACATATTATAGGTTTGGACAAGTATATAATGGCATGTATCCACCATTCCAGCATATACAGAGTATTTTCACTGCCCTAAAAATATTCTGTGCAGTGTCTGTTCATTTTTCCTTCCCCCAGAACCCCTGGCAACCACTAATGTTTTTACTGTCTTATATAGTTTTGCCTTTTCCAGAATGTCATATAGTTGGAATCATACACTGTGTAGCCTTTTAGATTGGCTTCTTTCACTTAGCAATATGCACTTGAGGTTCCTCCATATCTTTTTTTTTTTTTTTTTTAATTTTTCCCCCTTATTTTAGAGAGTGGGAGAAAGGTGGAGAGGGGGGAGAGGGAGAATCTCAAGCAGGCTCCATATACAGTGTGGAGCCTGGCACAGGGCTCAATCCCATGACCCTGGGATCATGACCTGAGCCAAAAATCAAGAGTCAGATGCTCAACTGACAGAGCTATCCAGGCTCAGACTCCTCTGTATCTTTTTATGGCTTGATAGCTCATTTCTTTTAGTGCTGAATAATATTCCATTATCTAGATGTGCCACAGTTGATCGATTCACCTACTGAAGGTCATCTTGGTTGCTTCCAAGTTTTGGCAATTATGAATAAAGCTGCTATAAACATTTATGTCCTGGGTTTTGTGTGGGCATAAGTCTTTAACTCCGTTAGGTAAATATCAAGGAGTATGGTGCTGGATTCTATGGTTTAAGAGGATGTTTAATTTTGTAAGAAACCTTCAAACTGTCTTCTAAAGTGGCTGTGCCCTGTTACATTCCCACCATCACAATGAATAAGAATTCCTGTTGATCCACATCCTCACCAGCTTTTGGTGTTGGCAGTGTTCTGGATTTTGGGTTTTCTAATAGGTATATAGTGGTATCTCACTTTAAAAAAAATTTTTTTTTTTTTTTACATTTATTTATTTTTGAGAGACAGAGCAAGACAAAGTGAGAGTGGGCAGTGGGGAGCAGAGAGAGAGGGAGACATAGCATCTGAAGCAGCTCCAGACTCTGAGCTGTCAGCACAGAGCCCGACGCGGGGCTCGAACCCACAGACCGTGAGATCATGACCTGAGCCAAAATCGGACGCTCAACCGACTGAGCCACCCAGGCGCCCAGTGGTATCTCACTTTTAATTTGTGTCTCTCCAGTGACACATGATGGTGGACATCTTTTCAGATGCTTATTTGCTGTCTGTGTATCTTCCTTGGTGAGATAGCTGTTAGGCCTTTGGCTCATTTTTTTGTTGTTGAGTTTTAAAAGTTCTTTGTATAGTTTGGTTAATGGTCTTTTGCAAATATTTTCTCCCACTCTGTGGCTTGTCTTCTCATCATCTTGACAGTGTGTTTCACAGAGCAGAAATCTGTAATTTAATGAAGTCAGTTCTTCAGTTTAATCAATCCTTTCATGGGTTGGGCCTTCGATGTCATATCTAAAAAGTCATCCCTAAACCCAAGATCCGGCTAGATTTTTTTTTCCTTATGTTATCTTCTAGAAGTTTTACAGTTTTGCATTTTGCATTTAGCTCTGTGATTCATTTTAAGTTAGTTTTTGTTAAGAGTGTAAGGTACGTGTCTAGTTTCATTTTTTTCATGTCGATGACCATTTATTCCAGCACCATTTGTTGAAAAACACCATCTTCATTGTGTTGCCTTTGCTCTTTCACCAGGGATCAGTTGATTATATTTATGTGGGTATATTTCTGGGCTCTCTGTTCCATTGATCTACTTGTGTGTTCTTTTATCAATAACACACTGATTTAATTACTATAACTTTAAAAGTCTTGAAGTTGATCAGTTTGTTCTTGTCTTTCAATATGATGTTGGCTATTCTGAATCTTCTGCCTCTCCACATAAAGTTTACAATCAGTTTGTCGATATCCACAAAATAGCTTGCTGGGAATCAAAGTTTTATTTTGTTTCTTGGTTGTGAGGGCATATACATACCCAACGAGAAAAGTCCTTGGATACAATTAACTGCTCATCAACTGCCATTGATAAACCTGGAACATATACATTGAATTACATACTAATTTCAGATTTCAAATACGTTTCTAATATGCTTTGGCTTATCATTACTTCTGGTTCTTGTGTTTGTCAGAGGTAATAGTTTTGAAAGTTTCGATGGCTGATGATTTTGTTTTTAAAAAAAGATGACCATTATCAATTGAAAAGCATTTTTATTTTTTAAAGATTTATAAATTAACAATTAGAATGATCTATCCAATGATTTTTTTTTTTCATTTCCACATCATTGGTTTCCTTCTCTTCTGTACAGCTATAAATACCTGCCTGTAGCATTTATGCACCTATGAGTTTTATCAAGTAAATTTTGCTGTAAAAGCATCATAAAAGATGAAAGAATACCACCACACATCCTCTTAGGTAAATGGGATAATCCACATTCTTGTAACATACCAAATGATAAAGTCCTTATTGCATTGACTATGAATCCTATATTTCTTTTTGTCCTTAAAAATATATATTGTAGACTCATTGCTTCTTAGATTTGAGAAAATTCATCTAGAATTATTGTTGTTTGCAGATTCATTATCTGAAATTTTACTATGACCTGCCTGTTCACAATCACCATGTAATAATTGTGAAGTATTTTCTACATTGATCTTCTCTTTGCCATCATGGGCGGGTAATGAAATATTCTGAATTCGCAACTATGTCCACTGAAACCCAAAATGAATACAAGGATGGTATCTCCAGACTTCTTTTTGAGAGATGAGGCAATACTTTTTGGGTAATGCAATAAGAAAACTGAAGGATGGTACAGTAGTGTATCCTCCTTCTCGGCAATTCCATTATTCTTCCATTCTCTTACTTAATTTTTTTAGTATAGTTGGAAATAATTGATAAGTAATGATGCAAAAATTGCCAGGATGATGAACTAGCAAAGATTTCAAGATACAGGAAAAACACTGAGGTCCCATAATAGATCTTAAATTTATAAAAGGGTCCATTGTAGCTATATGGAAATTGTATGGAAAAAAATGACTTTTATTAATTTTTAAAGTAAATTTTCTTGTTGCTCTTTGGAAGACCTGAAGGAAAAATAAAGTCATGAAATTTCAATCCTTACAAATAGAGCTGTTCAAAAAAGAAATTAAGAAACAAAACTTGGGTCCAGCAGACCCTGACGGTATTATCAAGGGTTAGTTTTGAACTTTTTAGACATCCTAGTGGTGATGTGGAGTAGTGAGTGGTTATCTCTGTGAGGCTGGAACTCTAGGGAGATCCAGGCTAGAGATTTCATCTGAGAGTCATCAGCACATATATGGTATTTGAAGCCTTGAGCCTAGATGGGGTCACCTGGGAAAGGAGTATAAAATGAAAAGAGGAAAGAGCCAGAAATAGACCCCTGGCTTACTAGGCTTTTTAGAAGTTTGATGAAGGAAGAAAAGCTACTGAGAAGGTATAAACAGTGAGGTAGGACCCTGTGATTTTTAGAGCAGAGCGTTTTAAGGAGGAAGTAATCAATTGGATCAAAGGATGCTGAGAAATGATTTTAAAAAGTGGGGAAGTCAGAGAACTTTATTGACTTCAAAAAAAAAAATGAGGGTTATTGATGACCTTGAGAAGAGCTGTTTCATTGAAGTGGGGGGACCAAAAGCCCATTTGTAGTGAAGTGAGGAAGTAGACAAAGTAGAGGCCAATTTCCTCCACTTGCCATGAAGAGGAAGCAGAGAAATAGTAGGTAGTTGGTGAAGGTTTCTTTTAATCCACTTTAGGGGATTGAGAGGAATGGGGAGAGCACCTAGAATTGGGGGTGTGAGCCAGGAACCCCCAATGTTTATGTTGTTACCTAAACTTATTGAGGTTCTATATTAATATTCTCTAGGAAGGAGCAGAGCAGCCTCTGTTCAGTTTTTCCCTCCCTCAGCCCCTCTTCCTTTTGTGATAAAAAAAAAAAGTAGAATTTTTACTTGCTTTTTGTGTATTACAGACTAAAACATTGAGCACTGGCCTGCTTGTCTGATTTTATGATGCAAATCAACAGGGAAAATGAAATCTTAAATCTGTTTTCTCGGATATACTTAATACTTTAAGTGAAATGTACCTGCTGACAAGATTTCCATATCATATGGGGCTTGTCTGAACTATAATAATTGCTGTCTAAATGATAAGATGAACTGAAATAGCATTTCATTTAGGATAGTCTCAAATTTGAGTTTAGCTATTGTTTTCTTATGTGAATGTTGCTTCGGATTATGAAGAACAAAGATTGTGAAATACATTTTACATTTTGTATTGTTTATTAATAATTAAAATTGAGGAAAAGTCTTGAAAACCTTTACTGTAGAAACTAATTTACTGAATATCCATTGAACGGGCCAGTTTGGAGCAGCCAGAACTTAAAATACTGTTTTGGATACTGTTTTGTTTCCTTAAAAAATAATATTTCTCCAGGGTGTAAGGGTTATATCCAGTGAACTTGGCTCTGATCACGTCACAAGTTTTCTTATCTGCCTTAGATTTGGCATATGATTATTAGAAAACGCTCAGTTGTTTGGGATATGTGCTTGTGCCGACTTGATTATTTTGTGATTTAAGGGAATCAAAACATTTTCTTTACAACTTTTCATCTTAATTCTTTATTTCACTTATTTTGTGTTAAAATCTTAATCTTTTGTGTTGTATGTGATAGCTCAATATTGTAAGCCTGCTTAGACAATATGACTTTCTGGAACAATTCTGAGTGATATTCTGGGAACTTAGTGGCAGTTAAACAATACAGATGTCTTTTGGCTCTTTAAACTTTCATGGTTGGCTTTCACTAAATGAGATTGTTGGATGCAGAAATTATGTAGCATTGTTGTCAAAAGTCCCTTCAGACTGACTTCCAAACCTAGTTCCTAAAAGTCTCCAAAGAAGCAGGATTTCAAAAATTTTTAAAGTTGACTATATAAAAGTTCTTTGATGTTAAGATAAAATGGTTAGTTAAACTTATTTGGGGTGTATTGTTTGCCAAGGTATCATTTTATATGTTTATGCTCATAAGTTTTGTATTTTAACATTTATTTAGCTTCTTTGATTCTCTCCCTTTTCTTCTCATTTCAACACTCAGTTCTTTAATTTCACCACGAATTTAGGGAGAAAAGGCTCCCTCCAGCAAATCTTTAGTATCCTGCAGCGATATATCATGGGCTGTAAAACACTTTAGATTTGGTCCCTGCCCAAGACCTGGGCCAGTTCCATGTCTTCAGTAATCTTGATGCATTTAAAGTTTTGCTAATAAACCCTCTGAAATTCCTGGGCCTTTTCTCATGGTTTTGTACCTTTTACCTGTAGTATTGTCTCCTGATTTGCCTAACAAGTTCCTGCTTGTCCTTTACATTTCTGCTGACAGTTCACTTCCTCTGCAACGTGTTTTTTCTTTTTTTTTAAACTCTATTTTTGAGAGAGACAGAGTGAGTGGGGGAAGGGCAGAGAGAGAGGGAGAGGGACAGAGAGAATGTCATGCAGGCTCCGCACTGTCAGCACGGACCCTGATGTGGGGCTCAGACTCCTAAACCGTGAGATCATGACCTGAGCCAAAACCAAGAATTGGACGCTTAACCGACTGAGCCACCCAGGTGCCCTGCCATGTGTTTCTTTTGGTGCTACTTCTTAAATATTCCTGCTGTACTTTGCAGATACTTCTGCTGTAGAAATTTTTAAAATATCACTGCTGTACCCTAGACCTGTAGCATCCAAAAGAGTAGTTCCTAGCCATAAGTGGCTAGTGAGTGCTTAAAATGTGGCTATTGCAACTGAAGAACTGAATTTTAACTTTATTTACTGTAAATTAAATGTGAATAGCCACTTGTGGCTAGTAGCTACTCTGTTAAGACAGCATAGTTCATAGCCTTTGAAGTGTGCTAATAGGATGAATATGGGAAGACATGGGTAAAGATCAGTATTTCCAATAAAAGTTTAGCATCTGAATTGAAATGTGCTTGTAAGTGTAAAATACACTCTGAATTTTGAAGACAGTACAAAAAAAGAGAATGCCATTAATAATTTTAAATATTATCTGTTGAAATGATACAATTTTAACATATTGGATTAAATACATTATTTAAAATAACCTCATCTAAGCCAAAGCATAATAGACTCTTAAAAAGTGAGGACAAACTGAGGGTTGATGGGGGGTGGGAGGGAGGGGGGGGGTGGGTGATGGGTATTGAGGAGGGCACCTTTTGGGATGAGCACTGGGTGTTGCATGGAAACCAATATGACAATAAATTTCATATATTGAAAAAAAATAAAATAATCTCATCTATTTCATTTTCCCTGTTTTTTTGTTTTTTTTTTTTTTTTTAGGTAGCCACCAGAAAATTTAGAATTCTACATTTGGCACACATTTGGGGCTCACGTTGTATTTCTTATTTATTGATTTTTTTATGTTTGTTTATTTTTGAGAGAGAGAGAGTGAGTGAGCAGGGGAGGGCAGAAAGAGGGAGACACAGAATCTGAAGCAGGCCCCAGGCTCTGAGTGTTAGCACAGAGCCTGACACAGGGCCCAAACTCAAGAACTGCAAGATCCTTACCTGAGCTGAAGTCGGACACTTAACCGACTGAGCCACCCAGGCGGCCCTTGGGGCTCACATTATATTTCTCTTGGACAGTGCTGCTCTGACAGTGAGCTCCTTTGTAGGCAAGCATCTTCTCTTTTCATTTTATCACAGCCATTACCACACTTGCCATAAAGTAGGTGCCCAATAACTCAGTTGTTGAATGAATGAAATAAGTTGTCTCTAGAAATTTGAACCCTAAGCCTTTTGAAGGATTGAAACTTTAGATGAATTAAAGAAAGTGACTTTGCAGGTCTTCGGGTGTATGTGTATTTCATAGTATATTTTGATAAATAAACACACGCACCTGCACATAGATGGAAGAAAGAAGAGATCTAAAAAGATCATAGCAGAGCACTTTCTATAATTAAATCATTAAGTCCTCAAAACAGCATCCATGGCTCATCAGTGAGGCAGGTTTTGTTAACAATCCCATTTACAGGAAACTGAGGCAGAGAAATTAGGTAACTTGCTCTAAATCACAAAAAAACATTAACCAGCGTAGCCATGACTTGAAATCAGGCAGTCTGGCCTCATAGTTTGTACTTTTAACCCCTACGTTAAGGATGTGCAAAGTAGATAATTTGGTCACCCGTGATTATTTGATTACTTTCAAGGTATGAAAGGATTGGTGTGAATAAATCTTGGGAGCACTGGGCTTGGAAGACTTTATGATGTTTAGATTCCTTTGCTTTCCTGGAATGAAGGAAGTTTACATAGGACTTGTGATCTGCTTTTAATTACTTTAAGATTTACTCAAGTTCTGCAATCAAAGTCTGTTGCTGTCCATTCAGTATGAGCTCTTATATTTGTGTTTTAGTGACATTTTTTTCAGCTCATGGAAGAGCATAAAGTGTTGTCACTGGTAGGTTGTTAAGTAAAAATTGTCATTTGGCTTCTGGGAAAACAGAAAAACGAAATCGTCGCTTATATACCAGTCCCAGGAATCAACGTCCTTCTTGTATGAATAAAGAAAATCTCTGCTCGGTGACAGACCTATGATACTTTACCTTTGAGGGAAAGTGAAAAAGCAAGGATGTCAGTTTATTTCTCCTCAGCTTTCTATTAACATTTCCCACCGAAAGTTTTATATCTAACTGAAAATCCACTATGCTATTATATTGAACAAATCTTATCAAATGAATAGTCGTGAAACAGCAGGGTATAATAATCAAGGGAAAAGATACATTCCTTTTCATTTTTAACGTACTGCCACAAATTCCCATATATGCTGTCCCCCCCCCCCCCCCCTCCGCCGTTCACATTATTCTTTTCAGTAGTGACATATCTTTTGAGGATTCATACATTTGTTAGGGTATTCTGGACAATTCAGCCTGAAAAATACACTGTCGAAGGAGTCAGATGGATTCTAGGTAGTGAAAATGAATTTACTTGTAGGCATTATCATTTTGCTTGCAGAAAATTGTTTTTTTTTTTTTCTTTTGCTTGTGAGTGTCTGTGTTGGTGAGCATTTGGGTGACCAGTTCTGTTCCACACTGCCGTCCAGGGATCTTGATCTTTTATCTTGTCCCAGTGTCCCCTAAGGAAGGTGTTGCTCTTGTCGGCAAAGAGGAATCCGAATCACCACCACATGCATATTCTAGTCTGTGTGACTAGGGCAAAAACAGGTGGGAGATGAGCAACTTTTAAAAAACATATGACCTGGGAGTTACATACAACATTTCATCCTCTTATCCCTTTGGCTAGAACTCAGTCACATGGGCACATCTGTCTGCCCTTGAAGCCTGGAAATGTAGGGTGTTCTACTTTTAAAAGAAAGAGAAGAATGAGTACTGAAAGATTACCAGCCTCTGCTATGTGAACAGTTCTCATTTTTCCATCATCTATTGTATGTTAGTCCTTGTGCTTAAGTGCTTTATCTATCTATGTTTTCTCCTTCAAACCTCAGGACTGGGATGCAGAGAGTTTTAATGGCTTAGGATAGGTCATTCAGAAGATAAGTAGAAGAGCTGGAATTTGAACCCAAGGTCTGTTGGACTCCCAAAGATCATGGCGTTCCTACCACACGCGCCTGAGAGTTTAATTAGACCCAAGCAACTGGAAAGATAGTGCTGTCATGAACAAAGATAAGAAAGTTGAATAATTTTGAGGGAGATGATCAGGAATTTACCTCAGAGTATTTTAAATTTAAGATACCTGTTTAGGGGAGCCCAGGTGGCTTAATCAGTTAAGCGTCTGACTCTTGATTTCAGCTCAGGTCACGATATGGCTCGTGAGTTTGAGCCCCGCATCAGGCTCTGTGCTGACGGTGCAGAGCCTTCTTGGGATTCTCTCTCTCGCCTCCTCTCTCTCTGTTTCTCTCCCGCTTGTGCTCTTTCTCTCTTTCAAAATAAATAAATAAGCTTAAAAAAAAAAATACCTGTTTAATCTGTGTGAAGGTGTGGAGTAGGAAGTTGTATGTGTGAACTTTGAGTTCAGGGTAAATGGTTGGGCTAAAGACACTAGTTTGGTAGCTTCTAGTTTATAAATGGCATTTTAAATGATTAAGAGAGTAGGGGCACCTGGGTGGCTCAGTGGGTTAAGCGTCTGACTTTGGCTCAGGTCATGACCTCACGGTTCGTGAGTTCGAGCCCCGCGTCGGGCTCTGTGCTGACAGCTCAGAGCCTGGAGCCTGCTTTGGATTCTGTGTGTCTCTCTCTCTGACCCTCCCCCACTCACACTCTGTCTCTGTCTGTCTCTCTCTCGAGAATAAATACACATTAAAAAAAAAATTTCTCTTTAAAATAATTAAGAGAGTAGGGTTGCTTGGGTGGCTCAGGCGGTTAAGCTTCCGACTCTTGATATCAGCTGAGTTTGTGATCTCACAGGTGTGATTTCATGGTCATGAGATCGAGCCCCGAGGAGAACTTCACACAGAGCCTGCTTGGGATTCTCACTGTCGCTGTGTCCCTGCCACTCCCCAAGTTGTTCTCTCCCTGTCTCTCTAAATAAATAAACATTAAAAAAAACCCAAAAACCAAACAGTTTAAGAGAGTAAATGTAGATAAAGAGAATGGTTCAAAGACTTTTTGGAGCATTACATTCATAAAAGACCTGGGAGGTGAGGAGGAGTTGGAAAAGACTGATTTCATAGATGAGCCTCTATCCCTCTCATCCACTTTCTTTTAATGTTTATTTATTTATTTATTTATTTATTTTTAAACAATTTTTTTTTAATCTTTATTTTTGAGAGAGAGAGAGACAGAGTGTGAGCAAGAGAGGAACAGAGAGAGACACAGAATCGGAAGCAGGCTCCAGGCTCTGAGCTGTCAGCACACAGCCCGACGTGGAGCTTGAACTCAGGAACTGCGAGATCATGACCTAAGCCGAAGTCGGACGCTTAACCAACAGAGCCACCCAGGCGCCCCTCATCCACTTTCTTAATGCATCTCTGGCTCTTGCATACAGACGCAGAAGGTCCCACGCTCTATGCTTTTGAATCCATCAGTAGCAAACCTTTTATCATCCTAAGAATCATAGATGATATCTTTGAAGTTGGAAGTATAGCCAGAAGTACCTGGCCCAAGGAAGCCAGGAGCAGGAGACTCGATTCCCAATATGCTACTTTTCAATAAAATCGGAATCTGAAAGCAAGTTCTTCATCTACTGACATCTGGTTTGGTATTATCACTCACCCCATATTACTTAAGTAATTCTATGTGTCTCCTTTACTTCCCTTTTCTGACAGTATTCTTCCTAATTGCTTGCTTGTTTTTGTTTTGTTTTCAATTTTCCTGGTTTCCTGCGGTAATTTCCTAGTTAGTAATGAATATTACTTTCTAGAATGTGCATCTTAGCAAAGAATACACAGGAATTTAGAGATACTTTTTAGAAGATCTCTACTTACTTTTCCCCCAAAACTTATAAGCCTCATTAGCTCTGCCTTCATAGTTCACCATCTAAGTCTATTCCCTTGTATTTTGGTTGGTCTGGTAGAGGTATCATTTTAGAATAACAAATACCACATATTGAAAGAAACAAATGGCTGAGTTCCACAACAGTTAAGTTCCATTAGGTTAACAGTTAAACTCGTTTTTATAAAACTTGCAGGTCTGAATTAATGAGGACTATATTTTTTAGCTGTAGATTTGTTAAAAGGAGAAGTAAGCTTCTACCTTGATGTTTAACTCTTTAACTTAAGGCAGTTTCCGCGAGAGGAAGAGAGAGAGAGAGGGAGAGCGAGGGAGAGAGAGAGAGAGGGGAGAGAGAGAGAGAGAGAGAGGAAGAAGAGAGTGCATGGGTATCCATTTTGTTACTGTGATTGGCAAATTCCTCAATTTTATATGTAACCCAAATCTCTCATTCCTGTTTTCTTTCCCAGATTAAGCCCAGTATTTTCCATAGAATCTCATTAACCATCTGTAAAATAAACTTAATTTTTTTTAAGTTTATTTATTTATTTTGAGAGAAAGAGCGAGAGCACGTGAGCAGGGGAGGGACAGAGAGGGAGAGAGGTAATCCCAAGTAGGCTTCGCCCTGTCAGCACAGAGCCCAATATGGGACTTGATCCCATGAACTGTGAGATGATGCCCTGAGCCAAAATCAGGAGTCTGATGCTTAACCGACTGAGCCACCCAGGCGCCCCAAACTTAATTCTTTATATATATTTAGTTTTCATCTGTTCTTGTAGCAAATTACCACAGATTTAGTGGCTGAAGCAACAGGCATATTATCTTTCAGTTTGAAAGTTCAGAAGTCCAGCATGGGGCTGTCCTTTCTGGAGACTCGAGGAGAAAATGTACTTCCTGCTTACTCAGGTGTTGGCAGAATTCAGTTGCTTGAGATTATGGGACTGAGATCCCATTGTCTTGCTAGGTGTCAACTGAGAGGGCCATTCCCAGCTTCTAGAGGCCACCCACATCCCGTAGCTTGTGCCGCCTTCATTTTCAAAGCCAGCGATAGCAGATTGAGTCCTCCTCAGGCTCTGAAATTCTCCTCCTCCTCCAGGCTCCTTTCTCTCAGATTTAGCAAGTTAAATTCCTTTTATGGATTTGTGATTAGATTGGGCCCATTGGGATTTTCAGGGGTAATCTCAACATCTCAAAGTTCATACTCTTAATCACATCTGCAAAATCCCTTTTGTCTTGTAAAGAAGCATATGCCCAGGGGCCTGGGTGGCGCAGTCAGTTAAGCGTCCGACTTCAGCCAGGTCACGATCTCGCGGTCCGTGAGTTCGAGCCCCGCGTCGGGCTCTGGGCTGATGCTCAGAGCCTGGAGCCTGTTTCCGATTCTGTGTCTCCCTCTCTCTCTGCCCCTCCCCTGTTCGTGCTCTGTCTCTCTCTGTCCCAAAAATAAATAAATGTTGAAAAAAAAAATTAAAAAAAAAAAAAAAAAAAGGAGCATATGCCCAGGTTGAGGAGGGTGGCTTAGGGCAGGGACATCTTTGGGAGTGCATTCTGCCTATGACAGCATTTCTAATGTTTATATATTTCTAAATTGAACATAAAGTATAACTTGGCTTTGGCAATACTAAATAATTTAGAAACTCTCATTTCTTTTTTCTCCCTGTATCTCTTTAAATATGATTGCAATCCCATGGAATTTAGTTTAGAATTCGGGAAGAGATCAAATTAGTCTCTAAGACTAAAACTTCAGTGTAACTAATATTATGTAAATAACATTGCAATTCTCTATTTTAATTGTGATGCTCAGGAGACAAGAGAGAAAGGCTTTAATATTGATGGTGACAGTGATGGTGATTATGATTATGATGTTGAACCATCGAGGGTTTCAGTTTCCTTTTCATACACATGAAAGATCTCTTGTTGTCTTTTGAAAATTATCTTCTAATTGTTAAGATGTTTGAGAGTTACGTGTTTAGTTCAAATTGTTCAGCTCATTTTTTAACTGTACCTGGGGATCTTACTTTGACTCGAATCTTGTAATTTGTATAGAAAAGAAAATGTATTTGCGAACTGACAGCTTGGTTATAAACATGAAGCCTTTTTTGAATTGCTTTGTCAATATCAGAAATAGGAATACCTAGTATACTTTTCTTATACTTTCCCTATCTTTTAAAAGATTACTGGAAAATTTAAATGTGCCTCATATTTTAACATGTACATGCCATTTTGGTACAAAAGCAAGCTGGTACTGATATTTACATATGAGATCTGTCCTTAGGTAACTAACTGACTTCTGATGTTATTTCTTCTTAGGAATGTTTAGATAAATTCTACTCTGCTACTAAATAAAAGTACCAGTGCCTCAAAGCTTTGTTATTTGAAGTTATCTAAAAGATCTGAAGGCATGAAATGAATATTGTTGGGGGTGGGGTGGAATTTGAATGTGTATACTTTTCTTTTTATTTTGAAAAACATCAAATCTCAGCATAGTTGCAAGAATAGTACAACAAACACTTATGTATCCCTTCACCCACATTCACTGATAGTGATTGCACAAATGTAGCAAAATATTAACCAGCATATGTAAGTGTATGTGTATATATCTATATAGATAAAAGTACAGGTTTTTTTTTTTCTCCCTGAGTTATTTGACAGTTGGTTGCAGACATTTCACTTAGAAATATTTTAGCGTGTATCCCACTTGGGAAGTTTAACATTGATACAATACTATTATGTGTTAAATAGTTCATATTCAAATTTCCCCACTTTCAGCTTCTGAAATAGCAAATGATTTTGAAAGGGCATTTATTACTTTGAAGATAGGAAAATTACTTTGAAAAGAATTTTAAATATTTATCATGTGAAAACCATGGCAAATTCTAAATGAATGCCTTGGAGTACAGTTCAAAGCCAGAGAGAATTCAAGCTGTGAATTTTCAATATAGTTTTAGGCATCAGAACTATCAGTAAATGATGTGAGATCCTAGACTCTGTGTACCGTTGATGTTTTCTTATAATTTACATATTTTTGTGAAGATAAAAACGTGGATTCTCCAAAAGTCTTGAGATGTGAATGTAGTGGGAGGTTTTTGTCAAGTTCTCTTCTAACTCTAAAATTCTATGGTTTCAATAATTTAACAGATATTAACTGTCTATTAAATATGCAACATTGTGCTGGGCGTTCTAGGAAATTGGAAAGTTCAAGGGGAGAAGGAAGTTGTAACAAAGCAATGAATGAAAGTAAAGCGTATGTGAATAGTAAGATATATATATAAAAAAAATGTAATGGAAATTCAGAAATAGAAGAAATGGGCTGGGTGGTAAGAAGAGAACAGATAGGCTTCATCAGGTTGTAAATATTTATTAACAGAAACCCAGGGTTTCTACTGTAGTTTTCCTGTTTATATAACAATTTTAACTGGAATTAACTGCATTAATAAGCACAGGGCATGCATAACTCAGGTTAACTGAACAAAAATAGAAACTCATGTAAGTGATACAGTGCAAATACAAATAACCATTACAATTTTTAATGAAAAGAATATATTAAAATAAATTTAAGGGGGTGCCTGGGTGGCTCAGTCAGTTAAGCGTCCGACTTCAACTCAGGTCATGATCTCACGGTTCGGGGGTTCAAGTCCCGCATCGGGCTCTGTGCTGACAGTTCAGAGCCTGGAGACTGTTTCGGATTCTGTCTCCCTCTCTCTCTGCCCCTCCCCCACTTGCACTCTGTCTCCGTCTCAAAAATAAACATTAAAAAAAATTAAAATTAATTTAAGTGTAGGGATGTAGAAATTAAAAAGAAAAATATCATCTATAGCCACCTCACTGAGCGGTAATACCTGCTTATATTTTATTCTACTTTCTTTCCATCGTCTTTTCTGTATTGTCTGTATATTTATATTTGATTTTGCCAAATATAAATTGTTTTCTGCTTCAAATTATAATTTTTTTTTTCATTTTATACTACATATTTGGTAAACTTCATTTTTAATAGGAACATGACACTGAGTGCTTGTGGCATGATTTATTAAAATAGTCCCCAATTGTTGAACAAAAGAATTCGCTCTTTGTAAAGAGTAAAACAGTTACAGAAATGGTAAAATAATGATGAGAGAGTAGACTTGTTTCCTTGAAAAAAATCTTCCTTAATTTTTTATCCTGATAATTCACCACACCAAATGTTTTATTGCTGTTTTTCTTGCTCATTTGTGGCTAGCATTTTAACTGACCATTACTAAATTATTTAAACTTTTCATTAGATCTAATCTAGAAAAGTCAGTGCTTCATTTACTATTAGAAAGGGAACCTGCTTGGGATATTCTCTCTCTCTCTCTCTCTCTCTCTCTCTCTCTGTCCCTACCCTGCTAACACTTTCTCCCTCTCCCTGTCTCCCTCTCTCTCAAGATAAATAAACTTAAAAAAATTTTTTTTAAAGTTTTTTTTTTTTCAACGTTTTTTTCTTTATTTTTGGGACAGAGAGAGACAGAGCATGAACGGGGGAGGGGCAGAGAGAGAGGGAGACACAGAATCGGAAACAGGCTCCAGGCTCTGAGCCATCAGCCCAGAGCCCGACGCGGGGCTCGAACCCGCGGACCGTGAGATCGTGACCTGGCTGAAGTCGGACGCTTAACCGACTGCGCCACCCAGGCGCCCCAAAATTTTAAAAAGTTTTTGATGGGGAAAGGCATAACAAGCAAATGAAAAGAAAAGTGGTTGGCATCCTGGGAAAATTAAAAGAACTTTATTACAATCAGTAAAAATCTAGAAAAATTAAAATTTTGTAGTACTTAGTTGGCAATTCAGACATATAGTACTGAACAGAAAAAAAGTTTCTCTTACCTCATCACTTCCCAGTTCCCTGTCTAGTGGGTAGTTACTGTTACCAGGTTCTTGTGTTTGTTGTGTAACAAACATGTATTATATGTTTGGTGCATATAATCACGTGTTTACACACATTCACCTATGAACATATTATTAAATCTTCACACCCATTCAGATGGCTATTATTAAAAAAACAAAAACAGAAAATAACAAGTGTTGGTGCGGATGTGGAGAAATTGGAACCTTTCTGTACTGTGCGTGGGAAAGTAAAGTGGTGTGGCAGCTATGGGAAGCAGTAATGACAGTTCCTTAAAAAATTAAATATTGAGGGGTGCCTGGGTGACTCAGTTGGTTAAGCATCCAACTTTGGCTCAGCTCATGATCTCACGGTCTGTGGGTTCAAGCCCCGCGTCAGGCTCTGTGCTGACAGCTCAGAGCCTGGAGCCTGCTTCAGATTCTGTGTCTCCCTCTCTCTCTGCCCCTCCCATGCTCATGCTCTGTCTCTCTCTGTCTCTCAATAATGAGTAAACATTTAAAAAAAAAAAAAAAAAAAAACAACATTGAAATGCAATGTCCAGCAATCCTCTTTCAGGGTATATATCCAAAATAATTGAAAGCAAGTCCTTAAAAAGATATTTGCACACCCATACATACTCACAGCAGCATCCACAATAGCTAAGAAGCAGCACATATGTCCCTTAGCAGATGAATAGATTGATAAAATGTGGTATATACTCTGACAGACTGCTGTTCAGCCTTGGAAAGGAAGCAAATGACAACACGTGCTATAATCTGGTGAACCTTGAGGACATGCGAAGTGCAATAAAAGCCAGTCACAGACAAAGGCGCTGTGATTCCACTTACGTGAGTTGTCTAAAGTAGCCAAATTCAGAGTGACAGAAAGGAGAATAGAGGTTGCAGCAGTGATGGGAAGGGGCAAATGGGGGCTTATTTACTGGGTATAGAGTTTTACTCTTGCAAGATGAAACTGTTCTGGAGATCAGTTTCAAAACAGTGTGAATATATGTAACATTACTGAACTATGCACTTGAAAACGGATAAGATGGTATTATGTGATGTAATAGTTAACAACGATGCAGAAAATTTTTTAAAGATATAAAAAAAAAAATTTGATACCTTGGAACTCCTTTCATGATTCTCGAATTTCTGTCTCCAGGCTTAGCTTCGTTAAACTCCGTACTTGCCACCTCTGCCTTGTTTTATAGGCATCCCGCCAGCATACGTCTAAAACAGGACTCCTGGCTGTCATCTTTCTACCCAACCTATTTCTTTCCAAGCATTTCCCTCTATTATAAATGGCGGCTCCATTTGTTGAGTTGTTTAGGCCAAAACTCTTCAAGTTATCTCCAACTTCTCTTTCTCTCACATTCCACATCTAATCTGCCAGCAAATTCAGTGGGTTACTAACTTCAGAATATCTCACATCTGACAACTTTTCACTGCCTCTACGTACCGAAATTGACTTACCTTTCTCCTAGAGGTGGACTTCTGATGGCCTCCTAATGGTTTCCCCCATGTCTACTCTGGCCTCTTTAAAGTCTCTTCCCCACAGAGATTTTAAAACTCTTTCTTTTAAAAACATTAACCGATTGTCTCACTTCCCTGCTCGGAATTCTTCAATGCCCTCTCACAACCCTTTGGATAAAGTAACATAGTTCCTACTGTGGCTTACAAATCCTTACAAGGTCTGGCCTGACTTCCTCTTTGACCATAGCTTCTATCACTTTCTCCCATGCTTTCCGAGTTCCAGCCTTAGTTTTCTTGAATATTACTAAGAACACTGTAGCCTTAAGGCCTCTCCTCTTATTTTCTCTACCCTGAAACACTTGTAGATATCCACATAACCATCCCACAGAACTCCTCGCTCATTTCATTCAGATATCAACTCAAATATCATCTCAAATCTTACTTGACTACCTTACCTACCTAGTACTCCATTCTCTCCTGTCATGCCTATATCCTTAGCTCGCTCCGTTGTAATTCATAGCACTTATCTCTCTGACATCGTGATTTATATTAATTTATTTTAGTCTGTACCCCAGTAGGCTTTTGTCTGTTCACTACCTGGAGCAGTGCCTGGCATGTGAAAGTAGTATAGTAGAGTGTAATATTTAAAAAAAAAATAAAATAAAAAATAGCTTCAGGTGGAAGATTGTTTGGGTTCAAATGCCATTTCCACTACGGTGACTTCCAGCAGGTTGCTGAACTTTGGCGTGCCTCAACATTCTTATCTGTAAACTGATAACAGTTTCTGCCTCTGTGGATTGTTCTACATAAAAAGAATTAATCAAAGTTGAAGTGGCAGGTCCTGTCACATAGTAAATGTATTAGTTATCTGTTGCAGCATAACATATTATCCCAAGATAAAGTGGCTTAAGACAATAATAAACATTTTTGTCTCACAGTCCTCCTGTACGTGAGGAATTTAGGAGTGGCTTGCTGGCTCAGAGTCTCTTGTGAGGTGGCGGTCAAGGTGTCAGCCAGGGCTGCAGTCATCTGAAGGCTTTATTAGGGTTGGGCGAGATGCGTTCAAGATGGCTCACTTACTCTTACGGCTGGCAGATTGATGCCAGCTGTTCTTGGCAGGAGGCCTCAGTTCTTCACTATGTGGTTCTCCTCTTCGTCGGGCTGTTGACCGTCCCTCTGGCTGTCCCCAGAGCAAGTGATGCCACAGAGAGCAAGGCATAAGCCACGATGTGGTAGAAACCACACCCTGTCATTTTTTACAGTATTCCAGTGGTTACGTGGGTCAGCCCTACCTCGTGTAGGATGTGGGCACACTTCACAAGGTGCATACTAGGAGGCAGTGATCACTGGAGGCCATTTTGGGGCCTAGTGACCTCAATAAGTGATCTGTAAGTTTTATTGTTATTATAGTAGATAAAATATTTGCACAGAAGCATATGTATCCAGTTCATTTGGATGATGTTGCACGGTATGTTTTTCAGCCCTTAGCTCTTAGCTTCTCTGCATCCTTAGAATTAAGGTGCATTTTTGTTGGTGGCATATACTTTTGGTTTTGAGCCAGTAAAACAGACTTTCTTTTAATTGAGTATGTAGTCTGTTGGCATTTAATATAATACCATTTTGGTTTCAGTCTTTCTTTTGTTTTTTATTCTACCTGGTCTATGCCATTTTCTTTTCTTTCTTGCCTTCATTTTTTATTATCTCGTTTTATCCTATTAACTTGTTAGTTTACGTATTGATTTACTGTTCTTTTAGTGATTTCCTACAAGTTAAAATACACATTTTTTTTGCTTGATCTGATTATCACTTCCTGGACGATGTAATGATTTTGGAACACCTCCACTCCATTTATTACCCTTTTGCTTTTGGGCTATTCTTAGATTCTCTGTATATTTTAAACTCAGGGCACGATTTTTGTTGTTTGATGTGTCCATTGAGATTTACCCACATTTTCGCCCTTTCCATTGATCTGCATTGTTATTGTATGGGATTCTTCTTCGCTTGCTGAAAGAACTCCTTTCAGTATTCCCTTCAGTGCAATTCTGATGATAAAGTCCCTCGGTTTGTATTTGTTGAGAAGTGTTCCAGTTGTTCAGAAATGTTCCACGTCCATTTTCTTAAAAAAAATGTTTATTTTCTGAGAGAGGGGGAGTGTGCAAGTGAGGAAGAGGCAGAGAGAGAGGGGGACAGAGGGTCCAAAGCAGGCTCTACGTTGACAACAGCGAGCCCAACGTGGGGCTCGAATCACCAACTGCAAGATCATGACCTGAGCTGAAGTCAGATACTGAACCTACTGAGCCACCCAGACACAACCCCCCCCCCCCCCCCCGCTCCTGCCACCTTCATTTTTGAAGGGTATATTTACTAGGTATAGACTTTTGGTAGGGCATTATTTTTTTCCAGCTCTTAAAATGTTTTTGTCAATTGTCTTCCGACTTCTCTTTTCCACCGAGAAGTGAAAGTTGCTCTCCTGAAGAGCAACTCTGCTGCTTTTGAGTTTCTCCTCCTCCTTTGAGCAATTTTTACCATGCTGTGTCTAAGTGTGCCTTCCTTTGTATTGTTTATCCTTTTCGTGTCCATATTGCTTCATGAATCTATGGCTTGCTGTCTAAGGTCAGTTTTGGGAAATTCTCAGCTGCTGTATCTTCATATGTTGCACCTGCTACAGCCTCTTTCTCTTCTCCGGGACCACAGTTACATCTACTAGACCTTTTTACCATGTCTCATATGTTCATACATTCATTGCCATATTTTCTTACCTTTTTTCTGTGTTTTAGTCTGGATAATTTTTTTCTGATTCACCTTACAGTTCGCTAGTTTTTCCCCCTCTGGTCTGTCAAACCTGCCCATGAACCCAATCTAATAAGTTCTTAATTTTAGTTATTTTCTTTTTCAGTTCTAGAATTTTCATTTGATTATTTTCCCTCCCAGCTTTTTATTGTGAAAGCTTTTCAACATTTGAGAATTTCACATTTTAAAGAAGAGAACAGTCAATACTCATGTGCTGGGTTTATCAATTGAATACATTTTGCCACATTTACTTTATTTCTGTATATAAATCCTTCCCCCCCCCCCCACAACGCCCCACCAGACCATTTGAGAACACATTCAGACATCATGGCAGTTCTTCTCTAAATACTTCATTACATTTTCCCCCTAAATACTTCAGCATGTATTACATTCCCAAGAACAAGGGCTTCTATGTACGCATGATATAATTATCACACTGGAGAATTTAATAGATATAACACTTGATGTAATATAGAGTCTGTATTTAAATTTTCCCAGATGTCCCAATAAAATCCTTTATAGCTGACTCACCCCAATCAAAGGTCACATATTGCATTTAGTTATCCTCTTTGGTCTCCTTTAAATTAGAATCGTTCCCCAACCTTTTTTGGGTCTCCCTTGGCATAACACCTTTAGGTTCTAGGCCAGTTGTTTTGCAAAGGTTTCCCCAATTTGGATTCATCTAAGTGTTTCTTCACAATTAGTTTTGGATTAAACATTTTTGGCAAGAATACATCAGAAAATCAGTTTGTCTCATTATTGGTGTTAAGTTTGGTCACTTGATTAAGGTGAAAATGCTCATAAAAAAAAAAAAATCACAATCTCTAAATTAGCGATGCTCCATACATGTTAAATGATGTGTCAAAGTATCTTTCTCTAGAGTATGAAATTTGGCAGAAACTTAGATCATTTCCAGTATTAGAGTATTTCAAGTGGAAGGGTTCATGAGTACTATTCATTTACATTTTATGCCTGACTCATTGACAACTCAGTTACCATGTCCACAAACAACTCTATTTTAGTTAGGGGTCTTTTCCCTTTTGAATTTCGATTGCTCAGCTGAAGGTTCTATAGTGAGATCTGATGCGAGTACTTCTATATACTTAATAAAAATTAATGAGTTTTGTTAATAATGGTTTAAACTAGCTAGATTGTTTACTTGTTTTTGTTATTTGTAAGAATGCCTGATTCCAGATCTGCTGTGCTAGCTTAAATATATCCTCCAAATAAGACCATACATTAAAACAAAACCAAACCAGAAAAATGATCAAAAAAACCCCGTGTATTTTAAAAACACTATAGCTTTTTGTTGTACTTGATCTTTTCTAGGTTTTCACAGTAATTAATTAAAAAAAAATTTTTTTTAATCTTTATTTTTGAGTGAGTGAGAGAGAGAGAGACAAAGTGTGAGCAGGGGAGGAACAGAGAGAGAGGGAGACACAGAATCTGAAGCAGGCTCCAGTCTCTGAGCTGTCAGCACAGAGCCCCATGTGGGGCTCAAACCCATGAACCTCGAGATCATGACCTGAGCCGAAGTCAGATGTTAACCGACTGAGCCACCCAAGAGCCCTGGAATTAATTTTTATAAAATACCTCTCAGACTATATTGTCTGCAGGCAGATGCTCCATTTACTTCAAGAGAGGCAAACAAAGTTGGGAGCCAGTATAACTGTTAATTGATTAGACACAATACTAAATACAAGGACTAAGGAAATCATAGAGGATCTAAAGATTTTTAAAACCCATTTACCAGGCTCTTCTATAAATGTAACACTTGATAGAGCAAGCTCCACGTGCTTTTTTGGAATTCAAGAAGACTTAGTTTGTAGAGTTCCAAAGGGTGTGGTGTTGTGTTTTAGTTTAGTTTTTGAGGATACGGTACGTTTCTTTTAATGCTGGTTTATAATGCATACTTGAACTTATAACTTTATAATTCTATGAAGGTAAGATAAACAGAGTATGAAATAACTGATTAAGATCCTATATTTGTGCAGTGTCGTTAATACAACAAACTGAATGATCATTTAGGACTAAAGATTGTGTTTCTTATTAGGAATAATGAAGTCTTATCTCTAGGAGCTTGGAGAGTAACAGAGACAGAGATATAAACAATACTGATAATAAAGTATAATTAATCATCAGAGAAAATATGGGAACACAACAGAGTTCAGCTAACTGTGCTGTAATAAGACAGCTGTATTATGATTGTGAATCAAAATGACAGACCTCATTAGACCTGCTGTTATTCATAGAGGTCTTTGCCTTGGCAAACAGTTGTGCTGTCCTGTAAGATATTCCAGGATTTCTTTAATATACTAGATAGACCTGATTAATGGTTTTGAAGCTTTTAAATCTTATAAAGTTTAAATTTAAATCTCTTAAAAATCTTTTAAAATCTTTTTTTCAGCTTTTTGTTTACCTTTTTTTTTTTTTAAATAATTTTTTAACATTTTATTTTTGAGAGAAGGGGTGGGAATGGGGGAGGGGCAGACGGAGGATCCAAAGCAGGCTCTGCACGGACAGCAACGAGCTCGATGTGGGGCTCAAACTTAGGGACCGTGAGATCATGACCTGAGCCGAAGTCAGATGCTCAAGCAACTGAGCCACCCAGGCACCCCAACTTTTTGTTTACCTTTACCTGAATATTTTTTTAGCCTCATAGTCTGATAAAGTTTCAATTTGCTACTTTTTTAAAAAGTTTATTTATTTTTGAGAAAGAGAGCATGTGAGCAACAGAGGGGCAGACAGTGGGGAGAGAGAGAAAATCCCATGTAGGCTTTATGCTGTCAGCTCAGAGCCCACTACAGGGCTTGAGCTCATGAACTGTGAGATCATGACCTGAGCCGAAACCAAGAGTCGGACGCTTAACCGACTGAGCCACCCAGGTGCCCCATCAGTTGCTACTTTTTTGCCTGTTATTAATGCTATTTATGATTTTCAAATATTTTGACTTTAATGTTGAAGAGTAAATGTGTTTTCAGGTAGATAATACTCCAGTTTGAAATTTGTTGAAATTTGTCTTTGCCAAGAATAAGATTTCTGGTCAATATAAATAGAATTACCTTGTGTTTTTGTTCTAGATGAGGGTGCATGTTTCTGAGTTTGAGGTTAGAATTAAGAATTGGGTGTGCCAACTGATGGATGGATGGATGGATGGATGGATAAGTGCTTACAGTAGCTTACTGCCTGTGAAGTCCTACATGTTTGTGAAATGTGACTGTCAACATTGAGTAAATCAGTAAGCAAATTACTCTCCAAACCCAAGTAAGGATCTGCAAAGTTTCTTAGAATTTCACGGAAGGTGGGGCGCCTGGGTGGCTTAGTCAGTTGCGCGTCTGACTTCAGCTCAGGTCATGATGTCACACTCTGTGAGTTCGAGCCCGTGTCCAGCTCTTTGCTGACAGCTCCGAGCCTGGAGCCCACTTCAGATTCTGTGTCTCCCCCTCTCTCTGCCCCTCCCCTACTCATGCTCTGTCTCTCTCTTTCTCAAAACTAAATAAAAACATTAAAAAGAATTTCACAGAAGGAGCAAACCTCTGTCTTGACAGAATAAGCCATAATATTCAGCTTCTTGTGTATTTTGTTAGTACTTTATCTATTTGACTTATTAATTTCTTAATATTATTGACTTATTAATATCATGGTTTCCTTTTATTAGGAAGTTTTCCCCTATTTTTATCACATTGAAACAACTTTTAGTTGTTTAAATTTTTAAGATGTTTAAATGTTTGTGTTTGTAGTTTTCCAAAGTTTTGCTCAGTCTTGGGATAATACTGATTACCAAAGAAAACCTGGCCCTTAATGAGCAAGTAAATCTGCAGGCTGGAAACATTTTTTTAAATTAATTTTTATCTAAGCTAGATTACTCTTCAAGACGTGATTTATTGCCTGAGGCTTCTTAAATCTCTTATAAAATGCATTATTTTGCCTGACCCAAATATTATACTATCTAGGTAATACGATGTAATTAGAGCTTAATTAATTGAACCAGATTCAAGAAAACAGTGCTAAATTTTAATTTTCTCAATACCGTAAATGTCTTTTTCAATCTTCAGCTTGTTTAACTTCTATAATTTACAGTTATTCCAGTTATTACCTAATACATGCACCAGAAATCCTTAAAATAGATCTTGAGTAGCATTTTCACTACACAGTGTTTGACCTCTCTATACAATACATGTATATATTCACATATATGCATATGTACATTAAATACTATGTTTCCATGACTTTAAGGTCAGAAGTTGTGTTTTCCTTATCTTTGTATTTCTAATATTTGGCATAAAGTAGATATTCATTGGAAGGAAGGGAAGAAGGAACTGAGTAATCTTCAGGTACTAAGAACATCACTGAGTCCAATTTCCATCCTCTTCTGTATTTACTTAGTTTGGTTATTTTAATAGGAGTGTGACAAATGTAGAAGACTAAGAATGAAATTAATAGAAACTTCTGAAAAATGCAATGGTAAGGTCTAGCTCATCACTAGAAATGAGCAAGCAGAGGTTCGGTTATTCTCTGACAGTGATGTTGAAGAGAGAGTCCCTGTAATGGATAGAAAGTTTAAGGTGACATCTAGTATCTTTTTTATCTTCAAATTTGTGTGAGAAGTCTATTTACTTTAATAATTAGAATGTCAAGATTTTGCGGCATGGTAACTAGAGAGTCCAAAGAACTGGATCTAAAAGAGGCAAAGGAGATGGCTTTTAACAAAGTAGTTTAAGGAAGATTTCTCATTTTTTATGTGGAGAGGAAGCAACTTTGATATTTAAGCAGAATTCATCCTCTAGAGAACCTTTTTGATTACACAGGAAATCTAGATGTTGGACAAGAAGAAAAAACAATTTTGGCAATATAGACGTTTAAACTTAAATCACAAATAGAACATAAATATTTATATTTGGAAAATATTTGCAATAGGGGTGTCAGATAAAAGAGTCTGTATGTATAATATGCAAAGAGCTCTTACACTTTGGTAAAAACACAAACAACCTAGGAAAACAGAAAGAATATGAATAGGCAATTTCAGAAAAGCAAATTCAGATGCTCAATAACATCTCAAAAGATGGTCAGTCTTAAGAGCAGCCAATGAAATGCACATGAAAATAATACCAAACTAGTACTTTACACCCATAAGATTGGCAAAAATTAAAATGATCAAAAACACCTGTTACTTGGGATTGGCACTGTGGGGAGTTATTTACATACATTGCTAATGGAAGTGTGAGCCGTTACTGCGTTTTTAGGAAGGCAGTCAAGTAGTATCTATTAAAATGAAAACACACATATTCTATGTGTGCCCTAATTGTTGCACTTCAGGGAATCTGTCTCCAAGGACAAAAAACACTAGTCAGTACGAGAAATTTCACTTCAGCGCTGTTATGATATCAAAAATGACAATTCCTGTTAGTAGTGGAATGGATAAGTAAATTAGAGTATATCATAATATAAACTATTGTATTGCATTCAAAAACAGCATTATATGAACTTACAGGGACTCTCTGTGAGGTATTGTTGAACGAGGAAAGAAATACGTACAGAAGAATGTATTCATACCTCCTATTCTTTTGTAGAACAATGACAAAAAAAGAAGCCCTGTGTAGGCTTATATATGTATGTCTGCCTGCACATTGATACATTCACGTGAATGTATTAGTGTGTAATGACATAGCAGAATGCATTACTAGAGGGGTAGCGTGTTTTGGGGACTGATCATAAGGCAGCAGGAGTAGGAAGAAGAAAGAGGAGGGCCCACCTTACCAGGCAATTAGGCATGAGAATGGAGAATGGAGGGGGAAGTCAAGACTGAAAATCTAAATGTGAGAGTCCATTATAATGGTTATATTAGATGCCAGCAAAAACCATAGCTGACCTCTTAGCTATGTATCTGTATTTTCTGCCATATATTTTTCCATGATCTGCTTTGCCTTTGCAAGAGCTCAGCAATAGGTTTTATAAAATCTTCTGTTTCTGCCAGCTTACATAAAAACAGTGTCTCTCAGATGACCTCTTACATCAAGGAATTACACAAAAATCTTCCAACTGATAACGTGTTGATTTTTGATTCACAAAATATAGCCGTCAGACTGCTTTGTTTTCATGTCCGCGCTGCCGAGCTCAACCCTTAGCCAGAGCAGATGTTTCGTAAATGTTAAATGAATGAGTAGATGAAGAGACAAATTTCTCTTTGTAACACGGTATCATTTTTATCTTCTAAAGAAAGACAGGCTTATTAGGAGACAGGAAAATACGACTACTGGCTGTTTTTACTTAGCCATCCCAAGGGAAAGAGAGAGGTCTGATCTCCCAGTATTTACCTGTCGGCCCTATTGAGGATCCCTGGCTTTTCTGAACCCTCAGTACTGCCAAGAGAAAAGATACGACTGGCGAAACCTGGGATGTTTTGCTTCTGATTTCCATGGAGCCAGATTCCATTACTAGAAGGAAAGGTATGGGGAGCTTGAGCTAACCAAAATGGCAACTGTCACTGTCCACCACGAAGATTAATTAGAATTTAAATTTCCAAGCAAGTCTTTCTCTTAATCCCTGCTAATTTATGAAGAAGTGGAAATTCAAAAAAAGATTTTAAGAGGAAAGAAACATGGTGTGTAAACATGGGAAATGTAACATCTAAGTATTTTATTAAAGGGAAAAAGAGAGGTAGATTCTGTAAAGTGATTGAAAGATGGAATATTAAGGGTGAGAACCTCTCTTTTCACGTTTCCTTATGTTGTTCCTAATCTCTGTGGTCAGAGGGCAGGAGTCCAGGCTGTGTTTGCAGGCCTGGTTCATTTTTCCACTGTGTTCCTCACAGGCTCAAAGGTCCATTGAAGTGGTAAATAAATGCACTCTGAAGCGATCACAACTCACCTTGTTTAGCTGAACTTGCTTAGGGGCAATTTACACAGTTCCTAGTCAGCCAAGCTTGTTTGTGATAACTGTGGAGGAGGTGTGACAACGACAGAAAAGAACCAGACCGAGAACCATTTGGGAGATGGGAGAGTGTGAGTGCTGATATGCTTCCCCCTCCCTGCCTCTCCTAAGAGTGTTTCTCCTTGTTGCACTAAATGTACCTATGTCACATTTTCCTGTGTGCAGGAATCACTCCCTAATGGAAGAGTAGAGTCAGAGCAGGGGGAAACATGGAAGCTGTATTGATCTGTGCTTATCTACATCACTCCTCCCCACCGAGCAAATGATTGATGTTTTCAGAAACCTTCAGGAGCCTTTCTTTGTTGGATGTTGCCATTGCTGTTTCAAAACAGGAAAACGATTATGCATCAATTATGCGGAGAAAATATTTTTCTTGATTTTTTTTTTCTCCCAACAATGAGTGGGAGGAAATTACACAAAGTGAGTATTAGGGTATTATTTAGAAACCATTCCATTTTCACTTAGGCGGCATTAGTGTTAAGCAAGAGGGTCCTTTCGAGGAGTTTGCTGTGATGTTTGCATTTTTACCAAAACACGTTGGTATAGGGGTTGGTTTACTCTTAAATTACCGTTTTGAGGTCTAGAAATTTTTTTCCCCAACCTGAAACAACAACAAAACCAGCCCACCCCACCCCCAAAAAAAGAAAAGAAAAAAAAAGAAAAAGAAAGAAAAAAAAACCCATTATTTAAGAAACCTATTTCTCAATCCTACAGTGAGTGGCTCCATGGTTATTTTTGCCCTGTTATGGATTCTCTCAGCTGAAATTAGGAGAAAGTTTCCATTTAAGTCATCACTAATGAAAGCTCTTCAATTATCTTTTCACGTAAATGATGTCATGGTTGTACACATTCTCTGTGGCCTGAGAATGCTTACTAAATCATAAAAATAAGTATTGAGTTGCCTGTGAATAGTATTTTCTGTATTATTGTTCATCAGGTTGTGGCCCCCATTTTTTTCTCAATAGATTAAAAAGAGGCAATTATTAAGGTGTTTTTTTTTTCTTTGATGTTTATTTTTGAGATCGATAGAGCGTGAGCAGGGGAGGGACAGAGACAGAGGGAATCACAGAATTCAAAGCAGGCTCCAGGCCCTGAGCTGTCAGCACAGAGCCCTATGTGGGGCTCGAACTCATGAACAGGGAGATCATGAGCTGAGCCAAAGTCGGAGGTTCAACTGACTGAGCCACCCACGTGCCCCAAGTTTTGTTTTTTTTTTAAATACCTCCAAACCATAATCCCTTGCATGTTATTGGTATTGTAACTGCTTACAATTGGTATTGTAACTTACTTAACAGGAACTTAGTATTTGATAAGATGCTTCTAAACGTTACACAGAAGAACAATAAGCTTCAAAGATACACAGAGGTGTCATCCAAAGTTAATCCTAGGTCTTGACTAACCTTGTTTTCTTTTACATTTGAGAGACTATTATCTACCCACATGACCTCAAGTTTGTAAATGTTCACATGACACCAATCACCAAATATCTGTTGGGTCTTTTCATTATTATTCTTGAATCTCTCCCTTCTGCCAATCACTTTGTCTTTCACCAAGACAAAAAATAAACTTTAATTGGAATCTCTTCCTGAAGTTTCTCCATACTTCAGCTGTTTTTCTTTCATGCTGTTTCCAGATTATTTTGCTGAACGTGAAGTCTTGGTCCTGCCATACTCGTGCTGGAGACCTTCAACGTCTTGAATCGTGTTGAGGAAAAGTTCTAAGCTCTAGCGTGACATAGAAGTCCCTCAAATTTCTGGCCTCAGCCTAATTTGCTAGTTTCATAATCTGCCCTGTGATCTTCCCTCCTGACATCATACTGAAGCCGTATTGAACAGCTTGCTCTTTTCTGAACTTGCCTCTAGGATTCCACCTCCACATGCACTGTTTTCCCTGAGTGTCATTCTCTCATTTTGTCTATTCAAATGCCCTATGATTTCTTTAGGACTCTGCATCCTTATAACATGTGTCCAAATCTGTTATAACATTAATATAGTAAGTTATGATTGTTTACATCTTTCCCACTAGATTAGGGACTCTCTAAAGGTATAGACTAATCATCATTTTGTAAATTCTCCTTCCTGTGTTCATTGCGGTGCCTGACATATAGTAGGTGTTCCATATGCCTTTGGATGTTGGATTGAGTGCAGATACACGGTTTAAACACTTTTTCACCCCCAAAGAATTTGTTTCAGCTGTAAAAATGTCTAAGGAGTATAGTGTCCCCTTTCTATCACATTCTTGCAGAGTAGCACCTGTTCTGAATATTCTGGTAATTCAGTTGTAGGTGAGGGAAGGCATTCTTAAAGTATGATCTATAAAACCTTGTTAAAATTTACTTGGTAATATTAAGGAGAGTGATCATATATGAGCACAAGTTGGGAAAGAATGATGGGATAGTCATTTTTAATCAGACAAACTCTTAAGTACCAAATGTTGATAACTTAGAAGCTTGGCAGTTGAAGCAGGTGGATTGATTTAGTGTGTCCATGCTTCAAGGGGGAAAAATATCAGTTTTGCTTTATATCATCTGATTTTGTTGTTTCCCTTCTTTTAGTCAACAACAAATCAGTTTCAAATTTAAACATAAGTTTGACCGAACTTAAGTATTTGCTCTGCAAATGTTATAGGTGTGTACTTTTCATTTTTATGTCTCTAGGTGATTAGTTCAGAGGATTCTGGTTCATGAAATGGCAGGTGTCTTTTCTGCCTCCACAAGGTAATTACAGGTTGATTACATTTTTATGTCCTATCTGCATAAAAATTTGCTTATCACTGCATAAAAATTTGGCATATCACTACATTGAATAATTGCATTCATCAAACAAATACTTATACTATATTCCCCTCCCACCCACAAAAAAAAAAAAAAAAAAAGACCCAAACTACTTAAGTACAGTCAAGTTAAATTGAATGTCACAAATAGTACTGAAGGAAAAAAGGAAGCCATCTCGTAGCATACAGCCTGAAGGTCAACTGTTAAAGACCTCCGAGGGATAGCTTTTCCCTGTTGCCATGGACGTGAGAACCAGTTGTGTTCACCTATCACAGGCTGGCACAGACTGGACACTCAGTATGTGTCTAAACAAATGGAAGGCTGAGAGTTTAGATTATTTTATTTATTTATTTTTTAATCTTTATTTCTTTTGAGAGAGAGACAGAGTGTGAGCAGAGGAGGAGCCAAGAGAGAGGGAGACAGAATCTGAAGCAGGTTCCAGGCTCTGAGCTGTCAGCACAGGGCCTGACGCGGGGCTCGAACTCATGAACCGTGAGATCATGACCTGAGCTGAAGTCGGACACTTAACTGACTGAGCCACTCAGGTGCCCGGAGTTTAGATTATTTTAATAGCAAAATTGGTAGTACCGTCCCCACTTACCACCTCCCGAGTTTTTGCTAAATTGTAGGGATATTCTCTTATCTGAAGTCAAGTTAGGGTAGTTTTTTTTTTGTTTTGTTGTTGTTGGTTTCTTTAGTTTTAGTCCCCTATAGCCCAGTATCAGAATTTATATTAGGTAGTCATATATTACATAGTAATAGGAAACAGAATGAAAATAATTTTGTAAGAAAGTCATGTATTCGCTTTCTAGGTGACCTTGCCCAAGTCCTTCGTGTTCTCTGCACCTCAGGGTCTTTGTACAATACAATGGAAAGATTGAATCAGGAATCTGAAAGAATTGTTATTGGGGAATTATAAGTGGCTAGATAGTTTTATGAAAATTAATGAAGCTGGTATTAGGCTGTAACTTAAATGGTTTACCTTTCAGGAGCATTGCTCTCAGGGTGCAGCACATTGGAACTGTAAAAGCAGTATGATTATATATTTTTATTTTTAATTATTTATTGTTTTTAATGTTTATTTTTGAGAGAGAGAGAGAGAGAGAGAGAGAGAGTGCATGCACACAGCTGGGGAGGGACAGAAAGAGAGGGATTTAGAATCCAAAGCAGGCTCCAGGCTCCGAGCTGTAAGCACAGAGCCCCGCGCTGGGGTCTTACTCGCCAACCCCGAGGTCGTGACCTGAGCCGAAATTCAGAGTCAGATACTTAACCGACTGAGCCACCGAGGTGCCCCATGATTTTTAAAGTTACAGTAGCATTGAGGGGCGCCTGGGTAGCTCAGTGGGTTAAGCGTCTGACTCTTGATTTCGGCTCGGGTCACGATCTCAGGGTTCAAGAGACTGAGCCCCACCTAGGGCTCTGTGCTGGCGGCGCTGAGCCTGCTTGAGATTCTCTCTGCCTCTCTCTCCCCTTCCCCTGCTTGTGTGTGCACAGGCATGCTCTCAAGATAAATAAACATTAAAAAAATAAAGTTATAGTAGCGTTGCACATAATTATCTCCATTACACCCTCCCCGGAGCCACCTCACACAACTGTAGAAGAGTGACATTCCTGGCTTGAATTTTCTGGCCTTGTTTTATATGCATGATAAATTAAAAAAAAATAAAAAAACTTCCCCTTTAGTCTTCTCTATTTCTCTTTAAAGTTGGAAGCCATTTATACTTTAAGTACATTTAAAAGTTTAAGTTTTAAATTATAAACTTTAATTTGAAAATACTTAAATGGCAAAAGATGATCTCAAATTTAAGATCGATAAAATAATGATTCTTAGGGCAAGACAGAATGGGTAAAAATGATTTGTCTGTCTTTGTGGGATTAAGGGATTCATCATAAAGAAAAGTCTTCTGTGTGTCAAGTGTTCGATTTTTAAATCAAAGTCCTCCTTTGCAGATGTTTAAACACATTAATCTTCTATTCTGACAACTCAAAGACTTAAAAATGAAATGTTAAGATCTGTCTTTATTTGGCTTTAATTGTAAATTGCAGGCGTTGGGGAGAGCATAATTAACTCTATTACTGCAACAAACATTTAAAGATGTAAATAATTTTGAGTGTTCTGTTTGAAAATTTGGGAGAGAATTACTCTCTACGAAGCCATCCCCAGTTCTCTTTGTTCTTTTTACTGTGCTTCCTCAGAAAATTCTGTTTGTTACATCTGTAAGGAAGGGGAATGAAAATATGCTTTGGGGGCATAATGTTGAAAATTTTTAAAGCTTGTTCTCTTCATTCTGTCCTCTTCCCAGCGGTCTGCTTAATGATGGTGCACAAAGCATTTGTATTCCCACTGTCGTTTTCTTAAACCACAGATCCAAATGCCAAACATAGAATTTACCTCCAGGATATGAAAGATGGCAAAGCATAATGCTAAAATGTAAAATCTGAGGAACAAGTAAGAGAGGAAGTCTCCTATAAATTCTGACATCTAGTAGTTCTGGGTCAGTGCCCTAATTGCCAACCTTTGCCTGTATTTGTGAGTGTCTATTATGCATCATTGTAAGTAAATCTGGTCTGGTTACAATAGAGTTTTTCAGGTAGATGTTGATTTGGGGCTCTGAATCCAAGTTTTTCTTCAGTAGACCGTCACAGTGGTAAAACGAAACCATGCGAAGTTTTGAGAAAACCATTTCTTTTGGTAAAAATGGCAAGAAAAGTTGTGATCTCATTGTGACAGATTCCCACAGGCCACGGATGTTTATCGTTCTGTTGTGATATCTGAATGATACGAGTAATGTTTGGGAATGTTTGGGTTTTTTGACATGACATTTGTTGTTTAACCTGTAAAGTGGTAGTAGCAAGGCTTGATGGAGAGTTTTGAATAAAAAGAAAGAGCGAATGAAAACTAGGATATAAATTTTATGGTCTCTTCTCGAACGTTTGTCTAAAGTCAGTCAAGAAGTGCGTTACATTAAAAAGCAATTAAATTTCACAGTTTAACTAAAGTTGTTTGTTTTTTTACCTGTATGTGACCTCCAGAAGTGATCTGACGTTTTTTGAATGCATTCTCTGTGCCAGTATGCCAGACCATTTACATGATTATCTCATTATCTCATTTAATCCTTAAACAACCTTGTAGAATAGATATTATCTTCATTTACAGATAAGGAAAGTCAGGGCCCAGACCTAAGTAAATTGCTCAGGGCCACTTACCTAGCTAGTAAATAAATGACAGAGGCGGGACTCAAAATCACAGCTGTCTGATTCCTCCCAGTGTATTTTAGGTCCATGATGGATATCTGCAACAGAAATTTGATCCTTCTAATTCCCTTTCTCTTAACCCTTTAATGGTCCTTCTAATTCCCTTTCTCTTAACCCTTTAATGGTTCTATGCAGTTTAATGGTGCATGGAAAATTTTCTTCTGCTTTCACATCCTTCAGTACTTCCAACATTTGAGCGCTTCCTCTTGTGTACTCCCAAGTCCATCTTCCCGGCTCCTGAAATAACACCAAAGACATACACCTCTCACATTGCTCCCAGAGGGCAAAGATCACCCCAGTAATGGTTCATTCATGTTGTCTGAATAAGTGAATGAATGGAGTTTTAGATTTTTGGCTAGTTTCCATCCACTGTGTTCAACTTGACTGGTTCCCTATGCGTTGATATTTCTTAAGAGTATGGCTTTATACGTTCAACAGTAATAACCAGATATTTTTTACTTATAACAGCAACGGCTTCCCACTGAACATTATGATTGGCCTCAGACTTGATTTTAGTTTGGTAGTTGGGGAAAGCAGAGTACTTAAAATCCTATCAAAAAGGAACCTTGCTGTGTTTTTTCTTACACGTTTATATATTGTACAATAAAAGCATAATTATTTAGATCTTAAACTTAGCTTTTTGATTAGATATTGAAGCATTTCACCCACAATCAGAACTGCAAATCCCTATTCCTACGTATTAAGTTGCCTGCGTTCATACTGTGATTTAGAGTTTTGACAAAGCACCTAATCTTTCTCATAGCTAGCAGAATTATTTCCAAGTAAAATTGCTATGAAGCTTGTTAGGTCAAATACATTTTCCTGTGATAGATAAAAATGCATATTGTATATTGTCTCTAAAGAGATCTTAAATCTAACCATTTTAATTTAAAAAGTAATTAAGTTTATTTAGAATTTTATTTATTATTTGGTACAAAGAGTGCTTGTTATCTTATTAAATGAATGCCAATGCTTATTTATAAATTGAAATATAGAATGCAGGAGGCAGCTAAACAATTGTTGAATATATTCTGTCTCCAAATTTTATTTCTTCCAAGGAATCAGCAGCAGTTTGTTTCTCCCATTACTGTGAGCCACACATCATTTTAGGAGGAAAAAAAAAAAAGGGCGGGGGGGGGGGGGGAGTGTTGATGATTTCCGACATCACCCTAATCCTGTCTATGCAAACAGAAACAAAAGCCTCAGGAATGTTTCTTTCAAAATGTAATCTCTGCGCTCCAGAAACCCATTCTAGATGTATGGCCTTTGGGGTTTATATAAACTTCTTGAAGTTGGGTTGGGATCGAAAGGAGATTTCTTAAGAATAATTCTGTTACTTTGGAGGCTTGAGACTTGGTTCATAGCTTAAAGTTTGATTGAATTTCTCATAATTAATTATCTTTTTACTTCCTTATCCCGTGAGGGAAGCCTATATTAACCACTGGATGGAAGTAATTATTGTAAAACACAGTCTGAAGGCAAAATCTTAATGGCTTCTATTAAATTTCTTTTTGTTATGACTTTTTATGGAAATGTGTTAAATGTTTGATAATGTTCATTATCCCCAAATAATGGGACTACTATCTGATAGAGCTTGCTTGTGTCAGGGGTCTCCAAAACCGCTCTCAGATTCGGTGATTTGCTAGGACTTAAAGACGCAGCATACAGTCCTACTCATAGCTATGATTTATTCCTGCAGTAGGAAAAGGCCCATGGCACAAAGTCTGAGGAAACCAGGTTCATGATCCCACTGGAGTCACATGGGATGCCCTAATTCTTCCAGCCTTGAGTTATGACAACATATGTGAGATATTGCCTACTACCGGGGAAGCCCATCAGAGGCAGTGCCCAGTTTTTATGGGGGCTGGTCACATAGGTATCGTCTGCCTAGCACGGACCAGAATTCTAGACTGCCAGAGCGAAAGCACATGTTCATCCTGAACCACATTGTTTTCACAAACAGGCACAATGAGACACTCTTACCAGGGAATGGTGGGCACCCTCCCTAAATCCACGTTCCCAGAGGCCAGCCAAGGACCAGTCTTGCCAGTAGGTCTTTCTAAGGATAGCAGTCTCAGGTCTGTTGTGTTAACTGGTTTCTGCACACATGCTATAGAACTTGAGTGACTATGGGTAAAGTTTGTCATAATTGTTACAGCTTTGGAAGAGGATGATAAATTCGTGCCTGTTTTATGATAGCTAGTATCTGTGGTTTGAAATGAATAAACATGGTCAGTTCGGACTTTAATACTTCAAGCATATTAACTTTGGGATTTGATGTTTATTTTTTTAGCAGAAATGTTAAAACGCATGTTACAAAATGATCACAATATGAATGAATATACTGAGACTTTATTTTTCTCAGTTCTCTGAGTGTAAGTTCTATAAGCATATAAAATCAGCAGCGTTTGACTGCATCCCATGTACCTATCTCTGCTTTAGATACTAGGGTTATAGAAATGAACCAGGCATGGTTCCCACCTTGAAGAAGCCCAAATTCTAGCAGACGTGATAGAAATGTAAACCATAAGTGTTTATAAATTAACATAGGGGATATCATTTTGTTTATTAAACTATTTTAGGTGTTTTAAAATATACTTTTCTTATGCTATTATTTATAAGTGTCTGTGTATATTCTGTAGACACTACTATGTAGTCTTCTTATGCTATTATTTATAAGTGTCTGTGTATATTCTGTAGACACTACTATGTAGTCTTTAAAAAAAAAATTTTTTTTTAATGTTTATTTCTGAGACAGAGACAGAGCATGAGTGGGGGAGGGGCAGAGAGAGCGGGAGACACAGAATCAGAAGCAGGCTCCGGGTTCTGAGCTGTCAGTGCAGAGCCTGACGCGAGGCTTGAACTCACGAACCATGAGATCATGACCTGAGCTGAAGTCGGTCGCCCAACCGACGGAGCCACGCAGGTGCCCCAACACTACTGTGTAGTCTTAAGGCTTTTTTTTTTTTTTTTTTTTTTTTTAAAGAATTTCTTTAGTGTCCTGTTCAGGTTTCTGGATTTTTGTGTTAGATAAGGGGGTAGGGTGGGGTGTTTAATTATATAATTCTTGGCTGTGATAAATCACTGTGCTGGAGCCTATATATGCTCTGCCTGCTTATACCTCAAACATTTTAGTAGCCAGCTTTAAGAAAAATTTTGCATTTAATGCTAGTTTGGTTTTTTTTTTTTTAAGAGAAAGTGGGGGTGGGGGTGGGGGTAGGGGCAGAGGGAGAGAGAGGATCTCAGCCAGGCTCCCCACCCATTGTGGAGCCTGACTTGGGCTTCAGCTCAACTTCATGACCACAAGATCATGACCTGAACCAAAATCAAGGGTTGAGCACTTAACAGACTGAGCCACCCAGGTGCCCCCACCTAGTGTTAACCTTAACATCCAGTACTAATAGTAGTCACATTTTGATTTTATGCAAAATCTTATATGAAAAGAAATCAGTCGTCATTGTTTCCTGTCACATCCATCCAGGGTGTCTTTTTACTCCCACCTCTGTTCCTGAATTACCAAGTTCTTAATCAATTTTGCTTTCTTTCATGTGTCTTCATTGCCCCTTTGGATTTGACCATTTTAACATAATAGGCTTGGAAGTTTCATCTAGTCTCTACTCCACAAAGATGGCTGTTCCAGGCTGTCTTCTAACCTGGTATCAGATTCTTCTGTCCTGTCCACAGCTCCGCAAAAGAACACAGGATGGAAAACCAGGAGGCATGCGTGCTGTATCAGGGACTTTGCTAACTCTTCCTCCCCTCTGAGTTCCAGCCGTGCTGCGTTGTCTTTATGGTTACTTGCGTGTTTCTTTTCACCTTCTGTCCTCTTAGAGGCTGTGCTTTTTTTTCCCCCCTCACCTCAGTGATACAACTAGTTGTGTGACTTTTTAAGCTACTTAACCTCTCAGTGCCTCAGGCTACTCAACTATCAAATGTGGGTAATAATACTAATTCGAAGGTAAGACGCACATGGGGTTTTGTGAGAATTAATTTCATACATGTAAATATCTTAGGCTGGTGTCCAGCCCACATTAGCCACTCAAAAAATGATAGCCCTTTTCCCCCAACTTTTTTTTTTTTTAAGTTCAGACCTACAAAATGGGAAAAGAAGAGCTATGGAGTGTCCATATACTTTTGGCTTAGACTAATCTTTAATCTGTGCCAAATTTGCTTTATCTCTTTCATGTGTGTGTATGTGTATATGTGTGTGTGATATTTTTAAAATTTTTTAAAGTTTATCGAGAGAGAGTGAGAGAATGAGCAGGGGAACGGCAGAGAGAAAGAGGAACAGAGGATCCATGTGGGTGCTGACAGCATAGAGCCTAATGCAGGGCTTGAGCTCATGAACTGTGAGATCATGACCTGAGCTGAAGTCGGACGCTTAACCGACTGAGCCACCCAGGTGCCCCTATGTAATATTTTAAAATAAATTACTTGAGGGGCGCCTGGGTGGCTCAGTCGGTTAAGCATCCGACTTCGGCTCAGGTCATGATCTTGTAGTTCGTGAGTTCAAGACGCACATCGGGCTCTGTGCTGACAGCTCTGAGCCTGGAGCCTGCTTCAGATTCTCTGTCTCCCCCTCTCTCTCTGCCCCTCCCCTGCTCTTCTCAATCTCTCTCCTTCAAAAATACAGTAAGCTAGATGTACACATTATGATACTCCAGATATATCAGCATGTATCTCCTAAGAAGAAGGACATTTTCCTACATAACCACAATATCATTTGCACACTCAAGAAGTGTAAGAATGAGACAATAAAAGTGCTTAATATGCAGGCTATGTTCAGATTTCCCCTGTTATTTCAAAAATATCCTTTAGAGCTTTTTTCCTTTTTTTTTCTTTCTCCCTTTTTAAAAAACCTAGGATCCAAAGAAGAATCTCATTTGCTTTACTTGTCCTGACTCTTCAGTCTATTAATTTAGATCAGTCTTCCTGCTTTTTTTCTTTTTCTTTTTGTCCTTTCATGACATTGACATTTTTGAAGAGTCTGGGGCAATTGCTTTGTAAAAGGGTTCTTTTGAAAGCTGCATATAGAGATTAAAAGATAGATGTTGTTCAACTGTCTTCTCTCTCTCTCTAGTCTTCGCTTAACTATTACAGTTTAAAGTTTGGAGAAGGTAAGTGACTAATGGAAATAATTTGAATGATGCAGAAGATCATTAAAAATAAGTGGCTAGATTAGAATATTCCCGAAGATGAGGTTTATGAGATTTATGAAGAAGAAAATGATTAGACCAAGATGGTTGTTTTATTTGACAAAGGCTTTAAGCTCTGTTGCATCTTGTTCTTCAGTATTTATTGAGCTTTTGCTACGATGTCCCTGTTCTTCTAATGGGTGCAGTTCAGGGAGTGAGACAGACAAGTAATTGGGCAGTTACAGTACAGTGTGATAAGGCACGTGTGCACGTATATTTGTTCCTTGGGAATCAAATAAGAGAGGCAGTGAACTTACAATTGGGAGATTGAGGGACTTCTTAAAAGAAACGATGTCCATGTAAACACATGATTGTAGATCTAAAAGGTGTGCAAGAAATAGCCAGACCAGTGGTTGGAGGAAGAGTGTTCCGGAGAGACAGAGAGCATCACCCACAAAACCCTAGGAGAAGAACATTCTGAGGAATGTAAGAATTACAGTGGGTATGGAGTGTGGAGAGGGAACTACAGAGGAGCTGAGGCTAAAGAGGAAAGCTGGAGGCCGCATCAACCATAGTAAAGGATTTGACTGCTAGGCTTAGTTCACTTGGAAGCCCCTGGAAGGTTCTGCATGAAAGCAGAGGTGTGATATAATGAGATTTGTATTTTAGGAAAATCACCCTGGCTACACTGGACCACAAAGCTGGTGGCCAGGAGTCCATTTAGGAAGCTGTTGGTTTAACTAGGCAAAAGAGGATAGCGACCTGGATCAGGGCAGTTGTCGTTAAAATGGAGAGGACTGAGTTTGAGAACTATTTAGATGAAATCAGTAGTATTTGGTGATGGAGGGGGAAGGGCAACATTAACGGAAACAGACTCTAGAGCCAAAGCATTGAAGTTCAAATGCTAACTCTCTACCACTTAATAGCTTTGTAAACTTTGGCAAATTCCTAAACCGCTCAGTGCCTCATTTCTTCATCTGTAATATGAAGAGGAACACAATATTTACCTCAGAAGAATGTTGTGAGGATTAATTAATATAAGTACAGTGCATAGGACGGTGCTAGGTACACAGTACTGTGTATTAGTTACTGTAACTCACTGTTGCAATTTGTCACTATTGACCTGAAAAGAGCCAAGATTGAGGACCGAGTTTCTAGTTTGGCCTCTATGGCAAGTTATGTACTTTTTGGTAGTGGAGGAGGGGTGATGAATTGAATTCACATTTGGACTTGCTGGTTTTGAGGAACTTTTGGGACACCCAGGTAAGAACATTCAGTAGGCTGAAGAGTTTGGAAGTAGGTATCATCTAGGGAATTATTAGCACATAAGTGATGGTTAGAGAAGTTCTATGGGTAGATGAGACATCCCCCCCACCCCCAAAAGAAGAGCATGATAAATAGGGAGGAAGGGTTATAAAGGCTGTGTTATGTTATATTATTTAAGTTAAAAGCCAGGGTATAAATCTTGGTGCCAAGCGGAGGGTTTAGAAAATGACTTTCAGCTTTCATTACAACTGTATTTACATGAATTTGGGCTTTAGAGGATATTGAGCTGAGGTCAAGTGGCAGTCAGGTAGAAGAAAATTCCTTTGCTGAGAAAAGCTGCATCTCTAGGGCAGCCATTTGGCTAACCTGGGGAAGATGTTGCTGACTGTTCTTTTGCTTCTGACTGAGGGAAATTAAAGATGAAAGACTGATTTCTAATTGTCAGAATGGCAGGGAACTTAGAATGAGTTCTTAACTTTTTTTGTGAATTACGGGTCCTGGTGAAATACATATTGCTAGGATTAATTAATACTGTATTTACTAAAGAATTCTGTTTTTTCAACTGCTTCTTATGAAGATGTTCAAAGCTGCAATGAACTTGAGAATAATAGGACAATGAACACCCATATAACCATCACCTAGATTCCATACTCTCCACCTCTGAGTGTTTAGCCAAACCTTTCCAAGGCAAACTGCAAATTTCATGATGCTGCATTCCTAAAATATTCCCAACTATTTAGCTTGCATTTCCTTTTGTAATACCATTACCACAGGAAAATTAATGATAATTTCTTTTTCTTTGATATTTCAGTGGTAGTCAATTTTATTATAGTCTGAGATTGCTAGCTATAAGAGATTAAACTATATTAAAATGTTTTCTCATAACAAGTTGCTCTTAAGTGACCATAAATATGAGACAAAAGCAAGAAATTACGATTTTTTAGAGAATTTTTGAGAAAACTTATGAACAATACTAGTTTGTCTAGTATTTTTTTTCTCTTTAGAAATTTTGACTATCAAAGATTTATTAAGTTCTGAGTTATGTTTTACTGATTTTTCAAATTCCAGTGAAGAAGAAAATATCACCAAATATTTTTGGTGTATATTTTTAAAATGTAACCTAGAGGTCAGCATTATAAAATTAACGTATCCTATCCTCCATACTATTGTTTCTCCAACCATTTGGGGGAACTAGGAATATCTTCTGCTTCTTTGCTGCCACATAATAGCTAATCAAGATATCCATTTTTAGTTTTCAATATAATATAGGAGAAGAGATTTCTTAAAGTAGGAATAAACCTTTCTGGTAATTTAACCTGCTAAATCTTTCTAACAATTTAACTTTTTAAATAGTATGTTTCTTTTAGTATACAAATAACATTAGTAGAAATATATATATATATGGAACACACACACACACACACACACACACACACACACATATGGTAGTTTTAACTCTGACTTTTAGATTTAGTAGCAATAGTATTTTAAAATTTTATAACTATATATGTTTAATTTTTTTGATATCTGGACAAAATAATCACAAATAATTTATTGAGGGGCACCTGGGTGGCTCAGTCAGTTAAGCATCCGACTTCTGCTCAGGTCATGATCTCACGGTTCATGAGTTCGAGCCCTGTGTCAGGCTCTGTGCTGACAGCTCAGAGCCTGGAGCCTGCTTCGGATTCTGCGTCTCCCTCTCTCTTTGCCCTTCCCTCACTCACACTGTCTCTGTCTCTCAAAAAATGAATAAATGTTAAAAAAATTTTTTTTAAATAATTTATTGAATACCTTTACCATGCCTTACTTTTTAATACAGACCACGAAAAATAAAGAAATAAATTATTACTCTAGTGCTTTTAAGGAACTTAAATGCACTAATTGGAAATTATTATTATACTGATGTGAGATTATATTGTTATTATTTCAAATTTTGAGGCTCAGTCCTAGAATACCAGGCTTATAGGCATTACTGTCAACAGCAGTGCCCCTACAGAGTTTGACCAAGAATTGGTTCGCTGTTAAAGCTGCAGCTGAATGTTTCCTTACATGATATGACAGACTTTTGAATTGCACCCTTCTCTTTCCCTCATATTTCATAATTATTCACATTATTTAATCTTTTTCTACTTTCGTGATGTCTGCTTTCATCTTGCATTTCTCCATACCTCACCTTCACTTGATTTCTTCTCTTGAGAAATTTTTTGGGAGATAAAAACATTAAAAATAAAAAAATAAAACCTAGCCTTTCTGTTTTGGCAGCTGTGTTTTTCTAACAATAATTTCTTAATATCCCTTACTATTCAAGCCATATTCTGATTTCCTGATTATCTCAGTGTTTTATAAAGATTTTTTTTTTTCCTTCCTTGGCAGAATTCATTCCCGGATCATATGTTGCCTTTGGATGTTATACCTCTCTCTTTTTTTCTAGAACATCTTCATACTTCTTCTGGTTTTGTGTTGTTTTGCAAGGGAGCACTGACTTTTTAAGAAACCAGAATATTCGGGGCTCCTGGGTGGCTCAGGTCATGATCTCAGAGCTCCTGAGTTTGAGCCCCGCTTCGGGCTCTGTGCTGACAGCTCTGAGCCTGGAGCCTGCATTGGACTGTGTTCTCCCTCTCTCTCTGCCCCTCCCCAGCTTGCACTCTGTCTCTCTGTCTCTCAAAAATGAATAAACGTTGAAGAAAAAAAAAAAAAAGAAACCAGAATATTCTAATTTCTCTATTTGATTGTTTCTTTGTAGTATCATTTATCTTGTTCCTCTATCCTTTATAATTCCTGTAAACTGGAACATAAATCTAAGGACTTGATTCTATTCAGATTAAAATTTTGGACTCGAATATGGATACATTACAGGTGGTACTGTAAACTTAATATTGTATTACATTAGAAGGACGTCAGATTGTTAGACTATTAACAATACTGAATTTGATCTTTTCTGTGTCACAGTATACTTTTCCCATCTGAAATTAGCAAGTAATCTGTGAGGTAATAATTTCATACCAAATGGCTTATCATCTGTCGATGATTCTCGCCTGAACCAATTATTTCATAGCTAAATCTGTCATTTCTTCTACATGTTCACTAATGTAAAGAACTTTTCCTTTTCTGCTGGAAATGAACATCAGTTCTTTCCCCAAAAGGCAGAATAAATCCTTACTTCTTTTAATGTGAAGTTTTGAGGATAGGGGATTGGTGTTATAGTCTCTACCACTGGTTACACATGTGCTCTTCCCCCCGCCCCCCCTTTCTCTTTTTAGAGTATCATTATGTACTCGTGGATTTTTATTTATTCAATTTGTTATAAACAGTTATAGCTGTTATTCTTTTTGGTGTTCACATTCTCTCAAGAGGCTGGTGAGAGCCTCTCAAAGCTGGCTCATATGCTTTTTTGACAGCCTTTCATTAGTTTTTTTCCTTACTTTTCAGAAAATCATAATGACCTAGGCTCACTTATACTTTCCCTGCTGGAGCCTTGGTTCCTTTTAATGGAGAAGGGTATTTAGAAAGCAAGATCTGAGCATTAGATGGGGTGCCCAGGTGGCTCAGTTGGTTAAATGTCTAACTCTTGGTTTTGGCTCAGGTCATGATCTCATGGTTCGTGAATTTGAACCATTTGGGGCTCTGTGCTGAAAGTGCGGAGCCTGTTTAGGATTCTCTCATTCTCTCTCTCTCTCTCTCTCTCTCCCCCTCCCCCTCCCCTCAGTCATTCATTCATTCATTCTCTCTCTCTCTCTCTCCCTCCCTCAAAATAAATAAACTCAAAAAAAAAAAAAACCAACCCAGATCTGATCATTAGAGATGTTCATTGCTACTGGGATGCCATTACCTGTAGTGGATATAATTAGGTCGTGTATATATACTACCTTCCTAGTTATGTTTGTATATGCATGTATATTTTTAAAGCCATGGTTTCATGTTGATATCTGTGCAGATTTAATACCACAATCCACTGTGGTGTTTTCTGTCTTCCACCAAATACCTTGGGTTCCTAATATCATTTCCATAACTACCTATTTGTTTTATCTAACAGTACAAATAAAATAGGTTCAAAACTACATGAACTAATATTAATACTCCAACCGTCACGTGAACTTGAAGACTTCTTTGTAATTTTGTTATCCTTAGACTATGTCCCAGTATTTATGCCAGAGTACTATATTCAAAAGTGACTTGAAATATTTTTTGTCTTCATGTGGTTGTTACCAACCTGATATGCAGTTAAATTGGTTTATTTCCACTTGTTTTCAGTGTTAAGGTTTGCCTATTTAGATTTTTTTTTTTACTTAGTTTTATTCTCTTGAATGTATAAAAACATTTGAATGGTTCAGAAGTCAAACTATATTAAAAAGTAGAGTTAGAATTTTACTTCCATTTTCTGTCTCTACCCCCGACCTTAACTTCTTTCACCACTTCCATGGTAGGTAACCATTTTTATTAATTTCTGGCTTAGCCCCCCAGTGTTTCTGTTTGTTATTATGTAACTATAACTCTAACTGTCCCTGGTTTTGTTTTGTTTTTGTTTTTCTTACACCCTGGTTGTATCATTTTATACTCCGCAGCGATAAACCTGGTATATTTGATGCCTGGAGCAGGTAATTTTGAATACATCCCTCTTCTATATGATAAAATTATTTTCAGTAATAACCATGAAATGAACTATAATAATGGTAGAAACAAAATGGAAACAAATTATTTTATTGAACATTTGAATATATAATCATGCTAGTAAAAGTAAATTAAAAATAAAATAAATGGAATATTATAGAAAATGTTTATACTAAAGTATCTCTGCCAGAAAATTCATCTTAAATTTCTATTACATTTGATTAAAAAAAAGGGGGGGCACCTGGGTGTGGCTCAGTCGGTTGAACATCCGACTTCGGCTCAGGTCATGATCTCAGTTTGTGGGTTCCAGCCCCGCGTCAGGCTCTGTGCTGACAGCTCAGAGCCTGGAGCCTGCTTTGGATTCTGTGTCTGTCTCTCTCTCTCTCTCTCTGCCCCTGCCCTGCCCTGTCTGTCTGTCTCTCTCTCTCTCAAAAAGAAAAAAATAAACATTAAAAAAAATAATAAAAAAAAATTAAAAAAAACCCAACTCCTGAAGTTTTTCTTGTTCTGCAGTGTCAGAGAAAATGACTGAATGATTGCAAACTTGATCCGCTAGTGTGTAAACAGGCATTCAAATAAACATTGCCCCTTTTGATTTCTTCTAGTAATAGCAACATCTTTGTTGTCTCTCCTACCATTCTTCAAAATGTGATTCTTTTTTCTTTGAAATGTCCATTTCCTTACATTTTGTTGTTGTGTAGTTAATGACCTTAACCACAGTTTCCGTGCACTGTTCTTTAAATAACTGTTTTTAAAGCTTTGTGTTTTATTGTTCATTGTGCGACGCTGATTCCAGCTGTCTGGAAGTATTTTTGGGCCTGATTAACTCATCTAAAACTTCCTACCAGGAAAAAAAAAGATAACCTAGAAAGGAGAAATAGCATACAGCTGTCCTTGTTTATTTGGAATCTATTGTTTAAATACCGGAATATGTAGTATATCATAGGGCTCAAGACAAACTGTACTAAAGTGGAACCATTTCAAAACGTTACAGACTTAATTTCTGAAATGAATATGTAGCATTGAGCCCATGTATATCAGAGGCTAAACTGGGAGTTCTCCAAATCAACTTCCATATGTAATTCAGTGTTTAAGAAATAAGTAATACAAATGTCTAATTTGAGCTTGCATAATGTTTTTAACACACAACAGCAACCACAGCAATTATTTAGAATTAGGAACAACAAAAGATTATTTTAGGGAATGTTTCATTGCTTGTATTTTTTTTTTTTTTTTAAATTTTTTTTTTAATGTTTATTTATTTTTGAGACCGAGAGAGACAGAGCATGAACGGGGGAGGGGCAGAGAGAGAGGGAGGCACAGAATCGGAAGCAGGCTCCAGGCTGTGAGCCATCAGCCCAGAGCCTGACGCGGGGCTCAAACTCACGGACCGCGAGATCATGACCTGAGCCGAAGTCAGACGCTTAACAGACTGAGCCACCCAGGCGCCCCTAGTTTCTCCTTTTATGAACATTTTACATGAGTATGGTCCACTTGTTTAAAAAAAATTTTTTTTAACGTTTATTTATTTTGGGGACAGAGAGAGACAGAGCATGAATGGGGGAGGGGCAGAGAGAGAGGGAGGCACAGAATCGGAAGCAGGCTCCAGGCTGTGAGCCATCAGCCCAGAGCCCCACGCGGGGCTCGAACTCACGGACTGTGAGATCGTGACCTGAGCTGAAGTCGGACGCTTAACCGACTGAGCCACCCAGGCGCCCCACATTGCTTGTATTTTTAAAAAAATTGCTGGCACATGATGATAAGCAAGTCTACTTTAAGTTTTGGTTTGTAAAATCTCTATAGACAATGTTCTTTCTTATTGTGGGCACCTGGCATGGTCTCTTTCCACCATGCCACTCTTGGTATGCCATCGCACCCACCAACAACGTATAAAAATGCCCGTTTTTTCACAACCTCAGCAACGGTGTTGAGTGTTTCATCAGTCCGATGGGTAAAAAATGCTCAGTGTTTTAATTAGCATTTATCTTGGTATGAGGGAAGTTGAGTATCTTTTTAGAAGTTTAAAGGCCATTGCATTTCTTTTCCTGTGCTTGAATCATTTCTCTTGCCAATTTTTTTTTCTTTTTTCTAGTGGCTTCCCTCCCTTTTCAGTTTATAAAAAAAGAATTCTGTAGTTAAACAGAAGTTCTATAGGGGGAAAAGAGCAGCTACAATCTTAGACTAAATTCACTGTGCTTATGGGAAGCTTTAATACATAACATGTTATTAATAGAAATCTGTTTCCCCCTTTAAGAGAGCATAGTGAGGCCCTCTCGAGGAACTAAAACAATCACATATGTATTAGTCTGGTAAATCTATAATTGGGAAAGCAGTGCATTTCAAATTGGACTCTACAGTCTTATCTATTTTTATACAAGGAATTCCTCATAAATGTTTTTGAAGATAGAATTCTGTTTTTACAAAAATATTTAAACCACTGATGTAGAGTTATTTAAAATTTTTGAATGCATATACCATTGATTGATGACAAATATGTAATTATGGCTAAAATAATTAGAAATCATTAACAAAATCAGTTCGATTGGTTTCTTCACCATTATTAATTGAATTGACTAGATAATTTAGTAAAAATAGTTATCACATATATATAGCCTTACTACTTAACTATCATTCACTCTTGTATAAGAAAAATGGTATATTTCATTTTTACAGGGCCAACTATGAATCTTTTTGTATGTCAGGTTTTCATTAAATTTTTATATTATAAACATACACAGCTTCCCAGAAACAGAACTGAACATGTTTTCATGTCTGCCAATTCCCTTTCAGTCATTATTAATGTATATGTTTTTGTCTTCATAGTTATAAACAGTATAGCTAAATATTTGTGTTTTGGCTTTTTCTAGTTTTATTGTTTTTAATTGTAAAAATAGTAACAACATTTATGACAAAAATTTAAGGTACGATCTTATCACTAACAAGTATTTAATATTTTGCCCATTTGTCTTATAAGATCTCATCTAAATTAATCATATCTGACTCTTTAAAAGCCCTTGATAAATGAGAATAATTTTCTTTGGGCACCTGGGTGGCTCAGTCAGTGTCTGACTCAGTTAAGTGCCCCACTTAGTGTCCCAGCTCAGTGTCCCACTCAGTTAAGTGTCTGAGTTTGGCTTAGGTCATTATCTTGCAGTTCGTGGGTTTGAGCCCCATGTCTGGCTCTGTGCTGTGTGGAGCCTGCTTTGGATTCTGTGTTGCCCTCTCTGCCCCTCCCCTGCTCATGCTCTGTCTCTCTCTCTCTCTCTCTCTCTCTCTCTCTCTCTCTCTCTCAAAAATAAACAAACATTAAAAAAAATTTTTTTAAAAAGAATAATTTTCTTTTCGGTGTTGGTTTTTGTCATCTGCTGATCCTTTTCTTAAATAGGATAGGTAGTATTTTCAAGAGCATCAGAAATGAACTCGGTTTTAGTTTTTAGATTTAAAGTTTAACAAAGTGTATGTGAAATTTACTGAGGTTAAGGCACAGATGAATCATATTATTTCTTGGGAAGTAGTGAAACATTAATTCCTGCTGTGTGTATTATGAAAGTGCCTGAAATGTTGGTAACAAGGTGATATGTATACTCATAGGTTTTTGAGGAGCCACAAAGAATTGATGTTAGTATTGAACTTACCACAGACTTTTTCCAACCTGACTGTGATCAATTTATGTTTTTCTGTAAAGCAGTAATTTTTGACTTTCCACCGGGAAAAATAAGGTAGTTTGTGGATTGTGCCTGCTTCCGTTGTTTGTTGGTCGAGTTACCTTGCTTTGGTCTCTTGTTTTCTTCTTCATGTGTCATGTTACCTGTTTGTCTTCTCATCACAGTAGCAGTATGATGTAGCTTTTGCCAGCAGCAGCTCTAAATTACAAGGTTTTCTTTTACTTTCAGACCTAGACTTCTGGGTTTTTCCTTTCATTGTTCTCTGAAGAAAAGATGGTTAGGTGAAAAAAATATTTTTTTAACTGCCACCCCACAGTTCTGGAAGAGTCTTTGTTGCCAAGCAAATCACATCCTGTCTTTCATCAGGGAGTTGTCACCTTAATCTTTCTTGATTTTGACTCTTTATTTTATTTTATTAAAAAAATTTTTAATGTTTATTTTTGAGAGAGAGAGCGCGCACGCGCTAGAGAGTGTGAGTGGGGGAGGGGCAGAGAGAGGAGACACAGAATCCGAAACAGGCTCCAGGCTCTGAGCTGTCAGCACAGAGCCCAGTGCGGGGCTGGAACTCAGAAACCATGAGATCATGACCTGAGCCGAAGTCGATGCTTACCTGACTGAGCCACCCTGGTGCCCCTTGATTTTGACTCTTTAAATATCTATCCTTTCTTTTGGGAAGCTTAGAGCTCTCCCCACCCCCACAAAAAACTAAAAGAATTTAAATTTGTGTCTTTTTGGTGCTGTTGCTGTTTTCCTTTTTCTTGAGACAATGGTGACCCTTTCTATTACCAGCCTCCTTTCTTTTAAATTTTTCAGGTTTTCAACTACACTCCTTGTTTATTAATTATTCATTTTTTTTCTCCTTCAGGGACTCCTGTAATTTGAAGTTTGAATTCTAGCACTCTGCAAATGTACAAGCATTCACTTCATGTCTTGGTTCATTGCTTATGTTCAGTGCATGTTTCTTAAGTCGGCCTCCTCGTTCCCCAATCCAATTTTCTGCTGCACTCATTCTTCTGGTGCCAGTATTAATTAGTTTGTGGCTAAATTTGTTCTTTGCTGGGTCTCAGTGCCCTTCAGCTATTCTCTCGTCTCTTGAGTCCACATTGTTGCCAGAATGATCCATCTAAAACACGTCCGGCTATTTTGTGCTCCCTTGGTAAAATTTTTAGTGTCTTCTTCACTACAGAGTAATGTTCCAACACTTTAGTGTCCTAAGCAAAGCCTTCCGTTACCCGAGTGTCCCACGTGTGTCACCAGTTTTATAATCTACTGCCTCCCTGCTTTTTACTCCCATGCCGCTGGCATGTTCTTCCCATGCTGGGAATGCCTACCGTGCTTCCTTTTCCATTCTCCCCATCCATCTGCCCAGCCTAGATTAACTGGCTTTCCCCATCAAAGACAATTATTTATTTCCTCTTGGCTGCATACTCTTGTGTACCTTCCACATGTTGCTTAGCTGAGTTTTGTAGTTATTTGTTTATCCCGGTCTGTGACACCTTAACATCAGGGCAGGTACTACCTTGTGATTTTTGTAGCCTCAACACTAACACAGTGCTTGGTGTTTTCTTTCATCACCCTCTTGTCTTTTGGGTTTATTTGCTTTAAGGGAGAGGCTGACCTCTCTCCTGTCTTTCTATTTTTTTTTTTTTATCTATCTCATGGGAAATATTTTTATTGTAGTCAGGCTATCTAATTGTTTTTCTCCAGTCTGTTTTCTGTGTAATTTACTAATCTTTAAGATGTGGTCTTACAGTAACTGGTCCTAAATCACGATATCGTACTCAATCCCTGGGTCAGGGTTCAGAAACCAGTTCTGTGAGTGACCCGTTAAACACCCAGTCACCCTATTCATTTGAATAATCAAATTACAGGCATAAGTCTGTACGGACTAACTTCTCTAGCCTAATTGTTTGGTCTCAAGCCTGGGATGGTGCTCCAACCCTGACAATGTGTTTCTACTTATGCAGCCCTGAAATTTGAAAGCCAGCTGTACTCAGCCAGGGTGGTCTTCTCCTGTTTTTATTGTTTACCTCCAAGATTATATTGTGCTCTAATTCTTAAACACTTAAGAAAAAGGGGGAAAAAAACTTCATAGACTTCTAAAAAATGGTATGCTTTGCGGTTTTTTTTAAGTCAACCTCTCAAACAACATAGAAAAGTACAAAGATGAGGGTAAAAATCATTTAACATCTCACCATTCAGATGTGAGCACATTTTAGAATATAGTTTTACAGACAGGCACATAAAAAATGTGTACCTAGTTCAAAAGTGATACCTTGCACTGAATGTTGTTCTGTAGCTTCCTCTTTTTACTCAACAATGTGGTTGGATTCTATTATACATCAGTGTTTGAAGAGGTGTTTGGTTTATGATTTACTCACCGATTACCTATAGTTGGACTTTTAAATTCCTTGTAGATAAGGCTGCAGCGAACACTCATCTGGTACTTTTGTTTATGTTTATGTGTGAATGGAGCTTTAGTAGAGCTCTTCCATCAGAAGATACGCAAATACATAGCCCAGATATTGCCACAGTGCCCTTGAGAAAGGTTGTAGCAACCTTCCACATCAGTAGTGCCTGGGTTTCTCATTGCCCCACACCAGATGGTGTCTGCCTCGCTATCATCTCAAATGACATGCCCCAAATCATAACTTAATTCCTTGCTTCAATTCCCAAAACCATTCCTTCCCCTTTCTACTTTTTTTTTTTTTTTTTTTTTTTTTTTTTTTAACGGCACTCAAACTCACCTGATGATTCAAGTTAGAGACCTGAAGTGATCTTTTTTGGTCTCTTTTTCCCTGACTCTTCTCATCAAGTAGATCGCCAAGGCTTAGGGGTTCTAGTCACAATATCACATAAATCCAAATATTAGGAGACCCTGGAGTTAAGCTATCCCACGGTTTTCTTAAAGACACTTTTAAAAAAATATCCTTTGGTTAGGCAATAGGAATATAAACTTTTAGGGCTAGAATCAAATTTCTACGTTTAATATCTATGTATATAAAATATAATATCTACATATTAAATATGTATATATGTTTATTGTGTTAAAAATTTTTTTTAACATTTATTTTTCAAAGACCGAGACAGGAAAAAAAAAAAAAAAAAAAAGACAGAGACAGAGCACTAGTGGGGGAGGAGCAGAGAGAGAGAGGGAGACACAGAATCCAAAGCAAGCTCCAGGCTCTGAGCTGTCAGCACCAAGCCCGATGCAGAGCTTGAACTCACAAACCATGAGATCATGACCTGAGCCGAAGTCAGACACTTAACCGACTGAGCCACCTAGGCGCCCCAATATATATGTTTTATTTTTTACAGAGATTGAGAGGGGGAAGAGGCAGAGAGAGAGAGAGGGAGACACAGAATCTGAAGCAGGCTCCAGGCTCTGAGCTCTCAGCAGGGCCCGTTGCGGAGCTTGAACTCATGAACCATGAGATCGTGACCTGAGCCGAAGTCGGCCGCTCAACTGACTGAGTCACCCAGGCGCCCCTTGTTACATATATTTAAAATTTAGAAATATTTTTCCCACTATTTCGTGTAAAAATTTTGTTCCAGCTCTTCACCATGCATCTTGAGTATTTTGTCAGCACGGGGATGAGTCACGTAACATGGTTTTCCAGAACACCTCCTCCTCCCTTCCCTCCAACTTGCTTGAGATACTGTGTTTTTTAAATCTGTGTATAATGCTGTCCCAGCCACAAGTAGAATTAGGGTAGAATTTTTTCCCTCACTTTTTCTGTTGACATATATTTATGATCTCATAACCTAAGTATGGACTGAGTCACTTTTTTCAAGTGATCATTGAAAGATTGCTTGACAGTAACATCTACCACATGCAACTGTGAAGTAATACCCCAAGGAATAATTACTAAATCTTCTCACTTTATCCCCCCCCCCATTTTTATCCTCCTCAGCCCCACCTCTCTTAGCAGTTGTATCAGATTATCTCTGCACACAGTTGTTGTTGGTTCTGGCTAACATGTCTTCTCCAGACAATACTTTGTATTTTTTTTTAATAAAATACTTTGTAGATCATTCTGTAATCTGAGACTTTGCAAGGTTCAAATATAAGACACCTCCTTTGAAGGACAGTGTTTGGCATTGAAAAACTCTTCAGATGGGTGGGTGTGTACAGTGAATCTCAAATTCATCTGTTTTTCTTCTCCAACACTGATCTGAATCCCCTCTCACCTGGACAGTGACCCTCACCTTTTCACTGCATGCCCCGTAGCTAGTTTTGGCTCCTTCCCCTGTATATTTCTCCAGTTACCTTTTAATATGACCATCCGCTCTTGTTACTTCTCTGCTTAAAGCCCATCAGTGCTATTTCATCGGTACCTTTCTTATGTCCCTGGGTCCCTCTTGGCTCTTCCCATTAGCACAGGAACTCTCCAACTTGATGTAGAAGCATCTGTCCTCTGTAGCATCAGATGTCTGGTGAGGTGTAGGATATAGGGAGGGAGCCAGAGGAGAGGGCAGCCACATTTTGGGACCTTGGTCACTGTTTCTCTCAGAACTTTCTGTCTCCTGCTGTTAGGAATGGGGAGGAACAGCAGCTCATACATGTTGTGTTTTGGAGGTCAACATGGTATCATTCCACTCTCAAGGCCACTCAGGTCTGCAGCTCTGAAGTGGGTTTGCCTACTGCCATTATACTTGCCACTTAAGATCCTAAGACAAAAGAAAGATGGCCGTGCTTGGTCAACGCCTTCTTCCTTCAGCCCTGTTATGAGAGACCCTGTGAGCTGGGGATGCTGTTGGGGGCCCTTCTGAATGTTTTCTACTCAGACTCTGCAGAATGTGTTGGGCTCACAAGCTAAGAGCATTGCATATCTGCTTTTGGTATTTTCTCAATTTAGTCCAGATTGTTTTGTATCCTTTAAAGTTTAATGTTGAATGGACAGAAAGTAGCTTTTTTCATTTTTTTTTAAGATTAATTTTTTATAGAGTCTTTCTAATTTCTTCTTGATAGCTTCATGGCTTTCATTCTAATGGATATCCATAGCTTATTCAACTTAAAATTAATTCTAGTATAATTAATATACAGTGTTACATTAGTTTCAGGTTTACAATGTAGTGTTTTTTCCTTCTATTTTTGATCATTCCTCATTTTGTTCTATCTTAGAGAGAGAGGTCTTCTTTTTGTAAAAGTGACTTATATTGCCATGACCCAGAAAACTCTCTTTCAGTACTTAAACCGAAATTCAGAACTATCAAGCTAGATAATGACATTTAGTGCCCTTGATTGTGGTTCTTACAGTGCAGTTTCTTAGTTTTGACTAATTGATGTTGAAATTTATAGAAATTCCATGGTCTTTTGGAATAGATTTCTTGCCGTTGGTTTGGTTTAAGGGTGCTGATTTCTTTCTTCTTTTGTTCCTTCTCATCCTTTAATGGGAAATGGGAGACTGGAGATCTTCTGACACTTCATTTATGTTGACCTTTTCTGGAAGGTCCTGATTCACTCAGCGTTATAGGTAGGGTGAGTGGGGGAGAGGATTTTTAGTGGAGAGATATGAATAGAGGGACACATTTAGAAGTGGGCATTTATCCCCCAAAATGTTTCTTTGGAATTTTGACATTTTTCATAACCATATTTTGTAAGGGTCACTTTAAAAATCTTTTAAACTATATAACTGATTAAACAAAGAGATTAGAGACGCAAATGGGAAACACTTAAATAATTTTGTTTAATGAATGTTGATTCTCACTAGAGTCAGATCACTTTTGTTGTATATTAGAATTTGTAGGACCTTTAACCATCTACTTGAGAAAATTTCTAAGGATCAGTATAAATTCATATATTTAAAAGCTATCAGAGGAAAAGAGGCTATTACATTGCTTTATTTTTTATTTTTATTTTTATTAAAAAAAATTTTTTTTAACGTTTATTTATTTTTGAGACAGAGAGAGACAGCATGAACAGGGGAGGGGCAGAGAGAGAGGGAAACACAGAATCCGAAACAGGCTCCAGGCTCTGAGCTGTCAGCACAGAGCCCAATGCGGGGCTTGAACTCACGGACCGTGAGATCATGACCTGAGCCGAAGTCGGACGCTTAACTGACCAAGCCACCCAGGCGCCCCTTAAATTGCTTTTTTAATAGTGATTGATTATTAACCTGCCCTCTGAACCCAAAGGTTGAGATTGTTTACATAATCATGTATCTTAAAAATACAGTGGGAATTCTCTAATGGTCATTGTTTTGGTTATACTTCTAATCAATCACGTCTGTATCCCCTTTCAGCTGTCTCGATCAGCTGTTGTAATGAAACTTTAGTTACAGAGCAGATTTTCCATCTCCAGTTGTGGACATTCTGTTGATGCACATAACTTTGATTTGCAAAAACTACTGAACCCACTTATTCTGTTTTCAGGGAAAAATGACAGGGCACAATAGATGGCTTTGTACCCTCTTGTCAAAAGGATGAAGCATTAATACTATGACACAGATACTGGTGTGCCAACCAGGCACTGGTTATCTGGCGTTATGACAGGTTTACTAATGATTCCTGACATGAGTGTCACAAAGAAAAAATTGTAAATAGCCACAGGACAGCACTTTACAAATACTGTTTTGCTTTAAGTACTAAATCTACATGATCCCATCAAATAAAGGCTTCCAAAAGAAAAGGACCCACTTTTGATGACTTATTCTTTATTTTTTCCACTCTGTTCTCCTAGGAAGGTTCATTTTACTTTGTTCTTCCTGATATATGGCTTCTTAAGGGAAAATTGTGAATTTGTTGTGTCTTTTCCAGAGTGTTGACTTCTATCTTCCTTCCCTTACTTCCCCTTACTTATCTGACTTCCTCACTTAATGTATGTTTTAGTTCTATAGCTTGTTTATCAATTGAGATTCAGGTAAATGCAAAATGGTTGCAGTTTAACCCACTATGGTGAAAATAATACTGATTAAAAACAAATGATTAAGGGAAAACCTACACAAACAGTTTCAGCAGCCACATGGAACTTTGGCACATTTTTTTCTCATAATGGTCCACCACGTCAGGCTTCCTTTTCTGCTCCTGACCTTTGAAAGGCACAGGTTTTGAAAATAGAGTCTCAACTTTCTAAAATTTTTTTCTCATTATAGAAATAGGTTTTCACTGTAGAATTTGAATGTACAAAAACCATGCGGAAAATAGTTTTTAAAGAAAACATTTTAAAAAATTACCCAAGAGGGGCACCAGTTAAGCATCCAGCTTTGCCGCAGGTCAAGATCTCACGGTCTGTGAGTTCAAGCCCCGCGTGGGGCTCTGTGCTGACCCCTCAGAGCCTGAAGCCTGACTCAGATTCTGTGTCTCCCTCTCTCTCTGCCCCTCCCCAACTCACGCTGTCTTTCTCTCTTTCAAAAATAAACATTAAAAAAAATTTAAAAAATAGCCAATAATTAGACCCTGCAGTAATACTCATAAGTATTATTAAGTATTTATGAGTTGGTCTTATACACGTCCCTTAGTTTTTTATTTTGCATATCCTGTGATTATTTCAGTTTGAGGTCGCAATGAATATCTGTGTCATGATCTGCTTTTCCCATTTAAGCTATATCATGAGCATTTGGCCACATTTTTTATACTGAAAACATTATGGGTTTTTTTTTTTTTAACATTTTTTAAAGCTTTATTTATTTTGAGAGAGACAGAGACAGCACGACGGGGGCAGGGAGGGAGAGACAGAATTCTAAGCAGGCTGCACACCACCAGCAGACCCTGACCCGGGGCTTGAACTCACAAACCGTGAGCTCATGACCTGAGCCGAAACAAAAAGTCGTTCGCTTAACTGACTGCGCCGCCCAGGCGCCTCTGAAAACATTATTTTTAATGATGCTGCTTACTGAAAGGATTTCTTTGAGAATTACAGGAAAAGTATTTTTCTCCGATGAATTCCATTTAAAAGTCTATCAGTGTAGCAGCCACATTATTTAAAGCGTCAGCGTGGTGTGTTTAAGAGAAGTATGTACTCAGCACTGTGCTAGGCATTGTGGAGAATGGAGAGGAACAACACCTAGTCCCTGGCTCCCCCCAGCCTTAAGACCCGGTGAGGGAGGCCAAGCGTGCCCCACTGTTCTGTAGCAAGAACCAGCAGGGAGGAGAGATGAAAACAGGAGCTTCTTACTGCGGACTTCAGAGTTCCCCTCGGGTCTGGGCTTCAAAGAGCAGGTGGACGAGCGGCCAGCGCGCACGCCTTTTGCTCTGACAGTTATTTATACGTACACAACCCCGAGGGGTGCCAGGTAGAGTAGACAAAGCCGAAACTGGAGGTGGAGGTTGGAAGGGTAGGGCAGGGTGTCAACAGGACTGGTGTAGTTGCCTCAGGAGTAAGAACACACAAAGGTACAGCAGCATTTTCCTCTGGGGCACCAACCCTTTAACTTTTAATTCAGATCCCTGGCCTTGCAGCAGAGTTTTCTTTTTTGGGGGGGGGTGGGGTGGGGGGGGGAAATGCTTATTATTGCAAATATATCCTACATTGAAATACTTGCTTTATTTAAACAAATAAAAGCCATAAAAACTTTAAGAAAAGGCATGATAATGTGTTTTACTTATACATAATTTGAATATAATGAAGCAATTTCAATGCTGCATTAACATTGAATTCTACATGTAATGAGCAGTATTAGGCTTTTAGGAAAAATATATTTAGTTTGGTACAGTTCAGAGATTTTTTTCAGACATAACAAGCAATGTAAACCAAAGAATTGTTTCTTTAGCTATGCTCTCGGTTCTTCTGATTGTAAATGCATTAAAAATAATAATACTAAAAGGAGGGAAGGAGGGAAGGAAGGAAGGAAGGAAGGAAAGAAAGAAAAAAGGGAGGGAGAAAAGGAAACTTGTCTAGGGTGTACAGGGCAAGAACCAGGTGAGTAACAGCAGACTTGACTTCAAACTGCCAGCGATGTAGGACCCAGGGCAGTGAGATGAAATCTGATCCATGTATTTTTGATGGCTGCTTCCAGGAACCAGTGGAGAATGGACACTCCCATTTTAACAATGTACTATTGCCATAATTTGTAATACAGGCAAAAAATGTGATTTCTGACAGAGAAAGACAAATACTCTATGTTCTCTTATTTGTGGAACCTAAGAAAGTCAGACTCCTAGAAATAGAATGGTGGTTGCCAGGGGCCGCGGGAAGGGGAAATGGAGAGATGTTGGTCAATGGGTACAAACGTCCAGCTGTAAGATGAGTAAGTTCTGGGCAACTGTAAATAACACGGTGACTGTAGCTATCGTGACTGCACCTAACAGGGTAACTATAACTATTGGTACTGTACTGTAAACTTGAAAGTTAAGAGAATAGATCTTAAAACTTATCACACACACAAAACAATGGTAAGTATTACTAGGGGCGGGACTGGGGGGGGGTGAGATGCAGGTGCTAAGTAACCTTATTGTGGTAACGATTTCACAACATTTATGTGTATCAACTCATCACATTGTTTGTATACCTTAAACTTACCTGTGTTATATGTCAATGATATCTCCATAAAGCTGGGAAAAAATAAACACTGAAAGTGACCTCCGTGAGCAGGAGGCTTTTCTCCTGACTGTTGAGGTGGCAGGAATAGTCTGCAGAAAATGGCAGCGTTATTTGAATGCTTCAGTCCGTGTTTCTTCATTGTGTCTCGTGAGAGTATGGGACACTGACCAGTTGTAAAAAGTGAAATGGCTCAAGGGATTCCAGAGTATTTCATGCTTTTCAGAGTTGGGACTGAATAAGAATTTCATTATATAAATTATTTTTTTTTAATTCATTAAGGTCCTATTTGCCTGTAATGACAGAGGCATTTCCAGATTTACAGAGATCTCAGGGGCACCTGGGTGTCTTAGTAGCCTAAGTGTCCAACTCTTGGTCTCAGCTCAGGTCATGATCTCACGGTTCGTGAGTTCAAGCCCTACACTGGGCTCTGCGCTGACAGTGCAGAGACTGCTTGGGATTCTCCCTCCCTCTCTCTTTCTGCCCCTCCCCCGCTTATACTCCCTCGATCTCAAAATAAATAAAATAAACTTAAAAAATATTTACAGATGGGTCTTCCAACTTGATAACAGTGAAGATGCTCTTACAGATAGAGGACGGAACAGAAAAATGAGTTGGCATTTGAAATATAGAAAATAGAGGTGACCAGTAGGAACATATCTATAGTTGTCAGCTTATAGCAGTTATGAAGGGCCTTGGTGTTATATGTAAGTCAGTTGATGTTCTTATTGTTGTAAGGTGCTAGTCAACTCACTGGTCCCTGGAGCTCGTGTCTCAGCCTGTGTGAACTCTTCCTCACTTTCTAAGAACCAGCTATACTGGATTTCTCTTAGTTCCTCTGAGCACTGTGTTCCTTCCCACCTTGAGTAAAGTGTCTTTGCATGTCCTACTCCCTCAACTCCCCTGCCCCCCCCCAACACCTTTTTTTTTTTTTTGGCCTAGCTGGTTCCTGTTTATCTATCCTTCAGGTTTCAGCTCCAGTGTAACTTACTTAGGGATGTCTTCCCAGACTGCCCAGACTTGGCATCTAGATTGGAGATTCGCACAGTGTTCTGTACTGATCTTTCATGATGCCCTTGTGTTTGAAATGCTGCCTTCTGGGATGCCTGGGTGGCTCAGTCGGTTAAGCGTCCAACTTCAGATCAGGTCATGATCTCGCCATTTGTGAGTTCGAGCCCCACGTCAGTCTCCTGCTTTCAGCACAGCCCTCATCGAATCCCCTATCCCCCTTTCTCCTTGCCCCTCCAAATAAATAAACATTAAAAAATAAATACAAATAAACAAAAAAAAACCCCAATGTCTTCTTTAATGTTCATCTTCCCTGCGAAACTTCAAGTTTCATTGGGTGCCCTCTCATTCACTGCTTTACCCACAAGTGCCTGCCACTCTGGACTCAGTGCATACTCGTCTACACAATAGTTATGGCCCTTTCAAGGAAGTGTAGGCTCTTAAGAGGGAGCTCTCATTCGTTTGTACTCTCATAAGCCTCTACAAGGGGAGAGATTCATCAAAAGATACAGATAGATAGATGGATAGGTGTGGGGGACAGGCATTGTAGCATGGGGCTCCAGTGTAGATTCTGGAGCCAAACTGACTGGGTTCAGATTCCAGGTTTGCTACATTTAGTGATGTGACCTTGGCCAAGTTGCTTAATCTCCTTATACCTCAGCTCCTTCTCTGTAAAGTGGAAATAACAGGAACACCTACCTCAAAGGTTTGCATGAAGAGTGAAAACACACAGCATGTAATATGTATAATAACATTTCTAAAATAGCAGTTCTAGTGGTCAGTGTTCTCTATTTCCCATTCTCTTCTCATTCTTACATCTTCCCCCCAGAAAGAGCAGAAGGGTTTTGAGCTTTCTTCCTGCTTGGACTTGTTATCCCCAGCGGTGCTAGAACACAATAGATTTGAATGGTTAATTTAGCCTTATTTTGCATTTCGGGATAGCCAGATAGCATTTTGTGAATCCATTTAAAAATATTAATAAATAAAGAACAGAATTTGAGGAATTAGGGTATAAACTGTAATTAAACCTACTTTTAAACACTTACAGAGCATGCTGCTTCAATGAAAATTTAGTATTTTGAGTGTCAAAATCAGTTTCATGGCTTGAGAAACACAGTTTAGGATAAAGTTGTATAGAGACTATTAAAGAGTGCTGTATCAGATGAGGATTCTCTTCTAAAATTTCATGTATTCAAGGATAGAGCGGGTCAAATGAAAAATCAAAAATACAAAAGTAAACTGATTCACTCATTCTGTATGCTAGATATGGGTATTAATCTGTAAAAACAAACCAAGGGTTGGCCCTCAGCTGACAAACTTCGATGTTTAACAACTGTGTAAGATAATTTTGAATGACTTCAGTGTCATAAAATATATTTTACTATGAAATACGTAGGTTGACTTTCTAGAAAAGTCTTGTTCAAATACCATTTGCAGTTTCACAAACAAAAAGACTACCATTTGATTTATTTTGTTTTAGGAGCACCCTCCCTTAACCAAGGAGCCGATATGGAGTATATAGATTTGGAGCCCCTTTGGAGCTTATGTAGATCTTCTTCCCACTTTCATGGAGCTTTCTCCTACTTCTGTAGAGCTCACGGGGTGGAGGGAACAATAAAATACACTGCCAGGTCTAATGGGAAAGGACTAATGGTAACGTTAGTTGTATTGAGGTACTTAGATTGAATGGTTGATTGGGGGAAGTCACTTGACTGTCATACAGTCACCGTAGTAAGGAAGAGAACCAGGACGTGGTTATGCCCATACTTTTTGCCTTTGAGGAAAACAGATTTTTAAAAGTTTATAGCATCTCTAGGTGCGGTTCTAAGACTAGAGATTTCTAAAAGAAGAGTTATGTGAGGAGTTCTTATGGGTACACAGAATGCACTGAGCAGCTCACAGTTTTTAAAAGATGTATATGATTGGGACACCGAGTGGCTCAGTCGGTTAAGTTGTGAACTTGATTTCAGCTCAGGTCATGGTCTCATGGTTCATGAGATCAAGCGCCACCTAGGGCTCCATGCTGACAGTGCACAGAGCCTGCTTCTGATTCTTTCTCTCCCTCTCTCTCTGCCTCTCCCCTGCTCATGCTTACTCTCTTTCAAGGTAAATAAACTTATAAAAAATTCTTAAAAGATGTATATGCTGACAAATGGAAGAAGCACATGATCACATTAATACAGAGCTAAGTAGACTGTAAGAAATGAACATTTAAGAATTTTCTTCTCTACAGGCCAGAGCTCAAAAGTAGCTAAGATACTTCAGAGAGCACGAAATGCTTTTAAGGTGATGTCTGGAGCAAGAACAACAGGAAGGAAAAAGGAAGTAGGCTTGCTTCGTCGGAAGATGTTGTTAATGTTAGTTGTTTGCAGGCAGAAATCAGACATTTACCGTTCTTACTTCGCTTCCATAATCTGGAACTAGCAGAATTACTCTTCCAACAGTTAAAGGAAAACAAACAGCCTGAAATGGGAGAAATTAAATTTTAAAAAAATGAGGAGGTAGTAAAAGTTCCATTCACTTTAAACGAATGTACATTTTCAAAACTCAACTGAATCGCCTCCTGGGAGTTGAAGGCACTGAAGATTTTATCTCCGGGTTATTGTCAGTATTCTTTATGAAATCATGGGGAATGTGGAAAGTACCAGGAGACTGAAGAGAGGCAAATGTTCCAGTTTCCAAAAAGGCATGAAATGGATTGTGAAAAGCCAAGTCCACTTCCTTAACCTGAAACTGGCAAATTTGAAGAGATTGAAAAAATAGAAAATATTTTAAGTGTTTAGAAAAGAATAGGATGGTGACCATGAATCAGCGTGAATTTATACGAATGAGATATGCCAAACCAATCTCATTTTTCCCCCCGATTCTGTAATTACTACTGGATTAGAGAATAGTACAGTCATGTAATACCTTGACTTTAGCAAGTGGTTGACAAAGTCTCTTAGACTATCCTTACGGAAAAGGCAGTGAGATTTTGACGATTAGATTGATTTACAGCTGGTTCCATGGCCACAACCATGGGGTTTATCTAACTAATAACCTGTGTCTCTATACACGGATTCCTCAGAGAGAACTGCTATTGAATATTAATTTGAATATATTCAGAAAGTATGGATTTATACTTAGGAGTTCTTTTGACTAAAGATTTGTATTTTGAAACTTGAGTGCCTGGATTTATTCATATGATTGACATTTCGGTTACAGACTTTTCCACACCTGAGCCATATTTGTAAGGTATATAGATCTATTTTTAAATTCCACGAATAAACTTATAAATCACTTAGAAGTCGGGGAATAATCTTAACACTTAAAGCAAAAGGCTGCCTGGGTGGGCTGGGTGGCTGCCTAAATTATGAAGAATCTTTTCTCTTACTTGTTGAGTGACAACTGTATTAACCCCAAGTCAATGTTTTTTATACCCTTGAAATGTCAAGTTTCTGTGAAACTCTGCCTAAATAAAAGACAGAAGTTTCTTTACAGCCTGATAATATAGATATACTCAGCAGTGTTTCTGTGAGTTAACGTTTCTGTTGGCCTTCTAGTAATTCCATAGTCATCTGCCTACTCCGGATATTTGTGTTTTATTTTTTTTAAAGCAAATTCCCTGGAATCCAATCAAAGAGGGAGCTATAATATTCTGTCCCCTTACAGATGTTCCTTTGGTTTCTTGAGGCAAGGATGTCCATGATGACCACTACATCCAATATATTTTACTATTAATTATTAATCTTAAAGAATGCCAACCCATGTGAGTTGTTAATCTTTTATAATTGACATTTCAGTGATATTTGTAATATTTTGTCTCCAACTTTGAAGGTGCTGATAACTTTTTTGAATGGCTCGCACATTTTAAATAAGAGACCACATTTGTGAAACTGTCCCTCACCCTTTTCTTTGCAACTCTTTATCTCCCTGTTGCATCCAGAATCTCCGCAGGGGTTGCGGGTGATAATTGAGAGTGCAGTTCCAGCCCTGATAATCCTGGGTACGATTCTTGGAATCTAGTTCTTTCTGCTTTACCTGGCCTCTCAGTCTTAAGATCTCGTAGGCCCTTGAAACAGAAAATGTGGTGTTTTAACTTCAGTATCCACCTTAAGAAATCCCTGTATGCTGTAACTTGTGGTCTGTGATTTTTATTATGGCTCTGTCTTTCATCATGTCTAATTTAATGGATTAAATCTGTTTTAACTGGATTAAAATCCAATCTGAGTTCTTAGCATTTTATAGTTACCTCTGTGAGCTATACCATATATTGCAATAAAGTTTCAAATTAAAAAAAAAAAAAACAACAAAATCTGAGTTAAAGAAAAAGTTTTGACTCAGATTGTCTGTTTGAATTACAGAGGAATTATCCTTTATCCAAATAGAGTATATTCATGAAAATATGTCGGATAGCAGGCGTTTAGATATTGGAGCCTGTACTATAATATCTTAAATGGGAATAAAACAATGATGCATTCTCTCTCAATTCATAAACTCTAAACGCCTGCAAATATCACTAAGACTTCTCAGCACCTATAAAACAATCCATCAAAGGTTTTGGGTAATATTTATTACAAAGCATTTGGAACACACCTTGCCTATTTATAAAATACTTAATAAACTCATTATTGGGTATGTTTTTGTTCAATAAGAAATGAGACTGTACAGTACTGATTAGGAATTAGGTTTTTCTTTCACCCAGTAATGAGCAACTACCGTGATGAAAATGCGAAATGGCGTAATATGATTCCATCTGAATGGAACTCAGGTGGGTGGAGCTCCGGAATGCCCGGAAGAAGCAACTTCTGGGACCAGGGATTCTTCTGTGTTATCCCTGTAAATATCTGTCAGGCTTCCTTCTTTGATCACAGACCTGTCTCCCTTCCTCAGCATCTGTTTTTGGCAAGGCAAAACAGGGACTTTCTGGTTCGTGTTTATTAGTTTAGGATCCGAATGTTATCTCTACACTTTAGCAGCATCGTGGTTTTCTGCTTATATTAACACCATCTCATTTGGTTTTGCTTGTTTATACCTGTGAGAAAAGACCAAAAAGGGGGGGGGGGGAGGATTAGAAATGTTACATTATGGAATAATAGTTGAAAAAATTAACTGATATGCGGTAACCTTTTGCCTTATCTAACCTTGTCATAATTAAGCTGTTCCAAATAAACAAAGAGTGTATTTTAATCACCCAGTCATTTCTTACTCAGTACAGTAATCCATTCTGTCATAACATTGCTCTTTGGTAATCATGTGAAGCCTTATCTAATGAACAGTGTTTGGATTGCTTTGATTTTCATTTCAAGTTCAACCTTTACTATAAATTCACTGCTATCAGATTTCTGCAGTCCTCCGTTTTTCTGCTTAACATTTCTCTGAGAGCTCTAACAGTCCTCTGTTTAGCTCCCATTTTCCCCACAAATAAGAAAAAAAAAATCCGTCATTCTCTTATTTATTCATATTGGATCTAAGAGTCAAGTGAATGGACAGAAAATGCCTGTTCAGATAAGCAGAAGGTTCTGAGGTAGAGCCCATTTGGCTGACCAGTGCAGGTGGAAGCATGGTTGGTGAGGGGTTGGCATGAATGGTTTTGGGTCAGAGATGGCTAAAGCTAGAACACGTGGAAGTTTGGATCTTATTCCAAGTGCAATAAGTAGTCATGGGGGTGGGGTGCTGGTGGGTAGGCTAAACAGACTGGTGATTATCTGGCTTATGTTTGTAATCTCACTCTGGCTTCTGTGCAAATGGTGGGAACAGGAAGGAGGCAAGAATGGATGCAGGGAGTCTATTAGAAGGCTGTTACAGAATTCCAGATGGGAAATGATGCTGGCTCAGATTAGGGTGGAGGTGATGGGAATGGAGAGAAGTGGACAGTATGGGATATGTTTTGGAGGTAGAAATGACAAAAGTTGCTAATGGAGTGGATCTGGAGGATGGAAGTGAAAAGGAGAAATCGGAAACTTCTGATTTCTAGCTTTTGGGTTTGTTCTGCTGGGTTGACAGTGCTATTCTTTGCCACGACAAGGAAAACTAGCATGGAGGAAAACTGGGGGAGGGTGGAATTAAGAGTTCTGTTTTCAGGTGAAGATTTGAGGTGCTTATTTGACTTTCAAACATATCTGCAATATACATGAATGAGTTTGGTGGCTTTGGAGCTGGGTGGACCTAGGTCAGGAATCGAGACGTAAGAACCTAGAAGTTACCTGTATGTAGATGGTATTTAAAGCCAAAGATGGAACTTACCTTGGGCATTTGTCATATTCTCTAACCTATACCTTCTCCCTCCCCTACTAACTGTAAAATTATGCCCACATTATATATTACAGGTATGTATATTTTAGTACTATAATAGTTTGTTTTTAGCAAAACTTTGTTTTTAGTAACATACTCTGGTTTTTTTTTTCCTGTTTATAGCTAAAAGCTTTAAGAGCAGTCCGTCACTGGCATCAGTATCTAACTGGAGATCTAACAGTTCTGTGTTTTTTCTTCTGTGTTTGTTTTTTTTTTGTAGGCAAAGTCATTAATAAAGATTTGCGACATTACCTGAGTCTTCAGTTTCAGAAAGGATCAATTGACCACAAACTGCAGCAAGTGATCAGAGATAATCTCTACTTGAGAACCATTCCATGTAAGTATGAGATGGAACAAAAAGGAAAGGAGGCCGATGTATCCTTATTTAATTAATCAAACATGTAGAAATAATTCAGTAGAGTATCTCATATGAAATTGGGAAGACTAAGTTGGAACACTAGATTGAAACAAATACTGGATAAGGAGAAACGTTTTCAGAGGTCATGCAGGACATGTGCTTTTAAAATAAAAAAGCTAGAAGATTCTATATTGTAACTTTTTAAAAAAGTCATTAGGCTTTAAGAGTTTAGGATTAACACAGGTACATTTTGCTAACCTGATTTTCTGTTATAAATCAGTTCCTAGAGTTTAGTCAGTAAGAAGACTTTTTTTTTTTTTTTGCTCTCAATGCCTTGTACACTGAGAACAAACATTTTTGTATTAATTATTAGGACATTACTAACTTTAAGATCCGCCCCTCCTTCAAAGAAAAAAAAAGTAGCACGCTGTGGCGTCCTTGTGGTAATCCATTTTGAAGTTTTATCTAGATGTTTGTATATCTATTCCAGTTGCCATAGTTTTCATAGGACCTGGTTCTTGTTATAATGATGCGTGTGTGTGTGTGTGTGTGTGTGTGTGCGTGCGTGTGTGTGCGCGTGTGTGCGTGTGTGTGCGCGTGTGTGTGTTTATCACATAACAAGAAATCACGTATGCTTACGTTTTGGTTTTAGAGCAAGTTGGGGAAGAACAAGCAGTAAACAATAAAAAGGCCTAAAAAGATGTTCTAGTTTGTTTTCGTTTTCAATGTATTTGTAACTCCTTGTAGATAGTAGCTCTCTGAATGGCTCTGAAATTTCTTTCTTTTTCTTGTTATTTACTCTTACACAGTGTCCAGTCCATCACCAAGCCTTTCTAATCAAGTTCCTTCAGTATCGATCCTCTGTACTACCTTAGACCCTCACCCTTTCTTGCTTGGACTTTTTTTTCTTTTAAAACAAATAGAATTATGTAGCGGCAAAGAGCTAGGTAAAAAATCTAGATCCTTGGACAAGTTACTTGATTTTCCTGAGCCTCAGAATCTCCATATGTAAAATGTGAGTAACAAGAGATAACCTTACATAGTTATTAGAATTAAAATGAGAACATGAATGCAAACCTCCTGTCCTGGAGTAGCCGTCAGTGTCTGTCCCCTTCCCCATTCGAGCTGCAGCCTCGCCTTCCACCCACAACCCCTTCCACCCACAACCTGGTCTGTCTGTAAAGTGTTCGTTTGACTTGACTCCTGTCCATCTACAGCTGTCCATCTACAGTTTATCCTTCAAAGTCTCGCAGTGAGTACAAGTCCAGACTCTTTAACGTGGTATAAACTGTTCTGGTTTTTGCATTTAAATCCAGCTCCTTATCTGCGATTTCCTCCTATAAATCTGCCTTGTCAGATTTCAGAATCGCAACTCCTGCCTCTTTTTCTTTGCATTTGCCTGGTATATCTTTGTCTGTCTTTTTATTCTTCCACCTTTCTGAAGCTCTTCGTTGTGCAAATAGTGGTGGAGACTTTGTAGCCAGTGTGAAACTTCGTGTGTATTTATTGATGGGATCGAGGTCTTTAGTCTCTGTTGTGTCACGGCTTTCTGTTTTACCCATATACACATCTTTTATATAAAACCTTTCACCAAGTAGTCTATTTTATATCCTCTCTCTCTTTTTAGAAAAGTTTGTGTCCTTATTCTAATGGCTACCTTAATATTTTTATGTAACACCCTATTCCTCCTTCCTTCTTTTTGTTTTTGTCCCAACTGTGAGCAATATTAAATGATCTAGTTATTGCTTCTTCCTCCCTCCCATCACGTGACTTGAAATAATATCTTCTTACTACAAACAAACAAATTCAGCAAGCTTTTCATATGCTTTCCTCATTTTCACCATTTTTTGATACTTGATCTATGTCTATATTAACAAAGCAAACAGCCATTACCTACGGTACTCTCACCTTTACACTCATCATTTATTCTTTATCCTGTGAGCAAATACGTACTGAATCTAACTGCCAATTCTTACGTTGTTGTTTCTTCAATAACTTTGGTTTTCTAAAGCTTCTTCTCCATGAGATTTCCGAGGAAGGAGTCAGAGGATCATCGTAGTTGGCCTGTGGCCTTTATACTTTTAAGTTTGTTTGGATGTATATGAAATATTTGGCTCATATTTTCTTTCCTTGACTATCTTAGCTCTGTTAGTCAATTATTTGTCTTAGGGCATAAAGCATTGCTCCTTGAAAGTCTGAAAACAACCTGATTTTTATTCCCTTCTAAGTAACTTGGTATTTTGCCTGCATGGGGTGTCTCAGGGTAGCATTCATAGCTCTTGAGCTCCCTCTTCCCTTGTTAAAACAAGTTAATAAAAATACATACTTGTACTTTCTGCTGTACTCTGCACTTTCACTTGGATCTTCTTTTAAGTGTACTTGTACTGTCCTAGTTTTGCAGTTTTCCCTCAGTGTGTGGTTTTGTCCTAGAAAGGAGCTATAGTTTATTCAGTTTTAATTCATTAGATCCAAACAGCTGCAGCCTTTTCAGATCCTAACAGGACCTATTAACCTACCCACTGAAGTGCCCATAACTCCTCCAAGAATGCAGTGATATATCGGTAACAGTTAACACACCAAAAGGTCTGTAATTACCATTCTTTACTAAAAGATACTAAATATTCTTGGGGACAATTCTGATTCCAGGTCTGGGACAAGGAAAGTATAAGATGAGCTTGGAACATCTAATTGAACCAGAAAGTATGTAAATGCCTGAAAAACTATGGTGACATATCAGAAGCACATTTTCAAAAAAAGTCATCTAGAAGGGGTGCCCACTGACAAAACCTGAAACAATTTGAGCAAAAAAATTAATAAGAGAAAGAAAGACTTCTCCATTGTCAGACACTGCACCGTAGCAAGGACAAGACTGTGATTCCTAAGAGAAAGGAGACTATACACGAAGGAGTCCTATGGTTCCTCGGTCTTCTGCCTAGAGGCACTTTCCGGGCCACAGCACAGGGAGGGAGAGCCCAAGCAGAGTACAGAGGATTCTGAGTTGAAGGGACAGAAATCTGAGTTCAAGAAGTCTGAAGTGCCTGAGATTTGCAGGACAGTGTCAGAGAAGAGAGAGCTATAAAGAAAAGGAGCTCAAATAATCTGCACAGGTGTCCCCTTGAGTCTGTTGCTGAAGACCAAGCTGAGAATGTATAGGATGAGACTCCACATGGCCAGGCAAAGACTCTCTGGGAACTGTAAGGCTAGCAGTTTCCAGAGCTTACATAGGGCTGGGAGAATCTGAGTTCTAGCCCACCTGAGTGAAGAGACCTCGTAAAGGTTATGGCTTACTAGTAGGACTAAAATTGGTGTAAGCTCCTTGGAACCCACTTTAACAAAGTTTAATTAAGCAAGCCCCAAAATATCAAGCAGATATGCATATGACTTAACTGTTGGCCGAAAGAAAAGAAGGGAGGGAGGGAGGGAGGAAAGGGGGATTATCAACACTCTTTAAAGGAAGACAACAAAATCTTGACACTGAATAGCATAATATTTAAATGCCCAGTGTCTAATAAAAATTATTAGATGAGAAGAAAATATGGCCCACAATCAAAAGTCAGCTGATAGAAAAAAACAAAACAGAAATATAAACACGTATAACCATACCACACATTTACAGTCATAAATATGATCAAGGATTTAAAGAGCCATGTGAATAAAATTAAGAGAAAATGGAATATTTTTTTAAAAGAACTAAATGGAACTTTAGAAATTCAGTGGATAGGCTTAATAGCAGGGTAGAAGCTACAGAAGCGAAAAATCAGTGAACTTGAAGACATAGCAGTATAAATGAATCAAACTGAAACAGAGAGGAAAAAGACTAAAGACACAAACTATTTTTTTTTTAAGTAACCAGAGAGAGACATTTCTACTTCTACCATGAATGACTAACTGGTACTAGATTTACCTTCTTACTGTAAACAACTAGAAATTGGTCAAGATATATGTAACAGCTATTTTCAGAAATAGGATTATAGGCAGAACAGGACTGTGATCTGTTCATATTGAATGATGCATACTGTCAAAGCAGAGATGGGGAGGAAACAAACAAGATATATGATGAAATAGGCTGAAAAAATTTTAAATTTGACGAAAACTATAAATCCGCAGAAATATGGATCTCAACAAACCCCAAACAGAAGAAACGTAAAAAAACACATCTCAGTGTATCATAATCTAATTGCTGAAAACCAGTGATAGAGAAAATGTGAAAGACAGAAAAAAGATACATTAAATACAAGGGAATAAAGAATGACTGCAGACTTGTCAACAGAAACCAATACAAGCCAGAAGTCAATCAAATGTCATTTTCAACACGCTGAAAGGAAAAACTGCCAACCTAGATTGCTACATACAACAAAAGATTTCTACATCCTTAAGAGAAATAAAGAATTTTTCAGACCAAAAATAAATAAAAAATGGTGAGGGAATTTTTTACCAGCAGACTTGCATTATAAGAAACAATAAAGGAAATTCTACAGATGGGATGAAAATGATACCACAGTGATAGAACTGGAAGGAAATAGACTACTTCTTAATTAGAGTTCAAGATTTCAACACCCTCTTTAGGGAAAGTAAGCAAAAAATCACTAAGGTGATTCTGACATGGATAACACTTTGAACCAACTTGACCTAATTGCTATTTACTAGAACATGCTTCCCAACAACAGAAGACTATACATTCTTTTCTAGTGCACATAGGACATTTACAAATAAAGACCATACTCCAGGCCATAAAATAAGATTCAATAAATTTAAAATGATTTAAAGTATACAAAATATATCCTGTGATCATAAAGGAATTGCAAGAAATCACTTAACAGAAAATCATCTGGAAAATCTCTGAATATTTGGAAATTAGCACACTTCTAAATAACCTGTGAGTTAAAGCCACAAGGAAAATTACAAAATATTACATCAGCATCTCAAAACATAATCAAACCCAACATACCAATACTGCTGTTACAACAGTGTGTAGAGGGAAATTTATAGGGCTAAATACTTAGAAAATAATAAATATGTCAATCAATGATCTAAACTTCTACTTTAAGAATTTAGCGAAAGAAGAGCAAAGTAAACCCAAATTAAGTAGAAGGAAGGAAATAATAAAGATAAAAGCAGAAACTGATAAACCAGAAAATAAAGAAAAATCAATGAAACCTAAAGCTGGTTCTTTCTGATCAATGAAACTGGTATACTTCTAGCCATACTGTTCAGGTGACGAGAGAGAACACACTATAACAGCATCAGGAGTGAAAGAGATAGCATCATTAAAAATCCTACAGATGTTAAGTGAACAGTCAGGAATAGTCTGAACAACTTTGTGACAGTAAACTCAACAACTCAGATGAAATGGAAAAATTCCTCAGAAGGCAAAAACTACCAGTGCTCACTCAAGAAGAAAGAGATAACTGAATAACTTCTAAGTTTATTAAAGGAATTGAATTTGTAGTTTGTAACTTTCCCTCTAAGAAAGCATCAGGTCCAGATGGTACAGGTGAATTGTTCCAGATATTTAAAGAAATAATACAAATTCTACACAGATTCTTTGAGAAGATAAAGGAGGAAGGAATTTCTCAACTCATTCAATTCTAAAACCAGACAAAGACATTAGAAGAAAATAACATTAGACACAGTTTTTCGTGAACATAAACTTAAAACTCCTTAAAATATTTTAGCAAATCAATATATAGCAATATGTAAAAAGGACAATACATTATGACCAAGTGGTATTTGTCCCAGGAATGCAAGGTTGGGATAACAGATGAAACTAGTATAGTAATAGACTGGAAAAGAAAACAAAACAAAACAAAACAAAAAAAATATGATCTTTTCAAATAGATGCAGATAAAACATTTGACAAAATTCAACTCCCATTCATGGTGCTTCATGAGTTCTACCAGTGCACCTGCTGGTTTCCTTGCAGTTTCCTGGGCACCCCAGTGGCTCCCCACATTTCAACAATATCCCCTGTAAGTGGTTTTCTACTGGGTTTCTGGCAAGTCCAGCCAGGGTCCCAGATGGTTTTGTTAGGTTCAAAACACCCCCCACCACAGGCAGCTTGCTGGTTAATTTCATCAGTACTCCACCAGGTTGTTCCCTGTCCATCAGCCTTGACCCGCCAACTGTGAACCAGATCCATCACTGCTACCACACCTTCTCCACACAGGTCTGAATCCCAGAGTTTGGGAGCGTTCTTCCCTTCCAAGTTTGTTCCTCATTGGAGTGTTCTCCCTCAGCTTTAGGGTGCTCTTTTATTTCCTCTTAGTTAATTCCTTGTAAATAGCTAATAATTGGTTATATTAAGCTGGCCTTGTTCAAGTTGCCATGTTTCTCTCCTGTTTGGATCCTGGCTAATACAGAATCAGTGCTGGTAGTGGTCCCAGGACACAGACCTGCCAAGAAGGAATTTTAGATTTGGTTGTGTTCTTGGGCCATGAGCACAGTGCCATGCTCGTTCCATTGGAAAGCCGGGTGCTCACAGTTCATGACAAGAAGTGGCATCACAGTTTGATCCCCGTATAAACTGCGGTTCGTTATGATGAAGAGTTAGCTGAACCAAGCACCGTGGGAACCCACATGACTGCTGCCCTTGACCATTATGGCAGGAATGATGGCCACAAACACCGTGGTATGGATCGATTCTCCTGAGTGTACCAACCACTGTAAAAATCAAGTGGTTTGTTATTATTATAAACTGATATAACAAGATTATGATAACACTTTTCAGCACTTCTCTCTACCTGATACACACATTTGCTAATAGAAGACATTAAAAGATGGGAACATTAACACAAAATAAATGCCAAATAAAAATCAGTTAAAATTTGGAAGAGTACTGCACATATATAATATTTGAAATTTTCACTCCTAAAATGAAATTATAAAGCACACAAGTATCAATTGTATTAGCCGATAGTTCTGACTTTGCTTGGTTGCAAATATCCCGGTATAGAAAATTTTTCCATATTGCATCGATGCTCTTCAAATTGTTAGGCGCTAGTCAGTGGTCATTTGGATAAGCTTGTTTTCTTTTTTAATGGTGAAAATATGTTGTCTCCTTGCCCTGATGTTGGTTTTGCCATTGAAATCCATATTGCTTCTACCTTAGATTTTAGACCAGTTTCTGATTTCAGGTTTGGAGTGTTCCACAACGATGTTCACTTCTTCGCATTTCTTCTATTATTTACAAAGCACTGAAACTCATAACACATACTCAAGCAGTGGAAAAGGCCAAAGGACATTGTTGGATAGTATTCAAATAATATTCAGATCTTCCTTCAAGGTTAAATGATTACATAGAATCCCATGTCAGAACTGCCAACTTAAGGACTTGTTTTGCTTTCAAAACCTGTGATTTTTTTGGGGAATACCAGTCATAGGATTTATATAAAGTATAGACGCATTTAATCTCACTAATACTGTATTTGCAAGAAAGACGCACTGTTAGCAGACAGGGCCTTGACCTCACACTTGTAGCCCAGGGAACAGCTGCAAGTAAGACTGACGAGTGCATTGTGACTGCTGCTCTCCCACGTGCTGCTGTGGAAATGCCAACTTTACCGTTTGGTTTCACTTTTCAGTATTTTTTGCTCTTGATTTCAGTTGATATCCTTAGATTCCTTCAAATCAGTAACGTGTCTGTCCAATGATTAAGCTTTAATTCTCACAGGAGAATTGTAATACTTTGTTTTCGCATTTTCCCTACCGACTGATTTTTCTTGGGCTTTTGAAAAAGTAAATTTGCCAAGAAACTTCAAGAAGGAATTCTTATATGAAAACCCTAATGTAAATCAACTGCAGCTCTCATATAGGAGTTGGTGAGACTGCAGCGTATACTAACGTTATGGCATTTTCTTTTAAAGTTAAGCATAGACTTACCATACGACCCAGCATTTCCTAGACATTAACCCAACATAAATTTAAATATATGTCTGCCCAAAGACTTGTAACTTTATAGCTTCTTTATTTAGAATGTCCAAAATCTGGAACCAACCCAAATACCCGTCAATGGGAAATGCATAATCAAATTTTGGTGTATTCAATAGAATACCACTTAGGCAATAAAAGTACATTGAATCACAACAAGGATAGATCTCAAAAGCCTCCTGCTAAGTGAAAGAAGCCAGATACAACCCACTACTGGAATCAAATTAATGTATGATTCTGTTTCTATGAGATTCCATTAAAGAAACTACAGTGACACCAGATCAGTGGCTGCCACAGGGTGGGGACTGCAAAGAGGCACAAGAAAACTTTTAGGAGTGATGGGTCCCCACACGCACAGAATTGTACTGTTAGAATTAGTGAATTTTGATTGTAGGTCAATTATATCCAAATAAAGTGACCAAGTAGATTCCCACAATTGTATTCTTTCTGTATTCTCAATAATTAGAACATGGAAGTTTACAAAAATATTTATAATAGCATATAGGTATTTGAAATACCTAGAACTTAATCTCAAAAGAAGCGTAAAGACTTCTATGAGGCAAAACTAAGGGACCAGGAAGAAGGTGTAAATATACTGACAGATTTCTTGTTCCTGGATTAAAGATTCACTATTGGTGAAGATAACAGTTCTCCTCAAATTGATTAATAGGTTCATTCTAATCCCATAAAAATTCCAGCATTTTTAACCTCTTTCTCTGATTCCAGATTTTATATGGAAGGGCTTATAAATGGAAAAAACAGAATAGGTGAACTTGCTCTCCTAAATATCAAGATTTATCATGAAAATATAATAATTACAGCACTGTGATAATGGTGCAGGAACGGTCAGTGGGTAAATGGGATGTAATAGAAAATCCAGTCACACACCTAGTTTTATGTAGATGTTTCTGTATAAGATTTCTGTGACAGAAGTAATATGCCTGATCAAAGGGGAAAATAATTGACTTTTCAATAAATTGTGTTGAATAGCCTTCTGGAAGAAAACAGAAGCCCGACCACTATCTCCCATCAAGTCAAGAAAGATCTATTTTAGTGCATTAAACTATTAGGTGTAAAAGGCAGAGTTGTGATGCTTTTAACAAAGAATATAGAATATCTCCATGGCCTTTGGAAGGATTTCTTCAACGAGGCACGGAAGCATTAGCTATAAAGGAGAGGATTGATAAATTTAACTACAATAAAATGAAAAACTATTATCATTAAAAGTCCATTAAAAAAGATGAAAAAAATCACAGGGTAGGAGAAGATACTGTCTGTTCTGCTACAACATTGGTTTCTATAATAACCAAGTTCATAGATGATTAGTAAGTAGGTGGGATAATGATATCAATTTAATGGAAGTAATATTGGTTCTTTCCATTTCCTCCAGCAAGCTAATGTTTTGTGTCATCAAGTAGCGGCAAGTAGGAGGAATATACAAACATAGTTGAATGTTGTATGCACCATACGTGATGCCCGTTCGCCTTGATTTGGCCTCTTCTCAATTTGAACGTGTGCTTTATCTTAAAATCATTTATTGCACATTTTGCCTGATCTTATCTTCATTATTCAGTAGCCTCAGCCCTCCTCATACCCCTTCCTGTCAAACTATCTATTCATTTCTTTTTTTTTAAGTCATTTTCTGAAGACAAAGAATTTTACTTAGTCTGATATTTTTCTTAGGAATTTAAAATCTTTTAAATTGTATTAATATTTTTAATTAGGGGGGTTATTGGTTTTGTTAGTGCTCTGGGTAACAAAGTTGCGCTAGGTTTTGAGAAGTCAACTCTGACCCTATTTTCTCCATAACCTCTGTCTACTATTTGGGGAACACAGTTTTGCGTAGAGCACTGTTTCTAGGGGGCACATTTCACATATTTGCAGAAACTCCCCCTTTGCGATGCTGTATGTGACAGGATGGCAGTGCTTCCTCAGTGCTAAGATACAGCTATTTCACATTTTAACGTCTCTCCAGTTGGATTGTAGCTTTCAGTAGGTGGCGCCTTTCAATTTTAATTGTCATTTTGTTTTCTTTTTTAGTGATAAGATAGTGGTGCATTTTAGAAGCCGTTGATTACTGAGATTTGATGATGCACTGTCGTATCCAGAATGTAAAGAAATACAAACCAAATTTTAGAAGACAGGCAAGGCAATAGAGAAGTGGCAAAAGCCTTGAGCAGTCACTTCACAACTGAAGAAATATCTATGGCTAGTAAATATTTGAAAAAGAACGTATAATCTCAAAACCCAGTTGTACATTAAACACACAGTGAGATGCCTTTACATGTCGGCAGAAGTTTAAAAACTTGGCACGTGCTAATGTGAACCTAAAAGGATGCATATGGCATGATTCTATTCATATGAAGTTATAAAATAGGCAAAATTAAGCTATGTTGCTTAGGAATGCATTACATAGTTGGTAAACATTTGAAAGAAGAAAGGGAATCATCATCACAGATATCAAGATGGTGGGTACCTTTGGGGGTGAGGGGAAGGAGAGAATTATGATTGGAGGCATTCAAGAGGGCTTTTGGTGTCCTGGTGATATTCTCTTTCTTCGCTTGGATGGATTTGATACATTACTACTTGTTAAACTTTACATATATGTTTTATGAAACTTTCTATAGGTTTCAGAATAAAGCAAAAGAGGGGAATGGTCAGTTTTATCAAATGTTGACACAAGGTCAGGTGATATGAGGACTGAGACTCGAGCATTGGGTGAAGCAAAGTGGAGACTCCTGATGAATACAGCGGATTGTCTCAGCGGAGTGTGTGGGGCAGTGATCTGATTGGAATGGGCTCAAGAGAGAGTGAGAGGAGAGGAGTTGGACACTGTGTGTAAATACGATTCAGAGGAAGTTTTACGTAAAAAGAATTATAGTGGTGACTGGAGGCAATACAGAAAGTTTTACATTAAATATATAGAGTATCAGGAGAATATAAAGATAAATTTTCTGGAATGCTGAAGACAATGAGGTAACGTAGAGAAAGGGAGAGAACTTTTTATGTGTGGGGGATTATACATTTTTGGGGATAGGATGTGAAAATTTGTAATAATCCATATTTGTTAAGAGAATTAACATTAAAGCTACTTTTTAAGTCTTGGAAACGTATATGTCACACATAACATTTCATATCTACTAATGGAAAGAATCATGAACATCATCTTGCTCAGCACCACTTTGCAGAAAGAGAAGGAGGCCCAGAAGGATTCAGTGCTTGTTTATTTTTTTTTAAATTTTTTTTCCCAATGTTTATTTATTTTTGGGACAGAGAGAGACAGAGCATGAACGGGCAAGGGGCAGAGAGAGAGAGAGACACAGAATCGGAAACAGGCTCCAGGCTCTGAGCCACCAGCCCAGAGCCCGACGCAGGGCTCGAACTCACGGACCGCGAGATCGTGACCTGGCTGAAGTCGGACGCTTAACCGACTGCGCCACCCAGGCGCCCCTCAGTGCTTGTTTAAAATTCTACTGTTAATAACAATTCTAGACTAAAATATAGAGTAACTCCTGCCCCTTGGATCAGTGCTCTTTTTATAGCGTTAACTGTAATATGGTTTTCTCTTAAGTCGAGTTTTATATAATCATTATGTGTTATAGTAGAATTTATTTGGATAATATTTTAATTAGCCTTTCCCAAATAACAAACCAGCCCAGCACTTAATGACTTGAAATAACCATCATGCATTATTTCTCATGATTCCATGAGTCGGATGGACTCAACTAGGACAACTCTTGTGGCTGCGGTCATTGGCACCTCCACGCAGATTGTAGGGGTTAAGATGGCCTCACTCACATGTCTGGAACCCTGGTGCTGTTTCTTGGGTGAGGCTCTCTCATCATAGTCTAGACTACACTTCCATACTTGGTGGTGGAACCATTCTAATAAGGCAAAGATGAAAGCCTAGACTCCTGAAATTGTACAAAATCACATCCTCCACCTTAAATTACTGAAAGCAAACCATAGATCCAGTCTAGATTTCAGAGGTGAGGCAGGAGGCTGCCCCATCTCTTGATGGAAGGAGGTACAAAATATTGTGGCCACGTTTTTCATCTATCACAGATCATTATAAATTTTAAATTTAATCATTAAGTTTATTTTCCAATGTTAACTTTTACTTTATATGGAGCTAAGAGCTATTAGCTTTTTGGGGAATCTAACGATGTAGTTTAGTCAATATATATGAAAAAACAAATTTGACAAAAAAATATTTAACAAGAAAGAAAGTTATGTTTTCCAGATTTTGTATCCTCTGTGAGATAAAGCAGATAAAGAAATGCTCATTTTTATAAGAAGTTGGGTAAGGATGAGGGGGGAAATTTGTTGAATACAGTCTTTGTTGCTTACAGTGTTGGCTTAATTGTTATTTTTTGAGATTGTTACCATTAATGGTTTATTAACATCTTTATGGAGTTTTTCATGTTATAGAATGTAATGCAACTAAAAAGTAAGAGCAATTAATAATTTCCCGTGAATTATAATAATAGCATATTTCTAGACACTGCTAATTATATTTGTGTAAAATTTCATGTAATTTACTTGACAACTGTCTATATTGAGTGCCTACCATGATTCTTTCACTGTGCTAAGACTTGGGGCTATTACTTTGAACCACTTAGATGGGATTCCTTCATGTTCCATACCCCAGGAAGGTTTCTTGAAGAAACTTTTTTTTTTTTAATGTTTATTTTTGAGAGAGAGGGAGAGAGAGAGAGAGCGCGCGCACACACACATGGGGAATGGGAGGGTAGGGGCAGAGAGAGAGGGAGCAGAGGATCCAAAGCAGGCTCTGTACTGACAGTGATATGGGCCTTGAACCCACAAACCGTGAGGTCATGACCTGAGCTGAAGTCAGTGGTTTAACTGACTGAGCCACCCAGGCGCCCCACTAAAGAAACTTTCTAAGCCAGGAATTAGCTGAGGTAAGAGTGGGAAAGGGAAGAGGAAGTCTTCCAGAGAAAAGAATGGCTTGGACAAAGGCCTTATGGAGGTGAGCAAATGCAAGAAACATTAAAAGAACTGGGGAAAAAAACCCTCTTATGTTTAAAGCCTGGAATATGAAAGGAGTGAGGCAATACAGAACCTGGAAAGGTAGAGTGTGGACTTGAGTGCTAAAGATCATGGGAAACCTTTGATTGATTTAGAGGATTTTTGCCCAGATGATTGTTTTAGAGAAGTCACTGGCTACAGTCTGGGTAAGGAGAGTAGCCAGGGAGAGCAAGGGTTGAACCGAGGAGACCATAGATAGTGATATGAATTAGGTCAGTGTGAGAATGAATTAAAGTATATAAATCCTAGAGATATTCAGGAGATGGAATCAACCGGATTTGTTGACAGGATGTGGAATAGAGAGAAGAAACTAAGATGGCGGACTTGCCAGTTTCTGGCTTGGAGCGCCATTAATGAATAGGGAGCAGAAGTGGAGGAAGAGGTTTGGGAAGGCATTCTTACACAGGATTTGCCGCAATATCCTAACTCTGTTTCCTGGCTAAATACTTAGATCTCTTTTTTGTATTCTCTACTATTTAAAATAATTTTTCTAGTATCTGGAACTGATAATAAATTTTCAATTTAATTCATATTCAGTAAAATTCAGTCAAAGGTAGCAGTGCTGCCATAACTTGAATTTATACTTTTGATCTGAAATATTTTGCTTTAGCATGAATTCTTTAATAGACAGAAATTTAGTATTGTATTGCCATAGTATATTTCATTAAACAGTGTATTTCTGAAGTGTTTGAAATGACTTAATAATGGCTAAGGTGTAATATGTGAATACCTATCGTAAGCCTTTTATTCATTAATCTAAAATAATTTCATAATTAAAATTTGTCCAAGTTTTTAAACTAGAGTTTATTAAAAGAACCTTTAAAAATTGTCTCTCTTTTTATTGTCCTTCATGACGCTAGGAAGTCGAAGGTTAGCTTACATTTATTCCAGGGAAGAAACAAATGTAGCTTGATGAAAATGAAGTCTGTATACACCTGAGACTAATACTGTATGTCAACTTTACTTCAGTTAAAAACAAAAAAGAATACCATGTCCCTCAAAACATGAAATATGAATCTGTCATTGATAGATTTCTCTTTCCTTCAGATGTTAAGTAGTGATAATTGAAGTAAAAGAATTAACTGTTGGGGGCGCCTGTGTGGCTCAGTTGGTTAAGCATCCAACTCTTGGTTTAGGCACAGTCATGATCTCACAGTTTGTGAGATCAAGCCCTCCTTTGGGCTCTGTGCTAAGAGCACGGAGCCTGCTTGGGATTCTCTTTCTCCCTCTCTCTCTCTGCCCTTCCCCTGAGCTCACTTGCGCGCACGCTCTCTCTCTCTCTCTGAAAATAAATAAACTTAAAAAAAAAAAAAAAAAAGAATTGTGTCTTAGAAAGTTAAGCTTCCTTTGACACTAAAACTTTTTTTAGTCTTTGTGGTTCAAATATCATAGCTATCTGTAGATTTTGTTAAAAGTGTATTTAGTCATTCTACATTATTTTCCTACTCTCACCAAAAAATGTTAAATCTAAAATTTTCTGATCGTCATTCTAGAAGGTACCATATATTCAGTAGTGTGTTTCTCCCATGTGTTCTCTATAGACTGTATTTTCTATTCTTAATATTTTGTAAGTTTAAAAGCAGTTTACAACCTATTTTTTTTTCTTGTTTTTTTCCTTAGGCACTACAAGGGCCCCCAGGGATGGGGAAGTACCAGGGGTGGACTATAATTTCATTTCTGTTGAACAGTTCAAAGCACTGGAAGAGAGTGGCGCATTATTAGAAAGTGGAACGTATGATGGTATGTCCCCAAATACTGACAATGGCAGCAACCAAGAAAACTATGTGAATTATTAGAAAACTGACTAGAATTATTTCAAAGGGAATTTGATCAGTAAAATACCATTTTTGTAAAAAAAATTTTCTATTGGTCTTTGGGAAATTTTTCTTTTGGTTAGGCTCTTTGTCATTTGCTAACTAAAATGGGATTAAATAATAAGCAGAAGCATTCCATCATATTATGAAGCTGATTGTGAAGAATGTACTGAAATCATTCAAACTGGCCAGTTTGCATATTTCAGAGAAATTCATATTCATCGTGTGAACTCAACATGTGTTTGCTGATTGCTCTCTGTTTGTGGTTGGGAATCCAAATACTGTGCACTTTAAACAGTCTACAGCTTGGCTCTCTTGGAGAAGAGAGAATATAGATTGGGGGGGAAAGAACAAAAATAGAATAATTGATTTTCTTTTCTTATCTCTTCTCTACCCACTTGATTCTAGGAAGCAGAGACTTAAGATCAGTTTCAGTTTTTAAATGAGGCCACGTTCCGTCCTTTGTTCCCCCTTAACCTCCGCTCTCCCCTGGCAAGCTTGTCCGCTCCATGGTTTCCCGTACTCCCTCATCATTGCTTCATCACGCTGTCATGGTTGCCTTTTTCACAAGCTTGATGAAGGCAGCATCATGTCTTTCTTATTCAGAAGTATCCTTAGTGTCTAGAAATGGTGTTCAATAAACACTGACCTTGAGTTCAGCGTATCCAAACACGCATTCGTGTGTATCCAAAAGAGTAATTCGTAATTTCTCTCTTTAGCTGCACCCTGGGCTCAAAACAGTGGCGTCGTCATTTGCTTCCTCCTCTCTGTCCTATTCCCACGTGTCTGCTACCAAATCTAGCCATTTCTTTGTCTGTAGCAGCTTTTCCAGTGCCTTTCTTTTCACTCTCACACTTCCTTGTGGGCCTTGGACTGGCTTGCGTCTGGGCCACTATGGTTCATGTCATTTGTTCACCTTCTTCCCTCTGTGCTCCCCACCTGCCCATTGCTGTCGTGCTAGCCTTCCTCCGGCACAGCTCTGCTTGTGAATCCTCTTCAGAGTCTTCTGTGATTTGCTTTTGCCTGCTCAGTTTGCCGCAGCTACGGGTTCTGAGCTTAGCTCCCACAACTCATTCATTCATTCGTTCATTCATTCATTCAGCAACCCATTTTTTTTTTTAATTTTAAGTTTATTTGATTATTTTGAGAACGCACTAGCAGAGGAGGCAGAGAGAGGCAGAATCCCAAGCAGGTTCCACGCTGTCAGCGCAGAACCCAGTGCAGGGCTCAATCTCATGAACGATGAGATCGTGACTTGAACTGAAATCAAGAGTCGGAGGCTTAACTGACTTGAGCCACCCAGGCACCCCTCAGCAACCCGTTTATTAAGTACCCACTATATGCCAAGCAGTGTAAGAGGGAATAGTGATACTGTAGTGAACAATATTGAAATGATACTACCTTAATAAATCCCATATCTAAATACAAAGTTAGTAAAACAAACAAAATCAAACATCAGAAGGAGATGTTATGAAGGAAACAAAAACAAGAGATTTATTTTTTTTTTATTTTTTTTTTTAACGTTTTATTTATTTTTGAGACAGGGAGAGACAGAGCATGAACAGGGGAGGGTCAGAGAGAGAGAGACACAGACTCTGAAACAGGCTCCAGGCTCTGAGCTGTCAGCACAGAGCCTGACATGGGGTTCGAACTCACGGACCGCCAGATCATGACCTGAGCTGAAGTCGGTCGCTTAACCGACTGAGCCACCCAGGCGCCCCAGAAAACAAGAGATTTAAAGAAAATAGTAAGAATATCAAAGATAAGGTGGCCTGTGAAGGCTTCTGAGAGGAAGTGACCACTGCCGTTTTATATTTTTATGCAAATAGCCTGTTCTCATTCACCTCCCTCTTAGTGGCAACCAGACTGATGTGTTTAATATGTATGCTTTTGTTTGTATGCATTCTTGCAAAATGTGTATTGTGCACCTCGTGTGCATGCATTTATTATTTGCATGCATTTACTCTTTATTATTCTAGATCTCATTCAGTTTTTAACGGTTTTCAGTTGTTTCTATGTTTTCTGGGTTCACCCATGTTGCTATACTGTATTTACATGTAATTCATTGCTGTCTTCACCACCGCACAGTACTCCAGGTTGTGAATCCACGGCATTTTACTTAACCCCTCTCCCCAGTGATTGACTTCCAGATTGCTTCCAATCTCCCCTGCCACCATGGATAAAGCGGTGACACCCTTTTCTCCTAGACCTGTGTGAGTGTGTCTGTGGCATACGTACCCAGGGGCAGAACTGTGGGGTTTTAAGGGCTGTCTGTACTCGCTCTGGTAAAGGGGTTGAGGTAGCTCTGCCCCTGCATTGGCGGTCAGTTCCTGCAGCAGCATCTGTAAGGACTCCACTTCCTCACCATCCAGCTTCAGAATTTTGCCAGTCTGATGGTTGTAGAAGTGCTATCTCCTTTAAATTCAAGTTTCTCTGGTAGTCAGAGAGTTTGAGCGTCTCTTCATATGCCTATTAGTAATTGCCTTTTCATTTGTTTTCTTCAAGTGAGATCTCCGTTTGCAGACATTTCTTAGATATTTAGATATTTATTTAGAAATTAATTCCTTATTGGTTATAGAGGTTTTCTCCCATTCTGGCACCTGATAAGCTTGTCCTGTGTTGCTTCATTAAACAGAAATCCTTAATTTTTTTTTTAATTTTTTTTAACGTTTATTTATTTTTGAGACAGAGAGAGACAGAGCATGAACGGGGGAGGGTCAGAGGGAGAGGGAGACACAGAATCTGAAACAGGCTCCAAGCTCTGAGCTGTCAGCACAGAGCCTGACGCGGGGCTGGAACTCACAGACTGCGAGATCATGACCTGAGCCAAAGTCAGGTCGCTTTTTAGAGAATGGAAGAGGGGCAGAAGGAGAGAGAACCCCAAGCAGGCTCCCTGCTGGTAGCGCAGAGCCTATTGTGGGGCTCAGACCCAAGAACCGTGAGATCGTGAGCTGAACTGAAATCAACAGTCGGATGCTTAACTCACTGTGCCACCCAGTCTTCCAGAAATCCTTAATTTTTATGTATGAGATTTATCACTGTTTCTCTTAGGATTTGTGCTTTAGAAGTTTTAAGAATTCCTCTGGGGACGCCTGGGTGACTCAGTCAGTTGAGCTTCCAACTCTTTTGATCTTGGCTCAGGTCATGATCATGAGCTCGAGCTCTGTATCAGCTTCTGTGCGGACGGCACAGAGCCTGCTTGGGATTCTCCCTCTCTTTCCCTGTCTCTGCCCCTCCCCTGTGCTTGCTCACACGTGCACTCTCTCTCTCTCAAAATAAACATGAAAAAAAAAAGAAGTCCTTCTCTGCCCTTACATCACAAAGACATTCTCCTTTATTTCCCTCTGTTAAGTATAACAACATGGGATCTGGCAGTGTGGCATATTACATATTATTAATTGCTGTGTGCTGAATTCAAAGGAAATGCAAATTGAAATGCTCCATTTCACACCCATCAGATTGACAGAAATCTTAAAGTCTGATAATTGTGGGAAGTGGAAACTCCCATATACTGCTGGCAAGAGTATAAAATGATATAATCCCCTTTTGGGGAGCATCTTGGTAATAGCTGGTAAATTTGAAGATGCACTTAACTCTGAACCCAGCAGTTCCCTCTTTAGATGCCTGCACTAGAGAAATCCTTACCTCTGTGCGTATGTAGTCACATGCCTGAATGGTCTTTACAGCATTAATTTGAAACCGTGAGAGAACGGAAACAACTCTGTTTGAGTAGGGGAGTTAATGAGATGTGCTTTAATTTTTCATGAAAATGGACTATTATACAGCAGTTAAATAGACTTGAATCTACATGTATGAACAGGAATAAGTCCTAGAAATATAATTGTATAAAAAGAAAGATGCAAAAGAATACATACAGTATACCATTTATTTTTAAAAAGATAAGAAATGTGATAAAAACCTTTGTGAAGCTTTTACAGAAACATTGGTATCTATATATTATGTGTGCATGTACATGCATCCTAGTTGTACATAGTGTGCAGGGGAATAACACATACCAACTTCAGGACAGCTCAAGGAGAGCACGGGAAGGACTGAGACAGGAAGTTAGGGCTTTAATTGAATATGTGACCATATATGCAAGTCCTTAAAGAGGGATAAAAGGGAGACCTGAAAGGAAAGTTAAGTAAATAAGGATGCTTCTAATACACTTGTCTGTGTTTTTGTGTGTATTTAAAATATTTAATAGTTGATAATTCCATTTGAAAAATATTAAAAAACTTCAGAAAAGAAAAAAGACGGGGGGCGGGAACCTTCCAAAACAGCTTCAAAAAGCTGAAAACCTTTCTCTGATAATAACTATAGTAGGATTCACAAACTGTCATTTTTACGCCTTGCTGTATCTGAAATCTTGCTATTTACCAACCACTCAAGAAAAATAGATCTAATTTCCTTATGAGCAACGCTAGTTTTCTTTTTTAATCTAAGTCCAATAATCATGTTTAAATAAGGCAACTGCCAGAATTTATTATGAAGTCCTAAAATCTTCATGATCATGGGTAGCAATCTCAATATTGCAAATTTGTCTGATTTCACCCAGGAAGACAGTTAAACTTCCTTGAGTGGGGTAGTAATTATTAAGTCTACACAGTAACATGTGTGTCTAGCATTTTTACTACAACTACCATCCTTAGAGAAGTGGACTTTTGATTTTTGCCACGGCGTGTCCAAATTCCTGGGCAGCGTGATTGGGGGACACAGTGCAGGAGAAATTGAAATCCTGGGGCATCCTCCTTCTCCACCAGACTTCTCTTTGGGATGTTTCTGTGCCCTCTGCCCCAGAGAAGCGTGAGCTGGCCTCTTCGTTGAGTCTTTGCTTTATTACTCGTGGCCCAGAAAGTTCGCAGAGACCTCCTCTGAGCCTTTTAATATGAATCTTTGCATCCATCTACATGATAGGAATAACACCATTTCAAACATGGATTTGGAAGCAAGGGAGTTATTGAGTGGGAGAGATAAGAGGTAGTTGATAAGTGTTTTGGTTTGATTTCATTGTTTTGTCTTGAATATTTTAATGACAATTACCACTCTAAGTCAGATTTCCAAAGAATTTATCTTAATGCTTTCTCCTCAAGGCACACACTACTGAAGGTGAACTTATTTGTAGATTTGCCTCAGTTTTATGGTGAACAACCTATGCTTTTTTCATCTGGGACAAATAGTTCATTATATACCCCATTCATTTACTTTATGCGATGAGTGTCATAATTGCCTGCTTAAAGAACGCCTGGCTGGCTCAGTTGGTTAAGTGTCCAACTTCAACTCAGGTCATGATCTCGTGGTTTGTGGGCTTGAGCCCTGCATGGGGCTCTGTGCTGACAGCTCAGAGCCTGGAGCCTGCTTTGAATTCTGTGTGTCCCCCTCTCTCTGCCCCTCCCATGCTCATGCTTTGTCTCTTTCTGTCTCTCAATAATAAATAAACGTTTTTAAAAAACTAAAAAAAAAAAATAATAATTGCCTGCTTACGAGCCCAGGAATTTGATTAGAAGATGTGATTTTTAAAAAATATATATTGAGTATTTTATTCCCTAACCATATTTATCTTCCTAGAGCATTGGCATGGTGGCTGACAAAAGGTCAAAACTAGCAGGAGCCACAAACTATTCATGTAGTTAGACCTTTTGAGTGGTTTTCCATTGTATTTGCCCGCCTACTGGGAATTGCATGACAAATTAAGGTACTCAATTGTTTTCATTCTACTCTGGAACATTTATTTTTACTGCAAAAATTCCTGATCCTCAAGACTTAGAATATTAAAGTATTTCTTTCTTTCCTGAGAGTAAGCCAATATTGAATTATGCTAATAATGTCTCTGTTCAATAAATTGTCAAATAAAATAATGTAATTAGAATGCTCAGAGAACCTAAAAATTACTTTTACATAAACAGCCTACATTTCAACACACACTGGTTAGTTCTCAGCTTTATCCTTTACCCACATATTTCCTCGTTTTACCAAAATAGTTCATTATGTTGCACATCAGAACAAAATTATTTGAGTTAGTTTTCTCTTCCTTTACTCCCACTTCTTATGCCAATTAGTCTTACACAAGAGCATTGATGCATTTAAATTCACAAACGAGGCCCTAATTTAGATCCCATGCAAAGCCAGCCCTGTAGGAATAAATAAACTATGTACATGAAGTCAACTTCCTATCCTTAGTACAAACAGTATTAAAAAGTTAGATAATGTTAGGGGTGCCTGGGTGGCTCAGTCGGTTAAGTGTCTGGCTTGGGCTCAGGTCAAAATCTCGTGGTTCGTGAGTTCGGGTCTCATGTCAGGTTCTGTGCTGACAGCTCAGAGCCTGGCGCCTGTTTCAGATTCTATGTCTCCCTCTTCCTCTGCCCCTCCTTTGCTCGTGCTCTCTCTCTCTCTCTCTCTCTCTCACTGTCTCAAAAATAACATTAAATTTTTTTTCTTTAAGTTAGATAATGTTAGAAAATACATGGTAAAGGGCTCTTGAAAAATGAGTTCTTTCTGTTCTTTCTCCCTCCTCCACTCCTAGGAAGAAGTGTTTTGGCTTCCTTTTGGCCAACGGTGATCAATTAGAAGCCTCAGTATGAGATATCAGGGCAGAGACATACGCTGGGTCATATTGTTCTGACTCTCAATTCAACATCAGTTCTTTCAGCTGCTATTACTTTGTCCATTTCAGGAAACTTCTATGGAACTCCCAAACCTCCAGCAGAACCCAGCCCTTTCCAGCCAGATCCAGTTGATCAGGTCCTCTTTGATAATGAGTTTGACACAGAATCCCAAAGAAAGCGAACCACATCTGTCAGCAAGATGGAGAGAATGGACAGCTCTCTTCCTGAAGAGGAAGAAGATGAGGACAAGGAAGCTATTAACGGCAGCGGAAATGCGGGTTTGTAAATAGATGAGTCACTTCTAACTGATCTTCCGTATTGACTTTAACGTGACACTGAATTAGAAGTAGTAAAATCTATCGGAAAGTCTGTGTACAGCAGGTGATGCGATTCTAATTTTTTTCTAAAAGGTTGTGTATGGAACCATCTGGCAGCCATCTAATAGGCTGAAGTGAGTTGTACCAAGTGGAAGTTTGGATAAGTCAATAATAAGCTGTCGTTACTAATAACATGATATGCCATTACCCTGCGACTCGAAATATTTGAGGCTCCAAGATATGGGAATCCTGTTGGCGTGAGTCCTACTTTATAGGATAAGAACAAAATGTAGTTTTAAGACTCAGCCTTCAACTAGAAATGCAGGGGGTCAGAAACATGCCAGTAAAAATTACCTGAAAGATTTGTTAGCAATATGTTGAATTTAAATTCTTAATCACCCAAAGAAAATTTCCAAACCTGACTCTCTTATTTTTCATTAAATGCAAAACCAACAGATATTTAGTGGTGGAGAATCTTTTGAGCACCCCTAACTAACGTGGTTGCTTAGGAGATTCTTACCCTGCTAATTGAGAGTAGAAGTGGGAAGCCACAGAATTACAGCAGAACTAATTTTAGTGCTATTTATTATAATATTTTTATTCAAAACACTAGAATATGAGCCTCATAAGGGCTGGAAGTTTTGCACGCATCATTGTTGTATCCCTTGCACCATGAACCGTGCCTGGCACAAAGTAGGAACTAAAAAAGTATTTTATTGATACCCAGTAAATGAATGAATTTGATCACATCCCCAAATTTGCAGAACCCATTACCATATTATTTTCCCAAAGCCTCTGATGTTTTTACTCATCATCTACTAAAATTTGCTGCATATATTGTATTGACTGTCTTAATATATTCATTTGTGTCCTCCAGAGTGTGAGTTCTGTTTTATTGTCCTAACATCTCACGTAGTTATGCCACATAATATGTTTGACATTAATGACCCCAGTATATTTGGGTGTAGAGACTGAAAACAGGTCTAAAAAGGTTTAGGTGAATTCATGTCTAATTCTTTAGCGGATGTTAAGGGAACTCATCATACTCTAAGGGGAGCATTGCTCTCCCACAAAATTAAGTCTGTTAACATTTTGAGACTGGGATTAGAGACCATGAACCTGTCCCAATATAGGAACTTCTGTGTTCTTAATTTGAGGGGGAGAAATGTTCTGTTTTTACTCCTTTACGTTTATTTATTTTTTGAGAGACACACAGAGACAGAGCACAAGTTGGGGAGGGGCGGAGAGAGAAGGAGACACAGAGGGGCGGAGAGAGAAGGAGACAGAATCCGAAGCAGGCTCCGGGCTCTGAGCTGTCAGCACAGAGCCCGATGAGGGGCTCGAACTCACAAATCGTGAGATCGTGACCTGAGCCGAAGTCGAACACTTAACTGACTGAGCCACCCAGGCACCCCCTGTTTTTACTTCTAATGAAGAGCCTTTTGGTGACCACTGCAGTTCCTCTAGAGAGAAGCCTGTCTGTAACCTTCATCGTTTTATGCTTGTCATGGAAGCCAGTTGTTAAACCAGATGTTACTAACTTTTTGATGGTAATGTTTGGGGCGCTTGGGTGGCTCAGTCAATTAGGTGTCTGACTTCGGCTCAGGTTATGATCTCATGGTCTGTGGGTTCGAGCCCCGCAGCAGGCTCTGTGCTGACAGCTCAGTCTGGAGCCTGCTTCGGATTCTGTGTCTCCCTCTCTCCGACCCTCCCCGCTCATGCTCTCTCTCTCCTTCAAAAATAAATAAACATTAAAAAAAATTTTTTTTTCAATAGTAAATAAAGGGAGTATATCCAAGAGTGGGAGGCAGTTTGTATACTATAACTTGCATGTGGATACCATAGGACACTTCCCCTGGATTATACACTTCTTTGTAAGAGAAAATATTCAGAATATTTTAATGAAAAAACAATAAAAGTCATGACGAAAAAGCCTTGGTCTTTTCTGAATTAATACTAACCGTAGTTGTTCACTTACTGAAAGCTGCAGAAATGTGCATTTGTGTGTTGCGATTGGGAACTAGAACTCCTGCCTTAAAAAATTGACAATTTGGGGCGCCTGGGTGGCGCAGTTGGTTAAGCGTCCGACTTCAGCCAGGTCACGATCTCGCGGTCCGTGAGTTTGAGCCCCGCGTCAGGCTCTGGGCTGATGGCTCAGAGCCTGGAGCCTGTTTCCGATTCTGTGTCTCCCTCTCTCTCTGCCCCTTCCCCGTTCATGCTCTGTCTCTCTCTGTCCCAAAAATAAATAAAAACGTTGAAAAAAAAATTTTCAAAAAAAAATTGACAATTTGAGGGGAGGTAAGTAGGGAGAGACTAGGTAAAGATTTATTTGTGTATATACCAATATGTACATTATTTTGTTTAACTTATTTTAAAGTTTATATATTTACTTAGCACAAATGGGGAAGGGGCATAGAGAGAGGGAGAGAATCCCAAGCAGGCGCTGCAGTGTCAATGCAGAGCGCGACATGGGGCTCGATCTTGTGAACCGCGTGAGATCCTGACCTGATCTGAAATCAAGAGTCAGACGTTCAACCGACTGAGCCACCTAGGCGCCCCCCCCAACAATGTTGTATATTATTTTATATATTGCTGAAGAATTAATTTAAGAATGCTGATATACACATGTAGGATGACATATGTTATGTAATAATGCTAACATTTTTTTCTAAGGTGTTTACTATATGAACAGTATTTTCAAGTCATTGGCTATTAAGCAAACTCCTTTCCACAGTCACTTTGAACCATAATCACAAAAGTATTAGAGATCATATATTTGCTTTTGCCTTTCTGCAAAATACTTCTATCCCAGGAATGTAACTCTCTTTCAGATTGATTTCCACATTGAGTGAGTTTTAATTTCTGTCACTTTTTTTTTTTTTTGCCTGGAGAATGAATCCTGTGTTTTATTAAAACTATGCATTCAACAAATATTTATTGAGCACCTGCTAGGCTAAGTGCTAGGCATTTTTCTAACAGCTAGAAATAAAATACCGAACAAAACGGACAAAAGCCCCTGTCTTTATGAACTTTGCCTTCTAGTGGGAAGAGACAGAATTATCCAACATAGATGAATAGCATATATTAGAGAGTGCTAAAGAGAAAAAGCAGAGGGGGAAAAGGATAAAAGATAGTGGTGACCAAAGTTTGTGGTTTTAAATAGAGCGGCAGAAAAGATCTCACTGAGAAGAGGACTTTGAAAGAAGTGGGGGTGTAAGTTCAAAATATCTGGGAGAAAAGCATCCCAGCCAGAGGGAATTCTTAATACAAATGCCCTGAGGTGGGAGTATACCTGGAATATTCCGACAAAGGCAAGAAGACCAATATAGTTGGATACAGTGTGGACAGTGCATTATATGTGTTGGATGAGAGTGATGGAAGGGAATAAAATAATAAGCAGTGAAGTCAGTCAGATAATGATTGGGGGATGTGGAAACGTGTATTACATACGATCTTATAGGTCGTTGGAAGAATTTGGCTTTTTTAAAAAAAGAATTTGCTTTTTATTTTGAGATGAGAAACCACTTAGGGATTTGAGTAGAAGCATAACTGGATAAAACAGATTTTAATAAACTGATTCTTGCTTCGCATTGAAAATAGGCAGTAGGATGATGCATCTGGGTGGCTCAGTTGCTTAAGTGTCTGACTTTTGATTTGGGCCCAGGTCATGATCTCACGGTTGTGAGAGCGAGCCCTGCGTCAGACTCCACAATGAGCAGGGAGCCTTCTTGGGATTCACTCTTTCCCACTCCCTCTGCCCCTCCCCTGCTCTCACCCTCTAAAGAAATGAAATAAAATAGAATTAAATTAAAGAAAACAGGCAATAGGAGGGCATGGGCATGAACAGCGATGCTAGTTAAGAGGTTGTAATTTAAGTGAGAAATATTGGTTTGGACCTGATTAAAGTGTGACAGGTAGGAAGTGGCCTGAGCCACTTACAAACGAGTAACATTTGCCGACAGACTGGATATGAGGCCCAAGAGAACAAAGATCATTTCATGGGTTTTAGATTGAATATCTGGAAGAATGGAGTTGCATTTATTGAGATGAGGTAGATTTAAAGAGGAGTCACTTTGGGTTGGCAAAGGGTGTTAGGGGCTCACACTGGGGTATTTGAGCTTGAGATGTTCACTAGACAGCCAGATGGAAATGTCATGTTTGAGCTTGGATTTAAAGGTCTATGGCTGGTCTGAAGATGCATATGTGGACATCATCAGCATACGGCGTGGAGAGCTGTCATTGGAGAGTAATGACACTGAATGAGATCCACAAGAGAGTAAGTATAGAAAGAGAAGAGAAAAGGTCCAAAGACTGAACCCTGAGAAGGCCTCTAATACATGGAGCTCGGGGAGACTGAGAAAAGCCAGTGACATAGAAAGCACACCAGGAGGGTAGAGTGTCCTGGAAGCCAGGGAAAGAGAATGATAAACTCTCAGATGCCACTGATAGCTCACATAAGATGGTCACTGAGAATTGATCATTGGATTTAGCTGTGTGCAGGAAACAAAGTCATCCAAATGAGATTAGGGATAAGGGAGAAGTAATGGTAGATTTAAGGAGAAGGAAGGTATGAAATGGTTATCTGGGAGAGTGGCAGAGTGAATGGACTAAAATTTCCTGTGATTATCATACATCGTTAAATGCCCTCTTGAGCTTAGTGGTCATAAATCAAAAGTGAACTAGTTAGCGTTGCCTGTATTCAGCTACATGTGCTGCTGTAGAGCAGGGGGAAAGATTTAAGCAGAGTTATTATTGTTCAGCTGGGCATGTATGATGAAGTAAGGTTGAGGCAAAGGAATCAGTAGTAGTGTTTGTTTGCAAGGGAGCGATTATCATGCTTGATCATGGAATTTCAGTTACATGAGTAGGGCAATGAAGATATGACGAGGGACCGTGAAAGGTAGTAGGTAGTATTAATGGATTATAGAACTCCTTTGGATAAAGGACAGTTGGAGTAGAAGTACTATATGTAATGATACCTAAAGGCTCTTCTAAGATTCTTGATTCCAAGGCATTGCCTGCAGTTTGGAGTTGTTATCTCATAAGTCTAAAAATGAGGTTTAAGTGCATGAATTGTGAATTCCCTAGACAGTAACCAAATTTTATTCTTACTTACGTTATGGACTCTGGGACTCTAAAAGGACTTTAATATTACCAACAGAATTACATTTAGCAATAGGAAGTCTGTTGAGTGTAATTACAAAAAAACTAGTATTATTTTAAAGACCTGTGTTAAATGTGTATGAGACAGATTGGTATAGCTGTTAAAAGCGTGAACCACTTAGATTTGAAACCCAACTTTGTTTTTGTTTTTGTTTTTGCAGTTTGTCAAATACTCTTTTTCAATATATGAAATTTATTGTCAATATTGTCAATATTTTCAATATATGAAATTTAATGTCAAACAACACCCAGTGCTCATCCCAAAAGGTGCCCTCCTCAATACCCATCACCCACCCTCCCCTCCCTCCCACCCCCCATCAACCCTCAGTTTGTTCTCAGTTTTTAAGAGTCTCTTATGCTTTGTGGTTTTTTTTTTGTTTTTTTTTTCAATATATGAAATTTATTGTCACATTGGTTTCCATACAACACCCAGTGCTCATCCCAAAAGGTGCCCTCCTCAATACCCATCACCCACCTTTCCCTCCCTCCCACCCCCCATCAACCCTCAGTTTGTTCTCAGTTTTTAAGAGTCTCTTATGCTTTGGCTCTCTCCCACTCTAACCTCTTTTTTTTTCCCTTCCCCTCCCCCATGGGTTTCTGTTAAGTTTCTCAGGATCCACCTAAGAGTGAAAACATGGTATCTGTCTTTCTCTGTATGGCTTATTTCACTTAGCGTAACACTCTCCAGTTCCATCCACGTTGCTACAAAAGGCCATATTTCATTCTTTTTCATTACCACGTAGTACTTCATTGTGTATATAAACTGCAATTTCTTTATCCATTCATCAGTTGATGGACATTTAGGCTCTTTCCATAATTTGGCTATTGTTGAGAGTGCTGCTATAAACATTGGGGTTCAAGTGCCCCTATGCATCAGCACTCCTGTATCCCTTGGGTAAATTCCTAGCAGTGCTATTGCTGTGAAACCCAACTTTGCTATCATTAGCTGCTTGACCTTGACTGAAACCTCACTGTGCCTTAGTGTCCTCATCTATAATCTGTAAAACAGAATAGGAGGGATAAATAGTATAATAAATATAATTAATATTATATTGATAAATTATTAGAATTAGTAAATAATAAACAGGGTTGCTGTGAAGATTATGAGTTAAACTGGAGCCTGGAATTATAAAAGGACAGCATAAGAGCCACTGCAGCCGCTGTCGCTGGTAGTACTGTGACAGATATGTATTCACTATGTACTGAATTGATTCCAGTGTTATTTTTTGCTTCTTTCCCAGACGACATCAGAGATGCTATCCTGGGTTAATGTCACTTACCGAATGAAAAAAATTTAGTATGTTTGTCACTTCAAAAATTTTACAGCCGAACGTGGACATATTATACAAGGAAATTTGCAGTGAATGTTTGGCATTTTGTTAGAAGTGCAGAGAGCTGTCTGAAGAGAATGTAACTTTACCTACTTTGCACACTGTTCTGTTTTGAATGGCAGAAAACAGAGAGAGGCATTCTGAGTCCTCTGATTGGATGAAGACTGTCCCGAGTTATAACCAAACAAATAGCTCCATGGACTTCAGAAATTATATGATGAGAGATGAGAACCTGGAACCACTGCCCAAAAACTGGGAAATGGCCTACACCGACACGGGGATGATCTACTTCATTGAGTAAGCAAATGTCTGTATCTCTTCTAACACGCCCCGTCACTGTGAGGCTTGTCTTAACATTTTTAAATTCTCATTTCACAAGGCTTCCATTTCTTTTATATTTCTTTAAAAAGATTGGGGCGCCTGGGTGGTTCAGCCAGTTGAGCATCTGACTTCAGCTCAGATCATGATCTCCCGGTTTGTGAGTTCAGGCCCCCTATTGGGCTCTGTGCTGACAGCTCGGAGCCTGGAGCCTGCTTCAGATTCTGTGTCTCCTTCTCTGTCTGCCCCTCCCAACTCCTGCTCTGTCTCTCTCAAAAATAAATAAACATTAAAAATATATATATATTTTTTATACAAGTAACAGTTGATCCTAAATCTGATGATTTCCCTGGATGATATTTCATTTTTATTTGACTTGGATAAAGGAATAGTGTATTTGACTTCTGGTTTTTTAAAAACAAGAGGATTAAAAACAGGTTTGTCACGAATAATGAAAAATGTAGGAATGAAGAGTATTTTGCCTGGCTGTTTTTTTAAACTTTTGGTAGATTGGCTAACTTAACTTAATGAGCATTTCAAGAGTTACCATCATCTGGAGGGAGGACATATTTATTATCTGAGCTTAATATTTTTAGTTCTAGATGCATTCAAGCAATGTAGTTGAATAATATAGGAGGGAACCATCACTGATCCTCAGACTAATTGGTACAATATAAATTGATAAAACCTAATTTATGAGAAAGCACTATTAATATAAAATATATTTATAGAGATATAGAACCACATGTATTTGATCAACCTGAAATTTTATATGGTTTAGACCAGAGAATAATATAATAAATGATTTTTATATCATCAGTATGAATAAATGATTTTTTGGAAGTTTCATTGTGAAGCATTTTTATGTTCTAACGCAGCTGTCATTCTCATCTTTAAAATAATTTGCCCAGAGGTAGAATATGAATGCAGTGAAGTTATAGAGTATAACAGTTAAGTAACAGTTAAAATATTGAGGGCTGGATACTGCAGTCAAGGAACATGTACTTAAAAATGAATTAGGAGTGGGAGACTTGAATCTGTTTCTTCATTTGGTCCCAAATTCCACATCCTTCCCATAGAATGAGCATCTTGCTTTACCAAGGAGATTTTAGTATTTAAAACATGTAGATTTTGTGTGTATTGTATTGTTTTTACCATATATGGTACATTATTACTTACATTATACACTTACATAAACGTTAATGACAAGGATTATGCAGAATAGAAAAAAATCAGGTATATTCTTCTCTGTGGATAGTTTAAGGGGTTTTTCAAGGGTAATTTAAACTTTGGACTTTCATTATGATTTTAGAAATAAATCCCCAAGTAAGTTGTAGAGTCATTAGAAGAGGCTAGAGTATCTTTAGAAGCAGCGTATGAGACCTTGAATCTGACAGTACTTTATCCTGCAAATGGGGATAAAGTAGTAGATTACAGAGAGGGGAGAGAATTTATAAAAGAAATGCCTTTATGGCTGAATATTATTAAAATACATTAAAGACCTAAATATAAGACCTGAGACTATAAAACTCCTAGAAGACACAGGGGCAAGGTTTCATGGCATTGACTTTGGCAAGGACCTCTTGGATATGACACAAAAACTGCAGACAACAAAAGCAGAAGTAGACGAATGGGACTTCATCAAACTTAAAAACTATGCAGCAAAGGGAAGCAATCAACAAGTGAAAAAGCAACCTGCAGGATACGAGAAAATATTTGCAAACCACATATCTGATAAAGGGTTCATAACTGCAAGATAGCCAAATATTTGCTGCTACACAAAGCTCTTTTGTTTGCTATAGCTAATGTATTTGATCTTACTGCTGCTATTAAATCATGCATCTGTAAGAAAAGAATATTAATCTAGGTCTGTAGCTTCTAGCTGTCGTGTTTTAGGGATAGCTCCTACAGGCATTTCTTCACCTTGGGAAATACTGGGTAAAGTCCTAGGAGATTGCCTACATTTGCTAACTTAGCAATAAACATTTGGGGTCCTTGGAACCAAAGTGTTAAGCTTTTCTCAAGTAACAGTTGTGAATTTGGTCTAGCAAGATACATGCATGATTTTTTTTTTCCCTAACAATCTACATGCTGCTAAGCCTCTTTGGCGTCCTGATCCTTTTCATGTTGCTAAAATCTATTTAACTGGCTTGAGTGTGGAGAAACCATCTCTTTGACAGAATGGGTAACACAGTCTTTCTAGAAACAACCCCAGTTTCTCTGGTTCGATTATCCATTATTCAGCACACCCAAGTTTTCTACCACAGTCTCCCAGCTGGTATCATACCTGGCAATGTGTAAGAAGGGGTTGCACACAGCCCTGGTTAACTCAGGAGTTAGGAAAGGCATAGAAGATATGATTAATTCCCTGAAACCGTTGGCTTAATTTCCTAAGAGTAATTAACATACAGATTAGGGAGTTTATCTCATTATAAAGACATCAAGGAATGATATTCTCATACTACTTTGATAATAACTTCAATTTACATTTTGTTGTCTTCCTGTATAATTTCCTTCAGTTATTTCTTTCTTTAATATCCGCCTATTTCAGATGTTTAAACTATAACACTGTTTGTCTACACAGCAGTGCGATGGTTTGGGTTTAGAATTAGTATCTGCTGAATGGTGGCATTGCTCTTGGAAAGCGTCTGTGGCCTGCTTTCTAAAAAGGAATGTGTGTGAGGGATAGATGAGGGGAGTCTTTTGGTTCCTGCTTTCTTTTCTCTATTCAGCGTATGATCCATACCGATGAAAACTTTGTTTTGTAGAGTAGAGTTTAACTAACTATACCCATCATTTTTACTTCATGTCGCGGAAAGACGCTTGGAAACTTTTTATTTTGTTAAACTCTTATTTTAAAGAGCCCTTTTGAGGGCAGCGAATCTGTCTGTTCATCACTATCTTCCCAGCTCTCAGCACAATGCCCACACATCACAGGTACTCAAGAAATACGGTGTTCTTTTGAAGGGAGGGAGGGAGGAATTCAGCCAGCACCAAACAAGGGTTTTAGTGCAGCTTTTTCGACTGGATAATGCACAGGATGGGGCTATGTCCCCACCCTTTGAAACATTTCTGACTGCTTAAATAAGCATCTGGTAGCCTGTACTTGGAATTTCACCCCTTCCCTACAGTCGTCTTTCTCAAATTAGTACCTCTGGCATTACCTTCCCTTTATGGCAATTTCAAAGTAGCAGACTGAGAAAGTAGGATTATCGAATCCGAGGTGTACAAACAGAGCCTGGCAGAGATAAATGTGCAAACATCATACCTTTTAGTCACTTTTGATCTTTGCTTTTGAAATACTTTTCTCCCTCTTTATTTTACTGTTTCTAACTGAAATCTTTATTCTGCAGCCACAATACCAAGACAACCACCTGGTTGGATCCTCGTCTTTGTAAGAAAGCCAAAGCCCCTGAAGACTGTGAAGATGGAGGTAGAGATTCAGAAATCTTTTATACTGTACTTATCCTCTTAATCCCGCGTTGTTCTTCTTGCTTAGTGACTTTTCCAAAACCCTAAAAACCATAATGTGCAGAAGCACATAACCAATGGGTGGATATCATACTCAGCTGACCCTGATAATTATGTCATTGCATCTAATTTTATGAGAGACTTTATTTCTCTCTTTTTGAGGATTATACAGTGAAATCTTTTTTGAAAGCCTTAATAAAAATACATTGCCCTTTGTTTTACATTTGTGTTAAAGACAAATTTTTAAATTTCTAAACAAGTATTTTCATAAATTAGATACATTCTCCACCACAGGGTAGCTTCATCATGGCTGTTGAACCTTCAAAAATATATTTAATTTAGTATCACTAGGACAGATATGCTATTATTTATGGCTACTCTTTCATTCAGTTTTTAAAATTTTTTTTTCATGTTTATTTTTTTGAGAGAGAGCCTGAGCAGGGGAGGGGCAGAGAGAGGGAGACACAGAATCAGAAGCAGGCTCCAGTCTCCAAGCTGTCAACACAGAGCCTGATGTGGGGCTCGAACTTAGGAAACCTGAGCTGAAGTCAAGATGCTTAACCGACTGAGCCACCCACGTGCCTCGGCTAATCTTTCATTTAGACTGTCAGTAGAAACTCAATGAAAGTCTCTAATGTACCCCAACCTGCCATTCCTGCCCACACACAATTTTTACTGCTTAGTAGAAAAATTTCTCTAAGAATTCTTAGATAATAATGCTTGCCTGTCTTATGTGTAATACACAGTGTCTAATAGTCTAGTCTTATACATAAATATAGAATTTACCCCAACCAAAATTGTTTGCTATCCCTTCTTGAATATAGAGTGAGGATGAATAAAATTTGCATTCATTTTGTATCACTGCATCAGAAATTATTTACCTTGGTTAAAAAAATAAAGGTGCTATGGGGTGCCTGGGCGGCTCAGTCAGTTAAGCATCTGACTTGGGTTCAGGTCATGATCTCATGGCTCATGGGTTCGAGCCCCATGTTAGGCTCTGTGCTGACAGCTCAGAGCCTGGAACCTGTTTCAGATTCTGTGTCTCTCTCTTCTCTCTGCCCCTCCCCTGCTCATGCTCTATCTCTCTCTCCTTCAAAAATAAATAAACATTAAAAAAAAGATGAATGGCTAAGAATGAGGTTCAGATAGTCCTCCTATAGATTGAACTCCAGTCTATTAAAAAAAAAAAGTTACGGGGCGCCTGGGTGGCGCAGTCGGCTAAGCGTCCGACTTCAGCCAGGTCACGATCTCACGATCAGTGAGTTCGAGCCCTGCGTCGGGCTCTGGGCTGACAGCTCGGAGCCTGGAGCCTGTTTCCGATTCTGTGTCTCCCTCTCTCTCTGCCCCTCCCCCGTTCATGCTCTGTCTCTCTCTGTCCCAAAAATAAATAAACGTTGAAAAAAAAAAAAAATTCTTTAAAAAAAAAAAAAAGTTACACATTTCATTCAGCATGATTGCAATATTAAAAGTTTTTCTAGGAACAACCAATTGGAAAATGGAATTATTTTAAAATTGTTTGCAGTGATATAAAGAAAAATTACCTTGGAGCAAATCTACTAAAGATGTACAAACCTACTGAAAGACGCACGAGATAAACTGAAAACTACAAAACATCCCTGCAAGAACTTAATGAAGACTTAAATAATTAAGGAGATACACTGTGTTCATAGATTGAATGACACAGTATTGTTAATGATGTTCGTTTTCCCTAAATTGGTATCTAGATTCCATACAATCCCAATAAAAATCCTGTAAGTCTGTCTTAAAGAAATTGACAGGCCAGTTCTAAAATACATATAGAAATACAAGGCCCCAGTTAGCCAAATAGTCTTAAAAAGGGCAGAGGTAAGGGACGTAGGCTACCAGATTTGAAGAGTTAGTATAAAGCTCAATAATCAAGGCCGTGTGGTATTGACACAGGATAGACAAGCAGACCATTGGAACAGAGCAGAGCATCCAGAAATAGATGCACAATATGTGATCACTTAAACTGCATCCCAGGTGCCAATCAATTCAATATAAGAGGAGGATCTTTATCAAGTGGTGCTGGGAAAACTGTATATTCATGAGGAAAAATGAACTTCAACTATACCTGACTCCATACACAAAAATTACTTTCAGATGAATCAAAGACCCAATCATAAAAGCTAGAACCATGAAGCTTTTAGAGGGAAATTTAGGAGAATATTTTCATAACTTTGGGATTAGCAAAGATTTCTTATACAGACCACAAAAAACATGAGCCATAAAAGAAGAACTTGAGGGACACATGGGTGGCTCAGTCAGTTAAATGTCCAGCTCTTGATCTCAACTCAGGTTTTGATCGTAGTGTCATGAGTTCAGGCCCTGTGTTGGGCTTCATGCTGGGTATGGTGCCTACTTAAAAAAAGACAAAAAATAAAACTTGATAAGTAGGACTTAATAAAAATTTTAAATTTTTATTCATCAAAAGACACCATTAAGAAAATGAATAGTCGGGGCGCCTAGGTGGCGCAGTCGGTTAAGCGTCCGACTTCAGCCAGGTCACGATCTCGCGGTCCGTGAGTTCGAGCCCCGCGTCGGGCTCTGGGCTGATGGCTCAGAGCCTGGAGCCTGTTTCCGATTCTGTGTCTCCCTCTCTCTCTGCCCCTCCCCCGTTCATGCTCTGTCTCTCTCTGTCCTAAAAATAAATAAACGTTGAAAAAAAAAAAATTAAAAAAAAAAAAAATGAATAGTCAAAGCCCCAGGTTTTGCAATATGTATCTGACAAAGGAATTGTATCCTGAATCTATAAAGAACAGTTATAACTCCTTAATAAGACAAAAACCCAAAATTTTAAATGAGCAAAATATTTATTTTTTTAATTATTTAAAAGAAAATTTTTTTTGATAGAGCACAAATGGGGGAGGGGCAGAGAGAGAGGAGATACAGAATCCAAAGCAGGCTCCAGGGTCTGAGCTGTCAGAGCCCGACATGGGGCTCAAACCCACGAACCACGAAATCATGGACCTCAGCCGAAGTCCAAATGCTTAACCAACTGAGCCACCCAGGAACCCTTAAAATGAGCAAAATGTTTAAGTAGGCATTTCACCAAAGAAGATACACAAATGTCCAATAACCACTAGAAAATATACTTAACATCATTAGTCATTAGGGAGATGCCAATTAAAACCACAGTGATATACCACTTTATCCACTAGAATGACTATAATCAGAAAAAAAAACAGATAATAACAAGCGTTGGTGAGGATGAGAAGAAATGGTAACCCTTATAAGGTGCTGGGCAGATGTAAAATGGTACAACTGCTTTGGAAAGCAGTTTGGCAGTTTCTTAAAATATTAAATATAAATTTACCATATCTCCTCACAGTTCCACTTCTAGGTACCTACCCAAAAGGAATGAAAACATATGCCCACAAAGACTTGCCTGTAAATATTCAGAGAAGCATTATTCATAAAAGCCCAAAAGAGGAAACAATTCACATGTCCATCAGCCAATGAATGGATAGATAAAATCTGGTGTAATCATGTAATAGAATACTATTCGGCAATAAAAAGGAATGAAATCATATACATACTACAACATGAGCAAACCTCAAAGTGTTATTCTGGGTGACAGAAACTAGATACAAAAGACCAACTACTGTATGATTCCATTTATATGAAATGTCTGGAATAAGCAAAGCTCTAGAGGCAGAAAGTAGATTACTGGTGGTTGCCCAGCAGTGAGGATGGGAATAGAGATTAAGGGATTAAGAGATTAAGAGTATGAGGGATCTTTTTTTTCCATCCTTTTAAATGTTTATTTTGAGAGAGTGAGTGAGCAGGGGAGGGGCAGAGGAAGAGAGAAAGAATCCCAAGCAGCCTCCACACTGTCAGCACAGAGCCTGACACGGGGCTCAATCTCATGAACTGTGAGATCGTGACCTGAGCCAAAATAAAGAGTCAGATACTTAACTGACTGAGCCACCCAGGCACCCCCAGCATGAGGGATCTTACTGGGGTGATGGAAATCTTCTTAAACTGAATTATGGTGATGGTTTCACAACTCAGTTAATTATTAAAACTCATTCAATTGAATATTCAAAACAGATTAATTTTATAATATGCAAACTGTACCTCAATAAGGTTTTTTTTAAATGGCCAAAGAACTTGGACACTTCACCAAAGAAGACAAGAGAATAGACAATAAGGACATGAAAAGGTGCTTATCATCATTAGTCATCACTACAGTGAGAGGCCATTCACACCCTGGAAGGGCTAGAGCCCAATACACTGAAGGGTACCAAAGATTGGTGAGATTGTAGAGCACCTGGAACTTTCACTAGTTGGTAGAGATGTAAAATTATGTGAACACTTTGGAGAACTTTTGGCAGTTGCCCATAGGGCATTGTCTCAAGAGAAATGAAAACATATGTTCCGAAAAAGACTTCACCTGAATGATCACGACAGCCTTATTCATAATAACACAGACCTGGAAACATCCCAAATATCCATCAACAGAAGAATGGATAAACAATTTTTGGTATATTCATGCAGTGAAATACTACTCATCAATAAAAAGAAAAAACTGTTGATAACACTCAACAACATGGATGAATCTCAGAAACGTTGAATAGAATAAGCCAGAACAAAAGAACGGGTACTCAATTATCCATTAATTAAAGTCTGAGAACAGGCAGACTCATCTTTGCTGCAAGAAGTTGGAAAATGAGGTGGGAACCGGGAAGTGGGTGAATTGAAATAATTCTCTGGAGTAATGAATATATTCTCCACCTTGTTTGGGGCAGTAGTTAGGAAGGCATATGGCAGTTGCCAAAACTCTCTTATAATTGAGCATTTAAGATCTCTGTATTTTGTTGTATGTAAATTATTTGTTTTATTTATTTTTGTAATGTTTGAGAGAGAGAGCTCGAGACAGCGGGTGCAAGCACATGAGCTGGGGAGGGACAGAGAGAGGGAGAGAAAGAGAATCCCAAGCAGGCTCTGTCAGCACAGAGCCTGGCATGGGGCTCAATCTCACAAACTGTGAGATCATGACCTGAGCTGCAGTCGGACGCTCAACCAACTGAGCCAACCCAGGCGCCCCTAAATCATTTCTTATGACGTACCTCCCTTGTCTAAAGGCTTTCATCAGTAAGTTCCATCTGGTGAAATCATCTCCTATAAAGGTAAACTAGAATATATAAGCCCAGAGAATTTTACCTTTTAAAGCTCGTAAATGCGGTAGTCTTCTTGGGAATGTCTCTATTGCTCGTCTCCGTTTCCTTTTCCTGCCCACTGATTGTTGCAGCGCAGTTCTATGCCTTTTTCTCTTTTCCCTTGTACAATGTATTTCTTTTCATAGATTTAACCATTAATTTACTATAGCTGGCTGGCCCCCTTATTGACTCTCTAGTATTGTCCTGTTTTGACTTCTGTTTCTGTATTTCCTACTGCATTTGAGACTTTTTTTAAAAATTGCTTAAGTAGCACTTCTAATAAACATATTTAAAAAAAATTTTTTTAATGTTTATTTTTGAGACAGAGGGAGACAGAGCATGAGTGGGGGAGGGGCAGAGAGGGAGACACAGAATCTGAAACAGGCTCCAGGCTCTGAGCTGTCATCACAGAGCCCAATGCAGGGCTCAAACCCACGAACCGTGAGATCATGACCTGAGCCAAAGTGGGACGCTTAACCAACTGAGCCACCCAGGCACCCCTCTAATACACATATTTAAAACTTAACTGAACATCTTTCTCCTAAAGTCACCCCATCCCTCTTTCTGTCACAGGCACCGTGCTCATAATCACCTGGGCCAGAGGTTTAGAGTTCTATTTGCTTCTTCCTCACCTCTTGCTGTATTCCCTATATTGTTTCCAATCCCTACTCCTCTTTCTTTGTTCAATATTTTGCCAATACATTATTATGAAAATTTTCCACTGTATAGAAAAACGGAAAGAATTTTACAGTAATTTACCCATCACTGAGATATTACCATGAACATTTTGCTCTGTTGGTTTTTTTACATAGCTGTCTATCCATATGCTTTTTCTATGTTTTCTTTTATTTTATACCTTCATCCTTCCAGTCACCACAAACTTGGATTACTCTTGGTCTTTTTCTCCAGTTACATCTCCCCCTCCGATATATCGTTAACGCGAGTGCTCTCCAAAATGGGGGTGCTCAGATTGTCTATTGGTCTACAAGAGGACAATGTTAGAGCTTATTTTTCATTATGCGCCTACTGGGGGGAAAAGTAAGTTTCTCCACTATTTTATACACAGACTGGCAATGCATTCTTTCTCATTCTGTCTGTAGATTATTACATACAGTACCCAGAGTGTCTTGAGGGAAAAATGGACATAGCAGAAGTTGTCAGGGCACTGTGAAGTTTTACACGTTACTTGTGCCCAGTTAAGTGGATATGTAAGCTAGGTTATATAGTTTTTAATTCATAAAAATTGAAATGTGACTTAAGGATTTCACATAGATACTGCCTGTTGAAGATAATACCAATATGCAAGCCCAAGTGACCAGTAAGTAAACAGAGCTGATACTTCATATACTTCATATGTGAGCTTTTTTAAGCCACATGGAGATAAAATCACAATGATTATTTTTTTAGTCTTCATCTCCTTTTTAAATTTGTCTTTTGTATGCTTTATTATGTACATATCTTTTAAGGATTTTTTTTTAAAATATTTATTTATTTTTGAGAGAGAAAGAGAGTGCGAGCAGGGGAGGGGCAGAGAGAGGAGACACAGAATCCGAAGCAGGCTCCAGGTTCCGAGCTCTCAGCACAGAGCCCGATGCGGGGTTTCGAACCCATGAACTGTGAGATCATGACCTGTGCTGAAGTTGGATGCTTAACCAACTGAGCCACCCAGGCGCCCCTTTATTATGTACATATTAGAGCAGTACATATATATTTATGAATAAACACATCTTGGAAGGACATTCGACATGTTTGGCTGATAAGGCTACATGATCAAAAACCTTTGGCTACATGGGCTACAAATTCTTCTAAAATACAACTGCCTTATACCTGTCCCTTCCTCAGAAACCTATAATGGCTCTTACAGTCGCAGAATAAAATCTAAACTCTTTGGTGAAAATATTGAAGATTTTTTACAGTTGAACCATATTCTACATTTCTTTTTTCAAACTATTTTCGTTTTTTCCAAAGTAATTTCATGTCATAAATATGACACAGTTGTTGTCTTTGCCTTTGACACATGTCCATCTCTTTGGTCAGGAACAAGCCTTGCTCCCTGTGTTCACCTGGCTCATATCTACTGATCCTTCCAAGCTCAGTTCTAAAGTATAATTTCGTCATAGCCTCCTCTTGCCATTCTCTGCAGGTCAGAATTAGGTGTTCTCTTCTCTGTGCTCAACAGTACCATGGGCACCTTTCCATTGTAGCACGTATTCCATTGCAGTATAACTAGATACGTACATTCTATAAGAGCAGTGATTTTGTCTTCTTCATTTGTATATCCCTTCAGTAGGGCCTTACATGTTTGGAAGGAGGAGAGGAGGAAAGGAAGGAAAGAAGTTACTCTGTCTTCCAGATTATTTTGGTCTCCTTGAAAATATTTTTTAATCTCTATGAAGTTCTGGGTGCAAGACATAAATAGGAAGTCTGTCTTCATTCACCAGGTTGGAGTCAATGCCGAAATAAGACCAAGGAATCAGATGGGTTAAAATGCTAGCTGATGAGTGAACCTGACTTTAGCTCTGCATCTGTACGGGCTTACTGGTGTTTTACCCCTGCAGGAGGCAGCCTTCAGCCCTCAATCTCTGTCTTCTGTACAGCTGGGGCCTCTTCCCCTAGGGCAGGCGTGGCAAATCGGACCAGACTGCACCCTCTGCAGGCAGGCTGACGTGCAAAAGAGCCAGGGAACTCAAGTCCTGAGCCAAGCATACTGAATCCATTCTCTGAAACTCACCAGTCAGATAAGACAGTCTTTCTTCCTTGGAGAAGAAAGTTAAGGGGCTCAGAGACACTGGAAACGTTTCTCCCTTTCTTTCCCCCTTCTATGGAAATTTGGAAAATTGAATGAGTCTCGCCCCCTGATGCTCTTTACATTAAGACCGACAATATGTCTTGGTCAGCCCAGGAACTAATAACTCCACTTATTCCTTTTTAATTATTCCAGAATAATTAATGATAATAATAGTGTCCCTTTTGCTCTCAAAAGTGGACAATACATTATATGGTCCTCCTAATTATATCTTTCTTAAGATCAACCACAGTTGCATTTAGTATAGTAGGAATGTTCGAAACTTTTTTTTTTTTTTTTTTAAGAGAGGGAGAGTGCACATGTGAGCAGGGAAGGGGCAGAGAGAGAGAATATCTCAAGCAGGTTTTATGCTCAGCACAGAGCCTGATGCAGGGCTTGATCTCACAACTGTGAGACCTTGATCTGGGCTGAAATCAAGAGTTGGATACTTAACCAACTGAGCTACCCAGGCGCCCCTCAAAACTTTTTGATGGAAGGTACTTTCCATCCCCACAACTAGATATGCCTTCCTAACATCACCTGTACTTACCTGCGGGAATCCCACAGTTTGGAACCCTGAGCCTGTTTGTTTGATGCTCAGCCAACCATTAGCACTTCCACTGTGCATCCCCCCGAATGGGGGAAACCGCCCCACAATACAGTATTTCCAGCTACACTATATCTGACTTACATTGGTATTCTGCCTCGTGCCTTGCAGACCAGATGCTGAATGAGGGGAAATAGTAATAATGATATCTTAAATGTAAATTTTTGCAGTTTAAGATGTTTATTGTTTGCATTCGGCTAAAGGTTTAAGGTCTTCTAGAAAAACCTTAGTTTCTAAAACTTGCCCTTTTCCTTCCTAGTTTTCTGACCTCCAGAATGCAGCCATGTATTTAGGCTCTAACAGTTTAATTGCTGTACTTATCTATCTTCATTCAACTAAAATAATTAGTTGTTTAGGTTAAAAAGTTATCTTAAAAATACAACATCAGGAATCTGCTTTATACTCAACTCACCCCTTTCCTCTTAGGATGAAAGAGAGATTAAATTTTTACCAAAAGCTATAAAAAGTATTGAGTGTTGATGTTATTTTGGAGCTTCAAGAAAGATAAAAGAGAATTATCAGCTCCACAATGAGAAAACAGTTGCAATTCGTGTATTTAAATAAGAAAAATCTTATTGCGGGAACAGGAGAGAAAGATAAATTCATGGGCCTTAGGACCAACCAGCTGCTTGATATGCCAGAAATGGTTTTTCCTTTTGAATCAGCTTTTGGGGAGAATGCTTTGGCTTCTAATCCAGAAAAATATGGTTAGGTCTTTCCTCTCTCAAAAGTAAATGAACTCATTTTCTCTTGAACCTCCCTCCTTCCAGTTCTCAACTATCCTTTTTACAACAACAAAAAGTTATCTCTTCTTAAGAACTCCACCTTCTGTCTTCCTCTTTACTACTACAATATGCTGACTTCTTCCCCCTGCCTTTTCAGTGAAAGTGCTTGTCTTAAGGTCACCAGTAACTTCTGACTGCCAAATTTGAACGTCTCTTTTCAGCCTCTTTTGAACGACAGCTTTCCAGAGCATTTATTAGTATTGACCATGCTCTGCTCCCCTGTCTTTTTTGATATTCTTCCCCTGACAGTTGTTACTTTCTCCATCTGCTCCTTAAATGGCTAATACTCCTGATGTTCTGTTCTCTACCTTTTTCTTCTCACAGTATATCCAGGTAATCTTGTCCACTGTCGTGGCTTTTAAATGCAATATCTCCCAAATCCTTCTCTTCCGTGTTTCTCTTTTGAGGACCAGGTCCCTGTTTCCCTGAGATGGTGAGATATTTCTGCCAGGATGTTCCATAGGCCCCTCAAATGTGTTCCCTCCCAAATTGAGCTGAATCTTCTGTGTACCCTCCCTTCCTGCCCTCAACACTGACATCATGTCCATGACCCCAAACCAGTTACCATCCTTAACTTTTTCCTCACCATATCTTCTTCATTTTTGTTCTATCAATTCTGACTTTTAAACACCCGCCATCCTGAAAAAAAGCATAGAGGACAGCAGAGAATCTATTGCTACAGAGATCAAGGGACTAAGAAATAGTCATGAGGAGCTAAAAAATGCTAGAAGCGAGGTGCAAAATAAAATGGAGGCGGCCATAGCACAGATTGAAGAAGCAGAGGAGAGAATAGGTGATTTAGAAGATAAAATTATGGAAAAAGAGGAAGCTGAGAAAAAGAGAGGTAAAAAAATCCAGGAGTATGAGGGGAGAATTAGAGAATTAAGTGATTCAATCAAATGGAACAATATCCATATCATAGGAATTCCAGAAGAAGAAGAGAGAAAAAGGGGCTGAAGGTATACTTGAACAAATCATAGCTGAGAACTTCCCTGATCTGGGGAAACAAAAAGGCATTGAAGTCCAAGAGGCACAGAGAACTCCCTTCAGACATAACTTGAATCAATCTTCTGCACAACATATCATAGTGAAGCTGGCAAAATACAAGGATAAAGAGAAAATTTTGAAAGCAACTAGGGGTAAACAGTCCCTAACTTACAAAGGTAGACACATAAGAGTAGTAGCAGACCTATCTACTGAAACTTGGCAAGCCAGAAAGGAATGGCAGGAAACCTTCAATGTGATGAACAGAAAAAATATGCAGCCGAGAATCCTTCATCCAGCAAGTCTGTCATTCAGAATAGAAGGAGAGATAAAAGTTTTCCCAAGCAAACAAAAACTGAAGGAATTCATCACCACTAAACCAGCCCTACAAGAGATCCTAAGGGGGATTCTGTGAGTGAAATGTTGCAAGGACCACAAAGTACCAGAGACATCACCACAAGCATGAAACCTACAGACATCACAATGATTCTAAACCCATATCTTTCAGTAATAACACTGGATGTAAATGGACTAAATGCTCCAATCAAAAGACATACGGTATCAGAATGGATAAAAAACCAAGACCCATCTATTTGCTGTCTACAAGAGACTCATTTTACACCTGAGGACACCTTCAGATTGAAAGTGAGGGGATGGAGAACTATCTATCATGCTACTGGAAGTCAAAAGAAAGCTGGAGTAGCCATACTTATATCAGACAAACTAGACTTTAAATTAAAGGCTGTAACAAGAGATGAAGAAGGGCATTATATAATAATTACAGGATCTATCCATCAGGAAGAGCTAACAATTATACATGTCTATGTGCCGAATACGGGAGCCCCCAACTATATAAAACAATCACAAACATAAGCAACCTTATTGATAAGAATGTGGTAATTGCAGAGGGCTCTAATACCCCACTTACAGCAATGGATAGATCATCTAGACACAGGATCAATAAAGAAACAAAGGCCCTGAATGATACATTGGATCAGATGGACTTGACGGATATATTTAGAACTCTGCATCCCAAAGCAACAGAATATACTTTCTTCTCGAGTGCACATGGAACATTCTCCAAGCTAGATCACATACTGGGTCACAAAACAGCCCTTCATAAGTATAAAAGAATTGAGATTGTATCATGCACACTTTCAGACCACAATGCTATGAAGCTTGAAATCAACCACAGGAAAAAGTCTGGAAAACCTCCAAAAGCATGGAGGTTGAAGAACACCCTACTAAAGAATGAATGGGTCAACCAGGCAATTAGAGAAGAAATTTAAAAATATATGGAAACAAATGAAAATGAAAATACAACAATCCAAACGCTTTGGGATGTAGCGAAGGCAGTCCTGAGAGGAAAATACACTGCAATCCAGGCCTATCTCAAGAAACAAGAAAAATCCCAAATACAAAATCTAACAGCACACCTAAAAGAACTGAAGCAGAACAGCAAAGACACCCTAAACCCAGCAGAAGAGAGAAATCATAAAGATCAGAGCAGAAATGAACAATATAGAATCTAAAAAAACTGTAGAGCAGATCAATGAAACCAAGAGTTGGTTTTTTGAAAAAATAAACAAAATTGATAAACCTCTAGGCAGGCTTCTCAAAAAGAAAAGGAAGATGACCCAAATAGATAAAATCATGAATGAAAATGGAATTATTACAACCAATCCCTCAGAGATACAAGCAGTTATCAGGGAATACTATGAAAAATTATATGCCAACACACTGGACAACCTGGAAGAAATGGACAAATTCGTAAGCACCCACCCACTACCAAAACTCAAACAGGAAGAAATAGAAAACTTGAACAGACCCATGACCAGTGAAAAAATTGAATCAGTTATCAAAACACTCCCAACAAATAAGAGTCCAGGACCAGATAGCTTCCCTGAGGAATTCTACCAGACATTTAAAGCAGAGATAATACCTATCCTTCTCAAGCTGTTCCAAAAAATAGAAAGGGAAGGAAAACTTCCAGACTCATTCTATGAAGCTAGCATTACTTTGATTCCCAAAGCAGACAGAGACCCAGCAAAAAAAAAAAAAAAAAAAAAGAACTACAGGCCAATATCCCTGATGAATATGGATGCAAAAAATCTCAACAAGATACTAGCAAATCGAATTCAACAGCATATAAAAAGAATTATTCACCATGATCAAGTGGGATTCATTCCTGGGCTGCAGGGCTGGTTCAGCATTCACAAATCAATCATTGTGATACATCACATTAATAAAAGAAAAGATAAGAACCATATGATCCTGTCAATTGTTGCAGAAAAAGCATTTGACAAAATTCAGCATCCTTTCTTAATAAAACCCTCGAGAAAGTCAGGATAGAAGGAACATACTTAAACATCATAAAAGCCATTTACGAAAAGCCCACAGCTAATGTCATCCTCAATGGGGAAAAACTGAGAGCTTCCCCCTGAGATCAGGAACACGACAGGGATGTCCACTCTCACCGTTGTTGTTTAACATAGTGTTGGAAGTGCTAGCATCAGCAATCAGACAACAAAAGGAAATCAAAGGCAAAGGAAATCTTGGCAAAGATGAAGTCAATCTTTCACTTTTTGCAGATGACATGATATTATACGTGGAAGACCTGATAGACTCCACCAAAAGTCTGCTAGAACTGATACATGAATTCAGCAAAGTCACAGGATACAAAATTAATGTACCGAAATCAGTTGCATTCTTCTACACTAATAATGAAGCAACACAAAGACAAAGAAACTGATCCATTCACAATTGCACCAAGAACCATAAAATACCTAGGAATAAACCTAACCAAAGATGTAAAAGATCTATATGCTGAAAACTATAGAAAGCTTATGAAGGAAGTTGAAGAAGATACAAAGAAATGGAAAAACATTCTGTGCTCATGGATTGGAATAATAAATATTGTTAAAATGTCGATACTACACAAAAGAATCTACACATTCAGTGCAAGTCCCAATCAAAATTGCACCAGCATTCTTCTCGAAGCTTGAACAAGCTATCCTAAAATTTGTATGGAACCACAAAAGACCCCGAATAGCCAAAGTAATTTTGAAGAAGACCAAAGCGGGAGGCATCACAATCCCAGACTTTAGCCTTTACTACAAAGCTGTAATCATCAAGACAGCATGGTATTGGCACAAAAACAGACACACAGACCAATGGAATAGAATAGAGACTCCAGAAATGGACCCACAAAAGTATGGCCAACTCATCTTTGACAAAGCAGGAAAGAATATCCAATGGAAAAAAGACAGTCTCTTTAACAAACGGTGCTGGGAGAACTGGACAGCAACATGCAGAGAATGAAACTAGACCCCTTTCTTACACCATTCACAAAAATAAACTCAAAATGGATAAAGGACCTGAATGTGAGACAGGAAACCATCAATACCCTAGAGGAGAAAGCAGGAAAAAACCTCTCTGACCTTAGCCGCAGCAATTTATTACTCGACACATCTCCAAAGGCAAGGGAATTAAAAGCAAAAATGAACTATTGAGACCTCATGAAGATAAAAAGCTTCTGCACTACAAAGGAAACAATCAACAAAACTAAAAGGCAACTAATGGAATGGGAAAAGATATTTGCAAATGACATATCAGACAAAGGGCTAGTATCCAAAATCTATAAAGAACTCACCAAACTCCACACCCGAAAACAATCCAGTGAAGAAATGGGCAAAAGACATGAATAGACACTTCTCTAAAGAAGATATCCAGATGGCCAACAGGCACATGAAAAGTTGCTCAATGTCACTCCTCATCAGGGAAATACAAATCAAAACCACACTCAGATATCACCTCACACCAGTCAGAGTGGCTAAAATGAACAAATCAGGAGACTATAGATGCTGGAGAGGATGTGGAGAAATGGGAGCCCTCTCGCACTGTTGGTGGGAATGGGAACTGTTGCTGCCACTCTGGAAAACAGTGTGGAGGTTCCTCAAAAAATTAAAAATAGATCTACCCTATGACCCAGCAATAGCAGTGCTAGGAATTTACCCAAGGGATACGGGAGTGCTGATGCATAGGGGCACTTGAACCCCAATGTTTATAGCAGCACTTTCAACAATAGCCAAATTATGGCAAGGGCCTAAATGTCCATCAACTGATGAATGGATAAAGAAATTGCAGTTTATATATACAATGGAATACTACTTGGCAATGAGAAAGAATGAAATATGGCCTTTTGTAGCAACGTGGATGGAACTAGAGAGTCTTATTCTAAGTGAAATATGTCATACAGAGAAAGACAGATACCATATGTTTTCACTCTTAGGTGGATCCTGAGAAACTTAAGAGATAGACATGGGGGAGGGGAAGAGGAAAAGAAAAGTTAGAGAGGGAGGGAGGCAAACCGTAAGAGACTCTTAAAAACTGAGAATAAACTGAGGGTTGCAGGGGGGGTGAGAGGGAGGGGAAAGTGGGTGATGGGCATTGAGGAAGGCACCTGTTGGGATGAGCACTGGGTGTTGTATGAAAACCAATTTGACAATAAATTTCATATTTAAAAAAAATTAAATAAGTAAATAAACACCTGCCATCTCTTGAGTGTCCATTGGTGCTGGGGAATGTACTAGGCAGTTTTTACATACGATTTCTCCCCTAAATGCCTCTAAATGGAAATTAATACCTCTCTCCTATTCCCACAGCTACTCTCATGGTAGGTATTCAATAAATATTTGTTAATGTATCGGTCTCATGCCAGAAGAGCCAATAACCTGGGCATCATCTTGGCCGCCTCCTGTCTTTTCCTCCTTCGATCTCATGTTAGTCTCTGAATCCTGTTACTTTGCCTTCTATGAAACATTCTCTCTCTCCATTCCTTCTACCACTGCCTTAGTTCCAGCCTTCATGGCTCCTTATTAGGCTATTAACCATTCTCTAATTTGTCGGTCTTTATTCTCCACTCCATCGATTCCATCCTCTGTTACTGCGGCCCCATAATCTTTCTCAAATATGAACTTAATGTTCCATTGTTATCTAAATAAAGATCAGAATCCTTAACATGGCCCTCAAGAAATGTGGTTTGATGCTTGCTTATAGGGTAAACAGCTTGCACACAGCCTTCACTCCAGTCCTGTCAAATTATTTGTAATTAATGAAAATGCCACCCATTCTTAACCCCTCAGTGCTCTTTGATCTGTTGGAATGACCCCATTCTCTCCATTTCCAAATCATCCTTAAAGACTGCCCAAACATCACCCTCTTTTAGAAGACTTTCCTGGTAGCTACTCTTATGAGCCAATTGGTATCCTTCCACTGCACACCCCCAAAAAGCTAGTGTTTATCTTGATTATGTAATTTCTCTTCTCTCCTTCTCTGCTTAGACTGTGAACTTTTTGAGGTCAAGAACTGGGTTGTGTTTCTAATTATTTTTGCATAAGGAAGAAGGAAAGAGGAAGAGAGGGAAAGGGAAAAGAGGAAGTCAGTGAATTAATTGAGCCAGTGGATAGTGTATAAAATCGCTAAGTGTTTTAATTTTGCTTTTATTAACTGTATTTTAAATGGGCAAGTAATAACTGCTCCTTTATCTGCATTAAACTGCTCTGCAGAAAACTGGCTAAAGGTATCAGTAGTAAAGGTTTAAAACCATAACTAAAAGTAGCCCCAGAAGTGTGCCTGGGTAGCTCAGTCGGTTGAGCGTTCAACTCTTGATTTTGGCTCAGGTCATGATCCCAGGGTCGTGGGATTGAGTCCTGCACTGGGCTTCGTCCTGAGCACGGAGCCTACTTAAGATTCTCTCTCTCAGGGCATCTGGGTTGCTCAGTCAGTTAAGCATTTGACTTTGGCTGAGGTCACGATCTCGCAGTTTGTGAGTTCGAGCCCTGCGTCGGGCTCTGTGCTGACAGCTCGGAGCCTGGATCCTGCTTCAGATTCTGTGTCTCCCTCTCTGTCTGCCCCTCTCACGCTTATGCTCCGCGTGTCTGTCTGTCTCTCTCTCTCTCAAAAATAAATAAACATCTAAAAAATTTTTCAAAAAAGATATTGTCTCCCTCCGCCCTTCTCCCCTGCTCACTCATGTTCTCTCTCTGTCTCTCTCTCTCTCTCTCTCTCTCTCTCTCTGTCTCTCTCTCTCTCTCTCTCTCAAAATAAAAACAAATAAATAATAAAAAAGTAAGTCGGGGCGCCTAGGTGGCTCAGTCAGTTAAACGTCCAACTCTTGGTCTTGGCTCAGGTCATGATCTCACAGTTCATGTGTTCAAGCCGTACATCGGGCTGTGAGCTGACAGTGTGGATCCTACTTGGGATTCTTTGTCTCCCTGTCACTCTTCCCCTCCCCTGCTGGCACCCTCACTCTCCCTCTGTCTCTCTCTCTCTCTCAAAAATAAACATTAAAAAAATTTTAAGTAAGTAACCCAGGAGATAAAGTACCAGTTTGTTTACTCTCCTAAAGAAAGGGCTGTGCTTTATCTGTTAGTTGCTAATTAAAATGCTGAATCAACTCCAGATTAACACTGGAATCTATTTATGTCGATCTTGTACCCGTAATAAGTATTAATACATTTTTTTGGCAAGTTGTTTAGATACCAAGTGGTATGTTTCAGCTCTGTCTACAGTTCTTGCAATTCTGCAAACTTTTCTAAAGACAAAGCATAAATCCAGCCATGGTGCAGTAATAGCACCCATCCTTACTCAGCACCATTCAGTTCCCGTGCTATTTCAAGAAACTTCCTATTAAAGAAAAAAAATCTCTTTCATGGAAGATCCTTAATGGTAATGCTTTGGTAATATTATGAAAGACCTTTTTTTATTTTTTACAGAATAAGCCAGCAAAGACTCCTACCCATGTAACAGTTGCTTGGTATAAACTATCGTACCTACTTAATTGACAGTTATTTGCTGCATAGCTGTGGAAGATCAAAGCGAACTGAAGTGCGTCTCAGTTCTTCTCAGCTGTTTTATTCTGTTTTCATACAGCCGTTTTCAACGATTCTCATCTTTTCCACCTCAGACATTTCAGCCAGGTCCTTCAAAGGAGAACCACAAAAACTCACCAAGCTTCAAAACCACCAATCAATATATATACACAGGCAGAAAAATAGGAGGGAGAAAGGGGATGAAGGTGATTCAGAGCTTTTCATCCAGTGGCTAGTCATCTATTCTCTCCTTTTATTCTGAATGTGAAATGATTTTATTAGCATAATAGTCTGGATAGCTTGTCAGGTTCATTACAGTGAAATTTTTCCTTACAAAGTCCATGCATCAAAACTGCAGCTAAGTGATAAAGAATTAATAAATCTTTGGATATATTCTAAGCCTATTTGCTGTCTAGCATACGTCGTGTGTGTGTGTGTGTGTGTGTGTACACGCACATGTGTGTATTTTGGCCTGGCAGAAGAACATTCTCAAAGAAATTGACAATAAAAATATGGATCATCATAGTGTATAACTGGGTTTTTAAAAAAACTTCCTCTTGGGGCGCCTGGGTGGCGCAGTCGGTTAGGCGTCCGACTTCAGCCAGGTCACGATCTCGCGGTCCGTGAGTTCGAGCCCCGCATCAGGCTCTGGGCTGATGGCTCGGAGCCTGGAGTCTGTTTCCGATTCTGTGTCTCCCTCTCTCTCTGCCCCTCCCCCGTTCATGCTCTGTCTCTCTCTGTCCCAAAAATAAATAAAAAAATGTTGAAGAAAAAAAAAAAAACTCCCTCTTGCTGGGCTCCTACATGTAAACTGCTAGCATTAAAACCACCTGCTAGGAACATTCCTGCCAACTAAATCTGTGTCTCACTAATAAAATGACTCTTCAGAAGCTTTAACTAGGAAAACAGAGTGGAAAGGAAGAGGATTTTTTTTCTTGACAGTTTCGGTCTCTACTGGAAAGACTGGAATTTTTTATTTTTTTTTAACTATCAGAAATTCAGCTACCTTTGGTTTTTCTGGTTATATTTTATTAGTTACCTGGGCTAAATAATATATAATAATCCTGCATACGATATTCCTTTGTTACCAGACACAAATACGGATCCTACACAAGGAGCTGTGGTGGTTATTTTACATTTTCATTCAGAAACTCAAATTAATGCAAGAGAAAGTAGGTATTTTTCTTAGATTTTAAGGAAATCTAGATTGCCCACCTGAAATGGCAAAAATCCAAGGCTGCACTTTTTTTAGGGGGAGAAGTGGGTCAGAATAGTAGAAATCATTGACAAGTCGTATGTATAATGGTGAAAAATTGAACACGTAGCTGCTGCTTGTATTGAACTATAGGGTGTGACTTGCATCAGCATTATAAGCTGTTTATTTTTTTTTTAATTTTTTTTAATGTTTATTTATTTTTGAGACAGAGAGAGACAGAGCATGAACGGGGAAGGGGCAGAGAGAGAGGGAGACACAGAATCGGAAGCAGGCTCCAGGCTCAGAGCCATCAGCCCAGAGCCCGACGCGGGGCTCGAACTCACGGACCGTGAGATCGTGACCTGAGCTGAAGTCGGATGCTCAACCGACTGAGCCACCCAGGCGCTCCAGCTGTTTATTTTTTTTTTAAGTTTATTTATTCAATGGGGGGGGGAATGGAGGGGGGAGAGAGAGAGAGAGAGAGAGAGTCTCCACGTTGTCAGTCGAACCCACGAGCCATGAGATCATGACCTGAGCCAGTTTAAGAGTTGAGCACTCACCCCACTGAGCCACCCAGGTGCCCCATTATAAAGCTGTTTAAATGAAAGATCCATACCAGATGATTTTTTAAATAATTAACATTTTTATGGCTTAGGATTCATGTCAACGCTTTTGAGTTGAATGTCATCTTTTGTTCTGGGCTTCTAATTACCTGCTGAGACACTCACTAGCTATTGAAGAAGCCACTCGGACTCAAACTGTGTTTGTTCTTTGAAAGTGAGTCCTCAGCTTTCTGTCGGTCTCCCAAATGTTAGCGTCATGAAATAAAAGACACTTCAATTCACTCGTGGTGAATTCTTTTCTGCTGGTGTGGAATCTGGCATTTTACTCCATTTCTCTTTTTAATTTACAGAACTTCCTTATGGCTGGGAGAAAATCGAGGACCCTCAGTATGGGACGTACTATGTCGAGTAAGTTTGTTACCGCAGTTACTATTCTCCCAAATGTTTTTCCCTCGTTATACAGCTTTAGGGAATACAGAATACAACACTTCATGCTTCTGCAGTGCAGCTTTCAAGGCTCTCCACTAGGGGAATTAGAAGGAGGGGCAGCGAGCATTTATCTCCGTGGTTCTGGGCTCCCCAAAAGTTGGCTTTGAAGTAAATAGAGTAAGAGGGCAGTTGCCAGGCTGACGAATAGCTGCAAGTGTTACCTTTACCACTACAGCCTTTAAAGAGAAAAGTAGTATATAGGAAACAGTGACATGAGGGCACGGACTAGATGAAACGTTAAGGTCACTTCCAACAGTACAGCTATCTGGTCGCGAAGACAGGGAAAGGGCAGCGTGCTGTAACGATCCAAAGTTGGGGAGTACAGGATTAGGAGCGTACTGTCTCATAAGGAACTAATCCAGGGAAGCTTAGTATTCTTTTGAGGGGAAGAAAGTTGCCTCTTACACAGCTGCTATGGTTAAATTTAAACATAACTCCATGTAGGAGCTGAGCACAAACACCTGCCTGTGTTAGTCACAGAAATCAGGATAACATCAACATGCAGTGTTTCTTTCCCTTTTCTTAATTTAGCCAATTGCTCCCCTGTTATGACCGTCGGGATGGCTTTCTTTCCAGATGCTATAGGTAGAATTTTGACCTGCGGCAAATAATCGCGTCAGAAATGTTGCTGTGTACCTCCCTATAGCCGTAGGCATATATACCTCCCGGTAGGTAGGAGTCTCAGTCTACTGCCGAGGTGGTGAAGGCAGAATATCATTACCTGAAAAAATAGCAAAGAGGAGAATCTTCTAGTTTTATAATTGCCGATTACTGTTTCATCACTTTGTGGCGTAAACAAATGCCATTTCCTAGTATTTATCCCTAAAGTCAGTATCTCTGACTCCTGTTATATTTCTCCTCTTTTTTTTAAGTCAAATATAGTTGACACACAAGATTACAGTGGTTTCAAGTGTACGTCTAGTCTTTATCCTAATGTGTAGATTGTTATATGAGTCACTGTGATTAGATATTTGGAATGATTTCTTAAACTGTAACCTGTACCCTAAGAAAACGACTCACTTTGACCTGTAGGTAGAGAACTTCACGATGTCGATACTTTGGTTCCTTCGGATGGCGATGCTAATTTTATTTTTGTTGTGTTATTTAATATCTTGCTGATATTGTGGTGTGAAAAGTACACAGTGGCTCTTTCGTTTGTTTGGTTTTTTTCCCTAAAGCATATTTAGTTAAAGAAACCACCGCTTCTCGAGTCAAAGGACTATTTGAAGGCCAACTGAAAGGTTTTGTGGGATGTTTCCCCCTAGCTGTTTGGTCTATTTACATTTGGCTTCAATAAACTATTAATTGCCATTGACACTGCTGAACAAATTTCTGCAATAATGATTCTCATTCTTTTATTGTCCCTTCCAAGTAAATCTGAATACATGGTCAAGAGGTGAAAGTCATTTGCCTGTTATAAAATCTTGGGCTAAATGATCTGGTTCTCATTAAGCAAAGATACAACACTGAAGCAACCTCAGGGCGAATCCTGAAGTGACCTGTTCCTAGTTGTCACAGAGCATGTGAAATAGCCTGAATTAGAAGCAAAAGCAGCAGCAACATGATTTTGTATGATTGGTCCCAGAACCAGCTCATTTTACAGGAGGGTAATTTATTAGATTAAGAAAGAGCAGGCTGTACTCAAGATGCACATTAGTATGGAGTCAGCTGAGCCATGGAGTGTGGCTTGATTCCCAGATTAGTTAGGTTTTGAATCCCGACCATAGTCATCTGCAGTGAGTTTACTGATGGAGATAAAAAGCTGTTACTTGAACGGCTACTCTTTGGCTCTCTCGGTTTGTCAAACCAGATGGCACAATGATTGCTCTTGGCAGGAGCCTTGTAGTAGTAACACCAACTGCAATGGCACTTTTTCTCTGCAAGTATTTATTTTCGGGGATGCGATTCTGAAATGGATTAATTTATTTTTGCAAATAAAATTGTTCCAGAAATCTAATGGCAGGCCTTCTATAAGAATGCTTACGTACTTAGAAACATTGTTTCATAATGTTGCGTTCAATGTCTTGATGCTCGTAGGTTTCCAAGTCAAAGTACTCATCTGCTTTAATATCTCAAATTCTTCATGAAAGAATACAGATTTTGTTTGTTGAGATGAGTTTTTTAAATCTACCTATTATACACAAAATTTTAATACGGATGAGATTCCAAGGTATCTATATAATCATGCTTCTTTGCTCCCCTTTTTTAATTTTTCTGGTAATCTGTGATTTTCTTCTTATTCCCCATAGCTAGTTATGTGGAAAACAAAATCTGTTATATCTTAACAATATTGTGGCTATAAGTAACCAAAAGAAAAGGAGGGCGTTTTTTTTTGTTTTGTTTTTTTTTGTTTTTTACTTTTTTGTTTTGTTTTGTTATTTGGGTAGCATTTTAATCTAAGTAGTTTAAGGTGACAGGTGCAATTATTCCCTTCCCTAGAATCTTACATCCTTTTGTCAAAGAATTTTCAGGAAAGGGATTATTCAGTTGAGTACTCCTCCCCTCCTTTCCCACACATTATGAAGAGTATAAATACAAATTGCTACTTCTTATGTTTTAATGCCTAGCTGGCAAAATGAGTCATTCCAGCTGATGATGTTAAGGCTGGCCAGGGTTCATCCTAAACAGGTTCATTCTTTTCTGAGTGTCACTTTTGGTGGTTTTATTTTTTCAAGAATCTGTGACGTGTCAGTACCCAACAAATAATGTTGAAAACAGTACTTAAGTTAACACCAAAGATCTTCATGTTCCCAGAGGGTTTAACAGTTAACTCACTGACCAGGGGTCCCCCTCGATAGGAAACAGAACCCTACTTTTAGTGAAGTTTACTTTTAGTGAAACCACCACCCAAAGAATTTCAGGTAGAACTTGCCATATTTAGACCCTGAAACGAAGTAACTACATCTGTTGCAGAGTTAATAATGTCCTAGAAGCCTGAATGACATAAAGTCAGCATACCTGACGGGTCCCTGCTGTCCTCTTCCATCAGCACCATTGATGCTCACAGATGGCAAAGTAATTATCCAAGTTGTGTAACTGTTTCTGTGCAAATTTTGTAATATCCAGCCTATCGAAAAGCAGTCATAATCTGAGAGTCTCATGATTTGCTGTTTAATCGTTGGTAGTTGCTAATGCTACTTCTTGTTAAAATGGATTCTACCGGAAAATGCGTATCATTTGGCTGAAATATATTTGTACCGTGGAAGTGCTAGAATGTAAACCCCACTGCTTCTGTATGAAACCTGTTGAAACAACTTTTGTACAGTAGTTGTGTTCTCACCCAGCTTCCACTTGACTGACTTTGCCAGACAAAACGGTGTTCTGCTCCCCCCCACCTCCCCCCGCCCCAGGGAAATGTACTTTTGCCCGCCATGCATTGACTGCTGTTGGCCAGCCGCTCTCCCTTGGTCTCCCCGTGGCTGTGTGCTTTCCACAGCAGTCGTGAATGTTCCTAAATCAGAAATACCAGTCAAATTTATATGTAATTACCTAATTATATTAATTATTACATAATTATGACAAAATTTAAGTGTGGCAAAGTTCTGTGATACAAATTGATACAAGCAAATCTCTCAGTTGCTCTGCTAAATTGATGTGGGTGTCAGTTGGAAAAATAATAGTAAGATTCTAGAAAGCTGCTGTACTCAGATTTTTCCAAAAGCGGCTTTATAGCTGCTTCATTTTAACAAAACTTGAATTAAAATCCTCCTACCATTAACTGCTTTTTAGAAAATGAACTGATCCATTGCCAACCATTCTTATTGCATTAAATGTGAGGGCTTCTCCTCCGGTTTTGAAAACTGTCATTGGCTCTGTGGGGTTCCTTGATTCAGAAGCTGTAGTGAATCCTTCAGCAGCTTTCACCCTAGGTGTCTTCCATGGGCCCTTCTTTAGTTGCCAGAACCATCTACCGTCTTTCAGCTTCTCTAAGTTCCGGAGTCTACAGATACGTGTTTGCCCCTTAACCATATGGGGATGGAATGGAATAAGCGTCTATTTAAAAATAACATAATTCTTTCTTCTTAAACTGAAATGCTTATTTTTCCGCATTTTACAGTCACCTTAACCAGAAAACCCAGTTTGAAAATCCAGTGGAGGAAGCCAAACGGAAAAAGCAGTTAGGACAGGCTGATACCGGGCCTTCAAAACCAGGTAGAACTTTTCCCTCAATCCTTTCTCCCAAAAATACCTTGTGAAATTTATTTATTGACTTAATGAAAGCGAGCTTGAACTTTTTATTGTTGGGGCTTTGAAGTTAAACAGAGAATGTCTCATTGTTATCACTGTAAACATGGGAATTATCTTAATGAAACATCTCAACATTTTGAGAGTCCTGCCACTTCTATGCTGCTCATATGGAAGGTGTGAAACTGTTGGTGGAAGATGTTGCATGGCTTTGTTACGGGTTTGAGGTTGCTGTGTGAAGACTGCATTGTTCCCCAGGGTTTCAGGCCAGGACAGTGTGAGATCTCTAATTCATGGTGAGCTTCTCCCAAGTTAACGCTTACGTCTGAGGTCTGTAACCATCCGGGATTCTTGATGAACTGATATGAATAAATCCACCATATTATTTGCCTGTATCATTGATTTTCAGGTGGAATGGTAGGATATTAGTAATTCAAAATCATTTGGCGAACATTTAAAAAATTTTTTTTTTAACGTTCATTTTTGAAAGAGAAAGACAGAATGCAAGTGGGGGATGGGCAGAGGGAGAGGGAGACACAGAATCCGAAGCAGGCTCCAGGCTCCGAGCTGTCAGCCCAGAGCGCAATGAGGGACTTGAACCCATGAACTGCGAGATCATGACCTGAGCCAAAGTCAGACGCTTAACTGTCTGAGCCCCTGGGGGACATTTTTAAAATGCATAGAACCTGATATTTTGATGAGCCTAGCCATGTGTATTTTGAAAAAGCTGCCCAGGAATTTCTTACATTCTACTCATCCCTCCCCATCCCTTCCCCCTGCTCCATCTGTAGTTAATAACCAGGGTTCTGTCGGGGCGCCTGGGTGGCACAGTCGGTTAAGCGTCCGACTTCAGCCGGGTCACGATCTCGCGGTCCGGGAGTTTGAGCCCCGCGTCAGGCTCTGGGCTGATGGCTCGGAGCCTGGAGCCTGTTTCCGATTCTGTGTCTCCCTCTCTCTCTCTGCTCCTCCCCCATTCATGCTCTGTCTCTCTCTGTCCCAAAAATAAAATAAACGTTGAAAAAAAATTTTTTTTTAAAATAACCAGGGTTCTGTCTACACAGTCATATTATAATAATCAAGTAGACTCCCCACTTCTGTTGCCAATGAGAGAAGCACTTTCTTTTTTGTTTTTTAAGTTTATTCATTTATTTTCAGAGAGAGAGAGAGTGTGTGCACAAACAGTGGAGGGCAGAGAGAAAGGGAGAGAGAGAATCCCAAGCCGACTCCCTGCTGTCAGTGCAGAGCCTGATGCAGGGCTGGAACTCAAGAACGGAGAGATCATGACCCGAGCCAAAACCGAGAGCTGGCTGTTTAACTGACAGAGCCACCCAGGCGCCCCAAGAAGCACTTGTTTCTTACAGCTACTCTTCAAAAACATAGTCTCGTCCCTTAAGTTTTCCATTTGATTTAGTAAGCATTTTTAGTTTAACAAATATTTTTGAGCACCTGCTGTATGCCCAGTGCTTTGCCAGTCACATGTTACTCAAAAATGATTAGGTCTTGCCCTCAAGAATTCACATTCTGGGGACGCCTGGGTGGCTCAGTCAGTTGAGCGAGCATCAGATTTCGGCTCAGGTTACGATCTCACAGTTGGTGAGTTCAAGCCCTACATCGGGCTCGCTGTCAGCACAGAGCCTGCTTCAGATCCTCTGTCCCCCTTTCTCTGTGTCCCTCCATCGCTCATGCTCTCTCTCTCTCTCCCTCAAAAATGAATAAACATTACAAAAAAAAAAGTTCACATTCTAATATAGGAAATTAATGGTTGCCACATATGGTGTTAGGTGCCATCCTTAGATAACAGCTAAATGTGCAGACGACGGATCAGGTATGAATCCCAGCTGTGTAACCTTGGATAAGTTCCCTAAACTCTTTGTGTCTTTATCCATAAAATAGAAATAAGAATAACACTTACCTCTGAAGGTGTTTCTAAGCATGCAAATTAGTATGTATAAAGTGCTTACAATGGTATCCGGCAAATGGTGGCCAATACTTTCCTTGTTATTAATAGAGATCTACATGTTGTATTAATAGAGATGTATTAATAGGCATAAAGGAGGGAGTGCTCGCCTCTCCTTTGGTGGAGCAGGTCAAGGACACAGAGGAGCTTTCAAAGCAGAGGACGCTTTAGAAGTGGATCTTTAAGTGTCAGGAAGAGTTAAAAGGAACGGAATGTATAAAACCATAGGTGCATGAAATGGCGGTCTAGGGGCCAAAGAACAGATAGGAATAGCTAGCACATGAGAGATTTGTGGGGTAGTAACAAGAGATGCGGCCATAGGTGGAGGCAGCCAGGAGAAGAAATGAGTTTCCAAAAGAAGTTGAGTGTGTCCCATGTCGCTGAAAAGTCAAGAAAGGTGGAAATTGAAAAGTGTATGTGGGGTTGACAATATGGAGGTCATCTGTCACTCTAGCAAGAGCAAGTGGAAAAGAAGTAAAAATGCAGCAGAAGGAAGAGGGAATGGTGGGTGATGAAGCAGAGACGATGGGTATAGTCAACTGTTTTTATAGCTTTGACTGGAAGAGGGTAAACAGAGGATACTAACTGGAGGGAAACATGAATCCCCATTGCACAGGAGAGACATTAGTAAAGATAAGCCTTTTGCTTAGAAGCACAGTGAGTGTCAAGCCCGAATTTGCACCTAGTTTTACGGAGTTTAAATTCAGAGTTCTTTGTATTATAATATACAGTTTGTGAGTGCCCATGTGTTCATAGCACATGTCAAGGGAGATTTTTTTCTCCCTCATTAAACTCTAAGCTCCTTGAGGGCAGGGACCATGCGCGTGCTATTAATTTAGATAACCAGGCTCTCTCCTATGAGCTGGGCATTAAAAGAAGAAGAATGACTCAGCCTTTGTCTTTCAGGAGTTCACAGTTTAGGCAGGGAACTAGACACCTAATTTTAGTACAGTATGATAACAGACATAAACAAAGGAGAGAGTTGGAACAAAGGAGAGAAAAATTAAATCTGACTATGAGAAGGGCAAGAAAAGCTTCCTAGAAGCGATAGAAGTTCTGGAAGAATGATGGCTACCGTTCATTGGAGATACTGGGTCAGGTACTCGATTGGATGCTTTGTGTACATCTTCTCATCTAAGACTCAATATCTCTGCAAGGTTATTAATATTACAGTCCCTCTTCAGATGCCTTGATAGCATCTTGCAGTTGTTTGATGCATCCGTTCCAACGATATGCTTGCCACATGGAGAAGTATTCACGTTTGTAAGCCAGGAACCTCCTTCTTTAGACAGCATGTATGTGTTTGTGGTCATCTGCATTTATTGAGCGCTTACTGTTTGTCAGGCCTTGTTGCCCGTGCTTTTGATGCTTTACCTAGTTCAATCCCTGTAACAATCCCATGAATTAGGTACCTCCCCTCCCCTCCCCCTCCCTTCCCCTCCCCTTCCCCTCCCCTCCCCCTCCCTTCTCCTCCCCTGTCACAGTGCCCTAATGACAGCCGTGGTCAAGGAGAGGAGGGGAGAGAGAAGGGTGGTGCTATTTGCAAATATGGATCACTTTTAGTTTTAGGATCATCTGAGGAAACCTCTAAAAATAGGCTTTTTAATGGAGCTATGTTTGTTTTCTTCCTAAAGTATTTACTGAACATGAATAAAAGGGAAGGAAATGTGAAGCTACTTACTGGTAGGTCAGGGATTCATGCCTTCACATCAGATACGAATTGAAGGCTACAGAAAGCCTGAGTTGTGAATTATAAAAAGCTCCCAGTATATTCTTTTTCATAAGTTTGTGACAGTTGCCTTCATCTTCCTAGAACAGTGTTTTCTCAATAGAGCTCAGTAGATGCTTTTTTAAATGAAATGTATGGCTGAATGATGTCCAAGACTTTAAGGAATTTAATAATAAAGGTGGTCCCTCAGGTGTCTCATTTGGACTTCATATGAAGGACTCTTTGGGATGAGAAAAAGGACAAACAAATTGGGCAATGAGGGGGTGATAAAGTAGGTGTTTTTACCTTTCACATAACATAGAAGAGTCCTATAAAAGAGAAATGAACCATTGGCTAAGGTGTTTTTTTTTTTTTTCAAGTGATTTATAGTTTACTAATTTAAATTCTGCTCCATAGCATTAGATTCTCTCTAATGTGCTTTCTTTTATGATTTCTTCTACTTATATAGACTGTCTTGAAAGTTTGACTTTGAGGGCCATCTTCATTGTAAGTATTTTCACTCTCAAACCCATTTCTCATTTTGGTACAGATATGGAAAAATCCCACTTTACTCGAGATCCATCACAGCTGAAAGGCATCCTTATTCGAGCATCATTGAAGAAAAGCACGATGGGATTTGGTTTTACCATTATTGGTGGAGATAGGCCTGATGAGTTCCTACAAGTGAAAAATGTGCTGAAAGATGGTCCTGCAGCTCAGGATGGGAAAATTGCACCAGGTAGCAAATTTTTCAGAATTACTGGAAGAGTAATGATACTGTCAACAAAAACTATAGTGAAAAGGTTTTGTTTATACATACATTTATAAAACTTACATATAATAAATATATTTTGCATATGTTCTAACTACATATGCAAAATATGCATATGCATTTGCATATATGCATATATCTATAGCTGAGAGAGAGAGAGAACTAAATTATACAACAGGGTAGGAAAATTCCTGTATTAAAATAGTTTATCCTTTAAGTGCGTAGTAATTTTGAGAGAGGGCCATTTTTTACAAGTAAGTGCAAACTTGGAAAAAACATATGAAATGTATTAATTTTTGGAGTAATTTGTATCACCTTGAGACAGCTCTTCGTGCTAAGATAAAGATTTGTTAATCATCTCAGAAAACTGGTTGTTTTTCTTTGATGATGTAGGGTACTTTTGGAACTATTTAATATTTACCTGTGATCTTTGGGGAAAATGATCCATTGTGATGTTTATAGTGATTATCAAACAAATGATGTCCCACAAATTTTCCCAAGTTTTGTTTGGTTTGGTTTGGTTTGGTTTGGTTTTTGCTTCCTCAGTGTTATTGGTTGTTAGTAAAATTAAACTCCCATGTTAAGAATTACAGACATGAAATTACCGTTTTTACAGGGCTGTGTAAATTTGTCTTTTGTATAGTTTTCCCAAAGTCTTTACTGGGTAATTGTTAGATATTTTTATATGGCTGGCAATTTTTATGGCTGAGGGGGTTAGAGGAAGTTCAAGACCAGTTACAGTTGTGGGGGAGGTGTAAGCACCTTTTTCCAGAAAGATTTTACTGTGTCACTGAGGTTGCTTCTTGTGCCGTTTTGCTGGACTTTTCTGGTATTTCATATACCATGCAAGTGAGTCCCCCGTTTGGACAGTTCAGTTGTCATAGTACTTTTGATGGCATATATCAACTTATTTTCTTTTTTTTTTTTTATTTTTTTTTTCAACGTTTATTTTTTTTGGGACAGAGAGAGACAGAGCATGAACGGGGGAGGGGCAGAGAGAGAGGGAGACACAGAATCGGAAACAGGCTCCAGGCTCCGAGCCATCAGCCGAGAGCCTGACGCGGGGCTCGAACTCACGGACTGCGAGATCGTGACCTGGCTGAAGTCGGACGCTTAACCGACTGCGCCACCCAGGCGCCCCATATCAACTTATTTTCAATTAGGATATCACATCTCTCATATTATGCTTTCCCATTTAAGTGACAGAGACTTAAAACAAGAAAACTTAAAATAATCAAAAGTTACGTTTATAAGGAAAATTATTTTCGCTCTTTATTTATGAGAGTAACAAACTCTAGAGATTAAAATTAATAGTAAAAATTTTTAAGCTTTCAGTCTTGACTTTTTTTTAAAATTTTTTTTTAACATTTATTTATTTTTGAGACAGAGAGAGACGGAGCATGAACGGGGGAGGGGCAGAGAGAGAGGGAGACACAGAATCGGAAGCAGGCTCCAGGCTCTGAGCCATCAGCCCAGAGCCTGACGCGGGGCTCGAACTCACGGACCGCGAGATCGTGACCTGAGCTGAGGTCGGACGCTCAACCGACTGAGCCACCCAGACGCCCCAGTCTTGACTTCTGTAATATTTTGTCCACAAAACATTTTGTAGCTCTTGTATATGCTGTTTCTTAATATAGATGCAGATATGTCTAAAACTGATGTCTAATTTGCATAGCAATACAATACTTCTGTGGACATTCTGGAAACTTTTACCAGGGGAGGAAAAGTCAGAACTTTGTTTCTTATTAGTCTAATTATTTCTGTGTCTTCATAGATTATGAAACAAATTTCTGCACACTCACATTTGTTTTTAAATACCATTCGTGTTGATGTTTCAAAGCCTACGTGCAATCAGAACAAATTAAAGCATCTTTACTTGGCAATAACCTTTTAAATAATCACATTCAAATAAAAACAGCAAATGGATGAGACATTAGAGGACAGATTTTAAAAGTTAAGGCTACATTAAAAGAAACCTCCCTGCTGATGAACGTCAAGTAGCAATGATTCTGGAACAAAGTGGTCGGAGTAATGTATATCAGGAAAGCAAAACCGAATTTTACAAGAATTAGTTTAGCTGACTTTTCAGTGTCTTAAATAATACGTTCTTCACTTGGGTTGAGTTTTCTTGTCGCGTGTGTCTCCTTTTGAAGTCTGAGTACAATAAATTGAAAATCTCTATGAAAAGAAGGGATGCTAAAGGCAAAGTGATTCATAACTTTACATTATTCTCCTCTTCAGGCCTACATTATTCAAACTAGGAAGAATTTGTAAGCCCCTTGTAATTAATGGCCTCTTAAGATGAAGAAATAAGGTGGTATTTAAAGATGGCCTGTTCTGGGGCGCCTGGGTGGCGCAGTCGGTTAAGCGTCCGACTTCAGCCAGGTCACGATCTCGCGGTCCGTGAGTTCGAGCCCCGCGTCGGGCTCTGGGCTGATGGCTCGGAGCCTGGAGGCTGTTTCCGATTCTGTGTCTCCCTCTCTCTCTGCCCCTCGCCCGTTCATGCTCTGTCTCTCTCTGTCCCCAAAATAAATAAACGTTGAAAAAAAAAATTAAAAAAAAATAATAATAAAATAAATAAAGATGGCCTGTTTGTACAAGTAGCTGATGGAATTACTTCCTCCTCTTCCACGTGCTGAATACTCCATGCCTAGCTTTGTGTGACTGCTTAGGTATGACTCAGAGGATATACTAACAGTGACAGTGTGAATCTACAGTTATTTTCCAAATGATTCCCTTGAGCTTGAGGTCATAACTCTGCTGCAGAGATAATTAAGGTTTTATACATTTGTATTCTTTTTAGAGAAGAACCACAGAAGGGAGAATGACGTACGTGTCTGTGTTCAAAATCTGTCTTTTCAGCAGTTAATGAATAGCAAGAGGGTTCCAGAATTCAGATTTAGATGATAAATTGATTTTTGTTCCTCCTCCAACAGAAAATTAACTTACTTTGGTGGCTTTAATGTTTTGAACACGATTGTGTCTTCGCAGGTGATGTTATTGTAGACATCAATGGCAACTGTGTCCTTGGTCACACCCATGCAGATGTTGTCCAGATGTTTCAATTGGTACCTGTCAATCAGTATGTAAACCTCACTTTATGTCGTGGGTATCCACTCCCTGACGATAATGAAGATCCTGTTGTGGACATTGTTGCTGCTACGCCTGTCATCAACGGACAGTCATTAACCAAGGGAGACACTTGTGTGAATACTCAGGATTTTAAGTCAGGAGCAGTGGTTCTGGACCAGAATGGAAAACCGGGACACGCCTTGATCAGTGACCGTCTCAATGGACCGTCAGACCCGAGCGAGCAGAGAGCATCGATGGCATCATCAGGCAGCTCCCAGCCTGAACTAGTGACTATCCCTCTGATTAAGGGCCCTAAAGGCTTTGGGTTTGCAATTGCTGACAGCCCAACAGGACAGAAGGTCAAAATGATATTGGATAGTCAGTGGTGTCAAGGCCTACAGAAGGGGGATATAATTAAGGAGATTTACCATCAAAATGTGCAGAATTTAACACATCTCCAAGTGGTAGAGGTGCTAAAGCAGTTTCCAGTAGGTGCAGATGTACCATTGCTTATCTTGAGAGGAGGTGAGTAAAAGCACAAGGAAAACGCTTCATTGTTCATGCATTTATATCTGTTAATCGTCCTTCCTTCCAGGGCAGAATCCCTCTTTTCCCAGCCGATTTAACTGGTAATTAGTGTGCATTTTCCTTAAGGTTCCGTCTGCCTGCTTCCTTAAGCAGTATCTTCAGCAGTTTTTCCAGTTATTGGTGGTTTCATTCGTGTCCGTGATGGATTTTCTTCCCTCCGTATTCTCTTTAAAATCTGATTTACGGCTTTCGTGATGAGAGAGAGTCGCAGCATTATGCTGCTTCAAATGAAACGTGTCCTCTTCATTGCATCTTCTCTGTTGATGACAGTAATAGAAATAGACGCTTTCAACCAGTGGTACTTCATCTGGACCTCTGTAATGTACCGAAGATGTTTTCAAAGAGCTAGCGTCTCTGTGAATACGCAAAATGTTGGATGGTGTATTAATCTGTTCTGTAAAAGCAATCATGATAGCTGGTGCTCATAAGGCTTTTATCTTAAGCTTTAGTATCTGTCCGTAAATGTTAATTAAATCCCACAGTACTCATGTGAGAGAAATATAATTTTTATTTTCCAAGGTCATCAGCTGACTTGAACTGCTCGCAGACATAAATCCAGTTCCGAGGACTAATCATAAAGTTGGATTTTGATGGGCTTTCGTAAATCCATACCTATGAACGACTAGTATTTGAAAGAATAAAATTTAGCCCTTCGCACTTCTCTCTCTGGCTTTTAGTTTTCATTTTTGAGGCAAATGAGCAGTTGAACTTCATTGGGATGTTTTTCACTATTCTCATTTCTTTGAACTATTTTTGTTTCTTCTCTGGGTGATACTGTAGAATGTGCTCAGAGCTGGGGGAAGATCCCCCTGTGAGTGCTGGAGAGTTATCCAGGGTTCCGACAAATACAACAAAGAGACCAGGGTTTGGTGTCAGATAGGACTGATGTCAGTTTCCTCCCTTGCTACGTGTTGGTTCTGTGCTATAAGGAAGTAATATAATTTATTTGAGTCTTTGTTTACCTGATCTATAGTAACATTTATGCCTAGGATTGTCAGAAAAATGAAATGAGATAATATATGTACAATGCCTGGCACATAGAGGGTGTTGGCCATAGAATTTACTAGCCCACTAAAAGTTGAAGCTAGTTTTATCATAGACATGAGCAGTACTTGTGATCTGGGAATGCTTCTTCTGTTTTTAAAATTTGGCTCATTTTTTTTAAGGTCCTCCTTCACCAACTAAAACTGCCAAGATGGTGAGTATACAGTGGTCCTCAAATCCTTCTTCCCAACACAGCAAAGGAGATGCCACGTTCCCCTCCATTAAGAGCAGCCCTCTGTGGTGGTGACTATCGACTGGGAGAAGTGAGGAGGCATTCTGCCCTGGGCTTGTATCGGAAGCTCTGGGGAAGCGTGTGAGTTAGAGAGGAGGTGTGCTTTCCCGGTGAAGTATTTCTGTTGAAGGAAAACTCGAGGCCCATACTCCCAACAGCCCTGTCCTCTAAATGGTGAAACGTGAACACACTAAAGTGCCTACTTAGGGGTCCTTCTGTTTTCTTTACGTCTCAGAGGAGCAAGGGTAAGGAGGGGCTGAATGTTAGGGCAGATAATAAAAACTGTTGCTTCTTCCCCGATGCCCAAAGAGAAGTGGGAGGTTCATGTCATTTCACGGGGACCATAAATACCCACGTTGAGAGAACCTTCTTACAATGGACTAAACAAGACTTTCTAGAGTAATTGGGGCCTCGGTGCCCAATCTGCCTGTTATCAAAGTGAAAGGCTGTCAGACTTGAAACAGCATTTTCTTTGGCGTTCTTCTGAATAACTGAGTAGCCTATTTAAGGACCTGTATCGCAAATAAGACCTAAAAAAGGGCACAGCAAACAGTGCCAGGAAAGAAAATGTGCTAGGTGCAGACATGTAGCTGCCAGAATACGCACAATTATATGGGTGTGGATATAAAGACAATTACGTATTAAAACCTAATTTAGTTCTAGTTTGCTCGATTGGGAGCCTGTCATCTCCCAATGAAAGATGGTCTTCCATAACCAGAAAGCACAGGCTTAAAGAAAGGACCATCAGAGAGAAAATGCATTAATTCTAGTCCACCGAGTAGGACCCTCTACAAATTTGCTGTTTCATGGATCAAAAGGACAGAAACATTCCGCATTTTTATAGACTGTACCCCTTAACAGCCAGTGTGAACAGAAATGCTTTCTGCCTATTTAGTTAAAATTGCACTGTGTTCTCCTAGGTTTCTCTGGTTCCCCTAGTCATTGTTTTTTAACTTCTGTGCTGCCAGTCTGTTTCATGATAGACGCCAAGAGCAGCCAGGGTGACCCCAATGCTTTCTAACCGATGACCTTGTGCCTGCTCTGACAGAATCCTGGGACGTGTCGGGGAGGGGGGAGGAGGCCGCCCTCCTCTTCTTGGTGTCCGACCAGGTCTGGGTCAGTGAAGGGTGCCCCCGGGAACAACACTCGTAGCGACTGTCCTCATACCACTCCCTCATAAGCTGCCCCCGGTGCTCCATCCTCCTCAGCATTATTTTTTCGAAAACATCTATAATCTCCCCCTGCCCCTCTCCCTCCCCCCCCCCCCGCCCCCCACAAACGATAATTCAGAATAACCAGCTGTTCTCAAAACCATATTTATTTTCTTCGGCTGTGTATTGGATCTCACCTTCAAAATTTTATTGAATCATTTTGCCTGGCTGTTATTCTGGGAAAGTTTTGTCAGATTGGAAAAAACAGGAAAACATGCTCCCGTTTTCCCTTGCTGGATTGCCCGGCGTGGTGCGTTTCTCCTTCACGTATTTGAATCGGCCACGCAGGGGATTCGTAGTGTCCTCTTTGTAACCCGAGTTAGAGTTAACACTTCCTATTCTATTTTCTCAGAAAGCATGGTATCTCAGATATCTTCACGGGGAATTAAATGGAGGGAGTGGGGGCGGTGGGGCCGATCCAGACCTTCACGAAGGTCCTCCCTCCCGCCCAGCAGTGCTGCGTTGCGTCCCTGTGTTCATCTTCTCAAAGTCAGCTTGTGTCTTGGTGGTGGAGAAAAGGGCAAGGTCATGTAAACGTAGGACTAATGCAGGCCCTTCCGTTGACATCATTATAAACTTTTTCTAATTTAAGTAAAATATGTTTTAACCAAGCACACATGGCTATGCAGGTGAATTCTGACAAGACTGCAAATATGCCGTGGCTTTGACCCTGCCACCTGCTCACCTATAATCAGTTGACATACCCGGGTCACACAATAGTTTGATGAACTAATCAACCATCTGGTTTTAAACACATACTAAGTAAGGCCCTTTTCCATTTCAGAAAACAGATAAAAAGGAAAATTCAGGAAGTTTGGAGGCCATAAATGAGCCCATTCCCCAGCCTATGCCTTTTCCACCCAGCATTATCAGGTCAGGATCCCCGAAATTGGATCCTTCTGAGGTCTACCTGAAATCTAAGACTTTATATGAAGATAAACGTAAGTAGTTGTGGGATATTTCAGGAGAGCATGCGACAAAATAAATTTGAATTTTCTAAAAAACTGGGACCTTCCCAAACCATGTTGAAAAGTTATTCCTTCATCCCCATGTTCATATGACTCTGGGTTTCTTCCATTTGTATTCAACACTCATTCACTCACTTTTTTCCAAAACCAGGGATTAAGTGCCTGCGATCTACCTAACACACAGTAGGTGATGGGAATACAGAGATAAACAGGGTCCATAGGCTGTGCAACCAAAAATGATAATTAAACCTACATGGAAAATAAATAAGTACAAACCAGCCTCACACGGATCTGAAGAAGGAAACAATCAATTTTACCACTGTGGGTAGTAGGAAGTGTCAGATACTGCTTCAGAGAGGAGGTTAAGCCTGAAACAAGTCTTCAAAGACGAAGAGGTGTTCATGAGGCAGATGAAAAGGGAAAGGAAGCAGGAGCAACCTTTGCACATTGACCTTGCATGGCCTGGGTCCTGCCAGTGGCCCGGTTTGGCTGGGTGCAGCTGGCACGGGAGAGCAGAGGGGAGCAGGAACAGGTTGGGGAGGACGGAGTCGGCCGTTCTGAGGGAGCTGGAGTCCATCACAGAAACGATAGAGAGCTACAGAATAGTTTCACTGCCGGGATGATCATCGTGGACTTGTGTTTCAAAGAGATGTTCCTGGCAGGAGTATGAGAGGTGGTGAATCAGAGCGTGTGCAGCCTATGGAGGAAACCAGGGTAGATGCGGTCAGAGGAACCCAGCTGAGAGGGGTGCGCAGAGAGCGTGCATAAGGCAGAAGTTCATTTTTGTGCTGATTTACTTAAAATGATAAATCTTTTCCAAAGTAAAATTGCAGATTAAGTAGGTTTAATTTTTTTAATTTGTTTTTAAGAAGCAGATCTAAATCTACCTTAGAAATGATGTACACAGGTGGAAATATCGTCTATAATTGACTTCATAATAATTTAACTAACTGTAAATCTTTCTCCTGAATAGGCCCAGGCCGTATTTAGAAAGATGAAAACCAGATGTAAGCACAGCACAGCAAAGCAATAATTTAAATTAGTATAACTATGGAGAATCCTTTTCTTCTGACTTCCCATTCATAGCCTGATACATTCTTAGTATTGATATGAACTACTCAGTCCCTTTGGGCCTTCCATATAAAGTAACTGAGTTGGGCTCAAGAGTTTTATCTCTAAAGTTCTGTAATTCTGATAGAAATTATTTCTCAAAAGAGACTGCGTCTAAGGAACATTATCAAGATTTACCCCATGCGGTATCTCTGTTTTTATATAGTTCCCCGACATATTTCTAGAAAACACTTCTTACTTTGTGAATAACACGAATATTTTCTTGACAATCAAATTATTTTAGTCATGAAGTAGATTTCCCTGACTTAATATTCTGGTGAATGGGACCTACCCTTTGGGGGCAGAATAGTGTGAGTTAAGAGCCTGGACCCTAGAAATCAAGCTAAGTCGCGATCTCAGCTGTGCCATTTATTTGCTGACACTGGGCCACGTACCTAGGCCTCAGTTTTCCCAGCCAGAAAATGGGGCTGATAATAGGTATTAGCAGTCATTTTCTTTTAAAATAATATCATTTTGCACCATTAGGCTAAGTGAATATGGGATGCTTTTCTGAAACAACGGTATTAGTTCAGGAGTAGAATTAAGGCATTTTATGGGCTCTCTTTTCCTAGGATTTGCCCAGATGTTAATGTACATAATTTGCACCTCTCAAACATCAAACTTAAATTGGATGATGCTGAATTTAATATCATAACATTGATTTGGAAGGCATTAGCACTTAATGGCAGAGTACAGCTGAGTACATGGAAGGTAGGGGTAAATGTTCCCGAGCTATCTCGATGCACAGTTTTCTTTAGAGCTGGAAAAAAATACTTACGATTGATTTTTTTTTTTTTTTTTTTTGCAATAGTGGTATGCTCTTGTGTAAGTTTTCACGTACCAGAAAGTTCTGAGGTTACAGTTTATTGAACTCTTATCATAGTATCCTACTACATACGTGCATTGTTTTATTTTAACCTTTTTAAAATAAATGCAAGTGTTTCATTTTCTTTATATTTTCTGGTTTTCCTTAGCACCAAACACCAAAGACTTGGATGTTTTTCTTCGGAAGCAGGAGTCAGGGTTTGGCTTCCGGGTACTGGGAGGCGAGGGGCCGGACCAGTCTGTAAGTTCAGATATTTTGGAATTTGGCCATTCCTATGAATCTTTAAGTAGCTGTTTGGAAGAATATAGTGTTTGCTTTATTTGATTTTTTTAGATAAGATTTTGTTTTCTCTATCCGTGTCATTAACGTGAGGAGGAACTGCATTTTTCTTAGTGTCATGGTTTCTCAGGGACCTTGGTGTGGCTGAGGCAAGAACTGAATATGTCAGCTGGAAAGTGGGCAGTAATTAATTTCTGTATTTCACTATGTGCTGCAGTTCATTATTTTCAATTTTTATTTCCCCCTGCCTCTGTTAAACAAAAGTTAAGACCTTTGCCTTCTCTAAGAAACCTATAATCTAGCATCCTGTTTGCCACAATCAGTCTGTCCTTTGAATGAATGCTCTATAAACAGTTGGCCTGAGGCTGCGTACATCATGTCACCTACCCTCATTAGTGGGTTGACATTTTCAAGCTCAGTACCTTGCATACCATTCCATCCGTTCTACCTATAAAACTAGGGAAAAATAAAATAAATCGTGTTTCTGTCCAGAAAGCAGAAGGGTTATGTTTATAAAGCCTTTAAAACCTAGAACTTTTAGACACGATTCTCACCTCAGGTTTAGAGAACAAATGTAATGGGTTCTGTTTTTTTAAGTTTGGCCCTTAGTTTGAATGACAAAGAAGTAATGTGCTTTGTGGAGTTTGAGAACAGATTTGTGTTTTTTCTGTATAATGTAAGAAAGACATTCTTACTGTGCTTGGAAGTTAGGTGAGGAACAATAATCTTTTAAAATGACATGCTTCTTTCCATTTCTGGATAGAACATTTGATTTATGTATTATAAATGTGTTCTAATTAGTCATATTGGTTATAGTTAATCACCAGAGACAAAGCTTAAGGCAGGTCAACCTATATAGGGCAGATATACCTTGATTGTTCTTGGTGGAAGATGTGATTTGATTTTAATGGTTCCTATTTTGTTAATACCCATGGAGTTGATGAAGGTATTTTAAGAATTTGTCTCAAACAACTTGGGACAAATCCTTTTCTTAAATGTCAGGTGTTAACAGCTCTGAAACTAGCCTAATAATTCAGGATTTTAATTGCCAGCAAGCAAAATGAGCCAAATCTGTTTACCTAGATGTAAGTAGACCTCAGACCACTCTGTTCCCTAAGGTATTTACTGCTTTGAGACTTAGGAATAAGAAATGTTTCTCTGCTGTATATACTGAATTTGTATTGATTACCATATGTGATGGGGATATCTTAAGAATGATCCCAGTTGCTGTGAACAGCGTGTAGAAAATCTTACCTGATGGCATTCAATATCCTTTTTTTTTTTTTTTTTTTTACTTTTTAGGAGCTACTCTGCACGAGTGCATTTTCTGAGTTTAATGTATTTGTTTTGTTGTATTGATGGAACCGATAGTGGTACTTTTTAAGTTATTAAACAGCTTTGCATTTTCTATCTTGTTTTTATTCAACCCCAAAGATTGAGAAGAGATCATGTAGTGTGGTTATCAGAAGTGCCATTTTGTAGAATGGTCACTTTCTAAGATAACCCCCTTCTATAAATGTTCATAGTTGAACTGCAAAAATATGTTGGTTTGCATAGTACTGAGTCAGGAAGTCCTTAACATAGCTATTGAGGATCATAGTAGCTCTTAGTTGACTGTAGAGACCAACCTACACTTTGTTATCTTATCAGATATACATTGGGGCCATCATTCCTCTGGGCGCAGCTGAGAAAGATGGCCGGCTCCGTGCAGCTGATGAACTGATGTGCATCGATGGGATTCCTGTTAAAGGGAAGTCACACAAACAAGTCTTAGACCTCATGACGACGGCTGCTCGAAATGGCCACGTGCTATTAACCGTCAGAAGAAAGATCTTCTATGGTGGTATGTGAACCTGTTCCTGCTCTGATGGGTTCAAAAAGAAACAAAGAGACTTAGCCCATTTTCTATGTAGTTTTGCAGGTTCCTTTATTAGGTTTAATACTGTCTGAGATAATCCATTTAGTATGATCCAGGGCCTCATTGTGGAAGGCCATGTAAGGTCAAAAGGATCCAGAAAGACTATTATCAAAAAACAAATAAATTTTGGGCCTCCGTATTGAGATTATGTTAATGTGTTGGCAGATTTTGCCAACGTGGTATTGTAGATGGGAGCACCGGGTTAAATCTGTTCTCTTAGATACAGTGTTTTAGTCATACCAAGATATCCCATTAGCTGAATGTCAAAAGATTTTGGATCCTGATGAATTCCTAAATATTCAGAGGATAGAATGCTTCCACTTGAGAAGTTATAATATAATGTAATTTAACATTAAAAAACATTTATTGAGTTGCTTACTATATCTCAGACCTATGGATTCTTTTAATTAGTCTTTATAACACTGTGATATAAATACTGTCATTATTCAGTTTTAGAATTACCCACAGAAAGGTTGGGAGACACATAGCTGGTGAACAGTAGGGCCAGGATTAAGACAGGAGTTTAATTATAGAGTCTGGGGTCTAAACCATGATACAAGGCTCTAAGTGCATTTTTCTCATCAATAGCTTTGTGAATATCACATCGGAATGTTGAGAAGTGAATTCTTGCCACTTTTTAAAATTTTAAAAAGACTACCCGGTAGCATAAGAATGTAAGCCTCGTAGAGATAGGGATATTTATCCATTTAGTTAACTGCTGTATCCCCAGCACATAAAAGAGTGCCTTCCCGGCAGAGTAGACATCAGTGAATGATTGTTGACCTGATGAATATTTGCTTTACTCTTAAAAAATGAGGCACTGTGTTTTTGATTGCAACATCCAAGGTAAAGGCCTGTTTTCATAAACATCGGACATTTAGAGAGGCATACAGGTTTTCATGCAGTGTTGCAGTGATGCTGGAGTCAGAACATAACCACATGTAGTAAAAAAAAAATGTGATGTTGTACGAGAGGTTGGCTCTGTCCTGGGAAGCCTCATGAAGACGTTTTCTAGTGGTTTGATATTACTGGAGGTGTTTAGCTAATTCATTGTAACCATACATTATGCAACAAAAACAAAAACAAACCAAAAGCCCCTTTATGTTTCATTAATGATTGGACGTTCGTGGCACTTTGCTGAAATTCTAAAACGTCATCTCTGAATCATGTAGATTTTGAGGCAGAAGAGCCCTTATAAATGGAAATTCCTTAACGGCAATGTCTCGTGATGGTTAATGATGGTTTGTATCAAATTATGGCACAGAATTTGCCCTTTTTTTAATCAGGACTAAGTTATGTCATTCTTTCTTGAATTCTGATGACGTAATTGGGTAGGAGAGAAAGGTATACGTTAACTCTCCATTTGCTGGGGATTCGTGTGACCTGTTCTCTGCCTTGGAGAATTGGCTGTTCGTGCGGACGGCCTGTTATCTGCTGGATGGGGGCGGAGTAGGGCTGCTGATGGTTAGCGCATCTGATCTCATCCATCAGGAAACTGAAGTTGAAGACACATTGCATAAGACAAATCCTATGTTGACAGCTCACTTCTCAGCTGATAACGGGGGGCACCTCTGCCCTGATGCACTGGCCTCCCCAACATCACAAGTGGTAGTCACAGCACGAAGTCATATTTACAGTTGATTTTATTTAAAAAAGAAAGTTTTTTTAATGTTTATTTATTTTTGAGACAGAGAATGAACGGGGGCGGGTCAGAGAGAGAGGGAGACACAGAATCTGAAACAGGCTCCAGGCTCTGAGCGGTCAGCACAGAGCCCGACGTGGGGCTTGAACTCACGGACTTCGAGATCATGACCTGAGCTCAAGTCGGACGCTTAACCGACTGAGCCACCCAGGCGCCCCTACAGTTGATTTTAAAAGGAAGTTTACTATGTCAGTTTTCATTACCAACTTTTGTTAAAATTACTGGTCAAAATCTTGCTGGAATGAAAACAGTTTCAAGAAGAATTGGTTTACCAGGAACTTTGATGAAAGCTTTGAAAAGCTTCCTTTGAAATGAGAAAACATATAATTCTTCTGGGTACACACTTTAAAAGTGTTTAAGATGTCAGACAGACTCAATCTGAGTCTCATCTAAGATGGCCAGAGCTCACATGGGAAGGTTGCTTTTCTATCCTAGATGTATTTGAAACCACATTTTCCTGTGAGAATCCTAGTACAAAAACACTTAAGTTAACAAAAATTATGATGTTCTAGAAATACTTGGTCATGTTTATTATAGAGAAACAACCTGAGGATGACAGCTCTCAAGCCTTCCTTTCAACCCAGAATGGCTCTCCCCGCCTGAACCGAGCAGAGATCCCAGCCAGGCCTGCTCCACAGGAGGCCTACGATGTAGTCTTGCACCGAAAAGAAAATGAAGGATTTGGCTTCGTCATCCTCACCTCCAAAAACAAACCCCCTCCAGGAGGTAAGGGCTGCTATCTCCGATTGTCCCTCCCTGCAATTGCGGTGTTCTGAGTCTCCCTGTGGGCTTTGTGAAACTAATTAGGAATCATGTATGAATTGCCTTAGAGACTTACCTTTTTAAGAACGATGAATATTTTATTTTCAACACCGGCTAGTCCGAACCAAACTTCCAGGCTGCAGGTGAATCTGTCATCTCAGATTCCATAAAATAAGTCTTAGCAGCACACTTTGCGCCAAGATTATATTGTGGCAGTATATTAGGGGCGTGCCCTAGTAGATTCAGTGAAAGGACAATGCTGAGTTTTTTAAAATAAGGAGGCATAGGGTTTTTTTAAATCAGGAGAAACTGTGTTTGCAGAAGTGAATTAAATGCTAGAAGCAGTTGAGAAGAAGCAAAATAGATTAATAGAAGAATCTTGACCCAAATATGTCTTAAATGGTCCTTTTGTATTATTTAATAACAATGGCCATATTCCAGCTATAAAGGAACCTTCTTGAGTGACAAGAGGCATGCTTATCTTTTATATATGCTTCACTGAAAAGTAAAAATTTTGTCAGAACTTTAAAAATTAATCTAAATATCCTGAACCCGGTTTAACAGAATATTGTCATCCGGGAAGGGTGCATGTATATACTAATTCCTTCAACAAAGGAGGAATTACCTCTAATATGTTCAGGGTTGTTAAGATTCAGCATATTAAATGTTGTTTCTAAGAAATAATCATCTTTCAATACAGTTAGAAGATCCAAATGAATATAAGATGAGAACCAGACACTTGAGATTTTTTTCTGTCAGACTTGTCTGGGTAACTATTTTTCCAAGTCAAATGATAAAAACCTTTGAGCACAGGAAAATGTGCTCCTCTCTCTGCCAGTGGATTTGAGTATATCTTGAGTAGTGAGATCCTCTTAGACTAGACGGCCACTAAAATCGATGAAAAAGAAGGAAACCCTTTCAGCGGTGTTGTGGGCCAAACCAATTTGCAAAAATCTTGCTAAAATTAATGCAAGTGTGTAAAGGAAGAAGATTCTGTGGCATGGATGAGTTATTACTATAGTATCAGGTCACTGCTCACTGATACTAGTTTCCATTTTCCACAAGCAGTTGCCATGGTAACACTCAGAACTGTCACTGATGCTCTGAGGATGATTATGTGGCCTGTGTTAGAAAAATGAAAGAAAGCAGGTTTGGGGGGATTTTATGTTGCATCACTGGAAACCAGTATTTCCCAAACCAAATAACCATTTCAGAGAACCATATTCTTATTCCAATGCCATACAATGATCCCACGCATTCAGATGAACAAAAATAGTGCAAGATTGCTGCTCGGTGTCATAGCTGCTAACTGCTTTTTCTACCGAACATACTCCTTTTCTAGGACTGCAGAAATTCGGGGAAGGGGAGGAGGCTAGTGTCCACCATGAAACAAAGCGATACAGAAGAAATCAGTAAAATAGGTCGCATTCCTTAAATATGTTTAACATTTTTATTTAGTTTGTATTTAAAATTTATATTGCATTTTAATGTACATTAAGTAATTCTTTTTATTTGTGTGTATCTGTTTACATTTAAATTTTTCAACTATTTTTACACCTATTCATTTTAGTTGTTTCTTACTATCTTGATGGTTTTGTGTCTCACAGAGGGAGATATCTGTGTAAGACAGGGTCGGTAAGTGTTGGGCTCTGTAATCAGGCAAACTTGGATTCAGATTCCGCTGTGTCTTTTAATAGCTGTCTGATCTTGGGCAAATTACTTACCCTCCAAGAGCTCCAATTTCCTCTGTTACGATGAGGATGACGGTAACACTTCTCGTCTCGTGGGGGTTTGAGGATCAAAGGAGGTAATGCGTGCGATGCCCTTAGCCCGGACCGTCAAGAAATGTTAGCTGCTGTTGCTTGTTGTAGCTTCTGCTGCTGTTGTCACTGTCGCGTTATTCATAAAGTTGTTAGTCTACTGTCTTTTGATTTTTTTTTTAAAGAAATTTTAAAAAGTTTATCAATACTTGAGTAATGAGATGGGAAAGAAAGCCCAATTAAAATGTAAGATTGAGGCAGCAGCTCGTGTAGGAAATGAGTGTTTGTAGCTCATTAATTATCAACCTGAATGGTAAATTAGGCTTCGGGTGTCCATGAACTTTATGTAAAGTACTTGAGATGTTCAGTCATTGGCACAAAACCCGATTTGGTAATTTCATTGAAATTCTAGTTAATAATTCCACAGAATGCTGAGCCCTGCAAGCATTCTTCCTGGACTCCCATTCATCTCTTATAGATGGAAGGGGAGCCTGGGGGGAGGCTTGGGTGAGGAGCTTTCACTCACAAAGACTGAGCAGTGGCTGCAGACTGCATCACAGAGAAAAAGGTGTGTTGAGACCAGAGTTAGCACAGGTGAAAAGGCAGGAAACCTGTCAGAACAGATCATTCTTTATGGACCTTGTCTTGGTATAGATTGGTATTCTGTTCAGGAAAGATTATTTCTTCCTTCTGATTAAATGTGTTTTCTGGTGACATTTATCACAAGTAGAGTTCCCAGTAGCATTTCTGACACCAGTTATGAAATTCTGAGATTCTCTGCCGATGACTTTTTCGAAGATCAGAGATCTGGGTCTGGCACCCTTGCTGCCCTGGATCCAGCTTGTGTAAATGCTAAATGAATGGAGCACCGAGAAAAGACATCTATTTAAGATGAAAAGGACTTGGCTAGTTTCTGCTTCGCCAGTAGTTCACAGGTTTTAGTGTTTGTCTTTCTTATCGTATACTTTTCAGTTCCGGTCGCAAAGGATTCTTTGAGAGGGGACATTTCCAGCTACTGTCCTTTCTTTTCCTGAAAGGAGTGTTTTAAGAGCACCCAAGTGATCTCCACAGCTGGACAAGGCAGTTTGGGAGTCAGATGTAGGCCAAAGATGAATGAAGATGATTAAATTGGTCTTATGGCAAATGCCTATGGACTTTGTATACCAACAAAAGCAGGGCAGGACTCAAGATGTGTACTCTGCGGGGTTACCTTGAAAATTTCCCAGTCCGTTCAGAGAGTGTTCAGAAGTGACCTATCAGTCTCTTTGCTATTTTTAACTGTTTTGATAGTACTGCTGTAAATGCCAAGACTAGAACAATCTTACCGACCGATCTTACCTTCCCTCATCCAGATAACTAACCTTTCAGGAAATTCTGTACCAAGATTTTTCAATTCCCTTTGAGCACATTGCTTACATGGTGAGAAAGGAGTCACTGAGACTTCAGAGATTCATTCCGTTGGATGTTTTGCCAAGGGGCTGAATGATTTTCTTCTCGGGGCATCTAGAATGAACAGTGTGTACAAGTAGGTCTTTTCTAAGGAGGAGGATAACTAAGGTATTGAGTTGGAAGGTCACCACAGGGCCACTGTCTGGTTCACCGGGCATTTCTGAAGTGCCACCTGTGTTCTCAGTGAATCGCTCACATGGCCTGGCACAGGACGTGGGCACAGGACGTGGCCCACACTGCCCTGGCACTTTTCTAGTTACTTTGTTTTAAGGCAAATGGTGTAAGTGCTTGATAATAATTCAGAGCTGAAAGGCGGTTGCTTCCAACATTGCCTTCCTCTGTTTTGGGATAAAATCTCTCCCTGTATGTAATCCTAGAAGAGCTGAGGAGTGAACAGCACTGTCCATGGGGACAGAAATCATGGCTAAGAATAACTTCTAGTTCAAATGAACGGCTCTTAAAATGTCCCTGACATACACCTACCCGTGACTCAAATACTGGTAAGGAGCCCATTTTACTATGGAAATGAAACATACTCAGAGTGCCCTTTTAAATATTAATTCTCCTTCTTCATAATAGTCCGTAGTCAGCAGGAGGCAAATGGCCGACAGATTTACTGACCCCAGTGAGGAAATTCTCAAGGAACATGGAAGGAACATCTGTTTCTTAATACAAATGCCTCTTATTAAGAGGGGCGAAAGATATTTTGACAAGATTTCCTGAACGTCTGAGAACTTGTTTTAAGCCCTAATAACAGCAAAGTGTCTTAATCATCTAGGAAAGCCTTCAGCATCATGAGCTAATAGAACTGCACGGCATGTCTTTGCAAATGTCTTAGACTCTGCTTTGTACACTGAGGGTAGGATTTTATCCATGAACCAAATAATCTTAATGTTAAACATTTCATGTTATGATTCCCCTCAGCTTTTCTAATTAAAAAAAAAAAATCTAAAGGTATAAACAAAAGAAACTAATTTTGCTGTAGAACTAGGTAGGATTCGTTTTAATAGGCAGTCATTTCACTGTGCCTGGATTTCTGAGCAGTAACTTCGGAGTCCTAAACTTGAATTTGAACTGCATTTATTCACACGGTTCCCTGTGGGAGTAAATGCCCCTTCCACAGAATCAAAGATGGTCTCACCGTGGCCGTTTCTGAGATGGCCTGAATGTGGCCAACATGAGGCAAGGAACGTCAGATTCACGAGATAGTATCAGTGAGGTCAGTAGCCTTTACACAGGATTATTAGGATGGCAATATGAAAATTGGAGAAAGGCTTATGGTAAGTGGAAAATAGCCTAGAGGTCTATACGCTTGGACTGCAGCTATGTAAGAGTATCTGTGCGTGTGCACCAGAGGTGGAAGCTGATACGGAAGTAATTGCGGGTGCATAGGATGATCATGTGATACCTTTTTGCTCTACTTTTAAAGAATGTTGTTGGTTTTTGAGTTTTTTTAATGTTTCTTTATTTTTGAGAGAGAGAGAGAGAGAGAGAGAGAGAGAGAGAGCGCACAAGTGGAGGAGGGGCAGAGAGAGAGGGAGACACAGAATCTGAAACAGACTCCAGGCTCTGAGCCGTCAGCACAGAGCCAGATGTGGGGCTCGAACTCACAGACCGTGAGATCATGACCTGAGCCAAAGTCGGGTGCTTCACCGACCGAGCCACCCAGGCACCCCTTAAAGAATGTTTTTGATGTTATTATGTTGACTTTTTAAATGATGGTGATAAATCCAACACTAAACTAATTGAAAAACCTGGACATTTTTTCCCATAGTAATTCCTCATAAAATTGGCCGAGTCATAGAAGGAAGTCCAGCCGATCGCTGTGGAAAACTGAAAATTGGAGATCACATCTCTGCGGTGAACGGGCAGTCCATTGTTGAACTGTCCCATGATAGCATCGTTCAGCTGATCAAAGATGCTGGTGTCACCGTCACACTAACGGTCATTGCTGAGGAGGGTAAGGAACCGGTAAATTTGCTTCCGGCAAACTCTCTGAGCAGCACAGAGCCTGCTGAAGGCAGTGGCTTCTTCGAGCATTGCCAGACTCACTGCAGTGATAGAACCATTTATATACCCCGGAGTCTCCTATTTTGCCTCTTCCATTTAATGAATTTAAAAGACAGTTTATTAAAAAGTTGTCAGTAGCTCAGGAAAAATAACCCAGCTAGCTAGTGAGCGGCGGCCGTCTATTTGTGTGCCGGAGAAGCAAGCACCCAGAAGTGAAAGAGATCGGGAATACTTTTCAGATCTCATTTTCTTAAAATGATGTCTTAAGTTTCTGCTTGCTTGAGCGAGAGGAAATCCTCTAAAGATTCAAAGAAAGTCGCTGTTGCTATCAAGCCTTTCATGTGAGGTCCGTGCCGTAGAGTGCCTGTCCTCGGGGCCGGGCTTTGTTCTGGGCAGCTGCCGTCTAAATGGGAAGCGGGCTATGTCGGAACAGCCAGTAAATAGGGCAGAAAATGCATTCAGTGTCTTGCCTCCCTTTAAAGCTGCCTTCTGGTCATTAAGAGTTCCTAATTAGGAACCATTTTGAATAGCACCAGTTCATGGGCTCTGTTTATGAATTACAAGGTAACACAGTTACGTAACGCACATCTCATTTTTCCTGAGTTTGCAAAACTCACGAGGAGAAGCCCAAAGTAGCAGAATTAGGAAGGGTTAGTCTTTCACGTTAAGATCCCTCGTAGTGTAATGTGTATTCATGCCCTGCTGTCCCCCATGATCCTCTAATGTAGTCAGTCTTGGGGTCTGTCTTGTCATTCTTGATTCTTCCGTTCTTCTCTCTTCCTGCTGCCCCCTCTCTCGTACATTCATTCATAGTGGAGGCAGTACTCGAATCTCCTCCTGCCCCAGATCCCAGAGGGGCCTTTCCACGTGGACGTGAGCTCTCCAAGCTGCTCTCAGAAGCCTTTTCTAGTCCTCGGACCCCGCAACATCCCCGCCCCTGCCCATTTCCCTTTTCTGTAGCGTTCCACGCTCTGCCCAGCCTCTGTCCCAGAGTCTGCTGCTCCTTTTCCCTAAAAACCTCTTCTGTGGAAGCCCGAGTGCTTCCCTGGTCTCTGCACAGAAAGTGTTTTATGATTTTGCTCCCAGCTTGCCTTTTCAATTTACCCCCCAGTGTTCTTTCCAGATCCACTCTTGAGCGAGGCCTCTTTGGCCTCTGTGCATGTGGGCTTCCTTCCGTGAATCCCACGGCACTCCGTATCCCTGCAGTTCATTGAGCGTCGTTCCCTGTGACTGTCTCCCTGTGGAAATGCTCTGCTCTTTGAAGACAAAACATCGTCAGTTGACTATGATACTTAGTAGGCGCTCAGTAAATGTTTTTTGAGTGAAGAAGCAAGTTAAGGGGCGCCTGGGTGGCGCAGTCGGTTAAGCGTCCGACTTCAGCCAGGTCACGATCTCGCGGTCCGTGAGTTCGAGCCCCGCGTCAGGCTCTGGGCTGATGGCTCAGAGCCTGGAGCCTGTTTCCGATTCTGTGTCTCCCTCTCTCTCTGCCCCTCCCCCGTTCATGCTCTGTCTCTCTCTGTCCCAAAAATAAATAAACGTTGAAAAAACAAAAAAATTAAAAAAAAAAAAAAAAAAAAAAAAAAGAAGCAAGTTAAATGGATGAGTGAACGGATGATTCAGTGAATGAACAAATGAACAGAGTAAAAGTCAGGAGATTTTCCCTTCTTTGCCAGGATCTAGCAGAGGCAATATAAACCCAATAGAAGAAGTAAGGCCTTTGACAGACACCTATTAGGTAGTTGTATGATCTTAAACAAGCCACTTAACAGTTCTACCCTGCAGTTTTGTTTTTCTTTTTTTAATCTATAGAATGGGATGATAATATCTATTTCAGGATCATTGTGAAAATCTGAGGTGAAAATGTACCTAGTCTGCGTAAGTACCCTAAGGTGCTCATCTAATGGTAACTGTGCCATTTCACCCCATCTTGGCCTGACTGACCCCCACATCCAGGTCTCTGCTCAGACCTTCCCACCTAAGTAATAATTTAGTAAGCACTTAATGATGTGGTAGGTGTTACCCTAAATACTTTACGTCTGTTAACTCATTCAGTACACTAATCCTAGGTAGGCACGATTATTTTCCGGTTCCATGGCTGAGGAAACTGAGCCCCTGAGCACTTGGATCACTTGCCCACGGTCACAACACCAGTGACAGAAGCAGTGTTTGAGTCAGTAGACTGGCCCCAGCTCTGTGCTGTCAGCCGCTGTGCCTTCCCTAACCACAGGATCCAAAATAACCCTGCCCCGCCCGCCCCAGGCCCCTCACCCCTCGCCCTGCTCCCTCTGCTTCGCCACACTTTTCTCTGAGATTATTGAACCTGTGGTCTATTTGTTCATTGTCCTCTCCCCCACCAGAATGTAAAGTCATAAATTCCCAAAGCTAGAGATTTTGTCATATTCAGTGCTGAGCCCCAAGGGCCTAAAACGATGTTAGGCACGTCATAAGTGCTCAATAAAAATTTTTTTGAAGGCCTTTTGTTACTTAATGTGATTTGGGTCAGATTTCTTTATCTCTGTGCCTTCGCTCTGGTATCTTTACTGCGATCTCGAGAGCCCGCTTTTTAGCCTTAAATGTGTTCCGTGACCCACAAAGAAAAGCAGGCCTCGGTGTCACAAGAAAATTACATTTTAGGCTTGTTTGGAGAACGACGTGTGTAGTATGCTTCTATCAGCACACATGGCGTGCAGCAGTGAGAGAAGCACCTAGAAGTAATGGAGCTCGCGGTACTGCGGTCACTGTTTCTCTAACCGTCTGTAAAAAGGACCAGTGACTTGTCTCTAAGGCCAACACAGAAGGCATTGGTGTGAAATACATACAAATTAAATGAAAAATAAAAACAAAAACAGGACGCCCGGGTGGCTCAGTCGGTTGAGTGTCCGACTTTGGCTCAGGTCAAGATCTTACAGTTTGTGGGTTCGAGCCCCGCGTTGGGCTGTCTGCTGACAGCTCAGAGCCTGGAGCCTGCTTCAGATTCTGTGTCTCCCTCTCTCTCTGCCTCTGCCCCGCTCCACGCTCTGTCTCTCTCAAAAATAAATAAACATTAAAAAAAAATTTTTTAATAAAAAATAATTTTAAAAAAACAGGCATAAAATTATTCCGTCCAGTCATTATAACCTTTTCTAAATGCTGACTCTCAGTGTCTATCGGCATCTTATTGCGACTGACCCAGGAACCACACGTTGACGAGCCTTGAAATAGATGACTTGGGAACAGACCGCTTCTTTCTCTTAGTTTAATTTTTTTTTGTTTTCCAAAATTACCCTTGACTGTTGATAGTGTTTCCTTAGAGAGGTTATCCACAATTGCTCAGTCATTTTTCTTAAAAATTAACTTTGACACTGGTCCAAATGCTTGGGGACGTACCCAAGATTTTCTATATAATGCTGATCAGTGTTTAGGAAAAATAGAAAGGAAAAAATAGAAAGGACACTCCTTAGCAATGTATACTTTAAAGTCTATTTCATGTGTCAGCAAAGCCTGTTAAAGACAATCACGTTTGACAGGTAAAATCACATTTCAGTGGTTACACCTTATTTTATTGTATACTCAAGTTTTATTAAACTATGGAAGTATTCAAAATCCCTTCTTTTTCGGGGCACCTGGGTGGCGCGGTCGGTTAAGCGTCCGACTTCAGCCAGGTCACGATCTCGCGGTCCGTGAGTTCGAGCCCTGCGTCGGGCTCTGGGCTGATGGCTCGGAGCCTGGAGGCTGTTTCCGATTCTGTGTCTCCCTCTCTCTCTGCCCCTCCCCCATTCATGCTCTGTCTCTCTCTGTCCCCCCAAAAAAATAAATAAACGTTGAAAAAAAAAATTCAAAATCTCTTCTTTTTCTAAGGAAAAAAAAAGTAGAAACTGTCTCTTCTGTCCATAAAAATCCCATCCATGGAGTTTATTAGTCTTCCAAGTTTCTCGTTGTGTTCAGTATAAGATCTATCAACTGCACCAAAGAGTCAAATGAGTATTTATAGCCCTAAAGCTGTTTTCAGAGATCACACGTTTGGATCAGCACCTACAGCTACATTACTTCCTCTCTGATACCGCTCCCCTGCTGTCCCCTGCTGTCCCCTACTGTCCATAAGCCATTCACTGTTAATAGATAAGACAGTTACCAAAAAAGACAGTTCCTTCCATTCTTTTTGTCCCCTCTTACCAGATACCATTTGATGTTTAAGCTTATTTTGCCAAGGAAATGGTTACCTAAGTTCCCAAGCCATGTGTCATGTCTGGTGTGACACGCCCCAGCGTATTCGTAGCTCAAGAGTCCTGCTCTAGCCCACAGTTCCACCACCTCGGCCCCTACCGTGCTGACTTGTGCTCAAGGACGGGACATAAACGCCTTGTATTTGGCTGTCCTTGCTCATTTTAAAGAAATCTTTAAGTTGTGTTATTCCTCAACATTGATTTCTACTTCTGTGTCACGTCTTGTCTGTTCCATTTTTTTTTTTTTTTTTTTTTTCTTTAACGTTTATTTATTTTTGAGACAGGGAGAGACAGAGCATGAACTGGGGAGGGTCAGAGAGAGGGAGACACAGAATCCAAAGCAGGCTCCAGGCTGTGAGCTGTCAGCACAGAGCCCGACACGGGGCTCGAACCCACGGACCGCGAGATCATGACCCGAGCCGAAGTCAGCCGCTTAACCGACTGAGCCACCCAGGCGCCCCTGTCTGTTCCATTTTTAAGAGTGACCCAAGTTACCAAAGGCTACCGAGGACTCTGTTAGGATGGCCCTGGTAGTGTCGCCACGAATACTTGGTTTTGTTTTCCATTTAGTTATCTGTTTGGTCCCATGCGTCTCCATTTTCCGTGTCATTTCTCTCCCTACTCCCACTGGCCAACCATTCCATTGTGCTGTATGTGCCTCGTTTTATTTTTAAAATACATATCTGTGTGTGTGTGTTGGCATTCATTCATTCATTTTAAAGAGAGTGTGCAAGTAGGGGAGGGGCAGAGAGAGAGAGAGAGAGAGAGAATATCTTAAGCAGGCTCCATACTCAGCACAGAGCCCAACGCAGGGCTTGACCCTGGAATTATGACCTGATCCAAAATCAAGCGTCGAATGCTTAACCAACTGAGCCACCCAGGTGCCCCGGCATTTATTTTTCAGTCACATAGATAGCATCATGTTACAGATTTTATGTTGGTTTTCTTCTCCAAATTCTCAAAAAATTCTCACTTTATTGTTCCAGGATCCAATCCAGATCCTGTGGCATTTAGCTGCCATATCTTTTTTCCTGAGTGATGTAGTATCTCATTATAGTCTTGATTTTTGTTTCCCTGATGCCTAACGATGTTGAGCATCTTTTCGTGTGCTCTTGGCCATTCATATATCTTTTTTGGAGAAGTGTCTCTTCAAATCTCTTCCTCAGTTTTGAATTGTCTTCTTTGTTGTTGAATTAGAAGACTTCTTTATATATTCTGATATTAGATCCTTAACAGATAGATGCTTGCAAGTCTTGTCTCCCATTTTGCAGGTTGTCTTTCCACTTTCTTCATACCATCCTTTGATGCCCAGAAGTTCAATGTCGATGATGTCTAAATTATCTATGTTTGGTCTGGTTGCTTAGGCTTCTGGTATCACAGCACCGTGTGATTTTAAGATTTATCCATGTTGCTGGATGAACATAATCCATTGTTTTTAACTACCTGACCATTTTCCATAATGTATATTTACCACATATCACCTGCCCCTCCCTCACAGACAACCACTTTGTCTCCGGTCCTCATTATCATAAACTCTCTGGATACACCCGCATATACGTACCTAATACGTGCCTAATGTGACCAGGTACTGACCGACTGTCCTCCATAATTGTTGCACCTTCACCCCCACCAGCAGGCCATGGAAGCTTCCTACACCTTTATGTGTCCGTCAGTGCCTGGCGTGAGCCTGCTTTCAAACCAGCCGCAGTGTGGGAAGTGTCCTCTCATTCGTGTTTAATTTGCATTTCTTTCATTACCCATTAATTTAAGCGTCTCCTCAAATGCTTGTTTTGGGGCTTTTTTTTCTTGTGAGTTACCTCTTCATATCTGTTACTCATTTTTCTTTTTTTTTTTAATATTTATTTATTTTGAGAGAGAGAGAGAGTGCAAGCAGGGGAGGGACAGTGAGAGAGAGAGAGAGAGAGAGAGAGAGAGAGAGAGAGAGAATCCCAAGCGGGCTCCATGCCATCAGTGCAGAACCCAACGAAGGGCTCGTTCTCATGAACCATGAGATCACGACTGGAGCCGAAATCAAGGGTCAGATGCATAACCGACTGAGCCACCCAGCTGCCCCTCCTTTACTCCTTTTTCTTGTGCGATTTCAGTCTTTTTCTTATTGATATTTAGAGATTCCTTGGGATAGGTATTAGTCCAATTTAGTTTAAAAAAATTTTTTGAGAGGCTGCATGCTCAAATGAGGGAGGGACAGAGAAAGAGAGAGAGAGAGAATCCTAAGCAGTCTCCTTGCTTGGTGCAGAGCCCAACGTGGGGCTTGATCTCACGACCGTGAGATCATGACCTGAACTGAAATCAAGAGTCCGACACTTAACCAGCTGAGCCACCCAGGCATCCCAGTGCAATTTAATTTGAGAAAGTACAAAGATCTTTTCCTGTCATCTGTATGTTAACTTTACCATCGTGCCCTCCACTGTACAGAGATTCTTAATTTAGATATAATCACATTGGCCAATTTTTTCCTTATGACTTAGGCTTTTGAAGTTTCATTTAAGACGTGTTCTCCTTACCCACCCCATGTCACAGAGATTTTCTCTTATATCATCGTCTGCTAGATTTATAATTTTACATTCAGTTCTTTAATGCATCTGGTGCCTCCCTTTTATTTGTAGTTTTAGGAAGGATCCAGCTTTATTTTTTTATTCTTACACTGAGCGGGCTTTTATAGCACCAGCTATCAGATAACACTTCTTTTCCTCATTGATCTATGCAGCCACCGTTCCTGTGTGTTTGCATCCCCTTCCAACATGAGTCTCCTAGCTGTTCTGTGCTATTGATTTATCTGTTCTTGGGTCAATTTACATATGTATTTCCTGACAGTAATATACATAATACGTGTTTTAATGTGTGTGTGTGTGTGCACGTATGTATATCCACACACACTTTTTAACAAATCTGTAGCTTTGTGGTAGGTCCCAATATCTTGTCTGTTAAGGCAAGCTTTTATCCACCCGCCCCCTACACACACTCCAAATGGACGAGATATTCATGAAACTCTTCCCTGTAAAATTTTAGAGCAAATTATTAAGAAACCCAACTGCGTGTTTTATTCGGATATATTGGATATATATTAACTTCGGGGGAATTTATACCTTTAACTATTAAGTTACCCCGCCTAAGAGCCTAGGATGTCTCCATCATTTGTGCCCCTTACTGGAGTTTGAGGAGGTACTCTTACACAGTTCTCATTTATTCTTGCAGAGGATGAGTCACGATCCATTGTAATGTCTGTATCCATAGTTTAACTACGGGATTTTGTGTTTCTTCGTCTGATAATACACTTTCTCCTTAAATAATTACATACAGAGACTCCCGCAAAAATTTAATCCTCACTGAGGGAGTGATCTGCTTAACCCATTGCTTTACTATCTGAAGAACTTTCAGATAAAATGGAGAGAGAACATAAGCCTGTTTGGCATCATGGAATAAATATTTAACTTTGTGAAGTGGAACGGCTCTTACCACGGAAGTAAATCGGAGAAGCCATGCAACATGGGTTGAAGGACTAACACTGGAAAAAATACCAGTGATGGAAAGTTTTATTTAACCAGGAAGAGGACAAGGAAAGAACACGTGACTGAAAGAGGAAGCACCAGTGTGTGGTTCCTTGTGCTGCAGTGACATCTCTCACCGAAGGGAAGGGTAGAGGAAAAGCTGAAATTGATCAGCTTATTTGTACTGTCCTGAACTTAAACACCTGTCATTCTGGCCAAGCCAAAAAGTTATCTAAATTGGACTTCTACTAAGGTACAAGCATCTCCCAGTCATCCTGTCCATAGAAGTAATTTCTCCCATCAGTTTCCGTTCCCTTTAAAATGGTGGCCACGAATGTATAATGACAGACAAGAATTCAGCTACAGAATGGGCACTCAAGGTTAGAGGCACGTAACTTGACATTGATGGTACCCTGTAAGCCAAAGTGGACGGACATCTGGGGATTTCTTGTGGGTGCAGGAATATAAACATACATGAGGTGTGATCCCTGCGCTCGAGGAGTGCATGCTCTAGCAAGAGAGGCCGGTATCGGGCTCGCTCTGAAAGGATGCGGTAAATGCTATGAAGACAGTGTGCTGAAGGGAACCACAGGTGAGATTTCACAGAGAAGGTGACACTTTGAAGAGGAGCTTCAGTGGGAAGGCAGATGTGCCCAGGTGATAAGTTTGGACAGTATCTTATGAGCAATAAATAGTTACCACAGGTTTTTAAGTAAGGCAGAGGCGGGTTTCAATTTATATGTTAGGGCTGGGATCCAGGATGTGGATTGCAGGTAGGATTGGTAGCAAGGAGGCCAGCAAGGAGGGCCAGCATAAGTAACTTGTTAAGCTAAAGAGGAAAATAAAATTCATGATAGTAATTTCTATAATTTTTTTTTTTTAATGTCTATTCATTTTTGAGAGACAGAGAGGGACAGACTGTGAGTGGGGGAGGGACAGGGAGAGAGGGAAACACAGAATCCGAAGCAGGCTCCAGGCTCTGAGCTGTCAGCACAGAGCCCGACGCGGGGCTCGAACTCATGGACTGTGAGATCATGACCTGAGCCAAAGTCGGATGCTTAACCGACTGAGCCACCCAGGCGCCCCCATGATAGCAATTTAAAAGAGCAACCAGGGGCGCCTGGGTGGCGCAGTCGGTTAAGCATCCGACTTCAGCCAGGTCACGATCTCGCGGTCTGTGAGTTCGAGCCCCGCGTCGGGCTCTGGGCTGATGGCTCAGAGCCTGGAGCCTGTTTCCAATTCTGTGTCTCCCTCTCTCTCTGCCCCTCCCCCATTCATGCTCTGTCTCTCTCTGTCCCAAAAATAAATAAACGTTAAAAAAAAAAAAAAAGAGCAACCAGTGGCACCTGGGTGGCTCAGTTAGTTAAGCATCTGATTTTGGCTGAGATCATGATCTTACAGTTCATGAGTTCAAGTCCTGAATCAGGTGAGCTCAAGCCCTGCTTTGGGTGAGCACTCCTTTCTTTTCTTTTCTTTTCTTCTTTTCTTTTCTTTTCTTCTTTTCTTTTCTTCTTTTTTCTTTTCTTTTCTTTTCTTTCTCTTTCTTTCTCTCTCTTTCTCTCTCTCTCTTTCTCTCTCTCTCTTTCTCTCTCTCTTTCTTTCTCTCTCTCTCTTTCTCTCTCTCTCTTTCCTTCCTTCCTTCCTTCTTTCTTTCCTTCCTTCTCTCTCTCTCTCTCTCTCCCTCCCTCCCTCCTCCCTTCCCTTCCCTTCCCTTCCCTTCCCTCTCTCAAATGAAAATAAAGTAAGAGCAACAGATTTCCATTTCTCTCTCTCTCTCTCTTTCTCTCTCAAATAAAAATAAAAGAGCAACAGATTTCCATTTCCCCCCACCTTCTCCCAAAAAAGTTCACACACCACTCTTCCTTTCTGGAGCACTTGACTTTAGAGTGTTGAACATTTTTAACAAGTAAGGTAAAATTTCAGAATGTGCACTTTAAGAAAAATATAACCTCAAATAAGATTTCATCATTTTGAGGATTATGATAATGTTAATCATAATAGAAACATGTACATAATGGGTAGATGCCAGGCACTGTCTGAAGCATGAACATTTATAAGCTTGTTGGATAACAATAACCCCATGAGGTAGCTATAATTCCTTTTATGGGTGAGGTGATTAGAAGCACAGGGAATGTGAGTAATTTCCTCAAGAACACACAGCTAGTAAATAATAAGAGGCTTAACCCCTGTCAGTCGTGCTGCAGAGTTCATGGCTATGCTATTCACTAAGCTATGCTCCCTCTCTCTCGTATTTTCAATATCCTATGTTTAGGGGAGCCTGGGTGTCTCGGTTAAGCATGCGACTTTGGCTCAGGTCATGATCTCACAGTCTGTGAGTTCGAGCCCCGCGTCGGGCTCTGTGCTGACAGCTCAGAGCCTGGAGCCTGTTTCAGATTCTGTGTCTCCCTCTTTCTCTCTCCTCCCCCACTCATGCTCTGTCTCTCTCTTCTCAAAAATAAATAAACGTTAAAAAAATTTTTTTAATATCCTATGTTTAACATATGGACAAGATAAGCATTCGGAAATTTCAGCTTGACGGATTAGGAGTGTGACAGCCTTAAGAGTCTCCCCTACCTGTCATCTCCCATGACCTGCCACCCGGAGGCAGGTGGTTCCCACGCTTGGTCATGAGACCTGCCTTCAAGGAACAGCAGCAGGTGTGGAGCCACTGGCGATGATACAGAAAGAAATGTTCAGTTTTGTCCCCTGTATTTGTGCTTTCAGAAAACAGAAGCAGTGAAGCCTTTGTCGACATTTGTCGACACTCGGGATGATTCTATAAGTGTGTCTTTGGTATTTGTGCCAGGCAGAGCAGTTGCTCCTCTGTGAACGATGTGGGTTAGAGGCGTGCGTGCAGTTCGCAGACTGGCTGCTGTGTCCAGCACTCCTGAGACCTGGTGTTTGCTGGGTGCGGGGCGTGCGCTCCAGAAGCCCATAGAATGGGGCTGCCGGATGGCTCCTGGAGCTCCGTCTTCTCGATGCTGTTGTTGAGTATGTACACTTCCGATTTCCTTGTTGTGCGGATGACCAAAACAAGGCGGAAGAGGCAAGTGTGTGCGGTAAGAATAGGGCTCCTGTTCTCTTCACACCTAAGCAGTGATCACAGCCACAGGGAGGAAATGGTAACATCCCAGTTCCAGACAGCCGGCCACAGTGCTGCTCGTGCCGAAGTCACTAGGGTCGGGAACCCTCTGTGACGGTCTCACTCCCGTAGAGCACTTGGCCTCCACGTCTTTATGTACAAAGGGTCATGTTTCCTGTTTCCTCATTTGAACAGAGCATCACGGCCCGCCGTCAGGAACAAACTCCGCCCGGCAAAGCCCCGCCCTGCAGCACAGACCCATGGGACAGTCACAGGCCAACCACGTACCTGGGGACAGGTGAGGCTGCTCTCCCCAGGTGCGGGCTCCTCCCTCTCATTTCCCCCTTCTTCCGTACGCACCCCCCCCCCCCCCCCCCCGTGAGGTCAGAATGAGAACTCTCGTGTTTTCCACCCTCAGATACCTTCCCAGTTCCCCCCGCTCCCTCGGTACCTCATCCCTCCTCCAGCCTCATCCCAGGGCTCAACACAGTCATCCCATCATGTCCAACAAGTGGGGACTGGAGAGAAAGAAGCGACAGCTGCCTCTGGCTCCGCCACGCTCGGTCCCCCTGATTTTGGCAGGGAACCCCAGACCCACACGCATTGCTGTCTTCTCAGCCTGCCCGAGCGGTACCTGTAGGCACTTCCTCACCTCTTTTGTTGAAAATATTAGCCATGAAACAAAAGCGAGGTTGTCACAAATTCAGCATCTCCGCGGGCATCGGCGCTGGGGAGAGCTATTTCTCCCCGGCAGGGTCAGCTCCTCTGCCCTCTGGTTCAGCTGCTTGAGCGCAGCTTTCCTTGACAAAAACTGCACCGAGACGCCCTCAAAATAAAAACCAGACCAAACCAACGTGGGATGTGGACAGAGCTGACGCAGCTGTTGACCGCCAGACGCACCTAGCGTCTCTGGCTCTCGACGCAGTCTGCCTTTCCGGCGGCCGCTCGGGAGAGTGGCAAGCTCAGCTTTGAAAAGAGACTAACCTGCCTTGGCTTTCAGAGTGTTTTCATTCTCTCTGTCCCGGGAGTGACTGGATTTCTCTGTTCGTAGAGGTGCCGTAGAAGGCGAAATCGGGAAAGACGTCTCCGCCTCTTACCGACACTCATGGTCTGACCACAAGCACCTTGCCCAGCCTGACGCCGCCATGATTTCCGTCGTAGGCAGCCGGCACAATCAGGTAAGCAGCTACCCCCCAGGTGCAAACTGTTCTTTTCAGTGGCTAAACCGCTGACACTGGTGAGTTTTTCTTTTTAAAGAACCTAGGGAAAGCCTTTTATTGTTTTTATTTAGAGAGAGAGAGTGCGCATGTGAGCACATGCAGGGCAGAGAGAGAGAGAGAGAGAGAGAGAGAGAGAGAGAAAGAGAGAGAACCCCAAGCAGGCTCAGTGCTGTCAGTGCAGAGCCCGACATGAGGCCCGGTCTCACGAACTGTGAGATCACGACCTAGGGCAAAAATCAAGAGTCGGACGCTCAACCGATTGAGCCACCAGGCAGCCCAACACTGGTGAATTTGTCTTGCGAATCAGTTCGGATACATTCGTCCCCCAAATGTCTTGCTGTGTGTTTGGCATTCCCTTAGCTTCCCTGAGAGAGTGTAAAGGGTAAAAAAGCTTACCCTGATGTTGGAGAAATAAGCACCCCCAGTCAGGTACTTAGAAATAGCAGGGTTTGAGTTCATCAAAGTAGGGTTTGGGTTGGGGTTTTCTTTTTCTTTTTTCAGGAAAATTAGTCATAATCTCCTTAAAGGAAGCATTTCTCCAAACTCTTTTCTCTGATAGTTCTGTTGCCCATTGACCAAATAGTGGGGAAAAAACATACAATCTTCACATTAACTTGGGCTGCATTTGTAAAAAATTAGGCAGCTCTTCGACCCAAACTCCCATTCCTTTCTTATGATCTAGAAATGCACACGCACTGTATAAATGCTGTCTTCCAGCGACAAAGGTAGCCTTTCTTCAAACTGTCAGTAAAGCAGTCCACGAAAACTTGTTTTCCTTACGCTCTTTCTCTTCCAGAGCCTTGGCTGTTACCCAGTGGAGCTAGAGCGAGGCCCCCGGGGATTTGGGTTCAGCCTCCGCGGGGGGAAGGAGTACAACATGGGGCTGTTCATCCTGCGTCTGGCTGAGGAGGGCCCCGCCATCAAAGACGGCAGAATCCACGTGAGTTCGCTTCCGTCCACAGCCTTTGCTTCTGGCTCCAGACCGGGAACTACTGGAAACAGTTGATCAAAGGGAGTGCGGAAACCCCCCAGAGCTAAGCAGCCAGGTTTTTCCATCACAGAACCTGAGAGCAGCCGCTCCTGGTTTAGACGTTCTGACCCCCGGCGATTCCGTGTCCTCCCTCGAGAGTGCTAGGCTGTAGCTCGGTGACGCTGTCCTCACCGTCTTGACTTTGGTCCATAAGGAAATTTACTTTTTACTGACATCATCCACATTTGAGGGCAAATGGACTCATAAATAAAATATCCTTTTCATCTTATTAAAAGTCTTGGAAAAGCCAGGATAAAACAGAATCTTCAACTTCTTTCCAGAAATAATAGGCCCAGGATTTTTTTTTTTTCCTCCTAGCTACCCTACAGAGGTAGCCAGAGATCAAAAAGCATGACTCTCCGAATCTTGACTATGATCTGAAAGACTAGAATTCGCATGGGTCGTGATCCATCATAGTTGCCCTCAATTCTGAAACACTAGCTTTGGACAGGGCAACTGCAGACCAGATTGTTTATGGGTCTGCACATAAGGTATTTTCCCTCTTTCTCTGAACATTACTTAAAGAGGAATCTTATAGAGGGGACATGTGCTGGCTTCGATTTTTTAAAAAAAAAATAGCCCACTGGCATCCCGTTAGTTTATACATTAGATTTTACATTTAATGTACATTAAATTTTAAATTCCAGACAGCCTCCCCCCTACTACTCAAGAGAACTTTGGACTTGCTCCCTCTGCCACCAGTTGGCATCTGGGAAGATAATTTTTTTTTAATCAGATGGTATATTCTAATAATGATTGCAGTTCTGAATTTTCCACATCACTGCCCCGTTCCCATGACTCATTTTGTAAACATGTGTCAAGTGTCTGCTTTACCCAAAGCTTTATGAGTGAGAACTGAATGAACTGGGAGAAGGGGTAGCCCTAAACCAAATAAGACCCCACCCCTCTTCAAATGACCAGACCTGTGCACAAGGTCAAAAGGCGGGGAGTATGAGTGGCTATGAGTGGAGATTTCATATGAGTGGAGAATGGGTGGCATTAGAAAGTGGGTTAGGATTTCAGTAGAGAGAGCTTGGTCTTTTTTCTTCCCTCTCTCTCTCTCTCTCTTTTTTTTTTTTTTTTTTTAAATCTGGGTATACTTTAAATCTGCCAGTTTTTATTTTAAATTTTTTTTTTCAACGTTTATTTTTTTGGGGACAGAGAGAGACAGAGCATGAACGGGGGAGGGGCAGAGAGAGAGGGAGACACAGAATCGGAAACAGGCTCCAGGCTCTGAGCCATCAGCCCAGAGCCCAACGCGGGGCTTGAACTCACGGACCGCAAGATCGTGACCTGGCTGAAGTCGGACGCTTAACCGACTGCGCCACCCAGGCGCCCCTAAATCTGCCAGTTTTTAAAAAAAATCTCCCATTGTATTGTCACAAAAAAACCAATCAAACAAAAAACTAGGATATAATTTTTAAAGTTTTTTTTAATGTTTGTTTATTTTTGAGACAGAGACAGAGCATGAGCAGGGAAGGGGTAGAGAGAGAGGGAGACACAGAATCTGAAACAGGCTCCAGGCTCTGAGCTGTCAGCACAGAGCCCGATGTGGGGCTCGAACTCGCCAACTGCGAGATCATGACTGAGCCACCCAGGAGCCCCAAAAACTAAGATATAATTTTCAAAAGTTGGTTCCAAATATAACCCTCAGATGCACTAATCTCACAAAACAAATAAAAGGCAAACAGGCCTTAACGCAGACAAAGTCTGTTTCTAAAACATGTCATTCTTTACAAATGAATGGGAGCTTCGGACTTTCAGGGTTAAATCAACTCTCATTTCAAAAGTGAGATCTGATGTTTGAAAGGGAGCTATTACTACCATGCCCAGGTTTGTTGCAAACTCTAAGAAATCAGCTTTTCAGAGAAGAATTCTTTCTCTGGCTACTAAATTATCAAAATCTTGACTTGCTAAGGATCATGGCTGCTTTGTACTAATGACAACTTACTCTGGTGCCACCGCCCAAATGATGAGAGTTTATCTCCAGCAGACTCACACTGCAAGGTGACCTGGGCATCCCTTTCTGCCCCATCCTCCTGCCTCCCTTCTCTCCTCCCTCTCTTTGTTAGGCTGATATCTGTACTTTGTGTCCTGTGCCTAGTATTTATTTCAGTATCTTCAGTCCTTTTATTTTTAGAGAGAGAGAGTGCAAGCAGGAGAGCGGGGCAGAGACAGAGAGAGAGAGAAAGGGGGGTGGGGGGAGGGAGAATCTCAAGCAGGCTCCTTGCCCAGTGAAGAGCCTGACGCGGGGCTTGATCCCACGATCCTGGGATCATGACCTGAGCCGAAATCAAGAGACAGACACTCAACCAACTGAGCCACCCAGGCACCCCTCCAGTATCTTCAGTCCTGATCTGGGGCCTGAATATTCATACTAGATGCTCTGTAGACATTTGTTGGAAGTGTAGAATGGATGACAAACACTAATGAGAGAATTGGGTTTTTTTTCAAAATCAGCTCCCAAAACTTATTACTGGGTAGACAGGACATGAGATAGATGAAGTTAGCAGGCAATGTAATAGTGTCATTCAGGAAAAAAAGAAAATGGGAGCCTGTGATATAGATGGAAAAACGCTGAGAGTCAGGGGCATCTGTACGTTTAGTGAGTCCTAAGCCATCCGTAAATCTGGTCGAGATCTGAGGAGGACAGAAAAAGGTGTTCTGGGCAAAGGCAATGAGATCAGCTGAGTGGGAAAGTCTCACATTCGGGAATAGTGTCAGATTTAGTTAGATCTTTACTGCAGGACAGAATCAGATTTAGAGAATGTCGTCTGTCGTCTTCCAGGTAACATGTGTTTTCACTGAGTTTTAGCCCCACAAAAACCCTTTAAGGTAGGTGGCATTTTCCCCACTTATAGATGTAAAACTGAGGCTCTGGGAGACTAAGTCCCTTGCTGGCCTCACTCAGCCTGTGATGGCTGTGGTGTGGCCCAGATCTTTGGTCCTGTGAGCCCAGCCCGGGTGTTTTCACGTCAGGCCACGGCTCATGCCTGTCTGGATTAGATTGTTCCAGAGAAGTATAGAGGTTCTCAGCACCTTCTAAGAGAATGTAAGCAATGTGCTGGAAACATTGTGTAATTTTAATATACACTGTAGTGGCTGTGGTTGACAGAGTAACTTTTTGAGGAGCCTAATTTTTCTCTGTCCCCTCTTCCTACTTCTTCCTTTGGTTCTCCTATTCTCCTTTGTTCCTTTCTTTGCTTTCTCTCTCCTCTCCTCTGTCCCCCATAATTTCATTTTTCAGTAACACAAACTTGAACTGTTATTTGTTCTATTTATCAAAAGATGCATTCTTCATTTTAAACAACAGAATTTTCAAAGAATGTTCACGTTTCCCTCTCACAAGTGCCATTTTTTGTCTGCGGCTTTGTATAGACCAGTCGAGGACTCTTCCCTGCTCTGAGGGCCTGTCTGCCACAAATTTGAAAGCCATGGGGTTCTAGTCTCCTTCCTGCAATGTAGTTTTAAAGTTAAACAAAAATGACACCTGGTGGCAAATCTGTTCAATTACAAGCTTTATTGCAATTTATTCGTCGTACCGAAAGAATCAGAAATATGCAGCTTAGGACACTGAAGTTAAGCCAAAGAATGTGACTGCAATTAAGGGAAACCTCAGTCATGTTTTACAAGATACGCCCAAAGCACACTCCAAATACCGTCTACCTTAATTTCCATTTGTCTCAATCAGCAGGACTGATTTGTCACTTGTCATTTGTATTTATTTCAAATTATTTTTCTTCAATCACTTATTATTAAGGGAAATCTGGGTATTAGCTTTTATCTCACTCATATATTCTGGATATAAGTATTTTTATTCTGTTTATTACTTTTTTCCATCCTATTATGTTTATTATCTTATTTTGGTTAGTTTTTTTTTTAAGTTTTTTCTATGTTAAGTCCACTTATCTTGTCATACCCTCCAATTATTCAAGAGATTCCTTTTTTTTTTTTTTCCATAAATATGCAACAAAACCTTTTAATCTGTTTTCTTTTTCATAGTTGACATGTTTTGCGGTGTATACAGTGGGGGACGGGCTCGGGTAAATCTTCCTCCTGATGCACTTGAAGTCCTTTGGGGGAAAACCAGGAAGTAGATAACTTGAAAAGGAACATCTGCTTGTGTTTGGTGTGTCACCAGGTTTTATCTCATTAAATCCCCGCCCAGACCCCAGGAGGTGGGTACTAATATTGTCCCCATTTCACAGAGAGGAAAATGAGACCCTCCGCCGGCTGGAGGTGGAGCCAGGGGTGAACCACAGACATTATGACTCCAAGGCCCTGCTTCCTGGCCACTGGGCTTCGCTGTATCTGTGGCTACAGACTTTCCTACCAGCTTCTGTTAAATAATTATTGAGTCACCTTCTGTTATTTCTGGATTGTTTTCGTAAGCTCTTACAAATTTTTGAGCTATTTGGAATGTCAGTTTTCCATTGTTCGCTGTTTTGATTTTTTTAATGTCTATTTTTGAGAGAGAGACAGGGTCGGGGTAGGGGAGGGGCAGAGAGAGAGAGAGGGAGACACAGAATGCGAAGCAGGCTCCAGGCTCTGAGCTGTCAATATGGAGCCTGATGTGGGGCTCGAACTCACAAACCACGAGATCATGACCTGAACTGAAATTGGACACTTAACCGAGTCACCCAGGCACCCCTCGGTTTATCTCTTTTAAAGCCAAACAAGCCTCTGCTTGTCACCTTGAAACATTTTTTTATTTATTTTGAGAGAGAGCACGTGCACATGAGTTGGGGAGGGGCAGAGTGAGAAAATCCCAAGCAGGCTCCATGCTGTCAGCACAGACCCCAACTTGGGGCTCGATCTTACCAACTATGAGCTGAAATCAGGAGTCAGACACTTGACTAAGCCACCCGGGTGCTGCTGAAATATATTTTAAAATCACTACCATCGTTGTCTTTTATCAGGTCCTTTTGCAAAAGTGACACTTGACGTATCCATGTTTCCCCCTTTTCTTTTGAAATACCTAGACAGCATTTCTAGTAAATAGCAGAGGTACTGAGGCATCTCATTCTGGTCCCTGGTTTTATGTTACCTAGGGAAGTTATTTTACACTGACGTCACGAGCATACGCCCGTTACTGGTTTTAAATCAGTATTCATATGGATATATTCTCCAAGCTGAAGTTTTTATCTCCGAACATTTCATTCATCTAGTGCCTCATACATCTACAGGCTGTGCTGGCAACATGAAGGGGAGGGGGCAGTTCTCCGTGGAGGCCAGGAAAGGCTTCCACGATGAGGAGCCACCAGCCCGGGTTTTAGAAAATAAATTCCAGATTCAACTCCTCTTGGAAAGTACTCTTCCTAGTGGGTCATTCAGACCCAGCCCTGTGGCATCATGTGGATCATAGAGACCTCACCTCTTCTGGCACTTCTCTTTTGGTTGAAAACTCCAGATCTCATTTGTGATTTCAAGGTGCCCGGATCCTGTTTCCTCCTCACATGCGACTTTCTCCTGTAGGATTTCTACAGAGCAAATAAAGCTGGACGCTGTCTCTTCCCACTGCGGTCATCCATCCGCCCATCAGCTTTAGCAATGACACAGCACCGTGTACAAGTTAGACAGTTTGCAAATGAGTCAGTAAGGTTGAGCAGCTGTCGAGTGGACGGAGCAGAATCGAAGGAGGATGCATAGTTTCATGTTGTTCCTGTGAATGTTCCCTCTCTAGGTTGGTGACCAGATCGTTGAAATCAATGGGGAACCTACACAAGGCATCACGCATACTCGAGCGATTGAACTCATTCAGGCTGGTGGGAATAAAGTTCTTCTACTTTTGAGGCCAGGGACTGGCCTGATACCTGACCACGGTAAGGAAAGGCTCTCACCTCGAGCTGAAAAGTTATGGAGGGGGTGATGACAGAAAAAGAATGTCTGTTTGAAGGGGCTATTTTGCTGGCTAGTTCAAAGGTAAACACCAGAACCATCGAAAGCTACTTACACAGCAGGGTTATTAGAATATTACCAAGTGGCTTCAGGCGTGATTTGTGTTGGGATGGAATATGTTAAGCAATTTCAATAGAAAACTTGTAAGTTGCTTTTATAGAGAAACGTGCTTGTAAAAAAACAAGGACGTCAGAGGCAAGTGATTTAAATGTCATGAAAAACGTTTGAAATCTCTTCAAATGCCACTTACTTCCTCATTGTAAGATCTACTCCCTTAATGGAAGAGAAGTTTCTCTCAATGAAGAGTAGAAGGACTTTAGGCTTCTCTGGTCCCTTGTGGAGAACAAGTTGCTCTGGCCCTACCTGGCGTCAGGGAGGTGGATGGGACTGTCTGTTCTCCTGCACTGGGCTTCAGGTTCCTTGGTTTCATTGTAGGTTTTTGAAATACCACAGGATTTGAACATCATGTTTTAACTGAGAGCACTAGCCTAGAGTACCACACCACCAGGACTTGTCCCTTCTAGTTTCTGCACCCCCGCCCGACCCCGTAGAGCTTCTGAGGGACAAGTATAGACGTGACCTCCTGCGGTCCCCTTCCAGCCTATAATTCTCTGTTATTACCTTCCACCATCTGCTTGTAAACCATACGTTCCCAATGACATCTTTGCTAACTGCGCTGTGATTTTTTTTTTTTTTTTTTACATAGTCCTAGGCCTTTTCTCTTCCTTCTTCAGGTTTGGCTCCTTCCGGTCTGTGCTCCTACGTGAAACCTGAGCAACATTAAGGCTTTCAGGGCTTTTCTTGGTCTTTCCTTAAAAAGACTTGGTAAATTTGCATGTCTTGTAAATCACTTCCTTCTTTTTTTTTTCTTTTTAATTAAAAATGATGCTATTAAATACATCTCTTTCTATCTTCTGCACTTTTCAGTTTCCTTTTGACATTAAATTTGACAGCTTAATGCAAGAAAATTATTTGTAAATGCCCACGAACCTCATTCCGATTACCTCAGTCGGGTGTCCTTGATTAGTGATTTTGGCATATCCATAAGCTCTATCCTTTGATGACAGCCAAATTAGTAAGCTTCTTGGACCAAGTAATTCGGTCCAATTTTATTATTTATTTCTTCTAAGTTTTTTATTGGGCTTTACTACTTAGGAAGACTTTATATATCATATATTATGTAATTAATTATAAACTGGAAAAATGACTACTGTTATTTTGGGTACATTTAAACAACCCACCCTTCGTGCACAAGTACAGCTGTCTATGTAATCTAACTTTATAGAGATGGTAACATACATAAATTTTATTTATGAAATATTCATACTCAGGCTATTTAAGCAGTCAGTACAATTCGAATGGCTGTCAAAGTTCAAAACTTGCTGTCCCTATTTGTTGTAATTCTAAAATTTAATAATGTTCCCCTCAAATCACTTTTTGTAGGTGATTGGGATATTAATAATAATCCTTCGTCTTCAAATGTGATTTATGATGAGCAGTCACCATTTCCCCCAGCGTCACATTCTGCTTCCGTATTTGAGGGGTCCCCCATGCCAGTAACTGAAGAATCTTTAATGAGAGCTCAGATATGTGAAAAGACAGAGGAATTAAAGGGCGGTGTGCCTGAAAAGAAAAGCACTTTAAATGAAAATCAGCCTGATAAAAAGCAGCACTCTTTTCTCCAGAAAAATGTGAATAAAAGGGATCCACCCGGCAGTCATGGGCATGGTGACAAGAAAAATCTCTTAAAAGTAGAAACTGGCGTTACACAAAGAGGTAGATCTGCTAGTCCCAGGAAGCCGGCCAGCCGACATGCAGAAGAACGTTCGGACAAGATTCCCAGTCCTCCCACCACTGACCCCAAGAGAAGACCCAGAGATCGGTCCCTCAGCCCCAGGAAAGGGGACAGTAAAAGTGGTCAGACCGGCACCAGGGCAGGTTCTGGGCAGGATCACTCTGGAAAAAGCAGAGGACGATCTTCAAGCCCAAAGAAGCAGCAAAAGACTGAAGGCAGCAAAGGCCGACCAAATACTGAAGCCAGAGGACTAGAGTCTGAGAGTCAGAGAGGAGGGGGCCGCGCTAGGGATGGTGCTGAGCAGATCTCGGACGGCAGGGAAGGATCAGGTGCTGCCAGGAAAGACACAAAGCAGAGCCAGTCTGGGAAAAACAGGACAAGGTCCCCAGAGAAAAGAAGCAAGAGAACGGATGAAAAGTCTCTTCTGCCCAAAAAGACTAGTAACACTGCTAGTAGACCAGAGTCTGAGCAGGAAGAAGGAAAGAAGGCCACCGTGGGAGAGACAAGTTCTAGCAAGGAGAAAACAGGAGAAAATGTCAAAAAATCAGAAAAGCTGAAGCAGGACCCTGAAGAAAGGATGGTTTTAAACAAAATGGAAGACCCCCGAGGAAAAGAACAAGAGGCAGCCGACAAAAACAGAGAGGGTGGAGGGTTCCAACCTGAGAGCGCTTCTCCCGTTAGGAAAACACCAATCACTCCAGGGCCCTGGAAGGTGCCAAGTGCAAATAAAGCCACAGGCACTACTGGTGTGGCCGAGAAACGGCTGTGACCTTTGGTATAAAACAAAGAAAAACAAGTCGTAATTTTTCCTTTCTAAAAAGCAGCATTTTTCAAAAACAAAAGTCATTTTTTTTTCCAGAAATTCTGAAACACACACATTTTACTTTGAACATCAAGTTACCCAGGCTGCATGAAGGGCCTTCAGGACTGCTAAGAACCAACCGTCCCCCGGCTGGCTGCCCTCCCGCGCGCTCATCCGACATGCCCGGCTCGGGTGCCCCGGCCCGTCGCCGTGAGTGTCCATGCTGATGTGCACACAGTGTGGTCACAACTCACTTTATATCTGTGCCAAGTTATCTACTGTATCACGTGTGTTGTATCCGTCTCACTCAGATAATTCCACAGTAATGAAAAAACTAGGTTTGGCTTGGAAGTTGATATCCTCAATAGCATGCTGCATGTTTACAGAGAGAAATATTTGAGTCCTTGCAGAAGAAGGGATTGTTAGCTCGTCATTAAAGATGGCGGTTGCCTCTTCTAACAGCTACTGGTGATGGCCCAGGCCCGGTTTAAAAATGAAACTCCAAAACACCACTACTGAAAAGAAAAACAAAATGTAGTCAAATATCGACACTTTCTTCTGGATTTTAATTCGGCTGCATAAGGTATTCTGAGTAACTTTCAAGATGCCACTTAACAATTGAATGTTCAAAATGAGACCGTACTTTCAGCACTGGAGAGCTCACCTGCTGTGTGACCCAGCCCTGATGCAGTCTTAGCGTCTCAGGTCACCCCTTTCCTTCAGTTATTTCGTTATGAAACCAGAAAGCAGCCTGTGGAAATAGTGCTCACAGCTGTTCAGAGAAGAGCCACCACATTTCTGTTTCTGGATATTTGGGTTGGACCTACTACTAATTCATTAATTGTTAATACATAGTACATATCTGGAGAGTCCAAAAACCAGACAGATTGTGAGGGACTCCACCACGAAACAATCTGGTGGCAGCCATACAAGTTCAGGTGTTCAGAGGCGGAACCTGCGTGAGCCCTGCTCGGCAAGAGGATAGACATGGCGGTAGACAGAACGTGCTAGATCGTATTTTAATTTCTAGCTACATTAACTTATTTAAAAAGCAAGAAAGGGAGACTAAACATTTGCTTAGCTTGTACACATTTTCAGAGTTCTTTCTAAAAGTCTAGTGAAAGATGTTTGTCGGGAGGTAGAGACCGTTCTTAACTCCGTAAGACAGACCCAGGTTTTTCAGTCCCCTGAAGCAGCATTCAGTAGCGACTATAAATAAAGGAACAATCTCAGAACAAAACAATTTTATGGGGTATTTGAACACCCCTGTTCTGTCACCTGGGTTCATCTTGTTATTGTGAAACACGTTATGTCCAGGTCGTTTCCTCTTAGAGTTCGACTGTGAAAGTCTTTAATGTAACAACAGAATCTGCCCCTGTAGCTGAGACACACTTCCCAGAGTGAGAGTTTGAAATCCCCTTTCATCCAGAACTATATTTACCCATCTACTGTAACTACTTGAATAGAGAAAAATTAGGAGGCTTGATAAATGCTAAGAATTTAGTACCACAGAAATGATTTATTTTCCCAATAGTCCACAATTAGTGATAAAGATCCTATTTTTATTGTTAACTGTGACATAACTTTGATGTCCTCTGTTGTCAGTCTGACGTGGCTCTTTCCTTCCTAAGTAACCTGTCACTGTACTGATTATATACTGACTTAGCAATGTGGCCTTGGAATGCTAAGCAAAATATGGATGTACTGGTTGTAAATGTTTATATATTGTACAGTACCTTTATATATACACTTGAGGTTCTGATTAGAGAAAGAGATCTGTAAATCGCTCGTTATTTTTTATATAGATATTAAAAAAAAAAACCAAAAAACTGTTTATGGCCTGCATTTCTTTTACTGTCGGATTTAATATTGCTTTCTCTTTGTGGAGTGGATTCCCATCACAGTCTGAGTCCTCAAATAGATTGTGTTCCCCCCGAGTAATGAACATTCAAAATGCTACAAATCAGGACGACTCATAATGATGATTTTACCTGTATGGCTGCCTTTTATCCGTATGTAAACCTTGAAATGGGCTTGAGGTAAATATCACTGTGCCTCGTCATTGTAAAGAAAATAGCTTTGCATAAATAATTTGCTGTCTATCCCCCAAAATCTTTTATACCGTCAGGGAGAGAAAAAGACTGGTCTTTTTCTGTGCACTTTAGTATGACCAGCATTCAGAGAATATGGTTTTATGAAAGCAAGGAATATTCAAATTGAACTGTGTAACAATTTGACTAATCACCTCCACAAAGATGTGTTTAAGCTGAAGTTTAATCCATAGTGTGCCCCCAGAACTACAGAACACTGGTAGAAATGGGGACTTTTGTCCCCAAAACAAAATGTGATGGTTCAGTCTGGTGCGGATACATGAGAGCAACTTCTGACATCATCCTAGCATGCTCCGATTCCTAGGAACGCTCTAGGTTTTTTAAACAATAACAGATTTATTTATTTAGACAGCTCTTCGCTGGTCGTGTTATTAAGGTTTACCAGCAGTACAGTGATCTGTTTAAAGCATGCCGTGGTTATTACATGAACTCTGCAATCTTTGCTGTAGTTAACTGAATTCGTTTAAGAGATCCAATGACTTGGATCTGTTTTCATTGTTGCTGCGCAAGCGAGCCAGCCTTCTGTGAAGAGTGGGATTCTGACCACTCGAGAACTCTGAATCTTTCTCTCAGATACATTAAAAATATGAAAACATAGCCAAGTGCTTTAGCCTAAACCTATAATTTTGACAGAGAATCCTTTGGGAATTTGTCTATTTTACAGTGTTTGCATTAAAGTCAGGCAGCACTATTATTAGCAAATACACAAGAGGCTTATTTTGTCCTGAATAAACAACCATTTGTTACCTTGAGTAATACCTTATCACAGTTTATAAGCTCAGGCATGCTGCCGGAAAGGTATAGAATTACTGCACATTTGTGAAATTCAAACTTCATTATTCAAATGGGCACCAAGAACTGCAAGAAGCAAAGGATGACTTTAGATGAGTAAACTAGTCAGTACGTGTGCACATGAGATTCAGTTGAATGAATTTACTTCTCAATAATCCCAAATCACACACCATGTTGGGAATGAGACCCATTTGGCCCACTAGGAAGGTGTAGCTCTAAAACATTTCAAAATAAGTAATTTGGAAGGGTGTTATTTTTACTGTGCACAAGTCCACTTGCCTCTAAATACAAAGACATATAAGCTTATACTTTGTGGGACCCTGTGGTATTTAGAATTTTTGTATCTCTCTGACAGTAAAGAAAACCATACACCAATTAGGCAAGAATTTGGTTATTCAACTATACAAAGAGTTTAGCTCATATTAAACATTAGCTATAACGTGCATTTAGGAAATTTCAGGTTATACCTCCATAGCAATTTTAAAAAGGATAGTTTTTCCCGATACAGGTTACTAAGGGAACAGGTTTTTCTCAACCTTACTATGGTTACTGCTATTCCTATTAAATGTATAAATGGCCTAATCTAGTCCTGTTTTTACATCTCGGTTTCTCGGTAACAGCCAAATATTACCAAAGTGTATTAGATCTCTCTCCTTTTTTGGGATCAAAACAAAAGCCCAAGTTTCTAGAAATTATACACAGATCAGTGAATCCCTGAGGGTAGGAGAGCCATGAAGTTACAACTCTTCCACCCTAATGGGAGAAAAGCTGCATGAAGGTGAAGTTACTTGAGGTCTACTCCTTCGGTCTAAACATTTATATGGAGCACCTAATTATGGCAGCAGGTACTGGTTTGCATTCTGGGGACCTAGGAGTGGACAAAAAATAAAGCCCCTGCCTTAAGAGGTTTACACTCTAGTGGGAAGGGACAAGTAGGCAAAAAATGAGAGCAGGAGAGAGGGAATGCCGTGGACTGGGAAGATCCTCCCTTCCTCCCATGAACACACCAAGGCTGCAACTACATATGGTGCAACTCACTCTGAAAATGACCCGACGACTCACAAAATCTCTCTTCCACAGCTAGAGAGAGAAAGAAAAAACCACATCGAGAAGGGTAAGAGGGGAAGAGATGCCCCATCAGGAACCAAACCCCGGCGGGGTGACCCACAGGTGGGGGAGGGAGAGCACGGGCACAGATGTCTTCAAGGAAAGGGAGGGGTTCAAGCCCCACATCAGGCACCCCTGCCCCAGGCCTGGGAATCTGTCCTGGGAAGATGAGCCTCCCATAACTTCTGGCTTTGAAACTCTAGGAACTTTGAAAATCAGCAGGCCTTAACTAGGGGACAGCTAAAGGGCTACAGGAAACAAAGACTCTGCTCCTAAAGGGCCCTTACAATTTCATTTGCTCAGAACCAGCACAGAGGCAGCAGTTTGTAAAGTGTCTAGGTTATACTTAAAGATTTACTGCCCAATTTTAAAGCATGTGCTAGAGGAGCAGGGATCTGTAGGAAACTTCTCTGGAATGGAAGTACTGGCAGACACCATTTTTTTTTTTTGCCCTCTTCAGCCTAGCTGGCCCAGCACTGGCAGGCACCAGCCCTGACGCACTCCATCTGCCTGGTTGGCATCACCAGCCCCACCCGAGCATTCACCTGCAGACCTGCCCCACCCAACATGTGCATCCTGGCTGGCACCCCGCCAAAGCAAATACAGCCCTGCCACACCCAGCAGGGAGTCCCAGCCAGGACCGGCACTCATCCAAAGCAAATCTTGTCCTAGGGAGGAAGGAGGTGCCAGTCCCACCCACTAGCACACCCACAATCGTTGCCTGCAGCCAGCCTGGAAGGAGAGGGCAGCCCCACCCACCCACATGCCTGCAGCCACTGCAACCTCATCACAGTAAGAGGGCACACGCAGCCCACACTGGAAACACCCTTGGAGCACCTGGTTCTGGCAACCAGGGGGATTGAGCTACTAGGCCTCAGAGGATACGTTCTATGTAAGGCCACTACCTTCAAGATCAGGATACAAAGCTGGACTACCTAATACATAGAAACAAATAGACAAAATGAGGAGATAGGAATACGTTCGAAAAGAATGAACAAGACAAAACCTTAGGAAAAAGGCTAAATGAAAACCAGGTAAGCAATCTAACTGATAAAGAGTCCAAAGTAATGGTCATAAAGATGATCTCTGGATTTGAGTGAAGAGTGGATGAAATCAGAACTTCAACAAAGAGATAGAAAATATAAAAAGGAACCAATCAGAGCTGAAGAATATAACAAATGAAAAATATAATAGAGGTAATCAACAGATTAGAGGGTGCAGAAGAACGTATCAGCAATCTGGACAATAGAGTAGTGGAAATCAAGTTGAACAGCATAAAAAAATTTTAAAAATGAAGATAGGTTAAGAGACTTCTACGACAACATCAAGCACATTAACATTCACATTATAGGAATCCCAGAAGAGAGAGAAAGGAGCAGAAACATTTAAAGAAATAATACCTGAAAACTCCCTAACTTGGAGAAGGAAATGGATGTCCTGGTCCAGGAACCACAGAGAGGCCCCAAACTGATGAACACAAAGAAGTCCACGCCAAGACAAATAATACTTAAAATATCAAAAATTAAAGAGGGAACCTTAAAAGCAACAAGAGAGGAAAGGAAGATGGTGGTGGAGCAGGAGGACCCCACTCCCGACCCTGATGAGGCTCGGTTCACCTCATCCCACAAATACAACGAGATAACTATCATATTATCCTAAATACCCCAGAAATCAATCTGAAGACTGGAAGAACAAACCACAACTAAAGGTAGAGAAGAGACCACACTGAAGAAGGCAGGAAGAACAGAGAGGTGGCTTGGGAGAAAAACAGATTGTGGCTGCCATGGTCATGAAGAAGGACAAGAGACAAACTAGCACACAGGGGAGTGCATGGGGAAAACAAATCCCCATAGCTATTAGCTTGGAAAGTGAGAGGGCCCAAATTTCATGAATTCTTGCAACCAGCAGGGCTTAAAGCTGGGAATTTTAAAGGTTGTGTGCTTGGCTTGGGAAGAGTTCAGAGGACATTGGGACTGCTCTTGGAAAAAAGCCAGAGCAAACAGCCAGTGGACAGGCAGTGTGGAAACAGCGATCTGAAAAGCATCTGAGGCACACAGTGGGGAAGTTACTCACTCATCTCAGAGAGGCAGCATTCATGGAGAGATCCCTCCGGGAACAAAGGAACTGGCAGATGCCATTTCCCTCCTCCACACCTGCATAGGGCAAGAACCAGTAGAGCTATAACACTCACTACCTGACTTACTTAGTCCAAGCCCCTCAAGCTTTTGTGGAATCGCTCCGACTTGTCACATGTGCCTCAGTCACAGCACAGCAGCCCCCTCCCTCAGAATGCTGGCCCAAACCCCTGCCCACACCATGTCTCCCCAACTGGGAGGTTTGTGGAGTCTTGGTTCTGGTGGTGGCGGCAACAGCTCTCATTTCACAAGCAGGCCAGAGTACACCTAGTTAAAACTTGCCACATTAAGGCCAGGGGTCAAACACTGCCCACAAAAGCCTAAGACAGCCTTTGCAGACAATTGGCCTGAAGGATAAAGTGGCAAGAACACAGTAACAGAGCACACACAGTACACGTTAGAGATACTCACAGAAGCACCAGGTCTTGGGGTACAGGATACAATACAATGCAAGGTACTATAGGACCTCTTCCTCATTAAGCCTTTACTCTCAAGAACATGAGATGTAGCTGGGGCGCCTGGGTGGCTCAGTCAGTTGAGCATCCAACTTCGACTAAAGGTCATGATCTCATGGTTTATGAGTTTCAGCCCCGCATTGGGCTCTATGCTGATGGCTTGGAGCCTGGAGCCTGCTTCAGATTCTGTGTCCCCCTCTCTCTGGCCCTCCTCTACTCATGCTCTGTCTCTCAAAAATAAATAAAAACATTAAAAAGAAAAAAGAACATGAGATGTAGCTGACATTGCTAACATGCAGAAATAGGCACAGAGACTCACATAAAATGAGAAGACACAGGAATCTGTCCCAAATGAAAGAAGAGCACAAGATCATGGCCTGAGATATAAGTGAAACATACATAAAACATGCCTGATAGAGAATTTAAAGCAGTGATCATAAAGATACTCTCTGGACTTGAGAAAAGAGTGGTGGGCATCAGTCAGACTATTAACAGAGATAAGGAATATAACAGAGATACAGAGCTCAAAAAACAAAGAAAAATGCATGATGGAATGAACAGGATGGAAGAAACAGGAACAAATTAATGACCTAGAAGACAGAGTAATGGAAAGTAATCAAACTGAACAAAAATGAGAGAAAAAGAATTACACAAATATACAAAGTGAGTCACTCAGTGACTTCATCAAACATAATAACAGTCATATTATAAGAGTCTTAGAAGAAGAGAGAAAATAAGGGGGGGGGAGGGGGGCAAAGAATTTATTTGAAGAAATAATTGCTGAAAACTCACCTAATCTAAAAAGGAAACAGATATCCTGATCTAGGATGCACAGAGAACGCCCAACAAAATTTTAAAAAAGATCCACACCAAGACATGATGTAATTAAAATGACAAAATAATAAAGAAAAAAATATTAAAAGCAATAAGACAAAAGAAGTTAATAACTTACAAGTGAAGTCCCAAAAGATTCAGTGGATTTTTTTTAGCAGAAACTTTCCAAACCAGAAAGGAGTGGCATGATTACAGGCAAAGTGCTGAATTGGAAAAACTGGAAGCCAAGAATACTCTATCCAACAAGGCACCATTCAGAAGGAGACATAAAAAGTTTCCTGGATAGACAAAAATCTTAAGGAGTTCATGACTAGTAAACCAGTTCTGCAACAAATACTAAAGGGTACTCTTTGAGTGGAAGGACCAGAAATGACAGTATGAGGTTGAAAACACAAAATTAGTAAAAATGAGTATTTCAGTAAAAAAAAAAAAAAAACCCGTCAAGTAACTACAAAATAAAAGGATGTAAAATATGGCATCATATACCTAACATGTGGGGAGAGAAGAATGCATTCAAACTTAAATGACCAGCAACTTAATATAGAAGATATTACATACAAACCTAATGGTAACCATATATGAAAACCCAGTAATAAACATGCAATGAATAAAGAGAAAGAAATCCAAATATATCTATCACTAAAGAAAACCAGCAAAACATAAAAGAAACATAAGAAAGGATCAGTGAAAACCTTCAGAAACAACCAAAAAACAAAATGACAACAAATACATACTTATCAATAATTACTTTGAATGTAAATGGACCAAATGCTGCAACCAAAGACACAGGGTGACAGAATGAATAAAAAAAACAAGACTGATCTATATGCTGCCCATAAGACACATTTTAGACCTACAGACACCTATAGATTGAAAGTGAGGTGATGGAGAAATCTTTATCATCCTAATGGATATCAGAAGAAAGCTGGAGTAGCAATACTTATATTGGACAAAATAGACTGTTTTAAATGTTTTATTTTTGAGAGAAAAGAGAGAGCGGGAGAGGGAGTGAATATGAGTGGGAGAGGGGCAGAGAGAGGAGGGAAGAGAGGATCCAAAGTAGGCTCTGTGCTGATAGCAGTGAGCCCAATGCAGGGCTCAAACCCACAAACTGTAAGATCATGACATAAGCCAGTCAGATGCTTAACCTACTGAGCCACCCAGGCACCCCTTAAAATTTTTTTTAATGTTTATTTTTGAGAGAGAGAGTGTGAGCATGTGGGGAAGGAGCAGAGAGAGGGAAACAGAGGATCTCAAGCAGGATCCACGCAGACAGCAAACAGCCCAATGTGGGGCTTGAACTCACGACCCGTGAGTACATGACCTGAGCCAAAGTTGGATGCTTAACCAAATGAGCCACCCAGGTGACCTACGGACAAAATAGACTTTAAAACAAAGACTATAAGAGACAAAGACAGCACTATATAATAATAAAGGGGACAATCCAACAAGATAAAACAATTGTAAATACTTATGCACCCAACATGAAAGCACCCAAATACATAAAATAGTTACTAAGAAACATAAAGGAACTAATCAATAATAACACAATAATAGTAGGGAAGTTTAATACCCCACCTACAACAATGGACATGATGTAAACAGAAAACAATGGCTTTGAATGACACCTTGAACCAGATGGATTTAACAGATATATTCAGAACATTCCATCCTAAAACAGCAACATACACATCCTTCTCAAGTACACATGGAACATTCTCCACAACAGGTCACATATTAGGCCACAAAACCTCAAAAATTCAAAAAGATCAAAGTCATACCATGTTAGCTACACACACACACACACACACACACAGTGAAATATTACTCGGCAATAAAAAAGAATGAAATCTTGCCATTTGCAACAACATGGATGGAACTAGAGTGTATTATGCTAAGCAAAAACAGTCACAAAAAGACAACTATCATATGATTTCACTCTTATGTGAAATTTAAGATACAAAACTGAGCAAAAATAATATAAAAACAGAAAGAAAGACAAACCATAAGAGACTCTTAAATACAAGAGAATAAACTGAGGGTTGCTACAGGGCTGTTGTGGGGGGGCGGGGGATGGACTAAATGGGCAAGGGGCATTAAGGAGGATACTTGCTAGGATGAGCACTGGGTGTTATATGTAAGTGATGAATCACTAAATTCTATTCCTGAAATCATTATTACACTGTGTGTTAACTTGGATTTAAACGAATGAATGAATGAATGAATGAAACAAAGTCATACCATGCATCTTTTCTGACCACAGTGCTAAGAAACTAGAAGCCAACCACAAGAAAAATCTGGAAAGACCACAAATACATGGAGATTAAATAACATGCTACTAAACAAATGAATGGGTCAACTAGGAAAAGAAGAAATTAAAAAGTATAGGGGCGCCTGGGTGGCGCAGTCGGTTAAGCGTCCGACTTCAGCCAGGTCACGATCTCGCGGTCCGTGAGTTCGAGCCCCGCATCGGGCTCTGGGCTGATGGCTCAGAGCCTGGAGCCTGTTTCCGATTCTGTGTCTCCCTCTCTCTCTGCCCCTCCCCCGTTCATGCTCTGTCTCTCTCTGTCGCAAAAATAAATAAACGTTGAAAAAAAAAATTAAAAAAAAAAAAAAAGTACAAAGGATGGGAATGTAAGCTAGCGCAGTCACTCTGGAAAACAGTATGGAGGTTCCTCAAAAAACTAAAAACTACCCTACAACCCAGCATTTGCACTACTAGGTATTTATCCAAGGGATACATGTGTGCTATTTCAAAGGGACACATACACCCCAATGTTTATAGCAGCACTATCAACAATAGCCAAAGTATGGAAAGAGCCCAAATGTTCATTGATGGATGAATGGATAAAGAAGATGTGGTGTATATATACAATGGAGTATTACTCGGCAAAAAGAATGAAATCTTGCCATTTGCAACTATGTAGATGGAACTGGAGGGTATTATACTAAGTGAAATTAGTCAGAGAAAGACAACAATCATGTGACTTCACTCATATGAGGACTTTAAGAGACAAAACAGATGAACAGAAGGGAAGGGAAACAAAAATAATATAAAAACAGGGAGGGGGACAAAACAGAAGAGACTCATAAATATGGAGAACTGAGGGTTACGGGAGGGGGTGTGGGAGGGGGGGGTGGGCTAAACGAGTAAGGGGCACTAAGGAATCTACTCCTGAAATCATTGTTGCACTATATGCTAACTAATTTGGATGTAAATTAAAATATAAATTAATTACTTTTTTAAAAAAGTACATGGGAAACAAATGAAAATGAAAACACAATGGTTCAAAACCTTTGGGATGTAGCAAAAGCAGAAGTTTATAGAAATCCAGGCCTGCCACAAGAAGAGCAACAAACAAAGCCTAAAACAGTAAGGAAATAATAAAGATCAGAACAGGAATAAATGGTACAGAAACTACAGAAACAATAGAACAAATCAATGAAACCAGGAACTGATTCTTTGGGGAAAAAAAATCAGTAAAATTGATAAACTTCTAGCCAGACTTACCAAGAAAAACAAAGAAAGGACTGAAATAAAATCATAACTGAGAGCAGAAATAACAAAACAAACACAGAAATATAAATAATTTTGAGAGAATATTATCAAAAACTATATGCCAACAAATTAGATAACCTAGAAGAAATTGATAAATTCCTAGAAACATATAGCCTACCAAAACTGAAACAGGAAAAAAATAGGAAATTTGAGCAGACCAATTACTAGCAAAGAAATTGAATCAGTCATCAAAAACCTCCCAGCTGAACAAAAGTCCAAGACTAGATGGCTTCACAGGCTAATTCTACCATACATTTAAAGAGGTAAGACCCATTCTTTTCAAACTATTCCAAAAAGTAGAAAAAGAAGGAAAACTTCCAAATTCATTCTATGAGGCCAGCATGACTCTGATACCAAAGCCAAACAAAGACACCACAAAAAAAGAACACTACAGGCCAATATCTATGATGAACACAAATGTAAAAATCCTTAACAAAATACTAGCAAACCAAATCCAACAATACGTTAAAAAAATTATTCACCACGATCAAGGGAGATAGATTCTTGGGTTGCAAGAGTGGTCCAATATTTGCATATCAATCACTGTTACATGTCATATCAGTAAGAGAAAGGATAAGAACCATATGATCATTTCAATAAATGCAGAAGAAGCATTTGACAAAATATAACATTCATTCATGATAAAAAGCCTCCACAAAATAGTTTCGAGGGAACATACCTCAACATGATAAAGGCCATCTATGAAAAACCCACAGCTAACATCACCCTCAATGAGGACAAACTGACAGCCTTTACCCTCAGGTCAGGAACAAGACAGGGATATCCACTTTCACCACTTTTATTTAATATAGTACTGGAAGTCCTAGCCATAGCAATTAGACAACAAAAAGAAATAAAAGGCATCCAAATCGGTAAGGAACAAGTAAAACTTCCACTATCTGCAGATGATATGATAATCTATGTAGAAAACCCAAAAGACTCCACAAAAAATGCTAGAACTGATCAGTGAATTCAGTAAAGTCACAGGATACAAAAATCAATGTACAGAAATATGTTTTTTTCTGTACACTACTAATGAAGCAGCAGGAAGAGAAATTAGGAAAACAATCACATTTACAACTGCACCAAATCAGATAACTAGGAATAAACCTAAACAAAGAGGTGAAAGACTTATACTCTGAAAACTATAAAACACTGATGAAAGAAATTGAAGATACAAAAAAATGGAAAGACATTCCATGCTCATAAACTGGAAGAGGAAATATTGTTAAAATCTACACTACCCAGAGCAATCTACACATTTAATGCAACCCCTATCAAAACACCAACAGCATTTTTCACAGAACTAGAACAAACAATCCTAAAATTTGTATGGAACCACAAAAGACCCCAAATAGCCTAAGCAATCTTGAAAGAGAAAAGCAAAGCTGGAGGCATCACAATTCCAGGATTCAATTATATTACAAAGCTACAGTGATCAAAGTATGGTACTGACACAAAAACAAACACATAAATCAATAGAACAGAATAGAAAACCCAGAAATAAACCCAAAGTCATATGGTGAATTAATCTTTGACAAAGCAGGAAACAATATCCAATGAGAAAAAGAAAGGCTCTTCAACAAATGGTGTTGGGAAACTGGACAGTACATGCAAAAGAATAAAACTGGACCACTTTATTATACCATACACAAAAATTAATTCAAAATGGATTAAAGACTTAAACATGAGACCTGAAACCATAAAAATCCTAGAAGAAAACACAGGGAGTAAATTCTTTGACATCAGCTATAGCAGCATCTTTCTAGATATATCTCCTGAGACAAGGGAAACAAAAGCAAAAAAAAAAAAAAGAAGCCATTGGGACTATATCAAAATAAAAAGCTTCTGTACAGTGAAGGAAACAATCAATAAATCTAAAAGACAATCTACACATGAGAGAAAATATTTGTAAATAAGAGGCAATTAAAGGTTAGTATACAAAATATATAAAGAACTTATAAAACCCAACACCCAAAACACAAATAATCCAATTAAAAATGTGAAGACATGAACAGACATTCTTCAAAGAAGACACACAGATAGCCAACACACACATGAAAAGATCATCATCACTTATCATCAGGGAAATGTAAATCAAAACCACAATGAGATAACACCTCACACCTGTCAGAATGGCAAAAATCAACAACGCAAGAAACAAGAGGTTTTGGTGAGGATGTGGAGAAAAAGGAACCCTTCTGCACTGTTGGGAGGAATGTTGGACCCAAGTGTCCAACGATCAATGAATGGATAAAAAAAAAATATGCTATACACGAACAGTGGAATATTATTCAACCATAAAAAAGAATGAAATCTTGCCATTTGCAATGACATGGATGAGCTAGAGAGTACATATAATGCCAGATGAAATAAATCAGCCAGGGAAAGATAAAGATCATATGATTTCATTCATATGGTGGAATTTAAGAAACAAAAAAAACAAGCAAAGGGAGGAAAAAGGGAGACAAACCAAGAAACAGTCTCTTAACTATAGAGAACAAACTGATGGTTACCAAAGGGGAAGGGGTGGAGGATGGGTATACTTGCTGTGATGAGCATTGGGTGACTAAAATAAAACCTTAAAAAAAAAAAAAAAGCAGCAAAAGAAAAGCAACCAGTTATCTACAAGGGAAACCCCACCAGGTTATCAGCTGATCTTTTCAGCAGAAACTTTGCAGGCCAAAAGGTGGTAGCATGATATATTCAAAGTGCTGAAAGGTAAAAAATGCCAACCATATTCTACCCAGAAAGGTCATCATTCAGAATTGGAGAGAGTTTCCCAGACAAACAAAAGTCAAGGGAGTTTATTGCCACCAACTGGCCTTACAAGAAATGTTAAAAGGACTTCTTTAAGTGGAAAAGGCCAAAACATTAGTAAACATTTATGAAAAAAATATTAACTGGTAAAAGCAAACATATAGTAAAGGTAGTAGATCAATCACTTATAAAGCCAAAATGAGAATAAAAGACAAAAGTAGTGAAATCAATTATGTCAATAATTAGTTCAGGGATACACAAAATTAAAAGATGTAAAATGTAACACAAAATATGTAAAACATGGAGAAGGGGAGTAAAAATGCAGTACTTTTATGTTTTTTTTAATATTGCAGTTATTTTTTTAAATTTTTTAGAGAGAGAGAGACCAGGAGTGGGGAGAGCAGCAGAGAGAAAGAGAGAGAGAGACTCTTAAGCGGGCTCCACACTCAGCGTGGAGGCCAATGCAGGGCTCAATCTCACAACCCTGGGATCATGACTTGAGCTGAAATGGAGTCAGACACTCAACCAATTGAGCCACCCAGGTGCTCCAAAATGTAGTACTTGTACTTGTAGTATTTGAACTTAAGCAAACATCAACTTAAAATAGGCTGCTGTATACATAGGATGTTATATATGAACCCCATGGCAACCACAAACCAAAAACCTATAGTAAATACAAAAAAAAAAAGAGAGAGAGAGAGAGAGAAAGAAATCCAAGCCTAACACTAAAGAAAATCATCAAATCACAAGGAACGAGAGCAAAAAAAGAACAGAGATAAACTAAAAAACAACCATGAAACAAGTAATAAAATGGCAGTAAGTACATAGCTATCAATAATTACTTTAAGTATAAATGGACTAAATGTTCTAATCAAAAGACATTGGGTGACTGAATAGATTTTAAAAAGAAAAGACCCATCTATATGTTGCCTAGAAGATAGTCACTTCAGACCTAAGGACACACATGATCTAAGGACACACACAGACTAAAAGTGAACAGGTGAAAAAAGATACTCCATGCAAATGAAATGAAAAAAAGCTGGGTAGCAATACTTATATTAGACAAAATAAACTTTAAAACAAAGACTAATACAAGAGACAAAGAAGGATATTACATAATGTAAAAAGATATCAATCCTACAAGAGGATGTAACAATTGTAAATATCTATGCACCCAATATAGCAGCACCTAAATATATAAAGCAAATGCTAACATATATAAAGGGACAAACTAACAGTAATACAATAATAGTAGGGGACACCCCACTTACATTTAAGAAGATAGTTTATAGCGATATAGGCCTATCTCAAGAAATAAGAAAAATCCCAATCTAATCTTTTACTTAAAGAGAAACAGAAGAACAAAGCTCAAAGTCAGGAGAAGGAAGGAAATGATAGAGATCGGAGCAGGAGAGAAGATGGCGGCGTAGGAGGACGCTGGGCTCACCGGGTCCTGCTGATCACTTAGATTCCACCCACACCTGCCTAAATAACCAGGAAAACCACCAGAAAACTAGCAGAACAGATTCTCTGGAGCCAAGCGTAGACAGACGAGAGGCCCACACAAGAGGGTAGGAAGGGTGGAGAGGCGGGGTGTGCTACACGGACAGGCGGGAGGGAGCCGGGGCGGAGGGGCAGCCCACCGGCAAAGCAGAGCCCCCGAGTCTGGCTTGGAAAAGCGGAGGGGCTGGACGGAGTGTGTTCCAACAGCAAGCAGGACTTAACATCTGGAAGGTTATAAGCTAACAGCTCTCCTTGGAGAGCGGGAGGGCTGGAGGACAATGGGAGGGAGAGTTGTTGAGCCCCGGACGACAGAGCTCAGCTTGGCAGGGAACAAAGGTGCTTGCCAGCACCATCTCCCTCGCGCATCCGCCAGCCAAAATCCCAAAGGGAACCGGTTCCTGTCAGGGAACTTGCTTGCACCGCACAAACACCCAACGCTGTGCTTCTGCAGATCCATCCCTCTGGCAGGTCTGACTCCCTCCCGGTGCCGCGGGGCCCCTCCCGAAGCAGATCTCCGAAGGAAAAGCGAGTGAGACTGCCCCTCCCACCCCTGTGCACCTTGCCAATCCACCTCAGCTAATAGGCCAGGACCCTAGCACCACAAGCCTGGCAGTGTGCAAGTAGCCCGGACGGGCCACACCACCCCACAGTGAATTCCGCTCCTAGAAGAGGGGAAGAGAAGGCACACACCAGTCTGACTGTGGCCCCAGCGGTGGGCTGGGGGCAGACATCAGGTCGGGCTGGGGGCAGACATCAGGTCAGACTGCGCACCCGCCCACCAACACAAGTTATTCAAGAGAGCACAGGGGAAGTGCCCTGCAATTCTGCACCACTCCAGGGACTATCCAAAATGATGAAACAGAAGAATTCCCCTCAAAAGAAACTCCAGGAAGTAGCGACAGCTAACAAACTGATCAAATACGATTTAAACAATATAACAGAAACGTGAATTTAAAATAATAGTCATAAAATTAATCGCTGGCCTTGAAAACAGTATAGAGGACAGCAGAGAATCTATTGCTACAGAGATCAAGGGACTAAGAAACAGCCAGGAGGAGCTAAAAAATGCTGTAAATGAGCTGCAAAATAAAATGGAGGCGACCACACCTCGGATTGAAGAGGCAGAGGAGAGAATAGGTGAACTAGAAGATAAAATTATGGAAAAAGAGGAAGCTGAAAAAAAGAGAGATAAAAAAATCCAGGACCATAAGGGGAAAATTAGAGAACTAAGTGATGCACTAAAGAGAAATAATCTACGCATAATTGATATTCCAGAGGAGGAAGACAGAGGGAAAGGTGCTGAAGGTGTACTTGAAAAAATCATAGCTGAGAACTTCCCTGATCTGGGGAAGGAAAAAGGCATTGAAATACAAGAGGCACAGAGAACTCCCTTCAGACGTAACTTGAATCGATCTTCTGCACAACATATCATAGCGAAACTGGCAAAATACAAGGATAAAGAGAAAATTCTGAAAGCAGCTAGGGATAAACATGCTCTAACATATAAAGGGAGATCGATAAGACTCGTGACAGATCTCTCTACTGAAACTTGGCAGGCCAGAAAGGAAAGGCAGGAAATCTTCAAGGGGATGAACATAAAAAATATGCAGCTGAGAATCCTTTATCCAGCAAATCTGTCATTTAGAATAGAAAGAGAGATACAGGTCTTCCCAAACAAATAAAAACTGAAGGAAATCATCACCACTAAACCAGCCCTACAAGAGATCCTAAGGGGGATCCTGTGAGACAAAGTACCAGAGACATCACTACAAGCATGAAACCTACAGACATCACAATGATTCTAAACCCAAAACTTACTATAATAACACTGAATGTAAATGGACTAAATGCACCAACCAAAAGACATAGGGTATCAGAATGGATAAAAAAAAACAAGACCCATCTATTTTCTGTCTACAAGAGACTCATTTTACACCTGAGGACACCATGAGATTGAAAGTGAGGGGATGGATAACTATTTATCATGCTACTGGAAATCAAAAGAAAGCTGGAGTAGCCACACTTAGATCAGACAACTAGACTTTAAATTAAAGGCTGTAACAAGAGATGAAGAAGGGCATTACATGATAATTACAGGGTCCATCCATCAAGAAGAAATAACGATTATAAATGGTTATGCTCCGAATATGGGAGCCCCCAAATATATAAAACAATTACTCACAAACATAAGCAACCTTATTGATAAGAATGTGGTAATTACAGGGGACTTTAATACTCCACTTACAGTAATGGATAGATCATCTAGACACAGGATCAATAAAGAAACAAGGGCCCTGAATGATACATTGGAACAGATGGTCTTGACAGATATATTTAGAACTCTGCATCCCAAAGCAACAGAATATACTTTCTTCTCGAGTGCACATGGAACATTCTCCAAGATAGATCACATACTGGGTCACAAAACAGCCCTTCATAAGTATAAAAGAATTGAGATTGTATCATGCACACTTTCAGACCACAATGCTATGAAGCTTGAAATCAACCACAGGAAAAAGTCTGGAAAACCTCCAAAAGCATGGAGGTTAAAGAACACCCTACTAAAGAATGAATGGGTCAACCAGGCAATTAGAGAAGAAATTTTAAAATATATGGAAACAAATGAAAATGAAAACACAACAATCCAAATGCTTTGGGATGTAGCGAAGGCAGTCCTGAGAGGAAAATACACTGCAATCCAGGCCTATCTCAAGAAACAAGAAAAATCCCAAATACAAAATCTAACAGCACACCTAAAGGAACTGAAGCAGAACAGCAAAGACACCCTAAACCCAGCAGAAGAGAGAAATCATAAAGATCAGAGCAGAAATGAACAATATAGAATCTAAAAAAACTGTAGAGCAGATCAATGAAACCAAGAGTTGGTTTTCTGAAAAATTAAACAAAATTGATAAACCTCTAGGCAGGCTTCTCAAAAAGAAAAGGGAGATAACCCAAATACATAAAATCATGAATGAAAATGGAATTATTACAACCAATGCCTCAGAAATACAAGCAATTATCAGGGAATACTATGAAAAATTATATGCCAACACGCTGGACAACCTGGAAGAAATGGACAAATTCCTAAACACCCACACACTTCCAAAACTCAAACAGGAAGAAATAGAAAACTTGAACAGACCCATAACCAGCGAAAAAATTGAATCAGTTATCAATAATCTCCCAACAAATAACAGTCCAGGACCAGATAGCTTCCCTGGAGAGTTCTACCAAACATTTAAAGCAGAGATAATACCTATCCTTCTCAAGCCATTCCAAAAAATAGAAAGGGAAGGAAAACTTCCAGACTCATTCTATGAAGCCAGTATTACTTTGATTCCTAAACCAGACAGAGACCCAGTAAAAAAAAAAAGAGAACTACAGGCCAGTATCTCTGATGAATATGGATGCAAAAATTCTCAATAAGATACTAGCAAATCGAATTCAACAGCATATAAAAAGAATTATTCACCATGATCAAGTGGGATTCATTCCTGGGCTGCAGGGCTGGTTCAACATTTGCAAATCAATCATTGTGATACATCACATTAATAAAAGAAAAGATAAGAACCATATGATCCTGTCAATCGATGCAGAAAAAGCATTTGACAAAATTCAGCATCCTTTCTTAATAAAAACCCTCGAGAAAGTCGGGATAGAAGGAACATACTTAAACATCATAAAAGCCATTTATGAAATGCCTACAGCTAACATCATCCTCAATGGGGATCCATGAGATCAGGAACACGACAGGGATGTCCACTCTCACCGCTGTTGTTTAACATAGTGTTGGAAGTGCTAGCATCAGCAATCAGACAACAAAAGGAAACCGAAGGCATCAATACTGGCAAAGATGAAGGTAAGCTTTCACTTTTCGCAGATGACATGATATTATACATGGAAAATCCGATAGACTCCACCAAAAGTCTGCTAGAACTGATACATGTATTTGTATTCAGCAAAGTTGCATGATACAAAATCAATGTACAGAAATCAATGTACAGAAATCATACACTAATAATGAAGCAACAGAAAGACAAATAAAGAAACTGATCCCATTCACAATCGCACCAAGAAGCATAAAAAATCTAGGAATAAATCTAACTAAAGATGTAAAAGATCTGTATGCTGAAAACTATAGAAAGCTTATGAAGGGAATGAAGAAGATATAAAGAAATGGAAAAACATTCTGTGCTCATGGATTGGAAGAATAAATATTGTTAAAATGTCAATACTACCCAAAGCTATCTACACATTCAATGCAATTCCAATCAAAATTGCACCAGCATTCTTCTCGAAGCTAGAACAAGCAATCCTAAAATTCATATGGAACCACAAAAAGCCCCGAATAGCCAAAGTAATTTTGAAGAAGAAGACCAAAGCAAGAGGCATCACAATCCCAGACTTTATCATCTACTACAAAGCTGTAATCGTCAAGACAGCATGGTATTGGCACAAAAACAGACACATAGACCAATGGAATAGAATAGAAACCCCAGAACTAGACCCACAAAAGTATGGCCAACTAATCTGAGAAAACAGGAAAGAATAGCCGATGGAAAAAAGACAGTCTCTTTAACAAATGGTGCTGGGAGAACTGGACAGCAACATGCAGAAGAATGAAACTAGACCTCTTTCTTACACCATTCACAAAAATAAACTCAAAATGGATAAAGGACCTGAATGTGAGACAGGAAACCATCAAAACCCTAGAGGAGAAAGCAGGAAAAAAACCTCTCTGACCTTAGCCACAGCAATTTCTTACTTGACACATCCCCAAAGGCAAGGGAATTAAAAGCAAAAATGAACATTGGGATCTCATGAAGATAAAAAGCTTCTGCACAGCAAAGGAAACACAATCAACAAAAGTAAAAGGCAACCAACGGAATGGGAAAAGATATTTGCAAATGACATATCAGACAAAGGGCTAGTATCAAAAATCTATAGAGCTCACCAAACTCCACACCCAAAAAACAAATAATCCAGTGAAGAAATGGGCAAAAGACATGAATAGACACTTCTTTAAAGAAGACATCCAGAATGCCAACAGGCACATGAAAAGATGCTCAATGTCACTCCTCATCAGGGAAATACAAATCAAAACCACACTCAGATATCACCTCACGCCAGTCAGACTGGCCAAAATGAACAAATCAGGAAACTATAGATGCTGGAGAGGATGTGGAGAAATGGGAGCCCTCTTGCACTGTTGGTGGGAATGCAAACTGGTGCAGCTGCTCTGAAAAACAGTGTGGAGGTTCCTCAAAAAATTAAAAATAGACCTACCCTATGACCCAGCAGTAGCACTGCTAGGAATTTACCCAAGGGATACAGGAGTGCTGATGCATAGGGGCACTTGTACCCCAATGTTTATAGCAGCACTCTCAACAATAGCCAAATTATGGCAAGAGCCTAAATGTCCATCAACTGATGAATGGATAAAGAAATTGTGGTTTATATACACAATGGAGTACTATGTGGCAATGAGAAAAAATGAGATACGGCCCTTTGTAGCAACGTGGATAGAACTGGAGAGTGTGATGCTAAGTGAAATAAGCCATACAGAGAAAGACAGATACCATATGTTTTCACTCTTATGTGGATCCTGAGAAACTTAACAGAAACCCATGGGAGAGGGGAAGGGGGGGAAAAAAAAAGAGGTTAGAGTGGGAGAGAGCCAAAGCATAAGAGACTCTTAAAAACTGAGAACTGAGGTTGATGGGGGGTGGGAGGGAGGAGAGGGTGGGTGATGGGTATTGAAGAGGGCATCTTTTGGGATGAGCACTGGGTGTTGTATGGAAACCAATTTGACAATAAATTTCATATATTAAATAAATAAATATTTTAAAAAACCTAAAAAAACAAAAAGATCGGAGCAGAAAAAATAGAAACTAAAAAAAGGAATAGAAAAGATCAATGAAGCTAAAAGCTAGTTCTTTGGAAAGATAAACAAAATTGATAAAACGTTAGACACTCATAAAGAAAAAAAGACTCAAAATCAGAAATGAAAAGGTTACAACTGACACCACAGAAATACAAAGCATTATAAGAGACTACTACAAAAAATTATATTCCAACAAATTGAACAACCTATAAGAAATAGGTAAATACCTAGAAACATACAACCTTACAGTTTTTTTTAACTTAAAAAAATGTTTATTTATGAGAGAGAGAGACAGAGCACAAGTGGGGGAGGAACAGAGACAGAGGGAGACACAGAATCTGAAGCAGGCTCCAGGCTCTGAGCTGTCAGAGGCTTAAACTCACGAACCACAAGATCATTACCTGAGGTGAAGTTGGACACTTAACCGACTGAGCCAGCACCCAGGAGCCCCAAAGCACATAATCTTCAAAAACTAAAAAGGAAAGAAAAAGATAATCTGAACAGACCAATTACTAGTAATGAATTTGAATCAGTTATCAAAAATATTCCTAACAAATGTAAGTTTAGGACCAGCTGGCTTCACAAATGAATTCTACCAAACATATAAAGAAAAGTTAATACATATCTTCAAACTCTTCCAAAAAAATTGAAGAGGAAGGAATGCTACCAAATTCATTCTACAAGGCTAGCATTAACCTGATACCAAAACAAAGACACTATGAAAAAAGAAAATTACAGGCCAATATCCTTGATGAACAAGATGCAAAAAGTCATGAACAAAATAGAGTAAAACCTTGGACTGCGAATAACTTGTTCTGTGAGTATTCCACAAGATGAGTAAACAGTTCTAATAAATTTTAGCTTGATAAACGAGCGATATCTTGCAATATGAGTAGTACATAATACCAAACATCACATGATCACACCTGAGCCAATGGTTTCTCTCTATCAGATTGTGGGTGATCATCTCCCATACTCGGATGCTTGGTCTCAGGCCATGGTGTCTGGCAGAAATCAGTGATTTTTCAGAACATTGGAAAGTGCCCACAACTGGCACTAGTGTATTTTCTTGTCACTTCAGAGCACCTATGGACAGTCCTTTGCTTTCCCATACAAGAATAAGCTTACAAATGCTTTGCTTCATTCTAGGTTAGGCTGCCTGCAGACACAGACCCTAATGTAATTGCCAGTTACATTAAATGCAGTATATGACAAGAGTTTATACTGTACTGTAGTTAATATCTGTGTGAACATATACAATGGCCCCCATGCAGAAAAAGATTCCATTGAGCCAAAAGATAGCAATGATTCATTAATGCTAGTGAAAGTCATCCTACACAATAACCCTCCTCTCTTGTCTACTTCATACCAGCCATGAAGGTTTTCAAAGGTAACTGCAGGTTAATTTGTTCATTTTTCTTTGTGTGTTGTATTTTATTATTTTGTATTATATTACAGTATTGAAATAATTTTTATATGAATATTTTGGGATTATAGAACAAATCATCTGAGTTTTCATTAATTATTATGGGGAAACTTGCTTTGATATATGAGTGCTTTGGATTACAAGTATGTTTCCAGAATGAATTATGCTGGCAAACCAAGGTTTTACTGTAATAGAAAATTGAATTCAACAACACCATTAAAAAGATCATTCACCATGATCAAGTGAGATTTATTCCAAGTATGCAAGGATGGTTCGATATCCACAAATCAGTCAACATGAAACACCAAATCAACAAAAAATGATAAAAATCATATAACCATCTCAACAGATGGTAGAAAAAGCATGACAAAATTCAGCATCCATTCATGATAAAAACTCTCAACAACATGGGGATAAAGGGAACATACCTCAACATAATAAATGCCATATATTGGAAAAAAAAAAACACAGCTAATATCACACTCAAAGGTAAAAAGCTAAAAGCTTTTCCTCTAATATCAGGAAAAAGACCAGGATGTCCACTCTTACCACTTTTATTTAACATAGTACTAGAAGTCCTATCCACAGCAATCTGACAAGAAAAAGAAATAAAAGTCATCCTAATTGGTAAGAAAAAAGTAAAACTGTCACTTGCAGATGACATGATACTAGATATAGAAAACCCTAAAGATTCCACTAAAAATTATTAGAACTAATAAATGAGTCAAGTTGTAAGATGCAAAGTTATACAGAAATCTGTTGCATTTCTATACACTATTAGTGAACCATCAGAAAAAGAAATTAAGAAAACAATGTCATTTACAATTGTATCAAAAAGAATAAAATACCCAGGAATAAATTTAACCAAGGAGGTGAAAGACCTGTACTCTGAAAACTGTAAGATATTAAAGAAGTTGAAAACGACACAAATAAAAAAAAATACGCCATGCTCATGTACTAAAGAATATTGTTAAAATGTCCATCCACACTACCCAAAAAATCTACAAATTTAATGCAATCCCTATCAAAATACCAATAGCAGTTTTCACAGAAGACCAAAGCCGGAGGTATCAGAATACCAGATTTCAAACTATACCTCAGAGCTGTAGTCATGAAAACACTTTGGAACTGGAACAAATATTGACACACAAATCAATGGAACAGAATAGAGAGCCCCAAAATAAACCAGCACTTATATGGTCAATTAATCTAAGACAAAGTAGGCAAAAACACACAATGGGGAAAAGACCATCTCTTCAACAAATGGTGTTGGGCTGGGGGGCCTGGATGGCTCAGTCAGTTAAGTGTCTGTCTTCAACTCAGGTCATGATCTCGCAGTTCATGGGTTCAAGCCCCGTGCCCTCAGAGCCTGGAGCCTGCTTCAGATTTTGTGTTCCCTCTCTCTCTGCCCCTCCCCCACTCACACTCTGTGTCTGTCTCTCAAAAATGAATAAACATTTAAAAAAATGGTGTTGGGAAAACTGGACAGCCACATGCAAAAGAATGAAACTGGACCATTTTCTACACTATATACAAAAATAAACGTGAGACCCCAAATTGTAAAACGCCTAAAAAAAAATACAGGCAGTAATACTCTTGGACATTGGTCTTAGCAGTATTTAATCTATCTCCTCAGACAAGGGCAAAAAAAGCAAAACTAAACAAGTAGGACTCTATCAAAATAAAAAGCTTTTTCACAGCTAAGAAAACCATCAACAACAAAAAAAGAGACATACAGAATGGGAGAAGATATTTGCAAAAATATATTTAGTAAGGATTAATATCCAAAATATATTTAAAAACTCATACAACCCAATGCCAAGAAAACAAACAATGCAATTTCAAAATGGACAGAGGATCTGAATACACATTTTTCCAAAGACGACATACAGATGGCTAACAGACACATGAAAAGATGTTAATTGTCAATAATCATCAGGGAAATTAAAAAAAAAAAAAAAAGCACAGTGAGATATCACCTCACATCTGTCAGAATGGCCAGTATCAAAAACACAAGAAATAACAAGTGTTGGTGAGGATGCAGATAAAAGGGGACCCTCATGCACTATTGGTCTATTGTCAGAATTGTAAATTTGATACAGCCACTATGGAAAAGAGCATGGAGGTTCCTCAAAAAATTAGAAATACATAGCAGCACTTTCAACAATAGCCAAATTATGGAAAAAGCCTAAATGTCCATCAACTGATGAATGGATAAAGAAGATGTGGTTTATATATACAATGGAATACTACTTGGCAATGAGAAAGAATGAAATATGGCCTTTTGTAGCAATGTGGATGGAACTAAAGAGTGTTATGCTAAGTGAAATAAGTCATACAGAGAAAGACAGATGCCATATGTTTTCACTCTTATGTGGATCCTGAGAAACTTAACAGAAGACCATCATGGAGGGGAAGGATAAAAAAAAAAAAAAAAAAAAAAAGAGAGAGAGAGAGAGGGAGGGAGCCAAACCATAAGAGACTCTTTAAAAACTGAGAATAAACTTTGGGTTGATGGAGGGTGGGAGGGAGGGGAAAGTGGGTGATGGGCATTGAGGAGGGCACCTGTTGGGATGAGCACTGGGTGTTGTATGGAAACCGATTTGACAACAAATTTCATGTTAAAAAATGAATGAATTAATTAATTAATTAGAAATACAAATATCATACAATCCAGTAATTCTACTACTGGGTATTTACCCAAAGAAAACAAAAACACTAATTTGACAAGATACATGCTCCCATCTTTTTACTGAAGCATTATTTACAATAGCCAAGATATGGAAGCAACCTAAGTACCCAATAACAGATGAATGAATAAGGAAGATATTGTGTGCACACGTGCATGCGCGCGTGCACGCACACACACACACACACACACACACACACACACACACAAACTGGAATATTACTCAGCTATAAAAAATGGGGGGAAAAGAATGAAATCCTGCCATTTGTGACATGGATAGACCTCAAGGGGGTTATGCTAAGTGAAATAAGATGAACACAAGTACATGATTTCATTTAGGTATGGAATCTAAAAGATAAAACAAACAGAACAGAAACAGACTCATAAATACAGAGAACAAAGTGGTGGTTGCCAGAAAGGAGGGTAATAAGAAGATAAGTGAAATAGGCAAAGGGGATTAAGACATACAAACTCCCAGTTATAAAATAAATAAGTCACAGCAATGTAAAGTACAGCATAGGGAATAGTCAATAATACTATAATGTACTATAATATATAGTATATATATAATAATAATAACGCTATATATATATAATAAGAGCACAAAGTCAGTAACTTTTTATGGTGACAGATGGCAACTACACTTATGGTGAGCATCTGTAATATATGTAAATGCTAAATCACTATCTGGAACTAATATATCTGGAACTAATATAATATTGTATATCAACTATACTTCAATTAAAAGCAAATAATTTTTTAAAAAGAAATAAAGGACTTCTCTGCAGTTGCAATAAACAAGATAATCAGATTGTAACAAGCACCCTGAAGTAAATGAATAGGGCCATATAACTGATAACAAGGAAAGACAGGGAGCTACATTAGGGTCATCAGAGGAACAGACAGCTGAGCAGCCATTCAGGGGAGAACATAAGAAAATGTATTCTGGGCACAAATGTGATAGAAGAAAGAACTTGGTATAATGGAGGAACAGAAGGAGGCCAGTGTGATTGTACAGTATTGAGGAGTGAAGTTGCAAAAGGAGGCAAGCCTGATAATGAAGGACCTTGGAGGCCACCATAGGGAAAGCCAGGAAGGGCTTACGTAGGAATAACCTAAGTATATAGTTTCCATATTTTTAAACATATTCATGTGGCTACGGAGAACCAACTGTATGAGACAAGAGTGGAAAGGGTTAGCATGTCAACTCAAGTGAAAGTGAAGGAGGCTTAACCTACTAGCAGTGGAAAGGTAGAACTGACACAGTTTGGTGGTGGATTGATTAGATATGGAGGCAAAGAGAGGAACCCCAAGAATAAACCCTGAGAAACTGAGTAAATTTTGTTCCATTTACTAAGATGGAAACAACTTAAAAAACTGGGGGGAAAAAAGGAAAAAAAAATATATATATATATATTTCATATATATGCACATATATATTTTTCATACACATATATATGAAATACGGGTTTTTGATGTTAGACAACAGATAAAACAGGATAGAGGAATTAAATGAGTTGAGCCCCATGAATGCCCCAGATTCCTCCTTAGAGGCAGTTTCTAGGTTGTGGGGCAGGAAGGGGGAACCTAAACCAAATCAAGCAGCCTCGTTATGTTCAGGAGACACAGTCAAGAATTTGCAAAAGCCAAGACGGCTGGAATTTGCAGGGCAGAGTACCAGAGGAAAGACAGCTGCATCGAGAGGAGAATACCAAAATAATGTGCAGAGAGTTCTTTTCAAGTCTTTAGGTAAGTATTGACCAGCACAATACTTGTTGGGAAATACTGAACAACAGGGAAAGAACTACCAAAAGAAACAGGCAGGCAAATTTTGAGCTGGGAAGAGTTTGTGTTCTCACAGTCAAACTGGAAAAATCTCACCTAATAAACAGGGAACTGGGTAGAATACTCAGGAGGATACTGCTTCCATAGGGGAAAAAGTAGCCTTGGATTAAAGGCTGCTCTGGCCCAACTCACAAAGCTTAAAAGCCTTGAAATGATCAAACGGTTTCCAAGTAACTTAACCATATTCCAAAACAAGCTCAAGAATATTTAAAAGAATGTAAAAACAACACACACATATACACAAAAATCCAACACCCAACAGTATAAAATTCACTCCCAATAAAAAATTAGCAGGCATGCAAAGAAGAGGAAAATATGACCCAAAATAAGAAAAATCAATCATTGAAAACAAACCCCAAAATGACACAGATAACTCTTTTAATGTCCTTATTTACTATTTCTATTATAAATATATTATATTAAACAAGGTAGAGAAAAGAAATAGCATATTAAGGAGAGGCATCAAAGATAAAAAAAAAAACAAAAACCAAATTTCCATAGGCAAAAATACATTAGGTAAGATTAACAGCAAATTAGTGAAGAATAAGTTAGTGAACTTGAAGGCAAGGCAACAGAAACTATCCAAAATTAAAGACAGAGAAAAAAGACTGGGAAACGTACAAAACATTAGTAAGCTGTGGGTCAACTTCAAGCATAGTATTATGCTTATAAACTGGGAGTCCCAGAAGGAGGTAGGAGAGCATGGAGTATAGAAAATTTAAGAAATAATAGCGGAAATTAAACTATATAAATATACACACATCCAATAAGTGCAACAAACCCCAAGCACAAAAATCATGAAGACCACCACACCAATGCATATTGTAATGAAACTGCACAAATTTGATGATGAAAACCTTAAATTAAAAGCAGCAGAGGTTTTAAAAAATTACATACAGAGGAACAAAGATAAGAATGACAAGAGTTCTTTTCAGAAACAACACAATCCAGAGAGTAGAGCAACAACACTTTTAAAACCAGAATTTTAGGGGCACTGGGTGGCTCAGTCAGTTAAGCATCTGAGTCTTGATCTCCTCTCAGTTCATGATCTCATGGTTTCATAGGTTTGAGCCCCATGTCGGGATCTGCACTGATGGCACTGTCGGGATCTCTCTGCTCCACCGCCCCCACCCCCTACTCACACTCTCCGTCTTTCTCAAAATACATAAATAAACTTTTAAAAAAACTAGAATTTTATACCCAGCCAAAATATCTTTCGAACATAGAGTCAAAAATCTTTCTCAACAAGGTGGGGCTGTACACATTGCCGAAAGTATTTTGGATTTTTGTCTTCAAAGTACTACTAAAGCCACTAATAGACTCTAAATGGTGAGACTTGCATTTTAGGAAAAACACATTAACTTCTGTTAAGAACAGATTGAGCTTGGGGGCCAGGGGGCCACACATATGTAAGAGCAAAGGAGCATAAAGTTGTTCAAAAAAACAGGATAACATCGATTGGGCTGGTAGAAGTGGGTATGAAGAATGGTAGACTGATTAGGAAAATATCTAGAAGATAATTATTTGAAGACTTGGTGCCTGGATGTGAGGTGTGAGGAAGAGGAAGGAATCAAGAATGATTCCTGTTCCTGACATGAGCGACTATACTTACATATAATTTTATCTACCTGAAAAATAATGTAAATCAATTATACACTATCAAAACTGTAACTGAAATCCAGGAGTAAACTATTCTAAATACTGCATTTAAACTAAAGAATTCACTGTGTAAAAATGCAAATAAAAACCAAACAGCACTTTTTTGTAAGAGAGAAAGATACAGGCATAAGCATTCTTCATCTGAAATTCGCACTGAGCTCAATCTCGCATTGACACAGTTGCTATTGTTCCTTACAGAAAATAGTAAAAGAATGACTTCTACGAGCCATCTGATGAAACACTGAAGTGCCTTTACAAAATAGTTCCTTCTATAGGCAAATCACTATTATGGGGGGGGGGGGGTACCTTTAAAAGTAATTATAACTCTCATGAGGCATTTAAAATGGCTGCAAATTTTTGGTAATCCCTCCTAGTTCAGCAACCTCGCTTCCTATGTTTCTATCTTCACAGGAATCTATTGGTGAAAGATTTTTAAAAGGTTTTAAATAGTAACAACAAAGGTTTGTCATGGATTTATAAAGTGCTGCGTACTATTATGTTGTACTAAGTACCTTACATGATAATCTCATACAACCTTAAAAACTCTATTAGGTGGTAGTTATCCCCATTCAACAGATAAATTGAGATGCAAAGAGGTTAAGGAATTTGTCTTACATTATGAAGCTAATAAGTGGCAGAGCTAAGGATATAAAACCAGAGAGGTCTGACCTCAATCCCTGGGAACTCTTGAGAAATTCATCTTTAAACTTCAAAAATCTTCCTGCACATTAGAATATGTGTAACTGGTATACTGATTTTGTGTGGGTACATTCTTTACATGTAATAAGTTTCTAAATTATTTCCTTTTAAAAATTCACAAAAGGGATTAAAAGTATACTTATCATGTGGTGAGCACTGAATAATGTCTAAAATTGTTGAAACATTATAATGCATGCCTGCAAATAACACTGTATGTTAACTGTATTTCAATTAAAAATAAGATAAAATTGGGGTGCTGGGTGGCTCAGTCAGGTAAGCGGCTGACTTCAGCTCAGGTCATGATCTCGCGGTTTGTGAGTTCGAGCTCCACACTGGGCTCTGTGCTGACAGCTCAGAGCCTGGAGCCAGCTTCCAATTCTGTGTCTGCCTCTCTCTGCCCCTTCCCAGCTGGCACCCTGTCTCTGTCTCTCTCAAAAATAAATAAACGTTAAAAAAATAATTTAAAAAAAGATAAAAGAAAAATTAATAAATTCTCATCCTTAAAATGTTCAGACTTTCAATTTGCCTCAAGAAATTCTTCAAAGCAGATAAACTTAAAAAGCAAGAATTATATGTAGACTATGAGAATTTTCATGAACATATGTAGACACGTGTGTGTAACAGGGGACGCTGATAGAGAATCCAAATCATCAAAGGCATAGCTTGGCTGAGTACAGACACCACGGACCTGAAAGTGTGCTGAGGGTTGGCTATGTTAAGTTGTACAACAGGGGCGCCTGGATGGCTCAGTCAGTTGAGCGTCTGACTCTTGACTTTGGCTCAGGTCATGATCTCACAGTTGATGAGTTCAAGCCCCACACTGGGCTCTGCGCTGACACTGCAGAGCCTGCTGGGGATTCTGTCTCCCTCTTTCTCTGCCCCTCCCCTGCTGGCTCTCTCACAAAATAAATAAAAATAAACTTTAAAAAAGAAGAAGAAAGCTGTACAACAAACCATTAATGCTATCACATAGTACTGTGATAGGAACAGCTCAGACGATTTGTGTGGAAACCATGTTGTACGATGGACATGAAGGACTGCACACACTTAAACTTTCTCGTGCTCAATTACATGGCATGTTATATGCATGACTCATCAACAACTACACAGTTACTAGGATTAACTTCAGAATTGTGAACTCATTAAAATTTCTCTGTAGCTGAGCAGAAACTCACAATTTAAAAGGTTTTTTTTTCTCTGCCACAACAAAAAAAGCCTAGAAACTGAAATTCTCCAATAAAGTTATTTTATTTGGGTTCAACCTAAAATAGTTTAAATTTGATCTTTGTTAGAGAAAAGAAATCTCCAATTGTATAGACTTAATAAAAAGTACTGAATTTGCCACTTCCAATAGAGGATAGTTTCTTCATGCTTTGGGCATCTACCATTAGTAACCCAAAAGACTACTTGTAGTAAATATGTCACAGCACTGAAATGCCCAAAATCAATTTCCTAGCTTAGAAAGTTGCCCTTATGTTACCATAACACACAATAGTCTCCTGACTATTCATATTGTTTGAAAACCATGAAAACACAGTTTTTGGCATGCATGCCCAGTTGGAAAAGGATTTGTTCCTCTGAAAACACCATTCATAAGACTAGGCAGAGCTGAGGGCACCTCTGTGTGTGAACAAGCAGGTAGGTATCTCAGGGTTTCTGCAGCCGTCTCCTTCCTTAATGGGTAAGTACCGGTGCCAACAAGGGGAGAGTCCAGGCACATGACTCAGCTTATGACTTAATTTTCCACAGCTAAGAAAAGAAAATCACCAAAATAAGTTAGTTTTAAGACAAACAGTTGGGGTTTACAGGTCCACTTACATGACTATGAACCAAGAACCCTTTACATAAGAACAGCAGCAACTCTAGAACACCATAGAGGAAAAACCATCTAACAATTTCTAGGGTCAAAAATGACATACTGCAGTTCATGGGTTTTGGGTATGCACTCATTCTGCCTCTCAGAGGCAGACCCTTCCTCAGCCCGTGCTGTTAGATTAACATGAGATTCAAACTTGATTTTTCGTTCAAGAGCAGTCTATTGTACTTGTGTCAAATGAGAAAACTTAAGCTAAGAACTTAGCCCGTGCACCGCCATCAAAACGTGTATTTCTTTACCTGAAGAGTTATTTCCATACCAGTCCCCTAGTCTGTCTCTCTCTCAATCACAGATGCGCGCACACATGCGTGTGCGCACGCGCACACACACACACACACACTCACAGGGTGAAGAGCAAGGATTATTATATTTAGTAAGACTAAAGCAGATGCCACAGAGTACTAGTCACACTTACTCTTATATTAAATCCTAGAAGATCACTTATAACACCTGAGACAGCAGAAAGGATAACTACTCGTGTGATATTGTAGATTAAGGGATTCATTGTCAGTCCATAGAGTCTAAATGGTGTGTCCAGCTCCTACAAAAAACATGAAAGAATGGAGATGAAATACATGGCCTATCGATGGCCACCAGTGATTTCTGGGCTGGTTTTTAGGTCTTGGGTACGGATGAGTGTGTAAGGCCTTCCTTCATGTTCAACAGCTGCTTTCAAAAGACCTATAATGGACTCTCACCTACTTTCCACTAGCTAAGTGTTTAAAGGTGGGTTCAAGCAGTATGTTGTGAATTTTTTTTTTAAATATAATTTGAAAAATGTGACAGACATCAGCAATCATCAGAACCTGGATAACAAGATGGGAAATTTTTTCTTACATAGTCAGGAACCCAAAACTATCAACTTGACATTGTGAATGTACACAGCCCAGCAGCCATCTGTTACGAGGGTCTTCTCCAATAAGTACAGCATTGATTTAAGTGCTAGTGAAAGTAGATCACAGGATATTACTTACTTTCAATAACTTGGTGGACAGTTTTAATACATTATTTACTAGAGTGAGCTGTTCTTTCTTATTAGGCTTTTTTTCCATCTTAAGATATAAATTAATCTAAGGAAAAAAAGAGAGATCAAGGCAAATGTCACAGAAAAAGATATACTGCACTAAGTTTGGCAGATTCGAAAGTAATATTTTCAAATAAAATAAATTTGAAAATTCCTGCAGTTATTTCTACAAAACACATATGTCACATACCCTACTCTCCAGACCACGCAGTCACATCTGACAAAGAAAAGCCAGTTCGTGAATAAAAAAAAAGTAGGGGTGCGTGGGTGGCTCAGTCGGTTAAGCGTCCGACTTCGGCTCAGGTCATGATCTCACAGTCCGTGAGTTCGAGCCCTGCGTCGGGCTCTGTGCTGACAGTTCAGAGCCTGGAGCCTGCTTCGGATTCTGTGTCTCCCTCTCTCTCTGACCCTCCCCCGTTCATGCTCTGTCTCTCTCTGTCTCAAAAATAAATAAACATTAAAAAAAATTTTTTTAAGTAAATATGAAGCAATTTAACTATCAAAACAATGAAAAGTGTAATGTTAATTATAACTTAACAGTTAACATGTGAACTTTTTAAGTTCAAAAGCTCTACCTACTCATTTTGGTGACACCCACATAATATAACATCCTCATTAAATATTAATGAAACATAAGAAGAAAGCTGCTTTTAACTTGTTAATTCTTTATTTTTTCTCCTATAGGAAATATTCTCCCACTATAATTCTCAGGCAAAAGAAGAAAATCTAATGATACCAAATGTATTTATGTAAAACTTATGGATAACCATGAAATCAAAACCAAAACAAAAAAAAAAACAACAAAAAAAAACCCTTTATACTACTCTATCTTTATAAGAAACATTTCCCAGTCTTAATATCTATTCCCATACTAAAGAGAAAGTATTTTCTAAACTTTGAATGTATGGCTGATACAGAAGAAATTCAAGAGCTTATTAAAAACATGCTTAAATGACAAGTACTATAAAGATCTAATACTTGATGCAGAATATGAGACTTAAAGCATGCTCCATTATCACGAATAAAGATACCTGTATAATATACAAACTACTTTCAATCCATTAGATCTTAATTCTTACAATCCTGGGAGCTGGTGGGGAAGATTATAAACCCTCATTTTATAAGGAGGAAATAATTATATAGTAGCAAAGTCACCTGTAAGGTCATATAGCTAGAAAGTGCTAAATCTAGACTCAACCCTGAATCTTCTGCACAAATCTTATGCCATCTCTAACCACAGAACTAAATTAACAAGGACCAATCATTACCTGTTCCGTAAGTAATATTGAAACATTGCTGTATTTCTTATTGGTTTCAGACCCCAATGAGGCCAGACGCAGTAAGAAAAGTAGTAAAGCTGTTTCCCAGATCAAAAACTCCCAATTATAAGCATCATTCAGGAAAGTTTTATGCCCTTGCAGAACCTATACAAAGAACCGACAAAAAGTTAGGTTTTTCATTTGTCTCAAAATCTATAATTACTCCTTTACTCTAGCAACTTAAAAAGATTTACAAGTTACTAATATTTTATACTCAAAGCAGAATTTTAATACTCATATAAAGCCTTATCTATTTAACTAATCCCTACCTATTTCTCTAGGTTTCCTGGACTTTTTCCAGACAGCAAAGGAGGAAGTAGCAAAGGAGGAAAACATAGAAGTAAAATCAGACAAACACATTTCCAGCCTTTTAACCACTCATGTGCCCACTCACAATTATATGGTGACCATTTTTCAAAGTGTTAAATTCGCATTATCACTAGTTGGCCTTCGTAAGACATATGGCCCATCCTACTGGTATGACTTGAAAACCCTGAGGATCAATTCTTTACTCCATTTTAGGATCCAAGTAACAATAGCAGCAGCAGCTACCATTTATCAAATGCCTATTATTACGTGTCAAGTTTGCTAGTAAAAGTTGTGTTTTTTGTTTGCTTCAACATTTACTCAAGCCAGCCTGAGGTAAAATGGAACACACTGGAAAATATACAGAGAATCCTCACAGAAACCAAATGCTGGCCTTTTGAAACCAGGGAGTCACAGCGCAGCTCCCCTCTCTGTCTCTCTTCCTCAAGGGCCATTTGGGCTCCCATCTCCACTCCTCTTAGTTAATTCTGTTGCTTTGCATGACCCTTGTTTACTGCTCCCTGCAAGTTTGGCTCGCTCCAGCTTTGGTTTCCCATAACACCCTACTGGCCCCACTGACCCCTACTGACCCGCTCTTCTCCAAAGGCCACCAGTGATATCTCAGGTTTTCAGTCCTAATTTCTAAAATTTCTAAATTCTAATTTCTAAATTTCTAAATACGTTTGGCTTAGTCTGGGTCAGGTGTTCACCCCTGCCAATGAGTTATAACTAGAGTAGGAAAGTAACAGTTAGTAGCAACCTGGCCCACCTCTTCAGCAGGGTGGTTTGTTGTGCGGCAATATACAACACACAAACCACAGCCAAGCGGCTATAAAATCAAACACAAAGAAAAACTCTTAAAACCAGCCAGAGAATGGGTGCATGGGTGTCTCGGCTGGTTAATTGTCCAGTTCTTGGTTTCAGTTCAGCTCGTGATCTCATGGTTCATGAGTTCGAGCCCCACATCGGGCTCTGCACTGATGGTGCAGGGCATGCTTGGGATTCTCTCACCCTGCCACTCCCACGCATGTTCTCTGTCTTTCAGAATAAGTAAATTTTAAAAATTGAAAGAAAAAAAATAAAAAAAAACACCAGAGAAAAAGGACATTACCTTTAAAAGAGCAGCAAATAAAACTAACAGCTGACTTCTCAAGATAAAACATGGAAATCAAAAGGTAACAGAATCCCAAAAGTATTGAAAGTAACTGGCAACCTAGAAATGCATACTCAGTGAAAACATCCTTTAAACAAGAAAGTGATAAAAGACATTTTCAAACATACTAGAACAGAATTCATAACCAGATTCTTCAAACAGGAAGAAAAAAATCCCAGAAAAAAACACAGAAATGCAAGAACTAATGAAAAGCAATGAAAAGGGTAAATGTGTAGGTAAATATAAATGAATAACTGAATACAAAAAATAATCATTATATCTTGTGGGTTTAAAACATATGTAAAATTTGGGGAGCCTGGCTAGCTCAGTCAGTAGAGCATGCAACTCTTGATTTCAGGGTTGTAATTTGAGCCTCACATTGGATGCGGAGCCTACTTAAAGAAATAAGTCAAATAAATACAAGAAAATATATGTAAAATTTTAAGTAAGGATACTAATAATGGGCGAATGGATAAATGAGATAAAGTGTTCTAAGGTCCTAGCATTATCAAGGAAGCAGAAATTAATAATTTATTAGACTATAATAAGCTAAGGATGTATGTTGCAATCTCTGAGGTAAAAGCACATATAACAAGTAGTGAAAGAACATATAACACATTAACAAAGAGGATTAAATGGAATATTACAGAATACTTGATTCATAAAAGATGCCAAGAAAGGAGAGAGAAAGAAAATTTAACAGGTAGACCAAATAAGAAATAAACAGTATTTGTATCTGTGGTAATTACATTAAATGTAAATGAGCCAGACAATCTAAAACACTAAGACTGTGAAGCTGGATTAAGGAACAAACAACCAAAAAAAGGATATGCTGATTACAGAAGCCATGACTCAAATATGAAGACAAAATAAATGAAAGGGTGGACAAAGATATAATGTGCAAAAACGAATCAAAAGACAGTTGGTGTGGTTAAATTAATATCAAATAGAGCAGACTTTAAGTTAAGAAACATTAGAATCAGAGACATTTCAAAAGGTCATGAAAGATTAAGCCTGACACTTTTCCAGGTTAAAAAAGACTAAAGAGGGGTGCCTGGGTGGCTCAGTTGGGTAAGCATCTGACTCTTGATCTCAGCTCAGGTCTTGGATCCACCATCACAGTAGACGTGAACACACCTCTGTCAATGGTCGACAGAATAAGCAGACGAAAAAAACATGAGTAAGGATATAGAAGATGCCGCAATGGAACAAATAAACTTGGACTAATTTACCTAGCGAGGACATTGCTCCCCAAGACAACAGAATACAAGTTCTTTCAAAGTGCTGATGGAGATTTAATGAAACTGACCATATGCCAGATAATAAAGCAAGCCTCTACAAATTTCAAAGGAGTAAAGACATTCAGAATACGTTCTCTGAACACAGTAGAATTAAGTTAGAACTCAATAAATGGAACATTACAAGCTACGGCTATAACTTCTTGTAATGAAGAAAGCACAGAAGTACCCCCTTACCCCCAAAAAAAGGTACAGGGACCCATCAAAAGTATGCAGGAAGGGGCTTCAAGGGTCTCCCACTGGCCAAATCTGGGACAATTTAGACATCAGAACAAATAGAGTAAATAGATTATACCCAACAGATTTACCCAAATAGGTTATAATCTATTGGGTAAAAATCAGAATATATGAGTCCATAATGAAACCAAGAAGAAACAAAGGAAAGGTCAACCAGAGAGTGACAACTAACAGATGTGGAAGCAAAGATGGTGTTAGAAAAATCACTATTTTGTAACCCTCGTGGTATGGTAGCTTTATTATCAAAAAATGCCAACTAAAATTAGAGTCATCTTAGAATCTTAAAGGATTCAGAATTATTTTATTCTAATTTCAAAAGTAAGTAAAATTAAGTATTCAAAATAGCATGCTGGTGCCTTGATCCTGAGAAATAAATTTCTGTCATACACACACACGCATGCACACACATGCACACACACACACACACACACACACACACACACACACCTAAAACAGATAGTGAACCTTATTAGAATTTCCACTTTTCATTACAACAGATATGAAATGTTTACCTGGGCACAACAAATGAAAGCAATGGAAAGCGTCAGTAAGAAGACTGAAGATACGACGACATCAACTGAGCGCTGTGGACCCCGTCTCTGTGGAGTGAGACATATAGGTTAATATTTAAGATTACACTTAGAGACAACAGTGGCCCTCAAATCATTCACATTCTGAGTTTTACAACATTAATGTGAAAATAAATGTTTATAAGAAGTTTCTAGCCCAGTATTTTTTTTTTTTTAATTTTTTTTTTTCAACGTTTATTTATTTTTGGGACAGAGAGAGACAGAGCATGAATGGGGGAAGGGCAGAGAGAGAGGGAGACACAGAATCGGAAACAGGCTCCAGGCTCTGAGCCATCAGCCCAGAGCCCGACGCGGGGCTCGAACTCACGGACCGCGAGATCGTGACCTGGTTGAAGTCGGACGCTTAACCGACTGCGCCACCCAGGCGCCCCTCTAGCCCAGTATTTTAACATAGTTCGGACACGTTTAATTTTAAGCATTGAAATTCATGCTGTTCCAAGTTAAGGCTGTGAGTTATTCACGAATGTATTTTCAGCTAAAATATTTTCCAAAAAGTCAGAAAAAGATGAAATTTTCAACTTATCGCTCTGCCCTAGGAATTTAGATTTTCTTTTCCCTTCCTAAGCTCTCATTTACTCACCTCTAACAGCTTAGCAGATAGATCATTTTCAACTTGCTGTCCAGCACGTCTGTCTGTCAGCCACTGATATGATCTGTCTGGTTCACAGAACTACACTACCCATTGAGTATCTGCTGCCAGAAATTTCAGTGAGCATGCTTTCTGCATATTCCTGCACATATTCCATCGTCAAATGAAACTCACCTTGAGAAAGGAGCGCAGTGATAACCATATCTTAATGTTCTCCACCTTTTTAAGTCTGAAATGAGGTATTTCATATTTCCTAGCCTTCCTGGCAGAAGTAATATGGCTGAAGAGTTTTGCAAATAAAAATCTCTAGAGGTTTAAAAAAATCACAAAGTAAAATATACATGTTTGTCTCTGAGTATATGTTTATATAATTGTAAATAATATTCCCATATATTGGAAGCATATAAAAAATAATAAACAGATGAAATTCTAATCACTGATCACTTAGACTAAGCTAATAGCTCATTATCCTGTTACTTCCAAATCATATTCTATAGTAATGTCTTTGTATATATGCCTTTGTAATATGGTACACTTGACATTCTCAAGGAATATTCTTTGGAGACCTTTGTGAATCCCCGACCTCACAAACAAAATTGTTTATCTGAATTCTGGTTTAGTTCCAAATTAAATTTCCATTCAAAATCACATTCTTTTGGACATGAAGACATATCAAGTCTCCAATTCTTCATTCTTACCGAAATTCAATGCATTTATTTCTCACTTAACCATTGCCTACAGAAACATTTTCACTTTGAGAATTACTACATATGTTATGGGCAAACAAGTGCAGTATTGAGACACAGGTGCTGTGCAGTCAGCTAGGCTCACTCTCTGCCTAAGCCACTTATTCCTACCCGTGAGCTCACCGAAATCTCAGATTACAACATGTTATTTGTGATTAATCGATATCACAAGTGTTAAACCCACAAACACCAAAAGTTTGCTCATCAATCCTTCATTGTCCACATTAACTTCTGGAGAGAGAACAAATCAATAGAACAAAAACAACTCGGTGGAATATCATATACAAAGGCAGAGGCGAGAAACTTAATTTTCTACTGACCTGTTTATATGTTCTTTCCGCCACACACATCATGAAAAAAAAAATCCAAGTAAGACACAATCGTTCAAAAAAATTAATCATAGACAAAATAATAATAGGTGTAACAGGTGGTGCCCCACAAAAGAGAGTCATGATCTCCTCAGCTGAAATAGACTTTAGCTGGTCAAAACTCTTCTCACGGAAAAGTCGATGTAAAAAAGGGAAAAATGCTAATCCAATGGTGACGACATTTCCCAGCATCTGATAACCTACTCCTTGCTGATACGCATTAACCTGGGAATTAATTTAAAACGTCGCATCGTTATTACACAGTTAAATGGAGTTATGAAGCAGTTTTTATCAACTACTATTTAGATTAAAAACGAAATCTGTTTCGAATCTAAAAGAAGTACAAAGAAAAATGACGTATAGATTTATGACTCTTAGATTTTATTAAAAATTAGGCTTAGATAAGGAACATTCATAGAGTATACTTGAATAACTGATCATGTTCAGAGAACTTTGTAACAAAAAAAATATATACTACCAAGTAAAGACACTAACCACAAAAATTAAAAATATATATATATATATTCGTGTTTCAAAAGCAGAGTCAGTGCTTTGATCACTGAATAGAGCCAATGAACAGCTGATCATAAACAGGTTTTTCAAAAAATCTGAAAACTTATGAAATCTTACCCTGCTCATGATGATGCCACTTATTTCCAACACAGACATATCCATCTTTTTGCACTCATTCCCTTCCCAGATTATTGCACTAACTCGATCAGAGGCAGGACTTGAGTTCTGAAGCCAGAATAAGTGGTTCTAAAAAGAAAAATATAAAACTATTTTCATCCACCCTTCTTTCTTCCCTCAGTTAGATTTTCTCCCCATTGTCCAGCTCCCAGGCCACATTTGCCAGTGTTAGACCTCATCATTCTATTCTCTCCTTCACAGAGCTCAATACCAATGACAAACCTCCACCATGCTGATCTCTGGTCCTTTTTTCTTCACTAAGACATTTTCTTACCTAGAGAGAGGCTAAATGTCTTCTGTAATGATGGAAAGTAGGATTCCATGATCTCCAAGGTGGCCTGGCTTCCCTCTCTAAATGTGTGGAAGTGAGGATAAGCTTGGTGTATTCATGGCATGTTAAGAAGGAAAGTATTTCTAGAGCAGCATGACTATACTGGAAGTAGCAGGAAATTAGCTAGGAGAGCTGCTAATAGGCCTTACAAGTTGCATGAATAACTGAGGAGTTAAGCCTTTCTCTGGTCTAATCAGGACACAGAAAAGATAAAAAACTCAAGAGGACAGGGGTGCCTGGTGGCTCACTAGGTTAAGTGTCCGACTCTTGGTTTTGGCTCAGGTCACGATCTCACGGTTCATGGGTTTGAGCCCCAGGTCGGGCTCTGCGCTGATGGTGTGGAGCCCGCTCGGGATACTCTTTCTCTCCCTCTCTCTCTGCCCCTCCCTTGCTCATGCTCTCAATCTCAAAATAAATAAACAAACTTAAGAAAGAAACAAACAAACAAGCAAATAATCCCAATGGAGGAGGGAAAGCACTTAAAGGATTTTAAAGGGAATGGCATCATTCCAGCTGCAGCATGGAAAAGCAAAGGGAGCAGGCCCACAGAAGCTGCTATAATGATCCAGATAGCAGCCAATGACGGTCCACCCCAAGCAGGGGAGACACAAGTAGACAGACACAGATATTCAGTGGAGTCAAGAGGACATATTAGAAACACACTAGAGAGGGTGGGGTCAAGAACCACTCCAAGGATGGGGCACCTGGGTGGTTGAGTCGGTTAGGCATCCAACTCTTGGTTTTGGCTCAGGTCATGATTTCATGGGTCCGTGAGTTTGAGCCCCACATTGGGTTCTGTGCTGGTGGCACAGAGCCTGCTTGGGATTCTTTCTCTCTCCCTCTCTCTCTGCTCCTCCCTGACTCACGCTGTCTCTGTCTCTCTCAAAAGTAAATAAACTTAAAAAAAAACAAAAAAAGTAAATAAACTTAAAAAAAAAAAAAAAAAAAGAACTACTCCAAGATTTCTGCCTTAGGCGGTCAGTGGTGGCATTCAAAAATATGGGGATAAAGGAAGAACAGGATGGATAGGGTAATTGGGAAATGATGGAATTCCTTTCGATATGGTTTCATGTTACCTAATTATGTTTATATATGCCCCAAAATTATACTGAAAATCCCAAAAGTGCAAAGGAGGTCAAGATTATCAGGATGTCATGTATAACTACTGACGGCTAATGTAATTTAGATGAATCTTCAGACTAAATGTAAAGAATATTTAGATTCAAACTTTGACAGCAAAATTGAAAGAAGCTTAAAGCTTTAATAAGAAAATGTATGTTGTTTCTGGTTAGTTTTTAAAAATTGTATACATTTAATGAAGCAGGATTTTTTTATGAAAAATGTGTAACCTAAATCAATGGTATCCTAGAATCAAGAAAATTCAATGATTAAACAAATGAATATCCAGAATCCAGTATTTGTAGATCACTGTGGAAATATTTAGCCTAAAGAACAACAAAAAAAGGAAGAATCATGATCATTGCCACCAAACATCTGAAATGTTGATTTGAGAATCACTTCTTAACCATTCAATCTATCCAGCAGTGGAGAAAGCTCTCTCATGAAGTTAACAATCACTCTGGCTCCAGAAGTACTTACACAGAGGCCACTGATAATCTGATGGCAATACTAATAATAATGCTAACATTTATTAGGTGCTTACCCTTTGCCAGACATTGTGCTAAGCACTTTATATTTTCTCATTAGATATATCACAATAGTCCCAAGAAGGAGTAACGATGATTACCATGTAAGAATTCCTACATTGGTTGGAAGGTTCAAATACCTTCTAAGGAATCTCCAATTCCAGGTTCTCTGATTTTATGATATTAATATAAGACCTAAAATTAAAAGCACCACTTGGTTTATACATTACTAGAGAAGCAAGTAATGCCATTTCTTAGTAATTCACACATAACGCTGCGATGTCGCTGAAAATATGAGGTTGATATACCATTCAAACAACACTCTGCTCACATAAAATGAACATTAAGGATCATTCTAAGGAAAATAATGAGAAAAAGTGTTATGAAGAACAATTCATGTTAGGGCAATTCCAGAGTACCTGCCCCTGAGTTCTAATTCCAACGTCTTCACTTACAAATTATGCTCGATTTCCTCGTCTCTACATTAGAGATAATAATAGTATCTACCTCATTCAATTATTGTAAAGCCAAATGAGATAATACGGCCCCTGGCATGTGTAAGTATACAGTAAATATTGGCTACCGTCACCTTTACAGACCTGCTGAAAAACATCTTCTTTGGGATCACGTTTGGTCCCTGAATGGAGGGTGTTCACATGGGCCCCCTCACTGTCACTGGTGACAGATGACCGGCACTCTGGGCCATGCAGCAGGTCGTCCCATAGCATATCCTCGGTCTCTGAGTCATGGCGCGTGCTTTCTGAGTCTCTTCTGGACATGGTCAGGCTTCGAGAGCCACCACTCATGCCAGACCTAGAGCCCTTTAAAGGGAAACAGAAAAACAAAACTATTTTTTTCATTCATTTTTAAAAACAATCATATATCTGAAACAAAAATTAAAGCAAGTTATCTGTGGTGATGGCTGGCAAGCTCCCGTAAACTTACCCCCAAATATTCACCTGTTCATAAGGCTTCACATAACAATAATACATTTTAAGATATAAATGTTGAACCCTGTGTGACTCTCTAACAAGCAGGGCTGTAAAAGGAATCCCTCTAAGAACTGACTGCCAAATCATAAGGCTGTTTGACTGGAATGCCCTGGATGACAGTGACCTCTGCAAGCCCCTCCGGAGGGCCTACCCTGGAAAGGTGTGGCAGAGCCTTCTGACATTCCCAAAGTGCCCCCTACTCTAAATACGGTGAGCGTGACTGCAGATCTAGTCGTGTCCCGGGGCCCGGCCAACCACGGAAAGGACAGTCAGGCTGAGCAGAGGCTGCGCGGTGCAGCTCGCCTGCAGCATAAACAGAAACACGAATGTTTTCCCACGCCCCCAACTGCCTTGTCAATCAAAACAAAAACCACCTACCACCATCTGCCCCGTCCCCCTCTGAATTATAATATTCCAAATATACAATATCCTATTAGCTGCATGATGAGATTTGCTGCTCGTCTCTCAGGGGTCCTTTCTCAAAAATTTATCTTCATCAGCATCAGTGCCACTTACAAAGGAATGATACTTAAGAATAAACTCTATATTCCAAGTAAATATGAGGGAGGCTTCTTGTCATCTGGGGATTGAGGAAGCTCTTGCCTGCAAAGCATCAGATCATCTATGATACTTTCAAGATCAGAGTCAAAGTGAAACAGAGCTCCTTCTCTTCGTGGGGGTGAGCAGCCAGAGAGGTAGACAGACAACTGACGGCAGGGGAGGCCAGGAAAATAGAACTACTACGTCAGGACAATCAATAAAAAAAGCAGTGGGTAAACTTATCACACTCAGGAATACACCCTGAACAATGACCTCTCAGAAGGATACATTACCTGACTGAAGGCTGCCGATTCAAACTCTGATTCAGCCAGACTATCTGAATCCCGTGCAATGTGACACCACTTGGTGGTGGTTTTCTTTACCTGCCAAAAATCAAGCCAATAAACAGTAGGAAAACATGTCAAATATCCTGTTAGTATTCAGTGATTTAGGAGTTAATGCCTATACTTTTACAAACTAAAAATTACCTGAGTGTTTAGGTGCCTAGAAAGTATTGACTTTCTATTCTTAACTTCACAGCCGTTGTCACTTGAGGCCCCTTCCACACTCCGGCGCAACATCATCATCTGTGTCCGGGCTTCACCGTCCTCCTCGCTTGACAGATCATCTGAAATCCCATTACCCAGATGCCTAAAAGCCTCCTACAAAGAGAACAGCAATTTCTCCCCAGGGAACAGCCCAAAATACTCTAGTAAGCGGCATGTGTAAAAACAAAAAAACAGGTAAAAACTAAGAAATGGTAAAGGTAACCCAAAACTGAACAAACCTATATCTTACTTGGTGTCAATAAAGAAAACTCTCTTGGCACTAAGCAGCCTAAACGGTGAGGCAGTATTATGTAGAGAGGTTGGAAGCGCAGGCGTGAGTCTGAATCGGAGCCCTTCGACTTCCTGGCCACATAACCTGAGGCAAGTAACTGAATCTCTGGGGCTCCTTTTCCTCAGAGGAAAAGGGATGATAATAAAAGCACCTATCTCACAGAGCTACCGAAACAATTAGATGACTTACTACACGTAAAGCACTTAGAATAGTGTCTGGTTGCAGTAATGACTCAAACAGATTAGCTATTTTTGTAATTACTAAATGCCACAGTCTAACAAGTGAGAAGATATTTCAAGACTATAAAATGTAGTTTTAGAGATAAAACATCTGTGCTAAAGCTAGAAAATAGCTTCCCAAACCCTACTATATTATCATTGCATCTCTGGAATATGACACAGGAGCCTCTACACACAGATCCGTTGATGAAATCGACCAGCCTACTCCTAAGGCTGGGTCAGTAGCCTATCAAATAACAAGGTCTAGTCCCAGAAATTAAAAGAATAAACTACAGTCTTCGCGTGTTACTCTCCTTTTCATGTCCTGTGGTTTTACATTTCACTTATTTGTTAAGACCAATTACACAAACCTGTTAGTATCTATTTGATACCTCTAGCAGAGTCTAAGAATAGGAACATTTTATGCAGGAAAGAAAAGATTTTGCTATATATACTCATCTAAATCTTACCCTATGGCACTTTTCTCCATCTGAAAATTTTGCTTTCTCTTTTGTTTGCCACATTCTAATCTCTGGTCGACATTGTCTCTTCTTAATGATAGGATGCAGACAACTTGGGTCATTATCAGTTTCAGTTCCTTTGTTACATATTAATTTCACTCTTTTAATCCTAATTTTAGAAAAGGAAAACAAAGATTACTAGCATGAAATATCTTTCATGAAATCACTTTCTTCTGAAGAATGTTAATACACCTGACCCTTGAACAACACAGGTTTAAACTACAGGTTCCACTTATTCATGGACTTTTCAAAAAATACAGTACAGTATTATAAATGTATTTTCCTTATCATTTTCTTAATAACATTACTTTTTCTTTACCTTACTTTATTGTAAGAATACAGTATATAATACATACAACACACACAATATATGCTTATTAACTATGTTATTAGTAAGGCTTCTAGTCAACAGGTACCTTTAACCACAGGCCAACTGTGTGTTATTCTGGAAATCAAGAAAATGCAGAAATCCTATTTTTCAGGCTTCTAGCTTGCCTAAGGGTGTAGGAAGCCAGAATACAGGTATCGCTAGTCACCAAAGACTCATCACAATTAATTTTGAGAGTAAGCCTCCTCTTTTCAGTTTTGCAAGCAGGTAGCTTCAGTCTTCTCCACTTTCCCTCTCAAACACAGTGCCAATGCCTACCTCACATCACCCGTTTATGCCACTTCCTAGAATGTCTTCCCCTCACCTGTCCCTCAAAGACCAGCAATTCTTGGCTCCTTCATGACTCCTGCTGATTACTTCACCCCTGAATTACTCTGTCTGCTCAACTACATGGCCTTTCGTCAGCACGTAATCACTTATAGTATTTTTACATTGCTGTGACTGTATCATACTCGTATCTTCCTATTTAGACAATAAAATCACTGAGAAAGGGGATGCCCAGTGCCCAGCACAATGTTCAACACAAAGAACCCAACACTTCAACTGAAGAATGTAACCTGTCTTTAGCAAAGTAGGGGAATATACAAGCGTCCCCCTGCTTTTCTACAGTCCACATTGTGCCACTTAGCTTTTATGGAAGACTTACATTAACACCTGTCGTGTTAACCAAAAGAAACCTGAGGAGGATTTTTGCTTTTGCGAACAAAGGCGTAAAGTGAAACTAGCACTCAGTATTTGTTTCACCGTGTGCCATTATGGGAGCAGCGCGCCTACAAGCTGCCGGCCAGCCGCAAGAGTGGCCCCTGAGGGCCCTGTCCCTGGGAACTACACTCAGCATCTCAGCATCAAGCCGCCAGAGCTTCGAACTGTGTCTGTGAGCATCTGTGCTTCATCTCAATCCACTAGCAAGATGTGTCCTAAGGTATCAGAAAAGCCTAAGAGAGGCTATTTTGGGGGGGGGGGGGGTCTGAGAAGGCTCAAAAGTTTTTCTGCAGAAATTAATGGTAATTGCTTCTTCACTTTATTCCATTTTGACCCATGAAAGGTTTCAAAGAACACTCTGCTTTCGGAAAGTGGGGGAAATGTGTACTTCATCTTCAAAAAAAGGAACCGCAAGGGGGACCTGGATGGCTCAGTCAGTTAAGTGTCCGACTTTGGCTCAGGTCATGATCTCATGGTCCATGAGTTCGAGCCCTGCATCGGGCTCTGTGCTGACAGCTCAGAGCCTGGAGCCTGCTTCGGATTCTGTGTCTCCCTCTCTGCCCTTCCCCTACCCACACTGTGTGTGTCTCTCTCTGAAAAATAAATAAACATTTAAAAAAAAAAAGGAACTGCAAAAGAACTTTGTTTTTGAGTCATAATCATTAATATATGACAAAATAGTATTTCTTCAAGTCATACTAATGTTGTCCTGACCTGCAAAATCATGAAGAAGATAGAATATGTTTTGAATCCACTTCCCTTTCTGTCCTATAGCCCATCAACACCAGCCTCCTGCATCCCATTTCTAAAGAGGTATCAGCTTCCACACTGAAAAATATCTGATCTTTTTAAAATTCTTTTTTTCCCCTCAAGCTGTCAGCTGATACGGCTTAAAATATTTACCCTTTCCAAGTATTTATATTTCTATAATCTTGTGGTCTATAATTCTGTTAAAAATCAAACAGAATGAACTTTTATGGTAGAATACTGGAATTATGGGCAACATGACAGTGGGGACACCTGGAGTAAACAAATCCTTCTAGAATCCTTAAAAATCATACCACAATTATAATATGCTTACACTATACTCCCAATCAGATAATATACTATGTTAACACTAATGTGAATACAAAATCAAGTAAAAATTCCAACATAAGCCTTCTCACCTGTTGCCAAAGAGACTGTCCCAAAATCCACCAATAAAGGGTATAGATTCCAAAGTTTCTACTCCTCTGACTTTATCAGAGGAGTTATTTCCATTTTCTCGGCTCCCGTCACCATTTACAGTTTTTCGTAATTTTCTACAAAAAAAAAAAAAAAAGTATTTCAACAACTTCAGATTATTCAAGAACTTGTATGTTTCTACCCAAAATATCCCTACAGAAAATGATAGCAATGGGTTACTACCTGAAATTAAGTATAGTGAACTTCTTGTAATGAGGATAAAATCATGCAAGAATGTTTCTGACTTAAGGGCAAAACCAGGTTCCAAACCAAAGTCCTATGCTATCATTTTGTTTAATATTTAAAGAAATTGAACTGATATCAAAAATATTACTAGAAAAAAATTTTTCACGTGTATGACCAAGAGTCTTTCCATGTACATTCAACACCACTAGCACAAAGAACAATGCCTTTAAATATGGATGTCAGAAATCTATCCATCTGACACATTTAATCAGAGAACACAAAATAACAGCAATTGATCATTTTGTATTGATACCCTAAGCAGTTAAAATACATATCTAAATCACCAAGATACACAACGAGATTTCCTTAGAAATCATTAATTGCAAGGAATCCTCTCTTTGAAAACAAAAATGGCTTGAAAATAACATTCAAAAATAAGAATAAATATGTTCAAATTCATTGCACCAAATGAAAAAAAAATCTTATTTGGTAATTGCTTAGGAAAACAAAAATTTACAGATTTCTGAGAAAAGATAATGTAACTTTTGGAAGGTAATATACCTAACATTTACCTTAAAAGCCTTTATAACAGTTCCAAAACTCACAGATGGCATATAACCAATAAAAACAAAGTGAATTCAATGTATAGAAAAGAGAAATTAATCTCTGTTAAAAGGTTAGAGCACTTAGAAATCCATTCTTTACATACAACTGGAAAAAAGTACAAATTTTACTAGCACTAGCCCAATGTACTAACATCCTTGTTTACATAGTGAATTTTCACCAAATTTTGATTGAGACTGAATGTCAAAAATTTTTTTTTCAAAATCACTGAAGTAAATTTTAAGAGTATAACTATTGCAGTATCAAATTTTTCCTTTTAAACAACTTTACTGAATGACAAAATCCCACCTGGGATTAAATAGGTCATGACAAGGTTTCTTAGCATCTGGAAGAAGAACGAAAAGAAAAGCATTCTTTTTTTTTTTTAAGCCAAAAAATAATTTAAAAAAAATTGTAAACCAGAAGATTTTTTATTAATTTCATCAAAGATTTTCTAAGTCTGTTCAATGCCTCTCTCAGAAAACACAACTACAAGTGCAATTTCTTATCTTACCTTCTTCTCCGATTTCCATTGTTTCCCGATGGCCTTGTTATCTGAGTAGACACAATTTGACAGTGGACAGTTCCCATGAGTAACATAAGGCACAAGGGTCCAAGTACTTCGCTTACATTCACAATAGGCATCATAAAATATAACACGAGTGCTATAACTGAAAAGAAGAGGTTTCAAAATGTAAAACATCACGGCTCATTCTTTATACCTAATCTTAGCAATTGTACAAACTATTGCTACAAAAATCTGCCAATTTAATTTTTTTGTTTTTGTAAATTTACATCCAAGTTAGTTAACATATAGGGTAATAATGATTTCAGGAATAGAATTTAGTGATTCATCTCTTACATGTAAACACCCAGTGCTCATCCCAACAAGTGTCCTCCTTAATGCCCCTTGCCCATTTAGCCCATCCCCCTACCCGACACCCCACCAGCTATCCTCAGTTTGTTCTCTGTATTTAAGAGTCTCTTATGGTTTGTCTCCGTTTTTATATGTTTGCTTCTCTTCCTTTATGTTTATCTGTTTTGTATCTTAAATTCCACATGAGTGAAGTCATATGATATTTATCTTTCTCTGACTTACTTCACTTAGCATAATACACTCTAGTTCCATCCATGTTATTGCAGATGGCAAGATTTCATTCTTTTTGATCACTGAGTAATATTCGATTGTGTGTATATACACATATATATACATACACACACACCACATCTTCTTTATCCATTCATCAGTCGATGGATATGTGGGCTCTTTCCATACTTTGGCTATTGTCAATAGTGCTAATATTGGGGTGCATGTGCCCCCTTTGAATCAGCACTCCTATATCCCTTGGATAAATACCTAGTAGTGCAATTGCTGGGTCATAGGGTAGTTTTATTTTTAATTTTTTGAGGAACCTCCATACTCTTTTACAGAGTGGCTGCACCAGTTTGCATTCCCACCAGCAGTGCAAAAGAGTTCCTCTTTCTCCACATCCACACCAACATCTGTTGTTGCCTAGGTTGTTAATTTTAGCCACTCTGACTGGTGTGAGGTGGTATCTCAGTGTGGTTTTGATTTGTATTTCCCTGATGGTGAGTGATGTGGAACATTTTTTCATGTGTCTGTCAGCCATCCGGATGCCTTCTTTGGAAAAGCGTCTATTCATGTCTTCATTTCTTCACTGGATTATTTGGTTTCTGGGTGTTGAGTTTGATTAGTTCTTAATAGATTTTGGATACTAACCCTTTATCTGATATTTCATTTGCAACTATCTTCTCCATTCCATTGGTTGCCTTTTAGTTTTGCTGATTGTTTCCTTTCCTGTCCAGAAGCTTTTTATCTTGATGAGGTCCCAATAGTTCATTTTTGCTTTTGTTTCCCTTGGCTCTGGACACATGTCAAGTAAGAAGTTACTGTGGCTGAAGTCAAAGAGCCTGTTGTCTGTTTTCTCCTCTAGGATTTTGATGGCTTCCTGTCTTATGTTTAGGTCTTTCATTCATTTTGAATTTATTTATGTGTATGGTGTAAGAAAGTGGTCCAGTTTCATTCTTCTGCACAAAGAGCTTTCATGCTGTCCAGTTTTCCCAGTGCCATTTGCTGAAGAGACTGTCTTTTTCCATTGTATATACTTTCTACCTTTGTCATGGATTGGTTCACCATATAAATATGGGTCTGTTTCTGGGCTATTTACCTGTTCCCTTGATCTATGTGTCTGTTTTTGTACCAGTACCATACTGTCTTGATGATTATAGCTTTGTAATACAGCTTGAAGTCCAGAATTGTGATGCCTGCCTCCAGCTTTGGTTTTCTTTTTCAGGATTGCTTTGGCTATTCGGGGTCTTTTCTGGTGCCATACAAATTTTAGGATTGTTTTAGCTCTGTGAAGAATGCTCATGTTATTTTGATAGGAATTGAATTGAATATGTAGATTGCTTTGGGCAATATTGACATTTTAGCAACATTTGTTCTTCCAATACATGAGCATGGAATGTTTTTCCATTGTGTGTGTGTGGGGGGGGGGGGGGGTTCTTCAATTTCTTTCATAAGCTTTCTATAGTTTTCAGTGTTTTCACCTCTTTGATTAGGTTTATTCTTATATATTTTATGGGTTTTGGTGCAATTGTAAATGGGATCAATTCTTGCATTTCTCCTTCTGCTGTTTCATTATTAGTGTATAGAAATGCAACCTATTTCTGTACATTGATTTTATATCCTGTGACTTTGCTGAATTCATGGATCAGTTCTAGCAGTTTTTTGGTGGAGTCTTTTGGGTTTTCCACATAGATGATCATGTCATCTCTGAAGAGTGACAGTTTGACTTCCTCCTTGCTGATTTAGATGCCTTTTATTTCTTTGTGTTGTCTAATTGCTGAGGCTAGGACTTCCAGCACTATGTTGAATAACAGTGGCAACAGTGGACATCCGTGTCTCTTTCCTGACCTTAGGGGGAAAAGTCTCAGTTTTTCCCCATTAAAGATGATATTAGTGGTGGGTCTGTCGTATATGGCTTTTATGATCTTGAGGTCTGATCCTTCTATCCCTACTTTCTTGAGGGTTTTTATCAAGAAAGGATGCTATATTTTGTCAAATGCTTTCTCTGCATCTATTGAGAGGATCATGTGGTTCTTATCCTTTCTGGTATTAATGTGATATATCACAATGATTGACTTGCAGATATTGAACTAGCCCTGCATCCCAGGAATAAATCCCACTTGATCGTGGTGAATAATTCTTTTAATGTGTTGTTGGATCTGGTTGGCTAGTATCTTGTTCAGAATTTTTGCATCCATGTTCATTAGAGAAATTGGTCTATAGTTCTCCTTTTTAGTGGGGTCTTTGTTTTCAGAATCAAGGTAATGCTGACCTCATAGAATGAGTTTGGAAGATTCCCTTCCATTTCTATTTTTTGGAATAGTTTCAGAAGAATAGGCGTTAACTCTTCTTTAAATGTTTGGTAGAATTTCCCTGGAAAGCCATCCAGCCTTGGACTCTTGTTTGTTGGGAGATTTTTGATTACTGAATCAATTTCTTTACTGGTTATGGCTCTGTTCAAATTTTCTATTTCTTCCTGTTTCAGTTTTGGTAGTTTATGTTTCTAGGAATTTGTCCATTTCTTCCAGATTCCCCAAATTATTGGCATACAATTGCTCATAATATTCTATTATTGTTTGTATTTCTGCAGGGTTGGCTGTGAGCCCTCCTCTCTCATATTTATTATTTCCCATTTCTGCTGGTTTTGGGCTCTCTTTGCTGTTCTTTTTCCAGCTCTTTAAGGTGTAAGGTTAGGTTGTTATTTGAGACCTTTCTTCCTTCTTTAGGAAGGTCTGGATTGCTACATACTTCCCTCTTATGACTGCCTTTGCTGCATCCCAGAGGTTTTGGTCTGTCGTGTTTTCATTTTCAATGGCTTCCATGTATTTTTTTCATCTTCTCTTTAATTTCTTGGTTAACCCATTTATTCTTTAGTAGTATGTTCCTTAATCTCCAAGTATTCATGGTCTTTCCAAGTTTTTTCCTGTGATAGATTTCGAGTTTCATAGTGTTGTGGTAGGAAAATATGCAAGGTATGATCTCAATCTTTTTGTAGTTGCCGAGGGCCGATTTGTATCCCCCTATGTGATCTAGTCTGGAGAATTTTCCATGTGCACTAGAGAAGGATGTGTATTCTGCTGCTTTAGGATGAAATGTTCTGAATATATGTTAAGTCCATCCAGTCCAATGTATCATTCAAAGCCATTGATTCCTTGTTGATTTTCTGCTTAGATGGTCTGTCCATTGCTGTAAGTGGGGTGTTGAAGTCCCCTACTATCATGGTGTTATTATTAATGAGTTTATGTTTGTGATTGATTTATATATTTGGGTGCTTTCTTGCTGAGGACATAAATATTTACAATTGTTAGATCTTCTTAGTGGATAGACCCCTTAATTTTGATATAATGCCCTTCTTCATCTCTTATTGCAGTCTTTATTTTAAAATCTAGTTCGTCTGATATAAGTATGGTTACTCTGGCTTTCTTTTGGCGACCATTAGCATGATAGATGGTTCTCTATCCCCTACTTTCAATCTGTAGATATCTTTAGGTCTAAAATGGGTCTCTTGTAAGCAGCATACAGATGGGGCTTGTTTTCTTACCCATCCTGATACCCTATGTCTTTTGATTGCAGCATTTAGTCCATTGACATTTAGAGTGAGTACTGAAAGATGAATTTAGTGCTATTGTGTTGCCTGTAGAATTGGAGTTTCTGGTAATGTTCTCTGGTCCTTTCTAATCTTTGTTGCTTTTGGTCTTTTTTGTTTTGTTTCATCTTTTCTCCACTCAAAGAGTCCAACTTAAAATTTCTTGCAGGGATGGTTTAGTGCTCACAAACTCCTTTAGTTTTTGTTTGTCTGAGAAACTCTTTATCTCTCCTTCCATTTTGAATGACAGCCTTGCTGGATAAAGAACTCTTGGCTGCATATTTTTCTGATTCAGCACGCTGAATATATCCTGCCACTCCTTTCTGGCCCGCAGAGTTTCTGTGGTCAGGTCTGCTGCGAACCTGATCTGTCTTCCCTTCTTCTTCTTTCCCTTGCTGCTTGTATTCAATATTTATGAGCACTATACATTTCTGGAACAAGGTGGATATTAAATCAAACAAACATGAAGCAAACATTAAGCACTTACTATGTGCTAGGGAAGGAGGGAAGGAGGGAAGGAGGGAAGGAGGGAAGGAGGGAAGGAAGGAAGGAAGGAAGGAAGGAAGGAAGGAAGGAAGGAAGGACAGTCCCTGCCCTTATGGAGTTCAGGGTCTAGTTGAAGCAAACAATCATAAATACAATGGCAAAGCACCAGTGAGGCATTATGGAAGAAGGGGCTGGTTCTGCCTGATGAATGCAGGAGCAGGCTTTACAGAGGTGGAGACAACGGAGCTGGGCGTTGGAGGAGTAGGAGTCCACCAGATGGAGAGGAAGGGGGGAAGCACATGCCATGGTGAAGTATTAGGAGTAGTCCAGCACAGCTAGAGCATAAAGGCGACACAATATACAATTTATTTTGATTGAGAGAATCATTCCACAGTCTCTGTTCATTCTTCTGTAATTTACCAGGCATCATCTTTCCAGTTCTGAAGTCAAAACTGCAGAGGTCAACAATATTTCCCAGGTACCTTGCCAACCGAGGTTTGCTTCTGAACTTCTTACCACTTGGACTGAACTAGTTGACATCAATCTTGCTGGCACTGAGTCCAGATTTTCGGATCACTTCCTCCTTCTTCCATGGGGTGGGGGGGAGGGCCGGGCAGTCCATCCTCTTCCTGCTCTCTGTGGCCCAGGGTCCCCTGGGCCCCAGCCCCACGCTCCCCAACAGGAAAGGAGGAAAGGAACTGGCTTTTGCTGGGGGGCACTGCCAAGGCTGTCGCTGCCACTCAGGGGACACCGCAGCCCCGGCCACAGTTGCCACCCTAAGCGCCTTCCCTGCACACGCCGCTCACCGGGGACAGAGTGAGCGTGTTGCCCTGGCCCTCCTGCTCTGTGGTGGAGTCACCACCAGCACCGCTGCCGCCCACCCCGCGCTCTCCGCGCCCCCTGCTCCAGGTGGCAGCCAAAAACCTATCAATTTTAAAAGTACAAGGTAAAAGCACATAACTTCCGACAATACGATCCACCAACACATCAGCTGAGTGAAAACCTGAAGTCTCAGGTCACAGAGAAAGAGAATGATGTGTTTGAAGGATTTGCCTTTCTGACAATAATCTGGATATTTCAAAAGGCTTTCTACCAAGAAGTAGCTAGATGCTGTGTGACACATACCTTATGAAGTGCTGTTCTGCTCTGAGGATCAGTATTTTCTAATAATTTCCCACAATTATACAGGTAGCAATTAGCAAAGCTGGGATCTGAACCCAGCCAACTGGGCTCAAGTCCTTACTCTTAATTACTATGCTATGAACTGCTCTATGCAATATGAACTGTCCAAAGAAACAGATGGTGAAAGAAACAGAAAAATATCAAAAACTACACCCAAAATATTCCAGATACAATTTAATAGGTGAGTTCTTTCAGACTTTCATGTAAAATAATTCTTAGATGCGCCTATGTGGCTTAGTCAGTTGAGCATCCCACTCATGATTTTGACTCGGGTCACGATCCCAGGGTCATGAGATCAAGTCCCACATCGGCTCTGTGCTGAGCATGGAGCCTGCTTAAGATATTCTCTCTCTCTCTCTCTCTCTCTCTCTCTCTCTCTCTCTCTCTCTCTTTCTCTCTCTTCCTCCCTCCCTCCCTCCACCCCTCTCCCCCCCTTGTGCATGCTTACTCTCTCTCTCTCTCTCTCTCTCTCTCTCTCTCTCTCTCTCTCAAATAAAAAAATAATTAATTAAAATAGAGCACCAGGGTAGGTCAGTCAGCTAAGTGTCTGACTCTTGATTTTGGCTCAGGTCACGATCTCATGGTTTGTGAGTCTGAGCCCCACCATCAGGCTCTATGTGTACAGTGCATAGTCTGCTTGGGATTCTCTGACTCCCTCTCTGTCTCTGCCCCTCCTCTGCTCACGCTCTCTCTCACTCCCTTTCTCAAAAATAAATAAATAAACATTAAAAAAAAAAAAGATAATTCTTGTGCTATATAAACTATTCCTATGTGGAGAAAAAGCTACCAAATTCATTTCATGCTCCAACAGCCTATCACCCAAACATAAAAATGACAGCACCAAAACAATAAACTACAGATCTTGCTGGCTTATGAATATGGATATAAATTTACTACTAAAAAGCAGGCACCATGAATGAAGGGATTTTTTTGTCTCTTGGGTTCACTGCTATAGCTAGATCAGTATGCAGCACATAAGAGGCACTTATTATCTGTTGAATGAATAACTGAAATACTATCAAAGTAAATTTGACAATAAAACAAAGAATAATTCACCAAGACCATGCAGGGTTTATGCTGGAGCAAAAAATGTATCTCAGAGCCCAGACAGAACACTACTTGTGCACACATCGTAGGCACTTACATGTTTGTTTACTGAACTGATTTAATCCAATAATTTAATAACATAATTTGGGTTATATATATATATATACAAATCATCTCAACTGACAATTATGTAAAAGGCCTTTGTCCCTGATTCCTGGGAGGTAACCTCTAAATCCCTGGAATTTTTCAAGTGATGGAAGTACCTTGGTTATTCACAGTGGGCCCCTTGGACCATACCTGATAGTTTACGCCAATGAGGTGACTGCAGATGGGGTAGCCATGCCAGAAAGACCAACCATGTGATTAGAGGGTTGAGGCTCTGAGGCACATTGTATCAGCCTGACCTCTGGGAAGGGGTGGGGAGGGAACAAAGGCTGAAGACTGAGTTGGCCACTTGATCAATTACTCAATCAGTTATACCTACATAATAAATCCCCAATAAAAATTATGGATACCAAAGCTTGGGTGAGCATCCCTGATCGACACTAGTCTGTCAGCTTTGCTACCCATCATGGCAGAATGGGTACCATAACCCTGAGGAAAACTTCCTGTTTTGAATCCTCTCACACTATGCATCTCTTCTAATTTGTATAATAATATACTCTTAATATTACAAAACTGTAATTGTAAGTATAACACCTTCCTGAGTTCTGGGAGTGAATTATCAAACATGCAGGAATGAGTGGGGGACCCTCAAAACTGTAGCCCGGGGGTCAGAAGTTAGGGTAGCACTGGGGACTCCCAAAGTGAGGCTGGTGTCTGAGGTGAGGACAGTCTTGTGAAGGACTGTACCTTTAACCACTGAGTTTGGCCAATTCCTATAGTGAAAAAGCATTCCACAAAAATTAACATTTGTTCCTGATTTGTAATTAACCTTAAATGCCAATCTCTTCTGAAATTACAGGAATATAAAAATATGTCCCTTATATACTAAAGAGTAAGTGAACACACATCATACTAATGAAGACATTCTGAATCAAGACCAAAACAAGGATGACCATTCTTACTGTTATCACCTAAACACTGCTCTGAAAATGTTGACTAATTCAATAATAGTAAATGAAATGCATGAAAAATGAGACCAGATTTCCATTATTTGCCAAAAACATGGTTGTATAATAAGAAAATCTGAGAGGAGCACTGAAAAACTGTTCAAATTAATGAGCGGTTAATAAAGAGGCCGGTTATAACAATTTTAAACCTAAATAGCCTTCAAATGTAACAGCACTAACCAGTTGAAATTTATAAAATAAAAAGTATCATATCTGCAGCAGCAACAACAAAAATAAACACATAAATATTTTACTTTAATGTAGAAGTACCCAGTGTCCATTGATGGATGAATATTTAAATGAAATATGGGATGTACACACAATGGATTCTTACTTACCCTTCAAAAGGAAGGAAATACATGTGCTACATATGGATGAACCTTGAAAACATTATGCTAAGTGAAATAAGCCAGGCTCAAGAGGACAAATACTGCAATGTTCTACTTACATGAGGTACCGAGACTACTCCAGGTAGTCACAGAGGAACTGTGAAAGTAGAGTTCAGAGAGAAAGTAGAATGGTTGCCCGGAGCCCAAGAGGGGAGGAATTGGGGAATTATTGTTCTATGTCTCAGTTTGGAAAGATGAAAAAAGTTCTGGAGATGGACGGCAGTGACGGTTGCCTAACAATGTAAATGGACTTAATGCCACCGACTGTATATGTAAAAACGGTGAAGATGGTAAAGAATATGTTATATATATTTTACTGGATTAAAAAATCTTCCTAAAAAACTTTAGGAAGGGGCGCCTGGGTGGCTCAGTCGGTTAAGCGGCCGACTTCGGCTCAGGTCACGATCTTGCGGTCCGTGAGTTCGAGCCCCGCGTCGGGCTCTGTGCTGACAGCTCAGAGCCTGGAGCCTGTTTCCGATTCTGTGTCTCCCTCTCTCTCTGACCCTCCCCCATTCATGCTCTGTCTCTGTCTCAAAAACAAATAAACGTTAAAAAAAAATAAATTAAAAAAAAAACTTTAGGAAGATCTAAGAACTAAAAATCCTACAAAGCTTTAATAAATAGAGATGTAACAGAAGACTTGATTAAAAGGTGAAATATATCAATTTTCTCCCCATTCCCCCTAAATATATCAAAATCTTCATGGGAAGGGGGAAGTTACAGTCTAATTCCAAATTAGTTTTTCGTTTTGATTAGGATAAAATAATTCTAAATTATTTGGAAAAAGCAAGTAAAAACATCTGAGAAATGCTGAAAAGGAATACTATTCAATGTTACTACATATTAAACAACAATAATAATTAAAGAAATGTGGTACAGATACGAGAATAACCAGATAAGCTGATGGGGCAGAATATGTAGTTTAGAAATAGACCATGGCATATATGAAAATTAATATATATATAATTTAAATTCTTCAATAACTAACATGTGGAAAAACATTTACAAGTTCATTTTTACAAGCAACCAAAAAAATACAAACTATATGAGTAACACACAATTTTTTTTGTACATTCAATTAGGTAACATTTTTTTAAATTATAAAATAATGACAGATTGTGCTAAGATAGGCACTCTCATCCACTACTTTCCAAAAAGAAGTGTGCCCCCAGCAATTTCATTTTATGTACTAAAAGCCTTAAAATGTTTACATTCTTCAATCTCTTAATTCTATTTCAGAGAATAAATTCTAAGGAAATAATATAAAATATGGAAAATTTTGTTCATGATGGCATTATTAATAGGGATAAAAACCCAGGAATAATCTAAATGTTCATAATATGGAAACAGTTATTTAAATTATGATACTTTTATATAATGGAATACTAAGTAGCTATAAAAAGTATTTATGGTAAATCCATATGAGAGACTCACATAGACATGAAAATGATCATTTTAAATGACAGTGTATTCGTATGATGGAATATTACGCAGCCATTAAAATGACAGCTATTTATTTACAATTAAATAAAATTAAAATTCAGTTCCTTAGTCATACTAACCACATTGCGAGTACTCACAAAAACCACACATGACTAACAGCTACTGCACTGGGTAGTGAGACATAGAACACTTCTAGCATCATCGAAATTCTATTGGACAGCATTGTCACAACTTTAGAAAACTGAACTTACAGATCTATAAATTCATAGATTTATCTTTCCCACTATAAGTTAATTCAAAAAAACTGACACAGATAAAATAAAAATCACCCCAAATCCTTCCACCCTAACCCAACCTTCACCTACTCTGTTCTAATTCATGTCTTTTTTGCTTAGGTATAACCATAGTATATACATGGTCCCCTTTCAGAAAGTATTCCTGGTAGGCAGTGGCCATATAGTGGTAAAGAGAATGTGCTGGGTCCCTGAATGTAGAAGAGAAACGTCAACATCAGGTAGTTGTGGAATACAGAAATTAAAATAGAGGGGCGCCTGGGTGGCTCAGTCGGTTAAGCGTCTGACTTCAGCTCAGGTCGTGATCTCGGTGAGTACTGACAGTTCAGACCCTGGAGCCTGCTTCAGATTCTGTGTCTTCCTCTCTCTCTCTCTGCCCCTCCCCTGCTCATGCTCTGTCTCTCTCTGTCTCAAAAATAAATAAAAACATTAAAAAATAAAAAGAAATAAAAATAAAAAGAAATTCAAATAGGGGCGCCTGGGTGGCGCAGTCGGTTGAGCGTCCGACTTCAGCCAGGTCACGATCTCGCGGTCTGTGAGTTCGAGCCCCGCGTCGGGCTCTGTGCTGACAGCTCAGAGCCTGGAGCCTGTTTCAGATTCTGTGTCTCCCTCTCTCTCTGACCCTCCCCCATTCATGCTCTGTCTCTCTCTGTCCCCCCAAAAATAAATAAACGTTGAAAAAAAAAATTAAAAAAAAAAAAAAAAAAAAAAAGAAATTCAAATAGATTCCTGGGGAATGGTAGGACTATTTAGAAGGTACATGGGGCACCTCCGTGGCTCAGTTGGTTGAGCATCCGAGAATATGATCTCGAGGTTTGTGGGTTCTAGCCCCACGTCGGGCTTGGTGCTGAAAGCTCGGAGCCTGAAGCCTGCTTCAGATTCTGTCTCCTTCTCTCTCTGCCCTCCCCCCTTGCACTTGTCTCTCTCAAAAATGAATAAGCATTAAAAAAAAAAAAATTAGGGGCGCCTGGGTGGCTCAGTCGGTTAAGCGTCCGACTTCGGCTCAGGTCATGATCTCACAGTTCGTGAGTTCGAGCCCCACGTCAGGCTCTGTGCTGACAGCTCAGAGCCTGGAGCCCATTTCAGATTCTGTGTCTCCCTCTCTCTCTGCCCCTCCCCTGTTCATGCTCTGTCTCTCTGTCTCAAAAATAAATAAACGTTAAAAAAAAAAAATTAGAAGGTACAGATAGGGCTGCCCTCTCTATGAAAGTTCCATCTGAGTTCAGATCCTAAAGATGAGAAAAAAGATAGCCTTCAAACAGAATGCAGAGTTCTGTATGAAGCACAGAAAAAGGGCCAGTATGCCTAGAGCAAGCAAGGAGGAGAGCAGTAAGACATACCTCTAAGAAGTCAGCAGGGTACAGACTAGGTAGGGCACTGAAGCCGTGGTGAGGAGTCTGGATTTTTGCTCCAAGGGCAATGAGAAATCTCAAAAGAGTTTTAGCCAGAAAAATGACATGATATGAATTCTACTGTAAATGATTTGTCTAGTTGCTGTAAAAATAATGGTTGGTAGAAAGAAGGCTCAGAGTAGACATTATTCCAGTGGTCTAGGCAAAGTAATGCTAGCATCATGGACTATGATGAAAAAAAAAAAAATCCAGAGGTCCATTTTGGATAGGATTAGGTTCAAGATACCTGTTAAATCTCTATACAGAAATGCCTAAAAGCAGGCAGTTGGATTTATAAGTCTGAAGTTCAGCAGAGAGATCTGGCCTGGAGATATAAATTTGAGAATCACCAGTTGATCAGCTATTTTAAAGCAATGGGGCTTGACAAGAGTACCTAGAGAAGAGAATCCAGGATCCAATCTTGAGGTAATCCAATATTCAAAGGTCACACAGAAGAAAAGATTGAAAAGGCCTGGCCAGCAAGAAATTCAAGAGAAGAAAGAAATTCAAGAGAAGAGAGTTAGACAATCATGCTTGCTCTCTGTGAGCTAATAAATCGAAGATGATCCCCAAATGGTGTACATTCCTTCATTTCTTGGTACTTTAAACTCTTGAAGGAAGGGTAAAACTAAAAACAGTAAGGTCTGCATTATCTAATAGCAAAAGCAGCAAAAAAACAAAACAAAACAAAAAAACCTGTCATAATTTATTCCACCCCTCCAATTACCTTGCATGAGGTAAAGCAGTAGCAGCCAAACAAAGATTCTTAAAGAGGTAACCTGAATCCACCAATTGCTGAACAACGGGAAAAAGACAACTCGAACAAGCCCCTTTCGAGTCAGAGATGTCCATGGAATTTCAGGTTTGGCTTTGGCAAATGTTGAGCCTTTAAATATACAATAAAACAAAACATCAAACATTTACATATAATATAATAATGCTTCCTTGTAACACTATATTAAAAACAGCTGAGAGTAAAAATCAACACATAACCAGTTCAGTTAAAAAGAATCCTCTCGGGGCACCTGGGTGGCTCAGTCGGTTGAGCGTCCGACTTCGGCTCAGGTCATGATCTCACGGTCTGTGAGTTCAAGCCCCGCATCGGGCTCTGTGCTGACAGCTCAGAGCCTGGAGCCTGCTTCAGATTCTGTGTCTCCCTCTCTCTCTTCCCCTCCCCTGCTCATGCTCTGTCTCTCTCTGTCTCAAAAATAAATAAAAACATTTAAAAAAAAACAATAATAAAAAAATAAAAAGAATCCTCTCAGATGTTCATTAAATATAACTCCTTGCCTCAATCACTAGGACAGGAGCTCAAAATAAATTAGGCTTACATGAATGTTATACAGTATATTTTTCTCAATTACACAACAGCAATTTCCAAGTTCATCCCTTTTTTACCCTTATGGACACCATGTAATTTATATAGCTACACAGTACCAAAGCAAAGGGGAAAAAATCCTAAGGCCTGAATGAGGGAAGAATATTCCTTTTGGAGATTAAAGTACCATCACAAAGGGAAGAGAATATCTAGCACCACTATGAAATAATATAATAATATACATAAGAAATGAGCCAAAGTTGGAACTCACCTCTGATTAAGTCCACATCAATCAAGTCTGGTTTTATGTGACCCATCTTTTTTGGTTTGTTTTTGAAGCCCTAGAATAAAAACAAAACAAAACAAAACCAGAGATAAGGCTAAAAAGCTCTTTTAAATACAAAAGGTAAACTCACACTTTTTTTTTTTCTTTATATCTGACTCCCTTTTAACGGGGACACTTTAATCCTAATGTTCCTCAAAAGAACTTATCATTAATGTTTTAGTTTTTAGTTTATCAAGTAATGCAAAAAATATACTTTTACTACTTTTTAAAATGATCCAACAATAGGGCCACCTGGCTGGCTCAGGCGTACAGCATGTGACTCTTAATCTTGAGGTCGCAAGTTCGGGGCGCCTGGGTGGCGCAGTCGGTTAAGCGTCCGACTTCAGCCAGGTCACGATCTCGCGGTCCGGGAGTTAGAGCCCCGCGTCGGGCTCTGGGCTGATGGCTCAGAGCCTGGAGCCTGTTTCCGATTCTGTGTCTCCCTCTCTCTGCCCCTCCCCCGTTCATGCTCTGTCTCTCTCTGTCCCAAAAATAAATAAACGTTGAGGTCGAAAGTTCAAGCCCCACATTGGGTGTGGAGCCTAGTAATGGTTTTAAAAAAAAAAAAAAAAGAAGAAGAAGAAGAAATTTTTTTTAAATAAATTAAAAAAAAATCCAAAAATGCCAAAGGATCAGTAAGTACAAAATAGCAGCCCCCTCATTACCCCCTGCCCCTCGTCTCATCAAAAACAAATAACTTTCATCCTTTTTTTTTTTTTAACTTTCTCTTGGTATTTACTTCCATACTTCTAAATAATATGTTTATACTGCCATTATTTCATTTATTGATTTGAAAAATATTTTACCAATTCCTAATACAGCATGTAAGAATTTAGTTCTCTTATACAGCTAATCCTCACATCCTAACTTCCACCCCTGAAACATATATTCTTACAATATAGTTATATTCATTTTTGATAAATCAGTAATCAATAGTTATAATATGCTCATCATGAAATACTATTCCCTGTAAGCCATATTTTATATTTTTATTCATGGTCGGTTAAAATATTTATCATTTTCAAATACTCAAATGCCAGAAAATTAATCAAAGTCTTTTATTTCTTAAAAAAAAAAAAAAGTTTTTTTTTGGAAACACCCTTCCCAGAACCTTCTATCTTCATGTTGTAATCAGATTAGTTGCTCTCCAGGCCTGCTGCACAGCTGACTGTAATGCAGGACTTCTCACTCTCACTGACAACCCCCTTCACCTCTGCGGTGAATCTCTAGCTCCTACACCTGTCTTCCTGAAGCACATCCTTCACAAGCTTCCTGAGAAAGGGGTCACAGAAGATAACTTTTTTAATCCTTACATGTCTGAAAATGAATTCAGTCTATCCTTATGCCTAATTAAAGGTTACACTAGGTGTAGAATTCAAAGTTGTTAACAATTTTCCTTCAGGAATTAAGACATTGTTCTGTTTTCTAGCTTCCAGTGTCGCTGTTGCAAACTCCAGTGCATTTCTGATTCCTGATCCTTTGAGCATGAATTGTTTCTTTCCTCTGAATCTCCACTTTATTCATGGTGTTCAGAAATTTCAGAATGATGTGCCTTGATAGGAGTCTTTTACATCTATTGTGCTGAAAATCCCTTCTATACGGAAATCAATGTCTTTCGGCTTTAAGGAAGTTTTCCTATAATTTATTTTTATATTTCTTCCCTCTAAGACTTAACTTTGTCTTCTATTTTCTACCTCTTTTGTCTTTTTATTCTGCTTTCCGGAAATTTCCTCAAATTTCTCTATTAAATTTTTCATTTTGACTCTTTGGGTTCATTCCTTTCTATTCTCTTTTACTTTGGGGATTTAGTCAAATATCTAATAATCATTGGCTGTTTCCTTATATACTAGAATGAGGTGCTGAAAACCTGATGGACTAAGTATTCTACTTCAAGGTTTATACCCAAGACAAGTGTGTATGTATTTCACCAAATAATGTGTATAAAATGTTCATAGAAGAATTATTTGTAAGAGCCCAGATTGGAAACTACCCATCAACAATCATATGTTGCCCATCAATAGCAGAATGGGTAATTGTAGTGTTGTGCTAAAGAAACTATAATTATACAACGACATGAATGAATCTCACAAACATAACACTGAACAGAACACATTAGATTAAAAAATGTATGTACTGTATAATTTCATTTATATAAAGTTCAAAAAGGTAAAATTAATCTATAGCACTAGCAGTTGGGATACTGGTCTACCTCTGCTGGTAGCAGTGACTGGAACAGTATGTGAGGGAAGCTTCTATGGTACTGCTAATTATCCATCTCTTGATCTTAGTGCTTGTTACACGGTTATGTTCAGTTTGTGGAAATTCCTCAATCTGTACATTGAAAATTCTGTTATATACATATAAGTATATCCATATTTCCTGAACACGTTTTACTTCAACAGAAATTTTTTTTTAATATAATTTATTGTCAAGTTAGCTAATAATACGGTGTATACAGTGTGCTCTTGGCTTTGGGAATAGATTCCCATGATTCATTGCTTACATACAACACCCAGTGCTCATCCCAACAAGTGCCCTCCTCAATGCCCATCAACCGTTTTCCCCTCTCCCCAGCACCCCCAATCAACCCTCAGTTTGTCCTCTTATGTTCTCTTTGTTCTCTTATAAGAGTCTCTTGTGATTTGCCTCCCTCTCTGTTTGAAACTATTTTTTCCCTTTCCCTTCCCCCATGGTCTTCTGTTAAGTTTCTCCAGTTCCACATATGAGTGAATATATATGATATCTTTCTCTGCCTAATTTATTTCACTTAGCCTAATACCCTCCAGTTCCATCCACATTTCTGCAAATGGCAAGATTTCATTCTTTCTCATTGCCATGTAGTATTCCACTATATATATAAACCACATCTTCTTTATCCATTCATCAGTTGATGGACATTTAGGCTCTTTCCATAATTTGGCTATTGTTGACAGTGCTGCTGTAAACATTAGGGTACATGTGCCCCTATGAATCAGCATTCCTGTATCCTTTGGATAAATTCCTAGTACTGCTATTGTTGGGTCATAAGGTAGTTCTATTTTTAATTCTTTGAGGAACCTCCATTCTGTTTTCCAGAGCAGTTGCACCAGTTTGCATTCCCACCAACAGTGCAAGAGGGTTCCCATTTCTCCACATCCTCGCCAACATCTGTTGTTTCCTGGGTTGTTAATTTTAGCCACTCTGACCGGTGTGAAGTGGTATCTCAATGTGGTTTTGATTTGTATTTCCCTGATGAGCAATGTTGAGCATCTTTTCATGTATCTGTTGGGCATCTGGATGTCTTCTTTGGAAAGTGTCTATACATGTCGTCTGCCCATTTCTTCACCGGATTATTTTTCAGGTACTGAGTTTGGTAAACTCTTTATAGATTTTGGATACTCTTTATCCGATATGTCTAGAAATTCTTTAAAACTTATTGGAAGCTCTGTGTATATGAGCATAGCTTATAGATTTGGGGTTTCACTTCAGTGTAATCAACCAGCTAGAGGGAATCACCAAATGTCCATATCTGGAGGGATAGGAAGGCTACAGATTTCTGTGGTGGAAGTTCTGAGATTAAACCAAGGTTGGGGTGTGGGGGTCACAATTCTGGTTTTAGTATGATTCTTCCCTGCTCTTCGCTGTCCACAGACCCTCTCCAATGAATTTTCTCAGAATACCAGTGGTCTCCTTCATAAGGGGCACTGTTGCCTGTCTTTAAGGGATTGATGAGAAGACTGGAGGTCCAACCTCTCTGTATTCAAAGGTCATGTAATCGCCTATTTTTAGCCCTGTGGCTCACCTCTGCCTCACATAGAACCTTGGTGCATTCAAGTCCTAAGCCTCTCTGGGGAGTTTTGCAGGCCAACTGGCATTCTCCTATGCTCTCCTGACACTCTCTTCCATTCATTTTTTATCTTCCAAATATGTGTAGATTTCTCATTTGCTGAGACATTCCTCCTCAATCTTTTTCCTTGACTTTGGGGAGGTACCCATTCTATACAACCCCTTTATGGATTCCTTTCATGTAACTTAGTGGTGATTCAGAAGGGAGAGATTATAAATGTGTATGGCTAATCTACCACATTTAACCAAAAATCTAGTCCTAAACTTTTTTTCAGGGCATGAAGAAAGAATCCTCTCAGGGCCTTTATCATCTACCACCTCAAATTAAAGCAGCTTAATTTGTGATGTTATTAGACATATATTCATTTCTCCTAAAAGATAAAAATGCATGGACTTTTATAGAGTACTTGCTACATCTCCAAGTTTCTAATGTTTCTTAAATTAATCATTATTGCTCCAAAGGGATGGCATTTACTCAATTTTATTAACATATATAGACAACAGTTTTTTACAGGAAAAACTCAGGGCTTAAAAATCCTAATAACCTTGCTGTATATTATGAATCAAAAGTAAGTTTGTGAATTATCTTTTGTGTTTTAAACTCCTGGTTTGCCTAAAAGTTTTATTTCACTACTTCAAAACTTTTAAAAGATGGATTTTAATTTTATAATCATCATATATAAATGCTAAACAAGTTTTAAAAATTAGGTATTTAACCTTTAAAATTAAAGTAAAAATTAAAGGTTACAGCCATTTGCTATTTCCCAATTTTAGACACTGAGCCAGTATTGATCTTCAGCTCTGTTTAACCAAATAAATGTAGTCATCTTTGGGGGGGGGGATGCAATGTTTCTAGCTTTTTTAAATTAATTAATTTATTTTTTTTTCTCCGTTTTTATTTATTTTTGGGACAGAGAGAGACAGAGCATGAACGGGGGAGGGGCAGAGAGAGAGGGAGACACAGAATCGGAAACAGGCTCCAGGCTCCGAGCCATCAGCCCAGAGCCTGACGCGGGGCTCGAACTCACAGACCACGAGATCGTGACCTGGCTGAAGTCGGACGCCTAACCGACTGCGCCACCCAGGCGCCCCTATTTATTTATTTTTAATTTACATCCAAGCTAGTTAGCATATGGTACAATAATGATTTCGGGAGTAGAATCCAGTGATTCATCCCCTACATTTAACACCCAGTGCTCATCCCAACAAGTGTCCTCCTTAATGCCCCTTGCCCATTTAGCCCATGCCCCCACCCACAACCCCTCTAGCAACCCTCAGTTTGTTCTCCATATTTAAGAGTCTCTCATGTTTTGTCCCCCTCCTGTTTTTGTATTATTTTTGCTTCCCTTCCCTATGTTCATCTGTTTTGTACCTTTAATTCCACATGAGTGAAATCACATGGTATCTGCCTTTCTCTGACTTATTATGGTTAGCTTAATACTCTCTAGTTCCATCCACCCAAACAAGTGGATCCTATGTTTCTATATAGTTCAACTACAAACTATAGATTTTACAGAAGAATGTTCTAAAACCTTAAAGGTAATGAAATTAAATCTTGGAAGAAATCAAATTTTGAAAATTAGACATTTCAGAGAAACAATCCTTTAAAAAACACATGCACTAATTTTTGAAATCTACATAATGTCCATGGAAATAATAATTATCTTGGCTATATTCAAAAGCAGAGATTAAAATTTCAAAAGTAAAAACATCACTGCATTGTAGTCTAACGGCCAAAGACCCTGTGGACATTTGCATCAGTACAATTCCAACTAAAGAAGCTTTAAGTGCCTTAACTTTAGAGGCAAATTAATTTTTCTGCTTCCTTTGCTTTTTAGACTTTTCACCTTTAACATTATAGAATTAGAGTTAGTATTAACTTGGAGGCAATTACCAAACTACGAAAACCTCCCTTAGCAACAGAAATACATTCATTCGTTCACTTAGTCAACAAATATTCAACATGTGCCTTTATGTGCCAGATACTCCACCTGAGCTAGGTATACAGCAATAAGTCAAAACATAGCTCTATCTATAGATAGAAAAAAAGTGTACACTATAGAATTAGACGATAAAGCCAACGTATGAGGGTTGCTCAGGAAGATGCCCCCTGAACCTCCCTTACCATTTTTTCTGTCCTAAAGGGAGAGAAGTCATTAATAAACTTATGACCCCTGTTCTTGAGAGACATGAGAAAGCCACCACAATCCTCTGTACTTGTTTATGCAGAGGAAGAATAAAAAAACACATGCCATGCTTTTAGGATTTTTCTGCTTTATCCTACACATTCCATAGTATAGGATTTTTCTGCTTTATCCTACACATTCCATAGTATAATACAGTGAGAGGAAACATGCACCAAGCTCTATTCTAAGCACTTTACATATACTTACATTAACTTGTTTAACTCATTTAATCCTCAGAACTGTCTGAGATAGGTACCTCTGATTACCCTTGCTTTACTGAGGAGGAGACCAGGCACAGAGATTCTACCCCAGTCATTTTCCTTCCAAACCACTACATATCCTGCCCCTCATTAACTGGTACAAAATGCATTCCAAATCAATGTAGGGAGAGGATCTTTTGAGATCAAGCGAGACTGCTTGCCTCTGGAAGGTTCAGTGGGATTAAGCTCTGGGAGATGTGAGTGAATTTCCTTAGTGGACGCCATCTCTACCCTAAGAACCCGGGAGAAAGATCGCAGGAGAGAAGCAGGACAGCCCTGCCCTAGTTGCCAGAAAGGTGCTCTGGAAATTCTCTGCCCAGCCCCTGCTACAGCCTCTCCACCCGCTGCCCCCGACATAACTGTGCAACCCCGCCAAGGATCAGAACCACCTGACCAGTGGAGCTCCTCCTTTTAGGCAGAGGGACAGAAGTACTGGAGGCATTGCTGCAATATTGTTGGACCATAATGTATTCAACAGGAAAAAAAAGACAAGTGGAAACCCAATAACACATCTCCATCTTTTAGTGTGTTAAAATTTCCATCTTGTTGCCCGTGAGAGAATCAAATTACTTTATAGTCAGGCACAGAAGGAAGTCCCCCGATTTAAGGGCAGATGATGAACAACGAAACAACGACAAGGCAAGTACAGCACTACTGGAACACGCACGAAGTGCCGCTCGGTCAGATTTAGAAGTCAAAGAAAGATTTCCAAAAGAAAATAATATCTGACCTGAGACCTAAGGATGTGTGAGACTTTGGAAAGACAGACAAGGGGCATAGCACAAGGGAGAATAAAGGTAAGCATAAGAGAAGACCCAGAAATAAGAGATAGCATGACAAAAACTTAGGAAAGTTCAAGAAAGCCAAAGGAGAGTGGAAGTGAAAAGGGGTAAAGGTAAGGTGAGACAGAAGCAGGAAAGGTAAGAACCCAGGCTGTGAAGATTATAACTTGTTAAGAGTGTGTATGTATTTTATAAGGGTACCAGGAAGTCAGGAAACAGCTTTAAATAGGAGAAAAACAATACCATTTATGTTAAAACAGGAACAAAGTAACCAGATGGTTTCAGTGATGTGAGGGCTGAGGAGACACTGGGCAGAGAGAACAGTTTTAAAAAAAAAAAAAAAAAAAAAAAAAAAAAAGCTGTTCCAGTAATTGAGATGAAGAGTGGATAAACTATCTGTAAAAGGCCAGACTGCATTGTAGGCCTTGCGGACTCCACCATCTCTGTGGCGACTACTGACCTCAGCCACAATTGCACTACAGCTGACCAAGGCACAGACAATAAATATGTAAAACACAGAGGTCCGCAGTGCAGTGCTCCCGCGGATTTGGCCTGCAGGCAGCAGCGTGCAGACAGAGGAGTGCAAACAGATCAGTCCAGGGAATTAGAAACATAAATTGGGAAAAGTATTCATCGTCAAAAGTTTTAGAAGACAGAATCCAGAGGTCTTGGTAATCGAAAATGTGGGGTCAGTGGGAAGACGAAGCCACAGAAGAATTCAAACCCCAGCTTTGGCACTCCGGCTTCTCACAGGATGGAGAAGGCATGAGAAAGGACAGGACTGGGTCAAAGGAAGGAAGGTCACATTCTGCTCACACCCCACTCGCCAAGCTGGAAATCTGTGGGGCAGGGAAGGATTCTCCTCCCACGGGAAGGCACTGCAAGTCCCATGACAATAGGTGGAGACATAACAATGTTCTTACAGGTAGGGAACTGAATAATTAGGAAAACAAAGATAATACACATTTAAGTCTAGTGAACTCCAAAGTTCATGCCTAAATGTTGATGAGATTTCAGGGGTTTTGCTACTGGTATAAATAAAAGACAATGGCATATTCATAACCATTCATATACCTCTATGTCTATCAAACTATCCATTTATCTCAAATGTATTACATATATACATCTATCTTATTACCCAAGGAAGTTCATTTTCTCTTTTTTGGACAGGAAATTCTTCTAAATTAAATCTTTACTGCAATACTTATATGACGAGGCTAATAACAAAAAAATACCCTTCCTTACCCCTAAGTCCTAATTCCTCATTATTCTTTCTTATTTCTAAATAAGATGTGTACAGCGCTTTCATCGACTTTAGGTACTATCCATTCATTTCTTACCGTTGTAGATGAGGGGACAGCTTTCTTATCCTGTAAAGCGAGAATAATACATCTACTTCTATAGGATTGCAGTAAGGAAAGATCAGGAGTGTGTAGGTGGTGCTTAGGATAATGCCAGGCACGTACTACACGCTAGGTATTAATGATGATTATTGTACCGCCGAACACACATACCCATGCCCTCGCAAACTATAGTTTCCCCCCAGATACAGTTTTACCCCAGTTTTAATTAAATCAGTGATTGATGTTTAGAGTGATATGATTACATAAATATTGTTACCGGCTAAGCCAAGTAATCAATGATGACATCTCTTTTCTTAGAAATTTTGTCCTATAATTGTAACTGCCTCATTTTTTTTCTTTTTCCCCCTACTTTAACTGAGGTATAATTGACAAAAATTGTATATATTTAAGGTGTACAATGTGACATTTCCATATACATTGACATTGTGAATCAAGCTAATCAACATATCCAATCACCTCACATAGTTGCCATTTTTTTTTATATGCTAGGAATGCTTGATTTCCAATTCAAGTATATAATACAGTATTATTAACTATAGTCATCATGCTGTACGTTAGCTCTCTGGAACTTATTTACCTTATGAGTAAAAGTTTGTACCTTCTGACCAACATCTCTCCATTTCCTCTATCTCTTAACACCTGGTGACTATTCTACTCTGTTTCTATGAGTCTAACTTGTTTACATTCCACATGTGAGATTGTGCAGTATTTGCTTTCTGTGTTTGGCCTGTTTCACTTTGCATAATGCTTTTCAGGTTCATCCATGTTACTGCAAATGGCAGGATTTCCTTTTTTTTTTTTTTTTTAAGATTGAGTAATATTCCATTATACACACACACACAAATACATAACACATTTTCCTTATCAATTCATCCATCAATGAACACTTAGGTTGTTTTCATAGCTTGGTTACTATGAATAATACAATGAACATGGGGGTGCAGAGATCTCTTCAAGATAGTGATTTTATTTCCTGTGGACAAATACCCTGAAAAGGGATATCTGGATCAAATGGTAGTTCTATTTTTAATTTTTTGAAAAGCCTCTATAACGTTTTCCATAATGGCTATACCAATTTACATTCCCACCAACAGTACATAAAAGTCACCTATTCTCTACATTCTCACCAACACTTAACTATTTTTTGACTTTATTTTTTTTTAAGGTTACTTATTTATTTTGAGAGATACAGAGAGGGGGAGGGGCAGAGAGAGAGAGAGAGGGAGAGGGGGAGAGAATTCCAAGCAGGCTTTGTACTATCAGCGCAGAACCCGGTGCAGGGCTTGAACTCATGAACCAGGCATGAGATCATGACCTGAGCGAAAACCAAGAGTCGGATGCTTAACCGACTGCGCTACCCAGGCATCCCTTTTTTGACTTTCTGATAAGAGTCAACCTGGCAGGTAGGAGGTGATATCTCATTGTGGGTTTGATTTACATTTCCCTGATGACTCGTGATGCTAAACACCTTTTCATAAAGCCATTGGTAAATATATCTTCTTTGGAAAAATATCTGTTCAGGTCCTTTGTCTGTTTTTAATTGCATTACTTGTTTCTAACTATTGAGTTGTAGGAGTTCCTCTTATATTTTGAATATTAACCCCTTATCAGATATATGGTTTACAAATATTTTCTCCCATTCCACAGGTTGCCTTTATGCTTTGTTGATTGCTTCCTTTGCTAGGCAAAAACATTTTAGTTTGATGTAGTCCTACTTGTTACTTTTGCTTTTGTTGCCTGTATTTTTGTTGTCAAATCCAAAAAACTCATTGCCAAGACCAATGTCAAGGAAGTTTTCCCCTGATTTCTTCTAGAAGTTATAAAGACTTACATTTAAGTCTTTAATTCATCTTGAGTTGATTTTTATGTATGGTATAAAATAAAGGTCCAATATCATTCTTCTGCATTCTTCTGCATGGATATACCTATCCAGCATATCCAGCTGTTTTCCCAACATCATTTATTGAAGAGACTCCTTTTCCCATTGTATATTTTTAGCACCTTCGCCAAAGATTAGTTGACCATGTACACATGGTTTTATTTCTGAGGTCTCTCTTTTGTCCCATTTATTCAGGTGTCTTTTATGCCAGTATCATAGTGTTTTGATTACTACAGCTTTGTAATAAAACTTGAAATCAGAAAGTGTGATGCCTCCAGCTTTGCTCTTAATTAATGCCTGTTTTAGCTATTTGGAGTTCCATATGAATCTTAGGCTTGTTTTTTCTGCATCTGCAAAAAACGCCATGAGAATTTTGATAGATTGTTTTTAATCGGTAGATCCCTTTGGGTAATACGGACATTTTAACAATATTAATTCTTCCAATCCATGAACATGAGATATCTTTCCATTTATTTGTGTCTTCTTCAGTGTCTTTCATCAATGTTTCATAGTTTTCAGTGTATAGATCTTTCACCTCTATGGTTAAATGTATTCCTAAATATTTTATTCTTTTGATGCTATTGTAAATGGAATTGTTTTCTTAATTTCTTTTTGAATACTTCACTGTTAATTTATAAAATTTTTCATTTTCATTGTTTCATTTCATTTGATTTCTTCTTTGACCTATCAGTTGATCAAGAGTACACTGTTTAATTTCCACATATTTGTGAATCTTCTAGTTTTCCTCCTGTTATTGATTTCTAATTTAATACCACTGTGGTCAGAAAAGGTACTTGAAATATATTCAATCTTCTTAAATTTGTTAAGACTTGTTTTATGACCTAATGTATGATCTATCCTGGGGAAGTTTCCATGTGTGCTTGAAGAGAATGTGCACTGCTGCTGCTGTTGGACAGAATGTTCTTTCGACGTCTATTAGTTCTATACGGTCTATTCAAGTCCGATGTTTCCTTGCTGATTTTTTTCTCTGGATGATATATCCATTGCTGAAAGTAGGGTACTGAAGCTCCCAATGATCACTGTATCATTGTCTATTTCTCCCTTTCAGTCTATTTATATTTGCTTTATATATATGGGTGCTCCTACATTGGGTGCATCAATATTTACAAATGGTATATTCTCATTGTGTTTTTTTCGTTTTGATTGTTCTTAGTATAGAGAAATGCAACAGATTTCTATGTATTGATTTTGTATCCTGCAACTTTATTGAATTCATTTATTATGATTGTCTTTGGTGGAATCTTTAGGGTTTTCTAAATATGATATAATATCATCAGCAAAAAGTAACAGTTTTACTTCTTCCTTTCTGATTTGGATGCCTTGTATTTCTTTTTCTTGCCTAATTGTTCCGGCTGGGACTTCCCATACTATGTTGAGTAAAAGTGAAAAAAATGGGCATCCGGTCTTGTTCCTGATCTTAGAGGAAAAGCTTCCAGCTCTTCACCATTGAGAATAATGTTAGCTGTGGGCTGTGAGATCTTGCCTTTTGCAACAACACGGATGGACCTTAGGGCATTATGCTAAGTGAAATAAGTCAGAGAAAGACAAATAACTTATGATCTATTTTAAATGTGGAATCTAAAAAAAACAAAACACGGGCGCCTGGGTGGCTCAGTTGGTTAAGCGTCCGACTTCAGCTCAGGTCATGATCTCACTGCTTGTGAGTTTAAGCCCCACGTCAGGCTCTGTGCTGACAGCTCAGAGCCTGGAGGCTGCTTTAGATTCTGTCTCCCTTTCTGCCCATCCCTGGCTTGCACTCTCCCAAAAACAATTAAACATTTTTTTTTAATTTTTTTAAATAAAAATAAGTAAATACAAATGAATAAATAAACAAAACAATACAAACAAACCAAGCTCATAGATACACAAAACAGATTGGTGGTTGCAAGAGCTGGGGGTAAGGATGGGAGAAATGGGTTAACTGGATTTTTCTATTAGTTTAAATAAATGGAATAAAAATTAAAGGTAATGAGGAAACACTGGCCTCAAAAGACACATTAGATACGATGGACTTAACAGATATGTGCAGGACATCCCATCCACAAGCAACAAAATACACATTATCCAGTGTACATAAAAAATTCTCCAGGATAGATCATATTAGGCCACAAGACAAGTCTAATAAAATTTAAGAAGAATGAAATTATGTATGTGGAGATTAAACAACGTGCTAATAACCAATGAGCCAAAGAAGAAGTCAAAAGAGATATTTAAAACTTTGAGAACAAATAAAAATAAAAATACAACATACCAAAACTTAGGGGATGAAACAAAAGCAATCCTAAGGGAAGTTCATAGTAATAAATGCCAGTCTATATTAGTAAAGAACCCTAACAAATTAACAACACTTTAACTTTACATCTCAAGAAACTAGAAAAGAGGAACAAGCAAGCTCAAAGTTAGTAGAAGGAAACAGCAAATATCAGAGCAGAAATAAATGAAAGAGAGACTAAAAAGATAACAGAGAATATCAATAAACACAGAGCTAGTTTCTTTTAAAAGATAAACAAAATAAACCTTCAGCTAAGCTAGACTTACCAAGGTGGGGGCAGGGGTGAGAGGACTCAAATAAACAGAACCAGAAATGAAAGAGGAGATGTTACAACAGATACCATAAGAAAAAAGGATCAAAAAACAAACAAACAAAAAAAACTAACATGAACAATTATATGCCAACAAATTGGGCAGCCTAAAAGGATAAACTCCTAGAAACACAACCTCCCAAAACTGAATCAGGAAGAAATAGAAAATTTGAACAGACTGATTAATAGTAAGGAGACTGAATCAGTAATCAAAATCCTCCCAGTCAAAAAAAATTCCTGTAGGGGCACCGGGGTGGCTTGGTCAGTTGAGCATCCGACTCTTGGTTTCGGCTCAAGTCATGATCTCACAGTTCATGAGTTCAAGCCCCACATCAGGCTCTACGCTGATGGCATGGAGCCTGCTTGGGATTCTCTCTCTCTCCCTCTCTCTGCCCTTCCCCTACTCATGCTCTCTCTCTCTCAAAATAAATAAACTTAAGGGGCGCCTGGGTGGCGCAGTCGGTTAAGCGTCCGACTTCAGCCAGGTCACGATCTCGCGGTCCGTGAGTTCGAGCCCCGCGTCGGGCTCTGGGCTGATGGCTCAGAGCCTGGAGCCTGTTTCTGATTCTGTGTCTCCCTCTCTCTCTGCCCCTCCCCCGTTCATGCTCTGTCTTTCTCTGTCTCAAAAATAAATAAATGTTAAAAAAAAAAAAAAAAAAAAATATTATACATTAAAAAAAAATTTCTGTACCAGATGGCTTCACTAGTAAATTCTACCTACCAAACATTCAAAGAATTAATACCAATCCTTCTCAAACTCTTTCAAAAATTAGAAGAGGTGGGAATGCTTCCAAACTCATTTTATGAGGCCAGCATTACCGTAATACTAACACCAGACAAGGACACTACAAGAAAATAATAGGCCAATATCCCTGATAAACACAGATACAAAAATTCTCAGAAAAAATATTAGCAAACTGAATTCAACAATAAATCAAAAGGATCATACACCACAACCAAGTGGGATTTATTCCAGGGATGCAAGGATGGTTCAACATCCACAAATCAATGTAATATAGGACATTGACAAAATTAAAGATCAAAATGATACTATCACCTCAACAGATGCAAAAGAAAAAAAAAAGCATCTGACAAAATTCAACATCCATTTATGATAAAAACTCTCAACAAAGTGGGTATAGAGGGAATGAACCTCAACATAATAAAGGCTATATATGGCAAGCCTCATTTTCTCACTCACTTAATTTTCTGCATATACATTACTAATTCATCTTGAAACTCCCTATAAGTGTTACAAATCTGCTCCAAATATGCTAAAACACAACAAATACCAGTTTCTTTCTTTCCCCCTCGAAGATGTCTGTATCACAGTTTTCTGTCCTCTTGCTTCTTTCTGGTCTCATTGCTTTCTAGGCCTGATATAAACTGCCATCCTGGGACACCTCTTAATTATCCTGGAATTCCCTTAACCTCTCTCTGTGCTGGCTATCCTGTTTCCTGGTACTATGGATTCCCCTTTTATGGGTTACTCATTTCATTCTAATACACTACATGTCTTCCCATGCTTTCTGAAAGGGGACATAAGGTTTTGAAACTCTGAAGACCTGAATATATCTTCATGTGGTGCCTTATACTTGGTTAATAAACTCAGCATAAAAACCCCCATAGTATGGGGTTCAAAGCGCATCCAGGTTGTTGTACACATCCACACCAGGAAGGTGATGCACCCCAACTCCACAGGGACAGAAGCTCCTATGCTCTGGATCCTCCCAGACCTTGCCCTCTGTATCTCTTTATCTGGCTGTTCATCTGCATCCATTATGATATCCTTTAGTAAACTTGTGAATCTAAGTAAGTGTTTCTGAGTTCTGTAAGCCACCCTAGCAAATTAATCAAACCTGAGGAGCAGATCATGGGAACCTGATTTGTAGCCAAGTAGGACAGAAAGTTGTGGGGAACCTGGGGACCTACTACTTACGACTGGTATCCAAAGTGGGACTGAGCCTTTAATGTGTGGGAGCTGACACTATCTCTAAGTAGACAGTGTCAGAGCTGAGTTAAATTGTAGGACTCCTGGGTGGTTTCAGGGAGAAGTGCATGGTGTTGGGGAAAACTTCCACATGGTTGGTGACACAGCAAAGTGTTTGGTGTGAGAATAGTAAAAGGGACTCACAGGAGAAACAAGGTAGACTTTAATTAAGTTCTGAAATATGATACTGCTCCTTAGTAAAGGTGTTAATCACTCAAAAGATCCTTTCAGCAACATAAGAAAGGCCATCTATGACAAACCCACAGCTCATATCATATCAGCAGTAAAAAGCTGAAAGCTTTCCTTCTAAGATCAGGAACAAGACAAGGATGTCCCCTCTCACCACTTTTATTCAACACAGTACTGACTGGACCCCCTAGCTGTGGCAATCAGACAAGAAAAAGAAATAAAAGGCATCCAAATTGGTAAGGAAGGAGTAAAACCATCCTTATTTGAAGATTACATAATAGGGGCGCCTGGGTGGCGCCGTCGGTTAAGCGTCCGACTTCAGCCAGGTCACGATCTCGCGGTCCGTGAGTTCGAGCCCCGCGTCAGGCTCTGGGCTGATGGCTCAGAGCCTGGAGCCTGTTTCCGATTCTGTGTCTCCCTCTCTCTCTGCCCCTCCCCCGTTCATGCTCTGTCTCTCTCTGTCCCAAAAATAAATAAACGTTGAAAAAAAAATTTTTTTTTAAATTAAAAAAAAAAATGAAGATTACATAATATTATATCTAGAAAATCCTAGACTCTGCCCAAAACTATTAGAATAAATGAATTCAGTAAAGTTGTAGGGCATAAAGTTAACATACAAAAATTTGTTGCATTTCTCTCTACCAATAACTACTACAGAAAGAGAAATTTTAAAACAAACTCACTGTTGATTTCATCAAAAAGAATAAAATACCTAGGAACAAATTTAACCAAGGAGGTGAAAGACCTGTATTCAAAAACTTTTAAGCCACTGATTAAAGAAACTGAGGATGACACAAATAAATGAACAGATATGCCATGGCTCACGAATTGGGATAGTACTGTTAAGATGTCCGTACTATCCAAAGCAATCTATGGATTCAGGGCAATCCCAATCAAAATAGCAATAGCAGGGGCGCCTGGTGGCGCAGTCGGTTAAGCGTCCGACTTCAGCCAGGTCACGATCTCGCGGTCCGGGAGTTCGAGCCCCGCGTCAGGCTCTGGGCTGATGGCTCAGAGCCTGGAGCCTGTTTCCGATTCTGTGTCTCCCTCTCTCTCTGCCCCTCCCCCGTTCATGCTCTGTCTCTCTCTGTCCCAAAAATAAATAAACGTTGGAAAAAAAAAAATTTCAAAATAGCAATAGCATTTTTCACAGAACCTGAAAAAACTAATCCTAAAATTTGTATGGAGCCCCAAAAGACCTCAAATAGCCTAAGCAACCTTGAGAAGAAAACCAAAGCTGGAGGTATCAGAATACCAGATTTCAAAGTATACTACAGAGCTATAGTCATGAAAACAGTATGGTTCTGGCACAAAAACAAACCATAGATCAATGGAACAGAATAGAGGGCCTAGAAATAAACCCACACTTGTATGGTCAATTCATCTACAACAAAGGAAGCAAGACTACACAATGAGAAAAAGAGTCTCTTCAATAAATGGTTAGGGAAAACTGGACAGCTACAGGAAAAAGAATTTAACTCGACCACTTTCTTCCACCACATCCAAAGATAAACTCAAAATGCATTAAAGACCTAAATATACGACCTGAAACCATAAAACTCGTAAAAGAAAACATAAGCGGTAAACTCTTAGACACTGGTCTTAGCAACATACTTATTAATATGTCTCCTTGAGCATGGACAACAAAAGCAAAAATAAACAGGGGGACTACACCAAAATAAAAAGCTTTTGCTCAGTGAAGGAAACCATCAACAAAATGAAAAAGCAACTTAATGGGAGACAATATCTGCAAATAATATATTCAATAAGGGAATAATATCCAAAATATATAAATAACTCACAGAATTCAATACCAAAAAATTAATAAAATCCAATTAAAAAATGGGCAGAGAAACTAAATAGGCATTTTTCCAAATACATATACAGATGGCCAATAGACACATGAAAAGATGTTCAAAATCACTGATTACCGGGGAAGCAAATCAGAACCACAATGAGATGTCATGTCACACCCGTCAGAATGGCTAGTATCAAAAAGACGAAATAATAGGTGTTGGCAAAGTTGTGGAGAATAGGGAACCCTTGTGCAATGTTTGTGGGAATGCAAACTGGTGCGGTCACTACTACTACAGAAAACAGTATAGAGGCTCCTCAGAAACTTAGGAGACATTCCATCCAATCCAGCAATTCTATTTCTGGGTGTATACCTGAAGAAAACAAAAACACTAATTCAAAAAAAGATATATGCAACCCTATGTTTGCTACAGTGTTACTGAGAACAGCCTAGATATGGAAGCAACCTAAGTGTCCACTGATAGCTGCATGAATAAAGATATGGTAAATACATACAATGGAATATTAGTGAGCCATAAAAAAAAAGAGAATGAAATACTGCCATTTAGGGCAACATGGATGGACCTAGAGCTAAGTGCAGTTAAGTCAGACAAAGAGAAATACATGACTTCACTTATGTGTAGAATCTAAAGAACAAATGGACAAATTACAGAAAGAGACTTACAAATACAGAGGATAAATGGGGGTTGCCAGAGGAAAGGAGGATTGGGGCTGGGCAAAACAGGTGAGGGGGATTAAAAGGTACAAACTTCAAGGGGCGCCTGGGTGGCTCAGTCGGTTAAGCGGCCGACTTCAGCTCAGGTCATGATCTCGCGGTCCATGAGTTCGAGCCCCGCGTCGGGCTCTGTGCTGACAGCCCGGAGCCTGGAGCCTGTTTCAGATTCTGTGTCTCCCGCTCTCTGACCCTCCCCTGTTCATGCTCTGTCTCTCTCTGTCCCAAAAATAAATAAAAACGTTGAAAAAAAATTAAAAAAAAAAAAAAAAAAAAGGTACAAACTTCCAGTTATAAAATGAGTAAGTCACGGGGATGTCAAGTACAGCATAGTGAATACAGTCAAGAATATCATACTTTTATGGTGACAAATGCTAACTGCACTTATCATGGTCCATTTTATAATGTATACAAATGTCAAATCAGTGTGTAATATACCTATAACTAATATAGATATTTTTAAAAATCCTTCCAATTTGGAAATGTGTGTATTTAAGTTCTGGGAAAGGTATGCTGTCAGGCTTCCATTATGAACTGTACTCACTTTCCTATTTTCTTTTCTTTTTTTTTTTTTAATTTTTTTAACATTTATTTATTTTAGAGAGAGAGAGAGAAAGAGTATGAGTGGGAGAGGGGCAGAGAGAGAGGGAGACACAGAATCTGAAGTAGGTTCCAGGTTCCAAGTTGTCAGCAAAGAGCCTGATGTGGGGCTCAAACTCACAAACTGCTAGATCATGATGTGAGATGAAGTCAGATGCTTAACTAAGCCACCCAGGCTCCCCTCTATTGTCTTTTTCCTTGTTTTTTGTTGTTTGTTTGGTTTTTTTTTTTTGTATAATTTTTCAGAGAAATAGCTGCAACTTTACCTTCCAACTTTTCTACTAAGCTTATTGGTTACTTTTGCTTTCTGGTTCTCTTACTTTTTCATCCTCAGTCCATTTTTTTTCTTTCTTTTTTTTTTTTTAAGTATACAGTTCTTTATATATATTAATTATATCTTTAAAAATAGCATTCTTATGATTCCTTTGTCATTTCTTTTATCTCTTTCCTTCTTTTTCTTTAGGTCTCAAATATTTGATGATCTTCAACTATCCATTTACATTTAAAAGTAACGGACGCCTGGGGGGCTCAGTCAGTTAAGCATCCAACTTCAGTTCAGGTCATGATCTTGAGGTTTGTGGGTTCAAGTCCTGCATCAGGCTGTCCACTCTCAGCACAGAGCCTGCTTTGGATCTTCTGTCTCCCTCTGTCTCTACCCCTCCTGTTCTCTTTCTCTTTCTCTCTCTCTCTCAAAAATAAATAAACATTAAAAAAAAAAAAAGGCACTAACATGCTGAATGTGAGCTCAGTGTGCAAAGAGTGAAGCTTGTTAAACAGCAGGCCTCACCATAAACAGCCATTTCATTTCCAGTATGTTTAGGTCTTCTTAGCTGGCCAGTTTCTGCAAAAGGCAATCCCAGTCTTCTGTTGGGAGATTATAAACCTGGCCACCAGATTTCTACTTAATCTCCATTATTAGTGCAGTATTTCACACCACTCTAACTTTGTGTCTGGTGTTCCAGAATCCAGAACTTCTCTGGCTCAGCCTCTCCAGAAAGCAAGCTTCAATCCAACCTTCTGTCAGGGGAAGATAAGGGTATCTACGTGACCATGCGGAATAAGGAAAATGATCTGGGGACAGATCGACTGACACTTATAAATAAGCTCAAACAATCCAGTTCCACCTAATTCCTAAGTCTTTTAGAAATTAAATAGAGGAGTTTTCAACAGAAAGCTCACTCATTTCCTACTGGCATTCCCTATTACAGACACTTACATTTTTACTTTCTTCACTTTCCAACTTTCAAAATTGTGTTAATAGCTCTGACTTACAGTCTTCTCTCCCATTCTTTTTTTTTTTTAATTAAAATAAATTTTTTTTTATTTTAATGTTTATTTATTTTTGAGACGGAGACAGAGCATGAAAGGGGCAGGGTCAGAGAGAGAGAGGGAGACACAGAATCCAAAGCAGGCTCCAGGCTCTGAGCTGTCAGCACAGAGCCCGACGCGGGGCTCGAACTCACGGACCGTTAGATCATGACCTGAGCCGAAGTCCGACACTTAACCGACTGAGCCACCCAGGCACCCCTCTCCCATTCTTTTAAACCTTGAGGGCCGATATCTTTTTCTTATTCATTATAATTAAAAAAAAATTTTTTTTTAATGTTTGTTTATTTTTGAGAGAGAGAATACAAGCAGGGGAGAGGCAGAGAACCTCTGAAGGAGGCTCCAGGCTCCGCGCTGTCAGCACAGAGCCCGACGCAGAGCTCGAACCCATGAACCATGAGATCATGACCTGAGCTGAAGTTGGGCACTTAACTGACTGAGCCACCCAGGTGCCCCTTATTCATTGTAATTTTAGAGGGATTACAGAATAAATCAGATGGGGATCAAGGCACATATTTAAATCATCATCTTCAATGAGGAATCTCATCTGTCATGTCCCTACCATCCAGCTTAACAAACTAAAACATTACAAACACAGTTGAAGTCACTTTTGTGTTTATGATTATTAGCCTTTTAAAATTTTGTAGGCATAAAAATAAAAATATTCTAGGTATAAAATCATATCATTTTCAAACACTGAGTTTCATTATTCTAATATTAATTAGAAAAAAAATCAAAGGATAAAAAAATAACGCAGGGGCACCTGGGTGGCTCAGTCGGTTAAAGCATCCGACTTCGGCTCAGGTCACGATCTCACAGTTCACAGGTTCGTGCCCCGTGTCAGGCTCTGTGCTGACAGCTCAGAGCCTGGAGCCTGCTTCAGATTCTGTGTCTCCCTCTCTCTCTGCCCCTCTCCTGTTTGCACTCTGTCTCTCTCTGTCTCAAAAATAAACATTAAAAAAATTTTTTTAGGGGCGCCTGGGTGGCGCAGTCGGTTAAGCGTCCGACTTCAGCCAGGTCACGATCTCGCGGTCCGTGAGTTCGAGCCCCGCGTTGGGCTCTGGGCTGATGGCTCAGAGCCTGGAGCCTGTTTCTGATTCTGTGTTTCCCTCTCTCTCTGCCCCTCCCCCGTTCATGCTCTGTCTCTCTCTGTCCCAAAAATAAATAAACGTTGAAAAAAAAAATTTTTTTTTTTAAATTTTTTTTAAATAAAAAAAAATAATGCAAAGAGATAGATGCACCCTGATATTTATAGTAGCATTACATACAATAGCCAAATCATGGAAACAGCCCGTGTCCATCAAATGATGAATGGATAAAGAAGATGTGGCATATGTGTATAAATATACAATGGAATATTACTCAGCCCTATAAAAGAATGAAATCTTGCTATTTGCAACAACATTGATGGAGCTAGAGAATATTATGCTAAGTGAAATATGTCAAAGAAAGACAAATACCATATGATTTCATGGTAGTCATGAAGTCATGTGGACTTTAAGAAAACAAAACAGATGAACAAAGGGGAAAAGAAAGAAAGATAAACCAAGAAATAGATAAAATAAAAAAATAGATAAAACAAGAAATAGACTATACAGAACAAACTGATGGTTACCAGTGGGGAGGTGGGTGAAGGGATGGGTTAAATCAGGGATTAAGGAGGGTGCTTGTGATGAGCACTGGATGATGTATAAAAGTGTTGAGTCACTATATTGTACACCTGAAACTAATATTATATATGTTAACTAAATGGAATTTAAATTGAAACTTAAAAAAATTTTTAAATAAGTGCACCTGGGGGTGCCTGGGTGGCTCAGTCGGTTGAGTGTCCGACTTCGGCTCAGGTCATGATCTCGTGGTCTGTGAGTTCGAGCCCCGCGTCAGGCTCTGTGCTGACAGCTCAGAGGCTGGAGCCTGTTTCGGATTCTGTGTCTCCCTCTCTTTCTGCCCCTCCCCCACTCATGCTCTGTCTCTCTCTCTCTCTCTCTCTCTGTCAAAAATAAATAAACATTAAAAAAAAAAAATAAGTGCACCTGGGTGGCTCAGTCAGTTAAGCGCCCGACTTCAGCTCAGGTCATGACCTCACAGTTCATGGGTTCAAGCCCCTTGTGGGGCTCTGTGCTGACAGCTCAGAGACTGGAGCCTATTTCGAATTGCATCTCCCTTTCTCTCTGCCCCTCCCCCACTTGTATGCACGTATGCACTCTCTCTCTCTCTCAGAAATAAACATTAATTTTTTTTTAATTTTTAAATAAAAAATAAATAAAAATAAAAAACAATATTAATTAGAATGCTCATCTTAGCAAATATATCCCAAGGGATATGGGAGTGACTAAGGTGAGCTTCATCACTGAAAATAATGTTAGACCTTAAATTCAATATATTCTCCCAATTAAGAAATTTTAGAAGACAATTGTCATTGGGAATATGTATGAAATTCTTGTGTATAACATTATGATTTCTCCTATTTTTTTCTATTGGTGTGACTTAATAAAATAGCTATATTGAGATATAATTCACATATTATAAAACTCACCCATTTTTAGGTGTGTAGTTTTAGTAATTAACGAACTTAGATTTCTAGTGTATTTATATAGCTGTGCAACTATCATCACATTCAAGCTTAAGAACATTTCCATCAACTCAAAAGCAAGAATGGCAATAAGTCTCTGTTCCTATCCCCCAGCCACAGGCAACTACTAATCTGCTTTCTAATCTATAGATTTGCCTTTTGTAGAAATTTCACATAAACTGAATTACACAATATATAGTCTTTTGTGTCTGGTTCCTTTCACATAGCATAACATTTTTGAGGTTCATCTATGTTGTAACATGCATTAATAGTTTTGGGGGGTTATTTTGAGAGAGAGACAGAGAAAGAACACACATGCACGCGTGAGTGTGTGAGCAGGGGAGAGGCACTGAGAGAGAGGGAGAGAGAGAATCCTAAGGAGGCTCTGCACTGATAGCACAGAACCCTACACTGGGCTCGATCTCACAAACCATGACACTTAACCAACTGAGCCACCCAGGCTTCCCTATATTAATAGTTTTAACTGAGTTGTATCCCATTGCATAGATAAAACACATTTGTTTATCCACCTACCAAGTGATAGACATTTGAAATTTTTTCTAGTTTTTGGCGATTATGAACAGTACTGCTATGAACATTTGCATGTGCTTGTATGTTTTTATTTTTCCTGGATAGATCCCCAGGAGTGGAAATGGAAATGCTAGGTCATATGTGAAGTACAGGTTTAATTTTTTAAGAAACCACCAAACTATTTTCCACTTTCCATTTCCACCAGCATTGTACAAGCATTCTAATTCCTGCATGCCAGTCTAACAAGTTAATGGTAGTATCTCCCTATGGTTTTAATTTGTACTTCCCTAATGACTAATAATGTTGAGCATCTTTTCTTGTGCTCATTAACCATTCATATGCTTTCTTTGGTGAAATATCTACTCAAGTGTTTTGCCCATTTTTGTATTGGGTTTTTTGTTGAGTTGTTTTCTTACTGAGTTGTAAGAGTTCTTTATATATTATACAAACACTGTATTATATATACACACACACATTATATATATGTATAAATTTTCTCCCAGCATATGGCTCGCTTTTATTTTTCAGTGGGATATTCTGAAGATAAATTTAAAATTTTTATGAAGCCCAACTTATCAATCTTTCCTTTATAGATATGTTTTTAAGAAATCTGTCCTATTGCAAGGTCACAAAGATCTTCTATCTTTTCTTCTAGAAAATCTATACTTTAGATTTTACAGTAAAGTGTATGGTCCATTTTAATTGGTTTTTGTGTGTGATGTGAGGTAAAAATCAAAGCTCATTTTTATACACGTGCATATCCAATTGTTCCAGTGCAATTTGTCGACAACACTATCATTTCTCCCTTGAAATGCTTTGGCATCTTTGTCAAAAACCAACTTATCAAAACCATAAGGATTTATTTCTAGATACTCTATCCTGTTGCATTGATCTATTACTCGTGCCAATACTATATTTCCTGGATTACTATAGCTTTATAGTAAATTTTGAGATCCAGTAATGTAAGTACTCCAAGTCTTTCTTATTTTTAAACTTGTTTTGAATATTCTAAGACCTCTGCATTCTTTATCGATTTTAGACTTAGCTCATCAATTTCTACCAAAAAGAAAAAAAAGGCTATTGGAATTTTGAAAGGATTATATTGAATCTGTAGACGTATTTGCAGAGAATTGCCACCTTAACAATAAACTTAACAATATTGAGTCTTTCAGATCATGAACGTGAAATGTTACTCTATTTATTTAGATCTTTAATTTCTCTTAGCAATGTTTTGTAGTTTTCAGTGGACAGGTCTTACATTTTCTATGTTAAACTTATTCCTAAGTACTGTATTCTTTTTTAGCTATTTGAATGAATCCTTTTCTTAATTTCACTTTTGGATTAGTCATTGCTGGTTTTTAAAAATACATATGACTTCTGTTTATTGACCTGGATTCTGAAGACCTTGCTATACTCATTTGCTAATGTTAGTAATTTTTTGTAGGTGCCTTAGGATTTTCTAAATATGGGAACATATCAGGAATGAAGGCAATTTTCTTTTTCTTTTCTATCTCAATGCTTTTTATTTCTTTTCCTTCCCTTACAGCACTGGTTAGCAATGTTAAATAGCTGTGGTGAGAGACTTCCTTGCTTTGTTCCTGATTTTAGGAGCAAATTACTTTTTTTTTTTTTTTTTTTTTAGAGGAAATTACTTTTTATTTCTAGTTTATTGTTAATGGGCATTAAATTCTGTCCAATGCTTTTTCTGTCTCTAATGAGATCATGCAGTTTTGTCCTTTATTCAATTCATATGGTATATTAATTTATTTTCAAATGTTAAACCAATGTTCATTCCTAGGATAAACCCCACTTGGTCCCAGTAGATAGTCCATTTTATATGTTGTTGAATTTGGTTTGCTAATCTTTTCTTAAATATTTCACACCTACGTTCACAATGAATTCTCTTGTGATGTCTTTGTCTGGCTTTAGAATCAGGATAATACCGGGCTCATAAAATGAGTTGGGAAGTGTACTTCTTCCTGTTTTCTGAAAGAGTTTCTGTAGGTTTCTGTAGTATATCTGTTCTTGACTAAATTGTTATTCATCCTTCAGATCTCATTTGAAGTATCAATTCCTTAACGAAGGCTTCTCTGACCACCTTGACTAAGTCCATTTCCCTTGTCGTAAGTATAATAGTTTGTAAAGAACAGCTGTCCTTAGCATTTATTACGAATTTTTATTCACTAAGAGGATTTTTATTGTTCCTCTCCCACTTTAAGCTCCATGCAAAGAAAAACATTGAGTGTTTTTGCTCATTATGTAGACATTAGTACCTAGTCTACTACCTGACATGTGGTAGGTAGGTGCTCAACAAATATTTAGCAATTGAAGAATACATAATGACTGCCTTAGTTTTATTTTTGGTATTTCTTTCCCTCCTTGGAATTACTGTTTTGTTTCTCTAGATCCTTCATATTTTAACCTGAATCTCTATAAGTCTTCCTAGTCAATCTAGACATTTTTTTGTTCATATGTACATTTTTAGAGTGATATAATTTTATCAAGTATTACTTCAGAAACATTCCATAGATTTTGTTGTAATGTCTATTCTTCAAAAACACAAACACGATGTGGCTCCTCTATTCGAAAACCATGAAAAATTTTCTGTTTTCTACAGGATAGTATGAAAATTTCTTAGTAAAGCATTCAAGTCAGCTCCAAACTGATTTATGGCCTATCATCTCATCTATATACCTTATGCTCCAATCAGATAGGGCTACTTGCTCTTCTCTTAAACAAATACTATACTTCTGTTCATAAGTACTTTTCCTCTTATGCTCAGCACCTAGCAAAATCCTTAAACACAGTAGCTCAGAAAACGTTTGTGGAAGAGTTCATACACTTTTCATAACCCAAGTTAAGATTTTTTTTAATTTACATCTTCTATGATTTTGAAGTTTTTTTTAACTGAAATAATCACTATTTTTATTGCCATGTTCCCACATTTGCAAAGTTCTCTCTTTTCAGTGGTAATAACCTTTTAATCTGTTTTACTACTTTTTTATTGAGGTATAATTAACATACAGTTTCAGGTTACAATGTAATGATTCAACAATTCTGTATGTTACTTATCACACTAAGCATCCTCTTAATCCCCTTGATCTATTTCACCCATCTGCCACCCACCTCCCCTCTGGCAACTACCAGTTTGTTCTCTGTATTTAAGAGTCTCTTTGGTCTCCTTTTTTGTTTCCTAAAATCCCCATGAGTGAAATCATGTGGTATTTGTCTTTCTTTTTCTGACTCATTTCACTTAGCATTATACTCTCCAGGTCCATTCACCTTGGACCATCCACTATATATATACATATATATATATATATATATATATATATATATATATATAATCCATTCATCTATTGATGGACATTTAGGTTGCTTCTATATCTTGGCTATTGTCAGTGGTGCTTCAATAAACACAAGGGTGCATGCAATTTTTCAAATTAATGTTTTTGTTTTCTTTGGGTAAATACCCAGTAGTGAAATTACTGGATTATGTAGTGATTGTATTTTTAATTTTTTGAGCAACCTGCATACTGTTTTCCACAGTGGCCACACCAATTTACATTCCTATCAACAGTGAACGAGGTTCCTTTTTCTCCATATCTTCATCAGTACTTGCTGGGTCTTGTGTTTTTTATTTTAGCCATTCTGACTGGTGTGAGGTGGTATCTCACTGTGGCTTGGATTTGCATTTTCCTGGTGAAATGTTAAGCTTCTGTTCATGCTTCTGTTGGCCACTTTTATGTCCTCTTTGGAAAAGTGTCTTTTCAGATCCTCTGCCCATTTTTAATCAATTACTTGCTTCTTTGGTCTTGACTTGTAAGAGTTCTTTGGACGTTAACCCCTATTGGATAGATCATTTGCAAATATCTTCTCCCCTTGAGCAGATTGCCTTTGTGTTTTGTTGATGGTTTCCTTTGCTGTGTAAAAGTCTTTTATTTTGATGTTGATTCAATTGTTTAAATTTGTTTTTGTTTCCCTTGCCTGAGGAGACTGGTCTAGAATTTCTAAGGGCAATGCCAAAGAAATTACTGGCTATGTTTTCTTCTAGGAGTCTTACGTTCTCAGGTCTCACATTCAGGTCTTTAATGCATTTTCAGTTCATTTTTGTGTGTAAGAAAATAGTCCAATTTCATTCTTTTGCATGTAGCTGTTCAGTTTTCCCAGACCATTTGTTGAAGAGACTGCCTTTTCCCTATTGTACATTCTTGCCTCTCGAATTATACTTGTATTGTGTAATTTCTAATTTTATTGTACTGTGATCTGATGTTAATATTATTTAATTTTCTTTTTTTAATTTTTTTGTCAAAAATATTTGTATTTGTGTAATCTATTTTTAAATTGCATTAAATACTTTGTGTCCTATATTTTGGTCCATTTTTGTCTGAGACTAAAACATATTTGAAAAGATACCTTGGCTCTTCTCCCACCACCACTAGACTGTGAAATTCATATATGTCTTGTTGACTGTACTCTCAAAGCCTAGAACATGTTGGCACATTAGCTTAGTAAATTTTTAGAGTTGTCTTTAATTTGATCCTTTCCACTGCTGCTAAATTAAAAGTATACATTAAGGAGTTGTTAGGTAGATTACCTTGTGACAGAACAATGAATAAAAACATATATAATAGATAGCGTTAATTAGACTGAGCAACAGATACTGAGGTCCTAGTAAGCATCAAGAGGTTCTAAAAATGGGACGCAAACACAATTCCTGCTTTGAGGCCTATGAAGATGCACAGGTTAACAAATACTTTTGATTTGGTATACTAAAAGGAAGGTCTGCATAAAATGGCACGGAAATGAGAGTTGAGAAAATCTTTAGTTGGGTAGGGGAAGGCAGTCAATAAAATCTTTTTAATGATACAGAAACCAAAACCCAGAGACACTACAGCGCTGTTCAAGATCACAAGGCTAGAGATCACTAAAAGAGGATCTCGCTCCCAGTTCCGTGCTCTTTTCATTACATCTTACTATCAGTACTTTACAGCAACTCACAAAAGACTAACAGGCCAGGATTTTAGAGAGTTACAAAATATGATGCGGGAGTTTATGCATCCTTTCCCCATGTCCCTTTAATATAAAAAAAATCAAGGACAGCACAAAACTGTAAAAGTTTGCCATGTACCATGTAGTTCTAACAGCTTTGTAGTTGACTAGCCTGTTATGCACCCTACAAGTGTTGGTTAAATGTATTTCACCAGAGATTTAAACATCCCAGGCCAATCAATGTGACTTATAAACAAAACTATTAAATTGTATTACACCCACGCATACATGTATTTTTTTAAGTGTTAATAAAGGATCTGCAACACATGTTTAAAATAGCAAGGTCCAAAAACAAGAATCTGCCAGCCATTATTCAGCACTTTCCAAGGAAGTAAGACCCTGAATCTGTAGATCTAAGTATTAAAGTCAATAGGGAGAGACATTCTTTTAGGGGATGGGATGCTCTTTAGGCCTTTCCACATCTCTCAAGACTATTCAATAACATTTGGCTACCAAGCAACCCTCCCGTAACTAATTTGCACCAACCTCTCACCTGTCCCAGTACATACTGACACCACAACCCTGACTCTGGAGCATTAGATTATTTAACCCTCCCCTCCCCTATTATAAGTTAATAAACTGGCATTCTGAATCACACATCAGTTTTTGGTTGGTTAACATGAAATAACCCCATGAATCTGCTCGGTTCTAAGAGCAGGGTAGAAAAAAGTTTAAGAACCTGAAAAACTTAAGACCACACTCTAAACCGGTAATTGAAAAAGTGATTCAGGCCACAAATGGATGTGATGTGGCTTGCACGGGAAGAGAAAAAGGAGAACGAAAGGAAGAAATAGACGGGAGAAGGCGGTGGAAGAGGAAGTGGAGGAGGAGGCAGAAAGGCAGGGGGGAGGGAAGATGCTCTGAAAAAAGTCTGGATATTTCACATAAAAAAGCATCTTCCTGAGGCTCTGGCAGTCCTTGGCCTGCATTGCCACAGAATAAAACTGACCAGAGTTAAGCAGCCACAGCCCCCTTTGTAGGGGACATTTGCTTTCTAATTCATCACAGACCAACCACACTCCTATTTCCCTGATATTGAGGTCAAATGTCAACTGTCATTTATCATTCTGCTTGCAGTATTTTGTCTTCCTTCTAGACTTCAGAGAATAAAGAATGCCAGACTTGGTGGATAAGTGCAGATTTTATAAAAAGTGCAAACCACTCTCCACATTAATTCAGTAAAACAAAGCTAGAATCAAAGAAATCAATTTACCTTAATCTGAGTCTGTTCGATTGACTTTTCCCATATCTGCTGATCATATGCTCCAATCTGAAATAGGGAGCAGGCTATTTGAATGATGCAAAGGAAATCCTGTTATTTAGGTCAAATGTCACAAAAGTCACGAAACTACTAAGCATCAATACAGTATCTGGGGAATGTTTATGCTTCTCAGAGGTTAGAGTAAGTTATTTAAAGGACTGTTGCACTCAAAAGTCTAAAGTAGCTGGATCGAAAAGTAAGTTAAAAAGTACTGTCCAAAATATTTCAAATTAAGCATTACCTTACAAGATATTTCCACTTCTTAAGGAAAACATCAGTAGGAAAACTAGAGAGGAATAAAAAGGTAACGGACAGCTCAGTAAGACTGTTGCCAGTACCAATCTGAGCTGTGAAGATACAAGTTCCACGTCTAAAAAAAACACAGCAGTTTGATCAGAAGCAAACTTTCAGAGCGTTGCTGGGGCACGGTGTATGCGGCCTGGAGAAGGGAGGGGACTTGAGAGTCCTATTCGGGGACCGGGAACAGAGCCTAAAAGACCTAATGACCTTGCGCCTCGGTTTGTCCGTTGATGCTGGGAGAGAGACGCCGTGCAGGAATTGCCGGCACTACCGAGCTTAGGGAAAGCTAACGGGGGATTCTTTGCGGGGGCATTTTGCAGGAAGTCTGCTTTACAAATAAAAAAAAAAAAAAAAAAAAAAAAGGTTGATATTACCTTCTTTTGGTACCACGATATAGCATCTCTCTCATTTGAGGCCATCTGTGTCTCCAGCCAGAGAATGGGATTTCACTGAAAACGAAGGAAAAGCAGTCGGTGAGTCCGGTTGCTGAAAGGTACTCTCCCAGTTTGGGTAGAACTCAAAAATCGCTTCTCTCGGCGTCTCCATGAGCTGCTGACTGTCTCCTTCTCCGGCTGGTTGCCAGGAAAAAAAGACAAAAACAGAAGCAAACCAAAAACCTCTGGTGCAGTGGCGCCGGGAGAAGCGTCTCTGCGATATTTGGTGCGAGTGTGTTCAAGGCTGCAGGGGAGGGGAGGGGAGGGCAGGTGGCTGGAGTTGGCCCGCACCCCCTCCTCCGCTCCCCGGCGTCCGGCTCTCACCTGGTGCCCGCTGGCCCGCAGTCCGGCGGCCGGGACCTTCCTCCTCAGTGGCCCCGGGCCCGCCATGAGGCCGGGGGAGAGGCGGCGGGCGCCGCAGGCCGCATCTTCCCCCCGGGGCGCAGACGCCGGCGCGGCCGTTACCATGGAGACCGCGGCGGCCGCGCGGGCCTCGGGGGCAGCCGGCCGCCCGCGCCGGGAGGAGGGCAGTCCGCTGCCGCAGCCCCGGCGCCCTCCAAGCGCGACCTTCAGGGCCACCGGACCGACCCCCAAATAAGCCAGGAATCAACTGGGAAAGGACGGGGATGAGACGTGAAGGAGGGCTTCGCTGGCCGCCAGGGGCTGCGGCAACGGCCGGAGGCTCGGCGCCCGGCTCTTCGGGTGCGGAGCGGAGGGCCCCCCCCGACCCCGGCGCGGGAGGCAGCCGCTGCGGGGCGAAGGGCGGGCGGGCGTCCTGCGAGGCCCGGCTGGCGGGCGGGCCGTGACTCAGCCGGCCGCGAGCTGGGCGAGGGCAGCGCCGCAGACCACGGTGCGGCCCCGCTGCGGCTTCCGCTTTCCGGGTTTTGCACGAAAGTGGCTCCGCCCCCGCCCGGGCCTGGCCCCGGGGGCCTCCGCCGGGCTCCCGGACGCAGGGACTGGGGAGCCACACGACCCTCAGATCACGCTTCAGGTCACTTCCTGAGAAACGACTTGCCCAGACGTCGACCTGAAGGAGGTCGGTCCAAATGTCCTAAGAGCTGCCCGTTCATTCCTTTGTAACACTTCTCTTTGTCTTACAGGTTTCTTTGTGCTCCATTATTTACTGTCGGTCTTCCCTAAAGGGCTGTGGGCTCAGTGCGGTTGGAGCCTGGCAGGAGCCTGGCACATAGGTTCTCAGTCTGGGCTGGATGAACGCAGTTTTCTTGCATTTACGCCGTCCCCGGACGAAGGGCGCGGTGGGCTGCTTGTCACCCTTAACTCTCAGCAGCTCTGAGATTTAAACTTTGCGGGTGCTCGAGACTGAGGGAAGAGGAGGGCCAAGGCTTGGCGCAGTTCCAGGGCACGTTTCCCAAATTAGGGTAGGGGAGGGTGGCGGCGGGAAGAACTGTCTCTAGGCTAAGAGTTCCAGCAGGCTGATAGGGGTCAGGAGAAAGGAATGGCTGCGCGCTAAAAGGAGTATCTAAGGATACCTTCCTAAGGTTTTGAGCTGCTTTCCTCCTCTATAGTGCAGGGCTTTTTGGCCATTAGTGGAACACTGACCCCTAACGGCCGCTCCCACCCCACTTGAAGCAGTGTCCTTGCTTGCCCCAGCAGAGTCAGGTAAAGCTAATAATGACAGGTAATGGTCACATCGGCTCCCACTTCAGAAAGCCTGAGAAGTGAGGTTCTAAATGTTTTACAAACATTTCTTGCCTATTAAATCGGGGTAAGGTGAAGTTATCCCATGCTACTGCTAAGGAAAATCCACTAAAAAGTAGAAGTAACTCCTACAGAACTAATTAAAAATTATTTCATCCAGGCTTGATTTTTATATGGCACGCATAGGCTGTGGTTCCCTTTCTGGTTTGTTTCCTGACAGCTTTCCCCCTTTCTTAAACATAATTCTGCTGGGTTTCGGAACAAATGGCCAACTTCAAAAAAAAAAAAAAAAAGTGACAAATGAGAAAGTCATCTTTATCTAAATATTTAAGTCCTAAATTACATTAATAACGAAAACATTTTACTTCGTTGCTTAGCGCACAGAGACTTTTTGGGGAATTCGTGAAAGAACTGAGGTTGCATTAGGGAATAGTAGGAAGGGGCAAATCATCTTACAAACTTTTCAGTGCTAAGACTGCCACTGAACACTGCATAGGCTTTAAACCAAGAACTGCATTCAAATCCCTGTTCCAATTAAAGCACTGTGTGATCTTCGGCGATTTACTCAACCTAACAAGCCTGTTTTCTCACCTGTATTTGTTATCTACCTAGTAAATACTAAAGGCTGTGAATATTAAATGGCCCACAGCACTTACTGAAAAACCATTAGTTCCCTTCCCAACCAAGGTCTATCGGGGCTTAGGACAAGTATTTCAAAAAGAAGTTCACACAAAATCTGGAGGAAGAAGATCCACTGCATTGTATCACTTAATACATCAACGATGTTCAAAATGTCTGCTCACCATCTTCATTAACACTGCACGCATGTACTTTAAAAAATACGGGCACAGCCAGATGAACAATTTGGCTGTCCTCAAGTAGATAAAAACCCAATTTAAGCATCAGAAGGCACAACTACCACAAATGCCAAGTGTAGCTTTTCTTCCCCCAAACTAGCTGCACCTCAATGTGACGGCATTTTCTCATTATCTATGACCTTTTCTTTTAGGAAGGTCACAAGATTTTTTCTAAAATACTAGAAACTAATGGGGACATAACAAGGTGGGAGGATTAATACTTTAAAAACAGGTTTCAGGTATCTAGAATTCACACGTACTATTCATTTTCTCATGAAACATAAGTAAAGGACAAATCAGACTTTTGTTTATTAAAAAAATACTTTACAGGGAAAAAAAAAAACCTCTATGCATTCCATTGTCCTATTTTACAAAGAAATAGCTTAACAATTTAACACACTTAGACAGCTACAAAAAAGCACTGTGTTAAAAGGATTATTATTCACACAAATTTAGATTTAAGACTATTCATTAAAAACCTTTTTAAAACACTCGTTAATGTCAATAAACAAACTAAGGCCACACAACGCAAATAGTCCGCCAGGCAAATTATACATTTCATCTATATGCAAAGACCTCTTAGATAAATTAAAGCCACAGGAAAAAAAGTCTTAGCTGCCAATCAAAATGGAGTTTAGTCACAGAAAACACTATTACATGAAAATTTACAACATGTGATAGAAGTAGTACATAAGTATTTCTTTAGAGAATTGAAAAGTGCTATATTAAGAGACAGTGGTCTCAACTACATGCACAAGTGGATCATAAAAAATTTATGAAGAAAATGGAAGGCCATAATATTTATGGAGATACTTGCTTTTAAAGCAACAAACTTTCAGGATGAGCATAGGTCCCTTATGTGGTAAAGAAAAACATTTGTCTTGTACATTTCCTCTACTTACTGCATGACCAATAAATACAGCTACACTTGTTTAAAAAAAAAAAAAAACTTAGCAGAAATATGAACTTCTGCCATGTACTAGTGAAAGGCTCTTTTTTTTAACCTGTAGCAATGATAAAATAGATTTATTAGAAAGACACAAACTCAATTATCCTAAAAGTATAAATGCAAATAAATTTTTAATGGCAAATACAGATGAAAATATAATGGGCTAATATTAATGATCAAGAATATATTCACTAAGGGTTTTCTTGAATCTTTGAGTCTTGTTTCTAAATTAGTTTTCATTCTAGACACTATTTATAGAGGGAAAGGCAATAAGCAAAAGTTTCTCCAGGCATTAAGTGTGAACTTTATGCCTATTAAGACTGATACAAGATGTTGCAAGACATCTTTTCCTAAGGTTTGGTAAAGGATTTTATTTAACAAGCTCCCTTTTCCCCCTACAAGAGCTTGTAATGTTAGTCAACTGATATTCCAACTGTCTCCAAGGGGAAAGGGCACCTTTCAAGATTTTAATTAAAAATAATAAAGTTAAGTGAAACAAATCCTAAGTACTGAATAAGCAAATTGAAAGTACAATTAAGCTTAGGGATTCATTTTTAAAGAGTTAAAAATTTGGAGGGGAAAACTAATATGTAGGTTTTTATTATTATTGCTTTATGAATTTGGGATACCTCTTTGAATCATAATCCTACTCCTAACATATATTGGTAATTACAGAATGACTTCTGGGGCAGGGGGAAGACTTTTATCCTTATTTATGAATACCATAAAATCATTCTAGTTACTAAGTTAGGAATATTCATTTATCGGGTCCTTTCCATAAGCACATTTTTAAAATATCCCTCTGCTCCACAAAATACTCAAACTTACAGCCACGTTCTGCAAGTAATCTCAAAGAGTTGGCACAACAGATAATATACCAAAAAGGAAGATCAGCTTAAATTTCAGTTACAACTTCACTGCCATCACTACTTTACAAATCAGAAGACGCCAGATTGCTCCATGCCTCACTCCACCAAACCAAATAATTTCAAGATTTAGAAAAGTTGCAATCATTTGTATCACTAAACTAGGATACAACTTTGAAAGCAGTAATAAACTCATAACTTGAGCTTTTATATTCATCAGTCTTTAAAGCATGCTATTAAATCTAATACTCACATAGGACATTCAGTTTCCAGATACATGACTAGCTAAATGTTTCTCTCTCCATTCTATTGCAATTCTAACATACAATGAATTTATTAGTACATGATTTTAAACATTTGTATACTCTTTTCACGTGTTTATATTGGAGGTGAGGGTAGAATGTTTTGGAAAAGGAAAATGGGGATTTGCTTTTGATTGTAGGTCTTTGCAGATCCGCTGGTTCCTGAGTGATTATACACAGTGCTGGCTGTCAGGAGACAGTCTCCTTGTTTATTAGTAATGACCAGCTTAGATGACAGATGGCATCTGCTGGATGGCAAGTGGGAGATGGGGAAATCGGATCTTGGAAGACAAGAAAAATTTAAAAAAAAAAAAAAAAAAGTTTTTGCTTTAACAACCTTGTTCTTCATGATTATTTTAAAAAGCAAATGTTGCCTGAGAAGAATTCTACTTTGCACAGCCTAGTAAAGCTCTATGAAATTCTTCTGGACAGAAAAACAAAAACAGAGAAAACCTAAATCCACATACTTTTGTGATTAACCCCTCCCCCCTCCAAAATAACAAAAACACCCTCAAAGGCAGGTCCCTTTAAAAACTAGTCTTGATAAACTAGAATTCACCCTAGAATTTATACCCAAGATTTTAAAACACCCCTGCAATAATCACATTACTTTTCATACCATTCTAATTACCTTATTTACAAAGATAACTAAAACCAACATCACTTCCAATTCATAAATGGTTTACATTGAAATGTTTCTCTATTTGTCTTCATCCTTTGTAACAGAGAATACATACATATACATATATATAAGGAATAATACAGATTCTAACTAATCACTGCAGTATTTGCTGATGGTTACTTTTCTATCGGTTTACACAGTGACCTCTATACTTTGCTAATATGCATTTAAACTACACAACAATATTGCACAAAGTAATATTTATATAAGATTTAGCCTATTTCAGAATATTTTAGAGAAAATTCATATTTGATATTTCAAAAGATGCAGCTAAGTTTTCATGGTGACAGACATAATAAAGCAGCATCTTTTTTTTTTTTTTTTTTTGCCTATGTTAATGTAAATATTCCAAATCTCACCCTCCAGGAAAAAAATCTCCAAATTGCACTATAACCAGGTAGATACAAGAATCTGGTCTTAGGTGTGGGGAATACTCTTCCTTTAATGAACAAAAGGCCTATTGTATTATTAACTAAGAGAAAGTGAAATGTGTATCATGTTAACATTCTAAAATAATAGAAAGTTAAGACTACACTAGCTATATGAACTGTGCCTGTTTGAAAAAAAAAATTTTAAATACTCAGGCACTAAGCATTAGGTTACCTGAAACTCTAGGATGAAGTCTAGTGCCATAATCGTTATTAGACCGTAGCAACACACAGTAATAGTAAATAAACCCAAGTATTCACCAGTTAAAACTGTGAATCAAAGTGTCTCAACAGATCTTTATCATGAAAAGATTGAAGCCAAGTGACAAAAAAAGTTTTTCCTAAGTTTCATGCACAAAATATGGCAGCCTCATCAGAAAGATTGATATCATTCTCTAGGTTTGATACTCATGATCAGTTTAAGAAGCAAAAGTATCCACACAAAGTGTGAGGATGCTAGGTAGCAGAACGATAGAGTATCATGTCAACATTATCTCTTTTACCCAATTATCTTCCATAGTTACCATGTTTCTAGAAGAGATTAATGAACCATGGATAATGAATGACCAAGGACTATTCATCTTTAGATATTTTTAATTGAAATATCCACTGGGCTTTAAATAACAGATACAAAAAAAAAGACAGTTTGGATCAGAAAGTGCTGTGCTTTCTCTTTTGTTAAGAAACCAGAGAGCCACTGGATTTTCCTTAGAAACTACCTGTTCTTTATGGTTGGAACTTACTTGCCCACGTACAAGATGCAGGAACACTTTCCTGCAACCTATGCCATTTTTACTGTAGAAAATTGAAGCTGTGCCATAAAGACACAAGTACTAAAGCATAAATCTGACCTTCTATCATAAAAACAGCAAATATGGCAAGAGACGAGGCAAGATAAAATTAAGGGAAGTGAATAATTTACCAAATAAGAATCTGTTATTCCAGAGAATTCTCAGTTTGATTTGAAGAAGAGATTGAATTGTTACCTCACACCTTAAAACAGAAAGTAGCAGCAGACCCACTATTACATACTGTACTAACGGGATAAGATACAACTCTTAACTTTGCATAATCTGTGTAAAAAAGATATGCTTGACATTTGTGGAATGTCATTTCTCTTTATAGAATTATAGGCAAGATTTCTCCAATAAAACTTAACTTAAGCCAGTTATAAAACTATAACTTCACATCAAAATTTAAAAAAGTTAAAAAATGTGTTTGAATATGTACATATCACACAGGAGTGCTCGAATGTTCCTGTAGATTGTGTTGCTGGTCAGAGTCCAGTCTACTTTCCACCTTTAAAACTGGAATAGGCGGAGTCATCTGATCTTGCTGTAGATTAAGTTCTGATGAAGGGAAGGACGATGAAGCAGTCGTCAAAAGCTGCATCTCTCTGCATGTCTCTTCAGATTCAGTTTTTACCCTCACACACTGGGAGTCAACTTCTAATTCTCGCTTTCCAGTTAAATCACAGTCCATGTTAGAACCGCTTTCTGTGTTTTGAGTGGCTTCCACAACAGGGTGGTACTGTTTAAGCCTTATATGCCAAGCTAAGCTGCACACTGCTGACACTGTTTTGAACTGATGAATGACATTTCTAGGGATGAAGTAAATATCATTGTCACACAGCTGAATTCTAGCATAACGAATGCCTTCCCGCCTCATTTGGTTTAGTTTAGCTTCATCCACCCACTGTACACACTGCAGAAAAAAGAAAAGTTGCATGAGACTTCAAAATACGTAGTGTAGTAATTCAGTCAAACAAAGTATTAGAATTAGCACAGGAAAACAGTAGTAGGGCCAAATTAAAGGCAGGCAATACTAAGTACCAGACAACTTTCTAAAATTTCCTGTAATGCTTGGGAAACATTTTTCCTCATATTTTACTACCTCTCTGATAACAAAGTACAGGTTCAAGTCAGGATAGCCTAAGGAATCATTTAAACAACTATTTCAAAGTGCAGCTAAGTATCAATAACATATTCTTTGCCACAACTAAGGACAACATTTATATGTTGCCTTTTATAGATGAGGGCACACAGTACTCCAGGGGGTCCTCAGCTGAGACTCTTTACAGCCAGAACTGAGCAGTCCGGACCCTCTGGCCATCTGGGCCAACCGGGTATCCCAAAGATTAAAGGGATCTCAAGCATTCTATTTGGGAAGCTCTGTGTTAATGATTTTTGACACTCTCCACACACAGCTTTTAATAGCACTTGAAATTAAATTTACCATCCCATGTATCCAACTATAAGATCAAATGCAAAATAAACTGGGTACAATCCTTATTTCTGTTATCTCACTCAAAAGATAATAAAAAAGCAAAAGTTTCACCTGGGAAACTGGAGGTTCATGAAGGTCTAACTGAAGTCTCTGTACAACATCAGTAAAATCCTCAGCATGAAAACAAATCACATCTTTGGTTATGCGAGGCTGGTCACTCCTAAGATTAACAAAATTAAGTTTTAGAAACCTGCATCTCATAATGGAAAATGATGGCAAATTTCAGTTCTCCTATTCCTGGAAATGCTCCTACTAGCACAGAAATAGACACACAGGAATATACATTTGCGTCTTTAACCAACATTTAAAAAATAAATAAAACACCAATAAAGCTGTTTAAAAAAATGAAAATTAGATTAGTTGTTACAAAAAACAGCAGTGACTAAAAACAGTTTCATTCTAAACTAGTTGCAACTGCATCCTTTCACCACCCTGTAATGTCGTCATCAGGATGGAACACAGTGGAGAGAAAACATAGCAGCCACATAACTATCACACCTTCCAGTTTTCAAACTGGGGGGGGGGGGGGGGGGGTGACAGAATGATCTTTAACTTGAAATACTTACTGTCAAGCTGTGATTGAACTATGCTTCCAAAAAAGGTCAAACTCTATAGTAATACTGAAGGCCCTGAAGTTATAAATATGAAAAACAAAACAAAACAGTTTTTAGACAAACTAAATTCCATGCTCTGAGCTTTGGATTCCAACTGAATGTAAAAGGGTGCAGCCACTGTGGAAAATAGTATAGCAGTTCCTCCAAAAATTAAAAATAGAATTATCAAATGATCCAGCAATTCCACTTCCGGGGATATACCCAAAAGACTGAAAGCAGAGACATGAAGAGATGTTTTTTCAGAGCAGCCAAAAGGTGGAAGCAACCCAAGTGTCCGCTGATGAGTGAAACCAGATAAACAAAATGTGCCATATACATATAACGTAATACTACTCAGCGTTAAAAAGGAAGGAAATTATGACACATGATATAATATGGATGAACCTTGAAGATATTATGCTAACTAAAATAAGCCAGTCACAAAAGAACTACTGTGTGATTCCACTTATACGAGGTATTTAAAGTAGTCAAATTCATAGAAACAGTAAGTACAATGAAGGCTACCAGGAGCTGGGGACAGAGGAGAAAAGGGGTTAAGGTTTACTGGTTTCAGAGTTACAGTTTCGCAAGACAAAAAAGCTCTCAAAATCTGCTTTGCAACAATGTAAATATACTTAACACCACTGAAATGTACACTTAAAATGGCAAAGATTTTTCATTTCAATTTCATGTTATGGGTATTTTACCACAATTTCTAAAAAAAAATTAGTCCCTAAACTTTTAAATGGAGTCCACATTTTCTCAGACAGCATTAACCAACCTTATAGCTGAGTTTCATTAACTTACCATTCACCAAACTGTACAGCTTTCAAAACCCCAACAGCAGCCGTACTCTGCCAGTCAAACCCCTGACCTACATGGTCAGCATGAGCTCTTGTCCTATCTTCAAAGAGGACTTCACGGGGTTCACTGGTCCGAGGTAGGTACTGGAGATTTTTAATTTCATTCATTGATCTGGAGTTGATTTGGTTGTGAAGTAAAGGGGGGAGGGGAGGAAAGTATTAATAGCAGTAAGGTGAAAAAGTCTGCTAAAATATCAAATTTTAAATAAGGTCAGAACTGATAAGGGTTCCATGATTTTGATCATTAACATTTAACACACTATACCATAATGCTCAATGTCATTACCTTCTTCTCTTGGGATGTCATGATAATGTAGAGGCTATATTTTTTATTTGGCTCAAATGTAGTGTTACAATTTACAAAATTTAGTTTTCAAGCAATAGGAAACACAATTCAAAGTTCAAGGCTGTATGTTTCTTCACCCTCAATCATCTTAATTCTCAAAACAGACTTGATTCAAGATGGAAAACTGAGCATGTACATGATCTCCTTCCACATTAAAATGAAAGTAAAAGGCTTCAAACTAATATGGTAGGGGTGGGAGAGAGGAGATGGGCGAATGGATAAGAATACAGATGAAACATAACTGGCTGTGAGTTGATAACTGCTGACATTGACTACATGAGACTTTAGTATATTATCTTCTGCTTTTTCATGTGCTCAAGAATTTCTAAATAATCTAAAGGTGATAGTAAAGGAATGAATAAAAACCAACAAAGGAAATGAATTAGTGCATGAACAATATCAACAAATTTCTGGAAGACAGAAAATGATTAAAAGTGTCTAGTAAAACTGAGCAGAGAAAGCCACAGGCCTGGAATACACTAGAAGGGAATAGCAACTAAAAAGGCAGCTGGCCTGCCCAAAAGACCTTGAAGACTAATAGGTGCAAAAAAGAAAAAAAAAAAAAAAGCCCATTATCATGATGTTGACAGACAGAAATGTAGTAAGGCTGAGAAAGGGGGAATTAAAGTGAAATTCTGCAAATAAACCAGTCACCCACCACCCCTGTGAGTAGAAATGAGGTCAGACATCTACCCCCATGCTATGGTTGATCCACTCAGCATCCATCTATCCTATTTATTTCCCTGACAGAACTCTGATTCTCATTAGGTATCTGCTCCTGCCCCATAAGTGACCTCATTTACAAGTTTCAAAGGTAGATCCTGATGAATCCTGACAAACTGTGGCAAACGCATTCCCCTTGCCAGTAACTGATTTAAAAATGGACACAAACACACATGAAAAGATGCTCAACGTCGCTCCTCATCAGGGAAATACAAATCAAAACCACACTCAGATATCACCTCACGCCAGTCAGAGTGGCCAAAATGAACAAATCAGGAGACTATAGATGCTGGAGAGGATGTGGGGAAACGGGAACCCTCTTGCACTGTTGGTGGGAACGCAAATTGGTGCAGCCACTCTGGAAAACAGTGTGGAGGTTCCTCAAAAAATTAAAAATAGACCTACCCTATGACCCAGCAGTAGCACTGCTAGGAATTTACCCAAGGGATACAGGAGTACTGAGGCATAGGGGCACTTGTACCCCAATGTCCACAGCAGCACTCTCAACAATAGCCAAATTATGGAAAGAGCCTAAATGTCCATCAACTGATGAATGGATACAGAAATTGTGGTTTATATACACAATGGAGTACTACATGGCAATGTGAAAGAATGAAATATGGCCCTTTGTAGCAACGTGGATGGAACTGGAGAGTGTGATGCTAAGTGAAATAAGCCATACAGAGAAAGACAGATACCATATGTTTTCACTCTTATGTGGATCCTGAGAAACTTAACAGAAGCCCATGGGGGAGGGGAAGGAAAAAAAAAAAAAAAGAGGTTAGAGCGGGAGAGAGCCAAAGCATAAGAGACTCTTAAAAACTGAGAACAAACTGAGGCTTGATGGGGGGTGGGAGGGAGAGCAGGGTGGGTGATGGGCATTGAGGAGGGCAACTGTTGGGATGAGCACTGGGTGTTGTATGGAAACCAATTTGACAATAAATTCCATATATTGAAAAAAAAAAAAATGGACACAAACTGACTCTGGCCAGCAGTAAGAGAGGAAATTTGCTAAGGAGACTTCTGGGAAGTTTCCTAGCTTGTATGACAGAAGAAAAGATGCTTTTTTTCTTCTATTGCATATAACTAGATCCATATGTGATACCTAGACCACAGTAATCATCCAGCAACCATAAAGGAAGCCACTGTGAGTACAAAGCCCAGGCAAAGAATATGACAGCAGAGAAAAAGAGCCAATTCCTTGATGAAAGTACTGAATCACTGACCATATATATATATTTGGTGCCAAGAGCCAAGCTCTCTAGACTTCTTACTACATAAGATAATATTTTATGAACCAGTTTGAATCAAATTTTTGCTGCTTGTAGCCAAAAGCATCCTGATAAACTTTCAGAAAAACAGAAACAAAAAAACCCTTCATGTTCTCTAAACACACTAAACTTACCACATTCACAGAACTAATGTAATCCTCTGGCGTGTGGCCATACCCTTTCATGTCCAATTCTATGCCTATTAACTCTGAAGTGAAGCCTACCTAGTGATAAGCCTCACTGAAGTATAAATAGAACGTCCGGTAAGCCCAATGCTTTATTTCTAAATATGAATGTGTCAACCACAAATCACCAAATATGTGAAGACAGCCTGTAGCAGCCTGACAAAGACCAAAATAAACAATGCTAAAATGTAAGAATTCCAAAGAAAAAAGTCGAGTGAATGTCCCCAAATCAAAAGCAAACAGATAATAAGAAATATGAGGATAATCAAACTGGGAGATCGGTTACTCCGTCAACAGTAGTTTCAGAAAGAAATAACAGAAAATGAAGAGATTGCCAAAGCAGTTAAGCAAGAAAAATTCCCAGAAATGAAAGGAGAATCTTTCTAGGACCTATCAAATCACAACAAAGATTAAATATAATAATAAGAATGAAAGACCCAAAGATGTGTCATTGTGAAATTAAGCTTTCAGAGAGGAAAATAGGTTACCTATAAAAAAAAAAAAAAATTACATTGGCATTAAGACTTCTCATAAACAATATTAGATACCAGAAAACACTGTGGTAAGCTACAAGTTTTAAGGGAAAATACATCCTCTGGAATCCAGTTAAGCTATCAATCCTATTTCATGAGAAAAAAAGGAATTTTCAGACATATCATGACTCAGAATATTTCTGAGAATATTCCTTTTCTTCCTTTTCTTAGAATGTTACTTGAGAATGTGCTAAATCAAAAGAAGGAAATAAACCCAAGAAGACAACTGTAGGTTAATACATAAATGCATTAAGTGGGAGGTCCTACGTTGATAACTGTGAAAAAAGCTTTTCGCATTGAAGAGAACACAGAGCTCCAAAAGATTTCCAGGTAAAAAAGTTATGTGTTAGAGCATACAGTATGATTAAAGTTTTGGATTCTTGAGGATATGATAAAAGCACAGAAAGCAAGGTAACTATCAACATTCTCAAAAAAACAAAAAACAAAAACAACTATATAAAAAAAAAAAAAAACCATAGCCAAAGTCAAAGCCATAGAGAAAGGGTGATTCTAGAAGAAAGAAATGTATTTGGAGCAAAAAAGAGAATAGAATAGGGATATGATCAAGAAAAGTGTATGTCCCCCTTCAAAAGAGGGGCAATCAGAAACTGCAGGGAAAACAGATTAAAAACCAAAACAAGGGGCGCATGGGTGGCGCAGTCGGTTAAACGTCCGACTTCAGCCAGGTCACGATCTCGCGGTCCGTGAGTTCGAGCCCCGCGTCGGGCTCTGGGCTGATGGCTCAGAGCCTGGAGCCTGTTTCAGATTCTGTGTCTCCCTCTCTCTCTGCCCCTCCCCCGTTCATGCTCTGTCTCTCTCTGTCCCAAAAATAAATAAATGTTGAAAAAAAAAAAATTTAAAAAAAAAAAAAAAAAACACCAAACCAAAACAAAACAAAACAAAAAAAAAAAAGCACAGTCCAAACATGAAACTATTTAAAATGTAACATGATTTTCAGTATCTAGGTGAAATATAGGAAAGATTCTTTTGTATATTACCCCTTTGAGTAATAAGCAACATTGGAACTTTAGAATGTAACTTTTTAGCCTATTGGTTGGGTCTGCATAAACTTACCTTCCCATAATATAAATGGCATTTACTGGTTTTCAAATCCTAGAATACACCTATTGATAAAGCATATAAAACCTAATTATGGCTTTAAAGCACAATATGAATTAACCTCAACAATGCATAAGCACAGCTGACAAAAAGTAGAAAGGAGGAGGAAGAAAGTAGAGAGTCATTTAACTATTGGGAGACAAAGTGAAGGGAAGGAGTCCTAATCTATCATACCAAGAAATTGGCAAATTTCCTGCCAAAGTCTTAAAACAAAGGACATTAAAAACAGAAATGGTTTTTGCTTCTGGTAAAAAGGTATCTGCATCTGGAGGGAAAGGTGGCCACGATTTTTCATTACAAACCCTACCGTACTATTTGATTTTTTAAAACCCTGTGCATGTATTTCTTCAAAGTCCATAAATTCAAAGGCCATCTTCATTAGCAGTGCCCTTGATCACCCGACACTTCTCACAGTGATTTCACTATTTTCAGCAATAGAGCATTCTCATTAACACAAAAAGATGACGTTAGCGTTTTAAGTTCTGATTTATTCACTCTAGTTCAAAGTGCCTTTGGATACTTTGCTTAAGAATATTTAACCCCAATAAAAATAAAATTTGATAGCCCCTCATATTAGTGGAGAAAAAATAAATTATTAAGCAAATGATGTTGGTACAGGTGCCTAACTACTTGGAAAAATTGATCAATCTCTCCCTCTGTCCTGAAATCAATACCATGTAAGTAAAACATGTAAATACTGAAATCACAAAAGTACTAGGAGAAAATATAGATGAATATTTTATAATAATGAGAAAAGGTATTTCTAAGCCTGCCAGTAGGATAGAAACCTCAGAGGAAAAGACAGATCTGACAACATATAAAAATCTCTGTAAGGAAAAATAAATGGGAGGGTTGGGGGGGAGGGGTTGAGTAAAGATAAAACTGAAGCTAAAAAAGAATGAGGAAAATGTGCAACATTAAAAAAAAATAGTTAATAGTCCTATAGAGAATTTTAAATAAAAAACAGCCTAGTAGAAATATGGGTAAAATGAAAAAGGAATCACAAAAGAAACACAAACCCTCAAAGAAAAACTAATTAAAATGAGACATTTCTGCCCAATCAGATCAACAAAATTTAAAAAAATGTTAATGGGGCACCTGGGTGGCTCAGTCAGTTAAGTGTCCGACTTCAGTTCAGGTCATGATCTCACGGTCTGTGAGTTTGAGCCCCGCGTCAGGCTCTGTGCTGACAGCTCAGAGCCTGGAGCCTGTTTTGGATTCTGTGTCTCCCTACCAACCAGCCATCCATGTAGTCAGCCAACAAGCCAGCCAGCAGGTACCCCACAATCAGTGATGTGTTTATACACTTCCAAACAACCGGTTTGGGGGGAAGATGGCTGACTGTAGCTGATTTGCTTATTTCTGTGGTATAAATACTCCCAACATGGCCAATTTCAAGCAACTAATGTGACCTCATTCTATGTGGAACAGGGAGGCTAATAATGGCCCTGTGAGCTGGCTCCAGCATACCACTGTCATGTTTGTCAAAAAATTTACACTAAAAAAGAACTGGTTAAATAAATCCTGATACAACCACTCAGTGAGAACAAAGTAGTCATTTAGAAATGATGATGTAAGTGCATCTAATAGAACACATAAACTTAAGGGATTAAAAAAACCAAGTTTAAAAGTAAACATCACATAAAGAATAAGCTCATTTGTGTATGAAGTTTATGAGTATAACACTAAAATCTGAAAGGCCGATATGCCTCAATGGGTGGGATTATGGGTATATTTTGCCTTTGTTTTACTATTATCTGATTTTTCTAAAAGTTTATCATAATCAAGAAACAAACAGTGGTCGCTTCCTTTTTGGAAAGATCACAGTACTGTATACATACAGTACTTAAGAATTTAGAATTTCAAGACTCATCATCATGATGTACAAAACCTGCTGTGGTCTAGCAACGTGCAGAAGTTTTAGTTTACTCCACGTTCTACCATTTCATCACCTTGCATTCACATATAGTTTTTACAAAGTACTTTTGCACAGTATCTCAAGTACCTAAGGTTATTCCATACTTAGCTTTAGCATCATTCCCCTGGGAGCTTTAAGGTAAGGTCTACACTAGTCTATTAAAATGCACTTCTGGGTACTTATCTGGGGTTGCTATTTCCATAGTCGAAACAAATATGAATCATTTTCAGTCTCATTAGATTTTTCACAGTACCAGAATAAGTTAATCTACATTTGTTTTAAGTGTCTGAAACACAAAATATGTTAGCCCAGTATGAATTACTATAGGAGATATACATTACTGGTTTCATTCAGCAAAGACTGATCACCGGCTCATGTGCCATGGAGATTGAGAAGAATAAAACACAGTCACTGTCCTCAGAGCTCAAAATTTAGTAAAAACCAAAAGCATGTAAACAGATCATTAATGAAGAATGATGTGTGAGCACAGAGAAGGGAACAATTAATTGTCTATGCTTCACAAAGGAAGTGACATCTAAGTTTAGTTTTGAAAACTTATTAAGCGCCTGTCAGGGAGAAAGGAAAATGGGGGAGAAGCCATTCCAAATAAAAAGAACAGTGCAAAAGCACAGAGTTGTCAAAGACCACGGTTTGAAAAGTGAACTCTGCATGGCTGGAGTAACTATAAACTGATCTAGCTAGAAGAACTTTTGGGGCCAGATTATGAAAGATCCTTGTAGACCACACAAAGAAGTTTGGACTTTCACCTTGTAGGCAGTTAGGACCCAGGTTTTAGAAAACAGGCAAAAATTAGAGTTGTTTTTTTAGAAAGATGCCTCACTCTGGTGACTAATGAGAAGGCTGGACTAAGAAACTGACCACTAAAGATTTATTTAAGATAGCTCTTAAAATGGTTTTCAAACTGTGTTCAGGTCTCAATCATTTTTATTAGCAACCAAATTTTTAAAAAGTGCTTTTGCTTATTTGGGAAAAATAAATGTTTACCGTCGTCTTTTGAAGGGTGACTTTGGCATATCTGCTGTAGGGATCATCTGCTCTCCTGGCCTAACCCACATGATAGGCCCATCATCACTCTGGGACCTACACTGGAGTCGGAGGCTGGAAAGTGTACCCCAGGGCAAAGTCATCTAGAAGTCAGATAAATGAGTCACGTTAAAAAAAATCTTTTTGACTATTTACAAGTTAATCCCACTACCACCCAAAATAAAGCTCTAGGAAGTTGATTTTATATATGAATAAATGCTATATTAGATAGTAATTTATATGTAAAAAAGAATCATTGAAGTTAATTATTCTGAACCAATTTTTTAAACATTCCTATTCAAAACACCAGATAAAATGTAATTTTACTAGACAAAATTAACATTTTTTTCACAGAAAGTGTCCACTTAAATAATGATCAGAACTCTAATAATTGGAATTAACACTCACTTTCAGAAATGGTGATTCTTCTAACATATCAAGGAACTCTGGGAAATAATCACCAACTTCTTCATCTACTGCTCCAACAAGACTTATCTGCCGCATGGGACCTGCTCGGTAGGTGCCACAGCAGTATGTCCTGTTGACCTGAGATAAAACGAAAGAGGGAGGATAAAGGACTGAAGTACACTATAATATAATTAAAGAATTATAAAACAGTATTGTTTCCAATGTTGCTATTTCTTTTACATACTATGAACTCAACAGTCTGTACCTTGGATAAAGCCCATAGTTACAGAAAGATGCTCTCGCACACTGAAACACATTAATATGGTAAGTGCCACAAACAGAAATTTCAAAGAGCAAGTTAGTCTATGATCCCAACATCTCAAAGAAACATTGAAGACATTAAGATACACTTAAACTTCTCTGAGAATGATTTTTTATACTTTGAAAACACTCTAAACTGATCTTTATTTTGGAAAAAAAAATTGGCAAATAAAAAGTAAAACTGGCAGGGCAGAGAAAATTAAAAAAAAAAAAAAAGAGAGAGAGACCACGGTCAGATTAATCTTCCATATCCATTTTGTATTCCCTAGTGAAAACCTTCATATCAGGCAAGATACCAGGCTGTTATCAAACCCAATCTCCCTCCCAGTTACTTGCATGTAAGATCCTCTACCCTAGGCAAACTGATCTTTTTGTCTACCCAACTTATGCCAAACTTACTTCTACCTACAATGATTTTTCCCTTAAATACGCCCTACTTGGAATGTCCTCTTTTCTGTCAACCCAAATCTTGTCTTTCAAAGATCAGTTCTTTTTTTCTGGAAGCCTTCCTGATCACCCTTCATGATCTTTTCCTTTTCTGAAACACAGAGACATTTTCTTTACATCAACTCTCTAGTGAATTTAGGGCATATTTTATACCAATTTGTAGCCCAGAGAATCCAAGCATTCAAATGGAATCTACTAGTACACCTGAAACTAGTATTACACTGTATGATAACTAATTGGAATTTAAACTTAAAAAAAAATTTTAACGGAATCTACCGATTGATTCGATACAATCTGATATTATTCTTCTACGTCACTTCTTGTATTTTCTTAGGCAGAGAGAGAGGAAGACACAGAATCCAAAGCAGGCTCCAGGTTCTGACCTGTCAGCACAGAGCCCAGTGTGGGGCTCGAACCCACTAACTATGAGATCATGACCTGAGGTGAAACCAAGTCAGACACTTAACCGACTAAGGCCACCCAGGTGCCCCTTCCCACCTCCAATTTAAAATGAATGTTTCGGGGCGCCTGGGTGGCGCAGTCGGTTGGGCGTCCGACTTCAGCCAGGTCACGATCTCGCGGTCCCTGAGTTCGAGCCCCGCGTCGGGCTCTGGGCTGATGGCTCGGAGCCTGGAGCCTGTTTCTGATTCTGTGTCTCCCTCTCTCTCTGCCCCTCCCCCGTTCATGCTCTGTCTCTCTCTGTCCCAAAAATAAATTAAAAAATAATAAAAAAAAAAAAATAAAATAAAATAAAATAAAATGAATGTTTCTCAGGGCACCTAGGTGGCTCAGTTGGTTAAGTGTCCAACCTGGTTTCAGCTCAGGTCATGATCTCACAGTTCATGGATTCGAGCCCACTAATAGTGCAGAGCCTGCTTGGGATTCTCTCTCTCTGCCCCTTCCCTGCACCCTCTCTCTCAAAATAAACAAACTTAAAAATAAACAAAGAAATAAATAAGTAAAATGTTTCTCAAGGATAAAGACAGATCCATGCATACAAATGACTAAACGAAAAATGTTGAATTCTAAGCAGAATTTCCACCTTGGATCAGTAACCAAACATTCACTATCTTAGTTATGGTGCAGATTAGATTGAAAGGCCTAATATACAGTTGTACCTTTATAAGGCAGGTCACTATTGAACATTAAAAAAAAAAACTAAGAATCAATTGGGATTGTTTTAAATATCCTTTTGCCTCAATACAAGGCATAAATGACCATCCAGTTTTGTTTTGTTTTTACTTTTTTAATGTTTGTTTATTTTTGAGAGAGACAGTGTGAGTGGGGGAGGGGCAGAGAGAGAGGGAGACACAGATTTGAAGCAGGTTCCAGGCTCTGAGCTGTCAGCACAGAATCCAACATGGGGCTCGAACCCTTGTACTGTGAGATCATGACCTGAGCTGAAGTCGGATGCTCAACCAACTGAGCCACCCAGGCGCCCAGACCATCTAGCATTTTTTACACAGTTCTTTACTATTAGTTCTTTAGCAACATTTTCAGAACCCACTATTTTTTTCTGTGGACAATTTAATAGCACCCCTATACATACACAATACAAACAACAACAACAAAAAAGGGCTTAGATCCTATTCTCAAATATCAGGGATTTCTTAACTCCTTACAAATCTTTCCGAAAATCACCTTATATGATCATTAAGCAGCAACTGCCCAGGACAAAATTACTTTCCATATGTATTTGTATGAGTTACCTTCCCATCATTTGTATGAATGATCATCATGCTATGAAAAGTCAGAGGGGGCAGACTGGGAAAGAAGATGATCACAGGATGCAGATAAAGGAGAAGTAGGGAAGCTTTCTAAGCATTATTCTAACTTTTCTTAGCCAAGCATCGTAAAACAACTAACGGAGATTTACTAACCTTCAGTACCAGTTCTAGGAATCGCATGCTTCCAGGAGTAATAAATATCAGTCTCCCTACAACACCCCCACCAACTATTCCCAATTATCAGAAATTCCTTTACCAAGAAAGGCTTTCAAATATACAGAATAGGGGCATTTTATGTTAAGAACTACGCTAAAGACACATTACAATTTAAAGCTTACAGAACTCAAGACTAATCCTGAAAAAGCACACTGCTATGTGCCACTTTTGCTAGCTTGGAGATTATGCAACTCTTAATGCATTATTAATTGAAGGAATTCACATTACACACAAAGTAAGACTGAATATTTTTATATCACAGTGTTTGAAGTTTACCTAATTTAATCCCATTAAATCAATAGCAATGAACTTGAAGACAACTTAAAATGCAAACACCTAGGATAATTAATATGTGACATTAATAAATATAAGCATCCTTTCCTATTTGGAAATAGGGATTTGAATTATTTTTTATATAAAAAATGTAGTATTATAAACTTATAATTTATCCTGTGGCTAGAAAGGATGTAAAAACCAGCCATTAAACTGTGGCAAAAAAAAAAAAAAAAAGGTAGTAAAGCTGAAGAATGGTGTATCACTGATGTAAAAATGTTCATAAATGCTAATGTTTATAAAGCATTTAAATAATTAAGTGCACAAGTTAGAAGATGGACAGCATTTATGACCAGAAATTCAACATGTACCAACTGTGTGACACCTATGCCAAACAAACTACTAATTCTACCCTTCTTGTTTTTGGAAAAAGAACTTCCTGGGCATATAGCCAATGAGCTAGGCTCCTCGGCAGCCAAGTGTGGCCTGGAACTAAGTTCTGGCCAATGAGATCTTAGTACAAGTTACATATGTAATTTCCAGAGCATGCCTTTATAAGTAAGCAGCTCTCTACTTCCTCTTTCTGTCTTGAGAGCCAGGTTCAACTATGCAGACAACACAACCAAAGGGACTGGCAAAACTTAAAAGGAAAGGAGAATCCTGGATGACATATGTAACAGAACAGAGTTGCTTAACCTCTGGATATATTACTCCAGAGAAACTTTTATTTTGTTCCAGCCACTGTATGTGACATCTCTTTGTTATGGTGGTTTAGCCTATGTCTCAGATCTTGTATACTAGCACACATCATTTTATTGCACTTCACTTTACTGCACTTCACAGATATTATGCTTCATAGATAATTGACTTTTTACAAATTGAAGGTCTGAGGCAACCCTGCCAAGAGTAAGCCTATCAGCACCACTTTTCTAACATTTGCTCACTTTGTAAGCAAATTTTTTGTAATTCTCACAGTATTTCAAACTTTTTCATTATTATTTTATTTGTTATGATGATCTGTGATCAATGCTCTTTGATGTCATTACTATAATTGTTTTGAGGCACTATGAACCACACCACACAAGACAGTGAACAATCTATATTGTGTCCGTTCTGCTTTACTGATCAGCTGTTGCCCCCATCCCTCTCTCTTCTCCTCAGGCTTAGGCCTTATTCCCTGAGACACAACAAAACTACAATTAGTTCATTTAATGACTCTACAATGGCCTTTAAGTGTTTAAGTGAAAGGAAGGGTCACAGGTCTCTCATTTTAAATCAAGAGCAAGAGATTATTATTATTTTAATGTTTTTTTTTTGAGAGAGAGAGACCGTGTTGAGCAGGGAAGGGGCAGAGAGAGAGAGGGGACAGAATTCGAAGCAGGCTCCATGCTGTCAGCACAGAGCCCGACAGTTCAAACCCACAGAACTGTGAGTTCATGACCTGAGCCAGAGTCGGACACTCAACCGACTGAGCCACCTAAGCACCCTCAAGAGCTAGACATTATTAAGCTCAGTTAGGAAGGCAGGTCAAAAACCAAGACAGGCCAAAAATTAGGCCTCTTATACCAAACAGCCAAGTTGTCAATAAAGGAAAATTTTTGGAAGGAAATTAAAAGTGCTGCTACAGTGCAACACACAAATGATAAGGAAGAGAGCTTTACTGCTGATACAGTGGAAGTTGTAGTGGTCTGGATAAAAGATCAAACCAGACAACATTCCTTTAAGCCACAGCCTAACTCAGAGCAAAGGCCAACTCTTATCAATTCTGTGAAGGATAAGAGACTTAAGGAAGCTGCAGGAGGAGGCTGGTTCATGAGATTTAAGGAAAAAGGTCATCTCCGTAATAGAAAAGCACATGGTGAAGCAGCAAGTGCTGATGTAGAAGATGCAGCAAGTTTATCCAGAAGATCCTGCAAAGACAATTAATGAAGGTGGCTACAGTAAATAACAGATTTTCTATGTAGACAAAATAGCCTTATATTGAAAGAAGATGCCATCTAGGACTCTCATAGCCAGAGAAGTCAGTGACTGGCTTCTAAGCTTCAAGGGATAGGCTGACTCTCTTATGAGAGGGTAATGCAGCTGGTGACTCTTAAGTTGAAACCAAAACTCATTTACCATTCCAAAAATCGTAGGGCCCTTGAAAACTACCCTAAATCTATTCTGCCTGTGCTCTATAAATGAAACACAAAGCCTGGATGACAGCACATCTGCTTACAATGGTTTACACTGTTGAGACCTACTGTTCAGAAAAAAAGATACCTTTCAAAATATTACTGCTGACAATGTACCTGGCTACCCAAGAGTTCTCTAATGGAGATGTACAATGAGATAAATATTGTTTTCATGCCTTCTAACACAACATCTATTCCGCAGTCCATGGATCAAGGAGTCATTTCAATTTTTAAGTCTTATTATTTAAAAAAAAAAAAAAACAAAAACAAAAACATTTTGTAAGGCTATGTAGCCACCACAGATAGCGATTCCTCTGATGGACCTGGGCAAAGTAAATGGAAAGCCTGGAAAAGCCTCACCATTGCTAGATGCCATTAAGAACATTCATGAGGTGTCTGGGTGGCTCAGTCAGTTAAGCATCTGACTCTTGATTTCAGCTCAGGTCATGATCTCAAGATTCATGAGATCAAGCCCCCCGTCATGCTCTACACTGACAGCGTGGAGCCTGATTGGGCTTCTCTGTCTCTTTGCCCCTCCCCTGCTTGCTCACGTGCACATGCTCTCTCTCAAAATAAATTTTAAAAAAAGGAAGATTAGTGATTCATACGAAAAGGTAAAAACACAATATTAACAGGAATTTGGAATAAGTTGAATCCAGTCCTCATGGATGATTTTGAGGGGTTCCAGATTTCGGTGGAGGAAGTAGCTGTGGATGTGGTGGAAACAGCAAGTGAACTAGAATTAGAAGCGGAGCCTGAAGATGGGACTGAATGGCTGCAATCTCATGATGAAACTTGAACGGATGAGGAGCTGCTTCTGATGGATGAGCAAAGACAGTGGTTTCTTAAGATGGAATCTGCTACTGGTGAAGATGCTGTGCGGACTGTCAAAATGACGACAAGGATTTAGAATGCTCCAGAAACTTAGTTGATAAAGCAGCAGCAGGGTTTGAGAAGTTAGACTCCAATTTTGACAGAAGTTCTACTGTGGGTAAAATGCTATCAAACAGCATCACATGGCACAAAGATATTGTTTGTGAAAGAGAGAGTCAATCAATGTGGCAAACTTCACTGCTGTCTCAAGAAATTGCCAGCCACCCAACCTTCAGCAACTACTACTCTGATCAATCAGCAGCCATCCACATCAAGACCCATTGCCAGCAAAAAGATTACGACTTGCCGAAAGCACAGATGACAGCAGTTAGCATTTTTTGGCAATAGAGTATTTTTAAATTAAAGTATGTACATTGTTTCTTTAGACATATTGCTATTACATACTTAATAGACTACAGTACAGTGCAAACATAACTTTTATATACACTGGGAAATCAAAACATTAATTTCCCTTGCTTTATTATGGTGGTCTGGAACCAAACCCACAACATATGCCCTTACTTTGCATACTAAGGGAGACAATACTCTGTACTAAACAGATGACATCCAGAGTATTAGCTCCTGCTCTGAGCTTTTAAAAATCTGTAATTAGGATGCCTGGGTGGCTCAGTCGGTTAAGTGACCGACTTGGGCTCAGGTCATGATCTCGCGGTTTATGGGTTCAAGCACTGTGACAAGCTCTGTGCAGACAGCTCAGAGGCTGGAACCTGCTTCAGATTCTGTGTCTCCTCTCTCTCTGCCCCTCCCCGACTTGCACGCACATGCACACATTCTCTCTCTCTCTCAAATAAACATTAAAAAAAGAAAAAGTATTTAACTTAAGAAGACTGAAGTAGAAGAGTGGACTCATATAAATAAAAAACAGGAATTATAGGAAAATTGGTATCACTCATTGAATAAAAGTTTACTGTTTATTACATGTCAGACACTGTCCTAAATATAGATATAGCAAACCAGACCCACTCTTGGCCCCTGGAAGTTTACAGTCTAATAGGGAGAGGCAAACAGTAATCTAAACAAATATCTAATTATAAACTGTGACAAGTCCTCAGAATAGAACGAATAAATACACTGAGAAAGAGAACAAAGGATCCTGATCTAGAGAACAAAGTGTTCCTCAAAGTCACATTGAGCTAAAATCTGTAAAACAAGTTTAAAGGCAACAAAATCCCTTAAGAGTTGCCCTTTCCAATGAAGAAAGCTAATAATGCTAAACACAGAAAGGAAAAGAAAAAAATAAAGATGAGACTGGACAAATGAGCTATAGCTGGATTATGCAGAGCCTTGAAGCCTACACTAAAGGCTCTGGGAAATCACTGAAGGATCTAAAGTAGTAACAGGAAAGTTATCGATTTATCTTTTCAGGGCAGAGGGGGCTTGGCGTTTTTGTTTCTGTTTCATTTTCTCAGAGGGTTACTGAAAGAAACCAGTTACGCTTCTGTACTATTCCAAATAAACAATAAACTAAACTAGTAACAGTGGAGCTGATTAGAAAAAAGTAAGGAAAAAGGATCTGAAAAAATATTCAGGACATAAAATTGTCAGAACTTGGAGACACACTAGATATGACACAGCAAAGAAGTGACTGTCAAAGATGTCTCCCCAGCTCTGCCCTTTGCAACCCAATAGAGAAACCACTCTTTGGGTGGGAAGGTGAGGTCTTCAGTCTTGAACATGAGGAGCTTCAAATGTGTGGTGGGCTGAATAATGGGTTCCAAAGATATCCAGGTCCTAATCCCTGGAATCTGTGAACGTTACCTTATATGGCAAAAGAACTTTGCAGCTGTAAATAAATTAAGAATCCTGAAATGGGGAGAGTAGCCTAGTCTACCCAGGTGAGCCCTAAACATAACCACAGGCGTCCTTATTTCTTATAAGGAAGCACAGGGAGAATTGACTGCAGAGAAAAGAAGACAATGCGATGATGGAACCTGAGAGTGGAATGATGCACTTTGAAGATGGAGGAAGAGGCCATGAACCAGGTAATACAGAAGACTACTAGAAGCTAAAATAAGCAACAAACAAACAAACAAAACCCAGATTCTCCTTCAGAGCCTTCAGAACTGTAAAAAGGTATAAATTTGTATTGTTTTAAGGCATTATGTTTATGGTAATTTGTTACAGGAGCAATAGGAACTAATACCAAATACCTCTAAAATGCCCAAGTGGGTATGTCAAGAGGGAAGCTGGGTCTGAAATCAAGTGATGTAGACTGAGGATATAAATCTTATCACTGGCACAGAAAACATAAAGAATTCAAAGAGTAGGGGTCTTGGAAAGATACAATTAAAAAAAAAAAAAAAGCTGACAAAAAAAGAACATAAAGGAGTTGTCAAATGGTCAGAGAAGAAGAAAACCAAGACAGCACAAAATAATGAAAGTCAAAATAAGAAAATATTTGAAGAGGTTTGGTCAAAATGTTGCTGAGACTTCAGTAAGATGAAGATGAAAAATGGAGGGGCACACGGGTTAAGCGTCCAACTTCAGCTCAGGTCATGATCTCACAGTTCATGAGCTCAGCCCCGCGTCGGGCTCTGTGCTGACAGCTCAGAGCCTGGAGCCTGCTTTGGATTCTGTGTCTCCTTCTCTCTCTGCCCCTCCCTTGCTTGCTCTCTGTCTCCCTCTAAAAAATAAATAAAACATTAAAAAAAAATTGTTTTTAAATGCCCATTGGTGACCTTAACACGAGAGGTTTTTCAGATAAATTATGAGGGCAGAAACAAAACCCAGTAGCCTGAGGAGAGATGAGAAAATGAGGACAGCAAGTGTAAACAACTCAAGAAGTTAGGCTGTGAAAATAAAAAAGGCTGGTAGAGAGGAGGAAATAAGATCAAGAGAGAATTTTTTAAATGGAAAGACCATGCAAACCTCAATAGGAGCGTATAAACTTTCATTCCCCCTAGCACTCTAAGAAAGTATGTGTTGCCCTACGACCTCACTATTAAAAATGTTATCAAGCTTTTGGATTTTTATTAATTTGGTAAGAACTACCATCTTAGTAGTGTTAATTTCACTCTCTTAGGAATGAAGCTATAGATCTTTTAAAACAAGAGATTAAAGGGCCCTTTGTAGGGGGTGCCTGGGTGGCTCAGTCGGTTGAGCGACCGACTTCGGCTCAGGTCATGATCTCACGGTTTGTGAGTTCGAGCCCTGCGTCGGGCTCTGTGCTGCCAGCTCAGAGCCTGGAGCCTGCTTCTGATTCTGTGTCTGCCTCTCTCTCTGACACTCCCCCACTCATGCTCTGTCTCTCTCTGCCTCAGAAATAAACATTAAAAAAAATTAAAAAAATAATAATAAAGGGCCCTTTGTATTTCTTTTTCTGTGAACTACCCATTGACAAGGCTTGCTTATTTTTAAATTGGGTTGCTAGTATTTATTTCTCTTACCTATTTCTAAAACTCTTAATGGTTTAGGAAGGTTAATCTTCTATCAGTGATATGAACTGTATACAACTTTTCATAACTTGTCTTTTGACTGTGTCTACAGTGATTTTTGTTTTGTTTTGGTCATAGTTAGAAAGACCTTTTGAACTCCAAAGTTATGAAAGAATTCTTCCATGTTTTCTTCTATTACATTTAGGTCTACATTTTCTACATTTAAATCTTTGATCCCATTTGGAATTTATCTTGGTACCAGTGATATGGATACTAAAATGAATTCTAAATAAATACCCTGATGTCCCAACATGATCATCTCTCTGCCATCAGTGATTTGAGATACTGTCACTTTTATATATCAGAAGCCTGTATATACCTGGGCCTATTTCTAGACTTACTTTTCTGTTTCACCAAATAATGTTCATAAACTAATACTTATTTAATCATTAAATCTTTACTTAAGTTTATTTTTTGAGAGAGAGAGAGAGAGCGAGCGAGCACACGTGCACGCACATGCACAGAGGAGGAGCAGAAAGAGAATCCCAAGCAGGCTCCACACTGGCAGTGCAGACCCTGATGCAGCTCAAACTCACAAACTGCGAGACCATGACCTGAGCCAAAATCAAGAGTCGAATGCTTAGACTGAGCACCCAAGCACCCCATAATCATTAAATCTCTAGAACGTATTGGTATCTGGTAGAGCACTCCTCCATCACTGCTTTTCTTTTTCGTAATTTTGATGTTGGCTCTTCTTAATCTAAGAACATAATATATCTTTCTATTTAAGTTTTCTTTTGTGTGATGGTTTGATGTTAATGGGAAGAATCTGGTAAAGGTGAAAAGGTGAAGAGGACTGCTATTCAAACATGGCAGACAAAACAAAAGATTTATGTCTATTCCTTATTAAAACCCACTGAAGTGAGAATAAAAGCTAAGGGCTGTAAATCCCAGAAGCTCAAAGAGAACACAAGTAAAAACTGACAGATACATTAGCATCATTTTTTATAAGGGGAAAAGTATACAGGGGAATTAGCAGACTGAGAACTTTCAATACCGAGTACCTACATAGAAGACAACCAAAAAGTCAGTTTATGCTAAAGAATCATGGAAAGCCTAAGTAGAAGGTGGGAAACAAAGCATGGAGCTAAATGGGTTTAATATTTGTAAAAGAATTAGTTAGATCCCTCCACTCCACCTATGTTCCCTGCTCCTCACCCCACCCCATATTCTTTTCTTATCTTATTTTGTGGAGAAAGTGAACCAAAGAGACTATGGAAACAAAGATACCAGGCACAAGCATGGAACTGGACCATTATACTGACAACAGACAATTAAGTTAAATTCCATATATTAAACAATGAACTCACCTACACATTTCCATAGTTCAGCTCCAAAAACTCTGGCAAACAGGTATGAACTACTCTACTCCACTGGTAAATAATCCCCTGGATTCTTAGCTGTACAAATTAAAAGCCCCAGAGAAAAGATCTCTAAATATTGACATTTGGAGCTTTTCTTATAATGATATGGCCAGATTCTCTACCCAGTCATCAGCGGCAAATCCCACCTATGTGTTCACAGTTTCTAACTAGTTTTGTACTGACTCATGTTTAAACATCAACAGATCACCAGACATTTAAAGAAAATATCTAACATAAACAGAAGATTAAAACAAACAAAAAAGAACTTGATGAAACAAACTACAAGAAAATTTCAAAACAAGCATGATTAATACCATTGAATAGATGAAAGACGATACTGGATCCATGAAACAAAAAGTTATTCAAATTAAAAAAAGGACAAGGTCTTAAATTCAAAACATCACAGCTGAAATAAATCAACAGGAGGAAAAGAAGATAGTTAAATCTCCCCAGAAAGTAGACAAAAATGACGAAGAAAAATAAAAGGAGTGATAGGAAAAATTTAGAGATTCAATCAAGAGGCCTAACGTTCAACTAATAAAAGTTTCAGGAAAAAAGAACAGCGAAGACTGAGGTAAGGAAAGTAACAAAAATAATACAAGAAAACTTACCCAAACAAAAGGATACGTATTTCCATATTGAGAAGGCCTAAATACTCAACAGAGTGAATACAAAAAGGCTCACACACAATGAAATCTGACAAAATCACGTGGGTTGGAAGTGGCCTTCGATTGTATTGGTAACATTTTATTTCTGGGCCAAGTGGTAAGAGCACAGGTGTTTATTATTCTTTACACCTCTATGTATGTCTGAAAGAGTTCACAATAAATTAAAACACAAAACCCAATATGAAAATAAAAACCATCTTATGGCACATTATCCTCCATATTCTGAAACTCTGCAGTAAAGAGGTTTTAAAATGTTTCCAAAGAGAAAAAAACAAGACACCTAAAAATATCAGGAATCATTACAATACTGGATTTCTCAATAGCAGCACCAGAAGCTTAAAGACACTGGAGTTATGCCTTTGTAAATCTCAAGAAAATGATCTCCAACCTAGAATTCCACACCTATCTGAACTACCAAAAAATGTAATGGTATAATAAAGACTTCAGACATGTGAGATCTTATTGGAGTCACTAAATTCAGTCAACAGAATAGTCACGGAATCCCAGGATGGGAGAAAAAGGCAAACAAATTTCAGGGCATACATGTATAGGACACATCAGATGTATACAGGACACCTACCTCTACATATGTTCTTACTGCAACATGATAATATTACAAAACTGTAAACAACCTAAATGTACAAAACAGGAGAATAGTGATAAAATCATACAACAAAATAGCAAATATAGTGGTTAAAATGAATTAGAGTTAGATGTATCAACATAATTCTCTAAAGCAATATTGAACCAAAACAATGCAAAATACTAAGTGTTAAATCACAAAAAATAGTTATATGTAGTTTATATGTTCATACATGCATAGCAAAATATTACAAGATGCAGAGAAATAATAAACCACAAATTCAGAAGGATTTATTTTTCAGGAGAAAGAAAGCTTAGTATTTTATTATAAATGAAGGAAACAAAGAATTCACCTAATATAACTCACACATTATATGAGAATGGAGGGGGAGAAGATTAAGGGGGTGGAGGTGGGTAAACATCCTAAGCAAATGAGTAGTCTCTATTTGGGATGATGAATAAGTTCTAGAAATGAATAATGGCGATGGTTGTATACCACTGTGAAAGCACTTAATGCCAATGAATTACATACTTAAAAGTAGTTAAATATTAATTTTATTATATATATTTTGTGACAATCCTAAGCAAAGTGAGGAATCGAATCTAGAACACAGGTGAAAGATTAGCTTTTGATAAGGTGGGATATCTCTTCTATTTTAATAGGAGGGAAAGGGAAAGCAGAAAAGATGTATGCAGATAAAAAGTCTGAATAGTCTTCATGAACTAGTAAGCAAGTGGACCAAAGAAAATAAGCAAGCTTTCCAGACAATGATGATGGTCCACTGGCAGGCTTATGAAACCTTAAGAAGAGACAAGCTCATAAATAATTATCAACCCCAAAATGATTTTCTAAAATATCTGCACTATGTAGTGGTTAGACAAGATTATCTCTAACAGTCCTTGGTTTATGATTTCTCTGAAATTCTAAAAGGATGACATCTACATGTCAAATGAAGGAAAACAGAGTAATTAATGGTAGATGGTATATAGTTTAAACGTTTCTTAAACTTGCCTGTTCATAGGAATTGAATCACTTGAAGTATTTATCTCAGGCCTCACTCCAGACCTAATGAATCAGAATTTCCAGGAGAGGAACCTGACATTCTAAATATGTATCTGGAACTAGCAACTCCAGATTATTCCTAGGATCTGGCATGTTTGAAAAACTCTAGCCTGGAAATGGCACTCGAAAGCAAAGAACAAGTTGAGTAGAGGAGTAGTAGGAGGGTTGGAGGGAGATAAATAGAGACCAAAGAACAGTAAAAAGTAAGACTACTTTTGGAAGCAAGAGACATAATGCCAGAGAAAACTCAACCTTTAGTAAAAATCAGAAGGCAAAGTGGGGAGGGGAGAAGGATTGTGTAATCAAGGGAGAAAATGCCTGTAAGAAAAGTTCGCTTCTCATGCATTAAAAAAAAAATTTATATAATATCTATAAAAGTTTAAGCAATTATATTTGATATACATATTGTTCTGTCAATAGATTATATAGTCCTTTAGATTAAAAACTTAACTTCACAAAGTTATCCTCTATCAATTGCTGAGAGTGACATAAGCTCAACTGTGCTCCAAATACATATACTTTTTAAGACAGTCATAAATCAGTTAAAAACTTGGAAGATAGCAGCATTATTCATAATTGCCAAAACTTGAAAGCAACCAAGATGTCCTTTAATAGGTGAATGGATACACTATAGTATACTCAGACAGGAGAATATTATTCAAAAAAAAAAAAGCTATCAATCCATGAAAAAGACATGGAGGAGCCTTAAATGCATATTATTAAGTGAAAAAAAGCCAATCTGAAAAGGCTACACACCAGGATCCCAATTATATAACATTCTGGAAAAGGCAAAACTATGGAGACCGTAAATGGTAAGTGCTTGCCAGAGGTTGGGAGAGGAAGGAAAAGAACGAAGAGGCAGAGCACAGAAGATTTTTAGGATGCAAAAATACTCTGTATGCTAACATAATGATGGATACATGTCATTATACATTTGTCCAAACCCACAGAATGTACAACACCAAGAGTTAACTATAATGTAAACTATGGACTTTGAGTGATTATGATCAGTCAATGTAGGTTCAACACCTGCTAACTAATATACCACGGGGATGGGGAGGTGGATGTTGACAGTGGAGCAGGCTGTGCATATATGGGGGCAGAGAGTATATGGGACATCTCTGTACCTTGTCCTCAATTTTGCAGTGAACCTAAAACTGATCTAAAAATTAAATTCTTCAGGGGCGTCTGGGTGGCTCAGTCGGTTCTGCATCCAACTTCAGCTCACCATTCATGGGTCGAGCCCCGCATCAGGCTCTGTGGTGACAGCTCTGAGCCTGGAGCCTGCTCTGGATTCTGTGTCTCCTTCTCTCTCTGTCCCTCCCCTACTTGTGCTCTGTCTCTTTCTCTCTCTCTCAAAAGTAAATAAACATTAAAAAATTTTTAAAAAAGAAAAAAGAAATTCTTTAAAAACAAAAGAAAACAAAACAAAACTTGGGGTGCCTGGGTGGCTCAGTCTTTTAAGTGTCTGACTCTTGATTTCAGCTCAGGTCACAATCTCGCAGTTTAGGAGTTCCAGCCCTGCGTTGGGCTCTATGCTGACGGTGAGGAGCCTGCTTAGGATTCTCTGTCTCCCTCTCTCTCTCTCAAAATAAATAAACAAACTTTTAAAAAAATTTTAAAAACTTTTTTAAATTACCCAAACCTCAGAAGAACACCAAGCTAGAAATACACTATATGGACCTCCCCCATCATCCCACCAGGCACTGAGGGCAGGGGTTAATTACTCTACAAAACTCCTGTTTTAGGAAGAAGCCTGTTTAAGCTGATTGTTTAAAAAACAGAAAGGAAAAAGCTAGCCGGCAATCTTCCTAACCTTGTGACCTGTGAATGGAAAGGCATTCCCACTTTAAAACATACAGTGAAAAAGCAGTGTGAGTCAAAATGAGTTAATTATAAGCTGTACTTAGAATGAGAGGGGAAAAAAAAGAACCAAACCTACCATTCCTATGCTGGTTTATTTTATAAAGCCAGCTACTTAAAATATTTATTTCTCCTTTTATATAACACACTGATGTGTAGATCGTAAAGAGTTTCTCAGTTATTTACCAAGCTACAAAGCACTCTACTAGTTTGACTCTATTAATTAGTACTACCAATTCACCATAAAATGTTAACTATAGTAATCAAAGATGAGGAGCACCTAAAAAGCCCATTTTAGGCCTTGCAACAACCCACAATGGAGAAATAACATTTGTTGATTTTCTCTGGGAAAGAGACATTACCGTTTTATAGTAACAAAGGTAATATTTATAAGAACTTCTACCACCACCTAAATAAAGAGCTATGATCCTCAATAACAGACTTCAATATTGTATGTATACAGAAAAAAATTTTTAAGTAGAACTGAACATATGCACATTTGCCAGATAAAACAAAATCTTACTATGGAAGATATGTTGCTTTTTAAATCAAGTGCCTCTCTCCTCCACACATACATATACACATCCTCCTTCGTATACACCCTTCGATTACTTAGTTGATCTAAGATGAAAATAGTCTCAGATGGCGATATTTAAAACAACTCCTGATTTAACTTCACTATATTTTTAGTGTTTTGTTGTTGCTGCTTTGGCTTGCAATTCATGTATAGAATTTACAATCTATAGCCTTGCTGGTCTGTGACCAGCAAAATCAGAAACATCTGGAAACCCATCAGAAATGCAGACTATAAAGCCCCACCCAGACCTACAAAATCAAAATCTGCATTTTATATACACATAAAACTTGCTTACCCTCACCTGTAGGATTTAATTCCATTCAGTGAAAGAAGAAAAAACAATTCTTCTTTGAAGATCTACCACTATTCATCCTTGGGAAAGGTCACAATCAAAATGTGACCTTCCTCATCTATAAAATGAATGCTCGGAAATGGCGCCCACCTACTCTACAATCCTGTTGGTCCATAAGATGACTAGAAGACTATTCTAATTTTCAATCAGTTTATCAACTGCCATAGGATTTTTATAAGGAGGGGAGCCAAGGATTATATACTTATTACAGAACCAAAACACTTCAAAGTTTAAAACCTTAAAAAAGTTTTTAAAGGGGTGCCTAGGTGGCTCAGTCAGTTGAGCGTCCAAACTTCGGCTCGGGTCATGATCTCACAGTTCGTGGGTTTGAGCCCTGCATCAGGACTCTGTGCTGACAGCTCGGAGTCTGGAACCTGCTTCGGATTCTGTGTCTCCCTCTCTCTCCGCCCCTCCCCTGCTTGCAATGTCTCTCAAAAATGAATAAACACTAAAAAAAATTTTTTTAAGTTTTTTAAAAAGGCAATAATTATAAGATATAACACCAAAGCAAAAAAATAATAAATTATACTTATTCCTAAAACATATATATTTTAGGGAGAAACATATTCTAAGTGGACACTAATTTTTCTCCATTCACTAAAAGATTCCACAAACTTTTTGATCAAATTGTTATTTAGCCAATGACTAAAACTTAATTAGATCTGGGGCACCTGGGTGGCTCAGGTTTGTTAAGTGTCCAACTCTTGATTTTGGCTCAGGTCATCATCTCACGGTTCAGGAGTTCAAGTCCTGTGTCGGGTTCTGTGTCAGCACAGAGCCCACTTGGGATTCTCTCTCCCTCGCTCTTCTGTGCACACACACACATGCTCTCTCTCTCAAAATAAACTTAAAAAAAAAAAAAAACTTAATTAGATCTGAATAATCCTACAGAATTATAAAAATACCATGCTGTGTCAATACACATGTAGTTCTTCAGATTAGAAACAAATTTACAAAGTTATCCTGTATCAACTGCTGAGAGTTAAGTAATCAAATTTGAGGATCAGTTTGGTGTTGCACTAGGTACTTATCATGAACTTACCTCCTTTGGTGTTAGAATATGAGTTTTATAGAATACGAAAAGAAAAAACACCTTTATGTGCATCCTTACTTTGCCACTACAATAATTTAAAAATATAAAAATAACAGGAGCTAGAATTATTCTTGCACAAAACAAACCTACATTTTACTTCCTCAAACTAGTGCAGATAAGTTCTAAAGTAGTGCTTCCCAAACCTTAATGGGTCTATAAATCACCTGCAAAAATGCAGATTCTGATTCAGAAGATGCGGGCAGGAATCTGAGAGTCTGTAGTTCTAGAAAGCTCCCTGGTGATGCCAAATTCATACACAGAGCAAAAAGCCCCATCATTTACAATATTAGGCCATGGTTTGCAAAGCATTGGTCTTGACAAGCACTGGTTTCCAAGAAGATTCCTAATTGAGCAACTTGACATTTTCTCATCCTTATCTCACGATACTTAATTCTCCATCATTCTTGAAACCCAGAAAACTTGTATCCTAAATCTTCCTTCTACCGCTCCTTCTTTTTGACCTCTTTTCCACGTTCCTCATACTTACATGTGGGTGCATCACAGGATTTCATTCTCAGCTTCATCTCTTTTCCATTCTAAGGCTGTCCCTGGATCAGCTATATGCTAATGGATCCAACCGCTCCATCCCCAGCCTACACACGTCTCCCAATCTTAGATCCATATATTCAACTACCTAATAGACATCTATAACCTTTAGTCTTCCCAGGTACCTCCAACACAAAATATCTCAACCTGAACTCATCAACTGCTTCCACCCCTAAAAACTAGCTTTTTCAAGTCTGTATTAACTTTGTGACCAGAACCACCATCTGCCCACTTATCCAAACCATATTTAAGACTCTATCCTCCCTCACCAAATGCAATTCATCTCATCTTCTAATTATTTCTCAAATTTCATTCCTTCCTCTCAATGTCAATATCAGTTTAGACATCAATCATTTCTGATCTGGTTATCATAGTCATCTAACAAGTCTTCTAGCTTCCAATCTCATTCTCTTCCTCAATCCCCTGTGAAGACATTACTGTGTAATCTTGGCAAACATAACTCGATAGCATTCCCCTATTAAAATTCACCAGTGATTCACCATTACCTTTAGAAAAAAGTGCTAACTTTCTTTAGGCATATCACATAAAACTCCTCACAATCCTGATCTTGTCTCTCTTGTCTTAACTCCCACCACCCCCCCTCAACGGTCAACATGTGTTCTTGCCATGTCAAGCTCCCTGAAAGTACCACATTCTCTAATGCCTCTGTGTGTTTGCCTAGGCTGTTTTTCTCTTTGCTTAAAATGCCCTTATTAAGCTAAGTACTAATCTTCTTTCAAGACTCTACTCAAGCATCACATGCTTTAAAATGCCTTTTCTAATCACCTTAAGTCTGTTAGGTAATACCACAAACTGTGCTCCCCGTATCACAAGGTTTCCCCTATGCATACCTCTATTCTAGTACTTAGCAAACTGTATTATAATTTTGGTCTGTACATCTCCTCCACTAGAATGAGCTCATCAATTAGTCCTTTTAAGAACAGAATGTCCAGTAGTACATGGTATGCTCTCAATAAATGCTTGCTGAATAAACTATCTTGAAATAATAGTCATAAATAATTATTATGGCTACATATTTAAACTATATAACTTCCAAAAACTGTCTAAGATAACAAAAAAGTATCTTCAATTTAAGAGGCTTCACAGAACTTCTCAAGACTTTATTAAACAAAGAAGTCCAAAATATTTAAGGTATTCACTTAATTCCCAACAACCTAAAGGTACTGATTAAAAATTAATAGCTTTTTGAATATTGTGTTAAACTGGGATATTTTAGTTTCACTAACTACAGTGTTAGACAAATAAAAGCACTCGTCTCTTCTCCAACGGCTGAAATAAAGAATTATGGTAAAATGATAGGCATATTTTTCAAGTGGCCTAGGTTAGTACCCTCACTTCTACTTACTAGCTACATGAACTTGGGTAACAAAGCCTCAGTTTCTTCAGAGGAAAACAGAGATTAAACTGCTTACCTATACCATAGGTCATTTCAAATATTCACATGTGAATGTGAAAAGATTTCTATAAACCATGAACTGCTGGATTCATTTCAACTACTGGGTTAGCTGCCATCCTAACATCTGCCAAAGATTTGACAGGTGCAAATTTCAAGTTTCATGGACTACTTCAGTCTCCCATACCCACCCCATATTTCTCCTCCAATGACTGAAAATTCACAAACAGAATTAAGTTCCAGGATTACCACTGCACAAGACTTATTCAGTAGTCCTCAATATTCTCATGTGGTTGAAGTGCTTAATGATACCTAATTTAATAATAATCTGGTATGTTCTTAAGAAGTTGTTATTTTATAAGTCCAAAGTAAATCTCAAGGTAAGTTGTTGGTACAGTCATTTAAATTTCAGCTCCATTTTTAAAAAATTGGAGGACAAAAATCAGCAGGGAATGTTTAGAGATACTTTTTTTCATTAACTATTTAGACTGGGTACTACTGACAAGCTTGATCCACTATAAACTAACATGAAAGTTAAAAAGTTACCATTACAAAGCCAAGACTTTTTCACCCAAATTTCTGGCCTCTTTCTCAAATATGCTTGTTGGTCTATCAGTAAGAGAAAATTTGCTGCATTTTCTAAACTAAAAAAGTGATGAAGCATGTTAATTCTGCTCTCAGCAGTATCTTTCTTTGTTAAATAGGGACTTATGGGGATTATGGCCTATATCAGGAAAACGGTTTTCCGTCCCTTCTCTACAATATTTATAAAAATAGGATTCTTAACCTTCAAAGGGCAAAACTCCTTTAAAAAAAAAAAAAAAGTAAAAGTAAAAAGAAAATCTACTACAAAAGTCAGCACTTCGGTACCTGATTGTGGTAACAAGGCCAAAATCCAAGACGAAGCCCTTTATTGCACATCGTGTTCCAACATCTTGGGCAGCCCCATCTTGCGACCTCTCCAGATTGGCTGCTCCTGCTCTCTCTACTGCAGAGAGAACTTCAATTAGAGAAATTCTGAAGCTCATGAATCTAAACTGGATACTCCCCTCACTGGAGGCAAGGATGGGAAGAATCATTAAAAAGATTCAAGTTAGAGGAGGTTTCAAATAAATCCAAGTGGCTTGAAACCACTCTAATGCAGGCAGGCAGCTGAGAGTCTTATTATGCAACAGTCTATTTACCTAAAAAAAAAAAGTCTTAAGGAAAAGAATGGCCGCAAATTATTAGATAACCTGAGAAAACAGGTTATATAATCATAAATCTCTAAAAAGCCAAATATTCTCCACTAAACTTGCATAGAATTTACATCTATGATACAAACTTATAGCTGACCATTCATATTCACAATTCTTATGAGAAAAGGAAGTTAAGAAAATAACTAGGACATGTTATTTACTTCTTTCTATACCCTAAAATAACTTCATTCAAAAAAATGTTCAGTTAAAAACCACTGTTAGGAAGGAGAGATTTCCCTGCTGACTTAAGCCTAGCTGCCCAAGCAAGGCTTTAGAAAATGTCTTCACCTACAACAGTGCATAGGCAGAAGGAGCAGAGGCTATGGCGGTCTTCCTAGTGACACTTCCAAGTCATATAAATGGGATATGTTTCTGGGATAGACTGCCAACAAGTTACTGAAAGAAGAGAAACAAAAACAGCAAAAACCTGGCAAATAAATAGGTCAATGCCCTCATGTGTTGTATCATGCCGTAAGCCAGTCTTAACTAAAGTTACCTAGATGCTACCAGCTCTAAATCACATCCTCCACGCTAACATTACCTGGTTTGTGAAAGACTGGATTCACAAATTCAAGCTGGTTTTCCATAAAGACTCGTAATTATGTACAACATATATAAAGCATTTCTTAGACCCAGTAACAAGCCACATCCCCAAGAACTTCAGCAATTAAGACTTTTCGATGAAAGCAATAAACTAACAATGTGAATCCCCTTTACCACCGTGAATTTTTATCAAGTGTGCTGGTATGTGCAAACAAAACAGAATGAGGTTAATACTGTCAAGATACTGTATTTACTAAATAATTTAACAGCGATTTTATCTTACCTGAGTGTGAAAATTTGAAATGGTGGTTGTTTCGATATCTTTCTTGCCCAGAATCTCCATTTTCACAGGAGTGTTGGGGAAATTAAAAGCAAAGTAGTCCAGGAAGTCTGGGAGATAAGCAGCCGCTCCATGCACTATTGCTAAAGCATAGTAAGCAGCATTTTTCTCATTTTCACTGAATGTCAAAGCAAGAAACTCCTCAGAAAATCTCTCCATCTCCATTGGAGACAAAAATGAGAGTTCATCCATGTAAGCATGAAGGACAAGTGCACCACCATTGGACTGGTGTTCCTCATGAATAAAGTTGCTAAATTTAGTACCTGTTTTTAAGAAATTTCTACGAATAGAATGTTCCTGGTGAGTCATAAAAGGTGTTTGTACTCCCTGGGGTACCCGATATTCTTGCATGCCCAAATTTAATCGGCACAGCTGTTCATCTTTCAGATACCTGAAGGACTCCTTATTTACTCCTGAAGTGCTATTTATTTGTCCTTGGGTGAGGATTTCCTTACTGATGCGGGTCAGGCCAGCACAGACGGTTTGTACTTCCTTATTGTACATTTTAAGGCGTCTTCCTCGCATATCTTCTCGGTGTTTCTTTTTCTTTTTCTTCTTTATTTTCTTCAAGACAAAATCATCAGCTCTCTGGGTTTTACCATTTTCATCTGGTGTTTCTGGCCACAATAATTAAAAAGAAGTTAGTTGCTAGGCCTAGTGTTAACATACAAACTTCTTAAGGTACTTGATCTCAAATTAAATGGCCTATTCTGTTTCTCTGAATTTGCCACGTTTGTAAAATGAATGAGACAAAGATCTTAAAACACAATTATATTCTGGGTTGAAAACTATGCTAAAAAGTAGATAATGGGAATGTAAGCATATAATTTGACTTGCAATCAAAAGTAAAGGAAATATCCAAGTAATTTCACATATGCCATACTATATGGAATATCCGTTCAGTAACCACTGTAAAATCTAAACTGAAGCCTGTCATATTTTGCCATGACACATACAGGCAAATCAAACAAAGGCAAATTAAGCTGTAAGACACCATTCTGCCTACCAAACTGGCATAAACTTTTCTTTTTTCGGCATTTTCATATACTGTTGCTGGAAGGATAAACCAGTACAAATTTCACGAAGGGCAATTTGGCACCCACCAAAATGGGTATATACACCAAAAGCCTTGAAAATGTTTTAATTCTCAGACCCAGAAATTCCACTCCCAAGGAAAAATTACCTGAGGAAATAACTGAAGATACACAAAAATATCCACGGCAGTTATTTAGGGACTCCCCTAAATATCTATTCTAAGTACTAGGATATTGATTAAACTCTGGTAATTACATACTGACAAAATACTACCCACCCATTGTAAGTTATATTAGAGATGAAATAACTGATGGATTACAAGGTTATAAAATGCTTACACTGCCAATCTTCCAGGAAGCATTCTCTAACAAATTCATCTCTACCCAATCTGGACAGCTACTGCTACCAAGTGCTTCGTTAGTGCTGTACTTCCCTATCACAGCTCTTAACCGCATTCTGTGTTATCACGTATCTAATCTTCTACCTCTCCTCTAGACTATAAACAATCTAAGAAATATAGATCTTACCTTTCTTTCCAGAGCATCTAACATGTGTATAATCTGACTCCATGTTTATAGTAAACATACATTAAGTACCCACTAAGTGCCAGGGACATTTCTGGGCACTGGGGATATGGTGCTAAAACAGACACAATCTAATCTCCACTCTCTTCAACTTTACAATCTAGTTTGACAAGAAAAACAAAGTATCAGTAAGCTACTCTAGATGCAGAGGAAACTTCTCTTTGGGAGGTGACGTTTAGGGTGAGTCCTAAAGTAATAAAACAAGCCAGGCATGTTTTCTAGGGGAAAATATACCAGGGAGAGGCAAAGGACCTAAAGACAGGAAAAAATCTGTATGTTTTGCACATATACAACACAGAAGAATATCTGAAGAAATACATACCAAAGTGTTAATGGTAGTTATCTAGACTGGAAGAATTATAAATATCTGTCTTTTTTGCTTATCTGTATTTTCTAATTTCCTACTATAAACATATATTACTTTTAAAACTAAAAATTCATCTTTAATTTTTAAGGGATCATCATGGATTGACAAAGCCAAAATAAAATAGCATTGCTCATTTACTAGACGTTAAAGATCTCTAGCAAGAAATCTTTAGGATTAAATAGTCCTGACCAACCTTTCAAGCTCGATGTGGTATTTACTATAGAATTTGTCCACCCAACAACAGTATTTCTGACACAATTCAAGTAATTCAGTGTTAAGACAGATACTCCAATTAATCCTATCGCTACACCTGGGAAGAAAAAGTTCAACAAAATTTACAGTAAATAATTTATTGGTATAATATGCAAATATGATAGTTGCAGTACTCTATACAAAATTATTCCAAATCGCCAACTATTACAAGTTATAAAAACTTCTAAAGAAAATATAAGTCAAAAACTTTAGTGTATAGATACCAAATGACTTGCATTCTGTTTAGTATCTGTTTTTAAACAAAAAGAAAACCCTTCATTTGCAAACATCACTTGTAATGAAACTGAGATCATACACCAAAATTATACATGTAATCGGATTGCTTAAATTGCCAAGAGAAAAAGCAGTCCATCTTTTACTCTATATACAACTAAATATTTGACAATTTGTTAAAACACTTAGTCATTTCTATTTCTTACAAATAAAATTAATCTAAACACTTTTCCTGCATTAAAAATTGGTAATTTAGGCAATTCTCCCAAGCAACTAAATGTTAATGCCATTAAATATAAAGGTTAGACCAATTTTCAAAGAGTCCTCTAATTACCCTCTGCTAAATGTTTTAGCAGCTTCATGGGGAAAAAAAAGAAAAGAAAAGAAAAGAAAAGAAAAGAAAAGAAAAGAAAATATCTTTGAATAGATCCTGTTATTTTAAGCTTCAGAGGAGGTATTTGGTATGCAGGAAATGAATTGTGACCTAGATCTGCCACTGAAATTAACACCAAGAAGGTGCTGCCTTGATTGTAACACATTTTCTATATTACTATCAGCTTACCAATGGTATTTCTAACATGGCCAAGTCTCTGTGGGTTTTATTCCAAACACATTTCAACATGGCCCATCAAAAAAACCACTGTACAGGGAAATGAAAAGGACCTTAAATTGATCGTAATCTCATATTTCAACATAATAAAAGTTTAAATATAAAATAAATTTCAATCCTTCTCCTCGTTAATCCTGTTTTTCAAAGTTTTATTCTTAATCTAAGGCTGCATATAGCGAGCTCACCTTTGCTTATAGAGAAATGGGAGCCTACTTGTGTCATACTAGGTAATGAATTTCAATGAATAAACAAAATTTACTTTTGAATAATTGTGATGACAACTAATTGAAAATGACATACATATACAAACTTGTTAAAGGTTATTACAGTAAGATAGCCCTTGCTGCACTGTAAGAATGTCACGGTTGTCCTGCCTTGAAATAAAAACATTAAAATTCAATGTCTTTGCAATATAAATGTATCAAATCAATATGCTGTACACCTTACACAATGTTACATGTCAGTTATATCTCAATTTTAAAAAGTACCAATGTCTAAAGTTTTCACAATCTTTCCATTCCTGAGTTGACTGCTTTAGCTTTCCAACAGAGAACATATTCAGGAAATAACATTTTGAGTATTCCCCTCTAGTGCAAAAGCTCAAATTTATCAACAGTTCTTTTACAGAAAAAGAGCCAAGCTACTCTATTATCTGTGATTAAGGAAAGCTTTCATATATCAGACTATGAGAGTAAATATAAAGAGAAGCATGTAAGTCTACAAAGGAAGATACATTTATCTGAGAGACAAACTGCTGCCTTAAAAAATGTCATTATAACTATGACTAGATTAATACATGACACTATCAATAAAATCCTCATAGGTGCTAAAATTGTCAACTATCAAATAGCCTCATTTAACATCACTATTGAAAAAGTTCATTAATGCAAAAATATTTAGCTTTCCAAATATTACAAAACTTAAACTACTATCACCTTGAATTATACCTAGAACTGAAAAAAATGTAATATCCTCAATTCTTAAAAATCATGGTGGATATACATTTTCAAAGCAAGTACAATTTTTTAGATTTTATTACTCATAATAAAAAAAAAAAGGCTAAAGTTTTCTGTCTTATTAGGGGTCCTTCCCATTTCATATAAAAACCTGACTAAAAAGATCATTGTATGTTTATAACACTGCCTTACTTTACCACCACCACCCCCATCCCTTTACATTATGCTGCTTAAGAGTGGCTGGCTGGAGGGGCGCCTGGGTGGCGCAGTCGGTTAAGCGTCCGACTTCAGCCGGGTCACGATCTCGCAGTCCGTGAGTTCGAGCCCCGCGTCGGGCTCTGGGCTGATGGCTCAGAGCCTGGAGCCTGTTTCCGATTCTGTGTCTCCCTCTCTCTCTGCCCCTCGCCCGTTCATGCTCTGTCTCTCTCTGTCCCAAAAATAAATAAACGTTGAAAAAAAAAAAAAAAAAAAAGAGTGGCTGGCTGGATTTGAATCCCTGCCCCTAGACCTTCCGCTCAAAATATTACCTTTCGCAACTTCATTTCTTTGCACCTTGTTCCTCATTGGTAAAATGGGGGAAAGTAACAGTACCTCCTCATAAAATCAGTGTGCACAGTAAATGAAACAAAGTACATAAAGTACTTAGAATAGTCCTGGAACATAACAAATACTCAATACATGTTAACTATTATTACCCCCAAAATAGTTGAACGACAGAGGCAGTACACAGTGCTAGAAGAGCAGGTGCTTTACAGTTAGAGACCTAGCTTAATGTCCCAGCCCTAGTGCTTCCTGCTTAAGGGCTCTGGACAAGCTCTTAAGTCTCTTTAAACTTCAATTTTCTCATCTTAAGATGTTAATTCTAGTATCTACCTCACAGAGCTATTGTAAGGATTAAAAAAGACAATAAATATAAGACCATCATCACACTACTGAAAACACAGTAAGTGTCACCATCATTATTATCATTTTCCCAATGATATTTGATAACATTCCTTGAAATAATTGGCAATTATCTCTGGGATATCAAAATTAGAGGCAGAAATTACCGACCTACAATACAATGTAGTGTATTCTAAGAGAACCCAATAAAAGGACAAAAACCTCTGAAAGAGGGAAGAAAATAATTATTCACCAAGGATCTATTAGGCATCATATATGCGATCTCATTTTAATCCTCACACAAAATCAGCGAAGTAGATATTAAGTCCATTTTATGGAGAAGAAAACAGCTTGATATAAGATGTTCTGTTATCGTAGGTCCCAGAACTAGTGGGTGACAACCAACATTCAAACGCTCATCTTGTCGGATTCCAAAACTCAAACTTTTCCCATACACTACTACACTACACTCTTCCTTTCTGCCTTCTCAATCAACCCCTCTCTACAACACCTCCTGTGAGATGATCAACTAAAATTACCTGGTTACAATTAATGGAACTTGAGAAGGACAAGGACCTAAAAGAATCTCCAATAAAGGGAGCATTATGTCATTCAACAAATATTTTACTGAGTGCCCATTACATGATAATTCTGCATGATCACAAAGATGGCATTATTTATGTTATGCAAAAATGTCATGCCTTATAGACTTTCCCCATCCCCTCTCTAGGTGGGTGAGGAAGATATCAGTCCTTGAAGTTGTTGCTCTGATAAATGAGACTATCTATTTATTTTACTTCTCTGTATAATCAATCCCCAAATAATTCCTCACTCCTATCACCAAACAGAACTTGGATTTTAAATTCCTGCCAACAGCTTTCTGACATCACAGAAAATTTCAATTAGTTGTCTGACTTGGGGACACTCCCTGTGATAGAAATTGGGCAATTGGTCAAAGATGAAAAAAACGTGAGAAAGGAAGGCTGACTCACAAGTGAATACAAAAGAGCAATCCTGTCATTTAATGACACTAAAGAAAAGAGCCAGGGGGATGGACTCCCCCCTTGCCTTTTTTTTTTAACAAAATATTGAAATATTATTAAAATCATAAATTTACTAAGCAAGAATTTAAAATAATCTTTGAGCAAGTTTGTTCTATGTTTTATGAGCGATAAAAGAAGAAAAAAAATTCAGGTTTCAAAATACCAAGATAACTATCAGTTGAAACGAAACTTGAACCTGTTGTTTACAAGAAATAAAAAAACATTTTAATATCTCTTTATTAACTTAACAATCCAAATGGGCTTAGTGAAAAGCGAAGTGGACCACAAATCAAAAAAAAAAAAAAAAAAAAGGGTCCTAGGGGCACCTGGGAGGCTCAGTTAAGGGTCCAGGTCATGGTCCCAGAGTTGTGGGATCGAGCCCAATAGGGCTCCGAGCTCAGCACGATGCCTGCTTGAGAATCTGTCTCTCCCTCCGCCCCTCTCTTCTGCTTGCATGCCCTCTAAAATAAAAAACTTAAACAAAAAGAAAACAAAAAAGGGGGTCCTAGATTCAGTTCTATCGCTTACTAACTAGAAAATCTTAAGCATGTCACTTCACCTCTTCAAATCTCACTTTAGTTCCCATCTTAGAGACGAGAAATTGTTGTTTCAGCTATTTATAAGCAACTCCAAACATCTGGAATCTGAAATTTGTGATTAACTTATACATGAAGTTGGATTCAATACAGTTGGGCTGGTGTGAAGGAACGTCTTTCAGCTGAATGATCTATCTCTGAGATTGGCAAACTGTAGTGCAAAAACTACCACAGATGATACATTTGAACGAGTGGAGTAATGTCACAAAAAAGCTTTATTTCTGGACACTGAATTTAAATTTCTCATGATTTCCACATCAGGGATTTTCTTCAACCATTTTAAATGTAAAAACCAGGGGCATCTGGGTGACTCAGTCAGTTAAGCAAGCGACTCTTGATGTGGCTCAGATCACCATCTTCTGGTTCATGGGTTTGAGCCCCATGTCAGACTCCATGCTGACAGCTCAGAGCCTGCTGAGGATTCTCTGTCTCCTTCTCTCTCTGCCCCTTTTGCGTGTGTGCTCGCTCTTGCACTCTCTCAAAATGAATAAACATTTAAAAAATAAATAAAAAATAAAATGTAAAAACCATCTTTATTTGACAAGTCATACAAAAACAGGTAGTAGAACTGATATTTTAAAAATGTGTAAAAGCCATCCAATAGAAGAATAGTCTTCAACAAAGGTGCTGGAAAAATTCAACATCCATAGGCAAAAAATATGAACCTGGACCTAAACACCTCACACCTTACACAAAACTAACTTAAATGAATCAGAGATGCACATTAAAAATTACAATTGTAAGAGGAAAAAAAAATAGAAGAAAATCTTTGAGACCTGAGTTTTGAGACCAAGACATGACACCAAAAGCATGATCCATAAAAGGGAAAAAAAAAAAATCAGTAAATTAGACCTCACAAAATTTACTTTAGCTCTAACTACTAACCTCCCTGTTAAAGGAGGGAAAGACAAGCAACAAAAGTGGGAGGAAATATTTGCAAACCATATATCTGACAAAGGACTCATACCTGTAATATACAAAGAATTCTCAAAAAAATTCTGTAAAAAACAATTCAATTAGAAAATGAGCAAAAGACAAAAGACATCTTACTGATGAAGATATATGGCCAGCAAATGATGACAAAAAAAGATGTTAAATATCACTAGCCACTAGGGAAATGCAGCTTAAGTCCATGATGAAGTATTACTACACATCTATTAGAATAAATAAAAGAAAAATAGTAACAAAACCAGATACTGGCAAGGATGTGAACAAAGTGGAATTTTCATACGCTGCTGGTAGGAATGTAAAATTGTACAGATATTTTAGGAAATAGTTTGGTAATAGCTTAAAAAAAAAAACAAAACTAAACATACATTTACCACATGACCTAGCAATTGCATTCCCCGAGAAATGAAAATTTACATCCACACAAAAACCTGAATGTGAACATTCACAGAAGCTTTATTCTAATACACAAACTGGAAACGATCAAAATGTCATCTTAGGAGGTGAATGGTTAAACTGTGGTATATCCATAACCTAGAATACGACTGGGCAATGAAAAGGACTGAGCTATTGATACATAAAACTTGAATGGATCTGAAGAACACCATGCTAAGTGGGGGGGAAAAAAAGCTTCAAACTATCACACACTGTATTATTCCCTTTATAACATTCTCAAAATGATGAAATTATTGAGAACAGACTGGTGGTTGCTAGCAGTTAGGGAAGGGAGAGAAACATAGGTGTCTAAGACTTTCAAGAGATTACCACAAAGGGGGATCTTTGTGGTGATGGAATAGTTGTGGATCTTGATTGCAGTAGTGGTTAAACTAATCTACAGGTGATAAAATGGCACAATTATGCACACACCATTGCACCACTGTCAATTTCCTGGTGTTGATATTATACAATAGTTATGTAACACATAACCATTTGGAAAAACTAATGAAGGGTAAAAACTTCTCTGTACTATTTTTGCAATTTCTGGTGAATATATAATTACCTCAAAATAAAAAGTCAGGAGAGTTTCTGAAAATCTGAGAATAAGGGAGGGAAGACCTAGCTCTGTGAATAGCCAGGGTCTAGCCACTCTTCTTATTAATCTTAGACTTGTTTCAAGGACCAAGTATGATAAAAGGCAGTTTTAAAAGTGTCTAATATCAGCCAGATACTGTTTTAAGTACTTTCCACATATTGCCCCATTTAATCTACATAACCTTGTAAAAAGAAGTACTACAACCCCTTTGTACAGACAGGAAACTGAAAGAGGTTAAAGTAATTTGCCCAGGATCAAACAGTAAGTAATAGAGCCACAAGTTAAACTTAGATTGACTCCAGAGGCATGCCTCCTCCACACCACTGTAACAAATATAAAGATGTTCAGCCAAAAAAAAAAGGTATCGATCAAAGTGTGTGCAAAAGCCTGGATTAAACAAGGGTAAATCAGGTTGTTTTCTGTAAGGTTCTCAGAACTTTTAAAATGCCAGTGTATATCTTGTATCTAGAAGGCTACAAGATATACTTTTTCCTACATTCCAGTGTATATGACCACACAGCCCTTTCCCTGCAGAATATATAATCCAACAGTCCCTCATTCAAAAGTTAAAACGTTTAGGGGCGTCTGGGTGGCTCAGTCGGTTAAGCATTCCACTCTTGATTTCGGCTCAGGTCATGATCTTACCGTTTCTGAGTTCAAGCCCCAAGCCAGGCTCTGCCCAGACAGGGTGGAGCCTGCTTGGAATTCTCTCTCCCTCTCTCTCTCTCTCTCTCTCTTTCTCTCTCTATGCCCCTCCCTGTGCCCTTGCATGGCACTTTCTCTCAAAAATAAACATTTTTTTTAGAAAGTTAAAATGTTTAAACTAGACTTATTATGGTGATCCTTCTGCAATATATACAAATAGGGAATCGTGTTGTACACCTGAAACTAATATAACATTACATGCCTACTGTGTTTCAATTAACAAAAAAAGATAAGATGTTTAAATTACCCGATCTTAACCTTAACCCACCTCTTCACATATTGGCAAACTACAAATTACAAATGCTTCAAGCTACATTGTCCAATAAGTTAATCAGAATTAAATAAAATTTAAAATGAGATTCCTCAATCATACCAGCCACATAAAAGCCTTCAAAACTTGTTTCAAGAGCCGCATATGCCCAGTGGCTACCATACTGTACAGCAAGCACAAATACAGAACATTTCCATCACTAGAGAAAGTTCTGTCAGACAACACTGAGTTAAAGGTTTGTTTTTGTCTGTTTTTTAAAGAACACTGGGCCTGTGAGTCCTCAGAGAAGCGCCCTGTTGTTTATTATACATGTAATTACCACCATCCCTCCATAAAAAGGGGCTAGGTCAGAAACTTTTGATGGTGCTGGCTACTGTCATTCTGATTCCAAGGCAAAGGGAAGGAGTAAGCAAGGAAAGGGGAAAAGTAAATAGCATAAAAAAAGAAAGGAACAACATGCAGCTAGGGGAAGACGCTTGAACTGGGATTCAAGAGATCTGGGTTCTACTTCCTGTGGTGCCAATGATTCATTAAAAGAAAAAATTTTTAATGTTTGTACTTGGTACTAATTGTAACTTAATTAGACAAGTCACCTCACTACTTTGGGCCACAGTTTCCTCTTCCACAATACAAATTTAAATTGGATGATCTCTAAGATTCCCTCCAAATCTGTGTGGTTAAAACACACACACAGAAGAAACGAGGTGAGAAATAAAAGAGAACAAGATCATCACATATTGGTGGTGGAAACTGGCACTCCTCTCAGCTTGGCACAAGTTTTATTCCTGATAATAACACCTGGATACCACCAAAGTTAGAAAGATTTAATTCAGTAAGTATTTTTTGAGCAATTATTTGCAAAACACTGCACTATTTGTACGTAGAACCACAAAAAACTGGAGTCAAGACCAAGTACGTGGAAGAAATCCAAGACTCAGAAAACTTTACATTGAAAGACTTGTTCATTAACATGTAATACCCCATCTGGCCCAATGCGACTATATAAGCATCTTAAAATCTTCTTGAGGAAATACAACTAACAAGCTATATGAAATCATATACAAACACACGGTATACTCAAACTTCATACCCCCTCCTTTCTGCGGAGAATACAAATAAATGTTCCATGTACTTGGGAACAGGAAGACACCAATATTAGTAAACCTAATTTCTCTAGCTTCCACATTTAATTAGGTAGTCCTACATTTCCTGGGTTCGGTATTCTTGACTTTAGTGTGGGCTCTTGGAATTAAATAAATTGTCAATTTTTTTGTGTGCCAGAAAGAATAAATCGCAACGGGAATTCTTCCTTCTAACGATCCATTACAGCACGTTTCTCACTTTTCTCACTTTTCAGAGGCACGGTTGGTCCTATTTCCTAGGATCATAAAAGACAGAAAACCTTCCCCATCCCTCTATCGAGAAGTATTAACATAAAATTAAAAATTATTTCACCTCCGGATAAAAAAGAACCACTATAAACTACGTTTGATATTTTACCTTGCAGAAACTAAAGCAACCTGAGTCGAGGAACCTGTGTTAAGAATTCAAACTCATTAAAGCCCCACACCATACCCGTGAATATTTTGGAGCCGAGGAGAGTTTATATTAAAGATTTCCACAAAAGAAAACAAGAAGAAAGGATTTTAGCGACAAGCCTTTACTTTAGAAAAGCAGTTTTTAATACCCCAGCTACTAATCCCACGCCAAGGACCGCGCGGCGCGGAAACCCTGGCGAATTTGAAAACAAACGTTGGTAAAGGCTGGGGGTGAAGGGCGGGGGTGGGGAAGGGAGAGCCGGGTAAGGGGGTTAGTAACTGACAGCTCGGCCTCGAAACGAGAAGCCTCAAGTAGGTCAGGCTGTGTCAACGGTTTGAAATCCAGGGTCCACCCCAGTGGGCTTAAGGGAGTAGAGCAGCAGGAGGTAAGCAGGGGTTTGGCGTCTTTCAGTGCTAAAGGGGCGGGATATCGGACCTAAGGGAGACCTAGAACCCGAGCTCGGGGTAGTTCGCCTGCTCTCACCTCTCTTGGGGGCCTTGATCAGAGGCACCCCTCCAGTTCTCTCCCCGTTTTCCTGCTTGTCCTTGTGCTTGAGATCGCCCGGAACGCAGGAGCTGGGGTCACCATCGGAGCCGCGGTGGTGATGGTGCTTGTGCCGCTCCTTGTGGCCCTTATGCTTGGGCCCGGCCGCGCTCACCGTCAAAGGAGAGAAGGTGAAGAGGGCCGATGTGCCTGGGGCCGGGAGCGGGGCAGCGACAGCGGGCCCGGCGGGTGCCAGCGAAGGTGGCGGCGGAGGCGGCAGGAGCAGAGGCTCAACAGGGCCTGGGACGGTTGGGGCTGCATTCGTTGGCGGCAGCGGCCCGGGATGTTGGCGGCTGCGACGCCGCCGGTGAGGGGGAGCGAGAGGGGGGTCCTGGCTCGGCCGCCCCCGCTTCTCCTGAGAACCCCCACTGCTCGCTCGGCGCTGCCGCTTCACTCCCCGCGGCGAGACCCCAGCATGGGGTTTCTCCTTCCCTTCTTTGTCCGGCTCCTCCTGCGCCGCCACCGCCCGTACTACGCGCACCGCTCCGACCTGCGCAGCCATTTCACCCACAAACACACATTTAAATGGCCCGACCGCCCCCCCGTCCGCGTATCGCGCAAGCGCCGCCCGCGCACGGCCCGCTGGGCATTGGAGTCTCTTCCCCGCCCTCCACTTCTCGGCCGTTCTTCCTCCGGAGCTGAACATGCCGGAAGCGACAGTTCCCAGCGCTTCTCCGCAGGCCTCTCCGAGTGAGCTCTATTTTAAAGCACCCAGGGCCTCGCAGAGCCTCATGGGAGCGGTAGTTCCCCCGCGCTCCCGCCGCGTCCCTGGCTCTGGGAGTGGAGGAGCGGAAAGAGAGCGTGCGCCGAGTCACGCTTCGGGCTGCGACGCAACCGCCGCTGGGCGGAGAGTTGCCGCCAACCGCCTTAACGGCCGAGACAATGTTAGTGGCTTTCAAGTCTGTCTGCGCGTTCCCATTATCGTCTGTGTGTGCCCCCTTGGTCATTATACACGGAGTCGGTGGGCTCCATAGGTACTTATCAATTTCATATTCGTTCCTCTCAAAACCTTTGTGAGGAATCCCCGGCCTCTTATCCTTGGACAAGCGACGAAATGAAGAGGAAAGGGGAACTTGGTCATACGTAAAACGAGGGCGATTTGGGTTTAGAATCTAACCGGGCTGCAGTGAAGACATGTTTTAACCTCTTCGTGGGCATTGCCATGGTTACAGGTACCCGCGTAACAAGGCAGGTGCGAGAACTGCCCGGGAGCCTGGTGAGCGCCGCCGCACCTCGCCTTAGAGCCACATCTCCTCTAATGCCTGGAAAGTAGAGGCCGTCATTTATTTTGAATCCGTCCCTAGGTAGAAAACCCATGTTTTTAAACTTCTTGAAGATTTTTTTTTCATGTCCCACGTATAAGGTTGCATAAATTTGAGAAATGTGTCTACCGCAGACCTGTCCAAAAATCGTCACTGTGCACCAATGTTGCTGCCCAGAAATTCATCCACAACTTCATCGGCGCTTTAGATTTTCCCTAAGATTCTCTTCCTATATCTGGTCCTTGATAAAGATATTTGGAAATAATTGATTACAATGAAGTACTCAGAAATGCCAGTAGTGCCTGGAGGATTCAGCTAAATGAACACTGCAGTAAAGTTAGCTTAAAGACAAAACAGTTTATTGTGCACCTATTGCGTGCAATGTACTTCAATAGACAGTTAACATTTCATCAATTTGCGCTATCATCTGGCTTTGTAATGAAAGACATTAAAGAACAAATGCTGTTTGAGTATTTTAGGTTCTGAAAGTTAAACTTTTCTAAGTTTCAAAAAAAAGTTCAATCATGAGGGGAACTCGGGAATCTTTACATAAAATTAGATTTGAAAAATCAGATTTTCTTAAAATATTTTGTAGAAGAATTTTTAGGGGCCCTGGATAGCTCAATTGGTTAAGCGTGGGACCCTTGATTTCCTCTCAGGTCCTGATCTCAGTGTTGTGAGACAGAGCCCGGTGACAGCAGGAGCCTACTTAAATATTCTCTCCCTCTCTCTCCCTCTCCCTCTCCCTCTCTCTCTCTCTCTCTCTCTCTCTCTCTCTCCCACCCTCTCCCTCTCTGTCTTTCTCCCTGCCCCTCCCTCACCTTCCCCCCCCCCAATAAAATTTTTTAAACTAGTAGTACCTCTGATTGGTTGGATGTAAGTTGCACATGTTTATACAGGACCTTTGAAATGAAGAAAATGCTACCGAAAGATAACGATTTTGTTGATTATTCTTCTAGATTTGGTAATTGAAGAACTTTGGTTAAAATTTACCAGAGATGTAGTTGAACATCCTGTTAGTTGGTATATCCAAATACAAAAATGATTTTCATTATTCTTTTATTTTCATTATTGAAATATATTATGAAATTATTTTCATTATTATTTATTCTCTTAATTATAACGTTTCCTTTTCTTACTACTCTGGTTTTCCACCTTTGGGAAGATGTGCAAGGTATACTCCATTTAGGGAAAAATAACTCCCAGGGAATAGTCATTGTCACAAGCAGTCATTTTGTATCATTTTGTGCCACAACCACAAATCAGATTTGTGAAACACTTGCTATTGTAAAATCTGGCAATGTAGACATTCAGTTGAGATCCAATTCTTACAAATATTTTGAAGTTTCTACTTAAGTAGAATAAAAATAACTCCCAAAATGAAAAATAAGTCCATTCTAAAACTTTCCCATCCAGCATTCTCTACATAATCCCAAGTGACAAACTTATTTCCAGTTTCCAACCCAATGCAAATGAGATGAAAATGTAAAACTTCTGGCACTTCTTTGAATATGGCTTTTCTAATATTGCTATTAAACATTACAGTGTCTTCATTGTTGAAATTATAAATATGGAACACTTATTTTAGCTAGCAGTATTCCAGTAGTTTTATTTCTAGATGCACTTGCAGCTATATTCCAAAGTTGTGTTAAATATTCCAAGTCGCTGGTGGTTTCCTTGGTCCTTTGGGTTTTGAAAAACGATTTGCAAACCCTGGGAACAAAAATAAAATGGAAAAGTCTTTTAGTATATAGAAATGAATACTTAGATTTTAGAGCATGTTATAATGTATGCAAGTACATGCATTTTTTTTCAAAACGTTAGGCAGCATCTTTGATCAATTAATAATAGATTATAAAGGCACAGTAATTAAGTTAGTGCATAAATGATAACAATACTAATAACATTTTAAATTTGTACAACACTTATAAATTTACTAATGGTAATAATTAGATGAAGAACCCTGGTTATAACAATCTTTAGTAACTCAGCATATACAGTTGACCCTTGAACATTTTCTTTAGCTTACTGTAAGAATACAGCATATGATATCTAGATAGATAGATAGATAGATAGATATAAGATAAGCATAAGACTTCAGGTCAACAGTAGGCTATTAGTTGTTAAGTTTTGGGAAATTTTAACTTTTGCAGATTTTCAACTACATGGGGGTCAGGGGGGCATACCTATTCCCCAAATTGTTCAAGGATCGATTGTAATATCCTTTTCTTCCAAGTTTCTTTTTAATGTGTGTTTATTTTTGAGAGAGAGAGAGAGAGAGGGCGGAGGAGGGGCAGAGAGGGTGACAGACGATCCAAAGTGGGCTCCACGCTGACAGCAGAGAACCCCATGCGGGGCTTAAACCCACAAACCATGAGATCAGATACTTAACCGACTGAGCCACCAGGCTCCCTTTTTTCCCCCAGTTTTACTGACATATTATTGACATGTAACATGTTAAATTTAAGGTATACAACATGATAATTTGGTACATGTATATATTATGAAATGATTAGCACATTAAGGCTGGGTAAGACCTCCATCTCATATAAGTACCATTTTTTGTGGTGATTACATTTATGATTTACTCTTAACTTTCAAGTATAGAATATAGTACTGTTAAATATATAATTACCATGCTGTATGTTAGACCCCCAGAACTTACTCATCTTACAGCTGGAAGTTTGTACCTTTTGGCCAACATCTCTTCATTTCCCCCAGCCCCTGGCAACCACCATTCTACTGTATATTTCTGTGAGTTTAGCTTTTTTAGATTCCACATATAAGTGATACATACAGTGTTTGTCTTTCTCTGACTTATCTCATTTCATGGAATACCCCCAAGTTTCATTCATGTTGTCTCAAACAGTAGGATTTCCTTCTTTTTTATGGCTGAATAATATGCATATATATATATATATATATATATATATATATATGAAATGTATATATAACATATGTTCCTTATCCATTCATCTGTCAAGTGGAAACTTAGGTTGTTTCCATGTCTTGTGTATTGTAAATAATGGTGCAGTGAACATGAGGTGCAGATACCTCTTCTGAGGTAAGGATCTCACTTGTTTTAGATAGATACCCAGAAGTAGGATTACCAGATCATGTAATAGATCTATTTTCAATGTTTTGAGGAACTTCCATACTGTTTTCCGTAATGGCTACGCCAGTTCACATCCATACAACAATGTATGGGATTCTCCTTTCTCCACAGCCTAGCAAACATTTGTCTGTTGTCTCTTTGACAATGGCCATTCTGACACATGTGAAGTGATATCTCACTATGGTTTTGCTCTGCATTTCCCTGATGATCCGTGATATCTAGCATCTTTGCACACACCTGTTGGCCATTCATCTGTCTTTTTCCAGAAATATGTCTTTTCAAGTCATTTGCCCATTTTTGAATTGTTTAGTTTTTTTAAGTAATATCCTATGTCTACATCTTTTCACCTACCACACATAAAAAAAAAAAACTGGGAAATTTCAATTTCAGAAAAATAAGCACTATTGCTTTACAAAATTATATTAAACTCACTCATATTTCAGGTACCTTTGTGGCTCAGTCATTAAGCATCTGACTTCAGCTGAGGTCATGATCTCACAGTTCGTGAGTTCAAGTCCCACATCTGGTGAGCACGAACCCCCGTTCAGGTGAGCACAAGCCCCACTTTTCTCTCTCTCTTTCTCTCTCTCTCTGCCCCTTGTGGGATTCTCTCTCTCTCTGCTCCTTGCTCACTTGTGCCCCCCCCCCAAAAAAAACAAAAAACAAAAAAACTCAGGTATGTTTCTACTTCGGCCCAGACAGCCCTCAATTTACTAAGATATTGTTTGAAGAGCTTAGGGAAATAAACTAATAAACAATCGTGAAAAGCTAAAGTAATCACTTTTATTTATCTGTCTCCTTCAAACATTCCTCTCTGCCCCCTCTCTCTCCTCAAAAGAAGGAGGACAAGGAAATTGTGCAGAACCAATGAAAATTGTTTCTGGATCCTTTCAAAAAGATTTGCAGGTTGATAACATCGGCTCTTTATCACTTTAGCAACATAGGACTTTTCTGTGATGAAGGTATATTTTCAAGGCACTCTGAAAATTAACAACTTTAGGCACTCAAATTGAACAATGAAAGCTTTGAAATGCAAGGGGAGAACAGAATATGGAAAACTAAAAATATTCCTAAACCTTTAATTCCATCATCTTCCAAAATTGTGGGTATTGTACACCTTACAGAACTGATGAAAAGGTCAGATGAGATATTTCTTAAAGCATCCAGCACAATGCATGGCACATCATAAACACTCAAGTGTTGCTTCAATCAGAACCACAAAAAAAAAAAAAACAAAAAAAAACCATACCAGAACTAGAAGAAAAGGTGAGTATGGAAAAGAAGAAGGTAAAAACAAGAAAACTACCAATATTAAATTTAATAATGGTGATGATAAAAAAAAATTGGGGGAGAGGCACACAGCCAAGTGCATATACATTTTACTCCTCTGAGTGATAAAAAAGAAAATAGAAGGAAGAATATTTCAGGTTAAATAGCTTCACACAAATAGTCACAAACTCATCCATTCAGTCCAGGTAGCTTGACTGCAACCCAAGTAAACTGAGAATAGAAGTAAGAACGTAGTATGTAAGTACCAAGTATCGGAAACCTGAAAGAAATACCTGCATTCAGTCTTTTTCACTGATCAATTCTGAATAGTTTAGAACAATAACAAGTTACCTTTTTTTTCTTTTACTGTTTATTTTATTTTTGAGAGACAGAGCATGAGCAGGGGAAGGGCAGAGAGAGAGAGAGAGAGATACACACACACACAGAATCCCAAGCAGGCTCCAGGCTCTGAGCTGTCAGCACAGAGCCCAACATGGGGCTTGAACTCAGAAATGGTGAGATCATGACCTGAGCCAAAGTTGGACACTTAACCAACTGAGCCACCCAGGTGCCCCAGCAAGCTACCTTTTTTTGCAGGTAGGCCAATTCAGAAAAAATAAAAATGTTTATAAACAGAATTTTTATTCAAAATTAAAAACTTTTGTATGTAAATTATTACTACAATTTATATTGCTTCATTAAAAAGAAAAAAGGGGGCACCTGGGTGGCTTAGTCAGTTAAGTAAGCATCTAACTTCGGCTCAGGTCATGATCTCACGGTTCGTGGGTTTGAGCCCCGCGTTGCGCTCTGTGCTGACAGCTCAGAGCCTGGAGCCTGCTTTGGATTCTGTGTCTCCTTCTCTCTCTGCCCCTCCCCAACTTGTGCTCTGTCTCTCTATGTCTCTCAAAACAATAAATAAACGTTAAAAAACACACAAAAAAGAGCCAGTGAAAGAGTTGTGCTTTTTAAGTAAGTAAATATTCAAATCTAAGCATATCTGAGAAGAAATATATTATGGAGGCAGCTCTTCAATATTTTATCTTCATATTAGATCACAGATTGTTGTAAAGTTAGATGGGTCATGAGTTACTCAAGTGGTATCACTGATGGAGAGAAAGGAAGGAAGGAAGGGAACATTTGTGTTCCAGACAAAGTTTTGTGTGTTTTTTTCATGGGGTATATGATAATCTGTATGGGTTTTTTAACTAAATGATTTCATAAGAATAGTAACTTCTTTGGGGCGCCTGGGTGGCTTGGTCAGTTAAGCGTCCGACTTCGCCTCAGGTCATGATCTCACGGTCCGGTCCGTGAATTCAAGCCCCGCGTCGGGCTCTGTGCTGACAGCTCAGAGCCTGGAGCCTGTTTCAGATTCTGTGTCTCCCTCTCTCTCTGCCACTCCCCTGTTCATGCTCTGTCTCTCTCTGTCTCAAAAATAAACGTTAAAAAAAAAATTAAACAAAAAAAGAATAGTAACTTCTTTTTCTCTAACATTGTAAACCTTAGACAATATAATCTAGATAAAGATTTTTAATGTTTATTTTTGAAAGAGAGAGAGGGCGCTAGTGGGGGAGGCGGTAGAGAGAGGGAGAGAGAGGATCCCAAGCAGGCTCCAAGCTGTCAGTACAGAACCCGATGTAGGGCTCAAACCTCAAACTGTGAGATCATGACCTGAGCTGAAACCAAGAGTCAAACCAACTGAGCCACCCAGGTGCCCCCAAATAAAATTTTTCAGCCCAAAAAATGTATCCAGAGATTCTAGTTGATATTTTGCCAAGGTGAAATGGAGACCATAATCCAGGTGTGGCCAGGGATTGCTACCTGTCCACCAGAACCTTTCCTTGGTTCTTCAGGAATAGAATTGTATTTCAGCAACTGCCCACCCAGTGTTACTACTTTTCCCAGCTACTCTTGCAATTTAGATGTAGCATATGTCCAAATTCTCAAGCTAATGTGAGCTGACGCGATGTTGCCACTTCCAGGCCGATACCTCAAGACCAGAAGAGGAGATCTCACCTCTTACATATTTTTCTCTTATCTTCTTGCTACCTGCAATCTGGATGTGGCAGCAACCCAATTCTGACCATACAAATAAGGACAATACCACACAGCAACAGTTCTCAAGGTCTTGTCCCAGGGTACCATGGGGGCTCCCAGATCCTTTCCTGGGGGAGGGGGAGGGAGGTCTGCTTTTTGGGTAAAAATTTTTAGTAATTATAGCCTACACTAATTACTACATTCCTTACAAATATTTATAGTATATGTGATACTATCTTACATAGTATCATGAATTTATGTCATATAGAATAATAGGATGCTTAAAATAATATAAAATTATCATTTTTTTCTTTTTTTTTTTTTAATGTTTATTTTTAAGAGACAGAGGAGTGCAAGCTGGGGAGGGGCAGAGAGAGAGGGAGACACAGAATCCAAGCAGGCTCCAGGCTCTGAGCTGTCAGCGCAGAGCCTGATGTGGGGCTCAAACCCATGAACCATGAGATCATGACCTGAGCCGAAGTCAGACACTTAACCGTCTGAGCCACCCAGGCACCCCATAAAATTATCATTTTAGGTTTATAGTTTATAGTTAGGGACAGTGGGGCAAACAATTCCTTTAAACTGCCAGGATTATGCTTCAGCCCCTACTATAGAACGAGTTCTATAAAATTAGATGGCAAGTGTTGTTCTTATGATCACACATGTATTTTTTATAACTTTGATTAGATATGAACTAGAGTCTCACAGCATCTCAGAATTTCTTCATTTGGCTAGTCACATTCATTTACTACATGGCAACATAGTCATGTGGTTACCTAGCTTTATTTTTTGCTATCCTAGGCAATTCCATCCTAGGTAAGATGTTAAGAGGTAGCTAAGGTCAAAAATAAAAAGATAAATTGCATGGAAAAAATATAGATATAAGGACCTATATATCAACCTTGAATCCTATTTAAAGTTCATACTACAAGATAAACATTTTTTTTTAACTGTGCTGGAAAATAACACACATACCAAAATTCAGAAAGGAGCTGGAATGATTTGACTGAACAGAGTCTGCAGGCTTGTTTGCTGGAGAAGAATTAGAGACACCTAGAATCAAAAGAAAAAATGTAAGGGAAAAGATGAAGACAAACTCTGATTACTGTTTAGCAGAACACGTAACTTGAAATATTTCCTCCAAAGTAATTAAGACTCCCAAATTAACATATTACTATAAAATACCACAAAATACAGATGCTTACTTACAAATGGGTTAACTCTTTTGTGTGTGGGGGAGGGGGTATCTTTTCTTTGCAAACAGATTGTATAGTAAAGCCCAACACTAAAGAAAATCACCAGAGTATTCAGGAATAACATCCATTACATTGTGAAACAGCTTTGGGGGGGATTCAAATTGTGGCTTTTGATTTCATTTTATTTTGCACTCATCACTCTTAAGACACTTTTAAATCATTTGTTTTCCACATGACTTCATCTATGGTTTTTCTTATAGCATCCTTTACTCCTGGAATATCTTCACTCTCCAGCCTACCTTTTTCCCATTATAGAGGCCCAGAATCTCCCCAAAACATTATTATATCGCTTTGTTTTGCTACGTTAGCTACTAATAGATAGGCTTAAAAATATGTTTCTCGGGGCACCTGGGTGGCTCAGTCAGTTAAGCGTCCGACTTTGGCTCAGGTCATGATTTCACGTTTCGTGAGTTCGGGCCCGCTTTGGGCTCTGTGCTGACAGCTCAGAGCCTGGAGCCTGCTTTGGATTCTGTGTCTCCCTCTCTCTCTGCCCCTCCCCTGCTTGTGCTCTGTCTCTCAAGAATAAATAAAACACTAAAAAAAATAAAATAAAAAATGTTTCTCTTCCCAGCACCCTAATATATTCATGTATCAATTTCTGCCCAATTTTAAAAACACTCCAGTTTTCACATCGTCCACATTTTGCACGTGCACTATCTAGCAGTGAAAAAAATAATAATTTCAGGTTTGTATAAACTTTCTATAAAACTTTGTGTAAAAACAGCATATGATTAGGGAGAAATTATTAAAAAGTCACCCTTTTTTGGTTTTCAACATTTTCAGTATGCAGCGTGAGGACTGCATCTATGTTTGTAAACACATGGCTAATGTTACAATTTGAGAAAAACCTCCCTCTCCGTGGGAGTACTTGAGTATGAAGCCCTGTGGGACATAATGAATTTCAATCAGATTCTATTAAAATATATATTTATTGAATATCTTTTATGTGCCAAGCATTGGGCTAGGCGCTGAGGATAGAGACATGCATAAGATGTGCATGAAGGTAAGAAAGTTGAGGACATATCAATCATCACCATAATGCATATGAGCTGAGAGCTGTATACATCCTTCAGAAAGAAAACAATTACACCAAAAGGAGGGAGTATTGTCTTTTTTTATAACAGGAGACGAAAGATTCTGCAAATAGATATATCAAAGGGAATTGCTGCTTTGCATACTGGCTTGCCACAATTTGTTTTTTTTGTTTGTTTGTTTGCTTTTTGTTTTTGGAAAATGGCATGCCATGTGGTTGAACTTGATATACTTGTAAGTACATAGTTTTGTTATTAGGCTATTATATAAACAAGACTGATTATCCTATAATTTACTTTTTTCTTTTGTTTTAAATTTTTTTTCATGTTTCTTTATTTTTGAGAGAGAGAGACACAGAGCGTGTGCAGGGGAGGGGCAGAGAGAGAGGGAGACACAGAATGCGAAGCAGGCTCCAGCCTCTGAGCTGTCAGCACAGAGCCCGACGCGGGGCTGGAACTCACGAACCGTGAGATCATGACCTTAGCTGAAGTCAGACACTCAGCGGACTGAGCCACCCAGGTGCCCCAATTTACTTTTTTCATTTAATGAAATATCTTGTTTTTTTCCTATGGCAGCTTCAGTAGAATTGTATCATGTCACAGATATATTTATGCTGGCCTGCCCAGCGTTAATTCTTCCTTCTTCTGATAACAGAGCTTGAGTTTTTCTTTAGGAAACCACCCCAGCCCAATTTTCAGCTTCCATACTTCTGGTGAAGTTGATTCTACCATTAGATCAAGGAACTGACCTATGACTAGGGCTAATTTTCAGTTGGTACATTGCCATGATCATAGCAGTTAGGTCTGACCTCATTCCTTACTGGTCAGTGTCCATTCTGATTCTGCTTAATCAGAATATACTGGCAATAATTGGTTCAAGGTTGGACAAATGAACCAAACCAACACAGTCAGGCCCAATCAGCAGCACTAGTCATCGGACTATTGCTTGAGCAACCAGGAAACAGCTCATTTTTTCCATCATAAGCCTGAAACCACATGGTAAAAGCCTGCCTATGAATGAGCTAACACAGAGCAAAACAAAGGTGGAGATATGGAATGAGATTGGGTCCTGATTATATCATTTGAGCTCTTGGTTACAGGCCAACGAATTCCCCTCTTCTGCTTCAGCTGGCTTAAGTTGGGTTTTCTATCACTTGCAATTGAAGGGTATCTGAGTAATTAAAAGTTTCCCACCAAAAGTAGGCATCAGGCATCATGGTTGATAGCTTTAATTTTTGTCACCCTATGATTCACTCTCCACACAGCAGCCAGAAAGATCTTTTTAAAAAACAGATCATGTGGGGCACCTGGGTGGCTCAGTCGGTTGGGGGTGGGAGTCTTGATCTCGGCTCAGGTCATGATCTCACAGTTGGTGGGTTTGACCTCCGCAATGGTGGCACCAAGCCTGCTTGGGATTCTGTTTCTCCCCCGATCTCTCTGCCCTTCCCCTACTTGTGCTCGCCCGTGCACACACACGCCTATGCTCTCTCTCTCTCTCTCAAAATAAATAAACTTTATAAAAAAGAGAAAAAAAACAGCTCATGTAACATCTCCGCTTAAAGCTCTTCAACCATTGCACTTACAATAAACTCTAAACTACTTAACATGACCCATAAGGGTTTAACTACCTTCTCCCCCACCACCACCATCTTGTCAGTCACCACACTTTATTGCTGTCTCCTCATAATACCCTGCAGCTATGATGGCTTCCTCTCAGTTCCTACAACACACCAAACCCACGCTCGAGAGCTTCTACCTTTGCTACTTCCTCTATCTGGAGGGGTCCTCTCCCCACTTTTCTCCTGGCTGGCTGCTCCTTCATGTCTCAGGTTTAATCATTACTTAGAAAGGGCCTCCTGGACCACTCGTTCTAAAATAGATCCCCTTTGTTATTCTCTCTCATAATTACCCTCTTGGTTTCCTGCACAGCATCTATCACCATGCATTATTATGCATGTATCTGTGAATTTACTTGTTTAATGTCTGAATCCCTAACTGGACTTAAGTTCCACAGAGGGATAGCCCGATACCTATATACCATCATATACCCAGTGCCTTACAGAATGCCTAGCACTTAGTAGGCACTCAGTGAATATTCAGCCAATGAATGGATACTACGTTTAAATGCTAGCTTAAAACAATAGGTGAAGAATCGTTACTTTATCAAAATTAGGACCAGCTTTAACTACAGACCAGTTGGAGATCCAGGCTAAAGGGAGAACATCTGGAATTCAAGAGTCATAAACCATCTGGAAGGGGAAGAGGACATTTTTCCCAAGTACAGGCAGATACATCCCAAGCTTCAGGATCAGTTTTAAGGGTCAGATATTTTAAGGGCCAGTTCTTCATTTAAGGACAAAAGACCAGAGGATAAAGGCAGCTGAGAAATTGAAATTAGCCTAGACCTAGAGAATGATCTGGGAGGTCTTACTCAGAAATAATACTCAGAGTCTCTGAGTATCTCACCACATACTGAATCTATGCCAACCTAAATTTACCTGAAGTGTCTGTGTCTTTGTTTGATATCCCCAAGATAGGGTTGGAGCTATATAAAGAGTTTCTTTTCTTTTTTTTTTTTTTCTTAAGAAAGAAAATTGGGTGTTTCGTAAGCTAAGCTCTTCAAACTGGCTAGCTATTCAAGTCCGTCACTTCTTTGCTTTGGGCTATTTTATTTCCCCTGTTTTATACTACAATTTCCTCCGAAATGTTTAAATTCTCTTTTGACTCACATTAGAGGAAAGAGTATATTTCCCAATCATATTTTAGCCATCGTAGGTGAGAAATCTGTTCACTTCCAAGATCAGGTGTGGTGTCAATGAAAGCAGGTGAGCACAAGTCTATTGACAGGGAAGTAGAGTAAAAACTCAGAAGAAATGGGTTAGATTCAGCTATAAGCCTTCTTGTATAGGCGATACCATAAATCATGTTTTCTCAGTGCTCTTTGTCCCTCCCTCTAACACCAGTATAATACCAAATAGTTGTTGGGTCCTTGATGACTGACCAAGTGGATCAAATTTATAAAAAGTATATCACAATGCTTTATATGCTTTTAGTTGTAAATAAGGATTTCTAAGATAATCAGTTTCCCACAGTTTCAGGAGTTTTTCAGTTTTGTTTTCATTACAATATAGCAAAAAAAAAAATAAGCAACAGACTTTTATTGCTAATAATACTTGGCAAAAATGGTAATGTGTCAATACTTTGCTTGTTTCGTTAAATCAACACATTTGTTTCACAATATGCTTTGCTGTGACTATTTTCAAAGAAAATACATCTGAGGTTAGACTGCTAGGAATTTTAAATAACACACTTGCATGACAGCATCTTAGGATGGGTAGAAAGTGCCAAATATCGTATTATTATTCCTGTCTGTTAAACAGAAACCCCTCCCCCCTCCTTACTCCCTTCCAATATTACCATTGTAGAGCCTAGCACAGTACAAGGCCTAGAGGTGATTGGTCTGATACGCAGGGCCCCAGCAAGGCCCTGTATAGGAACAATAATGTTAATTTTTTCCCAGAGTGGTTATATAAGGGGAAACTACACAATTGTGGAAGCGGTGTATGTATTCTAAAAAACAAGTATAAAGAAACTTACTCTTTTTCATGTTTCTCAAAATTTTCAAGCTCTACAAAAATGAAAAGGGAAACGTTAGTCTTCTCTTGTTTTCCTGTGAAATCCAAAATACTTTAATCAAGTAGAAATACAGACGGCAGTCAAAAGGATTAATTTCCTTAAAAATAGCCTTCAAAACACACAAAATTATTTTTCCACCTTGTTATTTGAATTCAGTGCAAAGCCTCCACTTGATTTTGTCTTGCCATTTTTCCCACCTCCATAAGAATCCCCCTATGTATTTCGAAAGAATGTTCTCAAAATATCAGAGGAAAAAGATGGGAGTTTCCACTTCTCTTCTTTATTAGGACCGTTCCAGAATCCTCAATGGCTTCTGAAGATAGCTGTGATACACAGCCATTCCCATTCTAGCCGAGAACTTTTGCTAAACGTATCCCCAACTAAATTTACTAAGGTCCACTCCATACTGTTACCATACCACTTCCTTCTCCCTCCACTCAGAAAACCCACTCAGCCTCCTTGAGGGTGAAGTCTCTAACTTATCTATTCCAGGAACCTGCCCAGATTTCTTCTTTTCTTCACATTGCCTCAGCATGTTTATTTTAATCTGTTCCATGGTATTTTGTTCTTTTTATATTTTCATGTTGTTTCTCAGATAGGAGATTACCTGTAGATTACCTGTAGTCTTTTCAATGGCAGGTAGATATCCTTTATGATATTTCTGTTTTCCTAATACATAATGAAACTGTATTCTTCTATATAATACATATTTAATACCTTATTTTTTGGACAATTTCTGTTTAAATTTTTGAAAATAAGTCATTTATTTATGATTCAAAATATGGTAGTAAAAATGCTCCCATCTTTGTTCTCCATCCACCCAGTTTCTAACACTCCCCCCACAGATAAACATTATTGTTAGTTCCTTATGTATCTTTCCAGAGTCTCTTATGAACACATATTACAAACATAGACCATATTTTCTACCTTTTAAAGAAAAGTTAATAAATTATATATAAATACACTGACAGAGTCCTCATTCTTTTTTTTAGCTATATAGTATTTCATTATATGCATATACTTTGATTTATGATTTATTTAATCAGTTCCCCTAATGATTATCAGTCTTGTCTTTCCAAATCAGCTGCTCTTATAAATAATCTAGTTTCCCTCTTGATTCTGGCATCAGGGGAAAGCTGGAGGGTATGAACACCGTCAGAAATGGAAAGCCTTTGGCATGTTTCTTAAAACTCCCATCTTCTTTACCTTAGTCCTTGTGAAACTTTTTCCAGGAGTCTTCAATGTCTGCTTTGAAGATGTTGAATTTTCCATGGTGTTAGGACAGCTAGTAGAATAGGTCCGTATAGACTGAGCCTGCATACCTTAAAAAAAATGTTTTGTTACATAGCTTTTTAAGCCTTTGGGCTATGTATAGGTATATATTCGGTAATTCTTAGCTTTGCTTTTTTATGCATTATTTTTACAATACATTTTGGCATTTTTTTTAATGTATTATTTTTCTCTTGTTTAACCATTCTTTATGCCTTTTCAATAGGTCCTATTTTATTGTTAATCTGTTAGAAGTCTCATTTTTATAGCTTTTTTGAGAGGAATGTACTTCCACTTACAATCTTCGTCAGCAAGAAGGAAGGACTCCAGGGTTCTTTCAGGGAGTGGAGGTGGGGGAGGAGAAGACCGATCTTGATGTAGATCTGTGATAAGAGAATACGAACAAAACAAAACAAATCCATCAACCAAAAGTTATAAGTCAAAATCCCTTTTCGGTGTTGTATAACTTTTCCAAGTTTTCAATATTAACCCACAACAAGCAAATAAAAAATGACCAAACAATAACTGGAACCTCAAGAATTTTGTTCTTCTAGTTTTTTAGCCAAGGAGACTATGATTCATGAAAAACTTTTAGCTCACGTAGAAAAGTATTTTTCCAGGGGCACCTGGATGGTTCAACTGGTTAAGCATCCAACTTAGGCTTAGGTCATGATCTCATCGTTCATGAGTTTGAGCCATGCATCAGGTTCTCTGCTGTCAGCACAGAGCCCTCTTCAGATACTCTGTCCCCCCCCTTCCCCTCCCTCCACCTTCTGCCCTCCCCCTTCCCCTTTCCCTCCCCCCTCTTTCTTCCCCTCCCCCATGCTGTCTCTCTCTCTCTCAAAAATAATAAACATTTTTAAAAAGGGGGGGGGGAAGAGAACAGTATTCTTCCAAAGAAATTGAACTTAAAATTAATCAAGCTTCTAGTTCTAACTACCATTTTACATAGAATCCTGGGGATAGAGTAGCATGCTATATAAAACCATGAGAATACAAACAGGGAAATCTGGAATATCTGCAGTCTTTGACAAATGACCCATAAATGGCATGAGAAAATATAAAAAGGAAGGAAAACTGTTACAGATTTTAAAAGACTTAACAAATCTATAAACCAAATGCAGTGTGTAGTCTTTGAATCCATATTCAAATGAACCAACTGTAAAAAAACATTTTTGAGACAATTTGAGAAAATTGAATAAAATCTGGATATTAGATTAATATTAACGAATTATTGTTCATTCCATTGGTGTGATAATGCTATTATGGTATGTTTAAAATGTGTTTGAGATTTTCCATGCTGTAAAGAATTTTAAATAATAGAGCTATTTTCCCACAAAGTGAGGCTTAAAGATACAAATGGTGTATAATATCATACAGTACTGAGTATAATTATAGTAGTGTCTTTTTTTTTTAATTTTTTTAACGTTTATATATTTTTGAGACAGAGAGAGACAGAGCATGAACGGGGGAGGGTCAGAGAGAGGGAGACACACAATCTGAAACAGGCTCCAGGCTCTGAGCAGTCAGCACAGAGCCCAACGCGGGGCTCCAACTCACAGACCGCAAGATCATGACCTGAGCCAAGGTCGGCCGCTTAACCGACTGAGCCACCCAGGCGCCCCGTATAGTAGTGTCTTTTGAAAATGAAAATGTGGGGGCTCCTGGGTGGCGCAGTCGGTTAAGCGTCTGACTTCAGCCAGGTCACAATCTTGCGGTCCGTGAGTTCGAGCCCCGCGTCAGGCTCTGGGCTGATGGCTCAGAGCCCGGAGCCTGTTTCTGATTCTGTGTCTCCCTCTCTCTCTGCCCCTCCCCCGTTCATGCTCTGTCTCTCTCTGTCCCAAAAATAAATAAATAAATAAATAAATAAATAAATAAATAAATAAATAAATAAACGTTGAAAAAAAAAAAAAAGAAAGAAAATGAAAATGTGGTTCAAGGCTAGAGTTTTACCTGTCTCTAGTCTTTGGGTTCTTTAGCCTTAGGATTTGTCTCTAAATCAAGTTCTCTTGTTTATTTCTTATACGCTGGATGATATGCAAAATAAAGTACACTGCTTATTTCCAGCTCCTAGTGCAATCCCTGGCATATAGTAGGCACTTAATAAATATTTGATAACCACCCTGAAATCGCTTATCATCTTCCAGCTTGCCATTAGGGAACACACTGAGAACTAAAACTAACTTTCAGTGAATGATATCCTGCCAAATATCTTCCTAAAATACCATTTTCATCTTATTTCTACCCTGATGAAGAACGTACAATGCTTATTACTTGTCGCATTAAACTGAAATTCTTCTGCCTAGCTCTATGTGTGTATGATAGAATACACATAACAAAATTTGCCATTAATGACAGTGCATTTACAGTGCTATGCAATCATTACCACTACCTATTTCCAGACCACTTTCATCACCCTAAAAAGAAACTCTGTACCCATTTAGCAGTCACTCCCCATTCTTCCTGGATTAGATTGGCTACCGTGAATCGGCTTTCCCTCTGTATAGGTTTCCTTGACTTGGATATTTCATCTGTCTAACTTTAAAATCCTTCAAAACTGGGGGATGCCTGGGTGGCTCAGTCGGTTAAACATCCGACTTCGGCTCAGGTCATGATCTCACGGTTTGTGGGTTCGAGCCCTACGTCAGGCTCTGTGCCGACAGCTCAGAGCCTGGAGCCTATTTCAGATTCTGTGTCTCCCTCTCTCTCTGACCCTCCCCTGTCCATGCTCTATCTCTCTCTGTCTTAAAAATAAATAAACATTAAAAAAAAAAATCCTTCAGAATCGGAGCGCCTGGGTGGCTCAGTCGGTTGAGCAGCTGACTGTGACTCAGGTCATGATCTCAAGGCCGGTGAGCCCACATCAGGCTCTGTGCAGACAGCTCAGAGCCTGGAGCCTGCTTCGGATTCTGTGTGTTCCTCTCTCTCTGCCCCTCCCCTGCTCGCACTCTGTCTCTCTCTCTCTCTCAAAAATAAACATTAAAAAAATTTAATTAAAAAATTCCTTCAGAATTAAATAAAATCCTTTACAATCTTTCCACATTTTATCCATCCAAATTTATTTCCATATTTCCCAAATAGATCCTCTAGTGCAATTAAATTAACCTCACCATTTCTCTATGCTCATAATGCTTATTGCCACCTTTGAAACCAATGTTATCCCAATCCCTGCTCCTGGAATGTTACCCTGATCCCCTCCTTTTTCCTCTAACTATATTCTTAAGTTTCTTTTTTCTACTCAGTGAAGCCTTTCCTAACCACTCCAGTGATACCTCCCCTTTTTCCAGACTCCTGGTGATTATAATCAGTGCCACACAGATTATCAGTTAATGGTTCCAAGTATCAATTTTGTCTACCCAATTTGCATATAAACATTAAACAGTACCCTTTCTTATATATCCTGCCTATTCTAACACTGTATAAAGCATACTGAGCTTACTTAGGAATTGCTCATTTAGTAATTATCTAATAAAAATGATAATAGGTAACATTTAACGAGAGCTTACTATTTGACAACCACTGTTAAAAGCTCTTTCTGCATTATCTCACTTAACTCTTACAAAAATCCTCTAAGAAATGAGTCCTTTTATCCTCATTTTATACATGAGAAAAATCAATAAAGAAGTATATAATTTAACCAAGGTTATGCATCTTGATAACTACTGGTAGGCTAAGGATTTGAACTAAAGCCTCTCCGACTCCAAAGCCCGTGCTCATTAATCTCAATGTTAAACAACCTATGCATATTTAAATAATATGTTCATATGAATAAATATGTTAAGGGCAACTACCACGTCTTATAATGTATATAAACTACCTATCAATGCCCAGTAAATGTTAGCTGTGGATGTTGTTATTCGATGTATGAAACAAGCGAAGCTCAAGAAAGTACTGGAAAAGCACAGCAAGTTAAAGATCTAAAGAATCCCATTTCTAACAATGGTAAAGCCTATAAAACAGAAATGCTTCACAGCTTTAAGAGATTCTATCTGAAAGAGGTTTTGTTTTTTTTCTGAGGAATATATATGAAGGAACAGAATTCTAAAACCCTGTGTTTACCTTGCCCTTGACAAAACAAAACTCCTAGCCTGGGAAAATCAGAAATAAATCAATAAATAGTGGTAGCTATTATGGGAACTATGTCATCTCCTGAGGTGAATTACCCTAAACTTAATGAGTCATTCCTATAGTATAAATTCTTAGGGCTAAATGTCATCTAAAGCCAAGGGAAATTTTTTTACCTGACTGGGGACTCCGCAGTTTTACACTCTAAAAAAAAGAAAGAAAGGAAAAGTGAAAGAAGGATAGGTACACAAATTTACAAACTCAAAGCCATAAAAGACATTTTTGAAATCATATTTCATATACCTCCAGAGACAGTTACGAAATGATCTTATTTTACAAATTTATAAATGCACTCACTGAATTATGAAAAGGCATCCTTAACTCTTACAGTGCTCTATTTTCTTTTTGTAAATTTCTTTGTTCTTTTTCTTTTCTTTCAAAGCCAGCTTATGAATTTTTTAAAAATGTTTTATTCTTTTTTAAACCTCAGGTATAATTAACATACAGAGCTATAGTAGTCTCAGGTGCACAATATAATGATTCAACAGTTTACACATTACTCAGTGCTCATCAAGATAAGTATACTCTTAATTCCCTTCACCGATTTCACCCATCTCCCCACTTTCCTCCCCTCTGGCAACCACCAGTTTGTTCTCCATAGTTATGAGTCTGTTTTTCTGTTTGTCTCTTTTTTCCTTGTTTGTTTTGCTTCTTAAAGTCCACGTATAAGTGAAATCATATGTCTTTCTCTGTCTTATTTCACTGAGCATAATACCCTCTTTTTTGTCACAAATGGCAAGATCTCATTCTTTTTTATAGCTAAATAATATTCCTGTGTGTGTGTGTGTGTGTGTGTGTGTGTGTGTGTGATATCTTCTTTATCCATTCATCTATGGGTGGACACTTGGGTTGTTTCCATATCTTGGCTATTGTAAATAATGCTGCAGTAAACATATGGGTGCATATATCGTTTTGAATTAGCATTTTCATATTCTTTGGGTAAATACCCAGTAGTGGAATTACTAGATCATATGGAAATTCTATTTTTAACTTTTTGAGGAGCCTCCATATTGTCTTCCACAGTGGCTGCACCAGTTTGCATTTCCACCAGCAGTGCACGAGGGTTCCTTTTTTTCTATATCCTCACTAATACTTGTTTCTTGTGTTTTTTTATTTTAGCCAGTCTGACTAGTGTGAGGTGATAGCTCATTGCGATTTTGATTTGCATTTCCCTGCTGGTTAGTGATGTTGGGCATCTTTTCGTGTGTCTGTTGGCCATCTCTATGTTTCTTTGGGAAAATGTCTATTCATGTCTTCTGCCCATTTTTAAATTAGATTATTTGAGTTCTTTTTGGTGTTGAATTGTGTAAGTTTTTTATATATTTTGGATATTAACCCCTGATCGAATATATCGTTTGCAAGTATCCCCTTCCAAACCTTACAGTGATTTTTATATGTCACAGTAATTGGTCTTAAATTGATCCTTTTTTTAAATTTAGTTCCTTCCTATTCAGCACATTTCCCAGGAAATTTAACGGGAGGTAAATTGTTGAAATTGAAACTACTTCATGACATTAGAAAAGGAGTGACTGTTTTGGCTCTAGGAGTTGTTAAGATAAAGACTATTTATTACATGTGGACAGATTATTAACAATAATAATTACTAATAAATTCAAAGTGTAATTAAAAAGATAGAGAATATTTGCCTGCCAGCATTGCAGTTGTAGGCACTTTGAAATGTTTGTTTAGTTAATTACTTCTCTGATCTCTGAAATTTTAAGGTAGTTGGTTCATAGAATATATAAATGCACAACAGATTACTGAAGTGTAGGTTTTTCTTCCAGAAGTGGGGAGCATTATTCCAAAAACTTTATCTTAAGTAATATGGACGTGTCATTCAAAAAATTATTCTCTACCCTATGATATCACAGCTAACATAATACAGCCTACCAAATGACTACTAGGAACAAGCTACCTACTTACAAAACATTTATTTTTGCTTTAACTGTCCTTCGGGAACCAGCTCAAATATTTCCTCTTTCACTAAGTCATCCTTAGTCACTTCCAACCTGTAAGTTTCTTAAGGGCAATAATTGTGTCTTTGTTTTAATGCTAATTTATTTATTTGTGGGGGTGGGCAGAGACAGAGGGAGAGAGAATCCCAAATAGGCTCCGTGCTGTCAGCATGGATCCCAACACGGGGCTCGAACAAACCCGTGAGATCATGGCTTGAGCCGAAATCAAGAGTTGGACACTTAACTGAGCCACCCAGGCGCCCCAATAATTGTGTCTCATACATCTTTTTATTCCCACATCCTCTAGCACGTTGCTTTACAAGTAGTACTGCTTAGTGCTTACTGAGTGGATAGGTGCTAAAAATACAGGAAGTAGGACTACAGTCTGTTGAATCCAAATGAGTAGGAAAAAAAAAAAACTTATCGACCTTAGTTGGTCTAAGTCTCACAGAGTCATCAGATTTCTTTGACTCAGATGTTCCACTGCATTCTAATGATGTTCCAATTATTACCTTCACAGCTGAAGATAAGGATTTGGGAACAGTCTGTGGAAATTCTCCTGAAAGAAAGTAAATATGGTCCAATTCTTAGGAGTGTTGTCATTCTTTTAGAAAGCAAATGTTACTTAGCAATAGCACACAGACCATCAACAGGACCTGAGAGGTAATCCAGTTAATCCACACTTTAATTTACACTTAACTCAACCGTACTCACCGGCTTCATCCACCACAATAAAAGATTCAGGTGTCCGTTCCGGAAGTGGAGGGGGAATGTCATCATCTATCCTTGGAGAAGTTGCTATCCAAAATGTCAGAAATATAATCATAATTTTTAATTAGAAAAATCCAAAGGAAATTCTTACGTTCTAATCGCAATGTAAATTCCATCAAACATCGCTACAACAGTTGAGCTGGTATGTGTTTACTCAAGGGGATAGCAAGATAAATTCTCCCATTTTATTTAAGTTGCAAACCCAGGAGGTTTTGCTGTTGCTTCAAAATTTACAATTTTTTTAAAAGCCCAAAAATATTTTGATTGAGTCACTGAGTACCAGTCAAGAAAATATAAAACGTTATATTGATTCAGGAAGTTTTGAACTGTTTTCTATACAACCCTTTTGTTTTACATAGAATATACAATAAAGGATGATATAGCACTTTGAAACATGCCAAGGATTCAGTGACAGAGTAGGTAGAGTTATAAATGTGTTAGTATCCGTTCTTTATTCTACAATAAAGAATAAGTATTTCTTTTCCTTTTTACAAAACGATGGTGTAACAGCGTTTTCTATTTTTCTGTAGAAAAATTCAGAATTGGTATAGAAAAATTCAAATGCTATTACAAGAAACTGCCGCCAGGTGGCACACATGTCAATGCCACTACAATCCCTAAAGCTAAGATTTGTTTTTACTGATGGTACTCAGAGAAGTCTAAGATGCTGTGGGTATCTTAAAAAAAAAAAAAAAAAAAAAAATCCTTTAAATTATAAAACAAGATCAAAGTATATAAAATAATCAGAGAAGGAACTAAATCCAGATAAAACATTTTTGTTACAAAGCTACATATACCATATACACACATCTATTAAAAACTATATAATAAATAACGTTATAGGAAAAAAAGCTTTCTCTACTTCCTATTCACGTAAAATGTTATTTATAAATTTCTGATAATATACCTGTAGAGTCACACTTGCTCTTTTCTTCACATTCTTTCATATCAAGCTACTCTAGTCATCTCTAACAGGATATTTACTTCTACTTTCAAACCACTCAATAAAACAAAAATAATACGAATTTGCAAAAATCTAGAATTAAAAAAGTGAGAAAGTATGAACGTAAAGGTGTATATAAGATTAAAGGCCCACACAGGATACTAACTACACATTCTCATCTACTAAGTTATTACACAAGAACAGCAAGAAATCAGGTCCTCCTCTTCCAACTCCTACGTAAGAGAATTCAGTTCTTAGCTATCTGTTTAACTCAGTGTAGCCACATGATTGTGCAATAAATATCCCAAGTGGGGGCACCTGGCTGGCTCAGCCAGTGGAACATGAGACTCTTGATCTCGGGGTTGTGCGTTCAAGCCCCATGTTGGGTGTAGAGATTACTTAAAAAAAATAAAATCTTTTTTAAAAAAATGAAAACGTTTGGGGTGCCTGGGTGTCCGATTCTTGGTTTCAGCTCAGGTCATGACCTCACAGTTTGTGAGTTGGAGCCCCACAATAGAGTCCACGCTGTCAGTGCCGAACCTGCTTGGGATTCTCTATCTCTCTGTCTCTCTCTCTCTCTTTGCCCCACCCAACTTGCACTCTCTCTCAAAACAAATAAATATACTAAAAAAAAAGAAAAAAAAAAAAAGAGGGGCGCCTGGATGGCTCAGTTGGTTAAGTGACCGACTTCGGCTCAGGTCATGATCTTGCAGTTTGTGAGTTCGAGCCCCGCGTCGGGCTCTGTGCTGACAGCTCAGAACCTGGAGCCTGCTTCAGATTCTATGTCTCCCCCTCTCTCTGCACCTCACCTGCTCATGCTCTGTGTCTGTCTCAAAATTTTTTTTTAAAAAGAAAGACAGAAAAAGAAAAAGTGTAATAAGAATCCCCAGTGACCACGTGGTACTGTTGATCAAATCCTTTCTGCTGTTCCTTTGGAAGTTGTTTCTGCATATTAAGGGTAAATTGTGGACCTCTCACACACATTTCAAGAAATAAGGATTGCCTTCTTTACAGGCACTCTGACTGGCATAGATCCGACTGCCTCCTCTGCTGCCTGTTTCATCAACCATTACATGTTTGTTATTGCCTTTTTTTAACTTACCGCATCATTAAAACACTTCTGGAACTCACTTCTTTGAGGAGGAGAAGGAAGAAGGAGAAAGAAGCAAAGAAAGATGAGGGGAGGGGTGTGCAGGGATGAGAAGAAACCAAATCTTCTATAGAAACAAAGTGAAATCTAAAATGTTATACACACTTTCAGAAATACTTTACCGACTACTGCTGTCTCTTGGTCCAGGGGTGGAGGGTGACCAGTTGGAGAACTCAGTGCTAAAGAATCATGTGAATTGTAGCAAGAGAAGAGGGTTGTGGAGGACTCGGGCAGTGGAGAACGAGGTAAAGCGGTTCCATCTGGCCTCTCAGGTAAATCAAGAGACATCTTAGAACCAGTGCTACTTGGTGACAATGATGAAAAAAAAGGATCTTCCAAGGACATGTAAGAATGCACCTGAACAGCACTAGAGTCCTGCTGCTTTGCATTAGAGGCATTGCTCGTTTGGCGCCGAGAGTCAGATGGTAGTGAATAATTCAGTTCTGCTGAAGAAACGTGCATCGCTTTTCGAGCCCGCCCAAGAGGAGAGTTGTGCGGTTGAGGTTCCAAACACAAAACATTCTCCTTGATATCCAGCTCCTTGGTGTCTCTTTGCTGCATCAGTTCAAAGGAAGTTGATTTGGTCCGCGTTATCCGCCCCTTTGATTTGAAATATCCCCCTGCTACATTTGCAGGTTTGGAATTAAACAAAATGGGGCTCCAGTCTAGACTCTGATGTTTCTGAAGAGGCTCCCCAACTATTGGAAATGCCTTTGGCTCCCATTTCACGGTTGTGTCAGCATTTTTGTTACAACCACAATTTAGCTCCAAAATGTCAAACGAACTGCTCTGTTCAGCAGGGTGTAAAACTAACCCTTCCTTTTCACTTATTTCAGGAGTCCTGGGGCCAAAGGAAGAAGCGTCTGCACTTTTCAGCCTTATCTTTTGTTTATTCTGTTGCTTCACCATGTTTGCTTCTTTTATGCCACTGAAACAAAAAGAAAGCAATGATGGTACCGCAGCACCCCAAAGAGGCCTCTTCCCAGCATCACAATGAGTTCTAAGCATGAGATTTGCACTCCCCCAAACAATTAGATAACGCTGAGGTGTGTAAAATTGTACTCACCTTTTTGGTAAATTAGAATAAGACTCTGCTTCTAGGGTGGGATTTTGCTCAAGAACTGAATACTTTGCTTGAATCTTCAAGAAAAACAAGACATTGGTTGTTGGTGAAGAAATGGCAATGAGATATTTTATTTTTTTAAGTTTTATTTTTGAGAGAGTGAGCATGCGAGTGGGGGAGGGGCACACAGAGAGGGGGACCGAGGATCCGAAGAGGGCTCTGCACGGACAGCAGTGAACCCTATATGGGGTTCAAACTCACCAACCCATCAGGCTCAAATTCATGAACCGCCAAGATCATGACCTGAGCCGAAGACGGACGTTTAACCAACAGAGCCACCCAGGCACCTCAGCAATGAGGTATTTTAAATTCATAAAGTTGAGAAGTTAGTTTTCAGAAAGCATAAAGTATTTAAATAATTCACATAAGAGATTTCCAAAATATTGAGTTTCTAAAATATTGAACCTAACAAGAACTTGTTCACATACTGAGGTCAAAGGGCTCCAAAAAAAGGGAATAATAGTGTTATAGAAACTAGAAAGGGTTTCTTATAGCATCAAATATGGGAGTTTTAAAATGTCTTTGGGAGTAATTTCACTCTCAAGAACACCCTATCTTCAGAAATTACATCATCTTAACTCTTAATGTTAATAAGTGCTCATTAGGCCCTCAGACTTATTTTTACCTCTTTTTTCCTTACTATTCTCCAGCTATACTGGTTTTCTTGCCATTCTTTAAGTGTACCAAACTTGTTTCCAATTCAAGGCTTTTCCACTTACTATTCCCTCTAATTGAAATACTCTTGGCTCCAGATTTTGCATGTCTGGCTCTTTCTAAGTAATGATTCTCTACTTAAATGTCACCTGCATAAGAAAGTCTTCTCTGACCACTCAACCCCAAATCATACTCCCACACACTCGTCATCCTCTCTCGATCTTTTTTCCTTCATAGCCATTATCACATTATGAAATGTGTCACACAGAATCTTAGATACCATCAATTTGTGAAATATATCCTGATTTTAGAGATGTTTAAATATATTTTTAAATGTCATTGGCAATCATCAGATTCCACCTGTTATGGGCTTAATTATGACTCCCAAAAAGAGATGTTGAAGTCCAACCCCTGACATCTGTGAATGTGACCTTATTTGGAAATAGAGTCTTTGCAGATATTATTAGTCAAGATGGATTAGGGTGAGCCCTATCATAATGACTTGTGCCCTTATAAAAACATATAGCAGAGACTCAGAGACATACAGGGAGAATGTCATGTGATGATGGAGACAGAGACTGGAGCAATGTGCCCACAAGCCAATGGATGCCAAAGATTGCTGGCAAACTCCAGAAACTAAAAAGAAACAAGGAAAGCTCTCTAGAGCTATGAGAGAAAGCAGGGCCTTGCTGACACCTTGATTTTGGACTTCCTCCTCCAGAACCATGAGAAAATAAATTTGTTTTAAGCCCTCCTCAGTTTGTGATACTTGTTACAGCAAGCCTAGTAAACTGATTAGAGACATTAATACCCCACTTTCAGTAATGGATACATCAGACAGAGGATCAATAAGGAAATAGAGGGCAGATGTGAATAACACCATAAGTCAATTAGATCTAACAGCACATATATAACAGTCCACCTAACAACATACATATTCTTCCCAAATTCATATGGAACACTTTCCAGGATATACCATATGGTAGGCCACAAAACAAGTCTTAATACGTTTTAAAAGATTGCCATCATACAAAGTACCTTTTCCAATTATAATGGATTGAAACTAGAAATTAATAGCAGAAGGAAAACTGGAAAATTCACAAATGTCTATAAATTAAACAACTAATGGGTCAAAAAAGAAATTACAACAGAAATTAGAAAATGCTTAGAAATGAATGAAAACACAGCATACCAAAATGTATAAGATACAGTGAAAGTGATATTAGAGGGAATTTATAGCTATAGACACCCATTCTTAAAAAGAAGAAAGATCTTGAGGTACTTGGGTGGCTCAGTCAGTTAAGTGTCTGACTCTTGATTTCTGCTCAGGTCATGTAGGATCTCACAGTTGTGAAATCGAGCCCCACATTGGGCTCTGTGCTGGGTGTGGATCCTACTTAAGATTCTCTCTCTCCCTCTGCCCTTCCCTCTTTCAAAAAAGGAGAAGAAGAAGGAGGAGGAGGAGGAGGAGAGGGAGGATAAAGAACTCAAATCAATAACTTCATACCTAAGGAACTAGAAAAAAAACAAACTAAACCCAAAGAAAGCAAAAGGAAAGAAATATTAAAGATTAGAGCAGAGATAAATGAAATAGAGACTAAGAAAACAGTGGATACAATCAACAAAACCAAAAATTGATCCTTTGAAAAGATCAATAAGAGGGGAAAACCTTAGTTAGACTAAGGAAAAAAAGAGGGAAGACTCAAATTACTAAAATCTCAAATTACAGAAATATAACTAGATACATTCTACCAATTTTACAGAAATAAAAAATATCACAAGACAATAGTATGAACAATTGTACACTGACAAATTGTATAACCTGGATGAAATGGACAAATTCCTTGAAACACATGATCCACCAAAACTGACTCCAGAAGAAATAGAGACATCTAAATAGACCTACAACTGGTAAGTAGATTGAATCAGTAATCAATCAAAAGACCTTCTGACAAAGAAAAGTCCAAGACCAGATGGTTTCATTATTGAATTCCACCAAACATTTAATGAAGAATTAATGCAAACTCCTCCAAAAAACTGAACAGGTGAGAACACTTGCTAAGTCATTCTATGAGGCTAGCATTTACCTAGCCTTTGGCTAATACCAAAGCCACACAAAGATACTACAAGAAAAAGAAAACTACAGATCAATATCTTTTATGATTATTGATGCAAAGTCCTCAACCAAATACTAGCAAGCTGAATTCAGCATCATATTAAAAGGATTATATAGCATGACCAAGTGGGATTTAGTCCCAGAATGCAAGGATTGTTCAACATACAAAAATCAACCCAGATAATACACCAAATTAATAAAATAAAGGGGAAAACCCCCATCTGATCATGTCAGTTGATGCAGAAGAAAAGCATTTGACAAAATTCATGATAAAAACACTCAACAATCTAGGAATAATAGAGAGTGTCCTCAACATGATAAAGACCATATATGAAAAACCCAATGGTGAAAAACTAAAAGCTTTTCCCTAAGATGAGGAATAAGACAAGGATGCCAATTTTTACCACTTCTATTCAACTTAGTACTTAAAATTCTAGCCAGAACAATTAGGCAAGAGAAAAACAAAAGGTGCCAAAACTGGAAAGTAGGAAGTAACATTATTTTCATTTGCAGATGATATGATCTCATATGTTGAAAGATTCCACGCATGCACACAGAAACCTAGAAATAATAAACAAATTCAGTAAGGTTGAATCATCACACCCAAACCACTTGCCTTTCTATACACTAGTAATAAACAATCTGAAAAGAAAATTCAGAACACAGTTCTGATTATATTAGCATCATAAAAGGCTTAGGAATAAATTTAATCAAGGAGATGAAAGACTTGTATACTAAAAACTACAAAACATTGCTGACAGAAACTAAATAAGACATAAATAAATGAAAGACATCCCTTGTTCATAGGAAGACATAATATTGCTACAATAATAATATTACCCAAGATGAGCTATAGATTCCATTCGATTCCTATAAAAATCCCAATGGTGTTTTGCAAAAAATAGAAAAATCCAGGAGAAAATTCATATGGAATCTCAAGGGACCCTGAATCGCCAAACCAGTCTTGAAAAGGAAGAGCAAATTCAGAGGACGCCTATTTCCTGATTTCAGAATATACTACAGGAGCACCTGGCTGGCTTAGTCAGTAGAGTATGTAACTCTTCATCTTGGGGTCATGAGTTCAAGCCCCACGTTGAGCATTGAGCTTACTCTTTTTAAATGTACTATAAAGACGGGCGCCTGGGTGGCTCAGTATGTTGAGCACCCGACTTCAGCTCAGGTCATGATCTCATGGTTTGTGGGTTTGAGCTCCCCATCGAGCTCAGTGTTGATAGCTCAGAGCCTGGAGCCTGCTTCGGATTCTGTGTCTCCCTCTCTATCTGCCCCTCCCCGCTTGCACTGTCTCTCTCTGTCTCAAAAATAAATAAAAATGTTTAAAAAATTTTTTTAATATACTACAAAGGTACAGTAATAAAACAGCATGGTACTGGCATAGAACAGTCATAAAGACCAATGGAATAAAATAGAAAGCATAGCAATAAATTCACATATGTGGGAAACTGGTTTTTGGTGAGGGTGCCAAGACCATTCAATGGAGAAAAGACTCTATTCAACAAATGGCTCTGGGACAACTGGATATCCACATGCAAAAGAATGAAGTTTTTAAACATTTTTTAATTAATTTTTTCATGTTTATTTTTGAGAGAGAGAGAAAGAGAGACAGAGCGTAAGTGGGGGAGGGGCGGAGAGAGATGGAAACACAGAATTTGCAGCAGGCTCCAGGCTCAGAGCTGTCAACACAGAGCCCAACGCAGGGCTCGAATCCACAAACCATGAGATCATGACCTGAGCTGAAGTCGATGCTTAACTGATTGAGCCACCCAGGCACCCCTAAACATTTTTTTAACATTTATTTATTTTTGAGAGACAGATTGTGAGTGGGGGAGGGACAGAGAGAGAGGGAGACACAGAATCCAAAGCAGGCTCCAGGCTCTGAGCTGTCAGTGCAGATCCCAATGTGGGGCTCAAACCCATGAACCGTGAGATCATGATCTGAGCCCAAGTTGGACACTTAACTGACTGAGCCACCCAAGTGCCCCCAAAAGAATGAAGTTTGACTCTTACCTTACAACATAATATAAAAATTAACTCAGAATGGATCAAATACTTGAACATAAGAACAAAAACTATAAAACTCTTAGAAGAAAACACAGAAAGCTTCGTGACATTAGATTTGGTAATGATTTCTGGACATGACACCAAAGGTACTAGCAGTAATAATAAATAGAAAGATTGAACTTTATGAAAAGATTAAGAACATTTATGCATCAAAGTACATAATCAACGGTGTAAAAGGTCAGCACATAGAATGAGAGATGATATTTGCAAGTCACATATCTGGCATGGGATTACTATCCAGAATATATAGAGAACTCCTAAAACTCAACAGCAACAAAAACCCAATTCAAAAGTTGGCAAAGGACTTGACAGACATTTTTCCGAAGACAGTATACAAATGGCCAGTGAGCACATGAAGCAATATTCAGCATCGCTAATCAGGAAAATTCAAACCAGAACAACAATGAGATATTACTTTATACCCATTAGAATGGCTACCATAAACAAAATAACAAGTATTGGTGAGGATGTGGAGAAATTGGAACCCTTGGACATTGCTGGTGGGAATGTAAAATGGTGCACTGTTGTAAAAATTAGTATGGCAGTACCTCAAAAAATTAAACTAGAATTATATGAAAAAATTAAATTAGAATTATATGATCCAGCATTTCCATTTCTGCATATATACCCCAAAGAACTGAAGACAGGGCACAAACAATCTGTATACACTCATACTTTTAGCAGTATTATTTACAATAGCCAAAAGGTGGAAGTAAACCACCTGTTCACCAATGGATGAATGGAGAAACAAAACGTGGCATACAATGGAATATTATTCAGCCTTAAAAAGGAAGAAAATTCTGACACGTTATGATAGTGATGAACCTCGAGGACATTATGCTAAGTGAAATAAGCCAAACCCAAAGGGCGAATATCGTGTGATCTCACTGATAAGCGGTACCTAGTGGTAAAATTCACAGATATGGTAGAATAGTGGTTACTAAGGGCAGTGGAGAGGGTAGGGGGGAGGAAGGAATGGAGAGCTATTATTTAATAGGTATAAAGTTTCAGTTTTTCAAGATAAAAAGAGTTCGGGGAAGAGATGATGGTCATAACTGCACAACAAAATGAATGTTCATAGTATCACTCAATTATACACCTACAATGAGTTCAGGTGGTGAATTTATGTGTATTTTACCACAATTTGACAAATTTGAAAAAAAAAAGTAGGCAAAGGATTTGGATATACATTTGTACAAAAAAGATATACCAATGACCGATAAGAACACAAGATGATGCTCAACATCACTAGTTATGAGGGAAATGCAAATCAAACCATAAGATACTATTTCACATCCATTAGGATGGCTATTATCTAAACAAAACAAAACAAAACAGAAAATACCAAGTGTTGGCAAAGATGTAGAGAAATTGGGACTCTTGTGCATTGCTAGTGGGGATATAAAATTTGCAACCACTGTAAAAAATTAGTTTGGTAGTACCTTTAAAAACAAAACCTAAAATTATTGTAGAATCCAGCAATTCCTGGATTCTTCTGGGTATATACCCCAAATAATTTAAATTAGGGACTTCAACACATATTGGCACATCAATTTTTATAGCAGCATTATTCCCAGTAGCCAAAAGGGGGAAACAATCCAAATGTCAATTGGTGGATGAATGAATAAGCAAAATGTGGAATGTACACACAATTGAATATTGTAAACCCATAAAAAGGAATGAAAGTCTGATGCATGCTAAAAAAAAAAAACAGATGAACCTTAAGAACTTGCCACATGAAATAAGCCAGATATAAAAGAATAAATACACAATTCCACTTATCTGATATACCTAGAATAAGCAAGTTTATAGAAACAAAAAGTAGAATAGAGTTGCTAGGGGTTGGGGTAGGGACCGTGGAGAGTTTCTGTTTAGGATGATGAAAAACTTCTGGCAATAAATAGGAGTGATGGTCACACACATAGGGAGGATACTTAAAGCCACTGCATTGTACACTTAAAAATGGTTACAATGGGGGCGCCTGGGTGGCTCAGTCGGTTAAGCGTCCGACTTCAGCTCAGGTCACGATCTCGCGGTCCGTGAGTTCGAGCCCCGCGTCGGGCTCTGGGCTGATGGCTCAGAGCCTGTTTCCGATTCTGTGTCTCCCTCTCTCTCTGCCCCTCCCCCGTTCATGCTCTGTCTCTCTCTGTCCCCAAAATAAATAAATGTTAAAAAAAAAATTTTTTTTTAAATGGTTAAAATGGTAATTTTTTCCATAGTGATAAAATGATATATCTTACCACCATAGAAAATATGAATGGGGAAAGTGTTTCCTTCTCTTCTATTTTTTGGTACAGATTGTGTAAAATTGGTGGTAATTCTTCCCTAAACATTTGGTAGAATACTCAAGTGAAATTATGTGGGCCTGGAGATTTCTTTTTTGGGAGTTTTAAAATTATGACTTCAGGTTCCTTAACTGTGATGGGGCTATTCAAATGATCTATTTCATGTTGAGTAGGCTGTGATAGTTTGGTTTTTCTTTTTGAGGAAGTAATCCATTTTGTCTAAGTGGTCAGGTTCATTTGTATTTATTATCCTTTATTATCCTTCTGATGTCTGCAGAGCCTGTAGGCCTATCCCATTTCACTCCTGATATTGGTCATTTTTATTTTCTTCTTAAAAAAAAAATCAGCCATCATAGAGGTTTGTCAATTTTATTGATCATTTCAGCTCTTTTCTCCACTATTTTTCTGTTTTCACTTCATCAATTTCCACTCATTATTTCTTTCCTTCTGTTTTCTTTGGGTTTTTTTTTTTTTTACTCTTCCCACCCCCCACCCCCCTTTAGATTCTTAAGGTGGGAAGTCAGATTATTGATTTGAGACTTTTACTGTCTTCAAATGTTTGTATTCAGAGTGCTATAAGCTTCCCTCTTAATACTGCTGTAGCTCTGTCCCACAAATTTCAATATGTTGTATTTTCATTTTTATTCAGTTCAATGTGTTTTTTTTTTTAATTTCCCCTGAAACTTCCTCTTTCACTCAATGGATAATTTAGAAAAATGTAGTTTAGTTTATAAGTGTTTGAATCTTCTCCTGTTATCTTTCTGTTAATTGACTTCTAGTTTGATTCCACTGTGGACAGAGAATACATTCTGTATGATTTCAATTCTTTTAAATGTTTGAGCTTGTTTTATGGCCCAGAATATGATTGATCTTGGTATATGTCCCATCAGCACTTGAAAAAAGTGTATATTCTTGTGTTGTTGATTCGAGTGCTCTATCAATATCAATTTGATCCCTTTGACTGATGGCGTTGTTAAGTTATCCTGTATTCTTGCTGATTTTCTATTGAGTTTTTCTATCAATTCTTAAGAGAAGGGTACTGTAGTCTTCTACTGTTGTCAGACTTGTCTATTTCTCCTTTCAGTTCTGTCAATTTTTGCTTCACAAATTTTGTAGCTCTGTTTGGTCCGTACACACTTAGGACTGCTATGTATGTATGATTATTGGTGGATTGATTTTTTTACCATTATATATTGTCCCTTCCTGCCTGTGATAATTTTCTTGCTCTGAAGTCTACTTTATCTGGTATTAATATAGTTACTCTACTGATTTCCTTCATTCCTGTTTATATGAATACATGATGTATCTTTTTTTTCCAGTCTTTAAACCAACCTGTATCTTTGCAGCATGTTTCTTATAGACACATATAGTCGTTATGCTTTCAATACACTCTGCCAATCTGTCTCTCTCTCCTTTTTTTTTTTTTTAAAGAGAGAGAGAGTGCACAAGCAGGGAAGAGGGGCACAGGGGGAGGGGGAGAGAGAGAGAGAGAGAGAGAGAGAGAGAGAGAGGAAGAGAGAGAATCCTAAGCAGGCTCCATGCTCAGCACGAAGTCTGACACCAGGCTTGATCCCATGACCCTGGGATCATGACCTGAGCCGAAATCAAGAGTCGGATGCTTAATCAACTGAGCCACCCAGGCACCCCCCAATCTTTCTCTTAATTGGTATACTTATGCCATTTACATTTAGCATAATTATTGACATGTTAGGGCTTAAGTCCGCCATTTTATTTCTTGTTTTCTGTTCTGTTTTTCATTTCTCTTTTCTTTTTCCTGCATTTTTTAGAATTTCGTTTGATTTACCTATAGTGTTTTTTAAGGTATGTCTTTGTATAGCTTCTGTAGTGGTGGCTCTAGGTATTACATTATATACACATAACCTATCACAGACTACAGGTGTTATCATTTCACTAGTTCAAGTACAGAAACCTCACCTCCTTTACGTCCGTAACCTTTCCCTGTTTATATTGGCTTAAATACTTCCTCTAATACATTTGGAACCACATAAGACTGTATAATTTTTGCATCAATCATCCAACAATTTAGAAAGCTCAAGAAGAGAAATTAAACCTATTACATCTACTCATGATTTTGCATATCATGTCCTTCCTTCTTTCATCATTTCCTTTCTGTTTAGAAAACTTCCCTTGCCATTTTTTTTTTATATGCAAGTTCTCCCAGACAAATTCTCTTAGTTTTTTGGTGGTTGTTGTTTATTTTTCCATCTGAGAATGTCTTGATTTCTTCTTCATTCCTGAGGGGTATTTTCACTGGGTGTGAGTTTCTGAGTTGCCAATTATTTTCTTTCTGCACTGGAGAAATATATGTCACTTCCATCTGGCCTCTATGGTTTCTGATGACAAATTTGCTATCATTATAATTGTTTTCCCCCTATAGTGAAGATCATTTTTCTCTGGCTGCTTCATAGAAGTTTTCTTTTTAGCTTTCAGCAGCTTCATTATGATGCATCTTTTGTTGTTGTTGTTGTTTTGATAGGGAGAGAGAGTATGAGCAGGGGAGAGGGGCAGAGGGAGAGAAAGAGAGAATCCCAAGCAGGCTCTGTACTCAGTGCAGAGCCCAGCACGGGACTTGATCCCATGACACTTGGGATCATGACCTGAGCCGAAATCAAGAGTCAGACGCTCAACCAACTGAGCCACCCAGGCAGCCCAAATGTGATGAGTCTTTAAGTTCTTTTTTTGACTTGACTTTTTTCCCCTCTCCTTCTTGAACTCTGCTGACACAAGTGCTAGTTTTTTTGTTATAGTCCCTTAATTCCCTAAGGCTCTGTTTGTTCTCTTTTCCAGTCTATTTTATTTCTGATGTTGAGACTGGGAAATTCCTATTGTTCTATTTTCTAGTTCATTAGTTCTTTTTTTCTGTAGGTACCCTGAATTCTGCTTTTGAGCCTATCTACTAAGCTATTTTGTTTCAGTTACTACCTTTCTCAGTTCTAAAATTCCCATTTGGTTCCTCTTTATATCTTCTGTTTCTTTGCTGAACCCTTTTATTAATTCTTTGCTGAGACTTTCCTTTTTTTTTTTTCAAAAATTTTTAATGTTTATTATTTTTTTTAATGTTTGTTTTTGAGAGAGAGAGAGAGAGCAAACAGGGGAGGGACAGAGAGAGGGAGACACAGAATCTGAACCAGGCTCCAGGCTCCTTGCTGTCAGCACAGAGCCCAATGTGGGGCTTGACCACACAGTGAGATCATGACCTGAGTCAAAGTCAGACGCTTAACCAAAAGGTCACCGAGGCGCCCCAAGATTTTCCATTTTTAAAATCTTTTCAAGCATGTTTGTAATTGCTCATTGAAGCATTTTTACAGTGGCTGCTCTAAAATCTTTGTCAGATAATTCTAACATCTCTATCATCTCAGTATTGTCATCTATTGATTGTCTTTCATTCATTTGGTTTGAGGTCTTCCTAGATTCTTGGTATGACATGTAATTTTCAATCGAACCCTAGACATTTCTGTATCGTTATGAGGCTCCGGATCTTAGTTAAGCCTCTTTTAACTGGGTTCTTCTATTTTTAACTCCATTCTGACAGGGGAAAGGAAAGGTGCTGCCTCATTACTGCCTTGTTATTGCCACATAGAATCGACCTCCCCTAGTCTGCTCGCTGAGCCTCTGTTGACACCCAAGCAGAGACACATCAGGAGAGGCTCCCCATGTGGTCTCCACTGACACTGCAGGAAGCTCTCATGGAGGCCAATGGGGATGAAAGTCTTCGCTCTTTACCTGACCTTCTCTGACACCACTTCAGCACTTTACTACGGTTTTAGAAAGGTGAGAATCTAGGGGGCGCCTGGGTGGCTTAGTCGGTTAAGCATCTGACTCTTGATCTCAGCTCGGGTCACGATCTCATGGTTCCTGAGTTCAAGCCCCGCATGGCGCTCTGCGCTGACAGTGTGGAACCTCCTTGGGATTCTGTCTCTCCTTCTCTCTGCCCCTCACCTGCTTGTGCTTGCTCTCTTTCTCAAAATAAATAAACAAACCTGAAAGGAAGGAAGGAAGAAAGAAAGAAAGAAAGAAAGAAAGAAAGAAAGAAAGAAAGAAAGATGGGAATCTAGTACCCCACTCAGCCTTTGCTGACATGGGTGGGGTTAGGGGCCATTATTTTCTGTGGTGTTGACTAAAGGAGAGTAATGATTATCTAAAAGTTTTCTATCTTGCTGGACTGCCCCTTTACTGATCCTTTGCCTAGACAGAGCAGGCTTTTGTTGTTGTTTTGTTTTGTTTTGTTTTGTTTGTCTGTACCATTGGCATTTCCAGGTTGTTGACTTTCAGTTCCAAGTCTGCAAAAATGAGGCAAAAGAAAACCCAAGGAACTTATCATCATGTCTTTCCTCAGGTCCCAAAGTCCCTAGCTAGTCTGACTTCTTTCTATCTTTCAGAACCTTCTTAGAGTTGTTTTATTTATAATGTCAGTTGTTTCCAGTTGCACTTAGTGGGAGGAACAGGGGGGAAAAAGTATGTCCACTTGATCTTCCCAGAAACAGAAATCCTCTTTAGTGAACTTTAACCAATTCCCTCTATGGGAGTTTGAGCTGTGTTCCTATGTTCCCATCTACTGACTAAAGGCCCACTTCAGGCAACTCACCTGCTACTGGGCTAAATTTGAGTATTGTCATTTTCTGGAACCTAAATAAAATATTAGTCCACATACTCTAGCAACACATTAAAAGAATATCTTTTGTTCAAGAAGGGTCAATTCTAAGAGTACAGGGATGGTTTGATACCACCAAATCCAATGATATGACTGTACTAATAGATTGAAGGAGAAAATCCATGTGATCATTCCATGAATGCAAAAATATGCAATTGACAGACTTCAACATTCTTTCTCTAAAAATTTCCTAGTAAAATAGAAATTAATAAATACTCTCTTTAAACTATTAAAAAACAACAGTCAAATGTATAATTGCACCAAAAAAGGATAAAATGCCTAGGAATAAATTTAACCAACGAGGTAAAAGACCTATACCTATAAGACATTAGTTAAAGGAATTGAAGATGTCAACAACAAATGGAAAGATATACCATGCTCATGAATTGGAAGAGTTTATACTGTTAACACTTGGGTTCATACAACCCAAAACAATCTACAGATTCAATGCAGCCCCTATCAAAATACCAGTAGCAATTGGTAGAACTAGAACAAATAATCCTAAAATTTGTATGGAACTACAAAAGACCTCAAATAGTCAAAGCCAACTTTGAGAAAGAAGAAAAAAGCTAGAGGTGTCACAATCCCAGATTTTAAGATATATTACAAACTATATTCATCAAAACAGTATGGTACTGACACAAAAATAGACGCATAGATCAATGGAACAGACAGAGATCCCCAAAACAGACCCACACTTATATAGTCAACTAATCCATGACAAAGGTGAAAAGAATATACAATGGGGAATGACAGTCTTTGCAGTAAATGGTGTTGGGAAAACTGGACAGCTACATGCAAAAGAATTAAACCGGACCACTCTCTTATACCATATAAGAAAATAAAGTAAAAATGGATTAAAGACCTAAATGCGAGTCTTGAAATCATAAAACTCCTAAAAGAAAACATAGGTAATCTCTTACAGTAATCTCTTGGACATTGGCCTTAGCAAAATATTTATGGATATGTCTCCTCAGGCAAGGGAAACAAAAGTAAAAAAAAAACTACTGGGACTACACTACAATGAAAAGCTTTTGCACAGCAAAGGAAATCATCAACAAAATAAAAAGTCAACCTACTGAAAGGGAAAAGATATTTGTACATGATATATCCATAAGGGGTTAATATCCAAAATATATAAAGAATTTATACACTCAATACCAAAAAAAAAAAATCAGATTAGAAAATGGGCAGAGGACGTGAATACACATTTTCCCAAAGAAGACATGCAGATGGTCAACAGGCATGTGAAAGATGCTCAACATCACTAATCATCAGGGAGATGCAAATCAAAACCACAATGAGATGTCACCTCACACCTGTCAGAATGGCTACTATCAAAAACACAAGAAACAACATGTGTTGGAGAGGTTGTGGCAAAAAGGGAACCCTTGTGCATTGTTGGTGGGAATATAAATTGGTGTGGCCACTATGGAAAACAGTATGAAGGTTCCTTAAAAAATTAAAAACAGAACTACCATTTGATCGCATAATCACACTACTGGGTATTTACCCAAAGAATATAAAAACGCTAATTCGAAGGGATATATGCATGCCTATGTTTATGACAGCTTTATTTACAATAGCCAAATTACGGAAGCAGCCCAAGTGTCTATCCATAGCTGAATAAAGAAGTGATATCTATATATATAGATATAGATATAGATATAGATATAGATATAGATATAGATATATGTGTGTGTGTGTGTGTGTGTAAGTGTGTGTGTAAACTGGACAGCTACATGCAATAATACATATATTACTATATATATATAATGGAATATTAGCCACAAAAAAGAATGAAATCTTGCCATTTGCAACAACATGGATGGATCTAGAGAGTATTATGCTAAGTGAAATAATTCATGCAGAGAAAGACAGATACCTTATGCTTTCACTGATATGGGGAATCTAAAAGGCAAAATAAACAAGCAAAAAACAGACTCTTAACTATAGAGAAGAAACTGGTGGTTGCCAGAAGGGAGGCTTGTGGCAGAAAGGGTGAAATAGATTAAGAGGTATAAACAAGCAAACAAATGTCTCCAAGTCAGCATCACACTTTATAGTGAAACATGAGAATCTTTTCCATTAAAATTCGGTTGTCCATAATCGCCTCTATCATTTAACCTGGGAATACTAGCCAATGAAGTAGACATAAACAGGATACAAGTAGCAATTTCTAACAAAACTATATTCTTATTTCCATGTCCTTCTACCACATTGTTTTTCCTTGAAGTTGACACTAACAATAGGATTACTTAGTCCATTTCAAGCCTCAACAGTTTTTCTGGCTTTCTTTCCTTTCCCCTTTCAGCATTCAACTGACAGGAGTTACCATCAGAATCATTTCTTACATACTTTGTATTCTTAATACTGTGATAACAGTAGGTCCTCAGTGAATATTTTCAGATTAAGAATCCAGGGGTGTCTGGGTGGTTCAATTGGTTAAGCTTCCAACTTTGGCACAAGTCATGATCTCACGGTTCGTGGGTTTGAGCCCCACATCAAGCTGTATGCAAACACCTCAGAGCCTGGAGCTGGCTTCAGTCTCTGTGTCTCCTCTCTGTGCCCCTCCCCCACTTGTGTGTACACGTGCTCTCTCTCTCTCTCTCTCTCTCTCAAAAATAAATAAATGTTGGGGCGCCTGGGTGGCGCAGTCGGTTAAGCGTCCGACTTCAGCCAGGTCACGATCTCGCGGTCCGTGAGTTCGAGCCCCGCGTCAGGCTCTGGGCTGATGGCTCAGAGCCTGGAGCCTGTTTCCCTTTCTGTGTCTCCCTCTCTCTCTGCCCCTCCCCCGTCCATGCTCTGTCTCTCTCTGTCCCAAAAATAAATAAACGTTGAAAAAAAAATTTTAAAATAAATAAATAAATAAATAAATAAATAAATATTGAAAAAATTTTTAATATTAAAAATTAAGTTAATATGTATATGTAACTAAATATACCCTTGCAAGGTAAAACAGTAATTTTGTCTTCCTAAAGTTTGTTCAGAACCTAATACTTTGTGACTATATGGAACAAGTACTTGACTTCTCAGTTTTCATGATGAGATCAAAATAGCATATCCTAGAATGCTCAATATTTCTTAACTGGAATTTGGTTAAATCATAATTGTTTTTATACCTAATACCTTCAGTTGAAAATCCTCTACATGCTCTAAAATATTGACAAAATTTGATGAGGCATACACAATCAAAACGCAGCTAGAAGAACCTGAAAATTCACATCAGTACTCAACTCTGAATTCACTTTAGGGTTGTCACTCTCACTTTTAACTGGCCACACAGCTATTTACGTGGAAAGAGAATATACACTTGCCCTGTCACTCACTCCTATGGTTTCTAAATTTCGCTGAAAATCGTATACCATAGGTGAACCAAGAGATTCATTTTCTACATTGGAGTACTTCAATTAATTTGTCCTTCTCCACAGGAGATCGGCAGCGTAGCCCCATTTACTTGTGACAATGGATCATTAGGTAAGTTCGACAACTGATCTGAGATCCCTTGACCAAAATCAAATATGAAAAAAAAAGAGAGACAAAATATCAAGTTTAATGTTTACCTCTGTTCCTGACGTTTCACCCCTGATGACATCCATCTGTCTCTTAAATAGTTCTAATACAGCCTTGTAGACCAGTTCATACTGTTCCTGCAGAGCATCACAAACCGGAACAAGGGAAAACAAACAAAAACTTGGTGAAATACAGAACCAGAGTTTGGGAGTATGCACATCAGTCAAATCTTAGTGTAGCAGATCTGAAGATCATTAACAGTAGTTTAATTGTAGTGCCCTTATGTTTGTGTGGCCCATTTCAGATTGCAAAGCGCTTTTAGGCTGCTAAATGCAGCTAAATATTTGATCGTCTACCTCTAAATATACAAGGAAGGGCCTTCCAGCATGTTTTATGTTCTACTCCACCTTCTCACTTATCTTTCTCTCCACCATCATCCCTCCAGTTCTATTTTCCTTGCTTACATTTTAAAAGTTGTATTGGATCCTGGATGCATTTTTTTTTTTTTTGTCAGTTACCTTCATCTTTTCCAGAAAAAGTTAGATAGAATTGTGGTTGATGGGTAGATAGATGGCTTCAATATGTATTCTCAAACTTGACCCTCACAATTGATCTGTAAAGTCGGTAGCCTGTTATTCCTGTTCACACTGTGCAAGGTCATTCAGAAGTAAGGTCCAGACTTGAATTAGAACTTGAATCTTCTGACTCTTAGTTAATGCACTTGGATCAAGCTGCTGAAACGGTCTCCTAGCAGAGATACTGAAGCGACGGAGAGCACTGAAGGGTTTGGAAATTTGTGCTTGTAAAAGGATTTCACCATAGAAAATGAGACCACCACAATTACAAGGTTTGTGGGGAGTTTTCTGCCGCCATACTTGATCAAGCACTTGATTTTGTATCTACTTTTCATCTGAAAGAGCCTAAACAGGGTTTCCCCTGACACTTTACACAACTCTATACAAATAAAGCACAACCTTTGCCAATTACAATTTTAGCAGGAGAACAATAGAGTCTATCACCCAACACATCCATTGGTACACTCTTCTATTTTTTTAAGAAGAGAGAAAAATCAGACAGGAAGCACCCAGCTGGTTACAGTGGTTATTTCCTGGTTAGCGTGGTGTCAGAAAAAGCAGCTACAACTGGTAAGGTATTTGTTCAGGTAGTTGCTGATAGTGCCAGCATGGGAAGGCTAACTTAAAATCGTTTCGGCTGTCTTCCGACTGTTACAAGTAGGCCTGAAATGAACTTTCTCTGAAATGGGGTATGGTTGTATTTCTTGATGCAGTTTCACAGTGTGATATTAGACAACTAGGATGCAACCTCCTGGAATCTTTATACATTTACAGGGATCAGCCTTCTTTGAAGTCTGGTAGCACTAAACCAGCCAATGCTTACATTTCACAGAAACTTTTTCCCTTACAAGCTGAATATAGAAACACCTACAGTCAACACATGAAAAAAAAAAAAGTTTTTTTCCACTAGCTATTAGTGGAAAACCTGTGTGGGCCAAACAGAAGGCTTATATTATAATAGCTCTTCATTTTTTCCCTCCCATTCACAAATGCTAGATGAAAATATCTAAACTGTTGCTGTCAATTATTTTACCTCCAAATCTACGTGCAAGTTCACTCTGTAAGTGCTTTAAACACTTGAAGGTCTTGCTATTTAAGCAGCAAAAATTAGTTGTAACAAATTGTGTGAAAGTGTCTGTTGCTTAATAAATATCAGTAAACACTTGGTGAATAAGGAATGAGGAATGCCAAACTCCATCTTAAAGGTGGAGACCATTTATTTAGAAATGTGGGTAAAACGATTGGCGTGGAAATCTGGGTGAAATTAACATCGTAGAGAGTGAGAGATCTGTGCTGGGAATGTTTCATCGAGGAGGCGGAGCTTGAGTGGGAGAGGAGAGGACAAAACCGAGGAAGAGCATCTGAATGGAATGAAGGGGCATGAGTAATTTGGGGTGGATTAAAATATCGTGATACATATATACATATGTACACACATACATATATATACATATAATGTATTGTGATGCATATAATATTGTGATCATATACATGTGATCCGTATATATGTGATCCGTATATATAATACATGTATCTTGTGATACATATATAATCATATGTATAGTATGATTGTAATTATGTTTTTTAAGTTTGCACACAATAAGGATCAGGAGAGACTATAGAACAATAATAATCGTGGCTACCTCTAGGTGATAGGATTATGGTTGATTTTATTTTTATTTTCAATTAAATCAAAAAATGAGTATATAAAATGCATTCCCCAGATTCTGTTACCACTTCCTGAAGTAGAAATTACAAGTCTCTGATTTTCTCGGGTTTCAGAAATGAATCACTACTACAAACCAGCAAGTTAACCTGACCCAGGTATTATATCTTGAGTACATCAAAGAGCTTGTTGAATTTTTTCAACATCCTTTGTAAGAAACATAAAATTACTGAGTTTCTTCATATTTTTTGCACAGACAGTAGAATACAAGGAATGAGAGGAATGTGACCCAAGCCAGGGATGTAGGAAAAATATTGATATATTCAGAGTTTGAGGAAATGCAAATGGACTCATGCACTTAGTAGTAAATTGGTGTTATAGCTAAAAATCAGCTATTTGGGGATGCCTTACTATGAAACCGAGAGAGGTAGGAAGACCCAGACACATGTTACCATCCATTCACAATAGTTGCATACCTGAGTTTGAACAAATGAAGGCCTTTGTGTTCGCATTTCCTGGATCAAACTAAAAATACTGAAGTTCTCAGGAATGATCTATCAAATAAAGAGAAACAATATCTTATTCCTTTGTTCCTAGCTTTGCTAATAAATTATTTCTCACGGTCTTGTTACCCCCATGGCATCTGTTGTCCTAACACAAGATCATATCAGAAAAAGAATGCGTCTTTAAAATGAATGAGATTTCTCTTCACTTGTGTCATGATTTAGAGCCTGGTGTTTTCCCCAGAAAAGACTGAAGAAACTCTTGAGAATGATTTCACATGGGGTGACCAGATGTCTGAAGTTAAACATATAATGAAGGTGGAGCCTGGGTAGGTGAGCAAATATGAGAATTTTATGAAATAAAAGAAGTTGGCAGATAGGTTTAAAGCCCATATTTCACACTTCTCACTTCCTATTATTAGACTTTAAGAAAATGATTTCTAGGGGCACCTAGGTGGCTCAGTCCATTAGGCACTGACTTCAGCTCAGGTCATGATCTCACAGTTTGTGAGTTCGAGCCCCGCGTCGGGCTCTGTGCTGACAGGGCCTGGAGCCTGCTTAGGATTCTGTGTCTCCCTCTCTCTGCCCCTCCTCCACATGTTCTCTCTCTCTCTTTCAAAAATAAAACATTTAAAAAAATTTTTTTAAATGATTTATAGATTGGAACACAAGGCTTGATTGGGGTAGATTGAGTCCATCCATTACAGCCATTTGGATAAAGGAAGAGTACCTGTGTAATTTGGGGCTGTGATTCTCAAACGCTTCAGAAGCATCAGAAGCACCTGGAGAGCTTGCTGGGCCCCCACCTCCAGTTTCTGCTTCCGTTCACCCAAGGTAGGGCCCAAGATTTTGCATTTCTAACAAGTTCTCAGGTGATGGCTGATGCTGCTTCTCTGGGAACCACACTTCGAGGACCACCAACTTAGGGACTGAATTAATCATCTGACAAAGTGAGTCTACAAGTGAATATTCTAGACAATAGGAGTCATGGAAATAGGTGTTTGGAAGAACCAAACAATTCCTAAGTCTGCATGTAACAGGGTAGGCAAACAGGAAGCGCCTGCGGAGAGAAACTCACCCCGTCTTTTAGCAACATCCAGGTATAATCGATAGCGCAGATAACACCAGTCCTCCCACAACCGGCACTGAAAGGAAAGATCACAGTGGCACATACAGTTGCAGAGACTGGATTGTTGACAGTAGCTGGGAAATTTCACCAGCATATTGAGGAAGAAGTAACCGAGAGGCAACAAAACGTTCTAAACCCCCCATTTCCCAGAGCACGTCTCTTGGTTGCCACATGCACACACTGAGCCTCGGGACAGATCCTCGGCCACTTCTCACCCGCAAGGGTGTCTGGAGCGGCACTGTTCTCGAGTAACTTGTCAGAAAATACTACTTTAATGCTCAGGTTGACTGTATTATGGTCTGTTTCTGCTACTGACCTTTCTCTTCCTATCACTTTCATGTCTCAGCTTCATTCCTTTCTAATCAACTGGAGAAAGTGAGACTAGTATCAAGAGCCTATATGCTACATGCCTGTACCAGCATAAATTCCAACAGTCAGTCTTCCTTCAGTTTCAGCAGGAGTCCTGGCCAGGCTATGACATTTGGTTGGTTTTGGGTAAAAAGTTCAAAGAACAGCATCATACCTGCAATGAATGCACACGGGAACATGGTCATCCTCTTGGTAAGAACGCATATCCCAGATGAGCTCAAGAATAGGGTCTATGGATGAAGGCACATCATGGTCTGGCCAATTCCTGTAATGAAACTGGTAGAGAGTTCGAGTTTCCTATAAAAAAAAAATAGCCAGAATAAAAGGAGGGTTCAGCGTTAGGACCCCACCTCATTCTAGCACAAGATTACTCTGACCTCCTAAGTAGCATCTCTGTCCTGTTGGCAATTTATGCTGCTTCCTTTCCTATAGGCCTCTGGTGCCCACATGCCTTCTGAGAACAATTAAAAGTGATTTCAGGTCACTGACTATAGGTCTGTCCCTATCTGCCCCACTCACACACAAGAGGAGATAGATATTACGACTGGTGTATTTCAGGTGGGTCACAGGCATGCTGGTATATTAAACCCCTTTGCCTTAGAGAGACTGGGCAGCGTGAGCTCTCAATTCCCAGTCTCTACTCACTGCACAGCGTCTATTCATCCTACAGATATTATCATTTTATATGTGTGCCATTGTGTGTAATAGATTGGGGAGCAGAGATTACACCAAAGGTCTCTTTTGCATATACATCAAAGGCCCAACTACTCCCCATTGTCTTATGCCCAGCCTGAGACACATACGTATGTTTTTATTTATTTATTTATTTATTTATTTATTTATTTAAATGTTTATTTTATTTTTGAGAGAGACAGACAGAACATGAGCAGGAGAGGGGCAGAAAGAGAGGGAGACACAGAATCCAAAGCAGGCTCCAGGCTCTGAGCTGTCAGCACAGAGCCCGATGTGGGGCTTGAACCCATGAACCATGAGATCATGACCCTGGCCGAAGTCGGATGTTCAACCGACTAAGCCACCCAGGCACCCCTCGTATGTTTTTTTTTAATTTATTTATTATTTTTTTTTAGTGATTATTTATTTTTGAGAGATAGAGAGAGACAGAGCATGAGCAGGGGAAGGGCAGAGAGAGAGGGGGACACAGAATCCAAAGCAGGCTTCAGGCTCTGAGCTGTCAGCACAGAGACCCATTTGGGGCTTGAATACACCAGCTGTGAGATCATGACCTGAGGCAAAGTCAGAAGCTTAACCCACTGAGCCACCCCAAGCGCCCCACATACATGTTTTTACCTCTGTCTCTGTAGGCTCTTGAGTTTACCACTCCTGTTCTATACTTACACTATTGAACTTGGCTTTTAGAGTCCTGATTATGTAATCAGATTTTCTATTTTCAGCTTCCTGAGAAGTAAATTAAGATAGTAGTTACTTCAAAGACTAATATTCAAAAACTAGTCTCTATAAAGTAGATCCTGGAGCATTTGCTCAGCCGCAATGGAAGCAGCCATCATACTTACACAGGATATGGAGAAAGGACCAACTTGCAGTTGTAGCTCTCCTGGCTCAGTCCAGTAGCGCTCACACTTTTTCTGTTACACAAAACAGAATGTAATGATTTCCCTCCATATATTCTAGTCTCTCCTAGGTAACAAAACCCACTCTCAATGAGGGAGACACAGGTTCTGTGTCCTTCACCTTATGCTAGCAATGTCCTACCCCCTTGGGCTTCACCCCCAACATCATGGTGGTCTGGAATCTCCAAGGACAGGGAAAACACTAAAGGATATATAAATTACAGACTTCCTAGAAGTCTGAAAAAGTAGAAATAGGGATCTGGCATTTTCAGCACAGTAGTCCCCCCCTCGTTCACAGCTTTGCTTTCCATGGTTACAGTTACCAGTTTCAGCCTTTCGGGTACCTACCGTCTGGGACGTATTGTTGGCAATACTAAGTATTGTAGTAGCCTAACCCTACATCACAAACACCTACATCATTTCCTTTGTGTCAGCATCTGATCGTCTCACATCATCATCAGAAGAAGCGTGAGTACAGTACAATAAGATATTTTGAGAAAGAAAGAGACCACATTCACAGAACTTATAGTATATTGCTTCAATTGTCCTATTTTATTATTGTTGTTGTTAATCTCCTAACATGCCTAGTTTACAAGTTAAACTTCACCATAGGTATGTACGTATAGGCAAAAATATGGTGCGTGTACAGTTCGTTACTGTTGTTGGTGTCAGGCATTCACCGGGGGTCTTGGAGCACATCCCACGCGAATAAGGAGGGGACTGCTCTATTTCGAAAGGATTAACAGAAATCACCTCTACTAAAACAAAGCTGCACGAGCGAAGTGAAACCCCAAATTCCTTGGTTTTTTTTTTAAATTTTTTTTTCAACGTTTATTTATTTTTTTGGAACAGAGAGAGACAGAGCATGAACGGGGGAGGGGCAGAGAGAGAGGGAGACACAGAATCGGAAACAGGCTCCAGGCTCCGAGCCATCAGCCCAGAGCCCGACGCGGGGCTCCAACTCACGGACCGCGAGATCGTGACCTGGCTGAAATCGGACGCTTAACCGACTGCGCCACCTAGGCGCCGCCCAAATTCCTTGGTTTTAACTGAACTGTGAATGTCAACAGTAGGTAAGATAGGTGCTCTCCAATGGAAACAAGATGTGAGCTACACACTCAATTTTAAGTTTTCTAATAGCCACGTTCAAAATCAAATGAAATTGATTTTAATAATATATCTTAGCCCGATCAAAACACATGTAATCTGGATAAAACAGATATTAGATATTTGACATTTCTTATCTCAGTCTTCAGACCCCGGTGTGCATTTTATATTTACAGTATATCTCAATTAATCCACTAAATTTTCATCGGAACATTTAATTTCCATTTAGAGTTCATAAAATTTATAGGTGAAAAAGATTCACGTACCTAAGTTGTTCAAATCATGCTTAAAGTTCTCCAATCACTGAATTGGAACACTGAGTTTTTAAATTTAAACTCATTAAAATAATAAAATAAGTTAAATTAAATTAAATAGTTCCTTGGGTACGTTAGCTATGTTTCAACTGCTCAATAGCCACATGCAGCTAGTGGATGTCATGTTGTTGGACAGCACAGGGTTAGAAGTGCTGACTGCCATTTAAGATGCTTGATTAATAAAAATGGGAAGATGAATTGTTACTTTAAAAGCATACCTTCTTTTTACTTAAAAATATAGAGCCTGGTCAAATGGACAAAAGGAGTTCTTAGAGGTAAATAAAAAATACTTGAGAGTCATTTGGCATTCCCAAACTGAAAGCTAGCAAGATGAGAATAATTTTTTTTAAATGTTTATTTATTTTTGAGAGAGAGAGAGACAGAGTGCAAGCGAGGGAGGGGCGGAGAGAGAGGGAGACACAGAATCTGAAGCAGGTTCCAGGCTCTGAGCTGTCAGCACAGAGCCTGACTCAGGGCTCAAACTCACGGACCGTGAGATCATGACCTGAGCCGAAGTTGGACACTTAACTGACTGAGCCACGGAGGCATCCCAGAATAATTTTTACGTAGGCACACTTAAGGCAAGTTCTGCAACCAAGTTTCCCCCTTCTCTTTCCTTTAACTCACCTTCCCCATCTCAAACTCCATGCACGCCATAACAATGATCTGAGGGGATGAAATAAATAGAAACCTGAGCGTTGATACAGTTAGAAAAAGCAGTTAACACACGGGTCCCAGAGTCATTGTTTTTTCTGTTTTTTTTTTCTTGTTATTGAACAAAAAAGAAAACAGAAACCTTGATAAATTTTAAAATATTGCTCCTACCCTTCTTTCTGTCCTTACTTCCCTTTTCTCTATTCAAATCGGTAAATTCTTGTTAACAAATGAGCCTGTCAAGATGAGAACTTTCATTTCCTTGAGTAAAGGTGACTTTGTGATTTTGACAAAAATGTGCCTGAACACTGAAATTCTAGCGACTGACCCAAAAAGGCACTGATTTTAATACAAAGGAAACCTCAGTCACATACCCTGATACCCTCCTCCCTCCATCTCTAAAAACTAGAGAATATAGTAACAAAAGCATTTCTGCCCTTACCAGGACACTGTATTCCCAAATCATCCTCCAGAAGTCCAGGAGAGTTGTAGACAAAGGTCCCTGGGTGGCTATATAAGCTTTGGGTCCATAAACTCCCTAAAGGGGAACAGAAATTATATGGGATGACTACAGATAATATCCTTTTCTTCTTGTTTAGAATCCCCTCCACCTCTTTCTTAGGTACCTAAAGAAATATGGTCTAGTATCCCGACCCCTTTTAAGGTACCTAGAAAACTATAGAATATGGGGTGTACCTTAATGAAGTTGGCATTGATGTAGTTGGAATCTTCATCTGAGGTTATCAGAGACAGCTCTACTAAGCTATGATCATCTATAATACAAAAGATGGACATATTAGAACTAAAAGGACTTAGTCAGAGGACTTACCATAAGTCAGAAACTAGCACTGTGAATAGTGGCTGTGCAAAAGTGTTTGATGAGTGAGTGAGTGAGTGAATGTTCTTTTGTGGTTGTATATAGTACAAACTCATGTGTCAAAGCATTGTACCAGGATTGGGAACAGCAGGCAATGGGTAAAAATAGGAATGACTGGATTTGGGAGAAGATACAAATTTATAGGGAGAAACAAAAACTTACAGGGCAAGATATCCTTGTATCTGTTTTTCTTGATATTCTTGGGTCTCTCAGCCACAGTTGTAGGATAGGTTTTGTCTGCCTTGTACTTAGTGGATTGTCTTTTCAGCCACTGTAATAAAATTCCAAAAATTAAATCTTCCTAGAGAAAAGAGGTAAGAAGCTCTCTCTGTAGAGACCTTTCCTTCTCTTTTGCCCAAACAGTCCGCTTTTGCCCTTGTAGCATCTTCTAGAACTACCTCCAATTCAGGACAGAGCCCCTGAGCATAAGGTCAGCAGACTTCAGTTTGGAGAAGTGAAAAGATCACACTTAACTGCAGCTGAGCCACAAATAGCTAAAACCTAGAGGTGAAACTAGTGAATATTTTAAAAGCCAATGTCTTTTTGAAAACAAACTATATGCTCCACACAAACGTCAAACATTAAAAGTTTACTTTCTCTATGGCTACTACAGGGCTATTTTAAGTAGAAATGGAGCTTAAGCCAAATAAAATCTCTCTATATATAGCAAAATTTCAAAAGTTTCAGTCCCAGAAGCAGTCTTTTTTTTTTTTTTTTATATGACCCAAACTGCAAGCTGACCCCTCAAACAAACAACAATCTTACAACAACTGTGAGATCATGAGCTGAGCTGAAATCAAGAGTCGGACGCTTAACTGACTGAGCCACCCAGGCACCCTGAGTGGAAATCTTTTATAGTCTCCCATGTGCCTGTGGCATGTCCTTAGTTAAATTCACAGTCATGAGATCAAGCCCTGCAGAGCCCTCCACACCCAGCGGGGAGCCTGCTTAAGATTCTCTCCCTCTCCTTCTGCCCCTCCACCCCACACGTGCAAGCTCTCAAAAAAAAAAAATTTTTTTTTTAAATTTCCACTCAAGTTACACCAACTTTTTCAGCTGTCTCTGCTCTTATCCACTAAAGAATGCTCACTTTTGGGGCGCCTGGGTGGCGCAGTCGGTTGAGCATCCGACTTCAGCTCAGGTCACGATCTTGCGGTCCATGAGTTCGAGCCCCGTGTCAGGCTCTGGGCTGATGGCTCAGAGCCTGGACCCTGCTTCCGATTCTGTGTCTCCTTCTCTCTCTGCCCCTCCCCCCTTCATGCTCTGTCTCTCTCTCTGTCTCAAAAATAAATAAACGTTAAAAAAAAAAAAATTAAAAAAAAGAATGCTCACTTTCAGGCTGCCACTGATTCCAGAGCTGCTGAAAAGATGTCAAGTCCCAGAACTGCTCCTTTTCGAAATCTCCAGAACTGAGCCTGTGCATCCACAGGGCCTGTTACACTGTTTCTACTTGTTTGTTTTGTTTTGCCTGCTTGTGGAATGTTTTCTAGGGAGAATGCTATAAGCAAAAAGCCCTTTTCTTGGTAAGATGCGCCTCTGTTAATTTGGTGAAATGTCACAGATAAAGATTGTTTGTGTGAGACATTGTGTATTTGCGTGCACACATGCGCACGTGCGTTCATCAGCCTGTGCCAGTTTCTCTCCTTTGAGTGCCGCCTTCAACAATGGAACAGGATGACTTTTTCTTCCCACTCGTTCCTCCTCCGGTGGTCATCCTGCTGGATGACTTAAGGAGACCATGCTGTTTTAGCAAAACATCACATAGGAAATGCCTATGGAATGGCTAATTTGGTAAGTGTGAAAGTTGGGTTTTGTCATTGTTGTTTGTTTGTTTTTTGTTTCGTTTTGTTTTTAGATATCTTACCTTGAGCTCAGATCACTGTGAAGGCCTTTTTTAATTCTCCTACTCTCCCTACCAGACCCAGGGGCTCAAAACCCCCAACAGAGAACAAAACAGAGCGGAAGTAGGATGGAAGAACTGATCCACCTCACCAGAAAAGGAGGATCCTTGAGAGTAGACAGCAAAAGGGTATAAAAGAGAAAGTATGGCCATGGGGGTGGGTTGGAGTTGAGGGAGAAAGGGTTGGTCAAAGGCAGAAGGCATTTCTCTGCCAACCGCAACGCTGGGATATGCATTCACAGTACTAACAAGAGAAATCGGGGGAATGTTGCTGAGAGAACAAGAAACAGGGCCAGCATCCCTCCTGGGCCCTGATTGGTTGAAACACATGACCAACCAGATTCTGTGTAAGCTTGATAAGCTTACAGTAAGTGCATTTGGTTTATGGTCTATACTATCCTTTTCCTTTCAAGACAGGAAAACTGAGGTCCTGGCCGTAAAAGTAGAAATCAGGACAGAGCCATTTTCAGGTACTTCTCATCGACTAGTAAGTTAATTACTAATAAATGGATTAGGGTCACTCCCAAAAGAGAACAGAAAGAAAAAGAAAAAGAAAGCACAAGACCAGAATATCTTTGCCTTGGAGGACTTCCTCATGGTATAGAAGACATAGCATAAGTTACATTTCAGAGCCGGATAAATCAAATCTGCCCCCCCCCCACCCCCCGCTGTGCTAGATGAGAGAGGGGGAATCAGGTTGGGCTGTCTCTCAAGGTAGTTCCCCAATGCCTACAACTACAAGTCAGTATGATCTATTCCAAGCCTCCAATCCACTCCAGTTCGCCAGCCAAACATGTGGGGATTTGGCTGCTGTCCAATAGTCAAGTAAGTGAGCAGGTAGATAAGCAATAGCCAAAGTGGGGTGAGTAAACCAAGGAGATCAACTTTAGATACTTAAAATGTGAGGCTATGACAAAAAGTGTGATTAAAAAAAATCCTGGGAATAACTGAAAATGTGGAGTGAGAGGCTGGGTATAGAGTTGAGAGAAATTAGAAGTGATGCAATATATTTATTCTGGTGGTAGTGATGTGGGAAACAAAGACAGAAGGAAATGGTGAATAAAATTAAATTTCCTTATTACCAGCAGCCCATGGACAAATACTTGAGGCGGGCACAGTGGAACATTTCTCTAGAAGCCTCCTACCGTCTTAATGTGCATGCTTTGCTAGAGGGAGAAACAATCTTAACCTGACAACACCAAAGCCTCCGGGATCCTAGCAGATGAAAACACCTTTGGAAACTTCCCCTTGCCTTTACCTCCCCCAACTCCCAAGTATATAATCAGTCACTCCTCACAATCCCTGGGTAGCTCTTTCTGTCCACAGGCCCTGTCCCCATGCTTTAATAAAATCACTTTTTTGCACCAAAGACATCTCAAGAATTCTTTCTTGGTCATCGGCTCTGGACCCCTACCACCACTCCAAAACCACATCAGTAGTAGCAAAAAAAAAAAAAAAAAAATCAACTTAATGTGCACAAAAGTGAAAAAATGCTGATAAGTGTGTTCAAGGGATAGGCTGTTTCACATGAATCATTTTGATGAGGGAGCAGGGGGCGGGCTGAGGACAAAGTGCAAACTAGTGCACCCCCCCCCCCCCCCAGGTGGAACGTGTGTGATATTCCTCAGGCATTCCTGGCTGCCCAAGGACAAAGGAAAGGAAAGACAAATGGCCAACTGATATAGGTCCCAGTCATACAGGACATGGGTCTCCACCAGTTTACAAATATCTTAGTAAATTACAAGAAAAAAGCAATCTTGTCAATAGCTTAATCTCCAGAAGACTGTAGACTGTTTCCCGGAGCCCCAACATCACCCTCCCCTCCATAGTGATGTGGGGAACGAAGGCAAGAAGGAAACGCACAAGTAAAATTCAGTGTCCTTATAACCTGCAGCCCATTGGCAAATACTTGAGGCAAATACAGAGCAGAACTTTTCTGCAGGAACCCCCTACCGTCCTAATGTTAATGCCTTAGTGGAGGGAAAACAACCTTAGCGTGACAATAGCAAGGCCTCAGGTATCTTAGGAAAGTCCTTCTTTAGCTTATGAAAGTCCTTCTGGAGGCTTCCCTTGTGACTTCACCTCCCCCAGCTCCATAGTGTAAAACCAGTCATTCTTCACAGCCCCAGCACAGCTCTTTCTGCCCACGGATCCTGTCCCCATGCTTTAATAAAATCACCTTTTTGTCCCAAAGACATCTCAAGAATTCTTTCTTGACTTCGGCTCCAGACCCCAAGAACCCCCCATCACCCCAAAACCTCATCAATTTCAATTCAACACATGTTTGTGCACTGGCTCCTACAGGAGGAACTATGTTCATGAGTGTATTTATTTATATACAAGTAAATATAGAAGTAGGATATATTCAGTTCTAATGTATCCATGCCTTCTCTAGTCTATGATCAGTCTCCAGAAGTTGCTACTATATCAGTCTGACTTCTAGTGTATTCCAAACCAACATTGTCGTGGCCTTTAGAACTGGGTATGTTCTTTCTGTTAGGACTCATTGAATCCTTCATATTTAATAAATACGTCTTTGTATTTGATGAACATAGTATTTACCTTTTCTGCAAATATACCTTATCCCTAAGAGACATAAAATTCACCCCCCCTTTTTTTTCTTTTTATGTTTCAAATGGAATCAAGCACTAAAGCAAAATTTTAAATACAGATTTCTTAAATAAAAAAGTAATGGCATATTCATTGAAGAAATTTTAGAATACAGAGAAGTAAAAAAAATTCTAAAAATCACCTAATATCCCGCTCTACCCAGACTTAATCATTCTTAAGATTTTATATTACATTCCAATGTTTTATCTACCTGTGTAATAAAGACAGGATCACACTGTATATGGGGGTTTTCAACTTGCTCTTTTTACTTATGAATTTGTGTTATACGTTTTAAATGATGGCAGAGTATTCCATACTATGGAGTGTAATATAAATTACTTAACCTGTTCCTTTATATTATTGCACCTTTAAGTTGCTTCCAATCTTCCTAAACCATCGTTCTAAACAATATTTTTATAGGTAGCCAAAACCTATAAAAATATCTTTCCTTATTTCCTTCAGATGAATTCTCAGGAGTGGTCAAAGAATTTTCCCACTTAAAATTTTTTTTAATGTTTAATTATTTTTGAGAGACAGAGAGAGAGAGTGCGAGTGGGAGGGGGGCAGAGCGAGAAGGAGACACAGAATCCGAAGCAGGCTCCAGGCTCCAAGCTGTCAGCACAGAGCCTGACGTGGGGCTTGAACCCACGAACTGCAAGATCATGACCTGAGCTGAAGCCGGATGCTTAGCCGACTGAGCCACCCAGGTGCACCCAGAATTTGCCCACTTTAAAGGCTTTTGATCCATATTATCAAATATATACGAGATATGGTATACAAATTTTGCCTCCAGAAAGGTTACAACACCAATGCATATTTCTGAACTCTGACCAACATTAGGACTATAATGTTTTAAGTATAGATCCATCTGATAGGTTAAATGTTATTGGTTGTATTTTTTTTTAATGTTTATTTATTTATTTTTGAGAGAGAGAAAGAGGGGTGAGGAGAGACAGAGAGGGAGACAGAATCCCAAGCAGGCTCCACGCTATCGGCACAGAGCCCAATGTGGGGCTCAAACTCACCAACTGTGAGATCATGACCTGAACCAAAATCAAGAGTCAGACATCAACCGACTGAGCCACCCAGATGCCCCTTTACACATGCTTTCTAAATGAAGATGCTTCAACTACCTCCAATGCAGTAAAGGAAAGGTACATCAAAGGAGTTTTAAACAAAGACATGCAACAAATTGACCAGCATGTGATATATATAACCAAGCCTTGACCCATATTTAATACAATGGCTGGAGTGTACATATCATAAAACCACAATCAGTTGCAGTAACTGGCCAAAGGAAATGCCTATTAACTGTAATCTATCTGATAAAGAATGGGCTAATGGAAGTGGATGGTCCTCATTAAGCCTAAAAGACCAGTAAGATGCCCAACACTGTCACTGTTGTCCCTAGAATTGTCCAGGAAAGAGTGGTGGCCACTCCTGCGGGTTCAGACAAGGAGATGGAGACCACACCATCGCAGCTGAGGCCACCAAAATCATTCTGCTCGGCAGGCAACTTTCTGATTATGGTTGGCTTCTCACATAAGTTTTTCTCCAAACTATAGGATATGCTGTCAGTCAATGCAAACTTCTATTCTCACAGTGATTTGTCTCCTTGAAAAATTAATACATTGGCAATCTTGTTTCTGGTGGATTTCTTATGTATGCCTAATCCTGATGATCAACTCTGGGCATAGTAACAAAATTGAATTTTCAGACTTGCAAAACTAAAGCCAAGACACTGGATGGTGGTGATCCAAGGCAGTTATTAAGTGAGTATGTGACCTCGCTCAATGCATTCTGTGATCCCAACAGTTTGGTAATTGCATTTATTCGACCTTGATGGAATTCATAAAAAGTACTAGAAAAAAAAAATCAAGACCTGGCTACATCCAACAAAATGGATAGATTTTATAAATATAATGTAGAGTGAAAGAAAAAAAGGCCTTTAAAAAAGCCAAATACAGGGGCGCCTGGGTGGCTCAGTCGGTTAAGCGTCCGACTTCAGCTCAGGTCACGATCTCGCAGTCCGTGAGTTAGAGCCCCGCATTAGGCTCTGGGCTGATGGCTCAGAGCCTGGAGCCTGCTTCCGATTCTGTGTGTCTCCCTCTCTCTCTGCCCCTCCCCCATTCATGCTCTGTCTCTCTCTGTCCCAAAAATAAATAAACGTTAAAAAAAAAAAAAGCCAAATACATATAACATGATTTCATTACATAGAGTTCCAAAACAGGTAAAATTAATCCCTACTGTTCAGTTTATATATATATGTGTATATATATCTTAAAGCTATTCATAAAAACAAAATAATTCCACAGAGAAAGGCAAATATGATTTCACTTAGATGTGGAATCGTTTTTTGTTTTTGTTTTTAATTTTTTTTTTCAACTTTTATTTATTTTTGGGACAGAGAGAGACAGAGCATGAACGGGGGAGGGGCAGAGAGAGAGGGAGACACAGAATCGGAAACAGGCTCCAGGCTCCGAGCCATCAGCCCAGAGCCCGACGCGGGGCTCGAACTCACGGGCCGCGAGATCGTGACCTGGCTGAAGTCGGACGCTTAACCGACTGCGCCACCCAGGCGCCCCTAGATGTGGAATCTTAAAAGACAAAACAACAAACAGCAACGAAAAGAGAAACAGACTCGTAAATAGAAAGAGAAACTCGTGGTTGCCAGAGGGGAGGGGAGGAGGGGGATAGGCGAAATAGGTGAAGGGGATAAAAAATAAATAAAAATCATCACCATTTCAGGGCAACACCTACCTCCACTCTGGCAGGGGTTGGCAGTGGGGGGTGAGGGAGATGTGGTCCAGGACACCCAAGGGATTTCTGAGGTATAGGCAATGTTCTGTTTCTCTATTTGAGTGGAGCTTGTATGGATGCCTGCTTTATCACTAGTTGTTAAATTGCATATGTGTGTTTAAAGTACTTTTCTGTGTATATGTGATAGTCCATCATTTTTTTAAGTTTAAAAGGTTAAGACTAATGCACAAATTGGGGGCACTAGAGTCAGGGATCGGAGGAAGGGCTACTAGCACAGGCTCAACAGTTAGATAGCTTTATTTCAAATTCAAATTCCACCACTTAATGCAGGGCATGACCTGAGGCAAGTTGTTTAACTTCTCTGTTCCTCAGGGTCTACTACTTGCCAAACGTGTGCCAGTGCCGGTCACTGAGGACACCAAGACAAGCGGAACCAAATGTGAGCCTCGCCTTTGTAGAGCTTCAGTCTAATGGGAGAGCAGACATTAATCGAATAAACACACTAGATGTCAAATTGAACTATGAAAAATGCTATGAGGCTGGGGGCAAAAAAAGGAACTTAAAAAAAATGACGGTGCTAATGAGAACGTGTTATGTATTTGATCTATTGGGAAGGTCAAGAGAGGCTTCTCTGAGGAAATGGTTGCCAAATTGCGATCTGAAAAATTATGAAGTGTTAATTAACTAGGTAAAGAGGAATACGGGGGAATATTTAAGGAGAGGCAACAGCATGTGTGCAAAGGCCCTGTGGCAGAAGAAGCATGACAAGGACAAGAAACTCAATATGCTGTAAGAACTGGAGAAGCACTTGAGGGCTGGTCCACGCAGGACTTTGTTAGCCATTGTAAAGGATTCTTCGGGAAGTAAATGAGGTTTTGTTTGTGAAACACATCAGCACAGAAGCTGGAACACAGTTCCGTGTGTTAGCTATTGTTGAAAGTGGATGAACAGAAAAGTTGTATGAGAAAATGCAGGTTGAAAATAACTGTGGAGTATGGAGCTGTGGAATCAGTACATTGTTCACCTAAAACTAATGTAACACCGTGTGTTCGCAATACTTCAATTAAAAAGAAAGAAAGAAAATGAAAAGAATGCTGAATATTTTTGAGGCTCTGAAAATTAACATAACAAAGTCTTATTTTACACTAATTAAATCAGAAGAAAAAAAAGGATGCTATGATGCAGTGTACAGGTTAAGAGGTTTTGGAATCACACAAGTTTCAATCCTGGCCTTGCCATTTTATGGGTTAAATGAAGATAATATTTTCCTCTTGGGGTTGTTGTAGTGATTAAGATCATATATGGTAAACCACTTATTGCCTAACATACACTAGGCAGTCAGAAAGATTTATTTATTTTCTTTTATAGTTACTAAGACTAGGAAGGTGGTAGAGAAGATGATAAATTCAGACTTTGCAAATTAGAAGGGCTCTTTGAAAAATACATTTGGCTATACTTAGCCAATTAGGTGCTAATACTCTTTGATGCAGTAATGACACCTTTGTGGATCTAGCCCAGGATATAAACCAAAAGAAGGGGAAAATCACACGGACAAACATACTTGTTGCATGTTATGTCAATAATTATGACAAATTAGGGGCGCCTGGGTGGCTCAGTCGGTTAAGCGTCCGACTTCAGCTCAGGTCATGATCTCGCGGCTCGTGAGCTCGAACCCCGCGTCGGGCTCTGTGCTGACAGCTCAGAGCCTGGAGCCTGTTTCAGATTCTGTGTCTCCCTCTCTCTCTCTGATCCTCCCCCGTTCATGCTCTGTCTCTCTCTGTCTCAAAAGTAAATGAACATTAAAAAAAGTAATAATAATTATGACAAATTAGAAATAATCTAAATGTCCAGTGTATGAAAAAATTAAATTACTTGGGTGCCTACTACATGTCAGGCATTTCATATATTTTCTCCATTTTCTTCACAGCAATTCTGCAATGTGACTATTTATTTGTTCCCACTTTTTAATGACTTTGTTCAAGGTCACACAGCTAAGGATAGAACCCGAATTCAAACTAAGGTGTATATGATTCCACAGTTGTTACAAATATAGATGGTGGAGCAGGCCACTTGAACTTGAATCTCTGTTCCACCACTTACTAGCTACATGGCCCTCAGCAAGTCAGTTGACCTGTCTCAGTTTCCTCCTCTATGAAATGGAAATAATAACAGTACTTTCCTCAATGGTTTAAATGAGGTGATACATAAAAGTGTTTACAACAATTTCTTTAAGAGCTACAGAAGTATTAGCTATTATTCAGAGTATTATGCTTCCATTACACCATGCTGCATCAGAAGCTGTAAATATAGGTTTTAATTAACAATGATAGTTTTTGTGTAACGTTATGTGAAAATATGAGAATACAAAATTGTATCTATGCTATAATTACAACAATGTAAAAGGCAGTATATAAGTGGACAAGAACTAGGATTTCTACACCAAAAAGACTGTATTTGTTGGGATATTGGTACTATGGTGAATTTATTTTCTTTTAACTTGCAATAATATTGTTTCATAAGAGTAACAACAATAAGGTGTTTTTTTTTTAATTATGCTTAAGAAATTTTTTAGGGGCGCACACGTGGGTCAGTCGGTTAAGCGTCTGACTCTTGATTTTGGCTCAGGTCATGATCTCACGGTTCATGGAATCGAGCCTTGAGTCCAGCTCTCCGCTAACAGTGCCCGAGCCTGCTTGGGATTCTCTCTGTCCCTCGCTCTCTGCCCCTCCCCCACTCACACACAGCTGGCCCCCTCTCCCTTTCTCTCTCTCTCTCATTCTCTCCTTCTCTCGAAATAAATAAACATTTACAAATATAGAGGAATTATTAAGAATTAAAAAAAAAAGAAACTTTCAGTAGTGTGGCTGCATACTTCTGTCTCTGCTGTGTAGAAACTCTACTACTAACTGGGGACTTACCCTCAGGCTAGACCCTTTGAGGGGTTCGGTGTTATTGGCTGAAGCAAGACACTTATTGTGCAAGGATTAATTTCCCAGTCTCTGAAATGATAGATCTGGATTCAGTTTCATGTCTATGGCTGAACAGCTGAGTGAGCTTAGGCCAATCACTTAACCTCTCAGAGCCTCAGTTTCCTCCTCTGAGAGGACATTCCTCATCATAGAGAACATAACTATGTCATGGGTTATGTTTTCTTTTTAATGAGTAGTAAATATGATAATGAATATGATGCTTCCTTGACACCCCACCAAGATTATCACAATTAAATATTTCCTAGAGTAATCAGCTGTTTAATGTTTGCCTCTCTAAGACATCCTCTGATGTCTTAGGAGATAAACCCCACCAAAGCATGGAGCACTGCATTGCATAGTGCAGCATCTAGCATAATGCTTTGCACATAGTAAGCGCTCAGTAAACACGTGGATGAATGCATGAAAACCTTATAGGAATGGTCTTGGCAGTTTCCACTACAGAAATGTGATCGGATTTAGTGTTGGCTCAGGAAAAGACTCACACAGCATGGTGTTGTCTTCAGCTGTCATAGCAAGGCTATGTGCTCTGCCCAGAGATACACAGCCAAGGGGGAAGTGTGGACCGAAATCCGAGCCACTGACCTGGCAGGGGGCAGGGGGCACAGATTGTCTACCCGGAACCAGAGATGACTTCCGATAATTCGCACAAAGGAACCACCATTTAGGCTAGCAGTGGCCTTGGGTCACAGAATCAGGGATCCAACCTCAAAAACATCCAATCCTGGGAAAATACATTAAGGGGCTTAAGGTAGGAAGGGGGAAATGACCAGATGAAAAGCCCTTCAATTTAAAGACAGTATTTACCTTGTCCAAGCAAGCAAATAACCCATTCACCACTACCCAACTCCCCCAAAAATGAATGTCTCTGGTATCTCAGCTGAACCTTTAGGTGGGGCTGAGGGCAAGACTCTGTTTTTCCACTGGAGGACATGAGTCAGTGAACAGTGAGGTTCTACTTAATCACCACCCAAAAACAAGGTCCTTAAAACCAAGAGCTAGAAAAGCAAGGAAGTGATTAATATAAAAGTCAGGATAGTGATTATTCCTTGGTCAGGGCAGGGTGGGGGTGGGGGTGGGGATGGGGGTGGGGGTGGGGGTGGGGGTAAGGAACCTGATGGAGAAGCCATATATAGAGGTTTTCCGGGGTCCGAAAATGTTCCATTCCTTGACCTCTGTGGTGGTTGCTTCATAATTATACTGACACATGCTCTATGTAATTTTCTAAATGTGTCTTATATTTTACAATTTCAAACAGCTGGAAAAAAACACAAACTATACAGTGTTTTTAAGCAGGGAAAAATGACCAGATTTGTATTATTAGAAGATCACTTGGCTGCTGAATGGAACATTGATTGAAGGTGGGGCAAGGCTAGAGACAGAGAAAACAGGAGGTGATGTGGCTGCTATAACTTGGTGGGAGATTATAAAGACAGGCCAGGACCTCCCCCTTAACCTCCCTCCCTGGTGGCTCCACTTAGAGGGACTCACACTGCCTGGCCAGTGGCACCGAGAGCACATTTTTCACAATGCCACAATATTATCCAAGCTGAGTTGACACAGGGGCTTCTGTCTTAACATAGAATCACTGTCATGATATCTAATCACTCCAGACTTTACAGAGTATTTTCACATCTGCCCTCCGGGACCAGAATGTTAGCTCCATGAGCACAGAGGCTTTGTCTTGTTCACGGCTATACCCTCAGTGCCCAGAACTGAACTTGATACACGGTGGGTGCTCACTACATATTACGGAATGAAGGAGCGCATTTAATTATCATTGATATTTAATCATCACGACAACCTGTGAGGACAGGTAGGCCACGAATGATCATCCCCATTTTGGAAGTTAGGAAACAAAGACTTGGGGAAACGAAGGAACAGATCAAAGAGCTGATACTTTGGTGGACAAGAGAATCGTGATTTGATTTCAGGTTTTCTGCTTCAACTCCCTTGTTCTTCCCACTCCTTCACAGCTGAAGAGCCAAGCCTTCAAGTACTTAAAGCCCTGAAACACCAGCTGGAAGGAAGTATTCCAAAATACATAATGCTATCAGATATCCTATGTCATCGGACGTGCTGGGTACAGGATGAGCGAGGCCTGTCCAGGGCTCAACACCCATCACCACAGTCCCCTCAGAGGAGATGCAGGGTTCCCCTGGCAGATCAGATCCAGTCGGCCCTAGGCCAGCTGGCACCTGTATTTCCCCACATCCCTGACTTGTCTCTGCTCCTCATCCCATTCTACCCCTCCACGCAAGAGAAGCTTCCAAAGACCCTGTTATTTCACAACAAAAACACGCGTTCTCATTTTTCTCCTTAGAAGAAAAGGAAAAGAAACAATAAAGAAATATGGCAGCAGGCAGTTTCGGTGCTCCTCAAGAGCCTTTGTCACCCGAGTGGGATTCCGTGGGGAGGCTAAACACATAATGCTCCATGAGAAGTTAATCTTGGTTTCTTTCCTCTTAATGTTAATTAAAAGTAGTCATTTGAAGCAAAAACCACAACTCGGATACCTAGGGACTCCAGATGTTCAATTAATAGGAATGTTTATACACCTGGAATTATGTATGTCCTCCGTGGGAATCTTGGTCAAACTCCAAGAACCAGCAAACACAGTATTTAAAACAGGGTTTTGGACAGAATACTTGAAACACACAAACCGCTCAAAAAAGTCAAACTTTTAGGTCACCTTCCTCCCTTCTTCCCCTGCTGCAAGGCCTGATACTCACTTTATCCCAAGAGCAGTGTGGTCTAGGAGAGTTGGACCATCCTAGTCAGTTAAACAGTCTGTGTAACCACCCTGAGAGTGTCACACGTAGGACTCACCAGAAATTCATTGGCAAACTCCTCTTTGTTAGATTTCTTGTTTTGGGCCTCATCCAGGAACTTCTGCAGAATTTCTCTTTGGTCCATGCTGCAGGGCAAGAGAAACTGTCTACCAGTGGGTTAAGAGAGGGCATGTCAAGTGGATGTCATGGCCGAGATACCACCAAGAAGCCACTGCTGCCTCCAGAGCAGAGCATGTTGAAGGCTGTGGTTAACTGACTTCATCACAAGCCCTAGAGGAAATTAGTACGCAACCAGCCTCTGTGGTCACACAACAAAGCCATCATCACTCCAGGGCCCTAGCGCCTTCCTTCTCGAGGAAGGAACCTGGTTACAGTTCAAGTGCTAACAAACAAGAGGCTAACCAGAGCATAACACATGGCCTGCTTAGCTCTGACACCGTTCCACTCCATCATCTTTAAGTCAAATTCACCCTTTTTCTTGCTTCCTAGAGAAAAGGCAGAATTACAGGTCTTAGGAATGGGGTCTGCCTCTCCCCATTTCCTCAATGAACACAAAGGCCCTGTCGATCCTTTCTGTTTCCTCCTGTCCCAAATGAACTCAGCCAAGTTCAGTTAGGGTCCGAAAGGGAGACAGACACCGTTTGGAATTAAGACACCTTCTGCCTGCACTATTCTCCCCCAAAGTTTCTTGTCCATGCGATCTGTGGAAAATTTCTGTTCATCAGAGAAGGCTTTTTTATTCAGCAATCTTATGTCTGCCATATACACCTCAAACTCTCTTTTGGATGAAGCAAAGTCAGCTGCTTCTGACAGTCTGTGTCTCTCCGTGGGCTGGGGAAGTGCTGACCTCCACTAAGGGAAGTGCTGTTGATTTCAGGACTGAGTATTGGTCTGTATAAGATCCAGGAGGACAGTGGCCCCCATGAGGAGCACCTGACCAGGAAGTTGGCACAATATCCCCTGTAGGCAGTGCTAGTAAACTATAAGGAACAGAAAAAGAGTAAAATCATCCACCTTGCTGGCAGCAGTATAACTTTCAGGGCCGAAAGGCTGAAGAACCATTTCTAGAGAAGGCATTCTACTATCCAACTAGTGCCTTGGAAAAGGCCATTGCTTCAGGAAGCCACGCTGTGCGTGTGGCATTTTGTCCCTGACAGACAAGCTGTTCGAGAGAAAGCTTCCACATCTCAGCTTGCGTAAATCCTCTCCTCAGTGGGTACAAACCTACCTAAGACTGTCTCATGCGGAGTGAGAGCAACTCAAAATCAGTATATCATCTCTGTTTGAAGACAGAAGTTCCATAAAAAATTGTTAACAAAATTAGTCTGAAATAATCCTGAAGAAAACCGGGAAATGTGCCATTAGAACTTCCTCTATTAGCAATCTTTTCTGTTTTGGATTATTTAAACTCCCTTTAGGAAATTCGAGGCACTATTAAGCTACATCCACTTTATTGAGCCTCGCAACAGGAAAAGAAAGGTCTTTGAGGGATTCTGCATGTGAAACAGTAGTTGTTGAGAACAGGATAGTATTCCTCAGTCCCCATCTAGCATTAAAGGAGACTTTTTTGTTGTACTAAATAATGCAATGTTTTATTTGGCTATCTTAAGACTTACAGGGGAAAAACTTTAAACGTACAAAATCGAAAATTCACAATAACTAAAACCATGTGAAAGTATGTACATGATTAAATGAAGACTAAATGGCACCGAAAAGAATGAACTGTGTGAGTGCTAGAATTAAGGATTTTTTTTTTTTTTTAAAGTAGGCTTCATGGCCAACGGAGTCCAATGCAGGGCTCGAACTCACAACCCTGATCAAGACCTGAACTCAGATCAAGAGTCAGACACTTAACCGACTGAGCCACCCAGGTGCCCCTAAGGATGCTTTGTAAAATTCTTTAAACATTATTATACCATTTTTTAAATTAGAAAAAAGCAAAAATCCATTAATTTGTTCAACAAATTTATTGAGTACCCACTAAATGCTAAGTATTATGGTAGGGCTGGATATACGAGAGCAAACAAGCCAGAATAGAGTGAAAAAACACCCTTAAACTGGTTAATAAAGCATCTCAGGACTAAGACATGGCTGTAATTACTCATTAAAATAAAAACGTTCCGGGGCGCCTGGGTGGCGCAGCCGGTTAAGCGTCTGACTTCAGCCAGGTCACGATCTCGCGGTCCGGGAGTTCGAGCCCCGAGTCAGGCTCTGGGCTGATGGCTCAGAGCCTGGAGCCTGTTTCTGATTCTGTGTCTCCCTCTCTCTCTGCCCCTCCCCCGTTCATGCTCTGTCTCTCTCTGTCCCAAAAATAAATAAACGTTGAAAAAAAAAAATTAAAATAAATAAATAAATAAATAAATAAATAAATAAAATAAAAACGTTCCAAACTAACCGGTTAATTTGCAGAGTAGCAAAGCATAACCCTAAAAGAAAAATGATTTTCTGTATTTTAACAAGTAAAAGAGATAGTTTCACAATCCCTCCGTCCCCTTAGAATGTAACTACTTGCAACAAAACTAGAACTTTACTAATTAATAAACAAAAAGATACCTAATAAAATAAGTTTTAAATCTATGTTTCTCAAACTCATATTTCAGAACGATCTCTAACTTTATTCTCTTCTTAGGGAGAGCTAACATAGTGATGGCTACGAGATAAAGAAAAACTCGCTGAGTTGCCCCTCCTTTTACCCCAAATATAAAAATCTAAAAATAGCGTCTGAGCCGAACTGCAGATTTCTTTTCAAAAGCAAGCAGCAATTCTTAGGAGTCTGTTCCACACTAAAACCAAAAGATACAGAAACATCGTGAAATAACCAAACCTCAAAAACCCACTTCGCTGAAAGACCATTTCCTGAGTAGACCACTCAAGCAAACGACACACACAACCGAAGGAGAAAACAAAAAAAAACTTTTATTAACAGTTTTAACAAATCTAAGCTGCTACTTAATTTTTCACACTTCCTTCTGTCGATACGGGAAGGCGACAGGAGCATCATGCTTTTTGATATAGATTCTGATGACTCATTTATATCTTGTGGGAAGATCAACAACTGGGGAGGGGGAACATGTTCTACAGCAAAGACTGGCAAATACGTAAAAGAATTGACGAATTTATGGTGAAACATTTAAACCGGTCCGGCCTAAGCCCTAAGTGAACACAACAATTCCATGAAGTGAAAGACCCATGAGCACTTTGTCAGGACCCGCCGGGGTGAGTTCTAGTGGAAAGTAAAAGTGAATGAGCACCTGAAGAAGAGCCAGGAAGGAACACCTCACTGCTGCCTCCTGTGGTTCTGCTGTTTATTCAGAAGGTGGATGACAGCATAGAGGAGTGCCCCTTGTAGTCACCTGCACCAGCAAGAGGGGAGCGTGCCTGTATAATGTCCGACATCAGCGTCACGGAGGTTGGAATTCGATGACAAAAAAAAAAAAGAAAAAAAGAAAAAAAAGAAACTTTAACCAAAGAGAATATCAGGGGAGATCATTAGGACAAGTATTATCAGTTAATAGGAAATACACTCAGGTTTCTCACAACATCCTTCTCTCTCTATGGGGAGGCCTGTTTTACCCTGGGGAAGCCACTTAACAATCTTTGCTTCGGTTTCACTAGGGTCATTGATTTGATACGGGCTCCGTGTAGTATCCGTGAAACACGCAGTTCTTTGTGAGCATCCTGGTGGTCACCAAGGCCTGCTTGTCATTTCTCCTCAATGTCTTGTAGATTCAACCAGTCTCTTCCATTCCCATGCTGACCCCCGCCCCCCTTTCTGCACATGTGAATTCCATCAGCAACAGGCTCTTAGTTGTACCCCATGCTCACGTCTCCTAGGAACCAAGCGTGGGTGAAAGCTCTTAAAACTCCACTTAAATGCTAAAGAACCGAAGTAGTTACCGATGGTCTACTGCACGCACGTCCAGATTCCTCAGCTTGTCACCAAGCCCCTCCTGGGCTTGGGTGGGTCCCAACTATCTAGCCACATCAACCACAGGCCTTACTCATTTTACTGCCACCTCTTTTGCTACTTCTCACCTTTCCCCTAATGTTCGCCAAGATGAAAATGAAGCTGTAAAGCCTAGTTACTCTTTTCTTCACAACGCCCGCCCCTAACTCCATCTCAGCACGACTTTCTTAGTCTGCCTCCTTTCGGTCGAAGCCTTTATTTTCAGCTGTGGAAGTTTGCTTTGTTTCTCCACAGGTTTCTTGCCTCCCACAAGTTTATCGGAAAGAGTTTATTCGAAAGAAGACACATAAGCCACCCCCTGTAGTTTTAAATGTATCAAAGGCCACGGTAGCGCCTTCCATATACATTTGCGGGACCCACAGTGCTTAACGTGCTCTTAAGCACACCTAAATTACACCTGTTGTGATCAAGCACACTACGTAATGTGGTTAGGTGTTGGTGAGGGGTCCACCCTGACTTGGTTACTCTCTCGGTCAAGTACTCCAGGTCTCCTGCCTGGCATAGACCATGCCTGTCTCTGGCCAGGCACTTTTCGCTGTGCCAGGAGCAGATGGGCCTTCCCTACAGGGAGGTCCCGGAACCTGGAAAAGAGCATGTACCTGAGAGCTGCTGCCTGAGCAGCCGGGCCACTGTTATGGAAGGAATGATGCTGCCACCACTGAGGCAGAGCCCAGCTCTGTGCTGCTACAATGGCCAGGAAAAAAATGACCCCTTTATCTCCCAAAATAGACCCATTTCCCCTTCTATAAATGGACATAGTAGAGGCTGATAAAACGCCTCTGACGAGGCTTGTTGCACACATCACCCACAGCAGGAAAGTCCCCCATGCATCTCCTGGCCATGATGGCTTCTCATCGCTAGCTTTCTGAGACCTCATCAGTCTCTTTGGTTCACCCGCTGTGAACTTCATAGTCAGCTTCCAGCCATCCACAGGGAATCACGCTCTGCCTTTGGTTTCGGAAGTACAACCCTCAGGAGGCTAACGACAAGTGATAATTTGCAATTGACCCAATTTTCCTTCTATTAAAACAGAGTTGGGACTCTTGGTGAGACCTGGCATCGTGTTCAAAACGTAATGAAACTTGAAATCTTATCTTTCATTTGTTGACTCAGTATTGAGTCTATTCATTTCTTTTTTTTTATTCATTTATTCTTTTAATGAATATTTATGAGATCCATAAGTACGCAAGAGAATGGGGAGGAGGGGTGCTACAGATGTGTACAACAAGTTGTCTTCATTCAAGGATCTTTTTCTAGTAGGGGAGGGAAGTACACAAATAACTATAACTTAAGGCCATTTGTGGGAATATGCAAACAGAATGTTGAGAAGGCAAAGATCACTTTGTATTTGGGTTTTCTGGGTAGCCTTCATCGAGGAAGCGATCTTTGAGCTGGGTCTTGAATATGTCGAAGAGCCTGAGGAGAAGCAATATAAAACAGAGAACAGCAGGAGGAGGATGGCTTAGTGAGTGGCTCTCAGTCCGACTGGATGATTGGTCATGTAGAGAAGAGTCTTGATCCACAAGGCTAGAAAGGGCAGTTGGAGACAGACCCTGAGGGAATTTGAATGCCAGGCTAAAAAGTCAGGCTTTATTTGATGGGCGATGGAAAACTGGGGAAGGTTTTATATTTTTTTTAATAACAACTTTATTGAGGGGGCGCCTGAGTGGCTCAGTCGGTTAAGCATCCGACTTCGGCTCAGGTCATGATCTCATGGTCTGTGGGTTTGAGCCCTGTGTGGGGCTTTGTGCTGACAGCTCAGAGCCTGGAGCCTGCTTCGGATTCTGTGTCTCCCTCCCTCTCTTCCCCTCCTCCACTCGTGCTCTGTCTCCCTCTCTCTCAAAAAATAATTAATAAACATTAAAAAAATTAAAAATATAACGACTTTACTGAGGTAGTACTGACATACAACAAACTACACACTTCAGAGTGTGTGGCTTGAGAAGTTTGAAATGTATATACACCCAAGAAGCCATCAGTACAATCAAAACAATGAACATATCCAATCACCTTCAAAAGTTCTGCTGGAAGATCTTAAGAAAATGGCAATCAAAGCAATGTTTCTTTCCTTTCTTTCTTTCTTTCTTTTTTTTTTTTTTGAAGAAATGGCCCCTCTGATAAATTTTTTTAAAAGTCTCATAATCTACTTCAGTAGTATGTAAAATTTCAAAACGATTATATCTGAAAATGACTCAGAAGACTAGACAAGGAAACCACAGCTTTGGTCAATCTGGTGGCCGTATTAGGACAGATGGGAATGGGCAAGCCTGGAACAGGACAATCAGTTAATAGCCTAAGAGACTTTACCAAAAATCCAGGCATGGGGTAACAAACTCTCATAGAAAGAATCCGGACAAAAAGCAAGGAATAAGTGAGAAAGACTAGGTGAGTAGGGCTGGAGGCAGGGAAAAGGGGAAACATGACTGAGGTTTTGAGCTAGCTGGACAGCAATCTGAGGCAGTATAGGGATAAAAAAGGTATATAGATACAAAGAATTGGAGCTCGTGGATATGGATTTAGGAAGAAGGGAAATAAGTCTGTCAGACTTAGGAATCTTAGGAATCACACTGAGGCGAGAGGTAAAGCCAGAAGATTGGCTTAAGCCAAAACTTTATGAACTGTGACAGCAGCCCCAAACTGTTCATGGTGCAGTGTTTAAAATAGTCCAGGGGTGCCTGGGTGGCTCAGTCGGTTAAGCGTCCGACTTCGGCTCAGGTCATGATCTCACAGTCCATGAGTTCGAGCCCCGCGTTGGGCTCTGTGCTGACAGCTCAGAGCCTGGAGCCTGTTTCAGATTCTGTGTCTCCCTCTCTCTCTGCCCCTCCCCTGCTCATGCTCTGTCTCTCTATCTCTCAAAAATAAATAAATGTTTTTAAAAATTTATATTAAAAAAAAAAGGTGTGGAAACAAAGGCTCAGGGGAATTTGGATTACTTGCCCAATGTCACATGATTAGTCTTGGTGAAACTACATTGTGAACATCAGAGAGCCTGAATGTATTCTTCATCTCTGGGCTATAGTGCCTTCTTCCTGCCACCCAAACACTTCAGCTCTCCCAGGAGAGGGTGCCTAGGAACGAACACAACACCTAAGCCAGAGCTGCTTCATCCATTTACTTGGTATAATCCCCAGGAGCACTGTATCCTCAGCCTCCAGATACTGCTGTATACTTGGCAACAGATTCCTATTCGGATGTCTTGCTGACAGTATAGGATAAAATGGGGAGCTAGCGAAGCTAAGAGGGAAGAGAAAAGACAAAGAGGAGGCTGCTGGCCTCTGACCTTTATCGTGTATTTTTCAGCTTTACTGAGAGAGAATTGACGTTGTAACATTGTATACGTTTAAGGTGTACAGGGCAATGATTTGATACATGTATGTATTTCAAAATGATTACCACAGTAAGGTTAGTTAACACATCTGTCATCTCACCTAGTTAAACAATGTGTGTTTTGGGGCACCTGGCTGGCTCAGTTAGTGGAACATACAACTCTCAGTCTCAGGGTTGTGAGTTCAAGCCCCATGCTGGGTGTAGAAAAAAATTTTTTTTTAAATAAATACATAAACATAGGACAGATAAATAAATAAAGTGTTTTGTGTGCATGGGTGTGGTAAGAACTTTAAAAATCTACTCTTTAGCAACTTCTAAACGCAGGATATGGTATTGTTAACTATAGTCACCATGATGTACATTATTCTCCCAGACCTTTCTCATCTTATAACTGGAAATTTATACCCTTTGACCACCTTCACCCATTTCCCCCACCTCCCACCCCCCGCCCAGGGCAACCCCCAATCTGTTTCTGTATCAATCAATTAAATTGGATTTGCTGAGAATTAGTTCAAATACATAGACACAATTTTATTTCATGAACAAAACAGCATTGGTCAATGTGAAAATAGTGATTTCACCTAAGAAGTAAAATACCACAAAACCCACCCTGTTGAATTTACAGTAATGTAAGGGACAAAGAAGTACATCAAGTGTCTTCAATTGGTAGCAAAAAAAAAGCTAATTGCTACTTAAAAGAAACATGAAATCTCATTTGGGATTACAAACCTACTGTGATTTCTCCAAGAATTGAGGAAATCACACAACTTGAAAAAGTCAAGATATAGTCCCAGTGCTACATCTTTAATTCTATGCATTGAGGGGAAACAGATAGCTGGCTGGCTGAAAGGAGAGGATGTGGTTATACTTTAGCCAAACTGTAACCAAACCATTAATGCCTCTCTTCAAAATAGATATAGCAAAAAAAAACACAAAAAAAAACAAAAAAAACCCAAAAAACAAAATAGATATAGCAATGCTTTTCTTCTTGACAGTCAGGTAAGTAGTCTGGTTTTGGGACTTAAGGAGTCTTGATGCTTGCCTATGAATCTATGAGATTATTAAGGACTATTTCAAGATATTCATAACATGGATACTGTATGCCTCATTTCCAATCACTTCCAATCACTTATGGTAGGGCCAGGGAAAATATATTCCCTCTACTGACTGACTACTCAGGAGTCACAGAGCTTTCTGATTTGCTAAAGTTCTCAAGAAAGTGTGGACTATGCCAGAACCAACAGAACACTCGAAAATCTAAAAAAACAGAGTAATCCTATGTACAATTGTGTTTGGCGGGAATTATCAGGATTGCCACAGAATTTAAATTATTCAAGGAGAGATGTTCATTTAGCTTCAAAGCAAGGGTCTACACACTTTTCTGTCAAGAGCCAGATAGTAAATATATTTTACAGGCCATATGGTATCTGCTGTCACTTCTCAACTCTGACGCTGTGGTACTAAAACAGTCATAGACAATATGTAAACAAGTGAGTGTAGCTGCAATCCAATAAAAGGATTTACAGAAAAAGGAGCAGGCAGGATATGGCCAATCCTTGCTCTAAAATGATGGGTCTCAATTCTGTATGTACGTAAGAATCCCCTGTGGAACTGGTAGCATCCTAGGTCCCAGCCCACCCCTACAGAATCAGAATCTCTAGGGATGGGGCCTGGAAATCAGCAATTTATAAGGTCCACAAGTGGTATGTAGGCCCCTTTTTGGTTTGAAAAACACTGTGGTAAGCAGCTAGTTTCATCTAAGCTGGGATGGCCCCTCTGTCCTAGATGTGGGCCAGCACTTCCTGCATCCTGTGGCAGTAAAAATGCACTCACTGTTTTATCTTTTGTCGGCCTTTCTGGTAGGAGGGCAGATGCAGAAACTGCTATTTTTTGCTTTCAACCGAAAAATGCATAAAATAATTCTGCTTTGGTGAAATTAACACAAGACTCAGGTTATGAATTCAAAAGAAATTCTCAACTTAAAGAATTGAAATCTCCCTGAAGTGCTTTAGATTGCAAAATGAGCAGACAAGATCCTTCCCAAAGGACAAGAGGAAATCTGAAGGAAGTTTACTGTGTGCTCCCTTTCCCAAAAGATCTCCAGCCAAGCCCGGCTCTGATGCTTCCAATTCCGCTCCTAACAAGTCGTTACTTTGTGTCTAGAGGTCTTTGCTTAAATGGTACCTCATTAAAACTCACATAAAAACACAAAGCACAAAATCTCTGTAGACCTCCAAGGGCTTCTCCCAACTGTAGCAATCAGTAGAAAAGAAATTATTCAGCTAAATTCGGTTCTGTTCAAAAGAAAGCAGTTTTGGATTTGGTTGTCTGCTTTAACTGCCAGAAATCAATCACCTGAGCAGTCACAGGGGCAGTGATGTTCAGGCTGGCAAACAGCTCCCACCTCTTCTTCAGCTCTCCAGATTCTCCTAGGAAGAACAGTGGATAGCCTACAGTCAAAGGGATGGTTTTCAGGAGCTTCCCAAAGAAACCACGAATAATCTGCAGATACCTTCAAGAAATGCGGCTCTCACTAAGGCTTCTGCTGATGCTGGAAATGAAGAGGAGTGCTCTATGAGAGCAGATGGTCTAATGATTCCTAAGACATGACCTTAGAATGCCTCCTCTAGACATCGTTTTTGTTAGACAATAGGGGGATGGTTCTGAATTTCTTCAACATACATCCAAAGATGTTAGGGAGAGGAGACCCAGAAATTCACCAGGGAGCAGAGTGAAGCCAGGCTGAGATTAGCATTCTATCACCAGTACACTTGCTAGGCAGTTATATATAGAAAGTGGGATTTAGCTCTGTAGAGTTAGTAGTCAACATTTTAGGCAAAGTGTCTCTGGAGTCCAACACCCATAGTCCCGAGCTTCTGACTGTTCCCTTTTTTACTGCTCTTTTCAGCAAAGTAGGGAAATCTGTTTTTCTACCTGGTTTCCAACTTACAAAGAATCAGGAATTGGGAGTCCCAGGTATGAGTACAAAAACAATGCAAATGCCTATCAGAGCCAGGGCCCCAACATACTTACCCAACCTCCCTGGCCCTGGACAAACTCCCGGACGGCACTGTTCCTATTGATCAGGTTTACTATGGGGATAGCCACCTGTCTTGCTATTCCAGGAGCCATGCGGGCCACGCATTCAAGAAGCTTCACGGACACTGCCAGAAAGGCTCTCTCATAAACTAAGCTGGAATCCTGAGCACACCAGGCCTGGCTGAGAGATTTTACTGTGTCCTGCAGTATAGTTCCTGCCTGGGGAGAGACATGGGATATCAGCGAAGTATCGAAAAAAAAAGTCTACAAGGAGCTGTAGGTGCAGGAATCCAGTAAAGCAAGTGTTTCCTATAGGAGAGAATAGCAAATGCACCACTGGTTGTATCTAAGATAATCTAAGGAGTAGAAGGCCAAACTTTTCCTATTTTATGATTTTGTTATTTATTGTAATGGGTATAGAGAAAACATAAGTAGCCCATCAAACCCATGATTTCAGGTGTCATTATTTAGGATGAGCAAAATGTTTGAAAGAACAACAAAATGATTTGAAAGGACAATATTAAGTACATGATAGTACTTAATAGTCAAATTGTGAAGGTACTGCTTGAATGACTGAAGTCTGGAAAATTCTGAAGTAAAAAAAAAAAAAAAAAAGATTTGTTTTTTCTCTCCCTCTTTCCTTCCCCCCCCAAAATTGATCCAAAAGTCATTAGATGGGATGGGGCGCGTGGGTGGCTTAGTCGGTTAAGCGTCGGACTTCAGCTCAGGTCATGATCTTGTAGTTTGTGAGTTCAAGCCCCATGTCTGGCTCTGTGCTGACAGCTCAGAGCCTGAGGCCTGCTTTGGATTCTGTACCTCCCTCTCTCTCTGCCCCTCTCCAGCTCGTGCTCTGTCTCTCAAAAATAAATAAACGTTACAAAAAAATTAAAAAACAAAAAAACAAAAGTCATTAGATGGGGTCAAGCAAGATGTACTGTGGTGTAGTGTAGGGGGGCCCATGGGAGTCAGAGCAGGGTGTCAGAGTCTAAACAAGTTGGGAGGGCCATCCACATGAGTACCTAGATCTTGGTTTCCAAATACCATTCTCCATTAAAACCAACCAGAGCTCCCTGGACAATGGCTGATTTCAGGCTGGGGCCTGGAAATACAAGAGATATGTCAGAAATTAAGGAAGTACTCACAGAGCGACAGGACATGCCAAAAAGCCACAGTCCAGATTGAAAGGACTCCCACTGGCCAAAACTAGGACAATTTGAACATCCAAATAAATAATGGTGGTAACAGATTACTAGTAACAGATAGGAATTCATGAGTCCATGTTGATATAAAAAATAAATACATGAAAGAGTAAAAAAAAAAAATACATGAATAGATTGAAATGTTGATGAGATACTAGATATCTACATGGTTTCAAAATACCTCCTTATGCAAATTTAACCATATTAACTGCAGTAGATGTAACCGCTGTAGAGAAGCCTTGCAGACACCATCTTAAGTGATTAAGTTAACATCAGTAATGGGACAAAGTGAAATTTGTGCCACTTAATAGGTATGACGAGAAGAACACTGCAAAGGTACATATCCTGAATCTACGCAAGAGGAAACATTGAAAAACCCCAAATTTAGGGACCGTCTACAAAATTACTGACTCATAATCTTCAAGTGTCATGGTCATGAAAAATCACGGAAAGATTGAGGAACTATTTCAGATTAAAGGATACTAAAGAGACATCACAACTAAATGCAATATCTGATTCTGGCCTAGATCTTTTTGTTGTAAGTGACATCATTGGGACAACTGGAACAATTTGAATGGAATCTGAGGATAAGATGAAAATGTGTCAGTACTAGTTTCCTGGTTTTGATGGTTTAGATCATGGTTATATATAAAAGCACAGCCTTGTTTGAAGGAAACATAGAAGTATTAGCGGATGATGGAACATCCTATCAGCCACCTACTCGCAAATGATTCAAGAGGGAAATTCTTTGTACAATATGCACAACTTTCCTATGAGTTTGGGACTGTTACAAAAAACTTTTTTTTAATTAAAAAAAAAAGTAAATTCATCTCTTAGCTACCTTAGGAAAGCTTTAGTGCAAGCAATTAGGAGTAACAAGTCTGGTTCTGCCTGAATAGGCGTACCATCCAAGCTATATTCAGTAAGAAGAATAAAGCATAATGGTGAAGAGTGTGGTTCAAATCCTAACTTCAACACTCACGGAGTAACCTAATTTCTTGTTTCCCTATCTCTCAGTTCCCGTATCTGCTTAAATGGATATCAAGTCAGAAAATACTTATCGGGGATCTCCTGCATACAAGGTGCTATTCTAGGTTGTGTGAATACTGCAGTGAACAAAGAGGTGAGATGTTTGCTCTCACAGCATTACATGCACATGAGGAGAGGTTGCACTTATGGATAATAGTTTCTACACGACCTCATAGAGTGGTATCAGGCTTAAATGAGATAAGTGCAAAGCATTTAGAATACTGTCTGGCACGTGTTAAGTGATGAGTTAATATTACCTGCCATTATAGATATTAATCAGCAACATCTTCCAGAACATTGCCGATGGTCTTTACATCCGATACAGAATCCAAGTGCTATTGCCAATAATCATCATTCTGATGAAAAGCCAGATATGCCCTAGTGGGTTGCTGTAAGTACTTACCCCTCAGTGCAGCATACTTGTTGACTCTCATTCCTGTACATAGTTTTGTTGCTGGGCCTTCTGGGGGTGGGGGAGGGGAAGACACCCACTCTCAACAAAATAAATACTAAAACAAGTATATTAGAGACTAAAGTGCTTTACCAGGGACAAAATGCTACAGATGTGCTCTATGCCACTTAAGCACAGCTCTGATGAAAACAAATGGAAACAATGTCACTACCACTTGGGCTTTGATGAACTCCTAAAGAACTAGCAGCTGGAGAATTCCTGCTGTATCTCCTTGGATGAAGATAAGCCCCCAAATCTTTCACTCGGATATTTCTAGTCACAGTCATATAAGAGAAGTAAGAAAAGAGCATCTGAAATAGAAAAAAGCAGCAACTTCACCTGTCCCTGAATGGTTTCTGAAATGATGTTTTTGACAGAATCTTCCATTTCTCCATTGAACTGGTCACCCAACATCCGAAGGCGACCAGCAATGATGGCCACGTCAAAAGAGCTCGACTCTCCTAAGACAGAGGGAACACATTCACATTTGTTACAGAGCTTGAAGGAATGGCAACTCCCAGGAATCTGGGCAGAGGAGAAAGTTGTTGACTTTTAAACAACATTGGGCACTGATCTCTCCCAAGAGCACCTTCAATATTCTGTCAACACCAAGAATCAGAAAATCTCCCTTCACTGAGAATATCTTTCTCTTCCATGGAGACTACTGATTTTCAGGTATTGCTGAAAGCTTAGTTTGCCTTTTGAAACTTCAGAGGAAATAAGGAAGTCTACCCAGATTCTCTCATTGACCTACGATCACCACCTCAGGCCAGGAGCCTTACCTGAATCTGTTTCATCTGCGCAACGTAGGTCCCGGTTAGCAACCTGCACTGTGGGGCTCAAGAAGTCTGTGAGTAAAGAGTCCACAATGCATTGCGTTTGCTCCTCAAAAGTTCGGGGGCTCTTCATTTTAGATGGTTGCTGCAGAGTTTTGCTTCTCCACAAAACAAGCAGTTTTCAGCTCAGCAGTAAGTCAGAAATACTGGTAAGCCAGGTGTGTCCACCTCTTGTAAAGTTTCCTAAGGGGACGTAATCCGAGAGCCTGCCCTACCAATTTCCTTCAAAACTCGCTGCTCAGAAATGTGGGACTCCTCCGGATGGCTCATACAGAACTCAGGAGACTTTTCAAAGGCTTTCAGTTCCTTTTGTCAGAACCACACCCTAGCCAGTATCTAAGATTAATTAATAACTTGTATTGTTAGCCAATTTAGGACTGAAATAGAGTTGAGGAAGAGCTTTCTTGGGCAATTTCATTTAGAAATACTTCCTGTTAGGTTCTGTGTATGGCATAAGTTAAAGAAAGAAGGTTCTGAAGTTATAATAGATAAGCATTCAACGCCTGACATATGGCATTTGTTTGCCATAATCATACATTTAACTTACTGAGTATCTTTTTTTACACGTTTATTTTAAGAGAGAGAGCACACTCTCACACGCACATGATCAGGGGTGGGGCAGAGAGAGAGGGAGAGAGAGGATCTGAAGCAGGCTCAGAAAGGGCTCTGCACTGACAGCAAAGAGCCCGGTGAGGGTCTCGAACTCACAAACCGTGAGAGCACAGCCTGAGCCAAAGTCAGTCGCTTAAACAACTGAGCCACCCAGGCACCCCAAATTGCTGAGTATCTAAGGGTAGGGAACCATACCTAGCACTAGAAATAACAGAAAAATGACAGACACAGTTCCTGTCCTCAAGGAGCTTACACTTTAGCATGTATGACAGATATTACGTGACTGATCACATAATTTCTTGTGCTTATTGAGATACAGTGTGTGATTACAATGTGCAATAGGGAATCGAACCTAGGGGGTTAGAAAGGCTTCCTTGAAGTAGTAACATCTGAGATGAGCTCTGAGGGACAAGTAGGGATTATGAGGCAAAGAAGAAAAATAAGACCATTCCAGGAGGAAATAGGATACATAAAAACTGAGAAGGTGGAAAAAAAACTTGGGCGTTTGAGAAATTATGAATGGAGACAATACAAAGTATTTCACAGAGAAACTATGAGGATTAAATAAGATAATGTTACATGGGATGAACCAGCAGTTTTTGAAATGTAGTAAATGTTAAAGGTCTTCCTGTTAGCCCAAGGCCTAAGGACTAGGGTAAAAGGGATCTGAGATTCACTCTCTAACAGAATTAAGTAGGATTTTCCTAACAGGGTTAGATTCCATCACTGTTTTAGGAGATCTCGTGATTAGACACTTACCCACAGTGACCTGCCTTCTTAATGTAGCCACACCTAGTTTTGGGCTGTGGGTGTCAGCACTCAAACCTATCAGCCCTTCAAGGGTATTCTGATTGGTAGACTGATAGGAGATTCAAGCATAAACAGTGAGTCAGTTGTTCAGAATGAAAGTTCTCCTTGCAAAATACTAAGAGCCAGTCATCTGTTTTCTTTTCTTTTCTTTTCTTTTAATGTTTATTTATTTATTTTGAGAGGGGGTGGAGCAGAGAGGGAGGAGAGAGAGAGAATCCCAAGCAGGCTCTCGGCTGTCAGCACTGAGCCCTACTTGGGGCTCAAACCCATGAGCCCACGAGATCATGACCTGAGTTGAAATCAAGAGTTGGACACTCAGCCGACAGAGTCACCCAGGAGGCCCTGGACTAGAAACACAAATTATGTTTTTGTCCTCTATCGCTAGGGCTGAAACTTCAGTTTCTACTAAGTAAGACTAAGACTTCTAAGAAAGTCCTTCAGAGAGAATCCTGAGCCAACCTCCTTTCACACTAGAGCCAGCCACTGAAAATTTAAGGATTCCAACAAATTAATTTGGCATACTTCCAAAATAACATAAAGAAAACAAAAAAAGGATTTATAAGATACCATCCAGCTGGGGTTAAATAGCTTACCCAAGGTAAGTGGCATCAGTAGGTGGCAGAATAGAAATTTAAAACCAAGTCCTGTCTTACCTCAAATAATAAACCTTTCCCACAGTAGTTCATTTCACAACGGATATGCTTATGGGCAAATACCATCTTTGGAATCGAATCTTTGCATGATCTTATCTATCCTTTGCATTATCTTGCATAATCAATGTCATAAGGCTACAGAAATGGAGAATATCCTCTCCTGGACAAGGGTGTGGTGAAGTTTCCTGCTTTGTGCATTTCTCCTTGAGCCTTTATTGTAGCACCTTCCCAAAGAATCATCCCATCCCTTCTCCCACTGCCCATCTACCCTTGACTGTTGCACTTCAAATACTGTACTCCCAGTTAGTACTGAAAAATGAGGCCAGAAATTTTTCACATCACTTGCTTCTTTTGTGCTCTGGCCACAACATTTTACATCCCTCTCTCAAAAGCCTCATCACCTTTTATCATGGGCTCAAGTCCAGGATCTTGTCATCTGTACCAGGTCTGCGTGTGAATGAGGATCCTTGAGTGCAGCTCCTCTCAACGTGTAAATCTATTAACTGAGAAAATCCGTTATTTGCCTCCCCTCCCCCAAACACCCAATATATGAGAAAGGGATAGAATTATTGTACCAGAACTCCCATTCGAAAAGGGGGTTGGGGGAAATGGGGGCATTTAAGAGCCACTAATCCATGGCAATAAAATTATGGTCAGGAACTACACAAATGATTGCCTCTGCAATGTTCTAAAGCACCATGGTCATCAGAGGGCACCCATTCCATGCGTTACATACTACTTCCCAACCAAGGCAGACATCAGATGGCCATTTTTCTAAAAGCACAATATCAACTACCCTCAAGGATTTAAAAAATATGCATCTACTTATGTATCACATCATCACATGTGTCACATATGTCTGCCAAGGCTAGAGAGAGCTCCTAGGGAGAAGAAATATAATTAACTCCATGGTATATTTAAGCTTTAGTCATTTTGCTTGTAAATTAGCAAACCTAGGCTACAGTTAGACATCGTTTCTTCACTGAGATTTTAAAATTACACTTTCTCAAAAACAAGTTTCATCTTCTGTTCTGCCCCACACATTACAGAGAAGCAACCAAGTAGGACTTAACCTTTTATTTATTTTCTAAATTAAATATTTATTTATTTATTTGGGGGGGGGGGAGAGAGAGAGAATGCATGTGTGCACAGAGGAGGGGCAGAGAGAGGGAGAGAGAGAATTCCAAGCAGGCTCTGCACTGAAAGCACAGAGCTCAACGCAGGGCTCAAACTCATGATCCCATGAGATCGTGACCTGAGTCCAAGTCAGACACTTAACCAACTGAGCCACCCAGGCACCCCAGGACTTAATTTTTTAAAAGCTCCAATATCTGGGATTGTTTTAGTTAACATTTACTCAATTGCTGAGCCATACCTACTTTTCTTTAGATCAGTATTTCAATTATAGTCTGTAATTTTTTAAAAAGTCAATTTATCCAATCTCTACATCCTGTTCCCTTGCACTTTAAATGGGCAACACTTTACACTTTGATTCGATTTCTTTCAGTACCCAAAGAACATTCACATTTTATGTATTTTTTTAAATTTTAGTGTTTTATTGATTAAAAAAAATTTTTTTAATGTGTATTTTTGAGACAGAGGGAGACAGAGCACGAGTGGGGGAGGGGCAGAGAGAGAGAGGGAGAAACAGAATCCGAAGCAGGCTCCAGACTCTGAGCTGTCAGCACAGAGCCCAGCGCAGGGCTCAAACTCACAAACCATGAGATCATGACCTGAGCTGAAGTCAGACACCTAACTGACTGAGCCACCCAGGGGCCCCTGTTTATTTATTTATTTTAAAGTTTATTTATTTTGAGAGAGAGTGCACGTGAGCTGGGGAGGGGCAGAGTGAGAGAACAGGAGAGAATCCCAAGCAGGCTCTGCACTGTCAGCATGGCAGAGCCTGACACAGGGCTCAAGCCCATAAACCGTGAGATCATGACCTGAGCCAAAGTCAAGAGTCTGACGCTTAACTCACTGAGCCACCCAGGCGCCCCAAACATTCATGTTTTAACCAAACAAGTCAAACTATGGAAAATGCAATTCTGAAGCTGTTCTGATCACGCTACATCTAATCCCTGGGGACCCATGATCTAGATCAGTCATTCTCAATGGGGGGTGATTTTGTCCGCCCAAGGCACCTTTGGCAACGTCTGCAGATATTTTTGTTACAACTGGGGGTTCTATTGGCATCTAGTGGGTATAGACCAAAGATGCTGCTAACAATCATCCTACATGACACGGGAAAACCCTCCACAATAAAGAATTATCTGGCCCCAAATGTCAATTTTGAGAAATCCCAGTCTAGATAGGCTTCCATTATGATTGTGTTTGATTGATACAATATAACAAAACACACTTCAAACACCAATCCCAAAATATCATCAGAATCTAATTACTTACAGCCACTCATTCAATAAACATTTATTGAGTAATCACCATGTGGCCAACTATGGAGATAGAAGGAAAGAAAATCACTGTCCTGGGAAATTTTCCAGGGGGAAACAATGCACAAACCCCAGGCCCTTGCCAGAAAATTCAACGCTGTCTGTTATATACTCTTCTTATTAAGAGCCTAGTTGAGAGAAGTGAGGGGTGAAAAAAAATTTTTTAAGGTATGCAGTCCATTTATGTATCTAGGTTGAAGAAGTCATTGAATGAAGCTAGATGATATTTGGATCATGTTATCTTACGTCCTTGAAGAAATGCCCTAAGTTCCATGTTAAAGTTACATTCTCTTTCACTGAAGAACACTGCTAAGTCATGACAAACCCATTGCTAACTTCCCATAACAATTTTGTACCTGCCACTCAGTGCTACCCATGTGAAACTATGTGTAAATTTCTTTTAGAAATTAATATTGGAGGGTTTCTTCTTCTCTGATGACAACTATATAACTACTTCTCTTCAGCCTGACTGCTAAATCACTTACAGAGCTACATTGGAGACTCCTCTCTACCAAGTATGCAGGCCCTCAAGCCTGAACATTTGTGTACCTCCCCATCTCTAACCAAGCCGGGCTTAAGAGGTATTTCTACTTTCCCTGTTGTGGATCCTCTGGTTGTCTATAATTTACTGGTTATTTGTACTTTAAATCATTTTATTACATCTGCTCTTGCCATAAGTTGCCTCGATTAATGTATAAAATGTGGGTAGGTATGAATAAAATTAAAAGCAAGGAAGAGTGACAGAAAACAGTTACAACAGTAGCAGGGGGACACATGCACTGGAAGCCTTGACAGCTTGAACAGGATCCATAACGAAGGCAGTGAGGGTCACAGAACACTTCCTGAAAGAGCTCATGACTGAGCGGAACACTGACAGACAGACTAGATTTCACTTAAAGAAAGAAGATAGGAGGGTAAGGAAATGTTCTAGCTAAGAAATAAAAGCAAGTACCAAAGCACAGAGGTGAGAGAGCGCCTTGTGCATTCAAGGAATGCAAGTGGTTTGCTTTGGCAAGAACAGCGTCTGGGCAAGCAGTGAGATGTGACACGGCAGAGGTACTCTGGATACTGCACTAAGGACTTTGAACTCTGGCCTTAAAAAGCACGATTAGGAATATGAGGCCAGTGAGGAATTTATTGCACTAACACAGGGAAGAAAAGATGACCTCCACGAACGATGACTTCACCAGTTTCCATAGACTTCAGACATCTTTAATGAGTACGACAATCCCTAAAATGGATTAGAAAAGAATCCAAATCCTATCCTTAGCCTGTTCCCATCCCCTTACCAACATTAACCTTTTCAACATCACCTGGAAAAATGGGGTCATCCACCAATAGGTATGAGAGGAATAAGCCAACAGTCTTTGGACAAAACCATAAGAATCCTGATTCTGAGATTACTCATTCTCCATTGCATTGGATATCATCTGGACTTACAGGCAACTCTAATAAGAAAAACTAGGAACTCTGATAGCTGTTCATCTCACTTAGGACAGGCAGCAAGAATCTGTTAGGATTTTATGTCTCCAATTGTTCCAAACACAGTTTCTAATACAGAAATAAAACTATTCAGTGTCTCGGTCCTCGGCTCATTTTGTTTCACAGAGATCTGCATTTCCGAGTTCTCGGACTCCAACAGCAGTTCTGTTAGGAACAGACACCCAGTGTCATCCTGAGCACTGAGATAGGCTTTCCACGGGTGAGCCCCAGCCCTGCTCATTGCGATGGTCTGGATGTTCACTACTTGTAGGGCCATCTGGAGAGTGTCAGGATGGACTGCTCCCCGCCAAGGGAACACCTGCTGATGAGCAACTTTCAGGCTAAACCAAGTTTTCTCAAAATACTCAGCAGTAAGCTGGCAATTGGGGACTAGCACGAGGGCTCCAGAATCAGGGAGTTCTTGTACCCTCTCCTTGTTCTCTTCAGGAATCAGGGGACCTAAAAGAGTCAGAAAGCTTCTGTAAGAGATCTTCTTAATCTATAGGAACTATGTTTTCTATCTAGATTTCCAAAAATACACAATGTGACTTTTATCTTTGGATACATCGTTAAAATCACCAACTAGGAACTTCTTTCTTGCTCACAAAGACTTCAATTCAGGCAACAGTCTGAGATATAGCTAGGATACCCTACTTTCTACCAGTCATTACAAAAGATAAAGAGTTTTCATGATAAGATCTAAAGTAAGGACTATTTTTACCTGAGGTGGCAAAGGACGCAGTGTCAGGAAGCTCTGGGCCCCGACGCTCTGCCCCCTGGTATTTAGAGATGGTTGCCCAGCGGGCTTTGCCATAGACTGGCACCAGCGTGTTGAAGTCCGAGGCCCAGCTATTCACAGGTCTTTCTGCCTGATCCTCCAAAAGTCCAAGAGAAGGGTCAGATTTAGGGCTACAGAGGATCCGCTTCACTTCATCAATGCCGGCTAAGAGAAGGCGGTAATAGAAGAGACCTCGGTCTCGTACTGCCATATTCTTTTCTTCCTCTGAGGTAAGACAAGAGACTGAGTTAGTTACAAACAAACACCAAAACACTCTTTCTACCCTGTGCCAACCACAACAGGGAAAACAAAAGGAAGGAGGGAGGAAGCCCCAGAAAATCATGAACATTGTCTTCTTGGGCACCAGACATGACTCACCCAACAGTGTAAGCTGCGAGGGTATTTACCATCTGACACGGCAAGCGCGACTCCCTCGGAAGAGCCTACCTATGCAGTAATGTAATAGGCGCCCCAGCGTGTCCTGGCACTCGGCGGGCCGGGAGAGGAAAAGGCGCAGCAGCGCAGTGAGCAGCTCCATCGTCACAGCTGGAAACGTCTCTGACTTCACATTCTCCACGAAGTCTTCCAACACATAGGGAGCATTGGGAATTCTCTCCCCATGGACACCAAGGAGCCAAATGAGGGCCTGTTTCCCCTAGGGAATGAAGGGGTAAGAGCAGGTGCTCAACATTCGGCTGTCTGAAACATGGTGGCAGGTTCGACTTCCCACCCCCGCCCAATGGCAGCGGAAAAAGCATAATCCTACATTTACTTCAACTCGCACTGCATCGATCCTCCACCCAATACCACTCTTTACAACAAATACGAACAAAATGCTACCACACGAAAGGAGACTCAAGACTCTCATAGCCCGTGTTGGTTAGGTAATAAGGCTTTTTCAGTTAGGGGGCCTCCGCCCCAGTCTAGGGTTTAATGCATCGGTGGAAGCAACTGAAACACTCCTCTAACCCACTTCATGAAAGTGGTAATTGACCTAGAGTGCAAATCAAAGTAGGTAGGCCTGTGGTGAAGCCCAAATATCTGTTAATTCCACAAATGATTCTGATTCTCATTCCAGCTGAAAACTCCATTGTCTAAGCCTCTGACTCAAAACTGTTCAAGAGAACGATGATATTAAAGCATCTGTAATAAAAACCATAGATCAATCTCCTGTTTTTATCTCTTCTATCCTATCTATACCCAAAAGAGAATCTGAGGTGGCAGTCAATTCTAAGGATAGCCACATTCAGACTGGGTAGAAAGAAGAATTAGATTCCATTTCACAGAGCAGGGTCCCAAGCATTCCCCTTCTGCCTGTTAGTAAAGGAGAATTACCATCTACCTCGCTATCTTGAATGTTCTCCTCACAGCCGGGCAGGGCCTGACACACAGCTTCCGTACACTGAGGACACAACCAAACCAGGTCTCGGAAAGTTTGCACCACCACTACAACACAGCTCAGGATACAAGAGCACAGGATTAGAGGCTCCACGCAGGAAGGAATCTTAAGAGAAGTCACATATTCAGACTAGTTTGCTAGATGAAGTTCGGTAAAATGGGTGTTGGAGGGGTGGTCAACGATTATCTGAGAAATGTCTGACACGGGCAATAATTTCTTACATGAATGCTGCTCCTTTTGGATCGCTAGGACGCTAAATGAGCTAACATGTGCAAAAGCGCTTGGTAAAATGTAAAGCAAACGTGGGGTCATGTTCAATGATATTCTAAAGACGGTGTAAATGGAGCCACCAGTGTTGGAACTAGGGTGAGGCAAACAAGGTGCTGGGGGTGTAAAATTTAAGAAAACATGCAGGGTTAGCACTTGCACGAACCTGAGAGCGAGTGCCTCTTTAAATGTTTGCATCCTGGGTACCTTGCTTGCCTCACCCCAGTCCCAGCCCTGGAAGCCACTGCTGCCATAAAGCAGTAAGAGGGTAAAGCTGGGGAATTAACAAGCACAGCATCCTAGAACCCTTCATTATGTACGGAACAGCCTTGTAGAGTCATGGCAACCTGAAAACCCCCTACCTGTTAGATCTATGGACCCTATGCTTCTCTGATGGCAACGGACGGTAACGCAAAGAAAAGTTTAAACCTCTATGTTACTGAACAACAAGCATTTTTGGGGGGCAACTACTACAGGGCAAGCAATTGACAAAAAAAAGCAAAACAAAAAAATGCTCAAAGGGTAGCCAGCCATTACCTGTGGTGATGTGCTCTTGTCGAAGCCCCAGCAACTCTGTTAGAATCTGCACACACTGATCTGTGTAGGTCCTGGCGATACCACCTACAGAGGAACAGAAAGCACAGAAAAGTGGTAAGTCACATACCAGCACCTCGTTCTAAAATAATATCCCACCAGCCAAACATAAGAGGACCAAAGATACCTTAAAAAAAAAAAAAAAAATCACACCTTGCTTGATCTTCCCAAGTTTGGTAAAAATGATTTTTCCATTGAACAACGTTGAAAACTTTCAGTAACAGAGGTATTCACGTGGCAGCCAGACACGAGGCCACGGCTTGGTACAGCACAGCTGCACAGGAGTGTCCCTGCTGGGAACCCTCGACAGTAGTCTCCTGACTGCAGGAGTTCTACGCTCTCCTCTTTGTTCCCTTCTCTTGCCCCTAAAAATAACCAATCTTTATTCTCATAGGACGGTTCCTTCTCCTCTTCCGCTTGAAGCCCTCCAACAAAACGTAGCTCCCCAGCTGCTTTCATTTTGTGAGTCATTCTGGCGTTTTGAATTCCACACAGAGTAGTATGAAAAAGCCTGTGATATTTAGGATTCATTCTGCGCCGCTCTGCACTGAGCACGATACACAGCCCATAGTAGAAGCTCAATAGACAACCAGTCAATTGACACAGGACGTTGAGTGTGGAGAGCTGGGTTCCAGTCGCACTTCAGGAACTACGTGACCTTCTGGCAATAACCTTCTTGTGCCTGAGTTTCTTCATTTCTAAAATGAAGCGCTAACCCTTGTCCACTTTTCCTGACTGCCTCCCAAGACCGTGCTAAGATGATATATGGGAAAGCATTCTGGACAGCAATGTAAATTTTAGGTACCATAGTCTGAGTTACCTGTAGCCTCTATCCTGGCAGATACGGCAACACCAGTGTTGACGAAAACACCTCCCCCCCCCGCCACTTCTTCTGTGGTCACTGACTCCCAGTTCTTTGGTGCATGGTACTTTGTCTCTGCCGCAAGATTCGTTCCTGTTTATTCCCTATGGTTCCACAGCTTTCGGGCTGGCCTGAGCGCTCAAAAAGGAAAAGGGGCAGATACCTACCTATGGCAAAGATGGCAGCCTGGGCAAAGTCGGCTGACACATCGGTACAGTAGCCCCGGAGCTCCTCTAGCACCTGCTGCACGTTCTCATCGTTCACCAGCTCACACAGCACCTCCACCTTCTGCAGCTTGATGTAGTGCGGCTCCGAGTAAGAGCAAAAAAACTTTTTGTAATGGCTGCTAAAGTGACCCGGCAGACTATGCAAGATCTGACGCACGTGACAGAGGGCAGCAAAGCAGAGCTCGCGGCTCTCTGAAGAACAGGCGGCCAGCAAAGGTCCCTTGACTTGCACAAGCACGTCGGTTTGTACGTGGGGGAATCTTTTTGCCAAGATCAGAAAGAGTTTCGTGGCTCCCATCACCACACCTGGGCTACTGCTCTTGAGAAAGCTATCCAACAGATTGAGAATGTCAAACAGCTCCTCCTCACTGCGGGGTTCGTAGCGTAGCAGAAAGTTCAATACTTCTGCCTGGCCCCATTGGTCCAGTTTTGGCATTCTGTCCAAAAAAGGAAAGCATTATTTTAGCAACCAAATGAGGACCATCTCCGTGCAACTGTCACCTGTTCATCAAAACAAGGAGAGAATTCTTGAAAACAGATTGTGCCATAACAGAATTATTCTTTTTAGGTACTATGTAAAGTGGACACAAAACAGGCTTTAAATTCCAAGAGGAGTTCACAGTACACATTCTCACTCATCTAAGGCCAAAGACCGTGATTGCTATACCTAGATCCAGATTCTTTAAGACAACACAAATGGCTTAGTTTGGGGGACATAATGATCGTAGAGGAGGACAGAACCTATTTCCACAGGATATTTCTGCCATCTCTCTATATGACCAAAAGAAACTAATACAAATAAAAGAATATTCTCTCAATAAAATATGAGGAAACTAATAGCTACTGTTAATTTTACTACTCTATAGAAGTTGTTCAAGACGTCCCCTTAATCCAACATATCAAGACCCCACTAGGATGCAGATCTCATCATAACAAAAAGAGGACTGAGGCATCCAAACCGATTTAAGAGATGGTGGGCGATGGGCTTGTTGATGACAACACCTCCTTCCTGTCTCAGAATTTCCTCTAGAGACCTCAGGCAGTTCACAACCACAATTGGATCCTGGTCACGCAGCAAACTGTATAATTCATTTACCAGAGCACCATCTATAAAAGAGCATAAAGTTCTCATATAAAGAACAGTTTCAGAGTCACAGGAATAGAACCAGGACAATAGCTCCAGGCAGATAAAGCTGAACTTCTCTGCTACAAAAATAACAAAGGCAATAATAAAATGCAAAGCACAAAAAAAAGCCATCCCCAGACTGTTCTAAGTAGCTAATGCAAAGGATCTCACCTGGGCTCCAAAGAAAAGACTTCTCCAATCTCAGAAAATACGAAGCCAGCCTTTCTACTTAGAGACACATACAGGGGTGCCTGCGTGGCTCAGTCGGTTAGGCATCTGACTGACTCTTGATCTCGGCTTAGGCCGTGATCCCATGGTTTATGGGATTGAGCCCTGAGTTGGTGCAGAGCCTGCTTAGCATTCTTTCTCCCTCGCTCTCTGCCCCTCCCCCACTCATTCTCCCTCTCTCTCTCACTCTCTCACAATAAATAAATAAACCTTAAAGAAAAAAAGAGAAACAAGTACACAGCCACATTACTATTTCCTACCAAAGCCACGTGACCTTTTCCAAAGTCAAACATATAATGGAGACACAAAAAAATATAAATCATGATGGATTACACTGAAACTTACCCACTTCCGAGTCTCCGTGAAGATTATGCATCTTGGCACAACCAAGGACTGCCACCCTCCTGACATATGAAGCCTTATCTCGCAGACCATTGAGAATAGGCTGTTGGATGTATTCCTGCACACCAGGCATCCTAAGCAACACATCCTGGAGTCAGCCAGATCCTAAAACACTAGTTTTGACATAATTCAGGCCCTATGCCCTTAACACAGAAGGTTTGGTAGATGTTTGAATGTACATCTATCAAGTCATAAAAAAAATTAGAGAAAGCCACTGGCCAAACTTAAAAAGTCATACTTGACTTTTCATTTGGACTAACACTGCATGGGCAACAAAACTATATGTCTACATAACTGTTTAGAAATCTTTAACCAAAAGCACGAACTATATCAGCAAGAGTGAGGATGGAAAACTCCCTTTAAGGAAACCATAGGACATAGTTTTTCAAGCCTAAGCAATGGCTGAAAACCTGAGTTCAGGTTACAACTGCATGTTCCCCATGATTAAGAAGCTCAGATAAATTATCATCATTAAAAACCTGCCCCATGATCTCCCGAATACATCAACCACTGATAAACAGTCCTGGAAGAGGGTACTCACCTGAGACTACACATGCTCCGTAATGCCAGCCCCCGCACCATTGGATTGGGATCCGAACAGTCTTTGCACAGCGTATTAATGGCCAAGAGAGCCAGATCTGGTTTCAGGGGGGCATAGGTACACATGTACAGATAAACCAACTTCTTCTGAACAATATCTACGGTGGCACTGGCCTTCACCATTTCCATGAAAACACCAGACATGTCCAAGCCCTGAGTCATGTGCCTAAAACCAACACACATAGCAGGAAGAAGTAAAATACATAATCCCCAGCCTATAACAAAAGGTGTTTTACCTATACACATCCCGGTTATCCAACTAGATTATGAGGAAAGCAACCAGGTCTACCTTGTCTATCACATTGCACAATACTTCACACGATAGGCCTACAATAAATTTTCTTCTATTCATTCAAGAAATAGATATTGAATCCCTGGAACATTCCAGTGAAATTCAGCTTCTACATTCCAGGGATATGCTCTGGGGTCATAATTTTGAAAAAAGCATGGTCTCAGATCTCTAGCAACTCAAACCGTATTAAGGAGCAAGACAAAAACACCACTAATTACAATATGATCGGTAAGTATTAAAACAGAAGTAACAGGGGCGCCTGGGTGGCTCAGTCGGTTGAGCGGCCGACTTCGGCTCAGGTCATGATCTCACGGTCCGTGGGTTCGAGCCCCGAGTCGGGCTCTGTGCTGACAGCTCAGAGCCTGGAGCCTGCTTCGGATTCTGTGTCTCCCTCTCTCTGACCCTCCCCCGTTCATGCTTTGTCTCTCTCTGTCTCAAAAATAAATGTTAAAAAAAAAAAAACAACAACAAACAACAGAAGTAACAGACAAGGTGCAGTGGGGGATCAGAGGTCTAATACTACCAAGAAACCATAAAATGTTTCCACAGAAGTAACACTTTAGTTGAATGAGCTGGAATTTGTCAGGCAGGTGTAGTAGACAGGCAATGATAGATGCTATAAGGCACATAGGCATCAGCAAGAATGCTACATTCTTTTGAGAGTCTGCAAGTAATTGTGTTAGGGTGCTCTTTGGGTACTATAAGAAATTTGGACTTTATTCTGTAGATCAGTTTCTCGAACTATGGTTTCCTACAGGAGTCAGATGGGGTGTCTGTTTAAAACGCATATTCCTGGGTTCCATCCCACCCTACTGAAAGCAGCATTACTGGACTGGATGAAAACTTTGATTTTTCTTTTTCTTTTTTTTTTTTTTAAAAGCACTGCAAGGGACTGTTGTGCATACTAAGTTTGTGAACCACAATTGCAGGCCAAGAGTTATATACATTCAAATTCATGTTAGAAAAATTCTACTTGAAATGAGGCAAGGTAACCTATTAGCAAGCTACTGCAATTGCTTTGGTAATAAAACCAGAAGAACAGGACCAATAAAAAATAAATACACAAAAATTCGTTAAAAAGAGGATGGATGGGGAGCTTGGGGGGCTCAGTCGATTCAGCTTCGACTTCATCTCAGGTCATGATCTCACGGTTTGAGTTCCAGCTCCAGCTCCGCGTGGGGCTCTGTGCTGAGCGTGGGGCTCTGTGCTGACGGCTCAGAGCCAGGAGCCTGCTTCGGATTCTGTGTTTCCCCCTCTCTCTTCCCCTCCCCCGCTCACGCTCTGTTTCTCCCTCTCCCAAAAATAAACACTAAAAATTTTTTTTTAAATAAAAATAAAAGAGGATGGATATTTAGAACTGTATATCCATACCATCTGACTTGAGAAGTGAAAATCGGGCATCATCAAGACTGAGTCCCTCCCTTGGTCAGCTGGATGGTGACATTCATCAACCCAAACATAAGTGGAAGAGCAGGTTTGGGGAGAGGGGAAGGATGTAAGGTGCTATTTTGCAGGTCTTTGAAGAAATGTCCAAGTGGGAATGCCAAGCAGCAGGATATGTGGGTCTGAAGATACAAAGGGGTTTCTGTACTGGATTCTATAGATCTGGGGGAGGGGGGGAGGCAGCAGTGTAAGTTCAAGACATGGGCGTAACCACCCCGCTGAGTAAACGAAGTCAAGGAAGTCCCACAAAGGGAGGCTGCGACGGCCATGCAGAGAAGCAGGAAGCCCAAATCCTAGCCTGCCCTGAGTTCATTCACTCTTTGGGAGCGGCCGGGGGTGGAGGGCCGGGATGGGGGCTGCCACGGGGAGTTCGGGCGGTAGGGGATACCTAATCACTCGCTGGATGACATTCCGGTAGCGCAGCCTATCCGCCTGAATGTGAGGGTTACACAGAGCTTTCTTCAGCTCCTTCACCACGTCCTCGGAGCCAAGGTACGGCATCGTCCACAGTCGCGGGGCAGTCCCCACACACCCCTAGGTAACTCGCCGGCTCCTCCCAGCCCTGACGTGGGAACCTGGGTAAAGCAAAGGTCAGTCAGCGGCGACGCGAAAGGCGTGATCTCGCCCCAGCCTCGGCTTCCCCGGGGCCGGAGCCCAGGCCCCAGCACACTCTCACCAAGCCTCTCCGCGCCCCGGCGAGCCCCGAACAAGGCTCTGTGGTTCCTGCCCGGGACCTGCACGCCGGATCGCGGCGCCCCGACACCTCTCCCGCTACCTCGAGGCCCTCCGCCCCATTTCCAGCCGGGCCGCCGACAGTCTGCAGACCCCTCCCTCTCCAGTTCCAGCCCTTCTTGCGCCTCCGCGCGGTTGCCGCCAAGGATAGGCCCAGTCAAGCTTTCTGCGGAAGTCCCGCCTCCTTGAGGCCGACCGCGCACAGCAGCTGCCACTCACCTTCTCGCGGCCAGCGCCTAGCGTCGCCCGGACGCCGACCTTAGGGCGCCCTTCCCCCCACCTCCACCTCCAGGCGCAGCCGCGCGGCTCCCTCTGGTGGAGGCGCTGCGGGCCGTCGGAAATCGGCTGCTTCGGCCTGTCTCCGCCCAGCAGCGCGCGCTTTGAGCGCCCGGCCTTGGCCCCGGCTCCCGCGCGCGGGTAGGAGTGGCGCTCGGCCGAGAGTCTTTGGCGGTTTGCGATTCCACCCAGGACTCGCAAGAGCACGGCCACTTCCTTTTTCTCCCCACGCTAGGGACTTATTCCTCTACTGGGCTGGCTTCCCGTTAGGGGTTCTGTCCGCGTTCTTGCCCCAGCGTGACTTTCTTCAGGGCGTGGTTGCAGGAGCCTCACGCGGCAGCTCCGTGCCCATGAAGATCTCGCTGGTGACCCTCCAGCCCCGCCACCATGAACGGGACCCTGATCCCCCATACGCCCATCGCGGTGGACTTTTGGAGCCTGCGCCGGGCTGGTTCCGCACGGCTCTTCTTTTTGTCCCACATGCACTCGGACCACACCGTGGGTTTGTCTAGCACCTGGGCCCGGCCCCTCTACTGCTCCCCAATCACTGCTTACCTCGTGCATCGTCACTTACAGGTACGGGGGTGGGGGGGGTGCTGGAGTCCTCTGAGAGGTGGGCCGAGCATCTGGGTGGGGATTTCCTATCTGTCACAGCCTCAGACTCGTAGGTTAGGGACCAGGAGGACCGATTTTTACCAGTGCGGGAGTTGTTTGAACCCAGAAATACGTCCTTAAGCCCAGAATGGGAGTGTGGTTTCTTGACTGGCTGACCTGCGATGTTTCAGCTATAAGTTGGGGAGATCTTTTGGTCCAGCCAAGGAAACTGTACCTGTATTTTCATATCAGCTAGGCCAGTGTTTCCTAAACTTGTCTCAGAAGAATCCACCTAATATGCTGGGTGAGTATACACATTCTCCAGTACCCCCTCCCCCATTATCTCCCCCCCCCCCCCATCTGATCCAGTAGATATAGCTGGTGCAGGTCCTGGAAATCTGGTTAGAATTTTAACAGGTGCCCCCAAGAGATTATTATGATCAGATAGTTTGAGAGACGCTGCCTAGAGTGTTTTCTGGACTCTTTCATTTAAACTGTAGAAAGGGCGGGAGGGAAGAGTGGGGGATTTGGGAGAATCTCTATTACAGCTTCTGCTACAGGGTAGTTTAGGATGTGGTCAGCTTTCCCTCACTTGGGTAAAGGGGTGATTCCTAACCCAAGACAGTATCGAGGAGAGTTTGTGTTCAGTAGAATGACCAACTTTCCCCCCAGGTATCCAAGAAGTGGATCCGAGCCCTGGAGGTTGGTGAGAGCCATGTCCTGCCTCTAGATGAAATTGGGCGAGAGACCATGACTGTAACCCTCCTGGATGCCAATCACTGCCCCGGCTCTGTCATGTTTCTCTTTGAAGGATACTTTGGAACCATCCTCTACACAGGTGGGCCTCCCAAGGGGTCTCTCCCACCTTCCCAGACTAGATACTACTTTTCTTGAGCAGCCTTAAGTCAGAAGTCTGGAGGCCTCCTAGCTTCATCCCATGTGAGCACAGTGACCTTTCTCAACTGATTTCCCACGCTTTATGGGTCCAGACCTTGTAAAGAGTAATAAAAACAGAAGCAGAATGGAGACATTTCTAAAAAGAAGCTATACTATATTAGTGCCAGACTCCCTGACAGTTTTTCCACAGGCTGGTAAGCAAATGTCCATCAGCTGTTGAAAGTGAGAGAGGCTTGGGGCACTTGGGTGGCTCAGCTGGTTAAGTGTCCGACTCTTGGTTTTGGCTCAGGTCATGATCTCACGGTCCGTGGGTTTGAACCCTGTGTTGGGCTTGGTGCTGACAGTGTGGAGCCTGCTTGGGCTTCTCTGTCTTCCTCTCTTTCTGCCCCTCCTCTGCTGCTCTCTCTCCCTCTCTTTCTTTCAAAATAAATAAATAAACATTTTTTTTAAGTGGAGGGGCTCGTCTTCTATACTTTTGTCTCTGACTCTCTGCCCCCCATATATTCTTCCAGGTGACTTTCGGTATACACCATCCATGCTAAAGGAGCCAGCCCTGAAACTAGGGAAACAGATCCATACCTTATACCTAGATAACACCAATTGCAACCCAGCCCGGGTTCTTCCCTCCCGACAAGAAGCTGCCCGCCAGATTATCGAGCTCATTCGAAAGCATCCACAGCATAACATAAAGATTGGTGAGTGGTTTCCTTTCCTTTTTCTCTCACCGAAAGCTAGCGAATCTTGGGTTTTGGGAGGGTTTCACGTGTCTTTTAGGTCTTCGTAGATGTCCCCTTCTCCGTGAAACCTACCCTGACCACCTTATTTAAATTGCAATCTTCCAACCATCTCTACTCTCATACTCTCACATGCCCAACTCCTGATCTTCTGTAACCAACTGTTTTATTTTTTCATAGCACTCATCACCTTACTCTTATCCATGCTTCAATCCAAGCTATTACTTATTGTTTGTTCTCTACTTCTCTTGACACACACACACACACACACACACACACACTCCTTGAGAGCATGGATGGAGGTAGGAAGAAGTCTTGTTTGTGGAACAGAGAGGCAGCAGCCGGTATGGTGGACACGTAGTGGGTGAGGAGGCTGGCTGGAAAGGCAGGAGGGGCTGAAGTGCTTGCTTGTAAGCTTCAACTTGATCCTAAATGTAATCCCAAATGTAACTTCATCCAAATGGTTACATTTGGACAAAAAGCTGTTGAAGGTTTTTAAATAGGAGAGGGCCAATGTTGCACTCATCACCTTATAATGTATTCCACAATTTACATGCTATTGTATTTGCTTTCTGTCTCCCCCTGCTAGAATTCCACAATGGCAGGGCTCTTTGCTTTCCTTATGGATATATCTCAGATGCTTAGATTAATGCCTGAGGAGGCAGTCAATAAACCTTTGTTATCTGAGCAAGTGAAATTTATCAGAACGTAGATATTCAAGTGAATGCCGAGCTTCAAATCAGACACATCGAGAAACCAACTGTGTGTTTGTTCTAGCGATTCCACAACAGCATAAAACATTTTGGGGCCTTCTAACTGGTACTTACGCTTTCAGCATCTCCTCATGCAGGCGATCCAGTAACACTGCTGTCATTTTTTTTCCCTAAAGCCCTCCTCAGATCATAATATTCCTGTGATTAAAATTAGCCATTTTCCTGGTGCAAACTCTTTAATAGCTCTCTTTCACTTACAGAATTAAGTTCAAGCTCCTTAGCAGTATATACAGGCTCTCTATCATACAAGCCTTGCTTACCTCTCCTGTGTCATTTCCTACCAGTTTCTTGTCTGCACTTTAGTGACACCGAACCACCCCCTTCCCCTGCCAGGTAAACTTACACCTGTCCTTTAGGACCGCTCGGTGGCCATTTTCAGGAAACCTTCCCTGTAATCAACTGGTAGATACTTTCCTATGCTCTCATATTAATAGTGTGTGAATGCTTCTAACATCGCTCTTGACCACACTGTGTCTGGGTCCCCATGTAGATTATACTCCTTGAGGACTGAGGCTTGTGCTTGTTTTCATAGTGCCTAACACCAGGTAGATGCTGTCCTTTGTTGAACTGAATGAGTGAGTGGATCCTGTGTGAAGCCCTCCCCCATCCTCTATGTATCTCCGCTCAAATGCCACCTCCTCCCTGATAACACTCCCTGATTGCCCTGTTAGTTTTGTGTGTTTTTGTTAAACATTTGGTTGATTTATTAGGATTCTCCAGTATCTTCTTTCTCTTTCATCCCTTGCTTTTCCCATTCCCTTTGACATCGTTCAGGACTCTATAGCCTGGGAAAAGAGTCACTGCTGGAGCAGCTGGCCCTGGAGTTTCAGACCTGGGTGGTATTGAGTCCTCGGCGCCTGGAGTTGGTGCAGCTTCTGGGCCTGGCAGACGTGTTCACGGTGGAGGAGAAGGCCGGCCGCATCCATGCCGTGGACCACATGGAGGTCTGCCGTTCTGCCATGCTACATTGGAACCAGACCCACCCTACCATTGCCATCCTTCCCACAAGCCGGAAAACCCACAGCTCCCACCCTGACATCCACATCATCCCTTACTCGGACCACTCCTCCTACTCGGAGCTCCGGGCCTTTGTGGCAGCACTGAAGCCTTGCCAGGTGGTGCCCATTGTCGGTCGGCAGCCCTGCAGGGACTACTTTCAGGACAGCCTGAGCCCCGGGCTCTCTGTGCCCCTGGTCCCGCACTCTGTGCAGCAGTATATGAATTCCTCCTCAAGAAAACCAAGCTTGCTCTGCCTGTTGTTAGAAAGGAGACTAAAGAGGCCGAGAACCCAGGGTGTCGTGTTTGACTCCTTTCCGGAAACTGCTGATCAATCTCAAGGTGACATGGACTCGCAGGAGGCCAAGAATGACAACCTTTCTGGGCACCTCGAGAAGCAGGCTTCCCACCGTCCTTTGCAGATCAAAAAACCGTTGCTTCCGGACCTCTGCAGCAAAGAGTGGGATGGGGCAGTCCCTTTCTCAGAGTCCCAGAAGATGGTGACTGTACTGACTGCCCCCTTGAATGTGTCAGTGCACTTACGGTCTACAGATGAGGAATTTATGTCTCTAGAAACTGGGGAGGAAATTGGTGTGTGGCCCCACTCGGTCCCCAGGGGAAACCATGATGGCTTAGCAGCCACAGGGAACCAGAGCACTTGGACGGGCCCGGATTGTCCCCTGACTCACGGCAGCGAGGCAGCCCCTCTCCTGGCTCCTGAGTTCAGGGGCCTGGCACTGAAATACCTTCTGACTCCAGTGAACTTTTTCCAGGCCCAGTTCTCTTCCAGGGGCTTTGACCAGCAAGTGGAAAAATACCATAAACACTTGCTGAGGTACAGGGAGGAGAATGACACCTTCGTTTGATCCAACACCGTGGTTGTAAAGATAGTGACCCATGGCTGCTGGAGAGACTTTGTTTTGGGCCTTACTTTTCTAAAAATATTTTTTTTACATTTATTCATTTTTGAGAGATAGATGGAGCACGAGCGGGGGAGGGACAGAGAGAGCCAGGGAGACAGAATCCGAAACAGGCTCCAGGCTCCGAGCTGTCAGCACAGAGCCCGACACGGGGCTCGAACTCACAGATCACGAGATCGTGACCTGAGCGGAAGTCAGACGCTTAACCAACTGAGCCACCCAGGCACCCCTAGGCCTTACTTTTCCATCTTCACAGGATCCCCGTGGGCTCACAAAGTGTGTTCATTGGAATCCTAGTGCCCATGGAGCCATTAGTTTCATGGTTGGCTACGTTTAAGTAACACTTTTCAGGGGCGCCTAGGTGGCTAAGTCGATTGAGCATCTAACTCTATTTCAGCTCAGGTCATAGTCTCACAGTTTCGTGGGCTCCAGCCCCACACGGGGCTCTGTGCTAATGGCATGGAGCCTGCTTGAAAATCTCTCTCTCCCTTCTCTCTGCCCCTCCCCTGTTCACATTCTCTGTCACTGAAAATAAAACAACGCTTTTCTAAATTTTTTTTTTTTCAACGTTTATTTATTTTTGGGACAGAGAGAGACAGAGCATGAACGGGGGAGGGGCAGAGAGAGAGGGAGACACAATCGGAAACAGGCTCCAGGCTCTGAGCCATCAGCCCAGAGCCTGACGCAGGGCTCGAACTCACGGACCGCGAGATCGTGACCTGGCCGAAGTCGGACGCTCAACCGACTGCGCCACCCAGGCGCCCCAAAACAACGCTTTTCAATATACCCTCTGCACAGCATACATGAGCATACTAAAGGTTCTGAGAAGTCTTACAGTAACTTAATCTGTTGAACTCAGTATTTCTGCAACATTTTTGAACATGCAGTCCTCTGACATGGGTGCAGTAAGAGATGCACTCTGAATCAGAAAGGACCGGGTCACTCCCATTATTATTTTGTGCACCATGTGCCATTCCCAAGTCTTCTTACCCTTCTCCCCAGATAAAAGTCCCAGATAAAAATTCCATTTTTAAGTTAGGAACTGTTGGAGGGTAAAGTGGTGATCCAGGCAGCATGATACAATCTCGAATGTCACTAACTTGCTGTGACCCTGTCCAAGTGACTTCCTGTCTTTGCCTCTGGGAGGGAACAGGAAGCAGTGAAGAACCCTGGAATGGTAGAGAAAAACTCGCCCCTGCCTCTATAAGAGTCTGCAGTTAGTGTCACTAGAGACTTCTCTGGAACAGAGCCAGCTGGCGTAGTGGGCACCCTTCGCCAAGGCCATACCTGGAACCCAGCTGAACGGTGCATGTAGGGTATGATGGCCTCCCAGCCTCCTGGAGGCCCTGACTATTTAGCCAAAATAAAGTTACAAAAGATCAAATGTGCTGCCAGATATTCCTGATTGTTCACATAGCTGGGATATTTGCTGCTCTCCCCGCCCCCCGCCCCCTTGGGTTGAGTAGGGAGCCAGAGCACACAGCCTGTTTGTTTTAGTATCCAGGGCAGAGACCAAGGAGCCAGCTGGTGGAAGGGCTGGGGGTGTGCAGCTCTGCCCTGTCCTTCTGCTCCCAGCCTGACAATGTGCCAAACCAATAAGCAGGACAGCAGACACCATAGGCTCTGAGACTGGGTACAGGCATGTAGAGCTGGGCACACGAATAAAAACTACTTCAGAACGAAGCCTCGCAATAAAGGTTGTTTCTTGCCCAGGAATAAAAAAGGTTTCTACTTTGGGAAGAAGATATGAAGTGTTTATAAAGTAAAATAAGGCCTTGCTCTTGGGCAAGCTGTACACAGCCCTGTTTTGTCACTATAAGCCTCCGGTGCGCCCACTAGGAGCTGCAGCAGGTGAGGCTTGTGGGGCAGCAGGAAACAAGGCATTGTCCTTGGCTTGAATCCAGGGCACCCCGGGGTAAAAAGAAACCAGGCCTAAATAGTGGAGCCTCAGTTCCTCATCTGTAAAGCAAGGACTGAGATGCCTCCCTCTCCTGATGGCTCCGGAGGTTAGATAATTGGCAAAATTCTTTTTTTTTTTTTTATGTTTATTCATTTTTGAGAGACAGAGCATGGGGGGTGGGGGGGGCTGGCGAGGGCAGAGAGAGAGAGAGAGGGAGACACAATCTGAAGCAGGCTCTAGGCTCTGAGCTGTCAGCACAGAGCCTGATGCAGAGCTCGAACCCAAAAAATATAAGTGGTAAAATTCTTAGCTCAGTGTCTACCACATATAGGTATTTCAGATGTTGGTTCTCTTAGCCTCTGGTTCTCTAGAGAAATTGTTCCGTGTATAAAATGAAATTTTGGAAGTCACTGAAAAACATAAAAAGTCAATTGTAATTCCTCCACGTACATCAATTGTTCTAGTCCTTTTTTGTATGTATAAACATATTAAATATATACTATTTTTCAAAATTGGGGTAACAGTGGATATAGTTTTAATCCCACATTTTACTTTAATCCCACATTTAACTTTCTTAATCTTAAACGTTTCTTTGTATCATTAAGTACTATTCAAAATGTACTTATGAGTAGTTGTATAATGCCTTACATGGGTAAGTAAACCATTTCCATATTCAACATGCTGTGTGCCCTTTTTTCACAATTAGACATATTACAGTGAACATCTTTGCTGTGCATGTATCATGGCATATTTTGTTTATTTCCTTAAATTACTGGCAGTGGGGAGCACCTGGGTGGCTCAGTCAGTTGAGCGTCTGACTTTGGCTCGGGTCATGATCTCACAGTCTGAGTTCGAGCCCCGCATCGGGCTCTGTGCTGACAGCTCAGAGCCTGAAGCCTGCTTTGGATTCTGTGTCTCCCTCTCTCTCTGCTCCTCCCCCGCTTGCGATCTGTCTCTGTCTCAAAAACAAAAACATTAAAAAAAAAAATTTAAAAGAAAAAAAAATTACTGGCAGTGGGGTTACAATTTTAAGTTCTTAATATAAATTGTGCCCAGTTGCCCACCAGAAAGGTTTCCTTACTATCCTTTCTGCAGAGGAGGAGGGTATTAGAATACCTTGAAGATTCCTTAAGTTCAAATGAATGTAAACATGTACATTCAGGTACATGTAAACACGTGGCAAATCATCTTGTGTTAAGTTCATAAATATTTACTACAGCTGTGTGGGTAAGGCTTAGCTTGAGTTCCTCCAGGAGCCTCTAGCTGCCTCACTTCTCTGCTCCCCAAAGGTGACTGGGAGAGATAAGGTAGTCTTCAGTATCAGGGCCCCCAGATTGGCACTATCTTCTAGCAACAAGGGAGCCAGTCCATTCTTGGCGTGTGATGTATTGCACACATTCCTTGAAATGGAATGTATATGAATTCAGATGGGGGAGTAGAAGCAAATGGCTTTGAGGAATTTAGATGTTGATGGCATGTTTGTGTTTTAATAACGGGGAAATTCCATACTATTCTCAAGTAAATTTGTCCGGCTTATAATAGAGATTGGCAGTTGCCTTATTCATTCAGTATCTCCATAGTCTCATATAAAAGTGCTGCATTGCATATACCTAGAAGTAGGCAATTTATTTTTAGAATCTAAGGATGACCCCACAGATCTGAGATCTTACAGTTGGGCTTGAAGATACCGGGAGAAAGGAAGTTCCCTAGAGATCAATTAGCTGTTTCATGATCTGTGGGAAAACACGTACTTTTCCACAAGGAAACTGACGCTAGCTTAAGTCCCTTTGGAGAAAAAAAAATCTGCCTGGCTGGCTTTGAGGGACCATCTCTCACTCCTGATACAGACTCCCCTTTGTGGTTGGAAATGGGAGATAAGTGAGTCTGCTTATTCAAGTAAAGGGATCTGGACTTGGGTTCTCCATGTCAAGACAATTCCCAGGGAGACTGGTTCTCTGTATTCTTGGAGTGCTCCTTAAGCAGGAGAAATTCCATCTGGGGGTCCATGCTACCACTAGTGAATTGCTGTCAGTTTGTTACCTGCCTTCCACCCTTTACCCTCCCCAATCACTACCACAACAGGATGTTTTGTCTTGAGTTCATGGTGCTTCCCACTTCCTCCTCCATGGAACACCCCACTACATTGATACAGAATAATTCTGCTTGCCATTATAATCTTCTAAATTTACAACTCCCTGTGGAAATTCTCAGAATGGTTAAGCTTATCTTTATTTTTTTAACATTTTATTTTTTTTTTCAACGTTTATTTATTTTTGGGACAGAGAGAGACAGAGCATGAACGGGGGAGGGGCAGAGAGAGAGGGAGACACAGAATCGGAAACAGGCTCCAGGCTCTGAGCCATCAGCCCAGAGCCTGACGCGGGGCTCGAACTCCCGGACCGCGAGATCGTGACCTGGCTGAAGTCGGACGCTTAACCGACTGCGCCACCCAGGCGCCCCTAACATTTTATTTTTAAAGTTTGTTTTGAGAGAGAGAGAGAGAGAATGAGAATGACGAGCAGAGGAAGGGTAGACAGAGAGGGAGAGAGGATCCCAAGTAGGGATACCCCTGACTCAGGAATTGAGCCACCAACGCATCCCAAGCTTGTCTTTATTTTGATCACAGTGCTTTCATTTAACTATGGCCTTCCACCTTGACCATCTCATTCCTGGGTGATTTGTCTACTTTGAACACATCCTTAACCCACTGGATCACAGAAAGCTCCCAGAATCTTGGGCTTGGTTCTTTTCCCGGCCAGATGGCTCGCTGAATCATCTTTCAATCACACAAAACTTCTGGCTAGGCTTGGGTTCGTCTTTCCCTTATAATACTCACTTATTTGATTTATATTGATCTTATTTGACTTATATTGATTTTAATATTCACATATTTACGACACAATTGTATTATGGCTATTTTACCAATTCTGAATCTTCCCATCAATTTTCAATAATTTGGGGGAATGGAGAATGAAAAGTTTGTTCCCAGTGCTACAGTCCCATTCTTAATGTGCTTACTATAAAGTGTGCTTTTGGGCAACAAAGAACATTGGGGAAAGCTCACTCACCCTACTAACCAGGCTCTATAGAAACAAAGCATCAGGGAGGGACTAGACTCCTGTACATAGGGAGTCAGGGATAGAAGGTTTGGAGAAAACCTGCTAAAAGGTTCTGAGCACCCAATTCCTAAACTGGGGAGGAGGGGTGCGCCGTCCTCCACCAACCAACAATTCTCCAATACCTGCTGGGTGTCCTGTAATTCAACTCAATTCTGACCCTCTCCACGTGAAAATAGCCTTCAATCCCACAGGTTAAGGGTTCAAGACTACAAGACTGCTCTCCTCCCTCTCAGACACCAATTGCAAGCCCAGGTTGTCACCTGTGCTTCTGGCCACTGGCTGTCAATCGGAGGTTCCGACGACGACTCCTTGGATTTGGATAATTTGCTGGAGCAGCTTGCAGAACTCAGAAAAACGTTTTACTTACCAGACTTTGTTACAAAAGACTATAACTTAGATGGGAGAGATGTTTAGGGCAAGGTATGAGGGAAAGGCAGGGAGTGCCCATGCTCTCTGAGCACACCAGTCTCCCCAAATTCCCACGTGTTCACTTTCTCCTTCACAAGTATGTCTTCACTCTGGATGACTTCGACATTCCAGCCTCTGAAGCTCTTTGACCTCCTCATCTCCAAAGACCTTATTTCCTTCTTCCTCACCACCCTGTCATTAACCAGAAATTGTACTACATCTGAAATCTCGATTTTAAACCTGCTTTTCGCCCACGTTATTTGCTCAAGTACCTCCATTGTCAATGCCAGCCCTCTCTCAGCTTCACACCCCACCTTGACCTGACTGTATCCCATGGTCCATCGATACAACTCCCTTTATCTCTCTCCCACCCAGGCAGACTTGCCTTGAAAAACTCCAATTCTGAATAAATTATACTATCTGCTCTTTATCTGCACTAGAGCAGCTAGATTTTGTTGAAGCAAGCCCTCAACCAGGCTGGCTGGTTTCATTTTAAATTCATGACATCATACATCAAAATGGACTTCCATTCTACTGAGCAATCCTATTGTTTCTTTAGTGGGCTTGGTTTCCTATTTTCCCTTTCTCTTTGCTTTCCCTCCCACCCACACTACCAACAGGATTTACCAACGGTAAATCCTGTTGACTCTGCCTTGAAACATATCCCAAATCTTTCTTTTCCTCATCTTCACCTCTACCATCTTTGTCCAAGCAGACTTTGTTTCATGTCTGAGTTATTGCAAGAGCCTCTTCAACGTTCTCCTTGCTTCCAACATCTGCCTCTTCCCCTGCAGATACACGGTCTCGTACCCACAGCAGGCCTGATATAAGTCATCCCGTGTCACTTCTCTGTTCAAATCCTCAAATGTCTTTCCAGTTCACTCAGAATAGAAATGGAAGTTCTTACAGGGGTCTCCCTGGTCCACATGACCTGCCACCTTCTCTCCTCTCCTAGGACTCTCTCACCCTTCGCTTATCCTGCTCCAAGCCTGCTGACCTCCTTGCAGTCCCTCCAGTGTACCAGGTAAGCGCTCACCTCACTCGTTTCCTCTCCTTACGGTGTTTTACATCCAGATACCATCCAGATGGTTCCCTTACCTCATTCACGGTCTTGCTCAGCGAGACTATTCTCAGTCATTCTGTTTAAAATTGCAACCACCTGGTCAGCCACTCCCTCTCTCCCTTCCTCATTTTTTCTCCATAGAGCCCTTACCACTTTCCAACACTCTAACAAATGTTGAGATCTTATTGAGGTCACTGTGTACTGTACTAGAATGTAAACTCCAGGAGTGGTTTTTTGTTTGTTTCTTTTGTTCACTGTTGCATCCATAATGTCTAGAACACATAGCAGGTTCTTTTTTTTTTTTTAATTTTATTTTGAGAGAGAGAGAGAGCATGCACTGTGGGCAGGGAAGAGCAGGGGAGGTGCAGGGAGAAAGAGGGAGAGAATTCCAGGCAGGCTCTGTGCTGTGGCTCCATCCCATGAACTGTGAGATCATGACCTGAGCGGAAATCAAGAGTTGGACGCTTCATCAACTGAGCGTTGCCCCAGCCTGTTCTTAATAACAAACATTGGTTGAATGAATAAATTAATGAATCCAGTCAGGTTAATGGGATTTTAAGGTGATGGTGGGGTTCAGAGCTGATGGCCAAGAAAGAATTCTTGAAGATGTCTTTGGTGCAAAAAGGTGATTTTATTAAGGCATGGGAACAGGACCCGTGGGCAGAAAAGAGCTGCACTGGGGTTGTGACTGATAGCTGATTATACACCTTGAGGTTGGGAGATGGTTACGGACAGCCTAAGTCTCTAAGAAATTCTGGAAGCAAGGTTTCCAGGACCTTGAGGGGCTAGGTGTTGTTAGGAAAATGCCATTTATTACCGTTTAGTAAAACCTGTTATGAGACCCTTCAGATGTATATCAGGGGACCATAAGCTTGGAGTATGACTGCAGCATATCTTGGGGGAGTTGAGATAAAGGAAGTTTCCAAAAGAATTTTTATATGTTAAAGTAGACTTACAGGATCTTGAGGGGTCAGGGTAATGTTAAGCCAAGATTCCCTTTTGCCCCCAGCAAAGTGTCATCATCGAGGCAGCTGAGCTCCTAGAGGAAGGTCACTCTGCCTGTTTCAAGGACTTGTCAATGGGCTGTAGGCAGTCAAGGAATTTAATTCTTCATTTGCCTTTGTTTCCCACATCACCACGGCAAGCACTTAAGCCCCCTTTACATCATGATGAGGGTGATATTAGGGCTCCAGGAAACGGAGTCTATAGGTTTCTGGAGATTAGGCTATGGAGAAGATTGCCTTTTTCTTGCAGTTTACTGAGTTATCCATAACTTGAAGGAGACTCCTGTCCTGCATGACTGTGATCTCTATCAGTCAACCATCTGCTTTCTTTCCTTTCCCCTGTTCTGGGCAGCCAGCTGAGAGTGTCCAAGGAATATCACACATATCCCAGCCTGGGGGGGGGGGGCGGGGGTTGGGTGCTGTTAGCCTGTACTTTGCCCTCATCTTGCCCCCACCCTCCCTCATCAAGGTGAAGACCTGGAGGGTAGCATCAGTGCAAAGACCATGTGATGGGAATGAGTTTTGTGTCTAAGGAACATTAAGAAGAGCGTGGGTCGGGGTGCCTGGGTTGGCTGAGTCAGTTAAGCATCTGACTTCGGCTCAGGTCATGATCTCGTGGTTCATGAGTTTGAGCCCTGAGTGGGGGCTCTGCGTGCAGAGCCTGCCTGGGATTCTCTCTCTCTCCCTCTCTCTCTCTGCCCCTCCCATGCATGCGCACATGCTCTCTCTCTCTCAAAATAAATACATAAATTAAAAAAAAAAAAAAAAAAGAAAAGAGCATGTGTCAGAGGGGGAGAAGAGGAGTTCAGAGAGGAAGGCAGAAGTGGGGTCAGAAGTGACTTATGGGTTAAAGTAAGAAGTTTAGGCTTTAGTCTAAGTGTAAGCTACTGGAGTGCTTTAAAGTAGGGGGGAGATATTATCTGATATATATTTTTAGAAGCAACAGATGGAAAATGGGGCAAGAACGAAAGCAGGCATGCGAGTTACGAAGGGCTTGCGGCTGTAAGAGATACTGGTGAGCTGAACTGGGGTTTCTGGAAGAAATGGGATTTGCATTGTGTCTGAACATAAATTTATTAGGGAAACCACTTTAGCACAAGCAGCTACAGAAAGAAAGACATACCTTTGCCTCCACCAAAGCTTTCACAAAGGAGAAGTATATATATATAACTATATATATACCAATGAATATATACAGATATTTGGGGGGAATAAAGAAAGGGAGAAAAAAATGAGTTTATTTTACAAGTAACTGGAGTATTTTTTGAATCAACACTATTTCCTATAATAGACATGTTTTGTAACTATGTACTTAAGAGAAAGAAACATGTTTTACTTGCTTTGGAGTCAACACAAGCCTTGGGATTAAAGGTTATATTTTCTGAGAGACTAGGGCTCTTCAGTTGAAAAAAAAAATCATTTTGTAGAGAATAGTCACTTTCTAAATTATTTAAATTATTATAAAGCTTAATAAAATTTTAGTGGGAATAACATTAGTCCTGATCTTTGAATATCTGCATCTATGAGATCTAGAAGATATAATGGAGGATAGACTATAGTCAAATTTAGTCTGAATTGAACCTTTTTGATTAATTCACCAAGTTGTAATATTCTACCTCCTTACAGAGGAGCACCAGAATGAACAGGTAATTTTTGGTTCATGAGAGTACATTCTCTCTCTGTAAGGCTCCTAGTCAATATATTCATAACTAAAACCTGCACTCCCTTTTTATCAAGATAGGACTGAAAAATCTGTATTTATTATATTCTATATAATATTCATATTATATAGTCTAGATTTCACTTCTGTCTGTGAGATCAGAAAGTCTGTATCCGTGGAGATGAATAGTAGTGGGTTCGGGATGTTTTTTGAAAGTAACATTGAAGAAACTTTCTGATGGAGGGAATGAGGGAGGTAAGGAGAAGGTGTTTATCATCTCCATTTAAGAACGAGGAGCACCTGGGTGGTTCAGTCAGTTAAGCGTCCGACTTCGGCCCAGGTCATGATCTCGTGGTTCATAAGTTCGAGCCCCGCGTCGGGCTCTGTGCTGACAGCTCAGAGCCTGGATCCTGGTTTAGATTCTGTGTCTCCCTCTCTCTCTGCCCCTGCCCTGCTCACGCTCTGTCTCTCTTGCTCTTAAAAATTAATAAACATTAGAACAGAAAGAGGAAGGTAACCTTTATAAACATGCCTACTATCACACCCTAGTTACTGGGAGACTCTGGATTCCTACTGACATCAAGGCTCCAAAGCCCATGATTTTCTTCTGTACTGGCCATTCTGGGAGCACTGAGGTTGGTCAGGCAGAAGGCTATTTCATATCAGAGAATTTACCCTTTCGGGTTTTGACAGGGCCTCTCCTCCTGTCCCACCTCCAATGGACAGAACCACTTACTAATCCCTTGATGACAGCTTATAGATTTTATAAAAGTGAGTTTCCCAAAGTAATAATAAAAAAATTAATTCACAGCCAAAGATGAAGATTGTTATTTTGAGATTTCCAAAACTCCATTGTATAGTTAACTGAATTCTGATGCTTTGACACTGTGAATAAACACTCAGTAATTTACTCAGCCAAATAGTTACTGGTACTGACCACATATCAGGAACTGTGTTAGGCAAGGGATACTTCATTGGGGCGTTTTTGATTTCTGAGTCTGTAGGAAGTGCAAAATGACTTAGCACAAATTATATTCAGTGATTGAATTTCAAGTTCCTGTCCTGATTCATAGCCTTCTCCCTTGTGGGTCTCTGTGTCCCTTCCCAGAGCATTTGTTTTGGCTTTGGCTTTGACTTAGAATCGAGAATACAGAAAGAAATATGGAGTGCAGGTGCTAAAAGCTTGTGTAACAGTTGGTCGAAGGTGAGAAGCTACAGAATTTTGGGGGCAGGATAATGAGAAATGACAATGATTCAGGGAAAGCTACAGAAAAGCACTATCCCTTGGTCTTGCTGAATAAAGTGTTGGTATATGGAGAAAGTGAGGGAGTAAGATGGTCATGTGTAGATAAAGGGGGAAACAGAAATCATTAGGGGGGAAGGAGGGTCTGAGGAGGAGTAGACACAGTTGTATGAGTATTTAAGGCACGGCTCTTCTCCCAGAAGTCTCTGGATTGACCCTTGAAAATTAGGAAAACGAGGGATCAAGTCTCTTGCTCATTGTCTCTGAATCCTGCAAATCTCCCACCCCCTCCTTTTTTTTGAAGTGAAGGTCATATAACACACAATTAACCATTAAAAAAATTTTTTTTTTTAAATTTTAGAGAGAGAGAGTGAGGGAAGGGGGGAAGGGCAGGGGGATAGAGAGCCCTAAGCAGGCTCCATGCTCAGCACGGATCCCGATGCAGGGCTCAATCCCAGGACTCTTGGATCATGACCTAAGCTGAAATCAAGAGCTGGACGCTCAACTGACTGAGCCACCCAGGCGCCCCACAATTAACAATTTGAGAGTGTACAACTCAGTGGCATTTCAGGCATTCACAATGTGGTGTAAGCACTACCTCTCTCTAGTTTCACCTTCCCTTTCTTTCCATTGGTTGTATTGGACTCTTTCTCTTTAATCCCACAGCTATGGCCTTCTTCCAAACTCCTCTTCCACCAAAGCCATCATTTCTGCTGGGACCCAGTCCCCAAAATGTCCTCTTTTGATACAAAAAGAAAATAAGATTAGCAAGACTTTCACCTGAGAGCAGGGAAGCCAGGTCCTACCTGCCATTGCATTATTCAGCCTGGCAACCAACCCAGCTTTAGTGGGGGAGACGCTGGGGAAGTTGAGAAGTGTGGGGGGCTGTGAGGGCACCAGGCCTTCTAACAATATAGAGGAGAGACTTTCTGTATAAAAGGAGGGTACTCACCTGATTATCCTAGGCAGATTGCTAACACAGGTGGGTACTTGACTTCTCAGCTTTGTACACGACACTCATCTTCTCTGGTTTTAGTCTCTAACCCCATGGCTCTCAGGCAGCCTAGTAAATACCAATAACTTCTTTCCAAGGAGTACCTGTCATACTTAAGAGCTCATGCCTCCTGTATATGATAATATAATGGCATATTTATTCTTCTGTTCACATTTTGCATGAAAAAGGTAGAGAGTTACTAAAAACAAAAAACATCTGGGCACATGGGTGGCTCAGTCAGTTGAGCATCTGACTTCATTTCAGGTCATGATCTCATGGTTCATGAGTTGGAGACCCACACCAGGCTCGTAGCTGTCAGTATGGAGCCTGTTTGGGATCTCTCTCTGCTCCTCCCCCACTCACACTCTCTCTCTCAAAAATAAATATTAAGGGGCGCCTGGGTGGCACAGTCGGTTAAGCGTCCGACTTCAGCCAGGTCACGATCTCGCGGTCCGGGAGTTCGAGCCCCGCATCGGGCTCTGGGCTGATGGCTCAGAGCCTGGAGCCTGTTTCCGATTCTGTGTCTCCCTCTCTCTCTGCCCTTCCCCCGTTCATGCTCTGTCTCTCTCTGTCCCAAAAATAAATAAACGTTGAAAAAAAATTTAAAAAAAATATTAATTTAAAAAAACCCAAGTAACATCTCACTGATGGCCTAACCAAAATAGTGCTGCTATCTTCTTTTAAGTCCCTGCTCAGTCAATAGTGATACTTCTAGAAGCTTCTGCAGTGATCTCCAGACAGTTAATTGCTATATTCCTCAGCACTTGTAATGCCACTTTGAGGACCAATCTTGAACTTGTTATAATTGTTCCTAATTTATCTCCTTAATTACGTTGAGGACCCAGAGGTCATGGGATGTGCTTTATGCACCTTTTTATTCTGTCTAGCTCAATGCCTGGTACTTATATGCAGTCAATAAATCCTGGAAGGAAATGTTTTAAAAAGGTCCTGTTTAGTCTCCATCATACATGCTGGATTTGCCTTCTATGAAACCAGTTAAGGGGCCAGAACAACCTTTCCTGGCTCCTTCCTGTGGGGAGTAGCAAAGAGAGCAATGAAAATGATTCAGTTCATGATTTCCCAGATGTAGCCAAAGTAGACGGCATGGACCCAAGCAGCTTCCTTGGATATTAAGAACTGAATATGGAAAGTGACTACAGTAGATTTTATCACCCAGTTGGACCAAACCATCCTTCCTCATTTGTTAGTCACCACTCATATTAGGAAAAATCCCTTGTAGAAATCACATCATTTCTGTCCCCACCATGCCACTAAAATTGCTCTTACCAAGATCAGCAGTGACTTTCTAATTGCAAATCCACTGGCCACTCTTACATCCTTATTCTCCTTTACTTCTCAGATTGGACACCACCAATTAGCTCCTTCTTCTAGAAAATCTCTCCTAGTTCTCTCCTATATTGCTTAAGACTGATTTTTTTTTGACTGCAAAGAATAGAAAACTTGTCTAATAGTGTTGTTGATACACAAGAACATTTATTTACTTAAAAAAAGAAGTCCAGAAGCAGTGGGCAGTTCCAGGTTCATTCAGAAGCTTACCTATGTCATCAAGGACCCGTTCTTTCTATCTGTCTCCTTTGCTGTCCTCAGCATGCTGACTGTGTCCATCTTTGTTTGCTATCACATTTATGGTCACAAGATGGCCATGGCAGCTCCAGGCCTGGTGTCTTTGTTCCTTTGTCTCAGCAAAAAGAGAGGCAGGAGCAAAAGAATTTCTTCTGTGAAGTTCCTGTCTTTTTATACAAAAAGAAAAACTTTCCTAGGAGCCTCCCAGTAGGCTTCCCTTCCTGTTTTGTTGACCAGAACTGAGTCCTATACCCACCCCTAGATTAGTCACTGGTAAAGAGAAATGGAATTACCAGGACTGGTTTGGTCCGCTGTGATTTATCTCCTGATTTGGTGAAAGGAAGCCACCTTTCTTGAAATCAAAGGATCTTCCTTCTATCTGTATAAAACTGGAATTCTATTAATATGGAAGATGTAACATAGGGAATGGCTTTTGGACAAGTGTGACAGAGACTGGCCTAATTTTTCTGAGTCATGTCTCCTTTCCTCTTGGCCACACAGAGAGATTTTGTCATCTCCTAATCTCTCTAGCAGCATCCACGTTCCTGAGTTCCCACCAATGTAATGTGTGCAGAGTAGATCTATGTGTTTGCTACCTGCAGGCCTGGCCTATAAAAACTTCCCACACAAATAATCCATATTTTCTGCCCCCCCCCCCCCGCCCTTTTTTTTTTCCCGGCCAGATACAAGGCATCCAGTGGAGAAATCCAAGCCTCCCAGAAATGGTGAATCTGCAAGGATCAAGACTAACCCAGAACATCTCACATTCAGACATGCTAAAAAAAAAAACCACAGTTTGAAAAGGTACCCATTGACTAGATCTGGAAAATTTTAGCACCCAAATAAAGTACATAAGGAATTATAAATTATTGAAAACCATAGTAATCCATGAACCTATGTAGCATTAATAGACAACTAAATTAATTAATTAATGAGAGATAAAGGAGGATTGCTACGAACAAGAATCATCAATAGACGTTAAATGTAGGGGAATCTGTTTAACAAGAAGCAGGACATTTGCATGGTCTAAGATTCTCCCCACAGATTGCTTATTACTAGGAACAAAATAGTATCCTGTGGGGGAATCAGACACCTCAACTACCAAAATTATTATCGCCCAGTGAGGGACAGTGACATCAGCTGACTTTGGGTTTCATATCCTGGGAAGGACACAATATCAATTATGTAGTATTCTGGCCAGGAATGGATAACCGGGATCTAATAATGAATAAATGTGAGACAAACTATAAAAATAACCATTGTAAAATGAGGAACATTCTATTGTCCAAACACAGGGGACAGGCTGTACTCTTCAAAAATATCAAAGACAGAGAAAAGCTAGGGAATGGGTGCAGATTGAAGGAGATTACAGAGACAGGCGATGTATGATCTTAAACTGGATCCTATATGGGAAGGGGGAAAATGGTAAGAATGATGTTATTGGATTAAGTGACAAAACTGGGAATATGAATGGTAGATTAAAGTATTATATCAATGTTAAGTCTCCTGGAATTGACAACTGTATATGTGGTGTATGTAAAAAAATGTACTTATTCTTAGGACATTCAAGTATTAAGGGAGAAAGGAGCATGGTGTATGCAATTTACTTTCCTTTTTTTTTAATAAATTTTTTAAAGTTTATTTATTTTTGAGAGATACAGAGAGACAGAGTGCGAGTGGGGGAGGGGCAGAGAGAGGGGGAACCACAGAACTCAAAGCAGGCTCCAGGCTCTAAGCTGTCAGCACAGAGCCCGATGTGGGGCTCAAACTCACAAACTGTGAGATCATGAACTGAGCTGAAGTCGGAGGCTCAACCGACTGAGCCACCCAGGCGCCCCTGCAATGTACTTTCCAATGGTCAGAAAAAAAAAATGTGTATGTATATTGTCTATCTGAGACTGCAATTGTTAAAGCGAAAGGGGCAAAATATTAATAAACAAATCCAAGTAAAGGATAAAGGATATAGGAGTACTCTTTTTACTATTCTTTAACTTTTCTGTGTGTTTGGAATTATTCCCAAATAAAAAGCTTTCTGGAGACTAGATTTTAAAAGTCATTGAGGATTCCCTCTCGTTTCAAAGGATTTTTGCATGTTTTGTCCCCATCCTTTCCTTTGGGCCTTTACTCTCATATCGTTTTTCCCTGTTTTAGAACTGTTGGCTTCTGCTTGAATTCTCTTTTCTTCCTGGCCCCTTGGGTTCACTACTTGTTCTGATAGTTTGACTAGCTTTTTGATTAAACTTTTCTCATGACACAGCCTTTTGGTCAGCTTCTCCTAGTTGGCCTTAAGCTCTGCAGCTCCTGACCAAGTGACTTCTTGCCTGCAACACTGAATCTAGGCTCTAGGCCCAAGGGGAATGTTATACCCTAGGTGAGATTTAATGCTTCCAACTGGCATTGGCTCCGTCTACTTCTGTGGCTGCACTGATTCTGTCTGGGAGGAAATAGTTCTCAATCTGCCCCCTTTCTCTCCATGTTCTCTGCTTGACCAAACCCTCATCATAGCTTATTTTTATTTTTTATTTTAGAGAGAGCAAGAGAGTGAGCAGGGGAGGCCGGCAGAGGGAGAGAGAGAATCCCAAGCACAAGTCCAACACAGGGCTCCATCCCACGACCCTGGGATCATGACCTGAGCCAAAGTCAAAAGTAAGTAGGACGGACACTCAACCAACTGAGCCACCCAGGCCCCATCATCGTAGCTTTCTAATTAGGATTTCTCTAGTGTTACACATTCTACAAGGCCAGTGCTCTAACCCCTGAGCTATGGAGCCTTATCCTTACTTAGTGTTACACATTCTAGTCAGCCATCCTCCAGCCACTAGCTCTCTCTTTAAAGCACAGATTCCTTCATATTACCTGTCTGATTAAACCTCTAATTACCTGTCTGATTAAACCTTCATTGCCTTTAAAACCTGATTCAGGGGGCACCTCGGTGGCTCAGCAGACTCTTGAGTTCAGCTCAGGTCATGATCTCACGATTTGTGGTTTCAAGCCCTGCGCTGGGCTCTGCGCTGGCAGTGTGGAGCCTGATTGGGCTTCTCTCTCTCTCTCTCTCTCTCTCTCTCTCTCTCTGCCCTTCCCCTCTCTAAATAAATAAATAAATAAACTTAAAAATCTGATTCAGTTGAGGCACCTGGGTGGCTCAGTCGGATTAAGAGTCTTGATTTTGACTCAGGTCATGATCTCACAATTCGTTAGATTGAAACCGCTCCCCTCCCCCAACCCCGGGAGGTGGGGGGAGGCTCTGCTCTTACAGGGAGGAGCCTGCTTGGGATTCTCTCCCTCTCTCTCTCAAAATAAATAAATATTAAAACAATAAAATCCAATTCAATCTACCTTACTAATTCCACATCATGCCACTTCTCTGCCAAACTGTAAGCCCTTTCAGAGCATGGACCATGCCTTTCTTTTTTGTATCTTTAATTTCTAATACAGTCCCTGGCACACAGAAGATACTCTATTAATAGATATTTGCTGAATGGACAAATGAACCCTAACTACATTAAACTTTGACATTTCTTTGACCATTTTATGTTTAAATATCTCCTTCTCCAAAGTCTTCCCTGGCTCTCTCATTCAAGTCTCATATATGTCTCCATGCATTTTTTCCCCCCTCACTAGACTGTAAGCTAAAGGAAAAGTTCATGTCATATCCATTTGGCATCTGACCCAGTATCTAAGAGAGTTCCTGGAGTAAAGCAGGCATACAATTTGTTGGGTGGATAAATGTATGATATTAGAGAGGGGAAAAAAGCAGATTTTGAGAAGGTCTCCATGCAGTGAGGCAGGCTGAGGAAATGGCCTGAGAACCATGGAAATAGACAAGAATAAACAAATAAGGCACAAGGAAGTCAATTAAGTAGACAGATGACGATGCAGAATCAAATGATTAGAATAAAGTGGGGGTCAATCAGGAAAGGCTCCTTAAAGCTGAATTTTGAGATGTGTTTGAAAAGAGGAAAGGGACATAACTTGAGCGAACAGGGGCCTAGAAGCGGGTCATGGAGTTTGGTTGAGCCAAGTCATGGTGAACAATTAGTGTGTGTGTGAAGTCTGACTTTTGAGCACGATCAGTTTCTACACCAGAGTTCAAGTTCTGCCTTTTTCCTGGCTCCCCAAGCGGGCATACTTGCCCACTCTCTCTATTTTGATGTTTCCCAGGTCAGCCCAATGTAGAACTTTATGTTCTCTAAATTCCTTGTGAAAATAAGCAAACAAAACTGCCCTGTGAGATTGAACACTTGCTAACCTTGGTCCCCTAGGGAAGTAAACTTCCGGTTCCCAATATAATAGTATTGCTCCCTGTGTTGTTAAGCCAGAAAAGAAAGCCTAACGTAGGAACTTAGCATTATCACTTCTTCACAAAAGTATGAGCACATTTTCACAAAAATTCCTTTTTTTTGGTTTTGTTTTTGGTGAGGAGATGGGGATCCAAAGAGGTCAAGAATGTATAAGTGAGATCTGAGAAGTACAGTGTAATAGGAAAATCTTAACGTAGCCACATCTGTCCACCTCTTCAAAGAGTATATGCAGACACCCCTTGTGCTGACCAGTCACTTTGTAGGGCTCAGATCATTGCTGCCTCCAGCACTTGCAGGATAGAAAAAAGTAGATTATATCACTGTCTCTCTAAAAATGGTCCCTACTTTAGGAATAAGAACATTTTACACAGCGGGAGGTACACCTGAAGTCCTGCAGTCTCTTGATTCTGGAAGACGGCAACTGTCTTTCTGTAAGGATAACCTAGTTTTCAGTGTCCATTTTTTCAGAATGCTCTGTGCCCAACGCACCTCGTTTCCTGAATACCCAGCCTTACCACCTCCTGGTAGAGGCAAGGACATTACCGTAGCATTTGCTCACAGCTCGTTTTGAGGTGCTGGGTCCAGAGCACAGCTGCTCTTTCTCACCTCCTAATGCAAACCCAGGTTCCTAAGGCGGCAGTGGAAGAGCCTTAGAGAGGGGCTCCTGATGTACGTGGAGGCTTCCAGATCCCGTACATGGAGGCCACTCTGCTAGAACGTCTCTAGACTGCAACGAAACGTTAAAGCCTAAACTGAGGTAATTCCTCACCAGCAGGGTGGCTTCCCGGGTAGGCAGTGCCTCCCTGCACGCTGCCCAATCTCTGGGGGTGTCACACTAGACTGTGGTGATGTCACACTGGCTGGGATGACATTTTACAGCTGGACCCCCCCACCGCCACCAAGCACCTTTAAATCACCGCGGAGTCTGCCGCGGGGAGGGAGGGGGCGGGGAATCCGGCCCCCGCACTCGATCCACGCTGGCTCCCCACGGAGGTCCTCCCGGTCCCACTCCCATCTGTACTATGTTGTCGTCCTAATCGGCCCGCTCCTCGGCACTTCCGCCTCAGTAGGTGTCATGGCGCGGGGCCGGTGAATGGTTCCCGCGGGGCGGGGCCGCCGGAGGGGGGGGGGGGGGGCGGTCGCTCGGCGCTCGACTCGTCGGGTCTGGCGACAACGGCGGCTGCGGAGCCAGGGGCCCGGCGGTGGCCCCGGACGGCAGCAGGAGGCCGAGGCGGGAGCGCGCGGGGCTGAGGCGGCGGCGGCGGCGGCGGCCAGGGGCCGGGCGGCGGAGCGGGCGGGAGGCTGAGGGGGCGCCCCCCGCGGGACAGGCGCGGGGACGGCTCCGGGGGGCGGGGGCCGGGGCCCGGGCCGGCTCGCGCGGGGGGTATGATGACCCGGCGGCGGGGCCCCGGATCTCGTCTCCTCCGCCGCCTCCTCACGGCAGCCCCAGCTCGCGGCTGAGAACCCGACCCACCGGCGGTGAGTCGGGCCGGGCGGGAAGGGGCTTCGGCGGGAAGCGAGCTCCCATCCGCTCCCCGAGGCGGGGCCGGCCGGGCCGCGGGGCTCTTCGGGGCGCCCGGCCTGCGGGGGGCGCCTCCCTGGGCGCGCCCCCACCCGGGACCCGGCGCCCAGTCCTGCGGCCCGGTCGTTCGCGGCCGCGGAGGGGCTTGCGTCCTCGGGAAAGCGCGAAGGCTCCGGGTTTGTTTTCGGGGCAACTCCCCCAGCCTGCTGCCACTTCTCTTCGGGGCGTGTTGTTGTCCTCAGATGACAGGGGGCCGCCTTGCGCCTCCTCACCCGGCCGGTTCCCCCCACCCCCCACCCCCCGGCCGTCGTGGCAGGTTCCCAGCGTGTGACTTGTGCGTGTGCATTTCACAGCTCTGCTTATCTCCATGGTTTTGGGTTATTTGTGCTCTTTGCGACCAGAAAGCGGTGCCTGGAAAGGACGGCAGTGGTGGGGTGGGTGTGGAAGCTTTTTCTGTCCTCTCCGCTTCTGTTCTTTAATCGTTAGGTTTGTAATTTGTAATGATGGTGGAGACTACGTGGGACCAGCCCACCTAATGTGTGTCTGTGCAAGGCGGATCTAGAGGTCTGGCTCAGAGGGAAACTTTTGCTGTCGCCGCTTTCCCAAAGCTTTCGATAAAAAAAAGAGAGAGAGAGAGAGAGAAGGTGAGGAAACAACCAAAAACTCTTGGGTAAGGCCCGCACTTTCATAGGTCTGTGGGAAAGAGGCCCTTTTTGTGTTTAGCAACCAAGACTTGGGGCTCGGTCTCCAGGAGCGCTGGTCCAACCTCCAGTTTGTTGTGGTGACAAGTCGTGAGCCTTGGCCTGTGTTGATGCTGGGCGCGTTTTCTTTCCTGTTTAGGTGGGGGAAGGGGGGAGGGGCTCGAGAAGGGGAAAAAACAATCCCAGGCTCCAATTGTCTTTCCTCCGCTTAAGCCTCGACCTCCGTTGTCGATGGACTCGTTTTGCGGCCGCCCGAGGTGCTTTTCCTTAGTGACACTTTGGGAATTCTCAGTGATTGCATCAAAGTATTCATTTCAACTGTAAAAATTCTTCTGCCCGCTCTCTCCTTTATCTTATTTGTTCCTTAGTAACTGATGAAAACAGCAGCCTGGCTTCCTGCTCTTGATGAAGTGGGGTTAAATTAAGTGGCTGATGCCCTCAGCGAAACCTACAATTTTGTTCTTGTTTGTGTAAAGCTATTTTAGATTCCTGGTCTGGTGTGTGTGTGTGTGTGTGTGTGTGTGTGTGTGTGTGTGTGTGTGTGTGAGATTTAGAGATTGTAGAGAATTCAGATCATTACCAGTTTTTATTTATGTAGGTCTAACGCTTTCTGTAAAACATTAAAAAATCTAACAAGTCTTATTACTTAATAATTGTTATTGAGCTGGTGATTTTGGACCTCCCCACGTAATGGGTTCTGGGTTCTGTGTTACAATACTGGTATCCTTCCCTTTAAGATACTGCTCCTTGCTTGAAAGATATTCTGGTAGAGTCACTTGTGGTTGGGACTGAAGGCAGCCAAGCCAGTAAAGCATCTGATGAGTAAAATGGTGATTGAGATCTTGTAAATGTGTCTACTGGTTCTAGTTGGTAAGTAGGACTTTTGCTGTGATTCTCATAAATAGTTTATACTATTTTTGGGCATTATAGGTTTATGGACTGTAGAGTAAGTTGATTGGTAACTTGAGATTGAAAACCAAACCAGAACTCCCTCCTAAAAGAAAAAGAAGATAATCTCAAAATTCACAGTTCTCTGGAAAATCGAATTTCTTCATTCTGTGGTTTTGTTTTCATAAGCACAGCTTAGTCACTGGTTGTGTTGGGAGAAATCAGGGAGCCAGACCTGCCCTGTAAACTTCTTACACTTGGAACTTGTGCAACTTGTTGTTGGTTGTATATTGTAACCGGTCCTTTTGTAATTCGAACTAATTTTGCAAACATGAACTTCCTGATCTGTCCTTTTATTTTCATTTTCAAGACTGCATAAAGCAATCCATATTTTTTTAGTTTTTTTTTTTTAAGTTACAGTTATTAATTTCTCCCCAGTCTCTTCCCTTACATTTCATGCCATTCTGAACACAAGTGATCAAAATCATTTTTCCTTCAAGTACTACCTCAACAGTCACTGATTTGCTTTTTGTTTCCTTTTTTGTTCCTAATTTCCCAGCTCCCTACATGACTTAAGCATTTTTGTAGAGCATAATTTGGCTCTTTAAAAAAACTTACATCCTGTTTTTATATTTCTCTCTCTCTCTCTCTCTCTCTCTCTCTCTCTCTCTCTTTGGTTATATCATCTGAGCAATATTCTAAGCTCTTTGAAGATAGGGAAACGTGTGTATTTCTTTTGGAATCTTTAAGGGCACCTGGTACAGTGCTTTCCCAGTGTTTAGTGGAAAAGAATCAGAAGACCTGAATTCTTTGCCAGCATGGCTACTCATTAGCTCTGTGTAAAACTTGTCTGCCTTTCTTGGGTCTCCTTTTTCTCATCTTGGAATTAGGGGGTTTTGGAAAGAATCTTGTAAGGTCCATTTTAGCTGTCAGACTCTGTACTTTTTGCTAGTGTCTTCTGCTTCTCAAATACATCTCCTTCCTAGAAACAGTTTTTCATTTTTCCACATTCCCTGGCATACTGGTAAAAGTTATCTCATCTGGAAGAACTTGTTCTACCTTCCATCTGCCAAACTGTTGTTACCTTTTTTAAGTCCTGTTTTCCTTAGGCCTTTGCTGACGGATCTAAACAGGGTCATCCCAGCGTTTATGTTCCATATTCCTCTACGCTGTTAATTTGACATTTTCCTTGTGCTTGAAACTCCTCGAGGTATAGCTTTCTTCATTCTAAACTTTATGGGACTTGTAGACTGTCCTGTCATACATCAAGATCGTACTTTTTTACCAAACACAAAAAAGACTTACTTTTCTTTGGTTCTGTTGCTATAGATTCATCATTTCAAATAAATAACAGAGCTGTTGAAATTTAGGAGAAGATGTCCTGCTTAGAAGGAAAGTACCCATCAGCCACTTTACCAAGATATTACAAAATATTGATTATATGGCTGTAAATTACATAGAATTGTAGAGTTAGTCTTTCATCAGCTAACACCACTTATACCACACCCTCTCTTTGCATACTGGTTGGGGAGCTGGCTTGTTGGTTGCTTCTGAAGGAAAGTGCTACAGGAAAGGGGTGGGGAACTTCCATTCAAATGGTGTCCTTAGGGTTTCAAGCTTATTTTTTCCTTTTGTATCACTACACTTAGAAAACTAATCTATATATTCTCTTGTAGGCAAGGGACTATAATTTCTGTCTCACTTGAACATTGCTCTAATTTAGAATGACACCTGAGATCCCCTTATGTTTACATATGGAGAAGTATGTGATCTCTTTCTAGTCATTCATCCTAGCAAACATTTGACACATACTATATGCTAACCATTGTGATAGATTCTGGTGAAAGAAAGAAAGAAAGAGAGAGAGAGAGAGAGAGAGAGAGAGAAAGAAAGAAAGAAAGAAAGAAAAAAAGAAAAAAGAAAGAAACCTTCTGTGCTACTGAGAATTGTCCTCATGAAACTTGAAGTTTGGATGTCAACTTTGAAATAAATAGTCATACTTAGAATGAAATTTAGGGTGACCTCATGAGTTAATATGTGATCTGGCCCTTGTCTGCCTCTTTGGGCCCTGCTTCTATTATTTTCTTCCCTGTTCTATTCCATCCATACTGGATCTCTTCTTCAAATAGGCCAAGAATGTGCCTTGGCACCAACTATTCTCTTTCACTGGGGTGGCTCCTTCTTGTCAATTAGGTCTTAGTGTAAGTACTACCACCTTACAAGGCCTTCCCTGACCACCAAATCTAGAGTATGTCTCCCCTTCCCACTGTCTCTATCATATTACTGTGTTTTCATCATAGCATTATCACTAGCTACTATTTTCTTGGGTGTGTGTGTGTGTATTTGTCTTCCCAGCACAAAGTAAATTCCAAGAGATAAGGGAACTTGTCCATCTGGAACACCACTTGTTATCCCTAGTGTCTAGAAAAGTGCCAGGCAGACATATTAGGTACTCAATACATGTTTGTTAAGTGAATAAATGAAATAAGTAAGTACAAGTGTGGTGAGTGGTAAGAAGTGGTAGAGAATGCTATGAGAGCCTTTACCAGGAAACGTAAGCTAGTATGAAGTGGTCTGGGCAAGGCTTTCCTGAGTGTATCTGTCAGCGTAAGGCTGACTAAAATGTACATAACCTAGGAGAATAGTTTTTCTCTCATGCAACAGCCTGAAGTAAATGTTCCGGGTTGAACTGAGCATTCGTGGTGGGCAGGCGGCTCTGCTCTGATCATCCAGAGACAGTTCTTTACATCTTACTGCTCTGCCTCCCTTGGACGTGGTCTCATGGTGGAACCTGGGTCTCCATAGGTTCTTGCTGCTGGAAATGGAAAGGAACACCAAGAGCTCACCCACACATCACTTTCTGTTGGTGAGAGGGACTGGTAAACACAGCCATGTGCCTGGGGTGAATGAGAGAGTAGATTTTGATCCAAACCAACATTCTGTACCACACTGAAAGAAGTGAGGCTTAAGCAGAGAGACTAAAAGGATAAGCAGAAGTTAGAAAAAGAGAAGGCTAACAGGCAAAAACAAAGTTCAGAGAGGGAACGTTACGTGTGAAGGAACTAGGATAGGAGAAATTTAGCACTGCTGGAAATTTAGAGATTTTGGACTTTATCGTAAGGTTTTAAGCAGGGGACGGATTGGCGCTTTTTAAAACTTCAGTTGTAAAGAATGAATTGGGAGAAAGGAGCTTAAAAAGGAGGCTTGAGAGTACCATTTGGGGGAGGCAAGTTAGGCTTAGTCCAGGATTGTCAGCAGGGGTGGAGAGAAATGGGTAGAGTGGAGAGAGAGAGGATATTGCAGTGAAGGAGTTTTCTTCCCAAACCTGCTTGCTTTACTTTTACAGCTTGTGTTTTTTCACTTACCTACTTGAATGATATGAATATTCTTTACATATCAGCGTGCTTGAGAATATGTACATCTGTGTACATGTCAGTCAAGGACAAGTGCCTCAGAGGCGGCAGTCATTGATTTTAGGTTATTTTAGGTCACCAATTGTTAAATTGTATCAAAGAGGCAAAGATGATACTAAGTGAAAGCAGTAGGAATTTATTATTGGTGTGGAAGATGGAAGTTACCTGAAGGGTAAAGACAGAACTCTGACAAATGATTATCTTGGTTGTCATAACCAACTGTTCCATTCATAGTTATAATATTTGAATTCTTTACAGTAAGGGTACCTACCTGTGCTGCCCATAATAAATGTTGTTAAATAGATGGGACCATGTAGGGAGTGAATGGGGAGGCTGTTAATTTTATTGCTTTTGAAAGCCTTGGGTTCTAGCAAGACTCAATTCTGTTTAGGAATTAATACAAGCATCAATAGCTTTTTGCCTATTAGTTCTAGTTCCCAGATTAATGCAGTGGCCTAATTTGTCATTATATTCAGATGGTTAAACACTTGAAAAGTCAGGTATGAAATGAAAAGACTAGTTTATTATTAGAGTCAAGAGGTAGGACATTTTCAAGAAGTCAGAAATAACTTTTATTGGCAGCTGTTCTCATGTGAATTGAGAATATTTGTAACTTAGCAGAGTCTGATACATAGTAAGTTTTCCACAGATGTTAATCCTGTTCCATATCTTCCTTTGGGAGGTCTCACCCTAGGAAAAAAATTGCTTCCCCACTTTGCAAAGGCAAATTTTATGGAACATAGCATCTTTATCTTATGTCTAAAAATGGCTGCTTGTAGCTGAATTATATAAATAAGAGTGTTGATTTTTCTAGGCAATTTTGATTTTGTATCTTCTCCTCACCTAGTGCTTGTTGAGCTCAGGATGAGTCTCAGCCACACTGGCATGATATTAATTACCATACACACATGCTGTGGGGAAGGCCAGTGAAATTCTGGATTGTTCTTTCCCTGTGGGTAGACATAGAAATTTGTCTTACTGAATAAGACTTATATTCATTTATTTATATACTTAAACTTTCAGAAAGATTTCCTAGAACTTGTGCTTTTTGCAGTGCTCAATGTGAAGATTTGAAACCACCAGTATCTATTATTTTGTGTATTGGGTGAAAGTTGTCCATAACATTACTCTGGTAAATGTAATATTTTAAAAAATATTTCGTTATTAACGTACTTTCAAAAATTTGGCATTAAACTTCATGAATTCTATTCAGTATTATTACTTTAGGCTTCCATATTCTTAGACATAGCTACAAACTACAAATTTTGTATTCAAATTCTTTCATTAAATATTTTTAGGTATATAAAATTTGTGCTTCTGTTTTTTTTTTTTTTAATTTTTTTAACATTTATTTTTGAGAGACAGAGACAGCATGAGTGGGGGAGGGGCAGAGAGAGAGGGAGACCCAGAATTTGAGCAGGCTCCAGGTTCTGAGCTCTCAGCATAGAGCCCGACGCAGGGCTCGAACTCAAAAACTGTGAGATCATGACCTGAGCTGCAGGTGGACGCTTAACCGACTGAGCCACCCAGGCACTCCTGTGCTCCTGTTTCTTCATAGATTATTAAAATTAGTAGCTCAACAGATACACAGTGGAAAACAAATTTCAAAAATTTGCTTCCTTTCATTGTTCAAAAATTGGCTCAGTTTTATGATAAATATTCTTGCATAAATTATAATAGGTAAATTTTGTAAAGGTCTTACTTTGTTTAACATTTTTCTTCTATTATAATTTGGTATTATGTCAGTGATACAGGCAGAACAAGATGACTTATGAATTCCTAGCTGTGGAGTTAAATTGCACTGACTTTAACTTTTAATTTACACTTTTTTGTCTTCAAGGTTCACGTAAATTATGGCAACTCTTGTTTAAGGTAAATCCAGATCACATTTTAGAAATTAAAGGCTGAGGATTTGTTCTTCATTCCAGCTGTCTAGTCCAGTGCAGATGGTTTTTAGTTACATTCAGTCACAAAGAAATGTACACATTGCTTTTTTATGTCTGTAACATCCTTTGTCACGCTTCCTTCCTTTCTTGTGTGTGTTTATTCTCTTATGACTGGTAAAATTATGCTATGTGTTTCGGAGTGGAAACTTCCCCTGTATCTCAGAGACTGCACAGATAAAAGAGAGGGATATTTGAAAAATAAAACCAAGCATTTGAAAATCTTGCAGTTTAATGAGTGGTAGGGCGTAGATTGGAGGTTGGTAGGTAAGGGTCAGAATCATCCAATGAATACTGCCTGTCTGTATATTGCCAGAGTCTGGTAGTTTCTGGTGATGTAAGCAAACATCAAGACAGATATGGCACCTATCATGCAACTATCCTGTAGCTGGGAATGTAAGTAACATTAAATAAATAATTTCAAGTTGTAAGGGAGGAGCAGGATGTTATGGGTGTGCATGGTGGGAAGGATGGTGGTGTATGTGTGTGTGAGAGAGAATGAATGGTTTTCCCAGAAGAAAATCTTCAACATATCAGAGGGCCTTCCAAGAACTGGAAGGAGGGCAGCATGGCTGGAATGGGAGATTTTGGAACACAGGAACCAGATTTTTGTAGAGCTTGTTAAGGCAGATTGAGGATTTTGGATTTTATCCACAAAGCAATGGAAAACTTTGGAGGCAGGAGGAGGAAGGTGGTTAAGAAAGAGAGAGCAGTCATCTGATTTGCATAATTTAAAAACAAAGATCCCCAGAGTGCATTCAAGATTAGTTTGGAGGCTCCTGGCTGTTTGAACTAGAAAGGTCCCAATAGGGGTAGAAAAAAATGGCTGATCTGAAATATACTTAGGTGGTAGAATCGGTAGGATTTGGTTATAGATTAAAGATGAAGTAATAAAGGGAGAAGAATGAATTCCAGACACTAAGAACTTCATATGTATTAAATAATTTAATTCTCAGAGTAACCCCATGAAGTAGGTATTGCTGTCACCAATTTACAGATGAGGAAACTGAGACCCATTTCCTCTCTGATTTTTGGCTTGAGATGTTGTATATATGGTGGTGTCTCATAACTGAGACAGAAGACTGAGGGTGGGGTCGAGGCTCATAAATTTAATTTTGTACATATTAAATTTGAGGTATATTCAAGATACCCAAATTGCAGTGTGGGATTGTTATTTGGAAATAAGAATTTGAAGTTCAGGAGAGAGAAGTCTGAGTTAGAAATAAAGATTGGAGAATCTTTTGCAGATGACTAACCCTGGGAAGTAGTTACTGAAAATGGGGGAAGTGTGGACAAGAGAGGGAGGACTAATGTAGAGCCTGAAGGCATCTGAGTGTTACATGGTCGAGAAGAGAGAAGATAAATACGAAATGGCTTATATGCTATGTCAGTGGTTTGGACTTTATTCTAAAAGTTTTAGCTTTAGGAGTCTTGGGGTTTATTGAGCTTGAGATATTTACGGATGTTCAGGGACAAAAAGCTGGGCTTTTCTCACGCCCTTTCTCCATATTTTTTGTAAGAATTACTTCCTGTGGTTCTTCAGGAGATCCTCTCTATAGGTTTCACATCATTTGATTACTTTTTTCTGATCATTTTATCAGTGGTCCTCTTATACTGTAGTGGGCAGAGCTAAACACTATTAAAATAGTGTATGACCTGAGCAGAGTAGATAGCATTCACTTTGTCCAGCACATTCTGGACACTATTTCTATGAATGTAGCTGAAGATTGAAATAGCTTTTGAGGGGAGGGGAACATTATCACATAATGTTTCTCTTACCAACTAAAGTGTTTTTCGTATATGTATGCTCCCGCTAAGCCTTGTATTTCTTATCCTTGTGCTTTGTGGTAGTCATATTTTTTGGACCTAAGTAGGATTCTATATTTGTATTAAATTACATCTGCTAGATTTGTGTTGTGGTTTCTACCCTATTGTGATCTTTTTGGACCTGTTCCTTAGCAATATATTGAGTATCCTGCCCAAATTTGGTTCATCTGTAAATTTTATAAGCATGCCATCTATGTCTAAATTTAAAGAATTGATCAAAAAGCTAATTAGGGGGTGCCTGGGTGGCTCAGTTGGTTAAGTGTCCGACTTCAGCTCAGGTCATGATTTCATGGGTTTGTGAGTTTGAGTCCTGTGTTGGGCTCTGTGCTCAATGCTCGGAGCCTGGAGCCTGCTTCAGATTCTGTGTCTCCTTCTTTCTCTCTGCCCCTCCCCTGCTTATGCATGCACGTTCTCTCTCTCAAGAATAAATAAATAAACATTAAAAAAAAAAATAGAAAGCTAATCAGGGCAGGAGTGAAGACAGCTGTGGAGTGAGCTCTGGGGCCGTAGAGTCTGGGTTTGAATACCTGTGCTGCCACTTAATGGTTGTGCTGTTTTGGGCAAGTTACTTTAAACACTCTGTGTCTTAGTTTCCTCATCTGTAAAGTGGAAATAGTGTTAGTATATTCTCCATAGGGTGAGAATTAAATAAGTAATGCATGTGAAGTGTTTAGACTACTACTTGACACATAGTAAGGGATCAGTCATCTAAGCTGTTGTTATTATTATCATGCTCATTATTTTATAAACTATCATAGATGTTCATGCTCTTTTAACAATATGACCGACTATTGCTGAGTCTCAAAGAGTGCTTACGGTTGTGTATTTAGACCAGAAGGTTGAACTTTCTGTGCTAGGAAACATGTTTTAGAAAATGTGTGAGATAAAATCTTAGCCAGATAGTTATATTTTACTTGTGGTTTTTCTAAACTAAAAGTTTTCTTATCTATTAATTGAGGAGTTGTATAAAATTGAGGATCTAATTCTTCCTGTCTCTCGATGTAGGTATGGCATCACAGCTGCAGGTGTTTTCCCCCCCATCAGTGTCGTCGAGTGCCTTCTGCAGTGCGAAGAAACTGAAAATAGAGCCCTCTGGCTGGGATGTTTCTGGACAGAGCAGCAACGACAAATATTATACCCACAGCAAAACCCTCCCAGCCACACAAGGGCAAGCCAGCTCCTCTCACCAGGTAGCAAATTTCAACATCCCTGCTTACGACCAGGGCCTTCTCCTCCAGGCTCCTGCAGCGGAGCGTATCGTCGTAACCGCTGCTGATAGCTCGGCCGGTGCTGCTACGGCAACCTTCCAAAGCAGCCAGACCCTGACTCACAGAAACAACGTTTCTTTGCTTGAGCCATATCAAAAATGTGGATTGAAAAGAAAAAGTGAGGAAGTTGACAGCAACGGTAGCGTGCAAATCATAGAAGAACATCCCCCTCTCATGCTGCAAAACAGGACTGTGGTGGGTGCTGCTGCCACGACCACCACTGTGACCACAAAGAGTAGCAGTTCCAGCGGAGAAGGGGATTACCAGCTGGTCCAGCATGAGATCCTTTGCTCTATGACCAATAGCTACGAAGTGTTGGAGTTCCTAGGCCGGGGAACATTTGGACAGGTGGCTAAGTGCTGGAAGCGGAGCACTAAGGAAATTGTGGCTATTAAAATCTTGAAGAACCACCCCTCCTATGCCAGACAAGGACAGATTGAAGTGAGCATCCTTTCCCGCCTAAGCAGTGAAAATGCCGATGAGTATAATTTTGTTCGTTCTTACGAGTGCTTTCAGCATAAGAATCACACCTGCCTTGTGTTTGAGATGCTGGAGCAGAACTTGTATGATTTTCTAAAGCAGAACAAGTTTAGCCCACTGCCACTCAAGTACATCAGACCAATCTTGCAGCAGGTGGCCACAGCCCTGATGAAGCTCAAGAGCCTTGGTCTGATTCACGCTGACCTTAAGCCTGAAAACATAATGCTGGTCGATCCAGTGCGCCAACCCTACCGAGTGAAGGTCATTGACTTTGGTTCTGCTAGTCACGTTTCCAAAGCTGTGTGCTCAACCTACTTACAGTCACGTTACTACAGGCAAGTGGCAAATGCTAAAAAGCGTATCTTAGACTAGAGATCTGTCTTTATACTTAAAGGTGTTACATAGGGCTACATGTAACAATGAATTTATTTACAGGGTCCAAGATAGAATACTATGTTTTACTTCATACCCCTGTGTGGCATTCCTATATGTAACATTATTTTATTTAACGCTGGAAAAATTCAGTTTGATTCTGAAGGTTGTTTCTAGTTGAATGAATACTAGCATCTGGTTCTTTTTTAGTAAGTGCCATTATACCCAGTTTTCCCATTCTAAAGAGTCTTTAAAAATATAAAGATGTTCACTTATTTGTAATGAATTTGGGCATATGCTGCTACTTTTTCCACATTCCTATCTTGGCAGGTAGGATGCCTTGGGAATAATTCCAGGTTTTTTCATTCTTATACATTTCCTATCTTGTGTAATTTAGAGAATTGAGTTTGTTGATTACCAAGGGCTCTTCCTGTTTTAACATTCTCTGTAATAGCTTGAACTTTTTTGGTTATGAGCTTATTTGGTTATCCTAGAATGTCCTTGACCCAAGTGCCTTATACTTCAGTGATTTATATTTCCAGATTGGTACTTCTAACAAAGCTACCTTTTTAATATATAGTAATTATTGGGACAGTACTTAAAGGGTGGTATATACAATGTTGTTTGTGCTGTTAACCAAGGAGAATTACTGAAAGGAAAGGGGGAAGTCTTTTGAAGTGAGCTTTTATTTCTCAGTACCTCATTTATTTGACTAGTTATTAATTTTAAGTAATCTGATAATTTTAGTGATCATTCATTAAATACAAATTTTCCACTCACCCAGTCAAGAAGTGAAACAATAAACAAAAAATAGGTAATCCACAAAACATGCTTATCAGGAGATATGTCCAACATGTCAAATGCCTATATGAAATTTTGAGTAAATAGAAAGTCTGAACTTAGAAGTTTATATTATGTATGAAAGTAATAGAAGGGTGTTTTAACCATACAGGGGCTCAGAAAATATGCCAGTGTAAAATCTGCCTAACATGAAGTCTACCATTTTAACCATTTTTAAGTGTACCATTCAGTGTCATTAAGTACATTCACAATGTTGTGTAACCATCACCACTATTTCTAAATTTTTTTCGTCACCCAAAACAGAAATTCTGTAACCATTAAGCAATAACTCCACCTTCCCCCTTCCCCCTGGTAAGCTCTATCTGACTTTCTGTCTCTGTGAATTTGCCTCTTCTAGGTACTGCATGTAAGTGGAATCATGCAATATTTGTCCCTTTGTTTCTGGCTTATTTCACTTAGCATAATGTTTTCAAAGTTAATCCAGACTGTAGCATGTATCGGAATTCCATTCCTTTTCATGACTGAATAATATTCCAGTGCATGAATGTACTACATTTTGTTTATCCATTCCCTCGGGTTTCCACATTTTTGGCTATTGTGAATAATGCTGCAGTGAACATTAGCTCTCAAGTGTTTAAGACCCTGTTTTCAATTCTTTTGGGTATATAGCTAGAAGTAGAACTGCTGGATCATATGATAATTCTGTTTAATTTTTGAGGAATCACCAAACTGTTCTACAGCTACACTATTTTACATTCCCAGTAGCAATGCATGAGGATTCCAATCTCTCCACCTCCTCATCAACACTTGTTTTTGTTTTCTGGGGATGGGAGGGATAATGGCCATTCTTATGTGTGTGAAATGGTATTTGATTTGCATTTCCCTAAAGATTAGTGATCTTGAGCATCTTTTCATTTACTTATTGGACATCTGTGTATCTTCTCAGGAGAGATGTCTGTTCAAGTGCTTTGTCCATTTTTGAATTGGGTTGTTTTTTTGTTGAGTTGTAAGAGTTCTTTATATATTCTGGGTATTAATCCCTCTGCAGATAGATGACATGCATATATATTCTCTCATTCCGTGGAGTTGCCTTTTCACTTTGTTGATGGTGTTTGCACAAAGGTTTTAAACTTTGATGAAGTGCAGTTTGTGTGTTTTGTTTGTTTGTTTGTTTCTCATGCTTTTGGTATTATAGCTAAGAAATCATTGTCAAACCAGTGTCCTAAAGTTTTTTCCCTTTTGCTTTCTTCTGAGCGTTCTATAGTTTTTAGCTCTTATAAGAATATAATATAGACATAGATAGCTCTTATATTTTGTTCTTTGATCTATTTTAAGTTAATTTTTGTATACGGTGTAGGGTAAGGGTCCAGTTTCATTGTTTTGCATGTGGATATTCAGTTTTCCTAGCACCATTTGCTCAAAAGACTATTCTTTCTCCAGTGAAAGATCTTGACACTTGTCAAAATTCATTGACCACAAACACAAGGGTTTATTTCTGGGCTCTTTTGTCCATTGGTCTGTATGTCTGTCTTTATGCCAGTAGCACATCATTTTGATTACTTGTAGCTTTGTAGTAACTTTTAAAATCAGGAGTGTAAGATCTCCAGCTTTATTCTCTTTTAATATTGTTTTGGCTATTTGGAGTCCCTTGAGATTTCCATATAAATTTTAGGATGAATTTTTCTATTTCTACAAAAAACCTCATTGGTTTTTGAAGGGTTGCACCGAATCTGTAAATCACTTTGGGTAGTAATGACATTTTCACATTACATCTTCGAATCCACTCTTCTCTATTTTTATCTTTTCCTTTTATAACTTTGTAAAACTATGGTATTTCTTACTTGAGAGAGATGGAGTAAAGAAATTCCTAGAGCATTGGTTTCTGGTTTCATATTGCTCTAGGCAGTTGGGCTAATTTTGAGAATCTCTCCTCCATTTACTGATTCACTACTTGGAAGATTTAGGTTCTGATTACTTTTTCTTTTAGTTTGCTCCTTTGAGTAATCCCACCACTACCCACTCGTGTGTATTTGCAGAAACACTCTACAGGTCCACTTACAAGCTCAGTTCTGCATCTTGTTGGGAGCCTTGGGGAATTAGGAGGGAGGGCACCGCTGTGGGGTGGGGGCTGATGGGCTCTTGCTTCTTGATCTCTTCTCTAATCAGGCCTGCAGGTGTTCTTTAACTACTTGCCTTGGCTTGTAACGAAAGCAATTTTAAGATAGAAGAAGAGTGATAGAAATAAGAATTATTTTGTGAAATAATTTTGATGGCATTTTCTCTTGAGGGGCAAAGATTTGAGGGGTACATAGTTCTGGCTGCTTAGCTTTCTCCAATAAGTAATTCGTTTGAATAATTTTCAGTGTTAGGTTGCTGTCTTTGCCCGTTTCCCTGTCCTTTTAAATTCAAGTTGCGATTTGAGTAATTTGGTTGTTTTGTTTTTGGAAACAAATAGGATTTTCAAATTTTTAAGTCCACTGGTGATTACTCTTCAACAAATCATCCTGCAAATCCATTGCATTTAATTGCTGAGTATAGGAGTAATTTTAAATGGAGCTAAGTTTACCCCTTAAAAACAGGAGTTCTTTCTGTGTATTACTGAGTAATTAGTGTGCATACTGAAGTCCAATATCCAGGGCTTGACTGCATTTAGGATTTAGCAGTGGGACTCTTCTGTTTTATCGCAGCAATACTTGATAATGAACCCAAAGCCAATGGAATAGCAGCTCAGGCATTCCTTCTTTATCATTAATTTTATCCACAGTGGTATTCTTCATGTTGCTTTTAGAGGCTATTACGTCCTCACCCTGTTATCTTTCAGAAAACCTCTGTGAAATCCCTTTGGCCATTGAAGCATCCTGGCTCCAAAGCCAGCCTTTCCCTTCCCCTCCTTTTTAGTTTACATTGCTTCATCTTGCTGATAACATGCCAAAATATTATCAGTTGACAAACTTTTGCCACCATCCTGTCTCTGTTAGCAGTGGGCATGGCTAAATGCCTTAGGCAGTGGAAATAATATGCTTTATTTCCTGGGCACTTTAAACGTAAATGTAGACTAATTTCAAGAAAAGTTGCTGTCTTTGGGGCTTGAGTTTCAGGCACAAAGGTTTGCCATGCCTACAAGCTCAGTGCTTTTCCATTCTGAAAAATGGAAAACTGGCCTTTATTGAAAGTTGAGATCGCTGTATTTGTTATATATGGAAGGACAAAGTCTAGAGAAGGAAAGCGTATTTTCAGTTTATCCTAGACAAATAAACATACTACAGTTTCACTAAGCCACAGATGCAGGAAGTTAAGACTTTATGTAACATATCTGATCTGATAAGTAAGTTTGATGCCTCTGAGATGGGCAGGAAGAAACAAAGAGTGTTCATGAAAATGAGCAGAGAATAATTTCTGCTGTTAAGTGATCCTACCCACAGCTTGCTCTGGGTTCTAGTAAAATAATGCTTTATAACTTTGGAGGAATTTTTTAGTTTAAAGAAGTTTGAAGTTGAGAAATCAAAAGACAGGGATTGCTATTTCTACAACCTGGTTACAGTAATCAGAGCCTGTTTAGTATTTGTTTTTTAAGGATGGGATGTATTTTCAAAGAAAAGACACTCACCATGTCTAAAGTACAATTAATGCCAATTTCCTACAAAAGTGAATATTGTCAGTTTGGATTTTTCCCTCTCTTCCCTGTGCTTCTATAGATAATCTTAAAAATTAAAAAAAAATTTTTTTTTAACATTTATTCAATTTTGAGAGACAGATAGAGATAGTACAGTGGGGGAAAGACAGAGAGGGAGACACAGAATCCAAAGCAGGCTCCAGGCTCTGAGCTGTCAGCATAGAGCCCAACATAGGGTTTGGATTCACGAACAGAGAGATCATGACCTGAGCCGAAGTTGGACATTTAACCGACTGAGCCAGGCACCCCTAAAAAAATTTTTTTTAAGTTTATTTATTTAATTTGAGAACGAGAGAGACAGCGTGAAAGGGGGAGGGGTAGAGAGAGAGGGAGAGAGAGAGAAAGAATCCCAAGCAGGCTTCACAGCACTGTCACTGCAGAGCCTGACTCGGGCTCGAACTCGTGAAACTGTGAGATCAGGACCTGCGACGAAACCAAGAGTTGGACGCTTAACCGACTGAGCCACCCGGGCGCCCCTCTATAGGTAATGTTTTTTACTGATCAGTTGTTAGAATGTCAGAACTAGAAAGGGACCTAGAGAAGTAATTATCTCAGTATCATTATACAGGTAAAGTAGAACCAGAATTTTACTGTCTAGAGTTCTTATTGAGGGATTGAAAAATAATGGAGGCCAACGGGAAAGATGATACAGTAATGAAGATAGTACCAAGAATTATAATCTGAATTCAGAATTTAAAACATTCAGTCTTTAGAGAAGTACCTGCTTTAAATGATGCTGTTCTGTTCAGTAAAAGAAAATAATTTCAATCTTTTTGCTTCTTAGAGTTTAGGTCAGCCAGCATTTCTAGTTTCTAATGGTAGTGAAAAGCTCTCTGTAGACTGAGCAGCCTTATTTTATTTTTTTGCTTTTTTTTCTCTTTTGGTACTCATCTTTTTGTATGGTAGATGGGGTAGAATTACTCTTTTAGTGAGTTTTTGGTAAAAATCCTTAGCTGCTTTTGTTACTCCAGAAGCAGAGTGAGACTAAATGGAAAAACTGATTCCAGCCAGTCTTTAGGGTTTTTTTTTTTTTTTTTTTTTTGTCTAATGGAGCTTGGGGGCTGGAATTAGTATTTTTCTTAATTTCTCTGAAACTTTAAGCTTTGGAAGCCTAACAATTACCACGTATTATTGCTACTTTTTTAATGAAGTAAGTTATTGGGTAGCCTGCCCCTCCCTGTGACCTACCTTTGGATTTTAAAATGTCTTCCTGGTATAGTGAGAATGGCAGAATCAATCTGCTGCTCTTCAGTTGATGCTTAGGAATGTTCTAAGCCCAGTTTTTATTTTGGCACAAAGCCATTTGCACTTTCCCTGCCAGCTATTTTTGGCACTGTCATGAACTTGGAAATTAACGATTCTGCTCACTGAAAGTAAAAATTTTGTCCCTTTTCAATTTTAGAAAAGCTTTTATGTTTCTGGATAGTCTTACTCTCTAGTTTATTAATGCTGTTAAATTTGTGCCATCTTAAAAACATGCTATACTGGTTGGGGTTTAATTAAACTCTGAAACTCTGTCAGTAATATGTGGCTCTAGCCACCTGCAAAGAATATCCCCTTTGAAGGTTGTTTCTTTGGTTCGCAGAACCACAGTTCACCTCAAATAGCATAAAAACAGGTGATAGTAGTCGTTCTATCCATAGCTGTTAAATAGTGGAAGTCTCAGCAGGCTCGGATCATCCTTCTGCTGTTTCTGTACAAGGGTCAGGAAAGCCTCTAGACCCTATGGAGTCCTCTACTTTACCTTATTTTCTAAGGGCTACTTACTTAGAAAAGTACTTGGGGAGGATATTCTTATTTTAGGAAATATCTTTATACTCTGCCTGCTCAATCCTCCCTGCTCCAGAGCAACAATAAGCACATATTACTTAAAAGTGAAGTTGGGGAAACCTATACATCCCATGAGGGTTCATAGCCTGTTAGATGGAGAGATCTGCTGAGGGGTCTGGAGCTGGTATTCCCTTACACATTCCAATTCTGTGACTTGTAAGAAGGAAAGGAAATTATTTGGAGATGATAAAATGTTTAAGAGCTCAAACCTTACATCCAGACTGCCTGGCCTCCATCATTTTGTAATTATGTGGCCTTCGGTGAGTTACTTATCTTCTCAATGCCTAGTTTCTTCATCTGTAAAATGGAAATGATACTTTATTACATAGAATCTGATACACCATTGATTAGAAAAAGAAACATTATTTAGGTCCCAATAAGAAAGTAAAAGCACTGCCAGTGAACTAAAATACATCATCATTTGCAAGAATCTTCTTGATTTCAGGGATGTTAAAATATGAAAAAAACAGGGATGCCTGGGTGGCTCAGTTGGTGAAGCGTCCGACTCTTGATTTCGGCTCAGGTCATAATGATCTTATGGTTTGTGAGTTCAAGCCCTGCATCGGGCTCCCGTGCTCCACGTGGACAATGCGGATGCTGCTTGGGATTCTCTCTCTCTTCTCTTTCTGCCCCTCCCCCACTCATGGTTGCTTGTGTGCTCATTGTCTCTCTCTCAAATAAATTAAAAAAAAAAAGTGAGACAAGCATTCCTCTTAGAATTGATGACTTAACATTAGTAATACCTACTTCCATAGGATTGTTGTAAAGGAATAAGTGACCACATTTATGAAGGGCTTATTAGAACATTTCATGGCACAGAGTAAGCACTATATAAGTGTCATCTATAATTATTATTGATATTAGTGATACATATTATCATCACCCTCCCCTTAAAAACCCATTTATCTCATAATTTTAGTCGTGGTTGGAAAATGCCATGTATACCATCAAGCTAAATTGATTTATATAAGTGGGTATGTGCTTAACTCTTACTTATTTAGAGACAGTACAATATACTCAGTTCTGGGGCCAGATAGCCACGGTTCAGATTCTAGCTCTGCCACTTATTAACTGTGATTTTGGGCAAAATTTTTTTTGCCTCAGTTTCCTCTATAAATGGGGATAATAATTTTACCTTGAATGTATTCATACATATAAAGCTCTAGGCTTATGGTATTATCTTCATTTTCTCTTTAAGGTTCCCTAGCGTTAGGTTTTTCACTTGGAGCATTAATGGAAATGAATATTCTATAGTGCTGCCAACCACTATATTTCTGTAGAAGGCATTTCTGTTACCAAGGGGTATTTATTGATCAGGTCACTTAATTGATTTTTCCGTAATTAAAAAGGTGCTAAGAGTAAAAAGAATAAATCTGGGATCCCTTATCTGGGATCCCTTATCTGAAATCTGTGATTTCAAAATCCAGAAATCTCTCAAAATTAAAAAACTTTTTCTAAGTTTGGTGTATTGGCAAAATCTGACTTGAAACCACGTAAGGCCGGGGCGCCTGGGTGGCTCAGTCGGTTAAGCATCCGACTTTGGCTCGGGTCATGATCCTCGCGGTTTGTGAGTTTGAGTCCCGTGTCAGACTCTGTGCTGACAGCTCAGAGCCTGGAGCCTGCTTCGGATTCTGTGTCTCATTCTCTCTGCCCCTCCCCTGCTCATGCTCTGTCTCTCTCTGTCTCAAAAATAAATAAAACATTAAAAAAAAAATAAAAAAAAACCAACATAAGGCTACTTAAGGTCTTTATTCACCAACATGGTATGACTATTCATTGACTTTGGTACAGAAGTATTAATGTGTTTGATTTGAGGGTGCTTCCCTAAACTCCATTGGGATTATTATGCAATACGTAGTTTATGCATGGTAGTACCTTTCTGAAATTAAAAAAAAAAAAAAAAAAAAGTGAATTCCAAAACACAGCTGGCCCCAGAGGTTTCAAATGATGGATTTTATATCAAAGATAGTTTTCAGTTTCTTTAAATCAATGTACCTTTAGCTGATACTAAAACGGGACTTAGTCAACATGATTTCCCCAGATAATGTTTACTTTTTAATTTGCTATTTTTGTTTTTGCTAGAGCCCCTGAAATTATTCTTGGATTACCATTTTGTGAAGCTATTGATATGTGGTCATTGGGCTGTGTGATAGCTGAGCTGTTCCTGGGATGGCCTCTTTATCCTGGTGCTTCAGAATATGATCAGGTAAGAGTGTATACTTGAATGGAAATAGAAATCAAGTATTTACTAATGAAATAGATTTTAGAGGAAGAGAAGTACTTACTAGTGAAGTTTTTAGATACGGAAAGGATAGTCTAATTAGAAAGGATTTTTTAAAGAATACAATTTTCTCTACCTGTTTTTTAGTCTGATGTTACATTTGCAATTCAACAATTAAGAAAGGTTCTTATTTCATATTACTTTAGATTGGTACCTTTCCAGATCTGTGATGATTTATTAGAGAGACTGACTTTGGTTAATAAATGTGTCTTGTGAGTTTTTAAGATATGAAAGTAAAGAAGGATGAGGAATAGGAATTTTAAGAGTGACCTTTGGCTCACTCAGAGCTGTTACTTCCTTTTATACATGCCATATGCTGAAGTACTCTCTACAAATTGAAACACATTGGGCCCCGGAAGCTGTGATATATACTGGGTCTCTGTAAAATACGAGGGAATACAAAGAGGGAAATCATAGGAGTTGAAAAGTATTGTAATAAATGGTCTATATCTCAAAACAAAGGAGCTTTAGAAAATATGCTGCAATTTCCCAAGGAGCTGGTCCTAAGGGGAAATGAAGGGAAATAAATTGTAAATTCTTATTTCTTGTTCTTTTAATAAAAATGGTTCTAACCACTATGCTGTAAGCTCTTTGAGGGCATAGACTGTTTCATCCCACTAGTATATCCTCAGCTTCTGGTCTGTGTCTGGCACATAGTAAGTACATGAGGCTTTTTAATTTTTTGTTTTTAAATTTTTTTTTAATGTTTATTTATTTTTGAGAAAAGGAGAGAGAAACCGAGTGCGAGCAGGGGAGGGGCAGAGAGAGAGGGAGACACAGGATCTGAAGCAGGCTCCGGGCTCTGAGCTGTCAGCACAGAGCCCAGCGCAGGGCCTGAACCCATGAACCGCGAGATCACGACCTGAGCCGAAGTCTGGTGCTTAACTGACTGAGCCATCCAGGCGCCCTTGTTTATTGTTTTTAAAGAAATAAACGGTTATCTGGAATTATTAAAAGGAAAAAAGAATAAAACAGTGTTTTTCCCTATTCAACCTAGAATTTTGATTCCTTGATCCATTTTAGATTCACCTTCCAAAAATTTGACACTCTGGGCACGTCTTTGATCGAAACATAAAAAATGAATTACTCATGTGATATGTAACTAGTTACATTGAACTTTGAAATTTAATCTCTCTTGTACCTTGTGAGAAAGAAGCCAGCTTTCTTATTTTACAATAAAAAAGTGTGAAGGAGATTGAGGCAAAAACACAGTTGGTTGAACTAAACTATTGATTCTCCTTTTTGCGAATCCGATGAAGTTAGGGATGTGAGTCTTCTCAGAAAAATTTGCGTATGGTATTTTGAGTACAAATTTAGGAGATTCATGGATCCCTAGTTAAGAAACCTTACTCTGAGCAATCACAGTCATGAAAGTGCCATCCCTAGGCCAGCCTTCAACTTTAGTAAACAGATTGGTACTGTAAATTTTCCTAGGAAGTAGAACCAACTAAAATTAGATTTAAAAGCTAAGGTATGCCTGAGGCTTTTTAAAATAAAGAGATGAACTGGTAGTTTTGAGGATTTTTGCCCAGTGTGCATAGATGTGAAACTGTGGGTGGTAGGAGGAAGTCATTTTTCCCATGTTGAATAAATGGGATATGCTGTTTTAGAGCAGGATTGGGGATAGGTTATCCTGATGCATCTCTGGTTATACAAAAAGATTTCTGTGGCAGGATCTCTGTTCTTCCAGCCACGTTTCTTTAAAACAACTTTATTGAGATATACTTTGTATACCATGTAAGTCAGTCATTTAAAGTGTACAACTCAGTGATTTTTAGTATGTTCACAGGGTTGTGAACCATCCCCATAACCAGTTTTAGAACATTTTCATCCCTCTGTAATGAAACCCTGCACCTAATTAGCAGTCAATGCCCATTCTCCCCTAACCTGTACCCTCTCTTGCCCCTGGCCACCACTAATCTACTTTCTGTCTCTATAGACTTGCCTATTGTAATTTATCATATTTATTACACACAATGTGTAGTTTTTTTGTGATGGGCTTCTTTATTAACATGTTTTCATCCGTGCTGTAGTGTGTATCAGAATGCCGTTACTTTTTATGGCTGAATAATGTTCCGTTGTATATATGTTCATCACATTTTGTTTATCCATTTATATTTTGATGGATATTGAGTTATCATCTTTTGGCTATTGTGAATAATGGTGCTATGAACACTGGCATACAGATGTTTAAGTTCCTATTTTCAGTTTTTGGGGGATATATAGCAAGAAGTGAATTACTGGGTTATCTGGAAATTTTATGATTAAACAAACTGTTTTCCACAGCAGTCATATCATTTTGCATTCCTACCAGCAATACACAGGGGTTTCAATTTCTCTACATCCTTGCCAACACTGGTTATTTTACTTTTTTCTTTTCTTTTCTTTTCTTTTTTTTTTTTAAAGATAGCAGCCATCCTTATGGATGTGAAGTGACCGCACAGAGCCCACTGGGGATTGATTCTCTTCTCTCTTTGCCCTTCCCTCACTCAAGTGCGCCCCAGGGGATACCTGGTTTATCCCCTCTAGAGAAGTTTACTTAAGTCCATTGCCCATTTTTGAATTGGGCTGTTTATTGTTGTTGAGTTGTAGGAGTTTTTACATATTCTGGGTATTGATCCCTAATTAGATATATAATTTGCAAAACTTTTCTCTCATTCCTTGGAGTTGCCTTTTCACTAAGTTGATAGCATTGTTTGCACAAAAGCTTTTAATTTTGATGAAGACCAGTTTGTTCTTCCTTTTGTTACTTGTACTTGTGATATCATATCCAAGAAATTATTACTAAATTCAAAGTCATGAAGATTTCTCCTGTGTTTTCTTCTGAGAGGTATAGTTTTGTCTCTTGCATTTAGATGTTTGAGCCATTTTAAGTTGATTTTTCTTTTTTTTTTTTTTCAATTTTTTTTTTTTCAATGTTTATTTATTTTTGGGACAGAGAAAGACAGAGCATGAACGGGCAAGGGGCAGAGAGAGAGGGAGACACAGAAACGGAAACAGGCTCCAGGCTCTGAGCCATCAGCCCAGAGCCCGACGCGGGGCTCGAACTCCCGGACCGCGAGATCGTGACCTGGCTGAAGTCGGACGCTTAACCGACTGCGCCACCCAGGCGCCCCTTAAGTTGATTTTTCAACATAGAATAAAGCAAGCGTTCACTTTCAGTATTTTGCATGTGGATATTCAGTTTTTCCAGCACCATTTGCTACAAGACTTCTTTCTCTGCTAGATCTTAGCAGAGAAAGCTAAGATCTTAGCTAGGTCTTAGCATCCTTATCAAAACTCAGTTGACCATAAATACAATGATTTATTTCTGGACTGTCAATTCTGTTCCATTGATATGTATCTTATATCTGTCTTTATGCTGGTACCACGTTGTTTTGGTTACTATAGCTTTGTAGTCGGTTTTGAAACCAGGGAGTGTGAAGCCTCTAACTTTGTTCTTTTTTAAGATTGTTTTGGCTATTTGGGGTCCCTCGTGATTCCATATGAATTTTAGAAATTTTTTTCCTGCAAAAAAAGTCATTGGGTTTTTTCTTGTTTTTTATTTTTCCTTGTTTTTTGGTTTTTGTTTTTGTTTTTGTTTTAGTAGTGAGTGCATTGAATTTCTGGAAAGTATCAGCATCTTAACAATACTGTCTTCCGATCCATAAATGTGACCAGATTTTTTTTAGGTTTTCTTTGGCAGCTTTTTGTAATTTTCAGAATATAGGTTTTACATTTCTTTTTTTTTATGTTGATTTATTTTGAGAGAGAGAAAGTGCGCACACATCTGGGTGAGCAGGGGAGGGACAGAGAAAGAGAGAGGGAGAGAGAGAATCCCAGGCAGGCTCTTTGTTGTCAGCACACAGAGCCTGACTCGGGGCTTGATCCCACAAACTGTGAGATCATTTCCTGAGCCAAAATCAAGAGTTGGATACTTAACCAGCTAAGCCACCCAGGCACCCCTACATTTCTTTTATTTCTAAGTATTCTGGGGTTTTTTGTTGTTGTTTTGTTGGCTGTGGTGAATGGAATTATTTTCTTAATTTTATTTTCAGATTGTTTCTAACGTATAGAAATACAATGAGTTTTGTAATTGATCTTGTATTCTGCAACCTTGTTGAACTCTATTACTAGTAATTTTCTTTCTTTGTTTTTCTTTTTAAAGGTTATTTATTATTATTTTTATTAAGTAATCTCTATACCCAACATGTGGCTTGAACTCACGACCCCAAGATCAAGAACTGTATATGCTCTACTGACTGAGTCAGCCAGGCACTCCTCTAGTAGTTTTCTGATAGAACTCTAGTTCTAATAGTTTTGATGGATTCCTTACAATTTTCTAACTATAGATCATGCCAACTACAAATAAAAGTAATTTTACATCTTCCTTTCCAATCTGGATTCCTTTTTTCTTTTCTTGCCTAATTCCTTTGCAATGAACCACTAATACAGTGTTGAATAGAAGTGTAAGAGCTGACATCCTTGCCTTGTTCTAAGTTTTAGGGGGAAAGTAGTCTTTCACTATAAGTATGATATCCACTGTGGATTTTTCATAAATACTAGAGCTGAGATTATATAGCAAATGTTTGTGAGTCTTTAAATATTAATTAGTTAATAGCTTCAAATTTGTTGGAAACATTTTAATTGTTTAAGATAACAAATGACATGGGAATGCAAGCTGGTGCAGCCACTCTAGTATGGAGGTTCCTCAAAAAACTAAAAATAGAACTACCCTACAACCCAGCAATTGCACTAATGGGTATTTGTCCAAGGGATACAGGTGTGCTGTTTTGAAGGGACATATGCACCCCATTGTTTATAGCAGCACTATTGACAATAGCCAAAGTATGAAAAGAGCCCAAATGTCCATCCATGGATAAAGAAGATGTGGTATATATATATACATACACACACACACACACACACACACACACACACACACACACACACAATGGAGTATTACTTGGCAATCAAAAAGAATGAAATCTTGCCATTTGCAACTATGTGGATGGAACTGGAGGGTATTGTGCTAAGTGAAATTAGCCAGTCAGAGAGAGACACAAATCATGACTTCACTCATGTGAGGACTTTAAGAGACAAAACAGATGAACATAAGGGAAGGGAAACAAAAATAATATAAAAACAGGGAGGGGGACAAAGCATAAGAGACTCATAAATATGGAGAACAAACTGAGGGTTACTGGAGGGGGTGTGGGAGGGGGGATGGGCTAAATGGGTAAGGAGCACTAAGGAATCTACTCCTGAAATAATTGTTGCACTATGTGCTAACTAATTTGGATGTAAATTAAAAAAAAAATTAAATTAAAAATAAATAAATAAAAATAAAATAAAATAACAAATGACAGTAATACTTTTTGCTTGTATAAATGTAAGACTTGTTTTTGCTGTATTATAAGCTATATGAAAAATAATATCTGGATGATAGCTTCCCATTCTACTTTCGCTTAATTTAATTCTGTAATACTAACATTAAAAATTTTTTTTTTAATGTTTATTTATTTTTGAGAGAGAGAGAGAGACAGAGTGTGAGCAGGGGAGGGGCAGAGAGAGAGGGAGACACAGAATCCAAAACAGGCCTCAGGTTCTGAGCTGTCAGCACAAAGCCTGATGCCAGGCTCGAACCCACAGACCATGAGATTATGACCTGAGCCGAGGTCAGATGCTTAACCGACTGAGCCACCCAGCCTCCCCTGTAATATTAATGTTTTAAAATATTTTTAGTGTTTAAGTGCATTACTATAGAAAAAATAGAAAAGATGCGGTAGGCCAGGAGATAAAACTTTCAATCTCTAGTAGTTCCACCCTTCAGAGGTAACACTATTAGGATTTGGCATATTTTGTGTTTAAATGTATAATTTGTTGATTTTCATCATGTATTTATGGATTACCTACTTTGGACACTGGGGATACAGTGCTGCATAAAACATTGTCCTTGTCCTCATGGAAGCTATAATTTGATGATGAGAGATATTAAGTAAACAATTATATAATACTTTTAGGAGCACCTGGGTGACTCAGTCAGTTAAGCGTCCAACTTTGGCTCAGGTCATGATCTTGCAATCCATGAGTTCGAGGCCAGCGTTGGGCTCTGCTAACAGCTCAGAGCCTGGGGCCTGCTTTGGATTCTGTGTGTGCCTCTCTCTGCCCCTTACTCTCTCATGCTCTGTCTCTCTCTCTCTCAAAAGTAAATAAACATTAAAAATATTTTTAATGATTTTATATATACAATAAATACATAAATGCATAATATGTAAATATATAATTGTATAATATGATTGAGATCCCTCCTCCCATTGCTACTACCCTACTCTAGGCTGTCTTGTTAACTTGCCTGGGTTACTAGACAATCTCCCTTTATTCTGACCTCTCTCCAGTTTTTTTACAAAGGATTTTTACAAAACACATTTGATCATGCTACCTCCCTGCTCTTCAGTGGGTTTTTATACTTTTAGAATAAAGGGCTGAATCCTTCATATGGCCTCTGAACCCCTACATGGGTTATCTTTCCCCTTTCTCTCTCCTTCTCTAGATTGATCTTACACCATTTCTCCTTGCTTTTCGTGCTCTAGCACCAGCGGCACCATTTCAGTACTGGTTAAGAATATGCTTTTTTCTAGCACATGCCCATGTACATACTGTTCTCATAGTCTGGAATTTCTGTGCCACCCATTCATTTCATCTAGTCAGTGTCTACTCATTTATTAGCTCAAGTGTTACTTTCTCAAGGAGCTTTTCCTCACCAGTCCTCCATCTAACTCAGGTTCCTTTGTGATGTTATTTTTATAGAAGTCTATTTCTTTTTTTCAGAATGCCAATTCAAACTGGAAGTTTGAATATTCGGTGTCTGTCTCCCTCACTTGACTGCAAGGTCTATGAGAGCAGGAACCGTGTCTGTTTTTAAAATCACCAATGCCTGGCTCAATAAGTACTTACTAAAAGAATGAATGAATATATGTGCTATATATAATTGTATTCTACATAATAAACTTATGGATATAGAGGAGCATATCTATTTGGTCATATCTAAGACACTGTTGATTGAAATATACACATTTTTCTGTACCTCTAAGAAAGAATGCTGCCAATTAAACCATGATAATTATCAGTTGTAAGATATATCTTCATTTCAGAGATGTTAGTGTAAAAAAATACGCCTCTTAGAATCAGTGAAATGTAATAATTTTTTTAAAAAGTGAGATTATTTCATTTGTAATCTGCTTTTTCTACTTACATTGTGAAATATCTTTATAGGTCAATAACTGTACTTCTTTGTTCGTTTTAAATGTCTGTGTTGTATTTTATTGCATAGATTTTATCCTGGATTAAAAAAAAATTTTCATCCTTTTTGTATGCAAAAGAAGTTCACATTTAAAATGTCTTTGGGGCACCTGAGTGGCTCAGTCAGTTAAGCGTCTGACTTCAGCTCAGGTCATGATCTCACGGTCCATGAGTTCAAGCCCAGTGTCAGGCTCTGTGCTGATGGCTCAGAGCCTGGAGCCTGCTTCAGATTCTGTGTCTCCGTCTCTCTTTGCCCCTCCCCTGCTCGCACTCTGTCTCTCAAGAATAAATAAACATTAGGGGCGCCTGGGTGGCACAGTCGGTTGAGCGTCCGACTTCAGCTCGGGTCACGATCTCACGGTCCGTGAGTTCGAGCCCCGTGTCGGGCTCTGTGCTGACAGCTCAGAGCCTGGAGCCTGCTTCTGATTCTGTGTCTCCTTCTCTCTCTGCCCCTCCCCCCTTCATGCTCTGTCTCTCTCTGTCTCAAAAATAAATAAAAACGTTAAAAAAAAATTAAAAAAAAAAGAATAAATAAACATTAAAAAATTTTTTTAAATGTTCTTATCTACATTAAAAAGTTTTTTTTTCCTGTTTTGCTAATGCTGTATTAGCTTCCCATTACATAGTTCCCACAGATTTAAGAGTAGTATCCTGCTGTTTTCTGATAGGTAGGCCAGATTTGGCATATAGGCCATAGTTTGCTGACCTCTGCTTCACACTGTTAAAAAATTGGCGAGGATCTCCAAGAGCTCTGTGTAGTTTATATCTACTAGTATATAGTACAGTAGAAATTAAAACTGAAGATTTTTAGAAGGAGTGGTGGGAAGTAAGATTTATTTCCTTGCTTACACGTTTCTAATTTCATCTTAAGTATAGCCATTCAAATATGGAAGAGGTGGTAAAAAAAAAAATTGCCTGTTGTAACACTCTCAGTAGTGAAGAGAAAAGCAAATCATCTCTTCTGTTGCTTTCTTGAGTCATGACAATTGAGCAAGCAAACAAATATGAACAATAAAACTGGGAAATTTTAAAAACATAAGTATATACAAGCACGTTTCATTAACCATTGGAGCAATGACACATCCTTCTAGAAATCTCTATACCCGTAAGAAGGGAATGAAAGGCAGATAACTTCTTAGTATTATTTTAAAAATAGTTTTTGCTTCATGGACTCCCTGAAAGGATCTTAGGGACCCTCAGGGGTCTCCAGACAAGACTTTGAGAACTGCCAGCCTTGTTCATAGTAGGTGTTCAGTAAATGTTGATTGAGTGACCACAGTGCCTGCCCTCTAGTGATGTAGGGATAGAGAAGCTAAATGAAGTATCTAAGTTTATGGTGTGAGAGAGAAGTTCTATGGCAGTTTAGAATAGGGACAATTGACAGGAGCTAGAGTAGCCAAGAAAGACATTTATAAAAATGTTTTCCAAATCTTTTAAATTTGATAATGTATCAACAAAGAAAACAAAAAAAACTCCTGGTGGGTGATCCATTGAATAGTTTGTTGAAAATTATTCTCTTCTGTCCTAGAAATCTCCTGATGTTTTCTGAACTTTGTATCAGAAGTCAACAAGGAAGCAAAAATGGTGGGGTACCTGGGTGGCTCAGTTAAGCATCTGACTCTTGGTTTTGGCTCAGGTCATGATCTCACAGTTTTGTGGGTTCGAGCCCCGTGTCGGGCTCTGCGCTGGCAGCACAGAGCCTGCTTGGGATTCTCTCTCCCTCACTCTCTGCCCCTCCCCGACTCGTGCTGTCTCAAATAAGTGAACTTAAAAAAAAAAAGCAAAAATGGTTACAAACAAAATTTTCAAAATGGAATTTTCCTGGTAAGTGACATATAGTAACGTGGCAATAACTGAATAAATATTTGGGAATTAACCTGTGAGTGGGTTAGCATATTTATGTATTTACAGATGAATTTCATTTGTATTGACTTGGCTAGAGCAGTAATGTCTTTGTGTAAAAGTTTTTAATATTTTCTCTTTCCACTCTAAATCAATGTTTTAATGATTTTGATGTTTCAGATTCGTTACATTTCACAAACACAAGGCCTGCCCGCTGAATATCTTCTCAGTGCTGGGACAAAAACAACCAGGTTTTTCAACAGAGATCCAAATTTGGGGTATCCGCTGTGGAGGCTGAAGGTCTGTCTCCTCTACTATACTACTCATTCCTGTACTCCTTACTCCCAACTTTTTAGTTATTAAATTCTTGAGGTGGAGGAGGGAAATGGGGTGGTGGTGGTCGTGATGGGAATGTATGTTTACAGGAGGAAGTACTTGGAAAAAATTATTTCACTGTACACATTTGATCCGATCCTTAGTTAAAAAATAAACTGAACGCCTGTTCACTTGTCTAAGGTTATTTTGCAAATGTGAACCAGCAGCTGAGAAGGGAGTATAGAGAATAGTGCTTCCTATTGAGTCACAGGAAGAGCTAGAGTAACCTAGCAATGACTGTTTTTTAGAGAATTCTCAATGGATGTGAGAAAACATAATTTTCTAACTCCCCACATTAAGGCCTTACATATTTTCTTGATCCAAATACCTGTTTTTTACTTCTGACCCTATTCCTTTAACTTGAGAGATCTCTTGAGTAATTTGTGTAACCCTGTGAGTCTCCCTCTGAGTCTGTTAAATAGTTAGCATTTGAAATAATTTCATTTGAATGTAGCTTTAAGGGAAAAATGATAATGTGCCTTCTTCTATGACACCCCTCAGGAGCGGTGCTACGTCATTGTTTCCACATTTAATTTAGCACTGTTGAAGGGGTAGTCAGGTATCCAGGTGCCATCTGTCCACAAGAAGATTTTCTGGTTGTAAATTACTTCCATGTTTGCCATCTCTGGTTGGCAGGGTGACGATAGATACTTGTCTCTTTGTATTCTGGTTTTAATTTAGAACAAAATGTGAGAGTGGTATATGGATGGAATTAAAAAAAATCTATTTTATAGACACCGGAAGAACATGAATTGGAGACTGGAATCAAATCAAAAGAAGCTCGAAAGTACATTTTTAATTGTTTAGATGACATGGCTCAGGTGAGTATAGAAAATTTCAGGAAGCCAGACATTTATGTATCTCTTTAATCGGAGACACACTTCTGTTGATTAATTATATTAAAGATAGATTCAATCTGTTATCTTCTAGTATGTTTTCATTTTTTAGAGAAAAAAGTTCATTAATATTCTGCCATGTATTAAAAGAACATTGAATTTTAACCAAGGACACTTTTAAAATTATTTCTCCTTTGCTTTTGCTTTAACTGGTCTTGTTGCCTGTCAGTATTTTGAAATACCGTTTCTGAAGGTTTCTTTCCTATTTTCTCTGTTAAATACATACTTACATAAGAGCTAACATTTGTTGAGTGCTTCTTATGTTCCAAATTCTGTTTAAACACTTTATACTTACTGTGTTATTTAATTTTTTCAACAATAGAAACTTATATATTTAAGTAATAATAATTGCTTTTGTTAACTTGTCCAAATTTTGAATGAAAAGACTTCATTCAGCTTTATTCTACCAACAAACTCAAACGCTACCAAATTGAAGATTTTAATTAGACTGCATAAGAAGAGCTTCCACTTGTGAAAATGATTATACTATAATAAAAAGGATTTCCTCAGGTTTTTCTCCTAGATCTGTATCTGTCTATCTAATCTGTCATGCAGATGTTTAGTGTCAGCATTCAAGATTAAGTGATGAAGTATAATGTTTCTAAATTTTCCTTCGAAGGTGAATATGTCCACAGACCTAGAGGGAACAGACATGTTGGCAGAGAAGGCGGATCGAAGAGAATACATTGATCTGCTAAAAAAAATGCTAACAATTGATGCAGATAAGAGGATTACTCCTCTGAAAACTCTTAACCATCAGTTTGTGACAATGACTCACCTTCTGGATTTCCCACATAGCAATCAGTGAGTATGGTCTGGGGTACTTGCCATGATGTGGTTCTGTGTTGAGTTACCATCTTACAGCTTAAATGGAGTGGTCACATGTGAGTGGCACTCCTGGTACTTGCATGTTTGGCTCACTGATGCTTTCCTTTCTCATTGAAAAATCATGAGATTAAAAATAAGATGTATGGTTTTTTTCTCTTTATGGTTATAAAAACTCTTGATTCATTTTATCTAAATATACTTGGGTAAAAATGTTGATCCACATTCATCTTGAGTTGTTTGTTATCTGTTTAAATCTCAGCATTCATTTTACTGAATCTTTAATCTCTTTTTCAGTGTTAAGTCTTGTTTTCAGAACATGGAGATCTGCAAGCGGAGGGTTCACATGTATGATACAGTGAGTCAGATCAAGAGTCCCTTCACTACACACGTTGCCCCAAATACAAGCACAAATCTAACCATGAGCTTCAGCAACCAGCTTAACACAGTGCACAATCAGGTACTTAATAAATGATTTTGGAAACTCAAACCTAAGAAGGGTAGAAACTAGTAACAGTACAGGTTGAGATAAACCAATCTTTGCTTTGGTGATCTTGTTGCTTCTTACGAATTTCTACTTGGCAAAAGTGATGGAAGACAGGGTAGACTGATAATACCTACCAGTCATGCGTTGCCAAAAATTAGATACACAGGCCTAATCTAGGCCCTCATAGTCTCAGGTTGTCCCATAAATGGACCCTAGCTATTGTACTACTTACTGCTGTTAGTTGTACTGACTTTAGCCAGATGACACTCTTTCTCTCTGTTGGAAAGGTTTTATATGTCTTGTTACATGTATTGAAGGATGTTTCCAATAATTTTTTGATGCTGTACATCAGATCCTCAGAACTTAATCATCTTGTAATTGCAAGTTTTGTACCCTTTGACCTTTCACCCATTTTCTCTCCCACCTGCTACCCTGTTCCTAGCAATCACCAATCTACTCACTGTTTCTATGAGTTCAGTTTGGTGTTTCCAATAATTAACTTTAAGAGTGGTTTTGCATTCGTTTGCCAAACGGTGATACTTATATTTGTTTGTTATTGAAGGCGTAAGCTTCCTAATTTCTTAGCTAGATCTACTTTTAAAATGAGATTTGGTGGTATCTCACATCCAGCAACTTTTTGCACAGAAAGAAGAGATAAGGGTTTATACAACCTCAGTTGGTACAGGACCATTTTTTTAATCTTTGTTTTCTTCTTCAACCTTACAATATGCCTTAAATTTAGAGATTGGGAAATTTTCTTGAGCAGAGAGTTATTTCAAAGACAGTTAATATTACATTTAAAACTTTAAGTTTTTCTGGGCAGATTCTGCACGTGTAAAAATATTGTTATTTCCATTTTATACCAGTATACAACTGTAATCCTTTTGTTTTCAGGCCAGTGTTCTAGCTTCCAGTTCTACTGCAGCAGCTGCTACTCTTTCTCTGGCTAACTCGGATGTCTCACTGCTAAACTACCAGTCGGCTTTGTACCCATCATCTGCAGCGCCAGTTCCTGGAGTTGCCCAGCAGGGTGTTTCCTTGCAGCCTGGAACCACCCAAATTTGCACTCAGACAGATCCGTTCCAACAAACATTTATAGTATGTCCACCTGCTTTTCAAAGTAAGTGGGGGAAACTGTTATATCAAACCCACAGATCTTGCTGTAGACAGTTCCTTATTGGGTATCTAGTTGTTTAGTTTTGATTTCTGACAGGTGTAAACTCTGACTGTGAAGATAACTGAAATTAACAAAGTGTATTTACCCTTTTTACATTGATTATTTATCTGACTTTGGTACTGTCTGACACATTACGGGAGTTCAGTTAACATTTTCTTATTTGAACTGCCCTGATATCAATTTCTTGCCCATTGAGACCTTCTACCAATGTCCTATATCTTGTATAAGCATGTATCTCTCAATATGCAGGAAATATTAAGCGTGAAGAAATTTGTTGTAAACAGAAGTTCTGTTGAATCTTGTTTCCTATATCATTCCATTATTAAATAAAATTAGCCTTCCAAGCAAAATATAATTTTATTCTAAAATGTAAAAATTATGTTTAAGAATGCAGAAACCTTGTGAGTTACATTCAGAAATAAAGACCATTATTTACTGAACTGAAAAATTCTACAAGTTGAAGTACTTGTGTGGGGAATGCATTAAGATTATCTGCTTCAGCTTATGAATCATACTGTTCCTGCAAACTCCTACCAACAGAGGAACAGAATAGCTGAAGAGGGAGGCTCTGACCCCATGTGTTGCAATAAGATTTAAATTTTCACATTCCTATCCTTCCTCATTTTTTTCATTGTTCTGTAATTCAGTCTGTCCAGTTCCTTTTTTCCTGAAATATGGGAAATGTGTTTATTGATCTGCTGAACCATTTAAAAGGGCACATTATTTTAGGGATATTTTCTGACGACACACTTGATTTTCCCAACAGAAAGTCAGAAAGTCAGGTTTATACCCTGTGGAAATAAACCAGGATTCAGGCTTCTTATAGCACTTTACATAAAAGCATTTTTATCTTTTTACTTCACTTCCTTATTGACTGTGACTCTCTTGTTTGTTTGGTTTCTGACAGAGTCGGAGCAAGCAGAAGGAAAAGAGGGGATAGGGGAGACTGAGAGATTACCGGGAGGACAGGAGAGCGATAGCGATGTAAACCAGGGAGAAACCACAGGGAGAGCGGAGGAGCAGATTCAAAACCCGTAAATGCAAATTTAGCCTAACTTACCAAATTATTTTCTGTGTATGCTGCATAGTAGTAAATTCTATACTTTGGGTTGTCATATGTTGAGTGATTCTTCTACTGAATTTAGCAAACTAGCCACATTCCTCCCCCTCATCTTTTCCAAAGTGAATCTCATGGGAACAGTTTTCAGATGTGGGACTTTGAAGTTTTCTGCTGCTTCTCAGATGATATTTATGACATGAGGCAGAACTTCTTAGTTCCTTTAACAAAATGAAATATAAACTGGGTATGGAGGGGAGAAGTGGTATAACTACTTTTGATGTAATTAGGTAAGTATAAGCTTTGGAAATTTTTTTCTCCTTAGGAAGTCTAAATAATCTGAGGAGCTAGGTAGAGCAAATTGTAAAATTTCCAAATCAAAGGGTTTTTAAATTAAGGTAATGAGGATGATGATAGTTGATACATACTACTACATGCCACATAATGTTCTGACTGCTTCTACATGTATTTAATTCACCCTCACAAACAACCCTAGGAAGTGACCCAGTGTCATTATGTCCGATTATACATGAGCAAATTGAGCATGATTCTCTCATCTGCCTAAAGACTTAATAACTAGTTAGTGGTGGAATTGCAATTTGAACCCAGGCGGTGGGGTTATGCACCTGGGGTTTGAACCCAGGTGGTGGGGTAGCTTATGCATTTTGAAGTATTCTGTACCACCTCTCAGTATTTAAACTCTGCTGTTAAGAGTTGTCAGTTGATTTGCACCCACAGCCGAATGCTGGATTCTGCCCAGCAGTCCTATATTCCAGGTTGCCTCCTTTTCTTTTACCATCTGCTCTGTTAGAAGATGCTATACTTAGAGAAAAATAGACCCTCATCAATTAGACAGTTTTATTCTTCCTCCCATACTTTCCATGGATTTTTATTTAACAAGTTGTATTCATCAAAAACAAAACAAAACAAAACAAATCAAAACTTTAATCATTTCTTAGTTCAGGGTTCAGGGAGAACCTTCCAAAAGTGTTACTTTTAGTAATTGGTTGTTTCCACTTGTAGTTTCCTGAAGAAGCTAGTTTTAAACTAGCTTAACTGCTGTGGTTTAGCCTAAATTACAATAGCAATCTGTTACTTATTTAGTTACATTTGTAGGTCAGTACTATAAATATTACTTTCTGTACTATTCTGATTGCCCAAAATAGATCTACGTTTTGCTCAGTGGTAACTATTATTCTGTAATTTTGTCCCCTTTTACTTCATTATTCTGGGACTCCTTAGGTGAACTTCTATCATGAACATTTCTTCCTAAATTTTACCTCCTTTGTTCCTGCCCAGTTGTAGGAGGTCTGTGACAATAATGTTGTCTTGTAGTGTTGTGGGAATTTAGACAAGAATTTAATGTTGCTTAGTTTTCCTATTAGATAGCATAGCCTTATGAAGAATGGCTGGCAGATTTTTTTATGTGGGTATCTGGATTTGTTACCTTTTATTTTTATGTAAGAAGCACTTTTAAAAAAAAGTTATTGTTAAGAGTGTTTTAATTCTGATTTGACTTGTCTCTCTTACTTTGTGTATTCCTGGATTGTGTTTTGCAGAATGAGATCTTCTAAAATACTTGTAAGTCACTGAAATAGAAAATTAGAAGACTTGCTGAAAACCTACAGTGTTAGAGTTTAGGAGTTATGCTTATTTGGCATCTCCGTAACAATGTTGAGAGAAATTAGCGATGGGTTAGAAAATGTCACTGAAGAAGATCTCTAATTAAAATAACATGTTTGTGTCCCCACTTAACAAAAATGCAGGAATTAGTGAATTAGAGAAACTTCCATTAGTGGGTAATAGAAACTTAAATTCTCCACATTGAGGGTTTTGGTAGGGCAGGTTTAAAAAGCTTTTTTTTTTTAATTTGTATTTATTTTTGAAGGAGAGAGAGACAGAACGTGAGCTGGGAAGAACAGAGAGAGAGGGAGACACGGATTCCGAAGCAGGCTCCAGGCTCTGAGCTGTCAGCACAGAGCCCGACACTGCATGGGGCTGGAACTCACAAACTGTGAGATCATAACCAGAGCTGGAGTCAGACACTTAACCGACTGAGCCACCCAGGCAGATAGGGCAGGTTTAAAAGGAAGTTGAAGTGTCTCTTCTCAACGCTTGACAAGAAGGAGAAATATCTTTGCTTCTGAATGAGAAATTCTGATTTGTAGGAAAGATTTATTCAACATTTGTGCTCAGAGCATAATGAATAAAAAGATAGACACGGTCACTGTTTTAAAGGCAGCAAAAAGTTCTTCATTTTCTTACCTCTCCATAGTTAGTTGCAGAAGAGCCTTACTAAAAAGCTGTCAATAGCAAAAGTAGATTTCTAAAATAAGTAGAAAAAAGTGTTTCTGTAAACCAAAATGACTCCTTTTTAATATTTTTTATCCTGGGTTATAATTTCTTCAGTCCACATACCAGTTAAAGATAAAATGTGTAAGTAACTTGTTAACTGGGTTATATTTTCTGAGGAGTAAGGTAAAACATCTTCAAAGGGTAACTCATAACTCAGGTGATAAATTTTTGAGCTTTTTGTATTTTTTCTTAACTAAGAGTCATAATTAAGCAAAAGTTAAAATTATATTCAAGTCGTTGCTTTTAATAAATTACATTTAAAAAACCCAAGTTTTTTCCCTTCCCCAATGAATTAAAAGGTGAATGTAACTTAAGTATAGGTTTTTTGTTTGCTTTTGCCTATGCTATTAATGGGAATAGGATGAGTATTATAAGTGTTGGAAGGTAAAAAATAATTTTAGAGTTCCGTTAAACCATCCGTTCTTGTATCAAACATTTTCCCATTAATTTAACCTGAAGGGAGCCAAAACAGTCTCCCTTTTCTTAACTCCCTAGACTTCTATGAAACTCCTTTGTCTTCAGTGTGTACAGCTAACCTGGGTGATGGATTCTTTGAACAGAAAAGCTAAAAACAAACAAACAAAAGCCCCTAAACAAACAACACCGCAGACCCAGCAAAGCAGTTTAACTGTGGTGGTGTTTTCTACAGCTGGACTACAAGCAACAACAAAGCATTCTGGGTTCCCTGTGAGGATGGATAACGCGGTGCCGATTGTACCCCAGGCGCCAGCTGCTCAGCCACTACAGATACAGTCGGGAGTTCTTACACAGGTAAAAGCCGTAGCAGCTTGGATACTCGATGTTGCTGAAGCACTACTGAGAATCAGATATTTTGTCCTGGAGGATGGTATTTGCTTTGACTGTAAGATCTTTCTTGGTCATGATTCAGTGGACTTCAAGTGAAACCTCTATAATAGAATGATGACTCATACCTAACACTATTGTAGCTCTACTGGTGTCTTCCTTAGATTTATGTGGATAAATACCCAGACCTTGAGAAATCATGTTCTGAGTGAATTGCCTCAGATTCTGTGGGATGAAGTTAATTTTTTGTACATACATAGCAACATCTCGATTCTAAATACGAAGCGTTCCCCTTTGGTTCCCTTTAGTGTCCCCTTCGCTCACTCTTTCAGAATTACATCATGGCGGAGAGGCTGGATCATCTCAGGATGCCTCTTCGAGTATTGCAGTTCCTTCATTCTGTGTGTTTAACTAGGCTGTAGAAAGCCTTATTAACACTTTCTACGTGCCATGGAACATGCAACTAAGACGGGCAAGAGAATCATGAAATATTCATATAAGCAACAGATACCACATTTTCAATTTTCTATGTGTAAATGTTTGTGGCCCATGACACACAGGAAATCTGGAGGTCCAAAACCCTTATTTTGTGAGGAGGAAGAAGGGGAATTCTTAATAGGTGCCTTTGTTGACGGAGTTTTAACTGATCCTCTGAATCTGGCCCAAGAAGGATTCCCGTACTTTATTGCTTTAGGCCACTGACATTTGACCCACTGGGCTGATGCTGTGCAGAGCTGAAGGGGAAGGCTGTGTTTGTACGTGCATTTTAGGTGATACGAAATTCCTACTTGTTGGTAATATCTTGGGGGGAGTGAGAAACCCTTCTGAATCCAGATGACCTGCCTCCGTGTTTGTTTCACTCACCTGCCTAATCTACATTTCAGGGAAGCTGTACACCACTAATGGTAGCAACTCTTCACCCTCAAGTAGCCACCATCACACCGCAGTACGCGGTGCCCTTTACTCTGAGCTGCGCAGCCGGCCGGCCGGCGCTGGTTGAACAGACTGCCGCTGTACTGGTAATTCCCCTCACTTGATTGTGTTACTAACGGAGTTTCTTTGGTTTCTTTCTTTCTTTTCTTTTCTTTTTTTTTCCTGTTTGTTTTTGTTCTGTTTTCTTCTGGTTTTTCTCATTTTTCAAACAAAAATTTTTTTAACTTAGTCTTTGCAGAGGGCATGGAAGCATGTGCCATCTTGTGGCTGTGTTCTTGCTACATCTTTAATGTCTCATTGTTTTCCTCCCCAACATTTCCTGAAGCACTGTTTGACTCTGATACTCAGTGTGGCTCTGTTAGGAGCCAGGTCCCTTTATTCTTCTTTGCCAGCCTAGTGTGATAAAAGCTCTTGGTGTAGCCTCAGAAGAGCTTCAAGACTTATCTGTTTTCTGCCCGTTTACCCTCTGATCCCTGAGAATGAAGGAAATGGCTTTTAGTTTGGCTCGGCTACAGGTATCCGGATGGCCAAAATTTGAACTCCTTGGCAAGTTAGCTTCCTTCTTTATTTGCTATTTTAAGCTTCTAAAACTTTTGTGCACGTAGAAATGTTTAAGATGCTCTTAATGTATTGCTTTACCAGTTCATGTTAACTTTCCTAATACGAACATATGAAGATAACTCTTTTTGCCACTTGTGATCTGTGTGGCAGCTTATATTTTCCATGTAAAGATATCCCCTTTAGAATCTTTTTAGATATTTCATTTGTTGGTTGAGATTAAAGGTGAGCTCATTTTTAGGAGTTTATGGAGAAATTAATTATCTTACAAATAGGTCTTTATACAAAGGCAAAAATATGGCTGAAAAACTTTATGCAAATACAAGACCTTTGTTACTAAAAGTCCTGGGGAAAAGTTATTAAATACAGCAGCAAATGTAGTAGTATGGGGCTTAGAGATAGGAAAAACAAGTAGGAGTTTGAGGTATATTTCAGGATTTGTAACCTTTAGAGTGATCTTTGGATGTGTTTTGGTTTATTTGGGGGAGTTAGAATTGTTTATTGGACATCCGGCATTTCATTATTTGAAATTGAAAAGTAGGAAAGCTTTTGAAAACCTTATCGATACTATTGAATACTGATATCTACATCTTTCAAAGTGGCTTTACATTTCTTTTGTTGTTTCTCAAGGATTCGTGTGAGTGTAAACACTTCCGGAGACACACTTTGGTTGTTGGAGTTTGTTTGGTTTTTAGTTTAAAAGTCTTTGTCCACTTCCACATGAATTATAGCATAAGCATAAAACCTGAGTGCAGGGAAGTTAGATATATTTCCAGCTTGATTGATCCAAGCCACTGGTTTTAACTTGCTCAGCTATAGTTTTGAGAATGTCAGTTGATACTTCTCCTTTGCTGCTTCTCTTAAGTTTGCACTAGTCATTTGCTAAGCTTTGCATATTTTTGTTCTTCCTCTGTCAAAACAGTTCGTCGCTTGGAACGCCAGATTTCTGCCTCACGTTGGAATGTTATTTCTTGCTCTGTATTAAACTACATGCTTTGTCTTGTGCAGGTGTTGGCTTATGGAAAGACGCATGGTGTGACTTAACATACTTCTCTTATTTTTTGTTATGTTTTATTTTGTTTTAAATTCTGCTTATGATAGCAGACGTGTTTGCAGTTTCTCTGCTTTGAAGGCTTCTTGTTTGGAACCGGTATTTGTAACAAGTGGATCTGTTACTTGCAGAAATATTTTTAAAACAGTGTGTTGATGGCCTTGCAGTTTGAAATTCAAGAAAAGAACCATATGTACCCAAGCATTGTAGGTGATTGTACTGTAGAATTTGAGTTTAAAAAGGAAACTTTCAAATCTGTTCCCCTTTTTTTCAGAAAATGCCAGAATTTCTGTAAGAAGTTCAGAAAACATATTTGTTGCTGTCTATGGCAAGTGCTTGTTAAAAACTAGAAATGATGTATTTTCTTATAGTGATTAGTTTTTATGTTGAAGTATGTTTCTGCAGATGATACCTTAAACAGTATATTTTAGGTAACTATTAAGAACAAAATATGGTGCTCTCTGCATCTGTTTCATAAATATTTTAATTGCTGCCTTATTTAATTTATCACGTGGCCGTATATGATGAAGTTAGCCTTCTTTTGCTGGCATAAGCTTATTGGCCAAAGGATTCTGGCCTTTGGTCATCCACATCTGGCTCCATTTTCCAAGTTCTACCTTTTTAAAAAGGCACAATTTTCCCCTCTGTTTTATGGGTTGAATTGACCTCATGTCTTAACTGATTGGCACGTAAAATTTTAAATTCTTATTTTTAATCTCAAGGGAGCTGTCTTAACTCTTTCTAGGGATATTGTTAGAATCGTTGCAAAAATGCTACTCCATCATTTAACCAGAGCTTACCTCTGAACTTTCGGACTCCTTTGCTCTATAGTATAATAGGAACTCTTAACCACAGGGATCCTCTTTTCTTTAATACCCTGGTGGTCATGTTATAGAGGTGGCTGAGAGAAAGCAACATGTTCTCTTTCCCTTTTCACAAGACTTGTAACCTTGAGCCCCTCTGACTTTTCTTTTTTGATCTCTGCAAGTTAACAATCTACAAGCAACTTCTTTAAAGATATGAATTTTTCTTTCATCTAAAAAACAAAAGAAAAAGCCAAGAATGAGTCAAGTCTGGATCTTTTTGTGTGTGTTTCCTTGCAGCAGGCTTGGCCTGGAGGAACCCAACAAATTCTCCTGCCTTCAACTTGGCAACAGTTGCCTGGGGTAGCTCTGCACAACTCTGTCCAGCCCACAGCAGTGATTCCAGAGGCCATGGGCAGTGGCCAGCAGCTCACAGACTGGAGGCAAGTATCCTGTGTTCCTCTCTGGGATATTTGCAAGCGTAGTTCCCTTAGGGTAGGAGTGCTTGATGATGACTGGGACGAAGATAAAAGAGAGATGTATCTCTGTTTCAGATTCTTTAAGAAAAGAACCTTATCAGTCTCGGAGATGGGGTAATGAGAAAACTTTGAATACAGGAAGACAGTAGGTTCCGAGATCAGGAATCGTTTACTTCAGATTTAAAGACTTACGCAATAAGAAACCATATGGTGAAAACTTAGAGCCTTGTAGTCCAGGTGCCCAATTTTAAAAATAAAATGCAGCGCTGTTTGGTTGTTTTAATTGCTTTTAATGCCTGTTTGGTCCTCATGTCCCAGTGTTTTAGGCATTCAGTCTTCTGTGTGTGTTTCTGTTGATACAGGAATGCCCACTCTCATGGCAGCCAGTACAGCACTATCATGCAGCAGCCGTCCTTGCTGACGAACCATGTGACGCTGGCCACTGCTCAGCCCCTGAATGTTGGTGTTGCCCATGTTGTCAGACAACAGCAATCCGGTTCCCTCCCTTCAAAGAAGAATAAGCAGTCTGCTCCAGTCTCTTCTAAGTAAGTCTGTGTGAGAGCTGGTGGTCAAAATCGCCAGTACGAGAGAGATGCTGCCAGCATTTAAAGCGCTGTGGTACAGATGCTTGTGGTGTGAAGCAGCAGGTAGCTGCCATCTGTGCCGGAGCTAACCTTTCTGCTTGGACACGCGTATCAGGTGTGTCCTGAATATGCAGAGCCTCTCTCTGCTGCCCCTCTGAACCCAGGCCTTCTTTAGGCCAATGTGTCTGTTTTTCTGGCTGCTCCACAGGGTGAGATTTAACCATGGGCATATCCAAAATGTGTGTTGTATTTTAGGGTTTTTGTCCCCGGAAATCCTGACTAGAGCGGTTAGTTTATTTGTTATTGGAACTTCTGTAGTTAAGTGTATTGGCTTAATGATCAGGTAAAAAAGGAATCGAAAAGCAAGCTGGAAAGAGTTCTAGGGAAAGATGGATAGTTTTGGGGGTCAAGAACTGAGCGGTCTTTCTTGTGACCTTTTTCCACAGGTCCTCTCTGGATGTTCTGCCTTCTCAAGTCTATTCTCTGGTTGGGAGCAGTCCCCTCCGTACCACATCTTCTTATAACTCTCTAGTCCCTGTCTCAGATCAGCATCAGCCAATCATCATTCCAGATACTCCCAGCCCTCCTGTGAGTGTCATCACCATCCGCAGTGACACTGATGAGGAAGAGGACAACAAGTATAAGCCCAATAGGTAAGTAAGATAGGTAAATGGTTCCCTGGCTCAGTGGCTCCTACCCTTAAGTCTTAGACTCGTGGCTCCCGGCAGGTGTTTGGGCTATTGAAAGGAAGGACTGAAAAAAGGTATTCGGAAGCATGGCCTTGGACGCATGAGTCAGAACACTCAAGTTTCCATAACTGAGCATCATGTTGGCTGACATGTCGTTGACATGTTCCAAGACTGAGCGTCAGTCTTTCAGTTATGTTGGCTAGAAAGTGGATATTAAGTTGCTTCATATTCAGCTACTCTGGTTTGGAATGCACATTATACCATAGACATGATCCCCTGCTTTTAAGGACCTTTAGAGTCTGAAAATAGGTGCCACAGCAGAAGCATATAAACAACAGTGAAACAAACCAGTAGATAGGAAGTTATTTGTAATTTCTTAATCTGCAAAGCCCTCTTTGGAAGAGGTGGAACTTTGAGTAGGGCTACCTTCTTTTTCTCCTTCTGCCGTATGGTCTGAAAATTGAAGAATATAAGTACCAGATAATTTCCTCTTATCTCAGCACCTTAATCCAAGTTCTTAACTGGGCAGTTAACCAAGAGAGAGTGGATACGTTCAAGAACTGTTACATGCACCTCTCTCTTAGTGCCAGCATAGTTAACTGCTTTGATTGTTCTATGTTGCTTTCTTCATTGGTCCTTTAGTGTTAGAGGAGAGAAGAGAGAATAACCCTGTGTTTCCCTGAGGAAGTAGGATTCACACATGGCAGTAACTTATGAGACTTTACAAAGTTATATATAAATGAAGCTTAAATGAAATTAGCAAATTTAGAATGAAGTACTTCAAGAGAGCTGTTTACACATGGTATTTACAAATGGCAAGTGGACTTGAAGTTTTGAAAGCGGTTTCTGAACTGGGGAAGAAAACTAAACTTTCCAGTGAGGAAAAGTGGCCTTATAGTGGCAAAAATTATATAACCCAGCAGGATGGCTTTGACTGGAGCCAAGCCTATTGAAAAAAAATCAGGAAAATTAGGAAGGTGGGGTTCAGTTTGTGAAAGTACTTAAAAAAAAAAAAGTGTGGTGAGAAGTTTGACTAGACATACTAAGGTACCATTTACAGCCTAGCAGGATGCTGCGGGGAAGAGTGGTGCCTGAAGAATACTGTGGAGACAATCAGGAGCGGAAATGGCTAAGGGGCCATGGAAGAGGTGTAGGAGACGGATGTTGGCATCATTGTGTCCCAGCTCTGAATCCTGGCTCTACCGCTCATCACTGAGTGACCTTGGCCAAGTGTCTTAATCTCTCTGTGCTTCAGGTTCCTCATCTGCAAAACAGGGGTGATAGTACCAACTTCATAGAAGTGTTGTGAGGATTCGGTGAGACAGTATGTAGAGTGTAAGCATAGTGCCTGATGCATGATAAGCACTCAGAAGTTTGCTGCTGCTAGAATTATTCTACTGTCATAGTCGTCGTTATCATCATTGTCATCATGGGAGGACCGGAGATTATCAAAGAAACACTGCCAGAAATGGGTTGAATTTTTACGTATTTTCTTTTCCTCAGCTCTGGCCTGAAGGCAAGGTCTAATGTCATCAGTTATGTCACTGTCAATGATTCTCCAGACTCTGACTCTTCCTTGAGCAGCCCGTATTCCACTGATACCCTGAGTGCTCTCCGGGGCAATAGTGGACCCCTTGTGGAGGGGCCCGGCAGAGTTGTGGGGGATGGCGCTGGCACCCGCACCATCATTGTGCCTCCTCTGAAAACTCAGCTTGGTGACTGCACAGTAGCAACCCAGGCCTCAGGTGAGCATCTTCACAGCTACGGTTGAATTCTCCTTTGACGTGTGTACCCTTAATATGTTGCTATGACCTACTTATGCCAATAGTAGAGACCAGTTACTTAATTCAGAAATCAGTTGCTTGTCGTGTGAAATTGTTTTTGGCAATCAGTTTATCATACTATGTTTATTTTGTTTGGATTAGCATAAAAGTGAATTTTGTAGTCCCAGAAACATACTCACTGTTGGTGGGAGAAGGCAGACCAGAGCCATTGTATGGCCAGAAGAATTAGTAGGCAATTTTTTTTTTTTTTTTTGCCACAGGTAATTTGAATTTGATAATCCAGTGTGACTAGGAACTGATAATATTAAAAATGACTGCAAAAGATTTTTTAAGAAAATGATATGTACTTAGATCTTTTCTTACCCAGTGTCATAGCAGTGATACTTTTGTGGTTTTTATTATCAACCTAATTTCCACCAGTTTTTTTTTTTTTTTTTTTTTTTTTTTTTTTTTTTTTTGCAGTTAGGTGCTGGGCTTAGGCTCTCTGGTCCAGTTATCAGGTAAAGCTAGTTGTAACAGCAAGCCCCACATTTCCCTTGGGGACATAATAGAAGTTCGCTTCTTCCTCACATGACTTCCCAGTGCTAGTGCTCCTTCTGGATGGGCCTGTGGTGAGTTAAGGATCAGAGCCCAAAAATCCTCAGCCTCCAATGAGAAGGAGAAAGAGTTTGGAGGAGGGACCCACATTTCTTTACCTCTTTAGCCCTGGAAAGAGTGGAAACTAATCACATGGCCCCACCTAGAGGCCAGGGGGCCCGGGAAGTGTAGTTCTTGTCTAGGCAGCTCTAGACAGGGGCAGCTCTCTACACCAAAGGAGGGGAGCTTCAGTTTTTGGTGCCAGTATAGCCATCAGCGCTGCACTTACATGAGTTGGTGACTTACTGTGAATTATGCTACTGCCGGAGACACAAACAGGGTTCAGAAATAGGCAGCTGTCCCATTGCAGACAAGGCAGAACTTCCTGATGCCAGGCTACTGAACAACATTGTTAGGAGCTCTTTACACTGTTGGGTCCAAAGAATATAGGCTACTCCACAAATCCTTGAGTAAATGCTCCAGTGTTCCTGGTGGGACCGCAGAAGGAAGCAACGGGTTGACCTTGATCTTGCTTAAAGCTAACTGCCCTGCAGTTTCTTAGAATTTGAAGATAGTGAGTGCCCAAAAAGATCTAGCCTTGTTTCAAAGCCCCTTTGACACCTAAATGTCCTAAGTATTACCAGCATCTTACTCAGCTTCCGATTGTCATGTCTATACTTGTTTAACCCCTTCCTCCATAAGACTCTAGGCCCCTTGTGGGTAGGGACCATGTCCTACTGGTTTTTGTATTTCCAGTAGTGCCTTGCACATTACAGGAGATTAGATAATATTTACGAAAGTGAGCCTTTTGAAGACCCTTTATGGAGCTTTGTAGCAAGACAGAAAAGAAATGGGTTGTATAGTTTTTGTTTCTCTGGTGTAAATGTAATTGAGGAAATAAGATATACACGAAACCTTAACTCTTGCAAACTTTGTACAAACCTGAACTGATTAACGTGATGCCATCTGAGGTTTAACTCAACTCTGCCGAGCAGATGTCTACTCATAACTAAGTCAGGTCTGACCCATTTTTAGGTCTCCTGAGCAGTAAGTCCAAGCCAGTGGCCTCAGTGAGCGGGCAGTCATCTGGATGCTGTATCACTCCCACAGGGTATCGAGCTCAACGCGGGGGGACCAGTGCAGCACAGCCACTCAACCTTAGCCAGGTAAGCGCTAGGGGCTGCTGCTTTCTGTTCGGGGCCCTCCCTATTGTTACTCTCTGGAGAACCCTGCTTCTGGCTGGACTGCTGAATAAAGCCAGATGAAGCCCCTCTTGTGTCAGTCAGTTTGGTGTTCTGTGGCCTGCGTCATACCTGCGTGTGCTGTGTCTCTATTCCCTCTAGAAGTGTGTTGATGTACATTCCAGGATTTCTGTTGGATTTTGCCAGTCTATCCCGGAAGCTTAGAGAAATGTCTAGCATTCAGAAAGCTTCGGATACGTTAGTCCGTGCCTAGTTCTGTACTACCACATGCTTTGAGACCAAATTCTCTTCCTTTATCTCCCAGGTCATAAATAACCTGAGCCTCACACTGATTACTTGAGGCAAGAGACAGTGAAAAACTGGTTCTAGTCCTATGTGTTGGCTTGAGTCTGGGATTTGCTTCCTCCCCCCGCCGCCCCCCCCTGCCCCCTACTATCCGATTCTCCGATGCAGCGGGGAAGGGCACTATTCACTCTTTCCTCAGCTAAAATTCCGGTGCTTGTATGATGTCTACCAGTGGTGAGACAGTGTGTATATGAGGGGGTAACTGTGAGTGAGTATGTGTTGTGTGTGTGAGAGAGAAAAGCACATGCAAGTGCAAATGTAAGTTCGAGTCAGTGCATGTGTTTTAGGCTCCACAAGCCAAGAGGGATATGAAGAACTTAGAGGAGAACAAAAGAAAACAATGGCAAGAAAGAAAGGTTAGGAAAAATTCAAATTCACTGGCGCCAGAATAGGGTGAGTTGAGTCAACAGGTACTGACTTGCAGGAGTGGGTAACCCTGTGACCTCTCGATCCCCCCCCCCCCCCCCAACCCCTTGCCTCTGTCACACTTAAGAGCAGACTGCTGCTATCTGGGCTGGGTTAGGATCTGTTCTGCTGAGAGGTGGAGGGATGAAGGCTGACTTCTGACGGCATTGCCAGGCTGGGAGATTCTGTGCTGTGGCAGCCCAGGAGCAGTACAGGTTAGAACCTCAGCTCTCAACTTGGCCCTTGGTGCTCTGAACCAGAATGACCTCAAGGTTCCTCACTCCCTTCTTCCTCCTTCCAGAACCAGCAGTCATCGTCAGCTCCAACCTCACAGGAGAGAAGCAGCAACCCTGCGCCCCGCAGGCAGCAGGCGTTTGTGGCCCCGCTCTCCCAAGCCCCCTACGCCTTCCAGCACGGCAGCCCGCTACACTCGACGGGGCACCCACACCTGGCCCCCGCCCCTGCTCACCTGCCGAGCCAGCCTCACCTGTATACGTATGCTGCCCCCACCTCTGCTGCTGCATTAGGCTCCACCAGCTCCATTGCTCATCTCTTCTCCCCCCAGGGCTCCTCAAGGCATGCCGCAGCCTATACCGCCCACCCGAGCACTCTGGTGCATCAGGTCCCTGTCAGTGTTGGGCCCAGCCTTCTCACTTCTGCCAGTGTGGCCCCTGCTCAGTACCAACACCAGTTTGCCACCCAGTCCTACATTGGGTCTTCCCGAGGCTCAACCATTTACACTGGATACCCACTGAGTCCTACCAAGATCAGCCAGTATTCCTATTTGTAGTTGGTGAGCAGAGGTAGGGAGGTGTCATGGCTGCCTGTTCCTGGCCCAGAATCTTTAGTAACAGGCTATGATGAGCTCCTCCCTTACCCCCTCTTGAAACTCCTTAGCCAGCAACTTGTTCTGCAGGGGCCCACTGAAGCAGAAGGGTTTTCTCTGGGGAAACCTGTCTTCGTGTTGACTGCATTGTTGTAGTCTCCCAAAGTCTGCCCTATTTTTAAATTCTTTATTTTTGTGACAGCATTTTTGGTATTTGGAAGAGTTCAGATGCCCATCTTCTGCAGTTACCAAGGAAGAGAGATCATTCTGAAGTTACCCTTTGAAAAATATTTTCTCTCTGACTTGATTTCTATAAATGTTTTTAAAATGAGTGAAGCCCCTCTTTATTTAACTTTGTTTTATTGTAATTGCTGGTCAGAGGAAAAATGCTGATAGAAGGACTTGAAATCTGGTAACAAGTGAGAAAAGAGAAATTGATACTTTGTACTTGTTTGAAAACCAAGACTCACTTGCCTGTTTTAAGAGCAGCGCACCCAAGTCTGCATTTGACTATCAGGCATTTCTCCTCAAAATTTTACCTTTCTTTATGGGACATTAGACTTAACGGCGTTTCAGTTTTGTTTTCATGTCACATTAAACGTACTGGGCAATTGTTATTTTTGCAAAACTGGTTATATACGGCTCTCTGTGTTACTGTTGGGATTCTCTCAGTTGCTCCTGTGTTTATTTTAAAGTGTGTTAAAAAGGCAGCTCACCATTTGCTGGTAACGTAGTGTGAGAGAATCCATACCTACCGTGAAAGCACTAGGTGTTCTTTTTAAATGAAGTACCATGCATTCTTCTTAAGTTATTTTTTAAAAGTCCTTCTCTCTCTGATTCAGCTTAAATGTTATTATTGGAAAAGCCATTACGGTGGTTATTATTGTATGGTGGTGATTGTCTTATTATATGCAAAATCTCTTTGTATTATGCGAGACTGGTATTGATGAGCTTTGCCTAAAGGTTGTTGGCATCGGTGAGCTTTGCCTCAAGATTAACATGAATTTTCAATAATACACCTCTCTCTCTTTGCCTCATCTCTCCCTTCTGTTCTATGTGATTTATTTGGGGAGAAAGCTAAAGAATATGAAACCAGATCAGAACTTTGTGTATAGCTTTTATACTTTAAAGTAGCTTCCTTTGTATGCCAGCAGCAAATTGAATGCTCTCTTATTAAGACTTATACAATAAGTGCATGTAGGAATTGCAAAAAATATTTTAAAAATTTATTACTGAATTTAAAAATATTTTAGAAGTTTTGTAATGGTGGTGTTTTAATATTTTGCATAATTAAATATGTACATATTGATTAGAAAAATATAACAAGCAATTTTTCCTGCTAACCCAAAATGTCATTTGTAATCAAATGTGTAGTGATTACACTTGAATTGTGTATTTAGTGTGTATCTGATCCTCCAGTGTTACCCCGGAGATGGAATTGATGTCTCCATTGTATTTAAACCAAAATGAACTGATACTTGTTGGAATGTATGTGAACTAATTGCAATTATATTAGAGCATATTACTGTAGTGTTGAATGAGCAGGGGCATTGCCTGCAAGGAGAGGAGACCCTTGGAATTGTTTTGCACAGGTGTGTCTGGTGAGGAGTTGTTCAGTGTGTGTCTCTTCTTCCCTTTCTCCTCCTTCCCTTATTGTAGTGCCTTATATGATAATGTAGTGGTTCATAGAGTTTACAGTGAGCTTGCCTTAGGATGGACCAGCAAGCCCTTGTGGACCCTAAGCTGTTCACTGGGATTTATCAGAACAGGATTAGTAGCTGTGTCGTGTAAATGCATTGTTGTCCGTTTTCCTGCCGACATTGAAAAAATAAAAACAGCAGCTTTTCTCCTTTACCACCACCTCTGCCCCTTTCCAATTTGGAATCTCAGCTGGGTTCTCACAGAAGCATTTTCCCCATGTGGTTCTCTCTCTCACGGTGCATTGCCACCTTGCTTCTGGGGGAATTTGGGAAGCAGGTGAGAGGAGTCAAGCCAATATAAAAATATGTGGTTTTTTTTCTTTTTCTTTTTCTTTTCTTTTCTTTTTTCTTTTCTTTTCTTTTCTTTTCTTTTCTTTTCTTTTCTTTCAGAATATGTGCAATCACTTTTAGAATGAGATTTTTTTTTTTTCCTTTTCCCATGTGGCAGTCCTTCCTGCAAATAGTTGACATTCCTAGTAAAATATTTGCTTGTTGAAAAAAACCTATAACAGATCTGTTTATACCAAAGAGCCTGTTGTATTGCTTACCATGTCCCCATACTACGAGGAGGAGTTTTGTGATGCCGCTGGTGACCGGGAACTCACAGAAAGGTTTCTGAGCCGGTGAAGAATATTAAGAAGGAACCAAAGCCTGTTCAGTCATCAGGCTGTTGAGGTTTCTTTTTAACAACTTGTACATTCTTGGGGCTGTGAAATTGTCCTTGTACTCTCAGCTCCTGCATGGATCTGGATCAAGTGGAGGGTCCTGGGGATGGGGATGTTTCCTGCCCATAAAAGATTTGGGGGAAGAAGGTTAACTCTGAGATGTAGAAGTGTTCCATCTGAATTGAAAATTTTGTACTGGAGGGCTAAGTCTAGGACTGGTTCCTTGTAGAGATGGTGTCAGGAGGTGCAGGATGGAGATGGGAGATTTCATGGAGCCTGGTCAGCAAGCTCTGTACCAGGCTGAGCACCGAGGAGCTGTCAAGGTATTTGGAGTTTCTTCATTGCGAAGAGTAAGGGCTTCCACGATGGGGCATAGTCAGTACAGCCTACCAGGAACATGTTGGTGTTTTCTACTTTCTCTTTTTTCTTTTTTCCTTTTGGTCATTCTGTTGAGCTGTGTTTGCGCCACCGTATTGGTGAAGATACCCAAGCAGTTTGTATAGTTTCCGTCACTTAGCGTTATACGGTTTTCTGGTCAACGTGTGTGATCTCTGTTTCCTTTTTTGCCAAGCACACATTGATTTTCTTGCTCAAAGGCAGATCTGGTTTCTAGTAGAAACATGTTTTGTCCCTTAGCTTTCCTCTACAAGGGATAAGATTTGTTGTTTTTGTAACAAATGAGATGCAGGAAAAAAAAACAAACCACAAAACACTCCACTCCTGCCCCCCTGTCCAGTAAGTAGATACCAGTTAAGATACGAGTCTCATTAACTTCATGGGGAAAAGACAATAAATACCAAGAACTTGTAGGGTTATCTTAATCACCTTACTAGCTGTGTGTGTGGCTTTAAGAATTTTAGAAATTTTCAGCCTTAGTCTGCAAATTGGCATTTCAGATTTACCAAGATAAATATCCATCTGTGTCTGCTGAATGTATATGTGCTCAATGTGGCTTTAGATTCTGTCCCTGGGGCTTATTAACATTGCCAGCCCTGACAGGGCGGGGGGAAGCCCTGTGAATTCGGTGAGCAGCCCGCCTGGGTTATAGCAGCCTAACTTCAGACCAGCATAAGGCTGTAAGTCCTTTCTGAACTTTGTGTTTCCAGCTTCTCCCCTTCAGGGTGAGAGGGAAAGCGGGGACGGTCTAAGTACAGCCACTCTGGGCTCATCAGGACACTTGATCACTCCAGAGCTTTAATAGCTTCCAGGAGGGGATACTGCTGTCAGTGCTCAGCTCAGATACCAGCCCCAGGAATAAAAACTCCATTTCAAACAGTTCTGGCCATCCATCGTCCTCCACTAGAGGGGCTCAGCTCGACTGCCCTTAGCCAGGCAAGCACAGTAATGTGTGTTTTATTCAGCATTATTATGCAAAAACCCACTGGTTAGGTTGGTTTGTTTTAGGATAGGAAATGAAATTGCCTCTCGGTGACAGGAATGGCCCAAGCCTGCTTCCTTATTTTGGTTTTTGGTTTTTGGGTTTTTTTTGTTTTTTGTTTTTTGTTTTAACTGATGGATGGTGCAGCATGTCTACATGGTCGTTTGTTGCTAAACTTTATATAATGTGTGGTTTTGATTCAGCTTGAAAAATAATCTCACTACATGTAGCAGCAGTACATTATATGTACATTATATGTAATGTTAGTATTTCTGCTTTGAATCCTTGATATTGCAATGGAATTCCAACTTTATTAAATGTATTTGATATGCTAGTTATTGTGTGCGATTTAAACTTTTTTTGCTTTCTCCCTTTTCTGGTTGTGCGCTTCCTTTTACAACAAGCCTCTAGAAACAGTTTCTGAGAATTATCGAGCTATGTTTGTAATGCAGATGTACTTAGGGAGTATGTAAAATAATCATTTTAACAAAAGAAATAGATATTTAAAATTTAATACTAACTACGGGAAAAGGGTCCATTGTGTAAAACATAGTTTATCTTTGGATTCAATGTTTGTCTTTGGTTTTACAAAGTAGCTTGTATTTTCAGTATTTTCTACATAATATGGTAAAACGTAGAGCAATTGCAATGCATCAATAAAATGGGTAAATTTTCTGATTCATGTGGCTGTTTTTGACTTCTGTTTAGAGGGGGGCAAAGGGGATGAACACACGGCATCTTTGGAGTGGCTAAATGCGTTGCATCCGAACATGAGTGGCACGTTAGAGGCAAATCCATCTTTCGTACAAACCTCCACGACGGAGGCGAATCGGGGCTTGGCAGGAAACACTTTTCACAAATGGAGCGTCCAGTGCCCTAACTTAAGCTCGTCTGGTTCTGGCCCTTTGAAAGAGGCAGAAACTTCTGACACGGGATAATTAAACTTTGTTTCCCAGCGCGTTCCACCAAACATCTGAAGTATCATTGCTGGAGGTCAGAACACCACAAGAAGATGCTATTTTTCCCTCCTTTCAAGCTGCACTATTAGAAGCATAGTCCTTTTGGAGGAGGAGCCCTTCTGATTAGATCTGCCTTGATGCCAAAGTGAATAAAATTTGTCTAGATTTGTCTAGATTGATCACTGCAGGTCTCTGACTATATGCTGTACTCGTTTGATTTGTTTTGACACATGCGTTTCAGGCCACATCGACCCTAGAGTGGCCATTAATTAATTGTGGGGTCCTGTAGTCATGGTTGGGAGATAGAAATGAGACACATTTAGGGTTTTGGACCATAACCAAGAGAAATGATCAATAGGCTGTTCTCTCCCATTAGCAGGGAAGTCAGAATACGTTTATTTTGATTTAGACTGCAACATCTAGATTTTTCAAATGTTTTTTTTTTTTTTTCCTGAATAAATGAGCATAAAATGAGTGTGAACTCACTGAACGTTCCCCAGTTTTGGTAAGAGAATATACCTGGAAACATTCAGGTAGAAAAGAAAGGCCCTGCTGTTGATCTCACTTCCAGATAACCAAGGATTAATTTGCTGACTTCTCAATGATCTGGGGTTTTTTTGTTGTTGTTTAAGTCTCAGTGATACTCTCTTACTTAAGCTGAATGAGAGAGTTGGGATAACCCCTTGAGTAAGTGGGTAGTCTGTGGGTTAATCTGTGTTAAAAAAAATTTTTTTTAATGTTTATTTATTTTTGAAAGACAGAGCGCGAGCAGGGGAAGGGCAGTGAGAGAGGGAGAGAGGAGCAGAGGATTTGGGGAGAATCTGAAGCAGACTCCAGGCTCTCAGCTGTCAGCGGGGCTCGAACTCATGAACTGTGAGATCGTGACCTGAGCCAAAGTCAGATGTTTAACTGACTGACCCACCCAGACACCCCTTAATCTGTGTTTTAATTAGGAACACCCCTGTAAATTCAATCCGCTTGGCTTGCTTTGTGGAAAAATGTCCACAGGAGGTGAGGTCTAAGCCATGGTTTCCCTAGGAATCCTGTGATGACACCAGGTGCTTATCACAAGATGGCGCCAATGAGCTATAGAAGAAGGTGGACAAGACTTGACCACTGTGATCTTTTTCCCCCCACCTCTTCCCCTCCAACCTCATCTCCCCTGCTCCCAGCTTCCACTGAAAAGGCAGAAAACAATCCATGCTATTATCGCTGGGCAAGGAAAAGATTAATGAAGGATGTTTCTTAAGAAGCCAGCACTGGAAGGAAGCAGGCATTCTGGAGCAGAAACAGAGTTTGCCAAGTGTACTCTGGGACCCCTGCCTCCTGCTGCTAGCTCCTTTTACTGGGTGACTGCTCACAAGGCCTCTGCCCTGGGGTTTCATCTCCTTCCCCTCTCCTGGGGAGCCTACAGCCTAGGCGGGAGGTGGTTAAGGCTTCTGGCTGCTTTACCATAGGGCCATCTGTGTTTGATCAATCCAGGCAGAGGGGAGGGGGTGGGGGAGGTAAAGAGACTGTGAAAGCATTCCAGAGTAGTGAGAGAGATCCGAGATCCAGAAAGGGAGAAGGCACCGCCCCCACCCCGCCTCCGAAGCTGACCGGCGGGCTTGAGTGGAACAGGCACAGGACTGCACGCTCCTTCTCCTGCTGCCATGGGGCCCTGCATGCCTCTCCTCATCTTGTTCCTTTTGTCACGGCTGCGACCCCTTCAAGGACAGCAGCACCACCTTGTGGAGTACATGGAACGCCGACTAGCCGCCTTAGAGGTGAGTGACTCCTTTCTCTCCTGGGCCGGGCGGGAAGGACGCCACATCTCCTGTTGAGTCACCCCGTGTGTTACGGATCTGGGGATGACAAGATGGGGCTCTGGAAGAAGCTACAGAAAACTCTTATCTTTTAATAAGAATATTCTTGCAATTGCAAGCCCTCCTCCTTCCCCATGTCCACAGAGCAATTCCCTGTGGACAAGCTCCCTGTCTTTTAAACAGTTTGAAGTCTCTGGTGTTCCCAAGTTGAAGTCTGTTGATTCCCGAGGGAGAACTGCACAGTGGAGCAGAGACCCCTTCCCGCCCTCACGCACTTAGGCCGCCCCAGAGGCTCAGATGACTCAGTGGCGCTGCTCAGAGAACATGGGCTGGAGGACACGAAGCGGGGGTAGGGGCCTAGGTGATCTGAGCCGGGCGTTTTGCACATTTAGCATCTCTGAACATCTGGTTTCCTTTCTGTGGGGGTTGCAAGGGAGTTGATGCCTGGCTGAGTTTGTGCCTTTTCCCGTTCCTCTCTCCCTGGTCGGGCCTCTCCCTGCCTGGGAGTTGTAACCCCTCAGCCTCTCGTCTGGCCTCCATCCCTGCAGGAACGGTTGGCCCAGTGCCAGGACCAAAGTAGCCGGCATGCTGCTGAGCTGAGGGACTTCAAGAACAAAATGCTGCCGCTGCTGGAGGTGGCCGAGAAGGAGCGAGAGGCGCTCAGAACTGAGGCTGACACCATCTCGGGGAGAGTGGACCGGCTAGAGCGGGAGGTTGACTATCTGGAGACCCAGAACCCAGCACTACCCTGTGTGGAGGTTGATGAGAAAGTGACCGGAGGCCCTGGGATCAAAGGCAAGGGCAGAAGAAACGAGAAGTACGATATGCTGACAGGTAAGCGGTCCAAAAGCAGGCCCCTAACACTCTCAGAACCTGTATGTTTCCTTGCTGCTTCCCCTTTTCTCTCCTTGTCCCCCAGTCCGCTTTGGCGCTATCTTCTGGAATCTGCTTTAGGGAAATCTCTACAATGACAGGTCCATTGCAAGAGTTTCTGGGGACCCAGGCCTCGGTGGCTCCCTTTTTCCTGTCCTCCGTAAGAGTGGAGGCATCCACTGGCAAATGCCTACTGTCCTCCAGATGGCCCCACCCCGGGGTGTTCCTACAATGGGCCTCTAACTCTTGCCTGTATTTCCTTGCCCTGTGCTTTTCTCCTTCCAGACTGTGGCTACACAATCTCTCAGGTGAGATCAATGAAGATCCTGAAGCGGTTCGGTGGCCCTGCTGGTCTGTGGACCAAGGATCCAATGGGGCCAACAGAGAGGATCTATGTGTTAGATGGGACACAGAACGACACGGCCTTCGTCTTCCCGAGGCTGCGGGACTTCACCCTTGCCATGGCCGCCCGGAAAGCTTCCCGGGTCCGGGTGCCCTTCCCCTGGGTAGGCACGGGGCAGCTGGTCTATGGTGGCTTTCTTTATTATGCCCGGAGGCCTCCCGGAGGACCCGGAGGGGGAGGGGAGTTGGAGAACACTTTGCAGCTCATCAAATTCCATCTGGCAAACCGAACGGTGGTGGACAGCTCAGTATTCCCGGCGGAGGGTTTGATCCCCCCGTACGGGCTGACAGCGGACACGTACATTGACCTGGCAGCCGACGAGGAGGGCCTCTGGGCTGTCTATGCCACTCGGGAAGATGACAGGCACTTGTGTCTGGCCAAGCTGGACCCACAGACGCTGGACACAGAGCAGCAGTGGGACACCCCGTGCCCCAGGGAGAATGCCGAGGCCGCCTTCGTCATCTGTGGGACCCTATACGTTGTCTATAACACCCGCCCTGCCAGCCGGGCCCGCATCCAGTGCTCCTTCGATGCCAGTGGCACGCTGACCCCTGAAAGGGCGGCACTCCCTTATTTCCCCCGCCGATATGGTGCCCACGCCAGTCTCCGCTATAACCCCCGGGAGCGCCAGCTCTACGCCTGGGACGACGGCTACCAGATTGTCTATAAGCTGGAGATGAGAAAGAAAGAGGAAGAAGTCTGAGGACCTAGCTTTCGGGTTTGAATCTCTCTCACCTCCACACATTTATATCCCCACACCATTTCCTGCTTCTCATTCTCCAGATGTGGGCAAGTTGTGGTTCCGAGCCCATATTGGCAGCCAATGGAAGCCAGATTCTCACAGCCCCTTCGTTTCCTGTGGGACTTTAGATCTTGAGAAATCCTTTCAGAGCTAAAAGGGAGAAGACCCTAAGCATTCGCTCCTCTCCTGCCTTACGTCAATGAATTTCGGACCAGAGACCACAAAGACCCAGAGCTCTGACCCTTGTATGGGGGCCACCCCAGCAAATGAGCCAAAAAGTATTTCTTGCCTCAGTGTGAGTCTGGGCATGTGGGGTGGGGTGGGGTGGGGGGAAGGTGGTTGGGGGGGTGGGCAGAGTTCTGGGAGGAGATTTTTCAACTCTGCCCTGCCTCCCTTCTCCCCTTAGCGCCCTGGAGAACACGACTTTCTCCACGTCGTTTTGTATTGCAACATTTTGCATTAAAAGGCACATCCACTGCTCCCTGCCTGCGGTTGTTTGGGGGTAGCCCTCAGATCAAGTTTCTCCCCATGACCCTCCATTTTCCTCCTCCACCCCATTGCCACTCCTTAAGCCACAGTAGGGACTTGGCTGGGCTTCCTTGCTGAGGGAGAGGGGACTTCTCCAGTTACAGATTTTACTGTGAGGCCCCTGGGGAAGCACAGAATCCCGCCACTTCAGGAGGCTGGGCGAGAGGCTTCTCTCCACACCCACCTCTGATCCACGGTGGCCCCTCCCAGAGCCCAGAGCCACTCTTGGTGCCCCACCCCTGGCCCAGAGACTGAGGCCTGGTGGGCAGAGCTTCTAATTCTTCTAGTTCTCAGAGGTTTGGGACCAGAAAATGGATTCTAGTCGCCTTGGAGTGTAGGGCGAAGACCAGAGCCCTGAAATGTGTTTCCAGAAGGAACTTTTAGTCTCACTTTGGAGGTGGACTCTGTCCTGGCCCCAGACCCCACTCCCCTCTCCAGCTTGGGGCCATCCCCAGGGTTCGGTTACACAACCCAGCTTGCTCCCAACCGCTCTGATTTCCCTGCTGCCACGGCGTCTGCGGTTTGGGCAAGGAGGAGGGGCGATGACCATGCCCCAGATGTTAGTTTTCCCAGTTTCCCAACACAGCCCTCTGGTCACCCCCACCTACCCGCTGCAGTCCTGGAACCTGGCTGGAGTCTGTCCAGGAAGTCCTGGACACCTAACCCTTTCCTGCCCTGGCCACTGGCTTGGAATTATAGAAGGCCATCTGGGGAAGGGAGAGGGAGCAGAGGAGGAGAACCCTGGGTTTTGGACTCCTGCCTCCAGGAATGTGCTGAGCTCGGGGCCAGGCCCCACCCAGCCTCATGCCCCCATTCAGGGCTCAAGGCCATGCACGTGTGATGGACAAGACCTTGTTGCCTTTATGGGAGGGAGCAGGCCTCAGGAAGCTCTGGGAGTCCTCACTGTGGGGAGGAGAAAGGAGCACATCTTTTCCCTGAAGTGCACCCGCTCCCCCACCCCACGCCCAGGATAGGGTGGATCAGCCAGGGCCCTGTGATCCTCCTTTTGTCTTCTTTTCTTCTCTCCCGGGGCAGAGCTGCCCCCTGATGTAGGTTGGTGAGGAAGGAAAAGAAAGGCAGTGAAGCACCTCACAAAGGCGCTATTGTGGGGAGCCCGGGGCGGGAGGGGGGCTCTCTCCCATTCAATTCTCTCCTAATGTGGGGCTGGCAACGGTAATCACCGCCTGTCACACACGGAGGGGGCTGCCCACGGAACATCTGGCTCCTGCATGCGGTGCACAGGGGGGCTGTGGAGGAGACGGGGAGTTCTCACTGGAGGCCTGGGGAGAGGGGGTCCCCGCCCAGCGGAGGGGCAGCGTGGCACTGTCGCTGTGTGTGTGCGCGTGCGGGTGCACCTGGGGAGGGTGGCCTCCTTGCCCGCGTGACACCGTGCGTCAGTGTGATCGGAAGCTGCCAGGGGCTGGGGCCGAGTCTGTGGAGTTATCTTGCTGGAGTAGCAGACATCAGGAATGGCTTTTGGAGGACCCTGAGGAGAGAACAGCTCTGAGACGGCATGTAAATGACATCAGCCTGAGGAGCAGAGTTTAAAATCCCGGTCCTTCTGCCTCCCCCGTGTGGGAACCTGTCTTTGGGGGCATCTTTCTTGGCCTGAATCCTCAATGAGAAAGACAAAAACAGCCTTTTCTTTTTTCTTTCTTTCTTTTTTTTTTCTTTTGGCTTAAATTTTCTTTAGAAAAGTTCACTCAGACTTTTCTGAAAGGGCAGAAATCTCCGGGGCCTTGTCATTTATTACTTTTTCCTTTTTTTTTTTTTTTTTTTTTTTTTTTTTGGCTCTTGTACAATAGCTAGTGCTATTTTGGAAGCGTTTTGGAAGGTGAGTGGAACTGTGTGGGCAGATCCAGTGAACTGTCCAGATTCATTAAACTAAATTATCTGCTGCTCAAGGAGAGAGGCTCGGTAGCTGAATCCTATCATCAGACACCAGCCTCACCGCCCCTTGTCGGACCCTCCATAACCCGTCACGTGGCAGAGACAGGTGTGACCTCTGGTTTGGGTTGAACCAAAGACAGTGGAAAGCAGAGGTCCTAATGGGGGAGAAGGGACTAAAAGCTCAAAGAGTAACTCCACATTTGCCTCCAACACCTGGCCCTACGACGGTTAGCGGCCCAGGCCTCTGGGTACAGCTGTCAGCCCAGATGGGTGGTCTAGACGTTGCCCCCATCACAAGGCCGGGTGGAGAGGGCTCCCCTTCCCCTACTCTGGCCCCCAGTCTCCTGCCCTAACTCCCAAGCTCTCCGCTCTGTGCTCAGTATCTTCTCCTCCCCGGTGCTGGTCTTCATGTCTGCCTGCCAGAGAAACCAAAGTGATCGTCTTGCCATTTTCATCAAGGATGAGCCAACGTTGCGTGAGCCCTGGATGGCGGGGAGGGAAGCGCAGAGATGTGAGGATGAAGCAGTTGATTCAGCTGTCGGGGCTTCCTCTGGGACAGGGCTGTGGGCTAAGCAGGAAGCAGAGCCCTTTGGCTCGTCCTCCCCAGGCTCAGTCCCGCTCCTTGTGCACACGCCCCTTCCTTCCCTCAGGCTCCTGGGATCCTCCCCCAACAGTGCTCCCATTCTTTACCTGCTCAGGTCAAAACCCGCTCATTTTGAGAGCTGCTGACACTCCTGATAGTTCTCCCAGCTTTCAGGATGGCTCTCTTGAGGACCCGCCGTCCGGCCTGTCTCTGGCTGCCTCTGCAGGCAGTGGTCTCCAGTGCAAGAGCTTTTCTGTCGGAGGGCAGGCCAGGGGGTCCCTCCACCCTTAGCCCCTAATCAGCAGCTGCAGCCTCTCCTCCCTCCTCCTCCGCCCCAGCAGCCTGGGTGCTACCCCCCTAACCCCCACCAAACCAACGTTGATGAGCTCTCCTCTGCCTGCCCTTTAACTTCTGCCCTCACGATGCAGAGCTTAAAAGATTAAATCTTTATTTATGGATTTAATAACGCCACAGAAGACTTATAAATGCGAAGCCAATGTATTACTTTAAAGGGCAGACCTCTCAGCACCGTCTCTCCAGAACATGGGTGCTGACAATATCTAGAGCTGGACACCTCTCCAGAGCACTCCAGCATGACCTTTGGGGGTCTGCCCAGCCACCCAAACTCTGCCTTCTCTGAGAATGGACACCCACACTCCCTGGCCTTAGCCTTGTGGCCCCAGGGGAACAAATCACATTATCTCCTGGGGACTTAGAATGGCAGCTCAGAGATGTTAGATCTGAGCAGGTGTTTGGAAGCATCTTCGGCCCTGCTACCTACCAGAGGCAGCGAAAGCCAGACTACAGAGAGGAAAGATGAACAGGGTGGAGACTGGGCAAGACAGCCGCTGAGTGATGTCCCCCCACTCCATCCCCCCTGTGCTCACAATGCACTTCTAGCCTGGGTTCTGCGAAATGCCTGACTTCTTTAAAGAAACACTCCCTTTCTTGTTTGTTTTTCTTTAAAAAAAAAAAATTTAATGTTTATTTATTTTTGAGACAGAGAGACAGACCAAGCACAAGCAGGTGAGGGGCAGAGAGAGCCAGAGACACAGAATCCAAAGCAGGCTCCAGGCTCCGAGCTGTCAGCACAGAGCTTGACGCAGGGCTCGAACCCACAAACCGCGAGATCATGACCTGAGCCGAAGTCGAACGCTTAATCTACTGAGCCGCCCAGGCGCCCCGTGTGTTTGTTTTTCTTTTCTTTCTTTTTCTCAAGTTAGTATGAGTGGGTTTCAATTTCTTACAACCCAAAGATGGTGCCTCATCCTCACCTTACCTCACCACCGAAAACACTCACCTGGTCTAGACTGCTGGGCAGGTGGCCTTGACCCTCCAGGGTGTTCCTCCCCGTCCATGACCCAGAGGACGCACCAGAACAATGAAAGAACCTGTGCGGGCCTGTGATGCCTTCTCCACATCACCTTCCAGATGGCGGGGCAGTGCCCCTTCCCTGCTGTGTTCATCCATGGTGAGCTGTTTCTGTCTCCAGCGGAGCGCTGCTGGCCCAGTGTTCTCTGCGGCAACCCTGCATGTTAGAGCACAAACTTTAGAATCTGGTGAGCTTGGAGTCCGAGCTCCTGGGATCAGCATCAGGCTCTGCCACTTACTGCTGTGATACCTCCAACAAGTTACTTAATACCTCATCTATAAACTAAAAATATCTGCCCAATAGGATTGTTGCTGCGAGGATGAGAGGTTATATACATGGAAACTCTTTAGCAGTGTGGACAGTCAGTACAGAGCTCTGAAACCCCCCACTTCCTTGGGGAGGCTCTTGAAACCTGTTCCACGCCCACCCGAAAGGGTCAGGTGCCTCTCCTTTGGGCCCCGATTCACCTGGGCACATCCTCATTGCGGCCCGCATCACAATGTATTGTATCTTCCTCGTCTTTGTGTCTCCGGGACGTAACACAGAGCCCGGCTCATAGATGGGGCTCAGAAAAATACTAGTACAGGTTCCCCCACCCGACTGTGAACCCTCGGAGCTCTGGGCCTATTTGTCTCCCAACTCGGGACCTCACGCAGGAGGGGCACATCCCCAGCAAGCGGTAAATGTCCTCGGCAGCATCTTTCAATTCAGTTGGACAAAGACAAGCTACAGATAAAAACTGAAGGCAGTCTCCTTCAACTGCAGATCACACAGGACTTCCCACAGTGACAATTTCTCGCTCCAGCATCTAAGGGGAAAGTCTCAAACTAGGCCAGTGCATCTAAGCCCTGTGGCCACAGGGGAGGAAGGCAATAAAACCACAGAAGGTAGTGGGAAGACCTTTCTTGTTCAGCATCTGGTTCCTGGTGAGGGCTCTGGAGTAGGTTATGCTGCTCACCCCTCCCCCCTTCCCCCCCCCCCCACTACCCAGCCTGGCCCCTGCTGCTTGCCCCTTACTTCACCCCTGCGAGCCTCCGTTTCTTCACTCCTAGAATGTGCGTCATAATACCACTTCACAGATTATTGTGAGAAGTAAATGAAACGAGTCTTGCAAAGCAGTGCGCCCCATGCCTGGCACATAGTAGGTGCTTGGTAAGTGTCGTTATTGTTAGCAATGTCGTCATGATTGCAGGAGAGTCTTTGCAGAGAGCAATGTGCTCGTGCATTTTGTCTCCTTTGATCTTTACAACAATTCTGAGATAAACTGGTCTCGGGAGCCAAGGGGTTTGTCTAAGTCCACAGAGCTAATCAGTACTGGGGCAGAACCTATGGCTTGGAGGCTGTGGGAGGAGTGGAACCAACTGGGGCTCTGAACTCAGGCTGAGTTCGAATCCTTGCTGTGCAACTCCATAGCCAGGTAAGCCTGAGAGAATCCATTCTCTGGGCTTCAGGGAATATTACCCACCCCGGAGGCATGGATGAGCCCATGTTTTAAAACAGCTAAGAGAGCATCCAGGATAATAAAGATGCTTAACCCAAGCTCATTCCCCGGGGCCGATTCTTGCTGTCTTATCATGGGGAGTGTGCTGGTGGCCATCTCTGGTGTTACAAACCATTTGTCTGGATCCAGTGGCTCTCTGACTGCCTTCTCTCTCCATTTGTACATTGTAGAAAGACATGCCACCTGTTGCCCAACCATAGATCTCTGCATTACCGGTAACAGCGGGGTTGACAGATATCCTGCGCCTGCCATCAGGGAAAAAAGCAAGGTGTATGGAAAAAGCACCCCTTTTTCTCTGTGCTGAAACAACTCTGCCAGCGGCAATGTATGTGTTTGGTGTTTAGTTGTCTTTTTTTCCTTTCCTTTCCTTTCCTTTCCTTTCCTTTCCTTTCCTTTCCTTTCCTCTCCTCTCCTCTCCTCTCCTCTCCTCTCCTTTCCTTTCCTTTCCTTTCCTTTTTTAAACACAGTACTCCCAAGCTGCCTTTTTCCTTCGACCACATTTTCTCTCAAAGATACCTTTGAGCTGTTTCATAGCTGTTCAGCATGTGTCCCTGGTAGACATCACTATTGACTTTTTTGACTTACCTTGCTGTTGATCTTGACAGATACTTCAATGCCATTTTGGTTGTATCGGGTCTTCCGGATATTTATTGCTGTCCAGTTGCACATGGCTTTGTTCTGTAGCTGCTGAATGTTGTATTCCAGATGGGTAAATCCATGCACTTGTCAGATGCATGGACTGTTCTGGACTGTTCTCCACCTATTTGGCCTGCCCTTTTGGAAGAAGGAAGATAGTGCAGAGAGAGCCCAGGGGTGAGGAGAAGACCCTTCTAGTGGGTGTGATTGGTCCATGGGGCTGACTGTCCTGCCTCTCTGCTCCTCACCAACTGTGTGACCTTGAGCCAGACACTAACCCCTCTGAGCCACGGTTTGTTCATTTGCAAAACAGGATTATGGGACCCGGATTACCACCTCTTAGGATTGTTGAGGTTCAAGCCCTAATACATAAAGCTTATGTGTTGGGATCTCTCGGAAGGAATCTTAGGAATCACTGAGTTTGGCTCCCTCATTTCACAGCTGAAGAAACTGAAGTCGAGAGAGCCTTTTGAAGGCAGGGAATGTACCTCATCCATCTTTCTATCCCTGGATCCAGAGTCAGATACTTACTAGGTGTTTAATAAGTACCTTGTAAATGAGTTGAGTGACCAGCTCGTAGTGACATATCTATGATTTAATCTCTCTTGGTGACTCTGTTGTTATCAACATCAATTCCTACTGTGCTGCTCTGCCTTGATGCCTTCGGAACCAATTAGGCTGTAATAGAATGTGGCTACTATGCTTTTCCACTCAATGTTTCTTCTCTTACCTCTCTTACTGCTACCTATCGGTTCTTCCTAGAGAACTGGATTGGATCCCTTAGAGGAATCGGCATCGCTTTCTAATTGGCTGTTCTCTCTAGGCTGGAGCAAGAGTGAAGGGCTTTGAAGGATTTAAAGTTGGTACCTTTATGGGAGTCACAAGGAGCGTTGCAAAATATTCCACAGACCAGAAGCACAGCCTCTTTTAAGCTGGAAGTTGTCTAAAGTCATCTGGTCTCACCCGCTAAAGTCATGCAAGTATTTTCTAACTCACTGAACCCTTTCTAGTGCCTTCTACGCATGGCATGACTAGTTTACTCAGTGAAGCAGGTGATGTTAGTGGCTGGTAATGGCCGAGGAATGCACTGGCTTCTATCCCCTGGAATCTCTATCCAGTGACCTGGATTCTTAAGTACTTTTCTCTCCCAGCGTAGGGGAGGTAAACACACATAGATGTGGATTTCTCCTCTCGTTTCTGATTATGACCTAGTGAATTCCCTTCTCTTGTTCTCTCTGTCCTTGCCAGCCCTCCTGAGTCCTGATCAAGGTGAAATATTCTTTACTGTTATAAACTAGTAAAGGTATCCACACTAGTTTAATAATAATTCAGTAAGTAAGGGGAGACATAGGGGAAATGTTAGTTGTATCATTGGATTTTAAATCGAGATAGGAGTAATCTCATTTAGACAAATTTCAATAATCAATTGAAAGCCTGTAAGTTGCAGATAGATTACCAGCCATAAATTGGGATTTATGTTATGTGGGTTTTTAATGAGGGCAACTCAGGCAGCTCAGCACTTGAACTGATTCACGTCTGGAAAGCACCAGCTGGCTCAGCCTCGCCGCGGGCAGTGCAGCAGAAGGGCACGGAGCAGACATCAAGTTCAAGTTGTAGGCAATATCAATATCTCCCTCCCGGGGATGGTGTGATGACTAAATGAGATCATGTATGTGAAAGGGTTTTGTAAATCATAAAGCACACAAATGCCAGCTGCTCACAATACCTGTTTCAAAATTAGCATCAGTGTCTTGTGTCTGTGCCGGGTTTTGGGCAGACAAGGAACAGGACAGACCGAGGAGCCTATCTGGCAAGGAGCAAAGGGATTAGGGGAGTCGATTATTACAAACAAAGGGAATGTGTAAGTATCCCAGACTCAAAAAGGGGATATGAAGTCTATCTTACCTGGACCCTGTATGGGATTGAACTGCTGTAAGTGGTCATCAGCAGGCAGGAAATACAAAGCCAAAGAAGGCATTCAGAGTGCATGGTTCGGAACACCACGAGAGAGCAGAGTGAAGCCCAAAGCCTAGTTCCTGGAGCAGGAAGAAAATCAGGGTGAGATGCAGGTTGGAGTCAGGAAGGCCATTGAGAGACGCTGAAGTCTGAATGCTGCCCATGTGAGAGGCGACATCTGTGGGAACGCTTCAATGTCAGAGCCAACTGGGACAGACGATTGATTAATTAAAAATGTTATGAATATTGATGCAGTATTTACTATGTCCTACATGCTTATTTACAATATTGAATAACACAGATATGGATATGTCTTCACAGCCTGGGGACCGGTGGGATAAAGGGATGAATAAATAAACAGGCAACTATGTTACACTGTGGTGGGATTATGGGATAGGAGGACCTTCTGTCCTAGCCTTGCCTGGCGGAGGGGTGAGGCAGCTTCCGGAGGCTCCTCAGCCTGAGCCAGAGGGACACCCAAGCAGGCTCCTCCCCACACCATTGCCACTGCTGTTGCCATCACTCAACTGGACCATTGCAAGAGGCTCCCGATTGACCACCTTCTCCAAGGGTCTCTCCCGGCTCCCACACACGGAGTCAGTCGCTGTGTGTCACTATTTGTTAATGGACCCATCCCCCCGGATTAGCTGTGAAACTGCCCCGTCTGTGGGGAAACAGCCCCTCGAGAGCCAGGACAGGAACTTCCCCTTTATGGCGTCAGTACCTAGTGCTCAGGGAGTGCTTGTGGAAAACAGGCATAAAGGCCCACAGAGAGAAAGGAGGGTCTTTACCGTCCAGGGGGCTGTCCTCTCCCTGCAGGGATGTTCTCCACGAGCTGGAGAGGCAAGTGCCCCAGACACGGGGGTTTTTTCACAGGTGTAAGCTCTCCAGAAGCAGCCGCTCCTCTCCGGAATGTGGAAACGTGCCAGAGGCCAGCTGCCTGAGGGCCAGAACCCAGAGGCGATCTTTTGTTTTGCACGCCATTTTCTTTGCAGCTCTTCCGGGGACCTTGCTGCCAGCCCTGCATGCCCTGGGGCCCAGATTCTCTGGACGCCCCCACAGTTCACATGTGCCCTGGGCTGTGGCTTCTGCGGGGCACCCACCTCTGGGCCGGGCCACCACAGAGAAATAATAAACAGCAGCACTGCTTCCAGAGCCCTCTGCACCCGCAGGGCACGGTCTCACTTAACCCTCAAAACTACTGGTCCCACCAACAAGTATTTAACGAGAGCCCGTTTGCGCTGGGGGTCGAGAAGGACACGGTGATGCATTTTGTGCTTCAGGAGCTGACAATTCAGGTGAGGTGGGGGCACGGGGCGGGGTTACAGGTAGGATGGTGATAATAAGGCACACATTTCCCTCAGCTCCCTAAGACTGCACGGGTGGTTGACATTTAGTACCTTGAAGGGAGGGTGCTTCATAAGAACTCCAAGGAGGAAGCAGTCAGACTTCCATGAGGGAGATTTGAAGAGGCTCCATAAAAGGGGTGACGTGTGAGGTAGGCCTTGGAGGGAGGGAAGACTGGACATCAAGAACGTTCCGGGAGGAAGGACTAGCGCGAGCACAGGTGTGGACTATGAGAACATAAATTGCCTCCAGTTGTGCAACAGGTTTAAATCAAAAAGGCTTCAGGGATTTTGGTTGATATCAGGTTTATGCAAGCAGGTACTATGAAGTGTGGCTGCTCCAAAAGATGGTACTTCTTAGGCCGAATTAGTAGAAGCCCAGCATTAGCGTGCTGGGGGGAAACAGTCCTGTGTCACTGCGCTGTGGTTAGGCCGCACAAGCAGTGTTCCCTTCTGGCCTAGGGGAAGACGATATTTAGAGGTGCTATGACTTACTGGCACCTGCCATGTGCTAGGCTCCTGTGAGATGTCTGCATGCATTCTTTTTTGTTTTCTTTCAAATTTTTATTTAAATTCTAGTTAGTTAACATAGAGTGTGCTATTGGTTTCAGAAGTAGAATTCAGTGATTCATCACTTACATACAACACCCAGTGCTCATCACAAGTGCCCTCCTTAATATCCACCGCCTATTAAACCCACCCTCACCCTCCTCCCTCCATCTTCCCTCAGTTTGTTCTCTGTCTTTGAGAGTCTCTCATAGTTTGTTTCCTCCCTTCCCCCACCCAGTGTGTTCATCTATTTAGTTTCTTAAAATCCACGTATGAGTGAAATCATGTGGTATTTGTCTTCCTCTGATTGATTTATTTTGCTTAGCATAATACACTCTAGCTCTATCCATGTCATTGTAAACGGCAAAATTTTCTTCTTTTTGATGGCTGTGTAATATTCCATTGTACACACACACACACACACATATATATCTTCTTTGTCTAATCATCTGTCAATGGACATTTGGGCTCTCTCCATAGCTTGGCTATTGTTGATAGTACTGCTATAAACATTGGGGTACAGTCATTCTTTTTTTTTAAAGCCTAAACCCTTATTTATTTATTTTAGAGATAGTGAGCGGGGGAGAGGGGCAGAGGGAGAGAGAGAGAATCTCAAACAGGCTGCACACTCAGCATGGAGCCTGACATGGGGCTCAATTCCATGACCCTGGGACCATGACCTGAGCTGAAATCAAGAGTGGGATGCTCAACTGACTGAGCCACCCAGGTACCCTGCATGCATTCTTTTTATCCCCTGAAAAGTAGATGTTATTATCTTCCACTTTACAAGTAAGACAACTGAGGCTCCAACAGGTTGTCATGGGCCAAGTTCATTGGGCAATGGAGTAGCTCACACCCACTGAGAAGGCCTATGGGAAATAAGAGCCCTGCCTTCAAACGTCAGAAAGGTCACCATAAGGAAAAGGGATAATACTTGGCCCCAAAGTTTAAAAGGTGCTTTCAGTACAAGTTAATTACACAAAAGGAGAGAGTTCCAAAAAGAGAGAGGAAATTATAGTCAGCCCTGTGCCAGAATGTTTTGTGTTATCTTTGGTGGTAGTGAGCTCCCTGTTCCTGGAGGTGGTAAAGGCTGAATGAATGTTGGATGGGGATTTACAGAGGATGCAAATGTGAGAGGAGTGGAACCAGATGCCCCTTACAGTGTTTTCCAATATTCAATCTTTGTTCCACTTTTCAGCAAGATAAAAAAGAGGAAAAGTCAAGAGAGAAGAGATTCAAAGAACCTGGGATGGCTGGCCATAGGGCAAACTTTCACATCCTGCATGTTAAGAAATGAGTGGAGTGGGGTGGGGGGGGGGGTGGCACATGGGTGGCTAAGTCGGTCAAGCCTCTGACTTCGGCTCAGGTCATGATCTTGTGGTTCGTAGGTTTGAGTCCCATATTGGACTCTGTACTGACATATCAGAGCCTGGAGCCTGCTTCACATTCTGAAGAGAGGCAGATTCCCTCTCTCTCTCTCTGCCCCTCCCCTGCTCATGTTCTATCTCTCTCTCTCAAAAAAAAAAATAAACATAAAAAATAATTTTTTTAAAAAGGGAAAAACAACTATTTAAAAAAAGAAAAAGAAAAAAGGAAATGAAAGGGGTCCTTCTGGTCATTGGGTGAGGAGTAGAACTGGATCCCTACCCCACCCCTGACTTGGCTCAGGTGAAGTCTCGTCGAGAAGCTAGAGGAAGAAGAAATTTAGGGTGTGCATTTCTGCCCAAGCAACTCTGCATCCATTTTTCACAAGCTCTGGCTCAGGCAGGTGTCTGGCTTAGTTTGAATCTGATTTGTTTGCATTTCTGCAGCAGGCGGCTGCTGGGACTGGTTGCAAGGGGAGAGATTTGCTTTGCACATAATTTAATACAAGGGTTAGTTAATGAGTTTGCTCCCCCTCAGAAAAGGGAAATCAACATGCTTCCTCCAACCTTGCCCTCGCTTGGTCATTAGCAGGGATGCTGCTCTGTGAGCCTTGTTAGATTCTTGTGATCACAATTCACGGGTGATTTACTGGAACTCCTGATATTAAAAAACCTTGGAGTGAGACATGTGGAATGAATAATGCTCTGTAGTGAATTTGTTAATGAATTTCCTTTCTGCTCCCCAAAACAAGGGACTGGAAAAAAAGGGGAGGGGGGATCTTGGACCAGGGAAAGACCATAATACTCCGCAAATCAAGGTTCTTGATGATTCTGAAAAGAAAATAATCAAAAATCGCTTTTTAAAGAAAATACTTCTGTTCTCAGTAGGGACTGTCATTAATTTCGGGGTAGAAAATGGGTTGGCATCTTTCTGGTGTCCTTAAAATAGAATAAATAAGCAGTCACCTTAAAGGAAAAAAAAAGGAGGTTTTGATCCAGGGTTTAAGTAATCTTGGTTGGCTTCTGATTTGCATATATATATGATAAAGTATGCCACTGTCCCAGAGGTTGATTGCTGGGAAATTGGACTCACGAAGAATGAAAATCTGTTCAGCAACAGGTGAGGAAGCAGTGGGACCTCCTGCCAGTTCCTCCAGACATGGTGCAGGTCTGCAGACCCTCACCTGTCATGTCAGGTCACTGACTTGGGCTGGCTTCCCGGACATGAGACCCCTGCACTGGCACAGGGCTCCCCACTCAGAAGGTCCCTGCACTTGGTTTAATGCTCGGCTGTTGCTGTCTCAAAAATCTTAATGTTTGAGAAAGGAGCTCCTTGCTTTCATTTTGCACTGGATCCTGAAAATTATTTAGCTGGCCCCACCAATGATTCTTTCCTCGATCAATGACCTGCCCTAATGTTCACCTGCCTTTTCCAACTCTGGCTTTTCTCAGGAGGCAAAGTAATAAGAACTCTGCTCTGTAAGTATGTGTATTGGATAAAGTATGTGGCTGTCTTTTATTTTTTATTTTTTATTTTTTTAATATATGAAATTTATTGTCACATTGGTTTCCATACAACACCCAGTGCTCATCCCAAAAGGTGCCCTCCTCAATACCCATCACTCACCCTCCCCTCACTCCCACCCCCCATCAACCCTCAGTTTGTTCTCAGTTTTTAACAGTCTCTTATGCTTTGGCTCTCTCCCACTCTAACCTCTTTTTTTTTTTTTTTCCTTCCCCTCCCCCATGGGTTCCTGTTAAGTTTCTCAGGATCCACATAAGAGTGAAACCATATGGTATCTGTCTTTCTCTGTATGGCTTATTTCACTTAGCATCACACTCTCCAGTTCCATCCACGTTGCTACAAAAGGCCATATTTCATTTTTTCTCATTGCCACGTAGTATTCCATTGTGTATATAAACCACAATTTCTTTATCCATTCATCAGTTGATGGACATTTAGGCTCTTTCCATAATTTGGCTATTGTTGAGAGTGCTGCTATGAACATTGGGGTACAAGTGCCCCTATGCATCAGTACTCCTGTATCCCTTGGATAAATTCCTAGCAGTGCTATTGCTGGGTCATAGGGTAGGTCTATTTTTAATTTTCTGAGGAACCTCCACACTGCTTTCCAGAGCGGCTGCACCAATTTGCATTCCCACCAACAGTGCAAGAGGGTTCCCGTTTCTCCACATCCTCTCCAGCATCTATAGTCTCCTGATTTGTTCATTTTTTGGTGTGGCTGTCTTTTAGAAAGGTGGACAATTTACTGTTTTTGTACGCTGATTTAAAAATAATGCATGTTGCGGTGCCCGAGTGGCTCAGTGTCCGACTCTTGATTTTGGCGTGGGTCATGATCTCGAGGTTTATGAGTTCGAGCCCAGCATCGGGCTCTGCGCTGACAGTTCAGAGCCTGCTTGGGATTCTCTCTCTCTCTCTCTCTGCTCCTCCCCAACTTGCACTGTCTCTCTCTCTCTCTCAAAAGAAAAGGATAAACTTAAAAAAAATAATGCATGTTACTTGTGGACAATTTAAAAAGTACAAAGAAGAAAAAAAATCATCCATATACCCCCCCACACAAAATATCTTTCCAGTCTTTTGGTTTTTTTTTGGATACAGTTTTTTAAAATTTGTTTTGCTTCTTTATATCATTCGAGATGGTGTTTTGGAAAATGCTTTTAAAAAATCCTCAATATGGCATGCATATGAACTTTTCCCCATATTTTTTTTCTCTAAGATTTTATGGTATTCCAGTGTCCAAAAATACTATAATTTACTCAATCCCTTCTGTTGGGTCATTTATATTTATTACGGAATAACACTTCAAAGAGAACACTTACAGATTTAAGACGAAACAGATTGTTTTCCTGGGGTAGATTCTTAGAAGTCAGACTTAATAAGAACTTTGGCACACATCGCCAAACTCTCTCTGGGAAATGGTTCCAATTTACAGTGGGGAAGGGAGGAAGGAGGCCTGGGGAGGGGGTAAAAGAAATAACAGAGGACAAGGAAGCCCCGCCTGTGTTCTTGGGCTCTGCGGGTCAATAGTTGAGTTTCTTTCTTTCTTTTTTGTTTAATTTTATTATTTTTTTTCTCTCCAAATGTTTATTTAAATTCTAGTTAGTTAACATGCCGTTGAGTTTCTCTTTAGGTTCTGATTGCAGACACTGCAGTGACTTTGAGCTGGTTTCTCCACTAGACCAAAACTCCTCCCTGGCAGAGGCTGGTCCCAGGTTTTCTGCCCCCACCAGCGCTGCCCCAGGGGATCTGCCGGCCCCAGGGAGGGGAGCTCCCCGGAGCTGCTTCTGCTCAATACTCAGGCACTGTGTGCCTGAACATTTTAGGGTGCTAGGCTTGGCTTAATGTCTGTACTCTTTCCAAAGCCCATTGGGAAGAGCAAATGACATTCCAAGCTTGATAGCCTCCACTAAGGGTCTCCAATGAGAAAACAGAGCTTCAGAGAGGCCACTGCCCATGGCCCTTTGCAGCCCCATCCTGCAGGTAAAGGATCTCCATTTGTATTCGCAGAACGAGCCTGCCCATATCTGTCATGATCATTTAGACTTCTGTTTAGGATTTGGGGAGGGGAAATGGTGAGCGGTTAGTGTGTTTACTACGGAGGCCTCAGCCTTTCTAAGTGGGGGGAGCTGCCATATGCTGCAGATGGGGAGGAAGCTCTCGAGATCTCTTTGAAATGCAAGTTGGGAAATCTCCAGATGTTTCCACTCTGGGTCTGTGGCCAGGGTGACTCCCAGAAACAGGATCCTGCCAGGGGAGAGGGGAGGCGAAGAATGTGTTCTGGGCAGCGTGGGGTTGAAAATGCATTTAGAAAGCGGCTGTTCAGTGCACCCCAAGGGATCCTCAGCCCCTGCAGGGTCTCAGGCTGGGAGGGGGGCCCAGAGGGTCCTTCTTTATGTTTAATTGCATGGGTCTCTGCTTGGAAGACCCCCTCTTGCCTTGGCGATTTTTCCATTTGCTGGAGATAGAAAATTGCTCAGTTACATTGTTTTCCCTGAACTTCTTTCTGCCTCTGCCCACAGTCAATTTCCCCCTCTGTCTTGTGCAAGGCCCTGCTGGCTCCAGGGTCTAGTGGGAGGTTGCTCACACCCGTGGGCTGGACCCACACCAGGCTGGAATTGCCAGGGGGCAAACCACTGGCCTTTGGGCTGCTCCTCCCTAGTCCCTCCCAAGTGGGAAGAACAGAAGGCTCTGTCTCTTCAGACCACCACAAAGAATGTCCCCTGGAAGGAAACCACACTGCTGGCCATAGAAGTGGCCTCTGCCTCCCCCTGACTTTGGCTCCGCCCTGAGTCCACTTGGTAAACAAAGGCTCCTCAGACTGGGGTCTGTGGACAGTCTTAGCTTCGGCATGTTCTTCAAGAACTGCTTTAATATTGACTTCTCGACACGATAAGCTTTACAACATTTTTACTCCATTTATAAAAACAAAGCTTATTTTGAGCCAGTATTTTTGTATATGTGTTTTCAGGGATCCTATGAGAGGTTCCCTCCTTTAAGCGAGACTCAACTTTCAACAGTTTGAGAAATACTACACTGTGCCTCGCATGATTACAGCTGGCTTTGTTAAGCCCTTCATCAATGACAAACCCCGCCTGGCCGCTCATTTAACTCCCTCAACAGTGCTCTGAAATAGGCATCACCCTTACCACCACCCCCATTTTCCAAAAAAAGGAGAAAAAGGCTTCACAGTAAAAGAACTGGCCAAGGTCACACAGGCCAGGAAGTCAAGATGCAGAAGTCCTATCCCAAAGCCTACACACTCTTGATTTGGTTAGAATCCCTCCATGAGAGGCATCATTCTAGGTGGTGTTGATTCCAATGTTCCTGGTCAGTTTATAACCCGGGAGGGATTATAACACGGGTATACACATAACTAAGGAAGGTCGCACTGTGATAACTGCTCAAAATCGAATGCAAGGAGGTGCCTTAGGAGCAGAGGAAAGATGACTTCTAGCTTTAATGGGTTGGGTTTGAAGAAGATAGGGAAGAGATCATTTGTTTTTAAGCTAAAATTTAAATGAGCTGCTACTGCATGCAAAGAATTGTGCCGATTGCTGGAGATACAGAGATGAAAAGGGCACGCCCAGCCTTCAGAGAACTCTCTAGGGCAGCGGGACGAATGGGTGGGCAATGAGAAGACGTTTGGAAAAGCGCTGGAGTGGAGATAAGCACAAGATGGTACTTTCTGGGGAACGTGGATGCTCTCGTCCCCCTCCAAGGTCCTTGGGGAAGCACGGGAGCAGTCAGCAGAGAGGAACCGAAGGGGGATAAACTCTGCACGCAGAGATAGCAGCTGGAGCAGAGGGTCAGAGGCAGGGGCCCATACAGGCAATTAGAATCTGTTCCATATTATTGAGGGCAGGGGGTGCTCCTTGGGTATTGACTGCAGAAAGATTAGAGAGGTGGGTCTAACTAAGCTCAAATCACAAAGTTTTAAAACCTCACCAAGGAAACTGACATTTTCCGGCAACAATGGGACCTACCTGATAAACGTGTTAAGAATGGGAATGATGTGTGGCCTGCAGAAAGCTGCCTCCGGCAGCACTGCCAGGTGGGGCAGGCAGGGTGGAAGGGGAGTCTGGGAAGACAGATAGGAGGCTATGACAGTAAGGCAGGTGAAAATGGGTAAGTCTTAGTTAAGGCTTCCCACTGCACTCAGAGTAAAGACCAAAAGCATTACAATGACCTACCAGGCCCTCACAGGCTGATCCCTTATTTCTGCCACTGCGTCTTCCACTCATCCTTTCCTGGTCCAGCCCCACATTGACCTGCTTAGCTGCTCCTTCAACATGCCTAGCACACTGACCTCAGGGCCTTTGCACCTTCTCTTTCTTTTCTCTGCAATGGGTTTCCTCCAGGTTCACGTGGTTCACTCCCTTATCTCCTTCAAGCCTTTGAAATTTTCTTTTCAATGAAGCCTTTCAAATAGTCCCTCCACCTTCTACTCCTATGATTTTTTTTCCATCCCCCACACTTTATCTTTTACTTATCTATTTTCTGTCTCCTTCCAGTAGAATGGAATTTCTTTGAGGGCAGGGAAGTTCCTTAAGAGAAATATTGCTCACTGCTGTCTCTGCTGGCACATAGTAGGTATCAATAAATATTGGCTAAATGAGTGAATTACTGAATTTATGGGTGAAAGTAAAAACTTATGAAGGTGGAGGCAATAGCAGTGGGGCTGGGAAAAGAGGAGAGATGGAGAGAAATCTAGGAGACTGTTCACGGGACCTGTGATTACTGAGTATGGTGGGAGGGACGGGAGAGGGATCAAGAATGACTCTCAGATGTCTGGCTCCAGCACGGGGTCAGTGGAGGGCTACCGCAGTGGTTTTAAACTATGTCCGGTGGACCTCGGGGGGTTTCCTGGAGCCACTTCAGAGGCCAGAGAAGGGAGGAAGGGGGGGGGGCACTCCAACCAGAGACAATCTGTGTTTCTCTATTTGTTTTTGGCTTCCTTGTTTTGGTTTGTGTGAGATAATAGAAAATCTGTACGTTGATCTTTGCCCCCAGTTCCTGACACAGGGGCGCCTGAACCCTTGCAAATTCCTCAGCGATAAGAACACCAGCAGCATCTTTTGTTGTAATGAGTCACTCTGCGTGGCCTCTTGGACGGCTCCTGGATGGGGGCTGGTCACCAGAAAGACTAAGTCGTGATTAGAAGGTTGGAATTTTTCAGCCCCACCCCCCATTTTCCAGAGAGGGGAGAGGGGCTAGAAATGGAGTTAATAACTGATCATGTCTATTTAAGGAAGCCTTCATGGAATACCAGTAGTGTGGGCTTCTGTCAGAGAGCTTCCAGATTGGTGAACACATCCATATACCAAGAGGGTGATGCACTCCGACTCCATGGGGCAGAAGCCCCTGTGCTATCCTCCTAGACCATCCATTTGGATGTCCCTCTCTTCCATTTGGATGATAACCCATGAAAGCGTTATCATACCCTTTTATGATAAACCACATAAACGCGAACTGTTTTCCTGAGTTCTGTGAGCACTCTAGCAAATTAAACCTGAAGAAGGGGCTGTGGAAGTCTCCGGTTTGTAGCTGATTTGTCAGAAGCACAGGTTGTCAGAAGACAACCTGGCATCTGAAGTGGGGTGAGGGCAATCTCGGGGGACTGAGCCCTTAACCTGTGGGATCTGATGCTATCTCTAGGTAGATCACGTCCGAACTGAGTTAAACTGTAGGCCACCCAGTTGGTGTTGCAGAGAACTGCTTGGTGGGGGAAATGCCTGCCCCCACCCCATCTGTTGTCAGAAGTGTTCTGAGCATGGTAGTCCTGTGAGAACGAGGAGATACATAAGAGGGAAGACTAGGAGGATTTTTCCAACTCAGTTTGGTTTTACTTCTAAAACACTGAGGTTGGAAATCATAATAGGTTACGGTTATTGAGTCCTTACTATGTTCTGGATATTAGGCAAGGTAAGCATTAAAAACTGGATTATCACATTTCTTCTTCATGACAACTTGATGAAGGAGACACCAGTCCTTTAAAAAAATGTTTTTTAATGTTTATTTTTGAGACAGAGAGAGAGAGAGAGAGAGAGAGACGGAGTGCGAGTGATAGAGGGGCAGAGAGAGAGGGCGACACAGAATCCCAAGCAGGCTCTAGGCTCTGAGCTGCCAGCACAGAGCCCAACGTGGGGCTCTAACCTACGATCTGTGAGATCATGACCTGAGCCAAAGCTGGTCGCTCAACCCAGGCATCCCTAGGTGACACCAGTCTTATCATCCCCTTCCTACACATAGGAAACTGAGGCAGAAAAGAGATGAATTGACTTGCCTAAGGTAACCCTGCTGGTAAGTGAAAGGCAGTGTGATTCGGGATTAAAGAGAGACAACGGGCAATGTGTAGACTGATGGAGAACAAAGTTTTACCTTAATTACCTGCTAAAGCTCTCACATATGGAGCAAAATGGGGTCCTTCGCCAGGAGCACCTGCCCCACAGGGCCTGAGACTCAGCCAAACGCGTGTCCTATGGGCACAGGGCTCAGAGCAGGAAGGATGGGCCGGAAGCAGGGGAGGGGTGGAGCCTGCCTGGTTCCCTCCCTCCCCCGAGCCCATCCGCCAATCAGGAATGGGGGGCGGGGCCAGGAGGGGCGGGGCGGGGCGGTTGCTCAGGTAGGTCCCTCTGCAGGTGAGGAAACATCTACATTTGGAGGCAGCCAGTGTGAGGGAGGGTGCGCTCCCGTGTGAGAGCGAGGTGCCAGGTGGAGACCGTTAAGTAAACTTGGAGAGAGCCTGGCCTGAAACCCGTGGAAACCAACTGCTGGGAGCGCAACATCACCCGTTTTTGAAGACCTAAAACACAGGACCTAAACCAGGGTCAAGAAGGCAGCCTAGTCAAAAAGAAATTGGTCTGTTGGGGACTCTGGGGAGCCCATGCACCATCTGAAGGACAACTGCTGTCCTGGTTTAGTCAATTCCTGCCACCAGGGAATGTGGGCTCAGGGTTGTCTCATTTTCCAATAATAATTAAAAAAAACCCTAGAAATAACTATTTTTGTGTAAAATTCTCTGACAATGTTGCCAACATTAAATGTTGCCAACCCCCCCCCCAAAACACTGTGCCGTCCAAACCAACAACATCAGGGGGCCACATCTGGCCTGCAGGCCCTGATTTTTGTCCTCTGACAAGGATACTTAACCTCTTTGGGTCTTGAGAACATGATGAAAACTATGGTCTTTTTTTCAGGGGGAAAAATATGCCTGAACAAACACCAAAAATTGTGGATATTCTTTGTTGGGGTCTTTGAACTCCCAGAATCATTCTTTTCTTTCTTTTTTCTTTAAAAAATTTTCTTAATGTTTATTTATTTTTGAGAGAGAGAGAGAGAGAGAGAGAGAGAGAGAGAGAGAGAAAGTGGGAGAGGGGCAGAGAGAGAGGGGGAGACATAGAATCTGAAGCAGGCTCCTGGCTACAAGCCGTTAGCACAGACAGAGCCCGACGCATGTCTTGAACTCACAAACTGCAAGATCATGACCTAAGCTGAAGTCAGGCACTTAACCCACTGAGCCACCCAGGCGCCCCCAGAATCATTCTTTTCTAAAGGCACACTTTGTAGAGTCAGAAGTGACAAGGGTTGCTTGTGAATGGATCTGAGGCCTGAGAAGGTACAAGCTGACCCAGTGGTATTTGAATGAGGGGTGTCCTATATCTGAGTAAGATGGCAGAGTTTGGTGGGGTCAATACTTACCTGTATACCTTGTTCATTACACTCTGTACCCACCTTTCCTCCTCAGTCTTGGTTAATTTCCTCTCTGTCGTTAAGTATGGGTCAGGAAGGTTGGTTAAGGGGGCAGAGAAGGGGCTGGGAGTCTGAGACACTGGCTTGGAGGAGGTGAAAGAGCACGTATGGAGGAGGTGAGGGAGGCTTGTTGTACAGGGAGCTTTTGAGCTGGACTTCAGAAGGTTGATAGAACTTTATTTTTTATTTTATTTTTTCAATTTTTTTAATGTTTATTTATTTTTGAGACAGAGGGAGACAGAGCATGAATGGGGGAGGGTCAGAGAGAGAGGGAGACACAGAATCTGAGTCAGGCTCCAGGCTCTGAGCTGTCAGCACAGAGCCCGACACGGGGCTCAAACTCACGGACCGTGAGAACATGACCTGAGCTGAAGTCGGACGCTTAACTGACTGAGCCACCCAGGCGCCCCATGGTTGATAGAACTTTAAAAGAGAGAATGAAAGGGCACCTGGGTGGCTCAGTTGGTTAAGCGTCCTACCTCAGCTCAGGTTATGATCTCACGGTTCGTGGGTTCTAGTCCTCCATTGGGCTCTGCGCTGACAGCTCGGAGCCTGGACCCTGCTTCGGATTCTGTGTCTGCATTTCCCCCACTCACATTCTGTCTCTCTCTGTCCCTCAAAAATAAATAAATGTTAAAATTTTAAAAATAAAATAAAAGAGAGAATGAGCAGTTTTCTGCTCCTGGGCAAGGAGGAGGGGTGTGAGATTTAAAGGTGGAATGCCCTAAATGACAAAGCTGTCTGTGTGTAGGCCAGGTATTACATTCAAGACGCTCTCCTTCCAGCCACGCATGTGTCCCAGTGGGGCTCCTGAACTTTCCCACATGGATGACAGCCCATCTCCAGCTCAGCCTATTAAATAAAGAATGTGGATCTGCCCTTAATTGGTAACAGGGCGGAGCTGAACTACATGTACTTGTCAGCTAGCGTAACATTGAGCTCCCAGCAGCTCAACATTTATCAAATGCTCGGTTGCAAAAATTGCATTAATGGAGGCAAAAGACATGCATTCCCACCATTCATCTAGATTCCCTAGGTCTTATCCATGGGTAAGTCAGACCTTCAGAGATCTTCAGAGAGCTGAATACCCAGACACATTGATCTTGGTCTCTGGTTGGCTAGATTTTTGGAACAGGGCTTTACTGCTATGCCACTGTCCTAACAATGATGTACTTATAGGTTCACTTCATTAGCAAGTTTCTACTTTTTGAATAGTTGTGTGGCAGGCTCCAGGGATCCTGGCCTCCTGGTGACTCATATCCTTGTGTGGTCACCTTTCACAGTGAATAGGGCTGACCTGTGTAGCCAGTAAGATATACCTGGAAAAATGGAGTGTGACTTCTGAAGCCAGGTCATGAAAGGTACTGTGGCTCCCACCAGGATATTTCCTATACTGCCCACTCTGGGGGAAGTTGGCCACCATGTTGTAAGGCCACTCAAGCACCCCTGTGGAGAGGTCCATGTGGTGAGGCAGGGAAGCCTCCTGCCTACAGCCAGCAACAACAGGCCAGCTGTGTGAGTGCCATCTTGGAAGTGGATCCTCTGGCCTCAACTTCCATAGCTCTATTTTTTTTTTTTTTTTTTTTGGTACTCACTTTCATACCTCTAAATAACAAGCTTCTACAGTGACTTCCTGATTTTTCTGTTCTAGGCCTTATCTAATGACTTCCCACCTTTTCATTTTTACAGTGAGAAATACAAATAACCTCAAAAGTTAGAGACTAAATAAAAAAAAAAAACACTGTCTCTCATAGTCATTTTCTTCTCCTCCTCTTAATCTATTATAGCACAAATTTGATCAACATTTATGTTGATCTCTGATGATTACATTATTAAGAGTGCAAAAATCCTATGCATGGCAGTTACTGGTTTTACTTTTCTTGTACTTTAAAAACATACTGGGTATTTTTAATAATTATTGTCCTGTCATTATGCTTAATTTCCATGAATTTTTCATTACTTTGTGCTGAATTTCTCCTTCGTTGTCTAAACTTTGCAATACTTTCAAACATATCAGGTATTCCATCCAGTTTCCTCCCATGGAGACGGCTGTTTGGAGACAGCTCCTGGAATGTTCCTGTGCTCTCCAGGCCTGCTGCATGGCTAATACCCTGGGATTTTCCTTTATTCTCATGCTGGAAGTTCCCTTTGCCTCTCTTTCATCCTGAATTCTTTTGGATTTTTAATACATTTGTTTTTATTTAAAAGCACACTGAATTGCATACCTCATGTTTCCTCTTTACATTAGTTGCCAGGAAGCTCAGAACTCACTCCATGACCATTTAAAATAAAGTGTGGAGAAATGGATGGAATGTACTTTTGGGATTTGCACCTTACTCTTGGATTTCTCCTATTTCTTCTAACTTTGCTTTTTCTTCTCATTTATGATCTCATTAAAGAAAAATCTTGTTATAGTCAATATATCTTTGTTAACCACCTCAAATCCCTTTACCTGAGAGAGACAAAAACTAGAGTGTCAAAGTATGGAATACCAGAAAACACTCTTGAGGAACAGCCAAGAATCAGGGGCAGAAATGGAAGAACGCCAAAGCCAAAGGAGCAGGAGTAAAAATTGAGAGGTAGTTCCGGAGTTGGGAGGCAGAGTAAGTGAGAATGGGTTTAAACCATAAAGAAGCCAGGACAGTGTCCCCACAACTTAGCGAGGATTCTCAGCTTGCCTTTTGGTCCATGGAAGCATTGCATTGAGGATAATGAGATGCGGATGTCTACATTCACTACAAGCTGGAGTCCTTTGTCTGGTCCCCATTTCTCCTGGCTCCGGGCCCCTGGCCCTCCCTCTCGCCTCTCGGGCACCTCTGAGTTCTTGCCCTTATTGGAGGAAGTTGGGGGAAGAGGAAATGAAGAAATGGAACAAACCTCACAGTGATCTCAGTAACAGATGCCAGCCTTATTTTACAGGGAGCAGGGAGCTATGTTTGCAGTATCATTTTAGGAGAGCTGGGAAAGTCACTGCATCTCGGGGAAGGGGTAGCCCTTCTCTAATCCATGGGAACCCTTTCAGCTGTGCCCTGCACCCCATGCCTTCCCCAGGGGCCCCTTCCATCAATTTTGTCTTCTCTCCTACATCTGCAGCCTCTTCCTCTCTTCCACATCCCTTTCCCCCTGTAGATACTCAAGTTGTTCTCATCCTTGGAAAGTCCCATCCTTAATACCCTTCTCTCTCCTTCCTTCCCTTTCGAGCCAGATTTCTGGACTTTTCCACACCTGCTGCATCTACTTTCTGTCTTTGTTTCTCAATCTGCTGCTGTGTGGATCCACTTGTTGTTACCAGTGACCTTTTGGTTACTTTGCTGATTTCAGTCTTCATGTTATTTGGCCCATTCGCACTACTTGCCAACCCTCGCTTCCTCCTGCTTGAACCACCCCCACCCCCGCCCTTGATTTCTAGGACTCGCTTACTCTCTTCTCCAGTATCTTCTGTTCCTCCCGCACGGATTCCAGTTCCTCCCTCCCCTTAAATGAACAGTCCATTCTTGGCTGCCTTCTCTTTCCACCCCTAACCCCTTCCCGATGTGTCCATTCCTCCAGTGGCTTTACATTCCAGTGCTGCCAAATGCACCTATTTCCATCCCAGAGCCCTCTCCCTCCTTGCGTGTGTGTGTGTGTGTGTGTGTGTGTGTGTGTGTGTGTGTATACCAGCTGCACCCTATACCTCACCCTCCCCAAACAGAATCCATTGCTTGCCCAAGCCTGTCCATCTTCCTGGATATCCTATCCTGAAAATGGAATGTCAGCTACCTCGGTTCCTGACCAGAGGCTGCGACATCATCCCTGACCCTCTCTCAGCTTCCTCTACCCCCATCCCCAGTCAGACACCAGTCAGCATACTCTTGGGTTCTTTCTCTTACTGTCTCACAATCTCAGTCTCTTCTCTCCATCCCCGTGGCTGCTGCCTCAGTTCAGGCCCCCAGTCCCCCAGGGGGACTCCCCTGGGCTCACTTGTCTTCACCTCTGTCAGGCACTGGCACTCCCGGTGTAATCTTCCATTTCCTGGTCTGTAAACCAGGGCGCAGGAGGGTAGGATCTATTTTTTTTAAAGCTCTCTAATCCTAGTAACTGGCACAGTTTGGCCAGCTGTAGATGCCTAACAAACATTAATAGAACAAGCGAATAGAACGAGCGACAAGGCTGCCTTGTCGGAGAAAGTGTTGTCAGTACTCTTCACAGAGCTGATGCTTAGTAAACAAGCTTCCCCCGCTGGAAATCCCACTGGGTTTCAGTGTCCTGAAGTTACTTGATATGAGGATCAGATGTCACACACTGTCACTACTCGTCCATGAAGAATTCTTGCCATTCGTTCATTCATCCATTCATTTTATCCCCATTCCTTAGTACTATTACCATTCTAATTTGTTTAATGTTGAATCTTTGAAAAACATGCATGATTGTTTTGTGAGCATGTGTATTTTAATGTATGTGAATTGTTTTGTGTTATACAGCTCATTATGTCTTTTGCATTTTTTTGTTCAGGGCTATGTTTTGAAGATCCAGCCACGTTACTATGTGCACAGCTAGCCTATTATTGCTTTTAACAGCTTTATTGTTCTCCTAAAAATGAGTATTTTAACAGACTTTTTTTTATTCCCATGATTTGTTTTGTTTTGTTTTTGTTTTTTAATTTGATCCTCATATCAGCAAAGTAAGGAAGTCAGGACAGGTATTGATATCTCCATTTTACTGGAAGGAAGTTGAGGCTCAGAAAGATTAAGCAACCTGCCAGCGTCACACAGCATTTTTGTGGCAGGACCTGAACAGAGTTCCCTGTTCTCTAACCCCGAGTTCAGCGAATGCTCGAGGATAGCACTCCTTTCTCAGCATGAAAGTGGCCATTTCTGTACCTAAGGATGTTGGAGATCTGAGCTTGCCCTGATAGTCAGGGGCAAGAGGGTCCCCGGGGCAAACCTCCCTGGGTGTCTCAGCATTCCTGCTTCCTCAAAGTCAGATTGAAACGAGTGTCTGGGCAGCTGGGAGTGGAGGCAGGGAGGAGGACACTATATAAGGGCAACAGCCTTTTGGTTTTTTTTTTTTAACGTTTATTTATTTTTGAGACAGAGAGAGACAGAGCATGAATGGGAGAGGGTCAGAGAGAGAGGGAGACACAGAATCCGAAACAGGCTCCAGGCTCTGAGCAGTCAGCACAGAGCCTGACGCGGGGCTTGAACTCACGGACCGTGAGATCATGACCTGAGCTGAAGTTGGACGCTTAACCGACTGAGCCACCCAGGCGCCCCGGGCAACAGTCTTTTGAATCCGTGTGGGCCAGGATTGCAGTGTGATTGCTAACTGTGTGTAATGGACACTTGCCTCTTCCTTCTTCCATTATTTCCCTGAGCCACTGTTGAGTTACCTACAGGGAAACGGCCCCCCTCTCCACAGCACAGTCACTGGAATTTACCCCATCTGCCCCCAGCCTCACTGCCTCTGTCTCAGGTGCAGGTGTTTGGGCTGCAAGTTCTGATAAGTGATATCTGTGCTTGTTACTCCAATTAATGAAAATGATGAAAGACTATAAGTGAACCTCCCAGAAGAAGCCAGGTGAGCCCTCTGTAGATACTACCTATGAGGAAGAGTTTCTAGGGGCTCAGGCCACTGCCTTTCACCCTGTCCTCTCCCCATTGCTGAAAAAATACATAATTATAATCCAAGTTAATAAGCACTGTTTACAAAGTTTCTATTACTTCATCTAATACATCTCTAACACATGTTAGGGATGAGAAAATCAAGGTTCAGAGAGGCTAAATAAGTTTCCCAAGGTCACACAGCAAACACGTAGCCCAACTGGGGCTCAGATCTAGATCCTCTGATCACAGATGCTATGCCTTATCCACTACACCCTCTCAAGGGCAGAAGTCCAGTTTTTCTGTAGGAGCATTCCAGGTTGGTGCCTGAGAATGACAATGATCCCCTAAAAGGAAATTGCTCACATCTGTCCAGTGAGTACCCTAAAAAGAATAACAGTACCATCCATCATTTAGCAATTATGCCCTGAGCCCCCACTAGGTGTGCAACCAGCTCTGTGTAGGTGACAAACTTTCAGGTCTCCTTCTATCTGCAGAGTAACAAAGCCATCTCGCAGTGAATCATAGGTGACTAATTAAAACGCATGCTGTCCTGAGCTCCCTGGTTCATTCTTTCCTAAGCCAGGCAAGGGTGGGGGTGAGGGCAGAAGATGGAAAGAAAGCAGAGAAAGAGCAAAAGAGATGAACAAAAGGAATGGAAGGAAAGGAAGGCAGAAAAAGTGAGAAGGGAAGGAAGGAAGGGAGGAAGAGAGGCAGGTAGGAAAGTTTACCTAATTTTTAAAATAAAAACAGGTAGACCCAAGTCTCTAACAAATTAACACTTACTGGCATTTTACAAAGAGCTCTCAGGTGTGTGGTCCTCCTGGGCCTCCTACAAGACCTTGTGTTTTAAGCAAAATTTATTATCCGACTTTACAAATGAGGAAGCTGAGATTCTTGGAGACTAGGGATGACTTAACCTTGAAGATATCTTAGCACTGGAAAGACCTTGAGTTTTGATGCCCAACAGACCTGGATTCAAATCCAGATTACTTATGAATGATCAACCTGGCCTTTATCAAGTTACTTAGCGTCTCTGAGCTTTGGTTTCCTCTTCTGGAAAAATGAGGATGATAATAGCACCCGTGTCTTAGGGTTATTCCAAGGATTAAATATAATATTGAAAGAGCTCTTTGGAGGATATCTTGTTTCTGTATTACTACCATTACTATTCCTACAGTATCTGGAAGAACTATTACTTATTCACATCCAACAAATGTTAGTTCCCCCTACATAACCCCACGCCCCTACTTCCCTATGGTATCATAGCTAGTGGTTGTTGGAGGCAGGCTGGCCATGGCTTTGGACTTTAGTGCTGGTATTCTTCCACAGTATCTTGCTGTCCATCTTTCTATTTAGAACCTTAAAAATGCAATTAGACCATACTATATATCTCCGTGACATTAATATTCTTTCCTTTTCAAAAAGGATGCCCAGATACCTTAAGATCAGTTCTTCGGAATATCCATTTATCCTCTGCTGCTCGGGGAGGGACCTGTGTGCCATCTGTATGATAGCCTAGTATGCCAGGGTGTGATGTTCTCTCTAATTATTTTTAAGTTTAAGTAGACAATCAATTCTGTAGAAACAATAAACCAGGAAGTCTGAAAATAATGGGAAGCTTAACGTCGAAATTAATCTTAAGGCAGAGTTAATCAACACACAATCATCTCTGTGCTACATGGTGATTAGGTATAAATGAAAGCTATTTGTGTAAATGAAAATAGTCAGTAATATTTTGTGCAATCAAACAAAGTACTTGCACGGGCGTGTAGGAGTGAGCAGCGGCCCTGAATGTGGGTGGATAATAAAGTTACAGCTCCCAATGTCTCTAACTTGCTTGAGGAAAGTGTTAGCCACCGAGTCCCTAAAGGTGCTTACTACAATGCCTGGCACTCATAAGTGTGCAATATATGTTCACTCCTCCTCTTCCATGTCTATTTCTTCTTCTTTACCTACCCTCTTCCTATAATAATAATAATAATAATTATTATTCCTTAGCCTTAACAAACACGGTCCCAGGACGGCTACTTTAGTTCCTAGTGTTGGAGAGCAAGTAACTATGATCGAGGGGCTTGGAGACCCCTGTTCAGACATTTGCAAAGAGGAAAAAACTACTCTGGAAAAAATGATTTTAGAATTCATTAGAAAGTTCTAGTAACAAGTGATACTTTCTCAGATAAAGAGAGCAATAAATAAAGAGCAGGATTATAGTAATTTTTAAAAATTCAGTGGATGGAGTTATGGGAATAGAACAGCAACAATGGCGAAGTGAAAAAGTGGCTCAGTTCATGCAGGGTGATAATATGGTGTAGATAGTGTGGGGGATTGCTTCCTGTTCCTTGGTGACCCTTTGTCTGAGAATCCTCCCAGCCTTGCCCTGTCTACTCATTGGGATGTGTTGGTATATGTTCACTTGTCCGGGTTTGGAGTGGCAGAGGACTCTGGTACTTGACTCGGGCTGAGCCAATCGGACTCTTGCAGCTGTCATTCAGGGACAGTGAGCTCCTGTGTGTAGCTTGAATTGGTAACATATAAACTTGAGAGTCAAATGATGCCTGTCAGGTAGAGAGAGAGAGAAGAATGGAATAGAGAGGTACAGAGAGAAGCAGAGATGATGGTCTATGAGATCCTACAGTAAAAGAGAAATGGAAAATGGCTGACTGGGTCTCTCTCTGTGGGTTTTCCAGCATCTGCTTTGGATTCTCCAGACACCTAGGTCCACTTCCCAATCTTGGGTTCTGTGAGAACTCGTATATCCGTTTGATCCGTTTCCCTGTTTTCGTGAAGCTAGCTCAAATGGGTTTTTGTTCTCTGCAACCAAAAGAACCTTACCCAAAACACCTTGCTTAGTCAGATTGCTTTCCCAACAGCTTTCACTGAAGGAAAGGAATTTGGATAGTTTTGTTGAGAGATGATAAAATAGACACTGCCCCTTCCTTCTTCGAGGCTAATGCCAAGCTTAACTTTCTTTAAGTCATTTTGCTCCTAGGTGTCTGGGTGGCTCAGTCGGTTAAGTGTTCAACTCTTGATTACGGCTCAGGTCATGATCTCACGGTTCATGGGTGTGAGCCCCATGTCCAGCTCTGTGCTGACAGTGTGGAGCCTGCTTGGGATTCTCTCTCCCTCTCTTTCTCTGCCCCTCCCCAACTTGTACTCACATACATGTGCTCTCTCTCTCAAAATAAATTAAAAAACATGAAAATAAGCACATTTTAAAAATCATTTTCCTCCTTCTCTCTCCTGGCCTGAAGAATTAGGTCAGAATGGGAATAGGTGAATATTGTGGCAGTGGGGCAGGGACAGGATAAAAACAGCTGTATTGGAGACTTTATGTCCTGGGTAGTGTTGAATACTCACATCTCCAACACATGTTGTTACTACTATCCCTGTTTTTCATGATGAGAAAATTGAGGCTCAGAGAGGGTAAATACATTTCCCAGGGTCACACAGCAGAAAAGTAGGACGATTGGGAATCAGATTTAGATCCTCTGATCGGTGACTGTACAGGACTCATCATCTAAATCTCAGACTCTCATCTGAGTCTCATCTGACTCTGCTTCCTGCAGACTGTTCAAGGGTCTCCAGGAACCTGCTGCCACAGTTCTAGCCACTGGACCTGGGTAACCACTGTTCCCCACCAGTGGATCTGCAGCTAAGAATAGCTTTTGGAAGGGCTTAAGAGTCAGTGGGCCAGCAAAAACAAAGTACTAAGGGGAGTGAATAAATCAGTTTGCAAGAAATACAAGTCTACTTTTGCTTATTACAAATAGATGCAATGATTTTTAGAATAACACCAAATATGGACTTCGTTAAAGAAAAGTCTTGGGGCACCTGGGTGGCTCAGTCGGTTAAGTGTCCATCTTTGGCTCAGGTCATGATCTCACTATTCGTGGGTTTGAGCCCCGTGTCGGGCTTGGTGCTAAAAGCTTGGAGCCTGGAGCGTGCTTCAGATTCTGTGTCTCCCTCCCACTGCCCCTCCCTCACTCGCAACTCTCTCTGTCTCTCTCTCTCTCAAAAACAAATAAACGTTAAAACAATTTTTTTAAGTCATTAGTTTTCTTCTATGTCCCCTGTTGCAGGAAAACTCATTTCTCCAAGTAGTTTGCAGTGGTAAGAGACACAGAATGAGTGACAAGGGGATCCAAATGTGTTCTCTGTGTTGGACGTAATTAAGAATCCAGAAAATATTTCCGTATGGAGCTTAGTTAGGACAGAAAGTTACCAAATTTGAAGCAGGTCAAGCCTCCATGTGTGTGGAGGATGAATCTGTCCCATTGAACAGAGATTTCCTCTAGAGAAAAAATTGAGGACCAGTTTTCTGAGTCCCATCCATGCACACGGTGTGGAAGATTTCTGCATTCAGCAAAATCCTGGGACCGCCCAGAAAAGTCTATATTCAAGACGATCAGAAATGATAGAAGAAAAGTTTCTCTGGTCATCCAACCAGCAAACATTTGGTGAACACCTGCTTGGGCCAGAGCACTGAACTGGGAGCAGAAGAAGACATGAGAAGGTCATCAAAAGCTGTGAGCCCACTTTGAGAACTTAACGTGTCACTTATGTATCCAGGCAGCATTTATGAAGCACCTGCTATGTGCCAGACACTGGTCTAGGCGTTGTGTTGGAAGAACACGGTGAACCGGGCTAGATGAGGTCCCACTGCCATGGAGCTTAAATTCTAATGGAAAGAGACAAAAAACAAGCAAGGACAGAACGGAATAGAAAATAAACATATATGCTAATTTTCAGAGAATAAAGAAAATAAAACAGGGTAATGGGATGAAGCAAGGATGGAGAAAGGGACTATTTTAAATACGGTGGCCTCTGAGGCCTGAGTAATGAGGAGGCAGTCAACTGAAGCTCCGGGGGGAGCATTTTAGGTGAAGAAGACAGTGCAAAGCTGAGGGATATTTGAGGACCCCAAAAGCTAGCAGCACAGCTAGAGAGTGACAGGCAGGGCCTGAGCCTCGCAGACCACGGAAAGAGTCAGGTGTTATTCTAGGTGTAATCAGAAGACTTTGAAGGGGGTTGGGCAGGAGAGTAATAGGATCTACTTTGTTTCAAGATGTGGAAGGCCATTCTGGACGCCTTGTAAGAGAATGGGCTCCGGAGAGCAGGAGAGGAAGTGACTGGTAGGGACACTAGTTAGGCTACAGAGGAGGGGTAATGGTGGCTGGAACAGAGGAATCATCATCTAAAGCTCAGACTCTCGTCTGAGTCTCATCTGACTCAGTCTGCTTCCTGCAGACTGTTCAAGCATCTCCAGGAATCTGCTGTCACAGTTCTGGCCACTGGACCTGGGTAACCACTGTCCCCCACCAGTGGATCTACAGTTCAGAACAGCTTTTAGAGGGCTTATGAGTCAATGGGCCAGCAAAAACAAAGTCCTAAGGGGAGTGGAGAAATCAGTTTCCAAGAAATACAAGTCTACTTTTGCTGGCAGTGGGGCCAATGAGACGTGAGTGGATTTAACATGCAGCCTGAGGGGACAGGACTTGCCAGATGTTCCTAGGCGGGGGTGGGGGCGGGGGGGGGGTAGGGGGGGTGGCTGCAGGAATGGAGGAGGACTCGGGATTTGGGCCTGAGCAAATGCACAGAGCCACCAACTAAGGCTGGGGAGAAGTGGGTAGGAGATGTTGTAGTGGGAAATTGAAGAAGAAATTTGGAAGGAAAATGATGAGCCCCATTTTGGACATGTTACATTTGATGTGCTTTTTGATATAGCGTGGTTGGACAAACACATCATAAACAGGCAAGACAACTCAAGTAGTAGAGAAAGCGTGGTATCCACCAGAGGCCTTGAATATATAAAATCCCCTTAATACTTCAGACCCTTCCAACAAAGGGTCCTGTACCTCAGAGCTCCAACGATTTACCAGATGATTGTGGGCATGTGCTTAACTCCTTAACTCCTAACTTTATATTCTCCACCTATAAAACATAGATAAAAACAGCATCAACTCCATAGAGTTGAGGTGAAGATTAAAAGGGATTCTGCACATAGAGTACTTACTACAGCTCTTGGTGCATGGTAAACATTCAATAAATATTAGCCCTTAGTAACTGTATTGTTTTCTTAGGGCTGCTGCTAACAAAGTCCCACCCACTGGATGGCTTAAAACAACAGAAACGTATTGTCTCACAGTTCTGGAGGCCAGGAGGTCTGAAATCAAGCTATCAGCATGGCTCTTATCCCTTTTGAAACCCATGGGGGAGAATCCTTCGTTGGCACCTCCAGTTTCTGATGTTTTGGGGCAGTCCTTGGCTTGTAGATGCATCTGCCTCTGTTGTCACAGGCTGTCTCTTTCCTGTCGGTTTCCTTACAAGAACACCGGTCATTGGACTAAGGGCTCACCCTTCTCCAGGATGATCCCACCTTAACTAATCACATCTGCGGGGACCTGATTTCTCAACTAAGGCACAGAGGCTGGGAAGAGGGACAGCATTCAGTCCATGGCAGTAGTACTAATAATATCACTGAGAAGTTACTTCCATATCTTGGTCGAGGGCCATGCCAAACAGAGTCGCTTCCGATCAGTTCTTCCAATTCACGTAATGGTCTTTGTCTCTCAGAAAGAACTCGATTGTGTGTGGTTGGCATTTGGACAGAAAGCGAGTTGAAATATTCTATTCATACTTAGAATCGTAGAATGACTTTGTCTCACTGCTTCACCTTGTGAGTGAGCCAACCAAAGCCTAGGTGACATGATCCTGGCAGGGGGTGCATATCTTCACAGCAGCCATGCCGAGTCTGGGAAGCTTGGCTTCTCTCTTCCAAGCTGATGTTTCCCTCTCTGTACTCGTTCGGTCCTGTACCCAAATGGCAACGGAACCTCACTACCCTCACCCCTTCCTAATCCCATCTCCCCATCCAACCACCACACCAACTTAGAATCCAAACCTATCTCCTTCTCCAGCTGGATTCAGGGCACTTGTTTTTCACTTCCTGTTTGAGTCTGAGGACGTCAAGCAGCAACTGAAGGTTGTAAAAGATAAAACTCTAAACAGATGTGGTGGGCTATTATGACTTTATTCAAGCAACTCGCTCTTTAAAAAGCAATTCTCCGGGGCGTCTGGGTGGCTCAGTCAGTTAAGTGACTTCTGCTCAGGTCGTGATCTCGTGGTTCATGAGTTCGAGCTCTGCGTCGGGCTCTGTGCTGACAGCTCAGAGCCTGGAGCCTGCTTTGGATTCTGTGTCTCCCTCTCTCTCTCTGCCCCTCCCCTGCTCATGCTCTCTCTCTCAAAAATAAATAAACATTTAAAAAAATAAAGAAAAATAAAAAGCAATTCTAGTGTAACAAGACAAGCTGGCATAAGAAGTTTCCCTTAAAGTGACGACTTAAATGTCATACTGATTAGGAAGCTTTCAGCTGCAAGTAACGTGACAGCTGAATACAAGTGGCAGGAGCAGTAAGGGGTCTGTCTCACATAATGAGACCATCAGAACGAGGATGCTTAACTGGGTGTTTTAACCAGTTCAGGAGGCCTGAAGCGGCTTCTCCAGAATCCTGCTGGCTTTTTCCTGTGGTCCCAAGATGGCTGCAGCAGCTCCAAGGGCACTTGCATTAATCGTGCCTTTCTATTTTCTGTATTTCTGATGCTTTGACCTCTCAGAGCCTTGCTGACCGTGGGGAAGACGCCCCTCGCAGGGCTAGCTACTTCCTAGAGATGGTAACCCCCTCCACGCACCTGTGAGGATGCCTTTCACATGCAAACCAAACAATCCAGACCCCACACCCCAACTGCCTCCTTTATCAGACTCTCACAGTCTGGGCCACCATCCACCTGCCCTAATCACCTCAGCACCAGGTTCCAGGCGACTAAGAACTTCCCTTAGCCCTCAGAGCCTTGCTGAAATTATTCTAACTGACCAATCCCAAGGCCGCGTACTCTACCCCACCTGTTCTGTCCCACAGAAAACCACAGTCAAGGCTCTTGTCCATATTTTCCCCTGCTCCCTCTCCCTCCCACCCCCAGACTGACCCTGGTGCTTCCCCATGTGTCACGGTGTGCTCTGTCCTCTCCCCTAAGAGCTTTGAGAAACACACTGTCTTTTCAATGACAATTGTCCCTGATCTGTTGGCCTCACCATACCTGCAAAATAATAAACTTGGATTTTATTTATTTATTTTTAAAATGTTTATTTATTTTGAAAGAGAGAGCACTTGCATGGAGGGGGGAGGCAGAGAGAGTGAGAGCAAGAGAGAGAGAGCGAGTGTGTGTGTGGGGGGGGTGGGGGACACAGAGAGAGGGAGAGAGAGAATCCCAAGCAGACTCTGGGCTGTCAGTGAGGAGCCCAACATGGGGCTCGAACTCAAGAACTGAACTGTGAGATTATGAACTGAGCCGAAATCAAGAGTTGGATGCTTAACCGACTGAGCTACCCAGGTGCCCCATAAACCTACGTTTTAAAAACAGTTATATCCTCACATGATAAGTCCAAAAGCATAAATGAGCTGGAGAATGAGCACCTTCCTAGAGCACAGGGGAGGGTGAATATTAGAACTAGAGCAGAGTTCTGATGACAAAGGCAATGGAGGGATCTTGGCTGTTGGGTAGGCAATCCACACTGTCACAGCCCTGAGGGAATACAAGTAAGAGAAAGGTCAAGATTGGGTCAGTCTGATGAGGAAGACTTTCTGGAGGGCATGGGCTTCAATGAGATCTAGGAGTCCTAGATGGACTTGATATGTGTGGCATATGGAAGTGAGAAGTCAGTAGAAGGAAAGGAGAAACAGAAAACAAACGAGCTGCACCTTGATGATGGTGGTAGACACACGTACTTGATGTGCAGAGTGGGGTAGCCTTGGCCAAGGATATTGTTTGAAGATCCCAGCTGGCCTGCAGTCCTTCCTTCCTTCCTTCCTTCCTTCCTTCCTTCCTTCCTTCCTTCCTTCCTTTTCTTTCTTTCTTTCTTTCTTTCTTTCTTTCTTTCTTTCTTTCTTTCTTTCTTCCTTCCTTCCTTCCTTCCTTCCTTCCTTCCTTCCTTCCTTCCAAGTATAGTTCCTGGTCCTTTCTGACTTTAAGTCACTTGCCTATGGAATGGAGAAGGATGGCTATGCCATCAAATAAACCAACCTGGCTGCAAGGAGCACCAGCATCCATCCCCGCTCAGGAGTCCTGGTTTAAAGATGCTACAAGACGTCTGTGACAAGGAACAGTGGGTCATAAGATCTATTTCTGCCTGCTGCCTATGACTCAGGGGATGACTCAAGGTGAATCTCTACCCGTCTCTGAGTCTCTGGCCCCCATCTGTGCAGAACAGAAGACCACATCAGTATTTCCCTCCGGCAAGGCTGCCTGTCCCTGCTGCTGACTCTCTTCAACCTTTCGGGCTCTTTCTCCCCCTTTCACTTCCCCACTTTGTTTTTCTTTTTCTCCTTTTCCAAATAGCACTGCTCTGAAGCAAGCCAGGCATGTGTCCTGGGGATGGCTCTGCAGGCTGGCCCTGAGCTGCGGGGGCAGGCTCACGAGGGCTCCCTCCATTTGCTGGATAAATAATGTGAACTTGAGTGCTGGCTCCTGCGGGCGGGGGCAGATTTCCATTTTGCTGGGGTCAGCTCCCATTCCACTAGGGAGGTTTTGAATGTTAATAGGTATTTCTCTCCTGGTGCCCAGCTCCTGCTCTGTTCTTTACAGAGCACCAGTCCGAGAGAGGGGCCTTCTGCTGGAACCCTACTGAGAGACTATTACTCTTCTCATTGTTTTTCTTACAAATTAGTTTCTGGCTTTAATGGCTCTGGTTGCTGAGCAGACTTCGAAAACTGGGGCGGAGCGTGGGGTGGGGTGAACTGGAGGCCTGCAGGAGTGTGTGGCTTGGGATTTAGGTGGAATTAACTCTCACTGGTTTCTTGGAGACTTGGGGGATAGCAGTGGGCTTTGTCTTCCCTTAGAAGGAATTATGTTTCTGTTATTGTATGTTTAAGGAATTTTAGCACTGGTAGCCCTAGAATACAACAGACTGAGAACAAAGATCTCAATGGGATTTGGGGAGTGTTGCTCAGCTGTAGGAGGGTTTGGAGTTAGAGTCAGAGCTGGGGTTTGAACATTACTTCAGAGCTGTCTTGTTTAATCCCTCCACCCCCCCCCACCCCCACGCCCCCCACCCCCCCGCTGCTGGAGCATCAAAGGAAATAATCCAGGGACGCACTGGGGCTAGGAATGTGGGAACAGGTGCATGCAGGGTGGGCGGACAGGGACAAAGTTGAGAATCAACTGGAGGACAGTGGGGGCCCAAGGAGGTCACACGTCTGTGAGAAAATTGGTTGGAACTGGTAACCTGAATGATTCATTTTGTGTTGAGGATGTGTTAGTCATGTCTGCAGCGAGCTGGGACAAGAGGTGACCTGAGGCTAGAAATTGCGGATGAGTGGAAGATCCCACCAGGGCCTGGAACTTCTGTACAGCAAGATGGGAGTGGATGGTGGGGAGAGCAGAAAGAATAACAGCTATTATTAAAAGAGAAATTTGGGGATGGGAGAAATTATACTGAGGAGCTGCCGTGAGTCTCCTTTTCAGTTAAATGGGGATGTTTTGGAATAAAAACAGGCCCAGAGTGGGCAAATGGTCCTTTAGCATCACAAGGCTGGCGTAATTACTCCCAAAAAGTAGGGTCAAAGTTGTGTTTGTGGGAAAAAAACGCGCCCTCCTTATGTATCTCAGGCCTCGGGCTTTGGAAGAAAATTAATTGGTGCTGTAGCAAGGGGTGTTTGCCTTTAGATCATTCGGGGAAAAGCAGCCTGCAGCATTTGCTGGGGGACAGAAGCTGGAGTTGAGACACCTGTCATCTCCTGCCATCCCTCCCAACCCACCCAGCCGTGCACACAGTTCTCAGAGGACGAGCAGAGAGCCGGGGAGAGGAACACTCACTGACAGACTGACAGACGGCAGTCAAGAAGAGAATGGGCTGAGTCTGGCATCGCCCCAAGGGAGGGGAAGGCTATCCCTATAAAGGAAAGGCTTAATGGGAGCACATTGTGGGAGGCTGAAGTGGAACAAGGGAAAGAGAGAACTAGGAACGTTCTGCCAGGGATGTTCGACTATGCCTCCTCTTATGTGCAAGTGATAGGAGCTATCATTTCTTAGACCAAGTCTGTTCTAAGCTCCTTTTTTAAAAATTCTTTTTTTAAATGCTTATTTATTTATTCTGAGAGACAGAGAGGGAGAGAGCACACACGCGAGCATGAGCAGGGGAGGGGCAGAGAGAGAATCCCAAGCAGACCCCACGCTATCAGTGCAGAGCCCGATGCAGGGCTCGAGCTCACGAACCATGAGATCATGACCTGAGCTGAAATCAAGAGCTGAACACTTAACCGACCGAGCCACCCAGGTGCCCCTGTTCTAAGCTCTTTTAAATTGATGGTCTCATGTAACCCTCACCCCAGTCCTAAGAGAAGGTACTATCTCTGTTTTATAGATGAGAAATGAAAGGATTAAAAAAGTCCATACGACCTGCCCAAGGTCATTCCACTAGCCAGTGGTGACACCAGGATCTACCTCAGGCAGTGTGAGCCTAGAACTCAACTCTCAAACCCTGCACTGTGCTGGTACAAGGAGCCAGAAACAAAATGGTTGCACCTGCAGTGTGCGGGGTCTTTCCAGCTTTGCACACCTTTGACAAATAATGAATTCAACTGCCATCAGAAATGTAGCTATAGGGCACCTGGGTGGCTCAGTTAGTTGAGTGTCCAACTCTTGTTCTCAGCTTAGGTCTTGATCTTAGGATCTTGAGTTTGAGTCCCATGTTGGGTTCCATGCTGGGCATGGTGGGGAAAAAAAAAAAAGAAGCAGAGACTGGTGAAGACTGGTCAGGCCATAGTAGGAAAAGGAGAATCCTTTTAGCAGTCATCTGACAGCCTGGTCTTCCACCTTGCTTGCCTAGACAGAGAGGATGAACAGATGACAAGTCTTGGAGATTTGGAGGGACATGTCACATGGGTTACCTCGCTGGTGATGGTGGTGGCAGTCTCCCACATCACATGACAGCTACTGAGACTCTGCTCTGATGGTGGCCCAGGACAGCAGAAGAGCTGAGCCCACCTTGGCACCCATGTGTCCATTAAATCAGCGTTCTTCAGGCAGCTGTATGTGACAGAAACAGGCCAGGGCCAAGGCAGACCTTCCAGAGAACAGAGTGATGGACACCTGGAGGAGAATGGTGGAGGGCCTCTGTTCATTCATTCATTCATTCGATCAGAAATGTTCATTGAGCAAGTACTCTGAGCCAGGTACTGTGTTACATGGTAAAAATACATGACCTGGTTTATGCCTTCAAGGTTTTAATAGTATAGATAGACAAATAAGCCAAATTCAACTGAGTATGAAAAGTGGGGGAGCAAGTACAGTGGGCCATCTTGGGCTGGGGTGAGGTCAAGGATAAGTTCCTGGAAAAGGTGATATTCAAGCTGACACCTGAAAGTGAACAGGAGTGAGATAGGCCTGGGGTTGGGGGTGGTGGCAGGAAAGATGAGCTTTCCAGGTAGAACCAATAGCATGTGTAAAGGTCCACAGGTAAGGCAGAATGTGGACAGTCTAGTTCTTTCTGGTTGGAAGCTGATGTCAGGGGAGCTGAGCCAAAGCAATACCATGAATGGCTTTGTAGACTTTGTCAAGGAATGTGGACTTTCTCCTGGGGCAATGGGGAACCCCTGAAGAGTCTCAAGAATGAGAGCAATGAGATCAGATATACTTAGCAAGATTACTCTGACTAAGGTGTGGAGGGTAGTTTGGAGGGAGTCCAGTTAGGGGGTTATTGAAGTTTTCCAAGCAAAAGATAATGGTCTGTGACCCTCAGGTCTGTGTAAAACACCTCAAAACCAGGGGAGAAATCTTTTGGTGTGATTTGAGGACAGGCCTTCCTTTCCCAGTGTCCAGGGATCAGGGCACAATCCCTAAGTGCCAGCACGGGCAGCTGCAGTTTACAAACAGAACAGCTCAAGGCTAAAGGTGCCCACAGTGAGTGAGGAGATTTGAAAGAAGGTTCCCTGGAAGAGACCAAAATTTCCATTAGATGTAGAAGAGGTGTCAAAACAGATTTTCTGGGGCTCAAGCCAAGTGGCATGGTCTGCCATTCAACCAGACAGGAAGTGCAGGTAAATTTCTAGGCTGGGAACTGATTCTCCTGTGGGAACATCTGAGTGGGAAGCGGGGACCCGAGAGCCACGGAGCTGAGGCCACAGCGGTTTCAGGGACTTTATAATGTCCCTAGATTTGCCATTTAAAAATTCGGTTGGATTGCTTTTCTGTAGGAACTAGCAATAAAACCCTGAAAATACAAAGGGTTATTACTTATTTCGCGTGCAGGCTGGTAGGTGTGACTGGTAGGCTACACCCTGCTGGGTGTGTGTGGGGGGTGGTTTGTGGTGAATGGCAGTTTGATAGTAGGTGGTAACTGCTGGAAAGAAGAAAAATCAGTTTGGGGGCCTGAGGAAGAGGAATTGTGGTTGTTTGAAAATATGTCCTCAAATTCTTTGACATTCTGTGCTTCAAAAGTGGAGTGCTTCCTGTCCCCTTGCATGTGGGCCAAACTGAGTAACCTGATCCTAATGCCTAGAATGTGTCAAAAGTGACAGTGTGTGACTTCCCAGGCGAGGCTATGGAAGGTGTCATGGCTCTCTTGGCATTATTCCCTCAGGGGAAAGCCAGCTACTGTGTCTTGAGAACCTTCCAGCAGCCCTGAGGAGAAGCCCCCGTGCAGAGGAACAACTTACCACCACCATGTGGGTGAGCTGCCTCAGAGGTGGCTCTTCCACCCTCGCCCTCAGTCACACCTGCAGATGACTTCAGGTTCCAGCTTGCCAGTCATCCAGGTGAGACCCCAGACCCCAGAGGGAGATAAGGCATTCCTGATGTGTCTTGTCTAAATCATGACACACAAAAACTGTGAGATAATAAGTGAAGGTTGTTGTGTTACACCATTCAGTCGTGGGCCAGTTTGTTGTGCAGTAACAGATCCTGATACAGGGACGAAGACGGCCTGGCCTGGGACTTAGCGGTGTGGCTCAAGGTTTAATTGAAGAGAGGGTCTTTTGTTCCTTTACAGTGGGCTTCCCCACCTCAAAGCTTCATCTCTGTATTCATTCACACACACACACACACATCCATCCATCCATCTATCCACCCATCCATCTGTCCATCCATCTCTCTATCCATCCATCATCCATCCATCCATCTGTTCATCCATCTGTCCATCCATCCATCCATCCATCCATCATCCATCCATCTGTCCATCCATCCATCCATCCATCATCCATCCATCTGTCCATCCATCCATCCATCCATCCATCTCTCCATCCATCCAACCATCCATCCATCCATCATCCATCCATCCATCTCTCCATCCATCCATCTGTCCATCCATCCACCCATCCACCAATCCATCCAACCATCCATCTTTCCATCCATCCATCTCTCCATCCATCCATCCATCATCCTTCCATCCCTCCATCCATCCATCCATCTGTTCATCCATCCATCCATCCATCCATCCATCCATCTGTCCATCCATCCGTCCATCCATCCATCCATCTGTCCATCCGTCCATCCATCCATCCATCCATCCATCCATCCATCCATCCATCTCTCTGTCCATCCATTCATCCATCTTCCCACCCACACGCCCAACCCTCAAACCACCCATCCATTCACAAAACATTTAGAGTATAAACTCCAGACCAGCAAGAACTCTGTCTGCTTTATTTGTTTTCATGTCCCCAGTGTTTAGAGCCATGCCTCGCACATCGTTGGCACTCATCGTGTATTTGTTAAATACAGAGAATTCATTGTTCCCCTTCTCAGAGAGTTCTCAGTGTAATGGTAGCAGACAAGATGTCAATAATTGGAAGTCAACAATGTTATAGTAGAGATAAGCATGGGGTAGGGTGGAGGACAGAGGAAAGGCCGGTACCTTGGAGTGACAGGTGCACAGTGGAGTCAGGAAAGGCTCCAAGGCCTGAGCTGAGTTTTAAAGGATGAATAGAGTAGCCCAGGAAGTTGAGGCAGGACTGGCGTGAGAGACAGTGGACCATCCAGAGAGCAGCAGAGTTCTGGGTGTCTGGAATTCCTTGGGCCCTTTGCCTGAAAGAGTGAGGAGTAGTCAGAAGGCACAGGCATGGGCAGCCAGCCACCTGACCTGGCTGGGGCACCGGGTACAGCCTCTTCAGGGTAGTGCTGGACCGTTAAGGAAATTCAGCCTCGCTATGGGTATCTCCACCCCACCCACACCACCGGCTTTTTCTCGTCCTCACCTTACCTTCTATTTTCTCATCATTTTGGTCTGCTCACAATTTCAGTCCATTTTTTTTCTGTGTGCTTAACACACAGTCACCCTTCAAGATCCAGTTCAAGAATCATCTCTTTTATGATACATAAAAGATCAATCTGCCCCTCTGGTAAAACTGACCTATGCTTACAGCCTCAGTTGTGCCTTTCATCCGTCGATTTGAACACACACCACAGATGGACCCATTCTGTTGGCTTTCCCCGGTTCAAATTCCTCAGAGAGAGAAATCGATTGGTCAGTCTTATTTAGTTACAAGTTACTAGCCACCCTAAAGTTTAGCTGCTTTTGGGATATGTTGTGGCCTGAATGTTTAATGTCACCTCAAAATTATTTTTTAATGTTTATTTATTTTTGAGAGAGAGAGAGAGAGATAGAGAGTGAGTGGCGGTGGGGGGGGGGGGGTTGCAGAGAGGGAGAGAGAGACAGAGAATCCCAAGCAGGCTTTGCACTGTCAGCAAGGAGCCCAATGCGGGGCTCAAACTCACAGACTGTGAGATCATGACCTGAGCCAAAACCAAGAGTCAGACGCTTAACTGACTGAGCCACCCAGGCCCCCATCACCTCAAAATTCTTATGTGGAATCCCTAACTCCCAATGTGACGGTATTTGGAGGTGGGGCCTTTCAGAGGTAATTAGGCTTCGATGAGCTCACGGGAGTGGGGACCCCATGACGAGATTAGTGTCCTTATCAGAAGAGGCCAGAGCTCACTGGCTCTCTCTTTCCCCATCATGTGAGGATAGAGTGAAAAGATGGCCATCTGCAAGCCAGAAAGAGAGGCTCATCTGGAACCCTGATCTTGGACTTCCCAGACTCCAGAACTATGAGAAGTAAATTTCTGTTGTTCAAGCCGCCCTGTCTGTGGCATTTTGTCACAGCAGTCCGAGCTGACTAGGACTGGACAGGTGTCTGTCCTTGGCCCGATCAGCTGTGGCACAGGGAGGCAGGCAGGGCTGCAAAGTATGAGAAGAGCCCCCTAGGGCAGCTTCTTCAGCAGAGTCCAAGGGCAGGGAAAATTCCTTTCGGAGGGGTTCTGAGCTATGAGAGTACAAATGGCAGGCAAGAGGTTTTGGATCTTGTAGCAGACAGCTTTTGGTGCGTCGTGTTCACCTCCCCTTGGTCCACCCCTGATTTCAGTTGCTGCAGTGGTGGATGTTCTGTGCAAGCTCAAGATTACTGCTCTACAACAGGTCCCGCCTCCAGCACGCTCCACCTTCTCTCTCTGAGCGGCTCCGAGGCCACAGGAACTCTCTGCTGGGGGAGGAACGAGTGGGTAGTGCCCCGCAGGATCCCTTCATCAGGGGAGGGGCTGGAACTGGGGGATAAACGCTGGAGCCTCCTGTCGTACAGGTGGACAGTTCTGGGAGTGACTCAGTAAGGGGTCTTTGCAGAACTGAGCCCCGTTGCCTTCAGCAGCGGTGGCCCACGGCAACCACACGTGGGCTCGTTCTCTTTGTCTCTCTCTTCCTGCTCCCCCACGCCTGCTTTCTGGACAATTTTATAAACCGTCTGCACCCAAGTCTTAATCTTATGCTCTGCTCTCAGGGAACCCGACTGAGATTTACTCCGAAGGCAATAGGGAGAGCCCTTGAAACGTTTCCCCCCCCCCCTTTCTAATAATAATCCTCTAATGAACTCGAGGCACTCTACCGAGCAGAGAAGTTACGAGTACAATACACTGTGGTCCTTGAACCTCAGGAGCTTATCACCTCCTCCTCCTATAACCTTTTCAGTGTTTTTATTTCCATGATCTCATTTGGCCCTCTCAGCAACCTTTCCAGAAATGTAGTGCAAACATCATTATTTCCACCTTATAGAAAAAGCAAAAGGAGGCAGAAAGGTTAAAGCAGTTTGCAAGGTCACGCAGCTAGCACATGGCCTTTTAAGCAATTAAAATCTGTGGCTGGGTTTATAAATTATCATAGGTACTCAGAGAAAATATAATGTTAAAAGCAACACATTTGCCATAATTTAATTATTCACTTGCCTTCATTATATTTTCTTTGCTTTTACTGTTTCTTCTCAACTTTCCAAATATTGTACTGGCTGTTAATCAGTGCTATATAATTTCTTCTGTGAAATTAGGTCAATGTACAACGTGTTAACATAACTTTCCTTTTCTAGTTTAAACAACATTTTAGTAAAACTGAATCTTAACAGAAGAAGAAAAAAAAAAAACCCTTTGATTACCACTGCATAATTTTAAACAGAAGGAAACGATGGGATTTGCATTTTAGAACACCCTGGTCTGAGGGCAGCGGGGAGAGATTGGAGGGGCCAGATTCTACGTTCCCTCTCTAGGCAGTTCCATTCCTTTCCGTGGCTTTAAATAACATCTGTGTGCTGATGACTCACGCATTTACATCTCTAGCCCCAACTTCTCTTCAGAGCTCCAGATTGGCAGATCTAGCCCTTAACTGTCAGCTCTATTTGGATGTCTCACAGGAGCTCAAACTTAGCGTGTCCACAGTAAACTCTTGGTTTCCACTCTTCCCCCCAAATGTCCCTTTGAGACTTCCAAGTAGAGATGTCAGTCAGAGGGCGTGGTGAGTGGTATCGCCGTAGCCCCAGGGGCTCAAGCCAGAAACCTGGAAGTCATTCCGGATCCCCTCTCTCTCACCTTCTGTATCCAGTCACTTAGCAACTCTGGCAAGTTATGTATTTCCTGAATGTGTCTCAGATCTGTTTACTTCTCCCCATCCTGGCCTCCATCACCTCTTGCCTGGAGCAGGGTCGTCGCCCCCTAACAGTTGTCTCTCCTTTCTGTTGAAATAGGGGTGAGGGGAAAGCGGAAGTTTTCCCTCTGATTGGCTTCATGCTTCCATATGGAGCCACCTCCACGAGATGAACAGTACTGGCCTCTCTCCACCATCTGAGTGGTGAGTTTAGGGACTGGAATAGCTAGCATGGCTTAGCTTTCTCTCAGAATGATCTGCCTGGCTCAGGAAGGCTGTACTCGTCTTCTCATGCTGTGTAACAAATTACCACAAACTTAGCAGCTTCACACAGCACACACATATCATCTCGCAGTTTCTGTGGGTCAAGACTCTGGGCGTCGCTTAGTTGGGACCTTCATGTAGCTTTGGCAAAGTCGCAATCAAGGTGCCAGCAAGGACATCTTCATCTGGAGGCTCAACTGGGGAAGAATCGGCTTTCTTTGGGTTGTTAGCGGAATTCATGTACTTGAAGTTGTATGACTGAAAGCCTGGCTTTTTGCTGGCTGTCAGCTGGAGACCATCCTCAGATCCTAGGGGCTACCCACATGTGGGCTCCCTCAGCAAGGCTGCTTATTTCATCAAGCCAGCAAGGAGAATCTCTCGATCCAGCCTGCTATGATAAAGTCTTATATAAGGTTATGTAACCATGGACATGCTATCACCTTGGCCATAATGCAACCTAACTGAAATCGCATCACCTTTGCCGCATTCTATTGGTTAGAAGCAAGGCAGGTTCTATTTGCACACAAGGGAAGGAATTACAGAAAAGCCTGGTTAGGAGGAGACAGGAAAGCACTGGGGGTGGCCTTAGGGTTTAACTGCTACAGAAGCATGTGCCGCGTTCTGCTTCTCCACCGGGAGGTTTATAGAATGGCCCCTTATAAGGGAGCTGCTGTCATACAGAACTGCCTGGTCCTGAGGGGTTAGGGGTTGGTAACTCTGTATAATTCTTGGACAAAGTATGAGAAGGCTCATTGTTGCCACACCTAAGCCACCTTCTCCAAACAAAAAAACAAAAATTTTATCAGTTATGCAGACGCTATTTTGATTTCCTATTGTATAGGTGACTCTAGAGGCTCTCACATAATTCAGAACCCAGTTGGAGGATAGACAAATGTTATGTTTCTACTCCCTCAAGCCCAACATCCTCACCATTCTATTTTCCACAGAGAAGACAGATTGATCTCTTAAAAACATAAATTATGGATATTAGGAAGATAACAAGAAAATACTATGAACAACCTCATGTCAATAAATTCAACAAGTCAGATGAAATGGACAAATCCCTTGGAAGACACAAACTATTGAAGCTCTTTCAAGAAGAAATAGTCTTATATCTATGAAATATATTGAATTCATAGTTACAATTTTTTCTACAAAGAAAAATCCAGGCCCAAATTGTTTCGCTGGTGAATTCTACTAAAAATCTAAGGAAGAAAGAATCTCAGTTCTATACAAACTCTTGCATAAAACCGAAGAGGAGGAGCTATGTCCCAATTCATTGTTCGAGGCCAATATTACTCTGAAGCCAAAGCCAAAGAGATTATGAGAAAACTATAGACCATATCCCTCATGAAGAAATAGGCAAAAAGTCTTAAAATTGTGGCAAATCAAATCTAACAGCATATAAAAATGATAGTAAAACATGGGGCATCTGTGTGGCTAAGTCAGTTAAGCATCCAACTCTTGATTTTGGCTCAGGTCATATCCCAGGGTTGGGGGATTGAGCTCCAGTGTGTAGACCGCTTGGGCTTCTCTCTCTCTCTCTCTCTCTCTCTCTCTCTGCCCCTCCCCTGCTTGTGTTCTTTCTCTCTCTCTCTCAAAAATAAATAAGTATACTTAAAGAAATGATAGTAAAACATGACCAAACATGTTTTGTCTCAGGAATGCAGGGTTGGTTTGCCATGAAAAAACTAGTCAATGTAATTCACTATATTTACAACCTGAAAAGAAAAGCCATATGGTCATCTCAATAGATGTAGGAAAACTCTCAAAAGCCAGGAATAGTATAAAACTTTCCCAACTTGGGGTGCCTGGGTGGCTCAGTCGGTTAAGCGGCCGACTTTGGCTCAGGTCACGATCTCGCGGTCCGTGAGTTCGAGCCCCGCGTCGGGCTCTGTGCTGACAGCTCAGAGCCTGGAGCCTGTTTCAGATTCTGTGTCTCCCTCTCTCTCTGACCCTCCCCCGTTCATGCTCTGTCTCTCTCTCTCTCAAAAATAAATAAACGTTAAAATTTTTTTTTAAATTAAAAAAAAAAAGAAAAAGAAAAAAAAAACTTTCCCAACTTGATAATGGGCATCTATGAAAAACCCAGAGCTAACATCATACCTAATGATGAAAAACCAAATGCTTTCCCACTAAAATTAGGAGATAGTAGACCAGACAACACTGTTAATTGGCTTGATCTAATTACATTTATAGACTATTACACCCCAGTCCTCTCTCACCACTTCTAGTCAACACTGTAGAAGTTCTGGCCAGTGTAATCAGAGAAGAAAAGAAAAGAAATAAAAGGTGTACAGATATTAGAAAGAAATAAGTAAAACCACCTTTATTGTCAGATGACATGATTGCCTATGTAGAAAAGAGCTACTAGAACTAAGTGAGTTTAGCAAATTTGGAGGACGCAAATACACAAAATCCAATGTATTTGTATACACATTAGCAGTTAACAATCAGAAAGTGAAATTTATAGAAAACAACACCACTTACAACAGTATAAGACATGAAATACTTAGGGACAAATCTGAGAAAAGATGTGAAGGATCTGTAAGCTGAAACCTATAAAGCGTTGTTGAGAAAAATTAAAGAAGACCTAAATAAATGCTTTGCTCATGGATTAGAAAACTCAATATGGTTATGATGTCAGTTTTCCCCAAATTGGCTCACAGACTCAATGTGATCCCAATCAAGATAAATTCCGGAAGGCTCTTTCTTTCCCTTCCCTTCCCTTCCCTTCCCTTCCCTTCCCTTCCCTTCCCTTCCCTTCCCTTCCCTCCCCTCCCCTCCCCTCCCCTCCCCTTCCTTTACCTTCCCTTCCCTTCCCAGAAAATAATGAGTGGATTCTAAAATTCGTATGGAGATTCAAAGGATCTAGAATAGTTAAACCAGATTTGAAAAAGAAGAACAACACTAGAGGTCTAACAACACTGAGCTCTGATACCAAGGGCTGAGCTACCACAACTGCCCTGTTTTTGATGACTTCTTCAGCCTGCTTGGGCTCCAAAACTGCACATTGGCCCACCCCTAAGATCAAAACCCGCCTCATTCCTCCCAAGCTCTGATACTCATTCTGTGATGTCCCCATCCCCATGTGACTATCCTTCTCATTCCTCTCAGGCTCTAAACTCTGCCACAGGTCAACTTTTTATCCAAAAGCTCCCTTCATCAGTTTGGACATCCACTGCCCCAGTCAAAGGAGGGACCTGGAGACTGGGAACACAGGCTTTAATCAACATTCTTGCAAGAGTGGGTGTCTGATGGGCAGGCACACTCAGGGCAGTTACAGCAGACAATTCATCTCCTAGCGTGAGTTCCCTCCCCTGATTCCTCATTGGCTGAGTACTACATTGGTTACAGACTTACCCAGAAGTCGCCTATGCTCATGTACGGCAAAAAATAGTCTGATTGGAACAAATGTACCTTCCTTGAGGTGACACAGACTCTGGTTCTTTGGCGCATGCTCATCGCAAAGCCTGTGAAAAATAAGCCCGTGAAAAGGAGAGGGGGAAGAAGAACCAGGAAGTGGAGTGTCTAAGGGTTTGGGACTCCATTGTGGGGATGGGGGAGGTGTTCTAGACAGCACAGCTTTTATCTGGTATTTCTGAAAATGAATCATCTCATTTACTTCTCACAGTGCATGGCTGTGATCTCAATCAGTTAACCATTTGTTTTTCCCTTTCCTTTGTTCCTGGGCAGACAGGAGTGTCTGAGGAATGTCAGACGTATTCCACCTCGGGGGGCAGGGGTGTTTGTTAGCTTGTGCTTTGCCCTCAGCTTGCCTTATGATCCCTCCTTCATCAATTAGGCTCTAATTATTGTATCCATTTTATGAAAAATCTGTCCACACTGAAAAGGATTGTTCAGGTTCAAACCTGAGTACCACTGGCCACTTTGGTGTGGTCTCCGCACAAAGTAAAATGGAGTAGAGAGAAATGAGTAGGGGGAAATAATGAGCCATAATGAGTAACCCATAACGAGAAACCCATATTTCTCCCTACTCATTATGGCTCATTATTTCCCCCTACTCATTTCTCTCTCCTCCATTCTTTGTAAAGCTTTTTTACTCTCACTCCAGAATCTTCCAGCCCATCTGGCTTCTTCTGCACTCCTCCCTATTCCACCCCTTCCTGTCTGTTTGTTAAGATTCTTTAGATATCATCCAAGCCAACTCAAGCTAGTTTAAGTCAAAACGAGAACTTATTCCAGTCATGGAATCCAAAAAGGAGTTGACCATTGAGGTGCCTGGGAATAAGGACAACTCTAGGGGCTTACCATCAGATATTTGTGGGTCTGTCTTCTGGAGCAGAAGTCTTAAAATTTTTCACTGTGACTCACTGAAGAGGAGCGAAAACCTTGAAAGCTTTCAATTATTCCCAATTTCCAGAAGACAAAAGTCAGTGCAGCATGAATGATCACTGTACTAATAAAATTGCCAGGGAGAATATACATGCATATGCATATACAAAAGCATGATGATGCCATTTGAATTATAATGCATAGTTTTAAAGTCTAATTGTTGAAAAATGATAGGCCCAAAAGATCACCACACAACCACCACAATAAACTAAACTGGTAATTATAAGCTAAATAATCAAGAAGCCAAATTTACATTTATTTATAATTAATGTAATTTATAATTAATGACCAATGTAATTAAGCCATTAAAACCCACAGTCAGTTCTACACAACATCGATGAGGCACTGATGATGAAGTGTCATTACCCCAAATTGCAGGAATCCCAGTGCCCTGTGTGTCTGTGCCGTGAGAGCATCCCATCATTGCCAACTTGGCCCGGCAGACCGCTTCCTCAGCACAACATCAAATTAGAGTTCTCAGAACATTCTTCTAACAGTCACTTGAGTTTATGAATCCTAAATTGTAGCAACCCATAACGACCCATCTGCTAGATTATTAGAAAATAGCCCCTCATTATACATAAAAATTAATGGCATTACACAGTAAAGTCATTGCAAAGTGCAAGCCAAAGGGCTTGCACTTTGGGTCTGTTAGAGGCTCACCAGGGGCTCCCGTCATGCCTGGGGAGTCACTGCGCTGGGAATCGGCCATGATTTCCAGCCACGAACAGCTCATCTTCCTCAGATCAAAATCTCTAAATCCTAAGAGAGATTCGAATTGGCGCAGCTTGAGCTAGCTTGAACCAGGTGTCCACCCTAGAAACCAATCACCCGTGGGGTTGGAGAGCAGGGAGCAGGGCCTCTCAACAGGAAGTTGTTTTTTTGTTGCCACTGCCCTGTGCACGTGGAGGTCAATTCCCACAGAAGAGAACTCCACCGATGATAGCATCCACTAAAATAGCAACAACAATCAAAACTGAATCAGGGTCCGGGTGTCTGGGTGGCTCAGCCGGTCGGCTCAGATCACGTTCTTCCGGTTTCGTGGGTTTGAGCCCTGCATCGGGCCCTGTGCAGACAGCTCAGAGAGCCCGGAGCTTGCTTCAGATTCTGTGTCTCCCTCTCTCTCAGCCCCTCCCCTGCTTGTGCTCTGTCTCTCTTTCTCTCTCAAAAATAAATAAACATTTGGGGGCGCCTGGGTGGCGCAGTTGGTTAAGCGTCCGACTTCAGCCAGGTCACGATCTCGCGGTCCGTGAGTTCGAGCCCCGCGTCGGGCTCTGGGCTGATGGCTCGGAGCCTGGAGCCTGTTTCCGATTCTGTGTCTCCCTCTCTCTCTGTCCCTCCCCCGTTCATGCTCTGTCTCTCTCTGTCCCAAAAATAAATAAAAAACGTTGAAAAAATAAATAAATAAATAAATAAATAAATAAATAAATAAACATTAAAAGACCCCAAAAAACCCTGAATCAGGGTCATAGACTTATGCTGCCTTGGACGTCCAGAAAGAATTGCAATCTTTATTTAATCTCCAGCCTCTAGGTAGCTGGGAGAAAAATCTAGATTCAGTTCCACAGAGGGCAGTAATGTAAACAATACTTCTAAGCAATACACACTCTCTGCGTAAAAATGCTCAGTCTCCCAGATTCTGGAGTCTTTTTCCTACTCAGCCCTACTTCTACCGCCCCCTTGGAATCAAGTGGCAGTGCCCCTGGTTTCTGGAGTCTTCAGGACTTTATCTCTGGGCCCTGATTCTGGTTGCCGCTTACACTGCTAAAGCTGGCAACTAGAAGAATTTGTGATCTTGTCTCTCAGCCTGGGCAGGGCCCCACATTACTCCTTGGCTAACTCGGCCTCCCTTTAGAGTTACTGGCTGGGTGGAGATCCTTCTGAGTTTCTATCATGTTCCCCACCTGGCTCCCCAACGCTGGGGGTCCCTCCCAATCTTCTCTAGACCCTCGCTCTGACTGACATAGCTACTTGGTTCTCATTAGCCATGCTTTGCCACCTGAGGTCTCTATGTCCTTAGAGCTTTTCACTTTCTGGATGTTTCAGAAGGTCAGCCCCAACAGTTGGTTGTGTGTGTGTGTCGTGGGGGGGTATGTGGTGCGTGTGTGTGGAGTGTGTGATGGGTGTGTATGTGTGTAAGGTATGCATCGGGGGGGGGGTAGTTTTCTCCTTTCTCTCTTTCTCACCTCCTCTTCCCATAATCCCTTCGGACTGAAAAGAAAGGCTTTTATCACTTTCTGTCTGACATATCCCTCATCTATCACAGAGAGAGCTTTATGGCTCCACTGAGACTCTAAGAGCTGGTTTTTGATATGCTTAAAGAAGAAGATAAAGGAATTTTGAAAATGATTATTGAATACCGTACCTGTTACGTCCCAGGCACTTTCTAACTACCTCTAAGTGTTACAGTGCTTGGTATCTAGAAGCAATCCAATTTGTTGAATGCATGCTTTATGTGTATTAGTGGATTCAATTCTCAAAACAATCCTCTGAGGTAGGTACTATTATTACTCCCATTTTATAGATAAGGAGAATAAGTCATAAAGAAATCCACTAACTTGCTCAAGGTCACATAACTGGTAAATGGCAGGATCTGGATTTGAGCCCAAATATTGTACCTCGGAGTCTGTCATTTTAGCCAATTGGCAATTATAACTCTCTCAAGACGCTAGCCTGGATCTAAAGATAAATGTCTTGCTGAGAAATCTCATTTTAAGTGTCAATAGCAGAATATTAATTCTTTATTTCCTTTTGCCTTCTTTTGTGACAATTTAATCTTTCTGCAGGCTGATGGGTGCTTAGGGCTAGCAACGGGAAGGACAGATCCTCTGCAACGAAAGAGGAAAGCACATTAATAACTTTTCCAAATATTGCCTTCTCGCTAGTAATAAGAATAATGGTAATAAGGGCATAGAAGCATTAAAAATAGTAATGTAATGGGGAAATATGGATGGTACCCGTCTAAGCACTGGTTTGGGAAATGAGCTCTTGACCAAGCAGGCATACTGCTAAGATCTTCTTGACAAGAGCTACTTCTGAAGCCTTGAGAGGTCCTCCAGCTACCTGGCTGACAGATCTGTCCCAAGATGATGAGATCCCCTAGAACTGTTAGGGGATTCACCGGTCACCCAGGACTTTCTGACTACGTGGCCTCTCAAGGCGAGAGGATGCACTCAAGTCTCTAGCCTGACTGACAGTTACATTTTGCGTGGTGAATAAATAAATGGATTTCCTGCCCTGATGAGCCTGGGTAACACAAACTGCCCCTGGGAGATAGCCCCTATTTTGTTCTAAAAAAAAAAAAAAATCAAATCACTGAACCAACAAGATTGAGGGCCAGACATGGAGAGTGGTGAACTGACCGAGACCAATGTCCTGCACGGGACCCGTCTGGGCAGTCAGGAATTCCTAGGGCTCACCCTCTCTGTCTCTGCCAGAATCTGACACCCCCTAAAAGACAAGGCAGAGACAAAGGCTTAACTGGGAGATTTTACTGGAGAGTGGGGACCGGAGAGACAGCCTCAGTGAGAGTCAGAGGGAGTGGAACAGGGATGGAGAGAGCGAATTCAGAGCTGATTCGCACTGCAAGGCATGCGGCCTCCTGGTGGCCTGACTGTGTGGGGGCTGTCAGTAAAGCCACTGACAGAGGGGTCACAGCTGTCTATCAGGAGGAGAGAAAGAGAAAGCACTTACCCATCAGCTTCCATCCTCTCTGGTCCGTCCCTGCACCAGCTGGCCAAGGTTAGCCCCCCAGCACATACAGGTACCCCGTCACGTGGGTAGGGAAGTGCCAGCTGGGAAGCTAGCAGTGCTGCGGTGACAGCTATCAGGTTTAGCCTGAAGACGGTCTTAGGCCACAGAGGACTGATGACCGCACAAGTGAGGGTAAGGCCAAGAGTTCCAGAGAGGTGTGCCTGCGGTACCCGCCTTCCTTGAGCCGCCACCACCAGTGGTGTGAGCTCAGGAGGGTCACTGGAGGCCTCAGGGCTTAGAGTCCTCATCCATGAAGGCAGGGGAGCAGGGGTGGGGTGGGGAGACGAGGCAGTAGACTCCATCATTAAAGCCCCTTGGACCCACGCTCCACAGAGAACAGAACTTCCAAACGGGACCTGAGGGAAAGGATGGGCCAGCTAGCAGACTGGCAGGGAGGAGCAGGCCTCCTGGGGAAGGTGCGTCCGGGGAGGGAAGGGTGGGGGGCAGTTGAGACAGAAGAGGTGCAAAGGCTCCCAGGATGTGGGGACAAGGAAAATTCATTTGTGCACAACAGCAGGTGACTTGGGGACTGAGTGGGGATGGCGGCCTTTAAAGGTAGAGGCTTTGAAGACATGTGGTGTGATAGAGCGGGCGGGTGTCCGTGCCCTGATGCCAGCGCTCCTGTTGACGAGCTATGTGACCTTGGGCAAGTGAAATGCCAGGCCCCAGGTCTTTATCTCTAAAGTGAAGGAGGTATCTTAGGGCTCTCAGGGTCCTTTGCTCACAGCAGGATGGGTCAGAGCTGAGGGGCCTCACTAGCTTTGCAGCTGACCCAGCTCTGGGGGGTGGGGCGGTCCTTTAAAAAAATTTTGTTTTAATTTATTTTAGAGAGAGAGTGTGTGCAAGTGGGGGAGAAGGGCAGAGGGAGAGAGGTAGAGAGAGAGAGAGAGAGATGTAGAGAGAGAATCCCAGGCAGGCTCCATGCTCAGTGCGGAGCCTGACGTGGGGCTCGATCCCACTACCCTGGGATCATGACCTGAGCTGAAACCAAGAGCCAGACAGTCAAGCGACTGAGCCACCCAGACACCACTGGGGGCGGCCTTTTTACCCCGCAAGGACGAGGAGTGGTCATCTTACTGATGTGGCAGGCAGATATTCAGGTGTGGGACCCCTGATGAAACAGCAGGGCTTCTACAAAGAGCAGGGACCCCTGAGGGGAAGCTGGACTAAGTAACAGCTGGAACTGGGGACGTGAGGCTGGGGCGGGCTATTTGGGCCCAGAGAGCTGGCTGGGCTCATCCTCTGGAGGAAGACTTACTTTTGCACTCGAGACAGGAGGTAGCCAGTCCTTCCAGTGGCTGCTGTAACTGACCACCCAAGATTCAAGCTCTCCTTCCATGATGTAGAGGCACTTCTGGCATGCGGCTATCTGGCCAAACACCGTAGTTCTAACCCACTTGTCTCTGGCTGGGCCCAGAGGACTAGCTGTGGCCAAAAGAACCTAAGGAGAAATGATGTGTCTCATTTCCCAGCTGAGGGGACTGATGATCACTGTGTCTCCTCCAATTTCCTTCCCTTCCGCAGCCTCTGAAGGCTGCGTGTTAAAGATGGCACCATTACAGTAGGGCCGGGGCCTGGATCCCTGAGGAACATTGTTTCCCCAGGAACATTGTCATTGGACTTGTCGGGAGCAAGAAATAAACTTGCATTGCGTTAGTGCAATCATATTTTGGGGTCATTGTCGTGGCAATTAGTCTATCTGCTATAGCTATACTAGAAACTTCCAATAAGCCCCAAGGCAAAGCTCAGCTATTTGGTGACCCACCACTTGGGGAACCTAAGATTGAGCCCGCTCATCAGCCCTGGGTGATATTTATTTTATTTATTTATGGAGAGCGTACCACAGGGCAGACCCTTTGTCCCTTCTGGGGATGCAGTGTTAGGATGACAAAATCCACAGTCCTGTGAGGCTTACGTGCCGGTGGAGGGAGACAGATAACAGGCTGGGGTGGGAGGAGTCCATTCTCTTGGAATGACTTAGAGGATCAAAACGTTAACTGCCTTTGCCTTCCCCTGCCCATAAAGTAAACTCAGCGGTGGTGACTTTCCTACAATAGAAACGTGCGCAGATCTCACGATTATTCTGTCCACGCCTGGGTTATAGACAATTCTCCTGCCTCTTTAAGTTGTAAAACAGCCTCAGTTTAAGAACTGGAATTTCAGGTGCAAGATAAAAACGGAACGTTTCTATTTCACCCAACGGTTGAACTAAAACCTCTGAGTTTTGACCTGTTGATGGCTTCCTGACTGCAAGGAAAGGGGCGTGGCCAGTTCCTGCTTTCTCCTCCTTCATCTTCTACGCAGGCTCAACTTCTCATCCCTTCCTAGCTAGTGTTCTGCTCCTTTCAGGGCAGGGGTTGTGTGTGGTAAGGGAATGGGGCAGTTCTTTCTAGACTGGGAGGTTTGTGTTCTTTGAGTCTGGCAGATGTTTAAAGCTTACTCTTTGCTTGGAGAGTCCAATCAATGCCATTCTTTTGGCCCAGGAAGATGCATCTTAACTGTGAGGGGTTATTTTCTACTCTTTCATAGCCTCTAGGAACCTGGTCTTCTTCCTCAGCTTCTTGTTGCTGGAATGGATCACTGAACCTTCTAGAAACCCCCACTGGGCAGAACCCAAGACAACCCTTCTCTGATTTTTCTCTTGTGGTTTACATGGGTCCCCGGGAAACACTCGAGCATCTCTCATTCCAGCAGGTTTTGGAAGTGTGGACTGAACCCAGAAGAACACCCTCTATCCTGTTTTCCCAGACTAAGCACTTTAGTTTTCTCAGGTGAGAGTCAGGCACGAGTCCAATATCTGACACGTCTCCTCCCCTCTCGCCAACCTGAGAGGATGCATAGGAAGCTCTCTGAATGGTCCTCTAAAACCTCTCTCTGGGCTTGGGGGTGGGGGGTGGCTCTCCCCATCTTCCCCCTTCCCAAGGGTGGGAGGAGTCCACTCTCTTAGCGACTCCTCAAAACTCCTCCAACAACTCCTTCCAAAGAAATCCTCTACAAATCCTTCCTTTTTCATTACCTTACCTCTTTTTTCATATACTTCATGTGGCCAAGGGAACCTACAATCATGGAAACGTTCTTGACCATTTCCTTTGTAGATTTTGTAGACGATTGTCGAGCTTTGAAATTTCACATCTGTCATCTCTTGGTGTTTCAGTGGAAACTTCTACTTTAATGTCGTGTTAACAGGTAAACAAACAAATGAAAGAGAAGGAAATTGTAGATAGTAATCAGCTGCATGAAGAAATGAGGTCGGGTTGATGGGACAGAGAGGCCCAGGGAAAGAAGAGCTAATTTAGAATGTGTGATCTGAGAAGGCAGCTAGCTCTGAGAAGGTGGCAGTTTGAGCTGCGGCCTGAAGGACACCAGTTTCGCCAAGATCCGGGTATGTGTGTGGTGGTGGCGGGGGGGGTGGGGGTGGGGGGGAGACAGCATGTCAGGTGGTACAGCAAGTGCAGAATCCCAGGTGGGAATGAGTTTGGTGTGTTCAAGGAAGGCCCTGGGGCTGGACTGAATCAGCAAGTGACACAGAACATTGGAGAGGTGGGCAAGACCCAGATCCCACAGGGCCTTGGATGTGGTAAGGGTTTTGGGTTTTAGTCTAACTCCAGGAGAAGCTATTGGAGGTCTTTGAGCAGGGAATGACCCCCAGGAAATGACCTAATCTGATTTATATTTAAAGACAGCAATCAAAGGCATTGGAAGAAAGGAGGAGAAACTATTACAGAATAAAAGAGCCTTCAAGGACATAATGAGGGGCGCCTGGATGGCTCAGTTGGTTAAGTGTCTGACTTTGGGCTCAGGTCACGATCTTATGGTTTATGGGTTCAAGCCCCATGTCAGCACCAAGCCCGCTTTGAATGCTCTGTCCTCCTCTGTCCCTCCCCCACTTGCTATCTCCCTCAAAAATAATAATAAAAAAAAAAAGGACCAAATGAAACACAATGTATAGACCTGAAACCCAGCCCCATAGGGTTAATGAGGTAAAACTCACCAGCGAGACCCCCCCACCTGACGCCTCCTTCTTCTTCATAGAAACGTTAACCTTATCTGTTGGAGAAAAACAATGGAAAGAGCCTAGATTAGTTTGAGCTCAACCACATAAACCTGCACGATGGACCATGACTCTCGGAACAGTTACCTGTACCTCATTATAATATCAAAATCTCTGCCCAAGGAGGAGCACAATTTCATTAACATAACATAGGTTGCATGCATAGGCGTGTTTTCTGCCTGCCTTGACTTGCGGTGAGAAAACTCCCCTTTCTGTCGGAATATCCATCCTAACCCTAAATAAAAGGAACCGGTTCACCTTTTCTCGCCAGAGTCACGCTCTGCATCTTTTTATTTGCTGCAAACAAAGTTTCCTTTGTGGGGATAAGCCCACCTGGTGTAGTCTCTGTCTATAACTCACAAAAGAGCAAACTCACATTAGTTGGGTTACAGACTGGGGCGCCTGGGTGGCTCAGTAGGTTAAAGCAACTGACTTCAGCTCAGGTCATGATCTCATGGTTCTTGAGTCTGAGCCCCACGTAGGGCTCTGTGCTGACAGTTCGGAGTCTGGAGCCTGCTTCGGATTCTGTGTCTCCCTCTGTCTCTGCCTGCTCTTGCTCTGTCTCTTTGTCTAAAAAACAAACATTAAAAAAAAATTGGGGTTACAGACCTAGTTTGGATTCTTATCCAAACAAACTACTTGTGAAAAGAGATCTTTGAGACAACCTAGCAAATTTGAATACGTACATGGTATCAATTGATATTAGATAATTATTGTTAATTTTGTTAAGTGTGATAGTTGCATGACTCTTAGGTTAAAAGAAAGTCTGTATTAGTTGGAGATGTATAATGCACAGGGGTTTAAGGGTGAGATGCCATGATATCTAAGATTTGATTTGACGAATCCTACACGCACAGAAGTCACGGAGGCTTTATTGTACGTTGCTCTCTACTTAGGTATGTTTTTAAAAGTGTATATTAAAAGTTGCAAAGAAAATAATTTGGCTGTGGTGTGGAGAATGGGTTGCAGAGGCAAGAGGGGAAGCAAAGAGACCAGTTAGGAGGCAGTAAATCCAAAGAGGGGAGAGTGGGGGTGGTGGATTAGAGCAGGGTGGGAGGGTGGGGGTGCAGGTGGAAATAAAGACCCAGAGATTTTAGAGACAGAGCCAACAGAACTTGCAGAGCAGGTGTGAGGAAAATGGGAATAGCGTGGGTAAGAATAATGAGAAAGTGACTTTGGGGACAATGAGGGTGCCCATCTTTCCACACCACTGCTTGCATTCTCAAATTCATCCCCACGAGACTGGGAGTGGCGAAATGGGGAACTAAGTCTCTTCAGATTATTTCTGTCTCATGTCAAATTTATGTTCTTGGGTTTGGGGCTGGGCTGAGCCCAAGTTAGCAACGCAAGTGTGGGGAGCTAGCAAAGAGTCAGGCAGAACAGGAGGACTGGCTAATGCGTCTGGAATAGTTGGGAATTCTGTAATTCTACACGGTGGGCAATGGGAAGAAATCACTTCCCACTAGGAGTTGTAGTCCTAAATCGTCAGGTAAAACCCTTGGTTTACCCATCCCTGGAATGAATGTTTTTTTTCCACACTAGGGCCACACTAATGCATTTCAGCAGTAGAGCCCAGAAACACAGATCTCAAATTGACTCTTGGTTGGATCAATTATGCAAACACCCGTTTAGCTGCTAGAACACTAGGGAGCTTTGATTCAGCCACAAGGGCTGGTCCCAGCAAATGAACTCCTGACTGCCTGCGATCTGCCTCGAGGCAAAGGTGTTTGTGGGTAGGCATTTGTTTCTGGTGTCCCTCTTTCCTTTTCCTTTCTCTACAACCAGTAAGACAAATGGAGATGTGCACCTGTGCCTATGGATCTATCAACGGCTTGGGTTTTCTGGATATGATCTTGTCTAATGGGGCCAGCCCTTTTTCGCCTGTGTGTTTCCACCTATGTGTGAAGCAGTTTTTGTTGTTGTTGCTAAAGCAGTCTGATGTCCTGGCACTGAAATACACACGCACACACAAAGTACAAGGTGCTCTCATTTATCGTTAAGAGCAGAGGCTCTGAATGGTGCTTGGAATAGAGTTGGGACAGTGTTGAGTGGGATGGCTAGACCCCAAGGGCAGCAGCTGCTTGGCCTATTCTGTGTTCTACCATCCTACTCGATCCTTGATGGCCTCCCTCCACTTGGCCGTCCTTGTCATGTTGATCTCTAGAAAATCAAGTCACCCTGTACCTAACTTGCCCTTGGCCAATAATTTTTAGCTGCTTATTGAGCTGCTGATGGTGTGTCTAATCCTTGCTCAGCTTATCAATGTGTGCTGCCATTAGAGGACGCCATAAATCATCACTTAAGGACCATAATATCCACTCTAATGGTTAGGACACAGAGTCGCCCTCTCCCTTGTGACCCAGTGGCAGCGGCAAGCTCCTGGAATAGATCCCCTATTGTTTTCTTAACAACGTCAGTCTTCGGAGTTAGAGTCTCACATCTCACTACTTATAGCGCATTTTTCTTTAGAACCTGCTCACTCCTGTGCTTTCTCTGCCACCAGAGACTGGCACCTGCTTTTCAGCTGTCACTTAAGGATACCCCATTAAGAAGCAGCCCTAGCAACCTGCCCTCAGACGAATCATTTAATGCGTCTGAATCATATTTCCTTCTCAGGTAACTAAGAGTAACATTCTTCCCTTCCTCCTTTCTCGGCATTGTGCTAGGGCCGGAGGAGGCGGGGGTGGGCGGAGGTTGCTGGAATGACCCAATGAGACCTGACTTGTGAATATCCTTTACAAGATACAAGACCCTGCACCAAGCTAGCAATCGTAATAATGAAGAATTGTCGGCAGGAGTTGGGACATATACATACAGCAACAGATAAACGTGTCTTTTTTACTCAACAAACCTGTATCGAGAATGTGCCAAGCACTGTGCTGCATACACCTAAGAAGATAGGTGCTTACAATCCATAGTGATAAGATCTGTGGTAATGCCGAGTCCCTGATGAGAGTGCACAGAAAATACATCTAACCTGGACTAAGAGAGTTCAGAGGAGACCCCCCCCCCCCCCCGGAAAAGTTGTTGCGCGTGTGCAAACCTGAGCCAAAAGAGAGACTGGAAAATCGTGGCTTCCGGGAACTGGGAACTGTCTGGCTCTTAGAGTGCAGTCAAGCAGGAGGGTTGGAGAAGTAGGTAGAGTCTCAGTTATGGAGGGTTTGGGACATCGGGGCATAATTGAAAGGTCTCGCTAGAGGCATGATCAGCTTTGTCAGCAAACCATATGGGGAACATTTCAGAAGGAGGAAAGACTGCCTGAGGGAGATCAGTGAGAAGGCTACTGGGATAAGCTGGTTAAAAGATTTTAATAGCATGATCTAAGATAATGCTGGAGGGTTGAAGAGAAGTGGATGGGTTTCAGGGATATTCGGGAGGCAAAATCAATGACGTTTGTTGTCGAATTTGATATGGGGATGGGAGTAGAAGGGATGGTGAAGGGTGACACCCCGATTTCTAGCTTGGATGGTGGTGCCATTCATTCAGATCAGGATTAAGGAAGAAGGATTGCCATATACAGTGATCATTTTGATGTGGGCAATGATTCGTTTTCAGGGCCTATGGATTCCATGTAGAGATATACACAGTATTTGGATATTCTGCCATTTGTTCCGTGATGCTCGCCTGCCCATAACTCCAGGAAGGGACAGAATTACAGACCACATGGGTCTCACATGACTGCCAATGCTGACTAGACATGTAATACAGGTCAGACACAAAGGCAGTGAATACAAGGGCTGACGGGTAAGTTTTTGTGTGTGGTCTGACTCAAATGAGTGAGTTATGCCAATCAGATTTTGTCTCTGTTTGCCAGTCAGATTTTGCCAATCAGCTTCAACCAAGCCACCGAGTCTTGCCAGTCATTAATGGACATTGGTGTTGGAAAGTTTTAGAGTCAGGGGGTTGTGGTAGCAGCCACTGGGGCCACATGTCAGTTGTTGAGAGGGTAGTAAATGTTTAAATGTTAAATAAGCTTGCATTTAACTTTTTTACTTTAGTTCTTTTAAGTGTGTAACCTGAGAAGTCACAATTAGAATAGAAATTGGTACCAGGAGTGGGGTTCAAACCAATAGAGCCTCAACACATAGGAGACTAGCTATGGTATTATCGAGATGATATACGATAAAAAATTGTTTTCATTACAGGATAGGAAATTTGCAGTCTATGATTTTTGGTGGAAAAACAACTAATTAGGTCGGCATCTGCTATCCCTTGAGACTCAGGCCATATGCATACCAAAGGTGAAGCTTTGGGAGGCTTGATGCCTGAATGTAAGGATAATGAAGCAGATTATTTATTGCTTACAACCTTAGATAATGGCCAGCAGCAAAGAGACAGTTTCTGTCAAGAATGCCTGTCTGTGAGCAACTAAGAAAAACAGGGGGATTATGTAACTCTGGTGCAGAAAGACCATTTTGCCTGTAGCTGGAGCTCTCTGATTGCTTACAGCCGAGTCCAGAAACCAAACCGTGGTCTTGCCAAACTGTGGTCTGGTCCTAATTTTCCGTCTCATTGAATTTCTAGTGCCAAAGTTAAAGCTCTGATTAACAAAGATGGATGTCCAGGCCATTGGAAAAGAATTCTTTGGGAGGAGGAGTTGCTGGGGAACATGACGCCCCTCAATGCCCCTCCCAGGCATTTCTCACTCCATCTTCCCCACAAAACAAGGAGAATCTTCCCACTGAGAGGCAAGTCTCACAGTGAGGGTGGGAGTACGGATAAGGAAGACAGAGGAGGAAAGACATTCCACTTGAGGTTACAGCCTTTCTGTGCCATGAGGCATCAGCTATTAAGAAAAGGACAGTCAGATGGAAGAAGCTAATCCTGGGTTCTAAACAGCAAAAGATTTGGGAGCCTGGTCCTCAGGATTCATTTGGGCTGTTAAGAATAGGCAGTCTTCTGGGGCGCCTGGGTGGCGCAGTCGGTTAAGCGTCCGACTTCAGCCAGGTCACGATCTCGCGGTCCGTGAGTTCGAGCCCCGTGTCAGGCTCTGGGCTGATGGCTCAGAGCCTGGAGCCTGTTTCCCATTCTGTGTCTCCCTCTCTCTCTGCTCCTCCCCCGTTCATGCTCTGTCTCTCTCTGTCCCAAAAATAAATAAACGTTGAAAAAAAAATTAAAAAAAAAAAAAAAGAATAGGCGGTCTTCTAAGGACATTGGCTTTACCGTGTCAGCCAGGGGTCCTCTGTTGCTATAGGATTTGACATATGCTTGGACCAGGAGCCACTGTGTGGTTCTTGCCACAGAGATCTCTTCTTGCCTCTATTTTTTTTTTCTTTCCTCTACTTTTCTGAGTGATTCTCCCCCGCCTCTCCCCTCCCCCCCACCCCGCAACACCCTGTGCTGTCATTCTGTTTTTGCCCGTTGCAGGATATTGGGGGAATGGCAGAGGTTAAATTTACCATTTCATTCATAGATTATAAGAAAGTGAGGGGTCATGTTTGGACAGGACCCCTCAGAACTGGAAGAGGAATGGACAGAACCTGAATGTTGTGGATTCTGAGGCCAGCAAGCAACCTCTACAGCAGCCTCGGGACACTCACTGACTCTGAATGAGGAGCAGAATGTGACTTTCCATTCTGTCAGGGAGACGCATGATTTATAGTTGTAAATGACTGTAAAGTTGACTTATAGTTGTAGATGTGATCAAGTTAGATAAGAACATCCTTGAAAATATCTGAATAGGGGCGCCTGGGTGGCTCAGTCGGTTAAGCGTCCGACTTCAGCTCAGGTCAAGATCTCGCAGTTTGTGAGTTCGAGCCCCGCGTCGGGCTCTGTGCTGACAGCTCGAGCCTGGAGCCTGTTTCAGATTCTGTGTCTCCCTCTCTCTCTGCCCCTCCTCACTCACGCTCTGTCTCTCTGTCTCTGAAAAATGAGTAAACCTTAAAAAAAAGAAAAGAAAATATCTGAATAGGGAGAAAGTTATCTGTGCCAGGCAGGGCAAGCAGAAGAATACAATTGACAGGCTTTTATTATTTGTCCTGTCCAGTGAGACCTCAAGGGACAGCTCTATATGCACACGAGCCCCTCCCTCTCGTAGAGCCAATAGTTGGCTGTCTATTGGATCTGCAATGGACACCTAACCCTGGGCAGCCATCCTCTGACTCGTTGTCTGGATCAAATGGACAGACTCATCCAAGAAGACTTTTTCTCCCAACACTTGAACCAGGAGACACGGAGTCTATTGCCACTTGCAGTGGGCTCTGGGCTTGGGTCTTAAACCCTTGCGGGCTGATAAGTAGGCAGAGGTAGGTGGTGGGGGGCAAGAGAACAGAGAGGACCCTAAAGCCAGGGAGACAGAGTTGCTGCTTCCATTCTTAATGGGTTGGCCCGGATCTCAAGTGTAGATCCTCTCAGATCTGACAAGGTTTTACTTTCTGTCCTTGAAGTTCATTGGATTTCTGCCTTCTTACAATGAGTCTCAAACTGTAGTGGAAAGCTAGAGTTCAGGAGAGAGATCTGGATAGGAATATGGTTTCCAGACCCATCTACATTTCCATGGGATGAAGACTTTGGGAGTGGATGAAGTCGCCCCAGGGAATGTATAGAGGGAAGCAGAAAATGTTGCCATCCTGCTCGTTGTAAATACATTTCATGCTTGAAAAGACACTAAATGCATGTATGTATTATTTTACTTACCCTTCTAAACAACTCTGTGAGGTAGCTGGTATTACTATCCTGATTTTACAAACAAGGGCAGGTGATAAAAAGGATGAAGTCCTGTTGCCCAGGTCACACAGCCTTAGCAACAGCAGCGATGGGTCCTGTCTTCTGGCTGGTCCATTCTCTCCTTGAGTGGGCAACACTTGGTAACTCGAGGAACCGGCAGTGCCAGATATTTGCAGAGAAGTTGGTGAGAGAATAAATGAAATGAGGGACATTTATGCCCAGAGCCCCCTTGTTTCCTTTTGTGGGGTTCTTCCTCCCTGGCCCCAGTGACCAGCCTACTGCTCTATAGCACCTCTTAGGGAGACTACTGATGCCCCATCATCAGAGCAGGGAGGGGTCTGTGCTCCACTTATCCCTCCTAAAGTCAATTCCCAGTCCCCCAGGGCCATATTTAATGCTCCCAAATTCTACTGGTTGGGGGTGGGTAGTGGGGGAGAGATTTGGTAAGTAGTATTTTGTGGAAAAAGGGTTACATGATCAGATCGTTTGGGAAATCCCAAGTTAAATAAACACAAAAATTCCTTTATACTTCTCAGCGCATTAAATGTATTAATGTGCATCTCCCCAAGGGGCATATCGTTGGAAGAATTTCCCAAACTTACTTGACCACAGAATGACTTCCGAAAGTGGTGGTGTTCAAAGCCATCATGGGGAAGGGGAGAAGGACAATACGGAGGCAGGAGGCTGGAGGCCTACAAGAACATCTCATGCCTACCTTCAGGGTTAGCAATCGCCTACTCCCTACATGCTGGGGCTGGCCTTGACTGGAAATCTCCACTGATGTGCGTGTGTGTGCGTGTGTGTACATGTGTGTATGTGTGTGTTGAGCAAGTGTGTGTGTGTGTATCCATGCATCCATGCACATAGGCATAAGTCCTGGCTGTCAGCTCAGAGGCAGGAACCAGACTGACTTTTAACACTTAGTTCTTAAGGTCTCTTATCCCCTAATATTTGTTCAGGTCTCTTTGAGGCCTCTTTGTTCAACAAGGCATACATAAGGCCTCTCTTGGGCTCTGGTTGGTTGGAATGTGGCGGGGCCAAGTGGGGGGCTTATTCTTCCAAGGCCAGAAAGGAGAACGGGCCAAGTGAGGAGGGCACTTGCCCTACTGCCAGCCCTGACCCCTTGGGGCCTCTCTCTTGGGACCGCCCTGCCTACTGAGGATGGGTTGGGAGAAGCCTTTGCAGAGAACTTCTCTCAAATTGACACTCTCTGTTTATTTTTGCACCCCTAATTACCCTTTCAACTTGCCATGGCTTATTTTTAGAGGTTTCCCATCCACCTCATTAACAGCTCGTAAGAGTTCCTGTCTCATATTTCTACCGTTTATACCCTTAATTAAACACAGCGGCCTTTGTTATCTCTGAGTAGTGGCCTTGTTAGAATTTAAATAGGATGCCTTGCATATCGGTTAACTGCTTTTTAAGCATTCCGGCCCTTTCCTCCAACCCTTTTGTGTGCCACTGGGATATCTAGAGCCCTGTCTCCCGGGGGCTCTCTCTGTTCCCTTTGGTTATTCTTTTCCTAATCAAGGGCTGGTGTACAAGAAGCTTTGGGTTCTGGCTGCTCTGTTTTGTGGTTTGGCTTTGTTTTCTTTATTTTTTTTTGGTGGGAGGGCACCCTTGGCCTCCTTCCTCTCCCCCTCCTGGTGTTACCAGGGAAGAGGTTGGTTGGGACTTTTTCAAGCTTTGCCATCCCATGTGTGAACAGAACAGCGATAGTTAATTAAATGCACACCAGGACTCAGATCCCTGACCTTAACACCTGCTGATCTTCCCACCTCATCAGGAAAGCGCTGCCTAATTACCTTTTCCTGCTGGCCCAGTTTATTTTCAAACCTTCTTAGTGGGACTGGCCAAAATATTGAAGGCATCCATCATCAGAGGCACCCGATCCCAGGTACCACCTCGCAGAGAGAGGGAGGCCGGCACGGCGCAGCGACAGCTCTCTGGGGACACAGTGGCATGGGCCCAGGTTGTTGGGATAGGAAGGAAGATGTTTCCCCAGCAGTGTCTGGGGGACCTTGGAGGAACCTACGCTTTAGGTAAGGAAGTGCAGTGGTCTGGTCCTCATGACCTGGGCTCAGTCTGCCTGTGGAGCTCACAGCCTCTCTGGCAAGAGATAAACATGTTGTTGCACTGATGGCTCAGGGACGGCCGGTGGGATGCAGGTGGAGGGGGTACCTGAGCCCTGCGGAGTCAGGACAGAGCAGTTAGGGTCGGAGTCACCTAGGCTGGAATCTCAGCTCTCCCCCTTGGCTTTGGGCGATCGACTTGACTTCTCTTGCTTGTTTCCTTATGTGCATTATGAAACAGTACTTATGCTACCTACCTCATAGGACTGATGTCAGAACCAGTCAGGTCGTGCATGAAAAGAACCTAGCATGGAGACTGACACATCGCAGTCACTTAACGGATGACAGCTGCTATGATTAATGTTGGTGTTATTGGAAAATAGTGGTCACTGCAGTCCTAAGTGGCCACTCTAGACCATAGGTGCAGTGTAAGGACTTCAAGAACCTTCCAAATATGCATTCTCTTTAGCCCATTTCTCCCGGAAACAACCCTGGGTTCTGTGGATGGTGTAGGATGATTCTGGGACACTGTGATGATGTTGATTTTAGCCTGTAGGAGAGAGAGGTCATCTACTCATTCATTCATATTCCCAATTTATCCAAAAAACATTTATCAAGCACCTACTAAGTGCCCGACACTGTGCAAAGTACAGTAGGGGCATCAGCTCTCAAGTGGCCTCTGCCCTTTTGGGGAAGACCCTCCCTATAATGGACATCAGAGTGAAACGTCTTCTAAAAGAAGAAATGAACACTGGACTTACAGGACAGAGAAGAAGGAGGTGACCTGGGACAGGCAGAACTCAGGGAAGATGGGGGAAGGACATTTGAGCAGGAACGTGAAAGACAAGAAAGGTTTCCAGGGGCAAAGGAGGGGTTAGAAGAATACTCCAGAGCAAGGGAACAGCGTGAGCCCAGGTGTTTGGAAATGCTGCCTGTGTGAAGAGAGAAGGTGAATGGGTAGTGTCACGTGGCACTGAACCAGAATGCCATAGAAAGGAAATCTGAAGGAACGGGGCTAAAGAGAAGGGACAGTGGACAAAGGCTCCAGAGAGCTCGCTAACTAGGACTGTGTGAACATAGACTGGGTCCCCACCTTTCATGACCAGGGGACCCCTCCCATTAATTTACCCCCATAGATCTTGTTGGATTTCAGCCATGTGACAAGTCATATTTTTTTTTTAATTTTTTTTTTCAACATTCATTTATTTTTGGGACAGAGAGAGCATGAACGGGGGAGGGGCAGAGAGAGAGGGAGACACAGAATCGGAAACAGGCTCCAGGCTCTGAGCCATCAGCCCAGAGCCTGACGCGGGGCTCGAACCCATGGACCGCGAGATCGTGACCTGGCTGAAGTCGGACGCTTAACCGACTGCGCCACCCAGGCGCCCCAAATCATATTTATTAATATCCATGAGGCTCTATTGAGGTAAATGTACAGTTTCTAGTAGTTCTTTTAAATTTTTAAAAATACTTATTTGAGGGGCGCCTGGGTGGCTCAGTCGGTTAAGCGGCCGACTTCAGCTCAGGTCATGATCTCACGATCCGTGAGTTCAAGCCCCGCGTCGGGCTCTGTGCTGACAGCTCAGAGCCTGGAGCCTGTTTCAGATTCTGTGTCTCCCTCTCTCTGACCCTCCCCGGTTCATGCTCTGTCTCTCTCTGTCTCAAAAATAAATAAATGTTAAAAAATTTTTTTTTAAAATATTTATTTGAGAGAGAAAGGGAGTGTGTGAGTAGTGAGGGAGTAGAGAGGGAGAGAGAATCCCAAGCAGTCTCTGTGCTGTCAGTGCAGAGCTGGATGCAGGACTCGATCTCACAAACCAGGAGATCATGACCGGAGCCGACATCATGAGTCAGACGCTTAACCAACTGAGCCATCCAGGCGCCCTCGTAGTTCTTTTAAGTTCTTTTATCCAGGATCCCTGGATAATCTGTAAATGTCACTTTGGGAACCAAGGTGGGTAGAGAAGTCAAGGAGCAGAGCTATACAGCCTCCTTAGTAAATGCCTGCAGTCATCCGGGGCCAGAGGTGAAGGGGCAGAGGTGTGGTTGCTGAAAGTCAGGACGGGTATGAGACCGACTGGGTGGGATGGACAGGAATTGGTGAGTGACTGGGGCTGAGGAGAGGGAGGAATAGAAAACGATTTGGAGGCCCTGGGCCTGGTGGTAAGAATATGAGTGGTGCCATCACCAAGAGAGGGGGCCCAGGAAGGCTGGCAGCCAGAGGGAGGACAGTTGAGAGTAGGCCGCGCTGAGTTTGAGGTCCCCAAAGTCACCCACCTGGAGTTCTCCCACAGGAACTTGGGAGCTTGTGAGGCATCTCAAGACATTTTCTCATGGCAGGAAAACAGACTCAGCTGACCTCCCGTCCTCAGACCCAATGCATAGGACTAGTAGGTGGGACTAGCACCCCTCTCACCCTCTGCTCCAGTCAGTCCCTGATTGCAGAGACTTCCCTAAAATTCTCTAGGATCTGTCCGTTGGAAAAGACTGGGTTAGGGAGAGAGGTGGGGGTGGGGGCTCTGGAAGAGGTGCCAGGCTGGGGCAGCACTCCCACTCTGCCACTGCCTCCTGTCCCTGCCTGTGCCCAGTCTGCAGTCAGCTAGTTTAGAACAGATGCTCACAGTCATGATCAACCTGTTTGCCTCGGCTTTTCCTCCGTGGTGACGCAGAACAAGGGTGCAGGGAGGGAAGCAGATGGCTTGCCCTGCTCCAGTAGGGACTGAATTGCAGTGTCATGGGTGGAGGGGGGGGTGACTGTTAGGGCACCGGGCAGAGCTCCCACCTTGGGTGCCTTTGCCGCTAACACCCCCTCCTGTTCAGACTGACGGCGTGTGGTCCGTAGGGCTGCCAGACAGATATCCAGGGTGGGAATACACCCACGCCGAGACTGCCCAGGAACACAGCCCTCGGTGACTACCCACCGTGTGGAATTCAGAATATGGTCACCCTGTGAGCCGGGTCTGGATCAAGGTCTTCATGATTAGGAACAACCGTCCCACTCCAGGTAGAGCCAAATCTCAAATCCTGGGACCAACTGTTCCTCAGAGCCTGGGTCTGGAATTTACTGGCATTGGAATCATCCGCCAGCTTGTTGATGCACCCATGCCTAGGCTCTACCCTTGGTGCAGTACACCAGGATCTCTGTGGTCTGCAGTTGACATTTGGAGCAATGGCTCCAGGCAGTTCAAGTGCGCAGTAAGGTTTGAGAGCCGCTGCTGGAAACCTTCGCCATTAGCGTTATGCTTGGGCTTCTAGAAATTATTTTCTCAACCACACACTTGCCGTTCTGAATCTGGATACCTGACTGTGGTCTTGGCTCACGTGTCCCCTCCCTGGCAGCAGGTGCTTCCTCTCTGACAGGCCCACTGCAATGGGGCACCTGAATGTGTAGGGTGGTGGGAGGGAGCCAAACAAGGAAAGACCTTCGATCCTCGCCACGGGTGGAGGACAAGAGCACGTGCTGAGACAAGGCAGGGCACACCGGGGCACATAGTATGGGCCAGCAGCTGCTTCAGGACTGTGGTGGGGGTCTCCCCTGCCCCAGGCTGGGGAGGCTTTTCCAGGAGGTGGCCTTAAAGAGTGAATGTTTATGTTTATATTTCCCAGGGGAGAGGAGGGCATCCTGATGAAAGAATCTACATAAGTAAAGCCTGAGGAGAGGCGGGGTTGCCTTTGGAAATGGCAGTGGGGACCCATGAGGCAACCTGAACGCCAGATTAATCCATTACCAGTTTCATGTAAAGCAAAGTCCTTGATAATATTTAACATTTTATGCAAGCAGTAATCATTCCTTTCCCCCCAATGGGCAAAAGGGGAGTCAGTAATAGTTTCTGAGTAATGGTGGAATGTATTCTAAAGGTGTGACGATAATGAAACTACCAGGGAAGTGAAGACTGGCGTTTTAGGGGCTGAGAAGTAGTTGTCTAGGGGTCGAACCTGATCAGTATGCCTAGTGGGTTTTGTTTTTTTTTTTTAATTTCAATTTGAATGTCTTTAGATAGAGCTTGCCCCCTCCGGTGCCCACAACCTGCCACTCTACCTTTGATTTACAGCCTTACACATTTATGCACCTGCTTAGCCCCTGACGTCTTCGTGTTTCCAATCGCTAGATGGGCGCAGAGGCGGGAGAGAAGTGGGAATCCCAAGCAGTGGAGACTATGGCAGTAATCTAGGAGGGAAGCGATGGTCTAGAGTGGGGTCAGTGAGACAACACAGAGAAAGAAAGAAATGTGGCATTGTGGTGCACGCAGGGAGAGAAGGGAGTCCGGGATTAAACACGTGGGGGAAGGCTACTGAAGTCCAAAGACAGCAAGAGAGCCAGCTGGGCTGCAGCAGGACGTCCAAGGGCCTTGTGTATGGCAGGTGGCAGTTTGGTGCTCTGGAGAGTAATGGCAGCTGGGGATGGATAGGCAGCAGCTGGAAGTCGTATGGGGCTGGGGGTGGATGAAATTGTGTAGACAGCTGGGGGGAGGCCAAGGACTGGGCCTGGGGGCCTTTCCTCTCTACGGGTATATGCCTAAGAGTCGGGGTGGTTGCAAAACTGGCTCCCTGACAGACGCCGGAGTCAGGAGAGAACCTCCAGGAGGGAGGGTGAGCACACAGGAGACGCTCTGCGAGATGGACTGTGAACACCTGCTTGCTGTACTGAGCTGTGGCTTTGTGTACTGGTGGGAGGGCCAGGGGGGACGGTGTCCCTGTGGTTTGGCTCTGCTCTAAGCGAGAGCATCCTCAGGTGGTGGGGCTCCCGTGTTTGACTTCGCCCCGGGGGCTGCACGGACCCCCTGCGCAACCTGGCTTTGAACCGGACCGTGGAAGGGTGGCTCTCCTCTGACACGTCCCTGTGTGTTCTCCGTGCAACTGGGGTTGGCCAAAGCTGAGCTGTCGCCGTTCTGGGCTGGCTCACCCTGTCCTGCTCCCAGGCAGCCTAGAACACCGTGGCCCTCCTCTGCTCCTCAAGCTCTGTGAGGTAAGCGGGGCTTGCAGGAACTTTCAAGTCTGCCTCGGTCACTCAGACTTCCACCGGCTGGTTTTCCATGCGGGTTTTAACCGCTCCGTCTCCTTGCACCTTGGTGCCCATAAGGTTGTGGACACCGGCTGCTGAGCTGTGGGTGACGGTGGGAAAACTCACTTTGGGGGTTAGAGATGGAGTCTGGGATGAAAACTACTCCGTGCTGCTTGGCTTTATGTTCTTCCCCAAAGCACAAATCCAGCTGGTTTGTTCCCCGGGTTTGTCTCTGAGCAGTAGATCTGGTATTTATAGAGGACCGAACCGAGGGCCAATCAGCTCAGAATGGAAATTCCCGAGCCTGGAGTTCTCTGGAGGAACTGGCTCTTGGCTTTCCCTCTCCCTGGAGTTCAGCTAAGGTTTTCTCTTGCAAACTTGTAAGCTCTGAGGAGTTTGAAGAGGCCTAAATGGAGGATCTCCATGAAAACACGGACTGTCCTTCTCTTGGCATGGACACCTGGTGTGCTTTTCATAGTCAGTGGCAAGAAAGTGGGCAAAGGGCAAGGAGAAAGGAACCCGGGGCTGGGGGCCAAGGGGGAGCTGCAGCGGCCAGCTCTCTGAGGGTGACGTTGTCTCCCGTTCCTTCGGCCTCTGGGACCTCCCGCTTCTGAAATTATGTGCCCGTGCTAACCCACTGGGCAGCAACCAGAATTGGTTGTTTGCACAGACCTTCCAGCTGCAAGGAAAAGGGATTGTGAGCTCTCTGACATTTCAAAAGACAGCTGGAATGAGTGAGATATCAACGGACACATTCGTTAAATGTCACCACTTTTGTTTCTCCTCAACGCTCAGTGCTTACGTTGTTCTAAATTAATTACCCAGCCACTTGATTTATTCTGTACATCCCCCTCCCCGCTCCCTCCCACCCTCTCCAGGCTTGGGAGCGGCAGGCAATGCAGTGTCACTCCCTTTGTTCTCAAGTTACTCAGCTGTGAAAGGTGAGCAGGCCTTCAAGGAGGGGGGACGGGGTCCGGGCGACGCTGGCGGCTGCAGTTTGCTCCCGGGCTGCAGACCCGAAGCTGAGCCTGACCACCGCAATCGATGCAACTACAGCTCTGGCTTATGGATAGGGGAAAGAGGCTCAGAGAGGTTGAAAGACCTGCCCGGGTTAGACCGGGCTGAACCCAGATCTCCTGGCTCTGGAGTTTACCAAATGTGATGGTGGTGAAGAGATGACTCCGTCCTCATGTGGCACATATGGTAGGAGGCAGCATGGCATGTCGGGTAGCCACTGGGATGGAAGAGAACGGAGAAGACAGTTCTACCCTTAGTTTCCTGGCCAGGGAGAGAGCAAGCCGGAAGCATCAGGGAAGCCACGGGTTCAAGACCAGGAGGCACAGGAAGAGCCTCTCTGCGTAAGAGGTCAGGCATGTTTGGATCATTTGGAAGAGAGAGTTGGCGGTCATTTAAGGAAGACAGTTGGGAAGCTCTCTGGTTCTTTGATTTCACAATCCATTTTAACTGTGCAGTGTCATTGTCAGTAATGTCTCCAGGGAGATGAAGGACTGTGGTCCCAAGGGGCAGTAGGCCTTCCCACCGTGATTAGCAAATCCTCTGTCATCTCAGAGACTTGCGTTTCCAAACACACTGAGAATTTCTAGCCATGGGTTTCCATTCCTCATTGTCACAGCCCGAAGGGACCCCACACACCTGGCTCAGACATAGACCTCAGACAGAGGAAAGAAGGAATGCTACATGTCTCAGGATGCCTGAGGCACCTGCCCACATCGGTGCTCTGCGTCTCTCGGGACAGTCCTTGATGTGTCACCAAACTCCCCCAGTCTGTGCAGGAAAGAGAGTCCCCTAGGGTAAAGGAGTCACACACCTCCCCAGTCTGCCCCCCGGTACTAATTTACTGCCAGTGAGCTGTCCTCAGCTGGGGCCTCTGCAGGATGCTCACCCCTCTGGTACTGAACAGGAAAAGACGTAAGAAGGGAAGAGAGCTGAGCTAGCCCGGATGCGTTCCTCTTTGTAGAGTTCCTCTGAACCCTCTGAGTTCTTCTATCTGTTCTTCTCCCATGGCAGCTCACCGTCGATTTCCCTTTTCATCAAGTCTGATGGCACAGGCTTTGTTTGGAGCTGCGTATCATTGAGCGATGAGCCCTCTTGCCGTTTCTGAGCTTCCCAGCGGAGCTGCTAAGTTACAGCAAGCTTTCACTCTTCCTGGCATTGTCCGACACAGCACACGTTTATGAGGTGACTGACTGGGGTTGGGTGTGATGAGCGGACTCCACAATTCTTTAGCTATTCCCAGAGGAGGAACTGATGTGAGGGATCAATGCATGTGCACGAGTGCTCGTTCACAAAGAGGCCACTGAAGGGCTCTCTCCAGGAAGGAACGAAGTTGAGGTCTCAGAGGATACATTTAGGATTGCATCATGAAGGGCATATGAATAGACAGATGGGTTAGGCAAATCTTCTCCAGGCTTACCACATTTAAGAGTAATTTTCTATTTACGTGTGTGTCTCCCCTGAATTGTGAGCCCCTTGAAGAGCTGTGTTTTATTAGAGGGCAGTTGAGCATCATGCTTAAGCACGTGAACCATGGGGTTTAGTTATCTGGGTTCAGTTGTATGACCTTGGCCAAGTTTCTTGACCTCATAGGGTTAAAAGAAAATTAAATGAGACAATGGATGGAAGGTGCTTAGGACAGTGCCCGGCATATGAGAAGTGCTTAGTGTTTGTTAGTTGCTATTACTAATGTGCGTGCCCTCAGCCCTAGCATGTTATCTGATGTATACTAGGTGCTCAACATGTTAATTGAGTGAATACCTATGTGCATGAAGGAAAAGAGATTAACCTGGATTCATAGGAGTTAGTGCAGCTGAAGTTCTTGAGTGTTCTGGGGCTGAGTAGGGCAAGAGAGAGAAGTCGGGCTGTGGGGTTGAGTTTGGTTAGCAGGTTGGGAGTTGGTTCAAGACATCTGCAGTTGTGGGAGATGAATTCCACAGGAAATTGGCAAGAATTGGGTAAAAGGTCTGGTTAGCCGGTTAAACCTCCATCACCATGCTTGGTCCTGCACCAAGTAACAAAACATTTGTTTATCAGCCAAACCCCAGAGGTAAGAATAGGTTTGTGGACAGAATGTCAGCAAATGGCACCTTACAGGTGACTCCTATAGGACACTTTACAGTGCCCTCAAAAGTTGGATCCCTGTGAATACTACCTAAAGGTATGTATTGATTCAGTGCAAGCCCTATCAAAATTCCATTTTGGGGGGCATCTGGGTGGCTCAGTCAGTTAAGTGTCTGACTCTTGATTTGGACTCAGGTCATGATCTCTCGGCTCGTGGGTTCGAGCTCTGCACTGCCAGCATGGAGCCTGCTTGGGAGTCTCTTTCTCCCTCTCTGTCTCTACCCCTCCCCTGCTCATGCACTCTCTCTCTCTCTCTCTCTCACACACACACAAAACAAGCTTTTTTTTTAAATCCCATTTTTTTGTAGAAATAGATTCATGCTAAAATTCATATGGAATCTCAAGGCACCTTGAGTAGCCAAAACAATTTTGGAAAAGAACAAAGTTGGAAGATTCACACTGCCTACTTCAAGACTTCCCACAAAGCTCTAAGTAATCAAATTAATGTGGTACTAGCATAAAGGCACACATATAGGCCAATGAAACAGAATAGAGAGCCCAGAAATAAACCCTCACATATATGGTCAAATGATTTTCAACAAGGGTGCCAAGGTCATTCAATGTCGAAAAGACAGTCTTTGCAACAAATGATGTGAAAAAACTGGATATCCATGTGCAAGAGAATGAAGTTGGACTCTAATCTTACAACCTCTACAAAAATTAACTCAAAATGGATTGAAGACCCAAGTATAAGAGCTAAACCCTATAAAACTCTTAGAAGAAAATATAGGGGGAAAGCATCATGGGATTGGATCTGGCAATGATTTCTTGGATATGACACCAAAAGCACAGGCAACAAAAGAAAAAATAGACAAATTGGACAATTTCAAATTTTAAAACTTTTGTGCATCATAGGACATCATCAACAGCAACCCACAGAATGGAAGACAATACTGTATTGGTAAATCGTAAATCTGACAAGAGATTAATTAATACCTTGAATATAGAAGAATCCTAAGAACAACAACAAAACAAATTCAGAAATGCGCATTGAATCACTATATTGTGCGCCTGGAATGAATATAGCACTGTATGTTAACTATACTGGAATTAAAATTTAAAGCTTAATAAAATAAAATAAAAAAACAAGCAAAGGACTTGAATAGACATTGTGCAAAGAATATATACAAATGGCAAAAAAACACATGAAAAGATACTTAGCATCGCTAATCATTATGAAAATACAAATCGGAATCACAATTAGATACCACTTCACACCCATTAGGATGCCTACCATCAAAAATACATAAAAAAAATATAACAAGTGTTGGTGAGAATGGAGAGAAATTGGAACCTTTGTGCACTGCCTATGGGAATGTAACATGGTGCAGCCACTATGAAAAAGGGTAAGGCAGTTCCCCAACATATTAAAAATAGAATTACTACATGGTCCAACAATTCCACTCCAGATATATACCCCAGAGAATTGGAAGCAGAGACAGGAAGAGATGTTTGTACACCCATGTTCACGGCAGCATTATTCACAAAAGCCAAAAGGTGGAAGCAACCCGAATGTTCACTGACAGATCAATGGAAAAACCAAATGGGGTATATCCATACAATAGAATATTATTCGGCTTTAAAAAGGAAGGAAATTCTTGACACATATTACAACATGGATGAACCTTGAGTATACTCTGCTAAGTGCAATAAGCCAGGCACCAAAGGACAAGCATGACACGATTCTACTTATACGAGCTACCTAGAGTGGTGAAGTTCATGGAGACACGAAGTAGAATGGGCGTGGCCAGGGGCTGGGGGAGGTTGGGATGGGGAGCTCTGTTTAATGGGCACAGAGCTTCAGCTTTGCAGGATGGACAAAGTTCTGTGGATGGCTGGTGGTGATGCTTGCACAACAGTGTGAACGTAATTAAAGCCGCTGAATCGTACGCTTAAAAAGGGCTAAAAGGGTAAACAGAAGGTAAATGTATTTTACCATGCACGCACACACACAAAAGGCAAGCACAGGCAAGGGGAAAAAAAGAGGCGGGTCCCTGCGAATGTGGGTGAAAATAGACTTGCGAATCAAGTTAGGTTCAAGCGCTTTGGATTAACTTGTGAAGAATCGTTTTATGAGGCCTTGATTGATCTGTTTTTGTTCACCCGCAGCCTCATCGATCAGCTTTGCTTGGGCACACCTCCATTATTATTCACATTGCTTTCTTTTTCCTTGACCTCTAAATCTTGATGGTTCCCGAAGAAGCCCTCTCTGAGACTCTCCTTGTCTGCTTGTACCCACGTGGCCGTGTCAGCCTCCTGTCCACATCTCATTTGGGTGTGTAAGCTTTCTATAAATTAACATCTCACGCCCGACCTCTCTGCCAAGCCGCATCTCCAACTACGGCTGTCGGCTGCACATCCCTCCCGCATCTCAAATTCAGCTGGCCAAACCAGACTTATTGTTTTCCCTTGTTCTGCAGAGTTTCTGGTTTCTATGGAAGCCTCCATCATTTTTCTGGTGCCTCAAGTGTGAAAGCCTTCAACACTCTTGAATGCCCTTTTCGTCTCCCTGCCTTCCAGATCTGCTCAGCTGTCCGCCCTGCCATGCTGTCCATCCTGTTCCCCATGTCCCATACAGGTGCCCCTGTCTCCCTGTGTGTGGCCTAGGCCTAGCTTGGCCCTTCGCCCCCTCTTGGATGGATGGCTGCAACTGCCTGGAAGCCCCTTTGCCTCCAGGCTCTGCTTGTGGGCTTGCCACAGCCTTGCCGGTGGCGCTGCTGTGAACCAGCCAGAGGAAAGTTGGGGGAGGCCAGTCCCGTGCCCTGCACCAGGGCATCAGACATCTGGATGGGGCTCACTGCAAAGAGGGGTGGGACACGGGACAAATCCTGAAGTCCCGAGTGGCCTGTAGCTGCAAAACAGCCTGAGGCGATGAGGCTGGGCGAGGGGATGAGGTGTGGCAGCTAGAAAGATTCTTGAAATCAGGCAAATCTTGCAGTTCTGGGTGATCAGCCCGTCTGAGAGCGGAGGCCAAGCCGGCAGTGGAGGAAGGAGGGCAGCGAGCCCACTTTGTGGAGGCAGCTGGCAGGAACGAGGCAGGGGCCAGGTCTAGAGCCTGGTGGTGCAGGGCTCAGAGTAGGGGAAGGGAAGCCTCCCCGGGCAGGCGTCCAGCGTCTGGCTGGGGCTGACCAGCACCAGCAAGGTGGCGGCTGTGCTCAGGGGTTCCTTGTCTCTCCCCCAGATTCAGAGTGCTTGGTGGCCCTGGGGATTCCTCAGCTCCGGGCCTTCACCAGTATGGACCCCTCAGCCTGGAATGTGCTCCCCCCTCACAACCTCCACATCCCCAAATCCTACCCATCCTTTAAAGCTCTAGATCAGATGCCCCTTCCTTCTCAAAGCCGTCATTCTGCCGAGCTATGATACTCTTCTGTGGCCACAGAAGTCCACACCTCTCGGGGCGCCTGGGTGGCTCAGTCAGTTAAGCGTCTGACTTCGGCTCAGGTCATGATCTCACAGTTCGTGGGTTCAAGCCCCGCATCGGGCTCTGTGCTGACAGCTCAGAGCCTGGAGCTGCCTCGGAGTCTGTGTCTCCCTCTCTCTCTGCCCCTCCCCTGCTGTCTCTCTCTGTCTCTCTCTCTGACTCAAAAGTGAATGGACATAAAAAACAAAAACAAAAACAAAACGGAGTCCACACCTCCTGTCCCGCACACACCACTTTCTACCTTGGACTATAGTTACTTACATTGCCAGTTTACTAGACTGGAGCTGTTTGTGGGCAAGATTCAAGTCTGAGGCTAGCACAGTTATGTGGCTCAATATAGTCCTTGATGTCATTTGACAACGAATAGACTAGATCTTCTCTTTATGAGTTTCTCTGAATCAGATATTCAGTAGCTGTCACCCCCCACGGGTCTGCTAACCTCACTGTGGTCATCCTGAGTGCGCACCGATTATTTCCAGGTCTTCATCCCCTCGGCACTTGAATGCCTATAATTTGGGTGGCCACATGAATAGTTCTGGGCAATGAACCGTGAAGGAAAGGGACATGTGTCACCTCTGGGCCAGAGTGTTGAGGCCAACAGGAGAGCCTTCAGAGAGCTCTTTTCCCTCAGGCAATGTTTGAGATGTTGGCTGCTCTGGTGTCCCAAGTTCCCCTGAATACCTCCGATGAGCAGAACATTCCCCCCAACTCCTTGCTGACCTGTGACGGGCATGGAACACGAATGAGAAGCAAGCCTTTGTTGTTTCCGGCCACTGAGGTCTGAAGGATGCTATGGCTGCATAACCCAGCCCGGCCAGCCAGACACATTTACCCCTTCGCTTGGTCTGCTGTAGATACGAGCCAAGCTACACATCACCGAACCCCGCGGCTGACAGGTGACCTGACGGGAGGCAGAAGCCAGGGGAGGCTGTGCATTTAGGAAGCAGAGTGCTTCTCTCAGCAGTTCGGCTCCCTTGGTGGCATCTCACTGAGGAGCGCCAGTAATTCAGATGAGGATGCGCAGGAAAGGACAGTACCTTCCACTCTCCTCTCTGTGGGCTGCTTCCTAAATTAATTAAAAGCTGGGGGTGAGTGGAGAGGATATTCTATTAATTCAGAATGTTCTTTTTAAAATTTCCAGCCTGCAGTAGGATTTTTCTCCTCATTCAGCCAAGTGGTGTTTCATGAGAGTTAGCAGGATTCCTCTCTGGGTGGGCGAAAGCATGGCACTTTCCAGGTTCGAGCGTGCAACCCGCTTCCCTGGGCATCTGGAGGGGCCGTTCGCTTGTGGAGTTGAACAGCTCAGGAGACAGCACAGCCCCGTGCACCAAATGCTCTGGGAGCCATCAGCCTGGCAAAACGCAGGTGTATTCCAGGCTCGTGGGGTATGCAGGGATTCCTTGGGCGGAACAAAAACCAAACAAGCCCTACCGCTGTACCTCGGACGGAAGGGAAGTGGTTATCTCTGTGAAACAAAGCTTAAAGGTAAAAAAGCTCTGCAGTGTCCTGTGTGCATGCAGACAGCTAAACTTCAGGAACATACAATGACAAGAGAAATGGGGGAGAGACGGATATTTAATTGAATAAAAACTCCAGGCTGTGACAGGGGCGGGGAGACACGAAGCAGTAATGAACAACATAATTTTTTAAATGACGATGCAATTAGTTAACATCCTGAATATGTGAAGGAAGGGGGAGAGGCATCTTTTCGCCCAGAAACACTGCTAAACAAAGAAGGGAACTTTGCTTTAAAACAAAAACAAAAACAAAAACAAAAACAAAAACAAAAACAAAACACTTCTATATGCAAAAGGCCCTGATTATCATGACTTAAGCAAAGCTCAAAACGCCAAGACAGGAAAGAGGTTTCTCCTGGCAGAGAAGCTAACAAATGAATCAACTTTGTATTTCATTTTGTTCTGAAACTTGTAATTCATTTTATTCTCATCCGCGAGGAAGAGGTATTGGGCTAGATAATGACGTTGGCAGACATTCAGGTTCATTCATGCTGTGGGTTGAGGACTAGTCTCCCCAGAAGATGCTTGGGGGGTGAGGCTCCTGCTGCTGAGAGCCTCCCTAGCCTGGGCTTCCCAGGCTGTAGAAACTTACCAAGGCTGCGACAGTGGAAGTGGCAACCGGGTCGGTGGTGGGGGGCAGACCACAATCTGCTCAGGAAACCATCTCCCAAAACCACGGGGAGGTTCGCTTGTGTGGGTCAGCTGCTTGGACATAAAAGGAATGTCTGAGAGCAGTCACTATCCCACCCTTCACACCGATCACACTCCCTCCTCCCAAAGGGTCCAGTGGTCATTCTCATGTGCCTAAGGGTTATGAGGATGGCAGCTGGACATGTGTTTTGAGCTCACTTCTGGAAGGATCCTCTCACACTAATTTCTGGGCTGTGACCCAGGAAACTCAGCTGTTCCCTTCCTAGTTGCAGGACCCACAGCATCTGCCCAGTGATTGAGATGGCCCTCTTGATGGAATCAGTCTAGAGTCAAGAGGCAGAAGAAAGTTTATGGCCTGTTGGAAGTCTTGTCATGACAAGAGGTTTTTTTGTCCTTTTTTGTCATGACATGAGGTTTTTTCTCCTTCTGGAAAGAACATCCAGCCACAGTACTGCCCGACCAGGATGGCCTATCAATCACAAGACATTTGGGGAGAAAGCTTATCTTTATACAATGACTCACATTAGCTCCTAGCCTAAGGCTCAGTACAGAGTAGAGTTTGGGTTTATCTGCCTTTACTTTTATGAGCTGAAAACTTCTCTGGCCACAATATCCTGGTCATCCTCATGTCTAGTCTGAACTCTGGGTAGAAGACACTGCCCAAAGTCGTATCAGCAGAGAAATCTGAAAACTTGGCTTAAAGTGAGGGTTACTTTATTGAGTTTTTGCTCCTAAAGCACGTGACATATACAAAGAATAAGACACAAGGTGTGTGAGTAGCTTTTCCGTTCTTGACCTTCCCAATGGCAGAAGAAGGGGCTCTTCAGCAGACTTGCCTCTTGAAAGTCACACACACACGACTCTGGAAGTTGGCATTGTGTATTCACAAGATACAGTGGCAACTCACCTCCAGGAATTTACCAGGGCTATACAGACTGAGATTAAGCAAACCAACTTGAATTATAGGGGGTTGGTGGGAAGGCCACTAGTAACTCAACAAAAACGTACTATGACAATGCCGAACACTTGAAACATTTTTTTTTTCCTAAACTGAATTTGGCCTAAGGTAGAGGTCTAAAGGAGAAAAAAACCGAAACCTTCACTACCACTGAAACAAACACTGAAGTACTTAGTAATTTATAGAACTAAAGTTGAAGATGAACATTGTCCCAGAGTCAAGAGGGGGTGGAGGGCGCTGAAATACTCTTAAGTTGACTTTGTTTCAATCAAGAAGATTCCCTTCAGAGAAAAATGGATTCCAGCTCTGACTTGGATTAAAACTCCCCATTTTCCAAAGAACATTTTATCCAGGTTCTTCTCTGATCTACTGAGGCATTTGAAACAGTTGCTTGATACTTCATGGCATTTTAAAGCTATGCATAACACAGAAGTCATTCTGGAACCTGGGTGCCTTCTTTTCTTTACCATGAAGGTTATTTCTGAGAACAAAGATCTGTTTTCAAACAACGGTGGTCATTAACTGTGGTGTGCCAGAAAACATAGGGCATGTTTAGTGTCGGCAGAATCCTTCCTAAAGAAAGTGGCCAAGTTCCCATGAGGAATCAAGACATTCGTTCAATGCACGAGGAAAGTCAACAAGGAAGTGGGGGAAGGAGCCCTCACAACCAGCGGAAGGTGCACAGACACCTTGGAGCGCCAGTGATTTCAGCGCAGGACCAGGAGTCTTCATCTCGGTCTGTGTCGCATCAGGGAAGAGCTTCCAAGGGTCATAACTCGCCTCGTAAAGGCTCGTGGCCTGATCTGCACCCTTCAGCGGGCCACTGCAGAAGCAGTCATTCTTCCAGTCTGCTTCCTTCGTCTCCAGGGTTGTGGAGCTTGGTGGAGACACAAAACTTCAGGAACTCAAACCACCTTCCCCGAAAAGGCGACTATTTTACATTGTATTTTATATGAACCAACCTCTGGGCTCTCCACTCTTCTTTCTTTCCTACTATTTCCCCCTTCTTTTCTTGGCAGCAGATCCATAAAAAGTGAAAACCACAGAAAACATCACCTTGGGAGACAAAAACGACTAAGACAGGTCGGGCCGCTCGACAAATGTCTTGGCCTTGACCTACACAGGAGCGGTTAAGACTCGTGCTACCGCTGCCGCTGCTCCTGCGTGACACTGTGTTTGGACAGTTGAACAAGTGCAAAAAAGAACGTCGCGGAGTCCCCTCGGTGTCGCCCGGCCGCGCAGCTCATGGTGTGGGAGGTGGTTTCGGGGACGGGCAGGAGCTCTCACTGTCAAAGCTGGCAGCCCGGCCCTGCCACTGCGGAGAGGGGAGAAGGCTGGTTATTGATCGCCAAGGGGGTTTGCATTTCAACTTTCAAAACTTCTCTGGCCCATGCACTGAATTCACCTTTCCCGGCTTTTCATAAGCTTTCTGGAATTTTGCTGTCAGCCATGCAAAAACAGAAGGAAAAGAGCTGTAGGGCTTCTAGTTTGGAATACCTGATTTTTACAAAAGACCTACTGCAGAGATAATTAAAGCTTTCTCCACTGTGCAGTGTGTGTGTGTGTGTGTGTGTGTGTGTGTGTGCATGTGTGTGCGTGTGTGCGCGTGTGTGTTAATGAGGTGCTATGACTGGGCCATTTCTGAGTGCTTCAGCCATTTCTCACACTGAAAATCAGATTATGTTAGCAGCAAAAGAGGCAGTCTACAGAGTATGCCCTTATTGCCAAGAACCCATGATCATGAATTATTAGCAATTTGTCTGGGGGCTGTTAGCACAGCTACAAACCTGATATTGCTTTAGCTCTGTGCTCTCTTTCTCAGGCTTAATGCTTCCTATGGGCATTCGCACCCACCTTGTGAGGAGGTGGCAGTGTGAGGGGGGCAGCCCGTTCCCCTTTCTGGGGCATCCCCTTCCTTCTCCCATCTCACAGGTTGCCCCCTCTCAGCCCCACCCTGCCCCTGCTGTCAAAGTCGGTGATGTAATGAGGCGTAATGGAGTGAAGGAGAGGGCTGAGGATGAATGGACCCGCGCCTGAGCCATTCGACCCTTCCTTCAATTGAAAAGCCAGTCATGCTGGAGCAATGCATTCTGGGCAAAGATCTGACCCCGGGCATATTGTTGACCTGTCTTGCGGCTGTGTAATTTCAAAGTGAGGCAGTGTCCACTGCTCATTCCATCTTTCTTGTGAGCTGGGAAGACCCAGACCTCTCCCAGGTGCCCGTGGGACAGTGCTCCAGAGAGTCAGGGAGGGAGGGGGTCGAGATGGCCCTTCGGCACTGAAGTACAGCCCTTCCACTTCCCCCGAACTTTGGGGGTCTCCACCGTGGAATGATGGGCCGAGTAGAAGCTATGCTGTGCATTTATGCATGAAGGGGGGGAGGGCTGGGGAAGGATGCAGTTCTCCCCACAGCACAGCCATTTCTAGATAGAGCTGAGCCGCCTGAGGAGCAGACCATTTGCCAGCCAGCATTTCCTACTGGAAACCCACCGTGCTGAGGAGAGACCCAGACCAGTGGAGAACCTCCATGCTCCCAATTCTACGGAAAGCCCCTGCCACCTTCCCTGGACTTGGTCACTTAGTGCTCCCTGTGCTGGGTAACCAGCAGATCTTCATGACTAGCCAAACACCGGACAATCCGGTACTGATGACCACTGCCACGTGTCCTAGATCTGAGTGAGCTTAGCATGCCGGACCTGGAGGCAGGCCCAGGGGGTCATCCAGTCCGGAATCTCGTCCTTGCGGATAACAGAATCAAGACACAGAGAAGTCAAGACACAGCTAGTCAAGGGCAGAGCCAGGATGTGAAACCAGGTCTCCTCATTCCCAGCTCGGCATTCTTTCTGCTCCGTTCCGCCACCGCTTTAGCATCTGGCCACACCAGGGGAAGGAGATGCGACTTGTGAGAAGAAACCTAACCTCTTTGGGTCCACACCGGGTACTTACTCCTAACTCCAGGTGGTAGTCTCTCTGCTTGCAGCATCCACGTGAATGAAATCACAACCGAGGGTTTCCCTGGTGAAATATTTTAAATACATGAATGCCTGGTTGTTGAGCCCGCTGTGACCTCTGACTCAAGTGTTTCCTAACCAGAAGGTGACACGAGATGATTACTAATGCTTGCATTCGACACACCTTTACTTTAGGAATTGTACTCTTTTCTGCCAGGACTTTTGATGTCGGTGCAAGATACATTGTAATTGCCGGCTTCTCCCCTGGGGAAGCATGCCACCTAAACAATCTGATTGGTAGGCCAGTTCAGAGGGGAAAAACGAAGTGGCTATACAGAGTACCTTTTTTTCTGTATGTAATAGCCCAAAGAGAAGTCACACGGAGCGTAACTGTTAATCCGGGACAAATGAAGAAGGCACACTCGCTCCCCTGTCAGCCCCTGATTTTTTCTATGAAGATAAACAGAGGAGGGAGATGGTGTCCGTGGACGATGGGAAAGTGAATGGTTCTAGCAGGTTTATCATGGCGTCTCTGAAATAGCAAAGAACTGACCCTGGCACACAGGGCGGCTGTGTTCCAGTAAGCCCTTTTATTGTTCTGAAATGGGTCACGTTCCAACAGATCTAAAAATCTCCGGAAGCTGATCTAAACTTGGTGCTCCATGATAAAAATGCCTTGGAGAAGGCTGCTGGTCAACCCGGGCTCTGTGTGTGGTGAAATCAATGATCCGCAGCACCGGGCAGGAGTGCTCAGAGAGAAGAGGGCCACAGCCCCCGCCAGAGAAGGATGCTCGCTGTGGCTTAATCAATTTCTACTCAGGAAAACATCCCAGCAGGGAAAAATACCTTTTCGGTTAGTTTGTTCCCCTCAACCTTATTTTAAAACCCCAAACAAGCGAGCAAGTATGGTGCCCTCTTGTTCTCATTAATAAAAAAGGAACGATCACAGCGCTTGAAACTCTTCTAAGAAAGGTACAATATAGGGGCGCCTGGGTGGCGCAGTCGGTTAAGCGTCCGACTTCAGCCAGGTCACGATCTCGCGGTCCGTGAGTTCGAGCCCCGCGTCAGGCTCTGGGCTGATGGCTCAGAGCCTGGAGCCTGTTTCCGATTCTGTGTCTCCCTCTCTCTCTGCCCCTCGCCCGTTCATGCTCTGTCTCTCTCTGTCCCAAAAATAAATAAACGTTGAAAAAAAAAAAAAAAAGGTACAATATAAATAGAGAGCGCTTTACAGAGACGATGCCATCTATCTGCCCGGGAGCTGGAGAATAAGATTTCTTTATGTACTATACAAATGGGAGAAACAGGTTCCAGGGGCAAGGTTCTTGCTCAGTGTCTAGCACAGAACCGAGGAGGCGAGCTGGGAGCTCTAAGGATGACTGAGGGGGATAAACGTTCAAGTACGATGCATCACGTGAGCCCAAAGAGGGTTTACTTCATATCTACCCGGTAGGCTTTTAGATGCATTTTTGTTAAAGATTCTCAAACTGTGGGTGCTAAAAGTGTAGGTGAAATCCTAAGTTGCCAAGATGAATGTCATTTTCAGCTTCTTCATACAGAGAACTGATCAGCTGAGGGGAAAATGGTAGGATAATGAGTGGGGGAGGGGCAGTCTCGGGAGCTTGGTGTGTGAGGTCAAGAAAAAAGTAAGCCCAAAGGATAGGAATCAATGTATTCTCTTTTCGTTTTCCATATACTGTTACTTTCCCTTCACTGTCTCATCAAATATTCATTTTCAAGGGCTTGATTCCACTTTATCTTTCTTTCTTTTGTAGTCTGGACTAGTGAGTCAGGGTTTTCAAAGAAACGGGACTTGGAATCAATTATTTGGCTTAATTAGGTTGTATTCATCATGGAGTGATTCTGGAACCGAGTCCCGGCACCCCCGTGCCACTCTGCACCCACCCCCAACTCCAGCCGCCTCCGGCCGGTTGCTTCCAGTTTGCATGGACAGACCAGCCCAGTTATAATGCCGGTTATCTTTCTGAGGTGGTGCAACGTGAGGGCTCACTGGCTCCACTAGTGATCATTTAAGGGTCCGAGTTTCCAGAAGAGCAGAGATGACAGGAGCCTACCGCCTCATTTACCAACGAGGAAACGGGAAACCAGAAGAGGCAGTGAGTTGCCTGAAGCCCTGCAGCCCGTCAGGGACCTCTCAGCTTACGTGTCCCTCCCCCTAATCCATCCTGAACACTTCAGTGTACTTATTCTACTCTTAATGTATCTCCAATGGATTTAAAAATGGGGGAGGGGGCAGGGCACCCTCCCCTGGTTGATTCAACCCTGCATTCAAGTGAGGTACCAGGTGTGCTCTCTGGGCACCTACTGTTCTGTCTAGGAGCTGCCTCCTGAGTAGGCAGAGGCTGGTCGTGGGTACCGCACACACACCCTGTAGACAGAGCCTTCTGGATAAGAGGAGGCAGAAGATCTCCTGGGGGAAGGGAGCCGGGGAGGTGAGGGATGGGACTGGCCTCAGTCATTTAAGCTTCACAGAAGCTGTGGTAGAATCAAGGAAACCACAAGACAGAAACATGAGGCCTCAGATGACCAGGAACTTTGTGTCTATGACTTACTTCTCCACACTGGCCTTGAAGGCACGCCTACCTGAGTAGGTAAATCAATTAGCTTGGCTCCTAGAACCTTCTACCCCCACATGATTCCACATGTCCAAATCCCCTCAGCTCCCAGTCTCTCTTAAGACACCTCACACTGCAGGGGCGCCTGGGTGGCTCAGTCGGTTAAGCATCCACTTTGGCTCAGGTCATGATTTCACGGTTTGTAAGTTCGAACCCCGAGTCAGGCCCTGTGCTGTCAGCTTGGAGCCTGCAGCCTGCTTCGGATTCTGTGTCTCCCTCTCTCTCTGCCCTTCCCCCACTGCACTCTGTGTCTCTCTCTCTGTCTCTCAAAATAAATAAAACATTAAAAAAAAAAAAAAAAAAAAAAGACACCTCACACTGCTCTGAGGTGGAAACAGTAGAAACACTGGAAATAGGTGGAAACAGACCTGTCCACCCCGAAAAGAAAAGGGAGCTGGGAGGTCCTCTGGGTTTGGCTCCCACACCTTTCCTGTGTCACAGAGCCTAAAGAAGGGATTACAGTTGACCCTTGAACAACATCAGGATTAGGGGCACTGACCCTCCACACAGTCAAGAATCTGAGTATCGCTTTTTCCTCCTCCAAATCTTAACTACTCACGTTCTGTTGACTGGAAGCAGCCTTACCGATAACACAAACAGTCAATTAACACATATTTTGTATGTTATGGGAATTCTATACTGTATTCTTACAATAAAGCAAGCTAGAGAGAAAAATGTTATTAGGAAAGTCATCTGGGTGGAGTGCCGGGATGGCTCAGTCAGTTGAGTATCTGACTTCGGCTCAGGTCATGATCCCGAAGTTCATGAGTTCGAGCCCCGTGTCGGGCTCTGTGCTGACAACTCAGAGCCTGGAGCCTGCTTCAGATTCTGTGTCTCCCTCTCTCTCGGCCCCTCCCCTGCTTGTTCTCTGTCTCTCCATCTCTCTTGAAGATAAATAAACATTAAAAAAAATTTTTTTTAAATAAAGTCATCAGGGAGAGAAAATACATTTACAGTACTGTACTGTATTTGTATATATAAAAAAAAGTCCACACCTAACTGGACCCACACAGTTCAAACCGTGTTGTTCAAAGGTCAACTGTACTGTTTTTAAGGTGACTGCTTTTCAGCTGAGGGGCCACGTGGTGTAAGGGTTAAAGCTTTATTTTTTCCATTAGATTTTCCAACTTTATGCTCTAGACTTCCTAGGCTTGAAGGCTAGGATGAACAACCAATCACCTGCTGTTTAGGATACGGAATGGGCATGAGATACTCAAAATGAGGCTTAAAGCTCACCTGGCGACCCCCGCATCTCAACCCATTTGAGAAAAAGCAGGCCTGGGAGCCACCAGGGTGATACATAGCAGGATCTTACATTGGCAGAGTTTGGCGGAAGGGAAGCCAACTGTCAATGTCACTGGAAGGGACATTTTCTTCGCGGTTGAGAGAAATGATTGGCTCCAGATTATTATATAGCAAGGCCAAAGGGGCCAAGATTGGAGCCCAGGGCTCAGGACTCCTGGGCAGTGCTCCATCCATCATATCTCTGTTAGGATGCGGTCACACGGTGTGCCGCCTTGAAGCCACACTCCGTCCAACAACGGGAGAACCAGCATTCGTGGTGGCAGGATCTGATCTCTGGCCATCTGCATCCAGGCAATGAAGACTGCCTTGGGACCACCTGGCTAGAGCCTCAGGGAACCTAGTGCTTCCATGGCCACGTTCTGATCTCAGCCTCTTGGGGCTTTCTCCCAAAGGACTGACTCGGCCCCGGGGGCTTCATGAAAGCATTCTGGGCCTGGCACAGTGGAGCTGCTGGGAAGGCTTCCTCCAAGTTCTAATTTTCCGTTTAGAACTCAGTGTCGCTTTCAATATGCTCGACATCAGAGGCTTTTTGTCAGGCAGCTTCCCACTGTCCTCCTCCATTTCCTTCCTGCCTGTTCCGCACTGGGTGAGAAGCACGTAGCCCCCGCACACCCCGGGAAGGACCCACGAAGGCGAGGTCGTACAGCCGCCGACTGCCATTCTCCAGCCCACGCTGCCATGCGGCAAACTTGCCAAGGGCCAAGCGCGACCTCACCCACCTCTTTGAAGGATTTCTTTACCTCCACCAAGGAGTGCCAGTGTGCAATGGGCTTCCGTGGGTACGCCAGCATCTCGTTCCAGTGGTCCCTGCCCAGGCCTTCGGCATTGATCCCCACACGACACACTCCTATGATCTCATTGTGGCCCACTCTGAGGGAGAAACAAAGGGCCTGGCGCTGGTGACCAGACACGCTGTCAGAAAGGGGGGTCCTGGGGCCTGGGATTCTGCCCAGCAGATCTAACTCAGAATGCTGAGCTCTGAAAACAGATGCTTGGCAGGGCCTCGGGGTGCCGGCGGCAGTGAAACTTTGCCCACCCTCCTTGGGTGGACACTGACACAGAGAGATGAGAAAAAGGTGACAAACTGCTTGGAATCACAGGAAATGGTAGGCAGATGGCCGGACTTTAGGGAATGGGAGAGTTTAAGTCTGATCCCTTATTGGACTCTGCTAGGACATCACAGCCTTGCTTGAGATCTCAGCATTTGGAAATAAATCACCCCGCTCTGAGTACTCTTTCTCCATACCCCCAAAGGCTAGAATGTGATTGATTCACTCAGCAAGAACATCAATCACCACTCAACTATGTTCAGTGAGCACCTACTATGCCTGAGAACTTGTGCTAAAAATCCTGGATGGAGGGTTTACTGCATGTTTTTTTTGTTCTTCCTTCAGCTAGAGTGACACCTGGAGAGAAGGTGTCATGGTGGCTGGGGTGGTTGGAAAATATTTTTGAGCCGACCCTGACGGAAGAGAGGATTTGGATAAGTGGAAGAGAAGAAATATATCCAAGAAAGGGGAAATTAAGTTGGATAAATATGTTGGGTCCAGATTCTGGAAGGCCTTGAGAAGCTAGGGGAAGAGCCTATATAACAGGAGCCATTGATGGTTCTTGAGAAGGGTAGGTGCCAAAGAAAGTAGTCTTTTAGGAAGGCGTGCTTCTAGTGTGTTGGCAGGATTGAGCCAGGGCGTGATGGAGGCAGGGGGCAGCTGGGACGCTGCACAGCCATCCCTGAGTGGGAGTGGTAGCAGCACCAGAAATGGAGAGGAGGGAGGCATTTTAGAGGACAGATGACAGGACTTGGTGGCAGGGGGAGCAACAGGAGTAGTCAGGGGCAAATTCAGGGAAACTAACGGGTAGATTGGCCCTTGATGGAAATGGGCCCTGCTGGGAAGCAAAACTTGAGCTTCTGCTCAGGGGAACCCACACTCTTCCTCAAACTTCTGCACCCTTCTTGGGTGGAGCCATATTTGAGGCCAATGGGATCCCGAGCCCTGAACCACAGGGTCCAAGGTCAGGACACCCTGTGCTGCATTGGTGTGGGCATGAGGGGCAGGGAATCGTGGCCCTCTGGGACCAGCACCTACCGATCGTAATCCATAACTGAGATGAGCAGGTTGACTTGATCCATGTTCTCTGGGGGGATGTCAAAGATGATGGCTTCATTGTAGACAGGGTTGAGAGTGTTCTTCTTTATGGTTGTTTTCTTCTTCTTCAGTCTCCTCCCATCACAAAGCAGGGACACTTTGACATATGGATCTGTGCCAGTGGAGGGGTGATGGGAAGGGAAAGGGGCATGTTAGGGAGCATGTTAACCAGATGTCCTCGAACATCATTTGCAGCAGAGGGACGGAAGCCACAGACCTACTGTTGCTCATCAGATGGTATCAGTGGGTTGTTAAGATAATTAAACCACCTTGTATTTATGTAGCACACCTGTCTCTGAGGACACTTCGTGCTTAATAAACACAGAGTCTTTAGCGACCTCAGGATTATTGGGAGAGTGCCTAATGGACTTTCACTAATGGTGAAGCTGGCCTCAAATCAGACAGGACACCTGCCCATGGGTATGCAGATCACGGCCCTAAATCTCAGCTCCATGATGGCCGGCTGGCTCCAAAGGGTGGTGAAGCTGAACGAGGCACTCAGTTCCTTTCCCCGACTTGGAGTCCTTTTCTCTGGGGGTTTGTCAGCATTATTAGCCAAAGGATAAGGGAGTAAAAATAGACATCGATGACACCCAAAGAGTAGCAGCGTGTCAGAGTAAATGAACAGCGACAATCACAACGCTGGTCCTGTCCTCCCCACCTGACAACAGGATTATGGGTCTCATTGTCCCAACAAGCTCATTTCCAGCTGGCATCAAGAAAGGCCCTGCTGTCTGCTTCCCCGGAAGCCCTTTCCTGCCCACTGCTGGGCAGAGGAGGAGGATGGGGCTGTGGCGGGGGCCGTGAGTAAGGCGGCTTCCTGAGATTTGGGGCAACCAGTTGACATTTCATTTCTCAGGGGGATCTTGGATTCTCTCCATCCCCAGAGGAGATGTCTTTTTACTGAACCTCCATGTGTCTCCCATCCCTGTCTCTTCTTTCGTTTTCTGAATAGGTATTTTGTGGTCATCCTTCTACCCTGAAATTTTCCACTCATCCAAGTGAAGTGACACCTATTGTATCTCATAGCACAGGTGTCTTAGACACCATCATAATTGTTATTTATGCCGCACAGCTCAAGAAACGGGAGGGCAACTCACAGGTAATAACAGCTTTTGAGACGCTGATGTGCCGAGACACCTTCTTGCCCAGAAGCCAGGGTTCATGTGAATCTGTCAGCAGCTGTGGGCCAACCAGCCACTGCCTGGCGCCTTGATGCACAGGCATGCAGTTCTATCTCCTGGGCACCTGAGCACCCACCAGGCCCTCACGCTCCCCGGGCATCGCTCAGGGGGCAGCTGGGGCACCTCACCATGCAGAAGCTAGAGAGAGCCAACTAACCAATGTGACAGCGGCAGCTGTGCCTTAACCTTGGGGGCACTTAGGTTTATGGGGGCTCTGGGGGGGACCATGATTAAATAGTAGGTGTTTAATCAACCCGCCGTCTCCAGTGACCCGTTTGGAAGGGCCCACTCTTGGGGATGTTTTCAGTAAAAAGGAAGGCAGAGTTTCTAGAACCTCTGTGAGACAGCTTTCTGGTTTCTATAGGCTCTGTTGTCTAGGGATGTGCCCAGGACAGTGTTCAGGTCCAGGCGGTCAGGTAGGAAAGCTTGCCCCAAGACCTGTCGTTAACATGGCAACTTCTAGACTCCATAAGGTATACGCTGCCCTGGAAAGTGTCTTCAGGCTTGAGGCCGTTCAAGTGCTGGCTTGTTGCCTGCCACGCCCATTTCCATGTACCTCCTAGACAACAGATTCCCATGTCACCAGGCTTGGAAAAATATGGCAGAGCCACCTGTCCCAATGGCCACTAGGCAAATGCTTATTACCGACTGGGAGATTCTCAGCTTCTTTCCCCAACTCTGTTTACCTCTCCGAGGTATGTCCATTTACAAATTTCAGTGGGTGTATTTCCCTTGAAGAAATCATCAATTTTATGACCGACCAAGAGGCTAAGCGGAGAGATGACTGTTCCTTTGGATTCTCTGGGGCAAAAATTTGTGGCTTCTAGTGGAGTGCTGGCTCCACAAGACCTTGGAAGTTGTTTCCTCTCTAATAGCCTCTGATGTGCTGTGCGGCTGAGGGAGAGAGCATGAAGGCTGGCAGTGTATTTCAGCCTCGTTGTCGTGAGAGCCATCATAGTCCAGCATTTACCAGACACTGTGCTGAGATTTATGTACATCATGTGTTTTAAACTTCCCCCCACCCCCATAAAATATTTATCATCTTCACCCCCTTTTATAGGTAGGGGAATTGAGGCGAGAGAGATTAAGGAACTTGCCTCAGGTTTGAACCTAGGTCTGTCTGTCTCCAGAGTTTACATTTTAAACCACTAGACTCCAATCAGTACAGACCGGATGTGGTGGAGATGGGTGGGTTTTGTGGCATCCGGACCCTTATTATTATTCTGTGTTATTTTCATTGTCATCATTGCAGTGTATGGGCTTAGAGAATTGGTTCATGACTGGTTAAATCAAGGAGAATAGGAAGACCCATGGGTTCAGGGGTCGATGGCATAGAAATCAAGAACAGGCAATAAGCTCTATTCGCCCCCTGGTTTAGTCCAACATCAAAGCAGTCTGAGCTGACGGCAACCTCAAACTCATCCTCAAAAACAGGAGATCTAGTCTGAGAGGCCCCTGCCACGTATGCCCCCACGGTATCACCCGCTGACAAGGCTCCTCATGCTACATATTCATTCAGTCACTCATTCAAAACATATTTATGCAATGCCTATTGTGTTGCCATGCACCGTTCCAGACATTTGCTTACATCTGTGAACCAAATAGACAGAAATCTCTGACAAAAAGAGGACCCCTGAATGTTCCGCGTCAAGTTGAGATTTAATGCCAGATTCCAAACCCAGGTGGAAAAGAGGGTCAGTTGCGAGAGGGGATTAGGATTTGGTGTGAGAAAAAAATCTCTCCCCCACAACCTTCTGATGTGGAACGGCCGTTATGATTACCTCAGTGGCTTCAGCATAAGCTCTCTCTCTAGCACATCAATTTAATTACACCGGAGAAGATAGTGTGGGGACTTAGGCAGCAAAATCCTATTTCCCTCAGCAGGCTGGAGAGTCCTCGGTGAATTCCTGTCCCTGGCACGCACTTATTTTGATATTAAAATGAAATCTACATCGGCTGTATTTTTGGAGGAAGCTGGCTTGCTGGGACCTAAGAGCTTTTCACATGTCGAGAGAGGCTCTTTAAGCTTCTCACCACAACTCCCCCCCCCCACCGCCCCCCGCCCTGCAAAGTGCAGTGGTAGCTTCAGTGGAAGGAGAGGCATTAGGGTGGGTGCCATCTTGGGGAGCTTTTGGTCTGGAAGACATGAGTGCCGCTCAGAGACAGTGGAGGCTGGGAGCAGAGGCTCCGAAGGATTCAGAGCGGCAAGAAGTACACATTACTTCAGTGTTTTCCAACCGTCTTTCCTCAAAGCCTCATTTTTCGGGGTCTAATACCTCATCTTCTTCTACCTACACCAGGTTGCACCTGGGCACAGATGTTTGCAGCTGGACCGTCCCCTCTTTATGGCCCCTGTGACAATACTAAGGAGTTTTCCAGGAAACAAATAATTAATGGATAAAAGCGAAAATCTCCCGTATACTCCCACCCAGGTTCAGAGGCACCTCCGGAGTGGTTTTCCGCTGGAAACCAGATTCATCACAAGCGCCTCTTGAGTGATGGGTCTTGGAAAACAAGCCTTTTCCTCCATTTGTAACTCTGAGCGCAGCTCAGACTGTTCTGTAAGTCTGCTCTTTGGGACACTTCACCCCATTTCGCTTCTCGGGCTAATTTCAGCAGATGGGGGAAGGAGGCTCCTGGGACCCACGCTACTCCTCTGCTTTATCAAAACTCAAATACCTTCTCTGACAACAACGTTGTCATGGGAAAGGACCTGTCTCTGTAGCTGCCCCAAGCAAGCATTTCCTCGGTTTCTGGAAGAGGACTCATGCTTCCTGCTCTACTTAGCAGCTCTCCTGGCACTGAGGCTGGGGCCAGGAGTCCTGCAGGAAAAACTCAAATACAAATGCACTTTGCTTTTCAGTGGCCTCGCTCCTTTGACTAGGTCTTCGGGGCCGCCACAGGGCTGTGCGGACCTCCAAACATTTACACACTCAAACTTGACATAACCCTTCAAAGTCCTGGGGCCTCCTATAACTAGAAAAATTTTCCTTATTTATTTTTTTTTCTCCTACTGTGTTTATTCCTTATTCTCCGCCTCCTCTGAGGGAAAGAGCGATGGGAGTAGCTAATATCTACTGACTGCTTATTGCGTGTCTGGCACAAGTGTAAGGACTTAACATGAATCAACACGTTTATCCTTAAAGCAAACTGTGTAAGTTCTTTTTTCAGATTAGAAAATCAAAGCATTACACAGCAAGGGAGTGGCAGAACTGGAATTCAAGTCCAGAGTTGGGGCTTCTCTTCTAAGAACACTGACGGTTCCGGGCACCTGCGTGGCTCAGTAGGTTGAGCGTCTGACTTTAGCTCAGGTCACGATCTCAGGGTTCATGTCGGGCTCTGTGCTGACAGCTCAGAGCCTGGAGCCTGCTTCGAATTCTGTGTCTCCCTCTCTCTCTGCCCCTTCCCGCTCATGCTCTCTGTCTCTGTCTCTCTCTCAAAAATAAACATTTAAAAAAAAGAACACTGATAGTTCTCCCTTCTCTCTAAACACCTTTCCAAGTCCTAATGTCTGGGTGGCTGGAAGGCCACATGGCAGACTACTTGGGTAGGAGAGGTACCTGAATAGCCTGTAATGTCCATCGCCTTGAGGTTCCGACATTTGATCACTGTGAGGGTGAGCCTGCCTGCTGTGGGCAGGTAGCACAGCGAGAACATGATCTCTCCCAGGTCCACGCTTTCCTGCAAAGAAGCAGACGAGAGGGCAGATGAGGGGTGCACAGGCCCCTGGGAAGTTGCTGCAGGCCACTCTGGGGCCCAGGAGAATGTTCTTCGAGGCAGACTGCCATGTCTGTCGGACCCGAGGGTCTGGCCTCCATGCTAGGAGTAGCTGGGACTAAACGATCACGATATCGCCTCTTCAGTAGAATTTGCCCCCTTCATTGTTCCTTCTGAACTCTGCTCGGATTCTGGAAGGACCTCAGGGTCCTGCTTTGTCCTGACTGGCCCTGCATGTGCCCCTCAGCTGCAGCCTCGGGACCAGCAGCCCCTCTGTGGCCCGGCCCTGTTCCCTTCCAGCTCGCCCTTCTGAGTCACTGGTCCCCTTGACTCCACACCCCAGCCCCTTGCCTGGCTCGTGGTCGTGACCGTGTCCTGCACAAGACCCACCTCGGCCATCCGGTACTCTCTCCCAGTATATCTGCTTCCAGCCCTCAGCTCAGCTGTTCCTCACCAGTCCCTCCACTTCCTCGCCTCTCTGGAGACCCACCCAGCTCTCTCGCCTCCAGGCCTCTGGCCTTCTGGGAATTCTGGAATTTGAGCCCAGAGCTGGCCATGCCGCAGACCGAGGGGTGTATACTCCCCGTCCCAGGTTTGTGCCAGGTCTTGGATCCACCTTGTCCTTTTTCCTTAAATGTGGTCATCCTTCAAAAATGACCCCAGGAGAGTACACGCTCTGCTGTCTCTCCTAGGGGTCCTAATCCTAGGAAGTTTCTGAGCAACAGGGAAGAGGAAAACTTCAAACAGGGTAAAGACGTCTGTCAGTTACATAGTTCTTTCCTGGACTGCTTCCTCTTCTTGCCCCCCACTTGATGAAGGAGAATGCTGTTGCTCTGAAACCTGCCCTGAGGCCCTGGGGCTGGCCTGGTGCACCCCCCACCCCGCCCCAGGTGGAGGAGGAAGGCAGGATTTGGGGGGGTGGCTCTGATCTCAGATGGGGCCATCCGCTCCTTCAGTCATTCGTTCAGTCAACAAATGTTCGCTGAGCACCTGCTGTGTGCGGGGTGTTGTTCTGGGGAAGAACAAAATGCACAAAAACCCCTGCCCTCACGGAGCATACATTTTTACTTGGGTAAAGGACAAGAAACAAAGGTAAATAAGTCAGTAAAAAGTACCAAGGAGAAGGGCGCCCGGGTGGCTCAGGGGGTTGAGCATCCAACTCTTGATTTCGGCTCAGGTCATGATCTCACAGTTCGTGGGCGTGAGCCCTTTGTCCAGCTCTGCGCTGACAGCTTGGGATTCTCTGTCTCCCACTCTCTCCGCTCCCCCTGCCCCCCCCCCCCCGCCCCCGGTCATGCATGTGTTCTCTCTCTTAAAATAAATAAATAAAAACTTAAAAAAAAAAAAGTATCAAGGAGGAAAAAGTAAGGCAGGTAAAGGAGACAGCTAATGTTCGTGGGGGAAGCCATAGCTCTTGACGTTTTAGACAGGCTGGCCAGGGAGGGCCTCCTTGAGGAGGGCACTTGTGAGAAGGAGAGCAGTCAAGGATGACAGCAAGGCTTTTGTCCCTTCTGACAAAGAACTCCCCTTGACCGTGCACTCCTAGAGACACCTGATACCTGGGCCCAACTGGAGAATAACGTAAGACACTCCCAACCCCTTCCCGAGCTTGTGGGCCCCATGCCCTCCTCTAGATGGACCCTTGCCCTAGCCCAAGATTTGTCTTGGTAATTTTACTCGCCCCACAATTAAATCCCAGAGTAGCAGAAGGAGGGGGTCTGGCTGGGGCAGAGCTGGACACCCTGGAGAGGCGGGACCCCCTCCAGCACACAGAACCCTGTGGCACCAAGGACCCAGCAACCGCAGACCAACACCCACCAGCTCCTGTGTTTGCAGGAACTCTGCAAGGCAGGGAGTGCTGTCACCATCCCCTCCACTTCGCAGACGGAGAGCTCAGGGTTCAAACTCCCATCTCAGAGCTCTGCCCAGGCTTACACAGCTGGTGGGAGACACAGCAGGACTCCCGACTCTTAGGAGAGTGCTCCTTACACTCGCTCCATCCTGGAGCACCTTCCAGCTCACTGAGGAAGCACCTCAGGGTGACCCTGGCTCCTCTAGACCTTACACCACAGCTTCCTGCAGCTGTCCATTTGTTTGTCAGTTCACGTTGACCAAGAACCTGCCGGAAGCACTGTGCTTTGTGGAGAGTAGAAAGTCTCCCCCTCACACGCACACGGTCTAGTAGGGTGTCACCAGTTAAAATAAGGTGCCAGGATCCCCACCTCCCTCAGGGGTGTCTCTTGTCTCCCTAGCCCTCTAGTCCAGGGAGGGAGGGAGACACAGGAAACGGCCCTGCGACATGGTGTTGAGGGAGCGTGATGGTCCCCTCCTGCAGCAGGTCCCCAGCGCACCTGGCTGAAAGTCCTATCTCTGACCAAGGCGCTGAGGTACCAGGGGGCCCCCAGTTCTCTTCATGTCCCATATAACCCTCCTCAGTTCATTCCTGCCCAAAGCTAGAGAAGCCTTTCTGACTGAGCAACTGCAATGAGAACTAACACTCCTGCGTGGCTACCATGTGCCAAGTCCTTCAAAGCCAAATGATCTCAGGAAGCCTTGCCACAGCCCTACGAGGTACGTGCTCTTATTATCCCCACTGCAAACAGGAGAAAAGGACTGTTTGGTGAAGTTAAGTAGCTTGCCCGAGGTCACATGCCTAGTGAGTGCTCTGGTGCCAGATTTACACAGATGTGCTGCTGCTCAAACACCCCCAGTGGCTCCCCTTGTTCCACTTCTGGAATCAAAGCCCATCTTCTTAGCTTGCACTAAGGACCCTCAGCAACGGGGTCTTGTCTTACTTCCTCACCTGATTATTTCTCCCTATTCTTCTAGGCCACTCCCCCTGCTCCACAAGACTGGTGGGCCTCTTCTTGTCTCTGTGTGGACAAACCTATGCATCTTGCAGGGGTCCTCGTCCAAGGTCCAGCCCACAGAGAGCATCTCTCCCCTCTGCCCCCCCCAACACACCCCTGAGGCACCTTCTGCCCCTGAGCCCCTCAGACGCATTACCAAGTCCCCCCTCTGCTGCCACCGTGCCCTCCCGCTAGCATCTAGTGACTGGAGGCCCTTTGGGGCCAGGCTTTGCTTTACACCTACTCGAGCTTCAGAGGTGGCCAAGCATGAGAGGAGCTGCATGAATGCATGTAGAAACAGATGGTTGTATCTCAGCCAGGAGAGCCCCAGACGGAGTGGTCCTCAGTGTCAATGTTACAATCAAGGCAGGGCCTGAGAAGGAATCCTGTGGCCCCTCTGAAGGGAGCGGCTCCCCTACGATGTAAAGTGGCACTTTCGAGGGCTGTGTTGTTTGGGAGAGTCCAAGTGGATTTGTTTATGGCCTGGGGTGTGGGGCATCTCTCATGGTAAATGGAATCACTTGGGGCTGTATGCACTGGTCCCAAGGATGGCTCCTTCCTGGGGATCACCAACCCAGCAGGGTGCCCCTCTTCGGCAGGGGTGCCCTTTCTTGACAGGACTGTGGCAGCTGGGGAGCGTGCGGGGGGCTGAGTCTGCGGCATGCTGTGGGGGCCCCTAACCCCAACCCTGGTCCCTGCTCCCAACTGTGAACTTCCTTCTCCATCACTGGTAAAGGGAACGGGCCAAGATCCCCCCCATGACTTGCAGGAAGAGAGAAAAGAGAGGCCAAGAAGCTAGTTCCAAGACCTTCTGCTGTGGGTGACTGAGCCTCATTGGGCCTGACTGCACATTGGCTGCCCTTGGCTCAACGGATCAAGGGAGATACTGTTCCCCTGCACACACACACACGCACACAGCAGAGGACTGGCTTATCTGAGATATGAAAATAAATAGGTTACTTTTGAGTAAATAGAGGGATGGGGGCCAAGCAAACAGAGTCAGCACCTCCTGGCAGCCACCTCCCTCTCTGGAAAGCTGGGGCCCCAGCTTGGACCCTCGGGCCACCTTGCCAGATCCTGGCTCTGCCCCACCCCCTTTCTCTGGAGGCTTCAGCCCCAGATCCTATGCTCCCCGCCAGCCTTTTATCCTCATTAGTGATGCTTGAGACTTTGGCTTTAATAAAACCAGGGTGACCAGGGGCTGTGGAACAGCTCACACTTTATTGTTTTCATCTTCACTTGCTGTCAGGGGAGGCTGCCTTAGGGCCCCTGAATGGTAATGCGCTCCCCAGTGATGGAGAGGTCACTGCTGTCCAGAAATTGGCAGAGACCGACTTGGCTCTCTTGACTACTAACCTATGGGCCGATAGGGCGGATCCGGGCCCAGTAGCAGCTGGCTTTAAGTCCTGGCTGGTGTCTGGAGGGAGCAGACCTGCTGTCAGCATAGGGAGAGCCAGGGTGTGGGCTCCTGGAGAAGTCTGTCCTTAGGTGCAAACTGGTCAGTAAGATTCTCAAAGTCCCGTCCACTGCACACCATTGCTCTTGTCTGCAACAGCTCACTGAAGATTCCCTTCCCTTTGATGCACTCACATAGCCCCAGGCATAGAAGAGAATTCCTATCTGTGGGCTGCCCTGGGGAAAAGCACAAGTCAGGAGACTCCGGCTTTAATTCTTCAGCCACTAACAAGCCACAAGAGCTTGGGCACGTCATTTCACATCTCTAGGCTTCAATCTGTAAGATGAGATGATCGTTCTAAATGTTCTAGCCTTTGGATCTGTCCCTGCCAGCCGGAAAAGACCAATGATTCACACTGAAAGACCTAACATCAGTATCGCCAGTTGGGAGGGTCCAAAGGTGCCTGACTGCGTCCACTGCCGGCCGCAAGGAATCCAGCAACTTCGTTTTGAGATCCAAATGCTCTCATTCCTTCAGTCCCTGCTGCCCCCATGTGTTTTTGTTCTTCTCCAGGGCTACCCTCCTTCTCTTCCTCCCAAAGAGGCAATGAGTGGTGTCAATGCCTCCACGTCTGTCTTGGGAATCCGGGCTGGGCAGAGTAAGAACCATGCTCCCCCATCTCTTAGAGAACACTTCTAGTCTCTTAATCATTAAGTGGCTTGTCTGAATCTCTCATCATCAGCAGAGAAGCATCCGCTACCCTTTCAGGAAAGCCACAGGAGACCTAAAAGGATCTCTGAAGCACGGGGCAGGAAGTGCTGTTAAGCTACCCTTGGGCAGGGGGGCCTGGAAGAGAGACAGGGTGGAAGCCAATCTGGCTCTGATGGGTAGAGAATAACATCTAGTGAGCAATCCCTCTGCGAAGGTCTGAGGCTTGGAATTGGTGGGGGAATCAGGGACGGAGGAAGGGGAGAGCTGAGTCAGATGTGGAGGCGGGCACTTGGGGCTGGGCCATCTCCTCTGGGATCTGCCCTCAAAGTACCACAGACCTCCTCTTCCATAGCCCATGTCACCGCCATAACTCTCCTGTTGCTTGTGGGGATTATGTGACGAATCCTGTGTTCTCTTTAGATTGTGGGCTCTTTGGAGGCAGAAATGGTCTAGTCTTCCTCATCATCATACCTGCCATGTCTTACCCAGTGCCTGATACACAGTATGTGCTCAATAAATACTGGCTGATGAGCACAAGGTTGAGAATATGGATTTGGAGTCAGGCAGCTCTGGGTCCAAACTCTGGCTCTGATGTTTATGAGCAGTGCGGTTTATTTAAGTCTTTCATTAAATTGAAAGTCTTTCAAAGTCTCAATTTCCTGATCTGTACAATGGGGCTAAATAACAGTACCTTCCTCTTAGGGTTGTTGTTAAGATTAAATGAACTAATTTGTGTAAAGTGCTAAGCATGGTGCCTGGCACAGAGTAGGCTCTCAGAAAATATTAGCTGCTATTATAATTATTACTTCTATAATTACAAATATGATAAAGACCTCACAGTCTTGCGGTAGGGACAGGGGAGAGAAATGTTGCTTTGATCAGTGTTTTAAGAGAGGTGTGGGCAAGATGTGGGGGAGCAGAGGAAGGAATAATAAACTGCCCAGGGTTATAGGTAGACTGCCCAGAGTGGGTGATATTCCACAGGGTCTGGCAAGTGAGCAAAAGGAGTTTGCTGCAGAGAAAAACAAGTGAGGACATTCCAGGCAGAGGGAGGCGGCGTGAGAGTGTCTGTGTGTTAGAGGGTGAGACGCAGGGTGGGGGTTGGAATAGCCCAGGGCAGGCTGGGAACAGGGCAGGGCCCTGCCCATCCGTCTCACGGCCCCCACTTAGGAGTCCGCCCTGGCTCCTGCCCCACTTAGTCTGCAGTGTCACCTTCCATCCAGACACCCACACCGGAGACCAATTTCATGGGTGTCATTCGTTGGTTACCCACCTACTAAACGTTCACGGATACGCGATATGAACGTACAGGGTCCCAGCCCTCCAGGAGTCTGTATTCTAGGAGAGGGAGCCACAAAGAAACTAAGCAAGAGAGGCTCCGAGGGCGGTGAATGAAACTGTGACATGATGGGGGCGGGGGGGGGGGGGCACTTTAGACAGAGTGGCTGGAAAGGCCATCAGACCTGAAAGAGGGAGGGGGTGGCCAGCCACGAGGAAGAAGAGGAGACCGCGAGGCATGCCGTGGGTCTGGACACACTGGTTCGGGGCAGCTGAGCTGGAGAGCAGCGGGGACCAGGACAGGGCAGGGGAAGAGTTGGGGGGGAGCCAAGGGAGGCAGGGCGAGATCTCAGAGGCCTTGAAAGATGTTTGCATTTTATTCCCTGAGAAAAGCAGAGACCTCAGGAGGCTTTGGAGAAAGGAGCACAGGGGGAGAGAGCAAGCCAGAGAGCAAGCTTCCACGCCCTCCTGCAGGATCCATACCCAGTTGTACATGCTGTTCTGCCTTCCAAGTGTCCCCACTCTCTTCCCCTCTCTCTTCCCCTCCCCTCTGCACAACCTTTGCTCTGACCCACGCCACCTCTCACCTGGACCTCCGAGCTTTCTGACCCCCACCTCCGCTTGCCTATCCTCTGATAGCCTCCTTGCTGTAAATGGGGGGCCATTCGCCTGCTCTGAATCCTCCAATGGCTCCCCATTTCAATCCATTCTGGAACTGGAAAACCTCTTCTTTATCCAGAAGCACAAATATATACAACAGATAAACAGTGGCTCGGAGCCTGGGCACACAGGGCTCCTACCTTCAGCCCCTCAGCCTACCTCCTTGAGCTTCAATCAGCCTGAAAATCATGCAGAATGGAGTAGCATTCAAGTTTCTTCACGATTTGGCCCTTGCCTTTTTTTTTTTGTGCCAGCCATTCTGGTTCAGGTGCCGTAATATGGGCCATTCTGTCCCAAGCGCTTAAACATATTAAGCCATATAATCCTCATGTAAGCCTACAAGATAGGCACCATTATTGTCCCCATTATCTACACGGGGAGACTGAAGCACAGAAAGGCTATGCAACTGGCCCAAGCACACACAGCCAGTAAATGGCAGAGCTGAAGTCTGAACCCAGGCAGCCGGGCTCTAGAGCCCACAGTTTTAGCCACCCCACCATCCTGCCTCCCCATGACTCCCTACTTCCCCAAACCCTCCAGATGCTTTTGCACCTCCATGCTTTGGCCCCGTTCTTTCCACTGCCTGAAACAATCTGTCCCTACCTCTGATGGTCCTGGATGACACTTGTCTTTCCTGGCCAGCTGTTCTGTTCCCTCCTCTTGTATTGCTTCCCCCTCACTCCCCTGGTCTGGCTTGGGGGTCCCCATCGCCCCTGGGTCTAAAGGCCTGGGATCAAGTGTTACAAATGCCTTGAAGCAGAGGCAAGGCGTTTCTGAGACATAGTCAGCAGGTTCTAGTGACCGGCTGCAGGGGAGGAGAGTGGAGACTGACACCGTGCCGCCCAGCACCCCAGGGCTGACTCCACTCTCTGCTGGAAGCCAAGGGGGTGGGGCGCTTCTTCCTAGTGCTGCCAGGATTCCCGCTGTGAGCGCTGGGCCTGGCCCCTCCTCAGGCCTGGGCTCCAGGGCTTTGGGGAGAATGCTGGGGGTGGCCGAGGTGGAAGGGCGGATGTGAGGGCTGGGATGCACCGGCTCCCTGTGGGGCAGGGTCCATTTGTTCTGGGTTCCATCCCTGCTTTCTTTTTCTCTCAAGTGCTTTCTGCTCCAAGGCCTTTGCAGCGATATGAATAAATGATCTGGCAGGATAGAGGTGCCTTAAATGAACTCCACGGACTCCAGGGCATAGACCCTGAGAGCCAGGGATGGCCCCGGGAGGAGGGAGACTCTCCAGCTTGCGTGGGGCACGTGGGAGGAAGTAGGTGAGATCCGTGGGCTGGGCTGGGTCTCTGGGACCTTCGAGAGATTAAAGTACATCAGCAGGAGGCAAATGTTACTGTATCTGCGCATCTTCAGGGAAACAGATGGTTTTATTTAGCAAACTTTTTCTCAGCCTCTCCTTCGTGAACCTGCCCTTGAAAAGAGGTTTAGTGTTTCACATGCACCATTACTTTTGGGCAAATATCCGTGAGTCAGAATCACACTGGGAGGTACAGATCTCTTCCTAATGACTTTTTAAAAGGTGGGCGTAGAGGGAGAGGGGCTGCGAGGGGGCGGAAGGAGCTTGAGGAGAGCAGAATTTGGGGAAGTTCTAGAAGAGAGGGAGGCAATGCCTGGTCAAGCTGGAAAGTCTGCTCCATGGGTGCTTGTCTACGGGAGGCCAGGGCCCCCGCTCTGGTCCTTCCACTGGCACTTCATTAATGAGACAGAGGAATAAATGGCACATTAATGAAGTTAACGATGAGAATCTGTCTTCATTTCTTGCCTCCAGTTGTCCTGCTGTGTGGCTGTCAAACAGCTGTCAGTTTCCCCCCGGGAAGGGTGGGCATCTCAGCAGTGAGTGATCTGATCTCTGCCCTGGGCAGGGCAGTGGCAACAGGGGCTCTCAGCAGGAGGGGAGATGCCCTGGTCCCAGGGGGTTAGTCTCCTGGAGCAGCTGAGGGGCATGTCTGTAAATAGGTCCTCCGGGGGATGCCAAACCGGCAGGGCTTTGGTTGCAGCCAAGGGCACATACTTGAAGAGCCAGTGACAGGGGCTTTATCTTCCTCATTGACCGGAGGGTGGAGGGCTTCACCGATTCCTGCTCCAACACGCAGGAATCTGTTGGTCTTACCAGGGTGTGGCTGTTCTGTTTGCAGCCTTCCCTGCGGTTGGCCATCCCGCTCTGGACCACCCACTTCCTTCCATTCTCCCACTCCTCTGGCTTCTCCCTCCCAGTAGCAGCAGCATCCTCCCATCCCTGCCTCTAAACAGTGCACTTCTAAACACACATACTCTCTCTCTCTGATCAACCGTAATGTTAATGCCCATTTCTATTCTCAGGACTCCCAAATGTATGGCCCCTCATGGACCTCTCTTCTAGACTCCAGACTCATACATCCCACCTGACATCTCCATGTGGATGTCTCACAGAAATCTAAAATCTCTCAGATGCTCAAAGGTGGACTTTGATCTGCTATTTACATCCTCTTCTGTTTCTGCCTAACTTGGCAAATGGCGCCTCCATCCACCCGGCTGCTCAAACCAGAAACAAGGCAATATTGTCGATGCTTGCCTTCCTCTCTCCTGTACAAGTAGCTCACCACCGAGCCCTGCCAATGCCACCTCCAAATTCAGTCTCAAGCTTGCCCCTTCTCTCCGTCTCCAAGGGCAAAACCAGCTCTCATCTGCCTAATCACAGCCACCTCCTAACGGACCTCTCTGCTTCCCTGTGTTCACCTGCCCCACTTTCCACATGGCGGCGAGTGCTCTTTCAAAATTATAAGGTGAAGCACGTCACTCCTTTGTTTAAAACCCTCCAATGGCTCCCCCTTGCACTAGGAAAAAAATCCAGAACACTTGCCAAGACCCATAGGGCCCTACCTGATTAGAGTTCAAGCCTTCCTCCTCACCCTCCCAGAAGAGCTGAAATATTCCAGGGTCTCCCTGCTCCCAGGACTGCGTATTCTGCTCTCTCCATTTGACCATTCTTTCCCCCAAGTCTTCACATGGCATCCCTCAGGCCTCTTCCTCCAAAGCCACACCCCGCTCTGGACTGTGTGTTCCCGAAGGGCAGGGAGGGGATCTGATTTATCAAGAGTGGGACCGGAGTGAGGCAAACCAGGTGCCCAGGGTAGAAAAGTGAAGGAGGTTCATGCATGCCTCCAAGAATGTGGGCCTCCTTAAATTTTGCCCCCTAGGTACCTTGTTTCCTGTACCCTGGTCTTGGCTCTATATTTTACTCACCGCTATATTCCCAGGATTGAGCACAGTGCCTGGTATGTAACACACTCACCAAATATTTGTTGAATGAATGAACAACCTAGCTGTGTGGGATGCACCTGGTTAGGAAGGTGGTGAAAAGGGCTGGTGTGAGGAGTGGACCCTTTGTTAACTTCAGCCTCTGGTCTGTCCAGGAGTATCCCTGCGGGTGACGAGACGGCTCCAGGGTTGAGCCTCAGCGTGTGGTCTGAGGAACCACGGGAATCTCCCGTATTGGACCTCCCTTGGGGGAAGTGGAGGCTTGATTCTTGAGCTGTGCCCAAGACCTACTGAGAGAACCTCCGAAGTTGGGGCATGGATGTGTGAGTGGCTGAGAAGCTTCCCAGGTGATTATTATATATCCTCAGTTTGCAACATAAGGCAATTGAGGGGATTCTGAGGCTGCCCTGGATCAAACCCTAGTAGAATCGCGGTGGCGTGGAACATAACCAGCGTCATTCAATATCAATGCCGCCAAACTAAAGTTAGGATGATGAAAGGGCTCTCTTTTGTTGGGTGCAAACAAGGGTTCTGATGGATCAAAGCCATGCCAGATCCTCCTGGGGTGGCGTGCTCACTCTCCCTCTTTACCTTTTCTCGACGCACCATAGGTACACTGGATAGCTAAATTTTAACAAGAAGATGCTTCCCCCCAAACTTAGAGAGTTTAGGAAACCTGGATAGGGTTTTAAAAATGTCTGACACTATTCTGAAAATACTCCAATTGTAGTAGTTTTCCAAGTGTGTTTCCCTGGCCAACAGCATCAACACCATTAGGAACTTGCCAGAGATGGAAAATTATCGGGCCCCACCCTCACCAGGGTGAGAACCATTGCCTTTTCTGTTTACAAGAACCAGTTGAGAATGCACACTCTGGCCAGGATTTTGAAGTTGCTTCGACTTCCTTTAACCTACTTATCTTGGTGACCAAAACCAAAGTCAAGAGAGGAGGAGACTAAGAGATATGGAGCCCCTGGATACTTAACATACATCTACTTCATCTCATTCATACCACATTCCTCGGAGAAGCCCATACTCATTGCCATCTTGAGGTTCAGAGAGGTTAAGTAACTTGCCTAAGCTCTCGGAGTGATTGACCAAGTCTGGATTTTAGATTCCTGTCTGTCGACTCTAACGACCTTGCTCTTCTCCACCATGTCACTGAGCCTCCTCTGGAACTGTGCGTGCACCACTAACTCCCTTCCACCCTACCTTCTGCCCCGGGCTGTTAAGGACCAGGTGGGCTAAGGACCTATCTGGGCCTTGAATGTGAAACTTCCAGTTGTTCTGGTACCTCCCTCTGCTGCTTCCTCTAGAAAGGAGACAAGTGGGTGGTGTCAGCCAACATTACAGATTGTGAGGGGATCCATCTCATGAGCACTTAAACCAGCCAGTGCTGCCCCCCTTCCCTCAGCCTGCCTATCCTCACAAAATGCACCTGTACGTCAACATCTCATGAGGTACTCAGTTGCCCCCGTGGACACTGTCTCATGTCCGGGAGAAGGTTGGGAGAGGAGGAAGCCGGGCCAGTGGCAGGCAGAACCCCTGGGCCGGAAGTTCTGGTCTCCATGCAAGGACCCTACACTCTCTCTGCACAGATCTTCCCACCTGAGCTTCTCCAGGGTGCAGACACCAAGACTGGTGGAAGGGGTGGGGGTGGGGGGAAACCTTTATATGAAGAAGTTTGTCTCTTGCAGAATGGGAGGTATTTTCTTCACTTTCATTTTCTTGCTTCCTTAGGTTTTGGGGCGGGGGTCGGGGGTGGTTTGCAGTCCCTGTGGGCTTCTTGGGAGAGTTGCAGGTGTCCTATGTGGGGATTCATCCCCTTGATGAGGAATCTTTGCAGATGTAAGGAAGACAACCCCAATCACATGTCTCTAGGCAGCAAGAGAAACCACAAGTGATTGGTCAACTCATCCAGTCCTAGCTTCTAAACAGGACTACACTAAACTGAACAATGGAGTCCTCTTTTGAAAATATCACTCATACTTTTCCCAGTGGTCCACCATCCTGGAACTCAGGAAATTCTCCTGATGTCCAATCCATGTATGCCCTTTCTTCCCAGTTCCCACCTACTATTTCACCACGATGCAGACATTACACCTTCAAAGTCTGGAAGATTATCTCAATTTTCACTGAATTCTCTTCTCCAAAGCCAAGAAATTCAGTTTCCTCGGTCTTGTAAAGCTTCCAGGCATTTTAATGCTCCTCATGGAAGCCCACAATAATCAACAAAGAACTCTCAACTGGGGGTCTGGTGGGAAGCTGGGGTCTTGGCTCTTCATCCAACGAGAGGGGAGGGAATCACTAGTCTGTTTCAAGAGAATTCGTATAAACAGGCCTGGTGGGGGTGAGGGAGTGGGGGAATACATGGGGTTTGGGGCAGAACCTTGGGTTCAAGTCCCCGCTCTTCTGTTTTCCAGCTGCATGACTGTGAAAGTCATCGAACTTCTCTGACCTTGTCTGACCGTGAGCACCAGCCATCCTCAGGGTGAGTTCCTACAGGGCAGCTGCTCTGAGCCCCTGAGTTGGAGGAGTATGAGGAGACCACACAGTAGAAATACCAGCTGCTAGTAGAAAAACCACGACGCACATGAGGTAAGCATGCAGTCTGTAAACCTCACTTCCCAGCCCTGCAGCCTCTGGGCAGGCTGACCAAAACCCACCTGGTGGCCTGAAGGGCCAGGTGTGCCCCCTGAATGTCTGGGTCAGCAAGAGGAGAAGGAGGGCCGCCATGTCCCAGGGTGGAGGGCGACAACGAGGGCTTCTTTTAGCCTGGCTTTTAGAGACCAGCTCCTGGCTCCAGGGCCCACAGAAAGCTGTGCTGGTTTATAGGTGGCCTTTATCCTGTATCCCAGCCTGGGCTTCCCCACCCATAAGCACCTTCAACAAGCAGGGTTGGGGAAGACATCTCGTAGGTCTTCTCAGGCCGCAGGTTCCAGCTTGGGTATCCCCAGCACTAGGATGAACTTAGAGCCAGGAAGCTTCGGTTCAAATCCCAACCCTGATGCTAACCAGCAGAATGATCGAGGGTGAGTCACTGTGGCTCCCTGAGCTGCGGTTTCCTCAGCTGTAAAACGAAAGCATTGTACCGGGTGACTTTGCCTTCTCATCATAAAACGGGATTAACTGTGCGGCTGAATGCCTGTGTGCACTTTACCCGCTGCAGGCCGACTCTTCAAGCATTTCCGCACACTTTCAAACCCCTTTCTGCTTTGTCCTGCCGTGGAGCTGTCTCCGGCAGCTGACTGGGGTTGGCTTCTGACATCTTCAAGCTGCACTCTGACAATGCATCACTGGAAGGAGAATCAGGTAGCAGGGAGGAGGCCGAGGGACCAGGGAGCACGTCTCTGAGGCCCCTAAAGACGCCCACGGCGCTCTGCGCCGGTGATTGTTCTGAACCAGGCCCCAGGCCTCTCTTCCCCCTCGGCTCACCCAGGAGTACAATGATGAAACACCAAATTAGCTCCATTATTGTAACTCCACAAATTATAGGCCGCTTGTTCCACCAGAGCCAGCTTATGTCTCCCACCCATGAGCAGGTGACACTAATGGGTGTTTCCTCCCTTCTAGGCACCAAGTGTGGAGTGGGCAAAAACAGGATGAGGCTTGGGCTGGGAGGCAACTTGGAGAGTGGGGATCCGGGGAGCCCAGGCTCCCACCTGCTCGTGTAACAGAGCCACGGCTAGTGGGGGCCTCGGCTCCACTGCAGAAGGAATCCAGCAGCCAATGCTTCCTTCTTACCCTTCCTCCCTACCCGACTCCCATCTGCCTTTCCTCTTACACCACACAGAGCACCTCCTGTCCTGTCGGCGGAAGCCACTCTTCCTCAAGGGGGGAGGCCCCAAACGAGAGTGGAAACAGTGTGTTCCCAGGCAGACCCAGGCCCCTGACCTCCAGGCCAGGCAACGGGAACTGACAGAACCCATGTTCACTGACGTCCACATGGCCCCTGGGCTCTGCAGAGCGCCCAGCCACTCCCCTCGCCCCGCGCCTTCTTCAAGACTAGGGTGGGAGCTGGGTCTCTTTAAAGGATTCCCGACCAAGCACCTTCTGCAGTGAGTAGTTTCAGAGTAAAGCCCTCTCTGTGGTAATCAGTGTAAGAGCTCGGGAGGCCTTGATATTACAAAGATCTCTTCTCATTTTACAGATCAGGGAAACAAGGCTTTGAAAGACTGTGTGGCCCAGGTGACGCTAGCGGGAGTTCCCCAATTCCTAGACCACTTTGGAACCCCTTTCTCTCACTTTCCAACTTCACCCCACGTGTATAAATTGAGGACCTACTAGATGCCGGTTAAGGGCTAAGGGTAACGAGCTACAAGGGACATACAAACAGATGAGACCAACGGGTGGCAGGAAGAAAGTCAAAATCCCCAGATTCCAGGGACTGCCTACCTCTACCACAGTTAAGGATGATTACAAGGAAAAACAGTCAACCCACTACCCATAGCCAGCATTCACTGAGAGCTTGCCATGCGCTGGGCACTGGCTAAGCCCTCTGTGTGTTTATGGAATAGGAATTATTCTTACCCACATTTTACAGGTGAGGAAGCAAGCACAGAGAGAGTCACAGAGATATAAACCAGAGATATCAAGTAAAGAGCAGGGGCATGTGGCTTGAACCCACACACCCTCTTAGTCACCAAGTCAAACCAGCTTGATTTTCCGAAAGGTCGCCATAGGGATCAAATTCGTCACACTCATTACCCAATGTTTGAGATTCCCCCAAATGCTTCTGGATTCCTGATTAAGTAGTGAGTGACAGAGCTTTACATATATTATCTCAGTTACTCTTTTCTTTTTTTTTTCTTAATGTGTATTTATTTTTGAGAGAGAGAGAGAGAGAGCGAGTGCAAGCAGGGGACGGGCAGAGAGAGAGGGAGACAGAGAATCCCAAGCAGACTCTGAGCTGTCAGTGCAGAGCCCTATGCAGGGCTCAAATCCATGAACCAAACCATGAGATCATGACCTGAGCCAAAATCAAGAGTCGGACGCTCGACTGAGCCACCCAGGCGCCCCCAGTTAATCATTGTCATCAATCTTTTAAAGAGCATCTCATTTGTCAAAACAAATTTAGTCAAAACTAGGTCTTATGATTACCCCCACTTTGCAGATGAAGAAACTGAGGCCTACAGGGCTACAGTTTTGGAATTCGAAGGCCACGCTTTGAACAGCCCCCATGATGTTCATTATTCTTTCCTGTGCTAGGGCCAGGGATAGCTTTGCTTTCCCCCAAGCACCTGGTCTGTTTTCATGGACACAGAATTCTGGGACTATGTTTCCCTCTTTGCATTAGCTGCTAGAACACTCCAGGTCAAATGTGTGCCTACTCTGGACGGTGGACAGCAGGACCTGCTGTGCTATGTAGAGGCTTCTCTGAACTTCATTTGACTGTCCTTCATGGATCCTTTTGCTATATTTGTATGATGTTTTAAACTTAGTTTTAATCATGGTATAAGTCTTACGAGCTAGCTAAATCCGTTTGGGAGCAACACAAAGTAACAGACAAAAATAAATGAAAGTTTCTGCTACTCGGGGTACAAACTTCAGACAGTTCACTTCGTCTCTCTTAGCTTAATTTGCTTTATCTGCAGACTTAGGATAATGCCCCTACCAAGACTTGCTGAGGATTAAACGAGACAATGTGTGCAAAAAGCTCTTTAAATCCAATAGTGCCATATAAAGGCAAGCAAGACCTGTCAGTAACACTATTATTAATGACAAGACGGGCCCGTGCCCCGGGGCACCTGCACCATGTATGGTCTGGACCCAGGGACTGGTGAAGAGGGTCTAGCTGGATGGCACCCAGTCCAACATGGTGGAAGACTCCCACAGCCATCCTGCATTCTCAGAGCGGCCTGATGCTTCCTGGGTAGGGGAATGGACCCATACCAGACCTCACACCTGCCACATCTGGAGGCAGGCCTTAGTAGAAGCTGTCCCTGCTGCACTGCCCACGGAGGAGCTGACTGGGGTCCCCCATGGGAAGGTCAGCAGTTCACTGTGAGGTTCTAAGTCTCCCCAGAACCCTCCAGGGATGTGTCAGCCTCGTGACCAGCAGCCCCTCCTCCTGCTCACACCTCAGGGTGCTCAGGGTTGGCTAATAATAGATAAGGAGTGGCCGTGGTCTGTGGTGAGAAGGCAGGCCTGGGGCCCACCAGACCAGTGAGTCTGGCTTGACTACTCCACCTCTGAGCCTCGGACCTACACGTCTAACCATCCCCTTCCTCTTCTTCTCCACACACATCCTTCCCTTCCTTCCAGCATTCTTCCAGAATCACTTAACCCCAGAACTTCCAGGCCTCGTCTAGTCAATGCGTCAGCACTGTCTGAGTCTCTGCCGCATCCATGTGATTTTTTCTCAGCAACAGGAGGACTTTGGAGATCATCAAAATAGTAACGGCGGTTATCTCAGGACAATGGGCTTATGGTGAACAGTATTTCTGTTTTGCATGGCTTTCTGTATTTTCCAAAATATCTAAAACACAACTGTAATAATTTGCCTTGAGGCAAGGAAGGATGAAATATATTACAGCCATACGCCTTTTAAAGAAAAGGATCTGTTTTGGTTTTCTGTGCTAAAACCATGTGTGGGTGGCTCAGTCGGTTGAGCATCCGACTCTGGATTTTGGCTCAGGTCATGATCTCACAGTTCGTGGGATTGAGCCCCACGTTGGGCTCTGCGCTGACAGCTCAGAGCCTGCTTGGGATGCTCTGTCTTGCTCTCTCTCTGCCCCTCCCCTGCTCATGTTCTCTCTATCTCTCTCTCAAGATAAATAAACGTTGTTTTAGAAATTAAAAAAAAAAAAAGAGTTTAAAAAATGTGATTCCAGAAATTTCCTCAGTTTGCCTCATCTATAAAATAGAAATACTGATTTCTTACTGGGTCATGAACTTGGAATGCGGTCATAAACTTGGAAAGTGCTTTATAAGCATGTTAGGTATTATTGCTGTTGGCATCAGGAGCAATCACCTATGGCAAGAAGCTGTGAAGGTCCTTTCTCATTGATACTTAACACAGCCTCACGGCAACCTTGTGAAATACAGGTTGTTTTGCAATTTTACTAATGAGGAAACAGAGAGGGGACATGATCCATCTGAGGCCACACAGCAGAGGCAGAAGGATTCAAGCCTTGATCTCCCGACTCCAAGTCCTGCTTACCTGCAAGTCTTTGAGGGCTGACACCATATCTGCTAAATGCCTCGTGGGGCCTGCCCGACAGCCCCGAGCTGACTGTGTGGCCTTAAAACAGCTGTACCCCCTTATCCTCAGCTTCCCCACGAGTGAAACCAAGAAATAATCTTTATCCTCTTTTCTCGACTTGTGTGAGACACAACCTGGAGCAGTTGTGGGCTTATTATAAGCACTCGTATGGGCATTGATTAGTAAGCTGCATAATCTTTAGGACCCAAGGTCTTCCCCAGAATATTCTTTTCCAAAGGGAGTTTCTTAGGGCAACCGGAAGTGTCCTGTTCCGGGCAGCTGGAGCCCTCTGAGGAGGGGAAATGACAAAAAGCTAATCAAACAAGCTCGTGTCGGGGACCCACACTGTGTGTGTGTGTGTGTGTGTGTGTGTGTGCGTGCAGGGCTGCCTGCTGTGGTCGGGCCCAGGGAGGCCCCTGCTGATACCAGCTGGCCACACTGGAGGCGGCAGGACACTGCTGAGAATCTCCTTCCCATCTCACGCAAGAAGAAACAACTGTTCCGCCAGAGTTTCTCTGGTAAACAGCGCCCAAATAGTGTTGGGTGATTATTTTTCCTTAGGGAACACTCACTCCCTAAAGACAGCTGCGTGTCTGCCCAGACTTGGATAGGATTTACTAATATATATTTAAAAAAAAAAAAGGTCCTGTCAGCAGGAATTGGAATTACAAAGGCGCTCGCTGCCTGCCTTTTCCCCTGGCCTCTTTTTTTCCTCAGACCTACCAAAAAGGCCCAGAAGCAAGACGGTAGTGCCCCTGTTTCTCCCCCTTAAAAGCCACCCTGGAGCCCTAACCCCTACCTTCAAACTGTCTGTCCAGGGTCTGCCCTCCCAGGACAACTTGCCGAATCACACCCCCTTTCCCCGCTGCCCTCGAGGCTCTCAAAACTCAGCTGTTCTATGGCCTTCCTTCCTGCTCTTCCACTTTCTGCTAACTTGCAGCTAATCTGACGCATGATTAATCTGATGCATCTGATGATACATTTGAGGACGTGGTAGGGGGGGCTCCTCCGAGTGTCACTTCAGCGGGGACCTTGGGGCAGGTGGTGACTCAGCCAGAGATGGTTTCTGCGATGCGGGGGGAAGCGTTTTCCAGCAGGTGCCTCAAATCACAAAGCCAGCCTGTCCCCAGCTTCTCAAGAAGGGCAATGCTCATCATGTTTGCAAGATACACTACCAGAGCTGTTTTCTCTCTCTGGATGTTGGACTGTTCCTAGCACACGGTCCAATGTGTCACTACCAAGACGTGAGTCAGCCAAAGGCTCTCGGGAGGAATGGACTCACTCAGCCCCCTAGGGAAGGAGCCCCACGCAGTGCTCTTCTAGGGGGTGGGAGGAACAATCTCTCCCCATCCTGCGCCACAAAGACAGGACTCCCTTATTCAAAGAAAGGGGCTCTGGAGAGGACTTGCCAGGCGAGGAGGGACTGAAGCTCCCTTCGTTCCCTCTGAGTTCCCCCTTCTTCTGGGTTTTTTCTCTGGGTCTAGCTGCCCCCTCGAGTTCTGCCTGTGCACTCTCATTAAAGCTCAGTTGGTTGGGCATCCGACTCTTGATTTCGGCTAAGGTCATGATCTCACAGTTCGTGAGTTTGAGCCCCACGTTGGGGTCTGTGCTGATGATGCGGACCCTGCTTAGGATTCTCTCTCTCCTTTCTCTTGCTCTGCCCCTACGTTGCTTGCTCTCTCTCTCAAATAAATAAATAAACTTAATTAAAAATTTAAAAAATAAAGCTCTAATTCAAGTGCAGACCCAAATCTTGTCTACTCCTGGTTCCCACAGCATCCCTGAAATGGCCTATAGGAACTTCTCTAAATACTAAGAGTTAAATGGAAATAACCACAGACAATGCAAAAGGCTTGCAGGTAGAATGCTTTTGGGGTCTTTAATCGTTGGGCTCTAGCCCTGAAGGGCTGGGACAGCTTCGCAGGCCCATCCCTGGGGTTTCCCCTGGGATGGCAACTCTCTGCCCATTTCTGGGGAGTGGCATCCTTTCTTTTCTCAACACTCATCTATGGTCTCCTAACAGCCCGTATCCTTCTTGGCTGAGACCCCGTCCAAGCCGTCTACCAGATTGGGGCCTCCCTTTCAGGCCTCGTCTTGGTGGGAAGAGCTCAACCCACTGGCAGAACTGGGAGGGCTGAGATGGAGGGTGTCTTCCCCTTTCCTATCTTGGTGGTCCCTCCGCCTAGCCCGCTAAGGAAGGACTTCTTCCCGCATACACAGGGAGGGCCCCACATGCCATTTTATGGACTCACAGAATGCCAGTGGCCACAGCAGTTGTTAGGTAACAAGAGAAAGCAAACGTTACTGAAAACCACAATTGCCTTCTCTGGAAGGTGGAGCCTGGGAAAGGCAATAAACCAGTCTCAGGCTTCCACTGCTCTTGGAGAAGATGGTCCATCATTACTCAACTGAATACTCTGACGGTTTTGAATGTTCGAAGATGGAGTTGGAATCCGGCCCAGGCATAGGAGCTGGAGAGAACTAATTGCCCAGGGCAATTTAAGGAGGGCCTTTGTTTATTTGTTTGTGCTTTGAGTCTTGGAAGCTGAGGAAGATGGAGAGGAGCCCAGAGAAGGACGGGAGCCGGCAGTCTATGGAGGCTTGGTGGGAGAGGCCCTCGGAGCGGGTGCTCACCAGCAGTCCACAGGGTTTTGCCGGGTTCTCCACTGGGTGGTGGGGGGAGACATACAGTTCCCATGACAGCAAACCTCCAACCAAAGTGTGGCTACTCACTTTGTTTCGCCTGGGGTTGGGTGGACCGGGCTTATGTCCCATGACTGGGTCAGTGAAGGAAGAGCTACCAGAGGCAGAGAGGAGGACATTTCAGAAGAGGCAGGAAATTAGAGTGAAAGGGAGGACATCTGCTTCCCCATCCCCGAAGAGGCAGGACCTTGGGGACAGCCCTCCCTAGCCAGCTCCTGAGAGGCAGCAGAGGGGAGGACTGGGGCACATACAGTACGGCCAAGTCACCTGGGTTTGGCTCCTGGCTCTGTATCTCCCTGGCTTTTTGCTCTTGAGCAGGTTGCCTGAGTTTCCCCTCCTGAAAACTGGGGACAACAGCAGTATCCACCCTGCAGGGACGTGGTGAGGATGAAAGGTAAGCTTTGTCACCCGGAGCCTGGCACATAAGAGCCAGAGAAGCCCTAGCTGATGCCCGCTTACACCTGTAATCGGACTCCCCACAGACAGTAATCTGAGCCCTGTTCTTCCGTCCCTTCTCCTGGCGCCTCGACCCCACTGCACAGACTCAAACACATGCTTTCTGATCACAATATAAATTACCTCCCAGAGAAACCAGTGTCATAGTCAGGGATGCTTGTGCACTCCCTGAATGCCAGGCTGTGCCCGGGGTGCTCTCCCTGCTTTGAGTCCTTGTCTCTAGGCCAAGTGGACTGTGCCAGAAACTCTCAATCCCAAGTTTCGCTACAGCCCTAGAGAGACCCTCAAGGTCTCAGAGACTTTGTCCAGAGAGGAAGGCATTGAATATTCATGGAGAATGAGTAGGTGTCAACTCAGACATAAGAGGAAAATGTGCCTACAGGGACAACCGATGAGGATGAATGGGGGCCAGATGGGCACGGGCTTTGCAGGGGAGGGAGGGTGGGGAATGCTGTCTGCTGGAGAGGCCACATATTTCTACATAGTTGTTGATGCTAAAATACCCTAGAAACATGCTAGCAACTGGACAAGGTTGACCTAGACCCCCTACGGCTAGCCCTGCCTCCTTCCTCCTCCAAAGGATAAATATTTATGTGCAATGGGGAGGCTTTGAAGTCGGGCTTAGTTGACTTTGGGTCTCAGGCACTGTGATAAATGGCCTCTCTTTCCTCCTTGGTTTTTGTGCTGACATTGCTTGTTGGTTTTCCCTATTTCCAGTCTCAGTGGAGACCAGAAGTCTCTTCCAAGCAAGAGGCTAACTGTGGGCAGTGAGAATGTGGTCTTTGCCATGTGCCCTTTGACACTTCGTGCCTTGGACTCCTGGTCATCTCTTGACCCTCTTCCTTGCAGGATTCAGAGACTCACAGGCATAGAATGAAGACAGCCAATAGGCAATGACTTTGGAAGGGAAGGGGAGAGATGACAAGTGAGTAACAGAAACCAGGGCAAGAGAATTCCCCATAAAGGGCAGTAGCCAGAGCACAGGATGAGATCTTGGGTTTGGGGTCCAGATTTGCATGGACTCACCAAGCCACCCCAGACAAGCATGACCTCTCTGGTCATGACTTGATCATCTGGAGGAAGAGGACATGAGGCCAGATAGGTCATCTCTGAGGCCCTTTCCAACTCTGACCTTCCCCAAGTCCATGAGAACATGAAGTGCTAGCACTGTGGTCCACAGAAACCCCTCAGAGGCTGCCCCAGTTCTCCCAAGGTGGTTGCTATTCTGCTCATGGTTACATCTAGTGACCCCAGTCTCTGCACTTGTGCCGATCTAGAGGACCCAGTACAGTCCCTTCCTCCTGAACGAATTCTGGAGTCTGAATGTCCTTGACAGTGTCCAGAGGGAAGGTTTGGCTGTTGCTTCCCTTGTGACCAAATAATCTCTCTCCAGGAGAAAATGTCACTGTGGGTTATCAGGTGATAGAAGCGACAAGACCCGTGCATATGCTCTGTGCGGCAAGGTGGGGGAAGCGCAGAAAGTGCTCCAGTGTTAGCGGAATAGATTTTGGTTGATGCGTGAGCTCACTGCCTAATGATTTCCCATTCATTCTCGTGTAAGGCAAAGATTAGATATTTATACTATTGAGATGCGCAGCATACTAATGAAGTGCACAAGGGGCTGTGGCAGGGCAGGGGTGAAGCCGTGAGCGCAGGAGGGAGGCAGAGCAGGCTCCAGTCCAGTTGCCAGTGGGAGCTGGGCTCTGCAGGAAGCGGAGTGGGCAGCGGGGCTGTCTGGATGCTAGGAATTTATCAAGGGTGAGCTCCACCGTTCTGAGCCTCTGGCAGCCTCTGAAGGCTGTATCCTCTGAAGCCTCGGGGAAGGCTCTCTTACCAAGAGAGAACACCCAAGGCCAGTGAAGCGGTTATTGAGCAACTCTGCTTACAGCCAGGTCAGGGCCCTGTCTGGACCAATTAGCTTTGTTTCGCAGCACCACAGGGGAAACCTTCAACCCCATATACCCGAGAACGGCTCCTGGTCCCAGCTGGCTCAAGTGAGGGGGTGTGGAAGGGGCAGTGCGCGCCCAGCACCTCTGCTGGAAGAACTCGCAGACCTGGAGCACTGACGGGCATGCAGGGGCCCTGCTGCTGCTCTGGGAGTGTGTGCCGTCTCCCCAGCACGCTGCCTGTGCAATGGAGCTCGGACCCCACGCCCCACCTCTTGCCCTGGCTGGACTCCTGATGGATTTTCAGCAGTCCTTGTCTAGGAAAGCCTCGGCCCTATTGGCCTCAGAACCTGGGACCTAGAAGGGTGAGCCACATTCTCAGGATCTGAGCTCTGAGCATGGAGGACCCCTGGGTGCACGCCCTTCCAGCGTCCTCCCGACATGAGCTCGGAGGGTAGGGCTGCGGTCCTGGCTCTGAGCTAGAAACGTTGCTCCTGGCTCTGATGCCCTCATCTGATCAAGACGTCCTTCCAGGGAGGAGGCCAGGCCCTGCCTCTCCTCCCTTCTTCATGGAGGAGAGCAAAGGAAAGACCCTACCCAGCTGTCCTCTGCACTGGCACACAGGAGCGAGGTCTGGACATTTCTGCGTACCTGCCCGAGGGAGGGAGTGCGGGTCGAGAGCTCGGGGCTCAGCATTCCAGAGAAGAGTAAGGATAATGGGGCCAGGCCCAAGGGAGTGTGGGGGTAAATGAACATTAGCAGTCCCAGGGAGCAGCATTCAAACAAGGGAGCCTTGCAGCCCCTCTCGACCCAGGTGACCTCTGACCCAGGCGCAGGTCAGGCAGCCTGGAGGGCTCACTTGGGGCCCTGGCCGCTGAAACAGCGAGCAGGGATGACGGGCTTCATACATTATTCAGAGCATCTCCGGCAGAACGGCTTGGGGAGCAGTCTTCGCGGTTTGGGCAGGCAGCCCAGGCCGAGGCTTGCTCCCTCATACTTCCCGTGCCTTCTCTGTGACCCCAAATTGCCCCGTGGGCCTCTTTTTGGAAGCTCTCCCTCTCTGCTTCTAGCCTGGCTTTGTCCTGCCTGCAAGAGTCCAGACACCTGGGAATTTAAGGCAGAATTCTAGGGATACTGAGCCTTTGTCGCAAACTCCTGATGGAGTGTTTTATTTTGGCCCGAGTTGCCCTGCATGGGCTGACGCCTCTCACCCCGCCTGCCATCCCAGCCTAGCCTTCCCCAAGGCATGACCCATGCCTAGAGCCAGCCTGACGACACACTGCCAAACCTTCTTAGTCCTTTAAATCACATTGGGAGGGCCAGTCGCTCTGGAAAATTCCCCTAAAACGGTACATCCCATGTCCCAATCTTCCACACGTGACCTCTTCCCCAGATGGGCTCTTGTCACATGATGTTGGGAAAACCGGGAAGGCCTCAGGGTGTCTCTTACTGGGCCCACCTGATACCGTTGGTCTTTCCCTCTTATCCTGGAAACACTTTCTCTGCTCTTCCCCGCTCTTCCTCCTACCTCACTGGCCCTTAGGGGTCCATCATCTTTGCTGATTTTTCCTCCCAGTCCCCACAACGAGAGAGGACAGTCCCAAGGCTCAGTCTAAATGTGGGTCTCTAAACGTGGGATCGCAACTAGTCTCATGGCTTTTAACGCCATTTATATGCTGACTTCTCCTACATTTATTTTTTTTAATTAATTAATTAATTTTGAGAGAGAGAGAGAGAGAGATAGCAGGAGAGGGGTAGAGAGAGAGGGAGGGAAAGAATCCCAAGCAGGCTCCGTGCTGTCAGTGTAGAGCCTGACATGGGGCTTGATCCATGAACTGTGGGATCATGACCTGAGCCCAAAATTAAGAGTCCGAAACTCAACCGACTGAGCCACCCAGGTGCCCCTACATTTATTTCTTTAGCCAAGGCCTCTCTCTGGACCCTAGGCTCTATATCCAAGTTCCTATCCAACAATTCCGTTTGGATGTCCCAGAAGTATCTGGGACATATATCTGGGAATATAATGTGTGCAAACCTGAGCCTCTGATCTTCTCTCCAAATGGATCCTTCCTCCAGGATTCCCCAACTCTGTGAATGGTGAGTCCCTCCCGAGCTGCTCAAGCTGAAAACCTTGATTCTTCTCTTTCCCCATACCCCAAACCCTATGCCCAATCTGCCAGCAAATACTGCCTGCCAGTTCCGCTTTTACAATATATGCAGAGTCAAGCCAGGTCTTAGGTCTCCACCATCCTTGCTCAAGTCACCGCTGTCTCTTTTTTACGGCAGTGGCCTCCCCACTGATTTCTCTGTCTTCGCCCTGGTTGTATAGTCTGCACCCGACCTGCCAGCCACAGGGATAGTTAAAAATGTGTGACTGTGGAGCCCCATTAAGCTTTCCCACCCCTTTACTCCTCTCCTTTCGTCTTTTGTTCCACGCCCTCCCCGCCCACTTCCGTTTCAGCCACCTGCTCTCTGACCAAGCCAGGCGCCCTCCCATCTCAGGTTCCTTGCATTTGCCTTGCTCTCTGCCTGGACCTCTCTTCTTCCAGATATCTGCATGGCTCTCTCCTGGTCATCGTTCGGATCTACTCAGAGGGCGCCTCTCGGGGAGGTCTCTCCTGACCAGCCTGTCCCCCCCGCTCTTCCCCCGCCCACAATCCTTTCTTCAGACCGCCCTCCCCACCATACTTCCCTGCTTTGCTTTCTCCACAGTATCCTTCTGACGTACTGTTTGCCTCACCAACCCATTTGTGTCCCCCAACCCGAGTGTAATCACCTTGAGAGCAAGGACTTTGTTTAGCAGTGCAGTCCCAGGGCCCTGGACCGCGCTCGGTGCCTCGTGGACAGTGGGGATAGATCCCTGCCTGAGTGTCCTTCCCCTTGCTTCCTCAGTCCTCTTTTCTCTTGGGTCTCCTCCTGATTCCTGCCCTTTGCTGGCCTCCTCCTCTGTGACTGTGGGTGTCCCCAAAGCTCAGCTTTTGCTCCCAACTTCTGCCGACCGTACCCTCATCCCAATCACCCGCCCTCCATAATCACTTCAAACTATTGTGTTCTTTTGATTACATCGACTTGCTCTGACACCTTCCTTCACTCAGCAAGCGATAAGTTCCTTGAAAGCAAGGCCTCTATTTGCCCTTTCAGTTGTTCTTAGACCCACATAAGTTCTGTGAGGGATCCCTGAAGGTACGTTGAGCAGATGAAGATTCATCACGCTTCCCTCTTGTCCCGCCCACCTTCCAGCCGGGATGGCCCCGTGGGCCTGAGATCCAAGGTGCGAGCTGCATCGAACGGCCGGTCAATGAGCCTTGGGGAGGCTTCATCCCACGGTGATTTAATGAGTCACTGTGGATCAATTTCGCTGATTCTTTAGCTCTACTTGAAAAGGCCTTTTGTGGCTACCCTTGGATCTCATTTGACGTGAGTACGTGGGCGTGAGAAGGGGATACAACTGAACTCTTTTCTGGTGAGAGGCAACTGCATTCCAGGAGGCGAGCCTTCCTCAACATGCTGGGTTAGTGAGGACCTGCACGTCCCTTGGGATGGCAGAGCTGCCTCCCCCATCAGACTATGAGGCTTTTAGGACAGGACTGGAGTTTAAGTCATCGAAATCCCAATGCTAAGCTGGTGCCCGGTATATAGTTAATTACACAAGTAGTCTGGCACGAAGGGAAAACAAACAAACAAACAACAATCTGATGTGAGAGAAGTTCTTTCTGGATCCTTCCCCCAATCTGGAGAAAATAAAGAAACACACTCCCCTACCTCTGTTACCCCCACTTTTTGGCATGCCCTACACTCACTGCCATCAAGGCCTAGCCTAAAACTTTCCTTTTCTGACTCTGATTTCTCTTCTCCACTTCTCCACAACATTTTTGCACAGGGCTTGTAGTAGAGCACAGTTTTGTTGCAAGTGTCCTGAACTTGTCTGTCCCCAAGCATGTGCCGTGTGTGCAAGGGGGCTGAGGGGCCACTGGGTTTGCTTTAAGGTGTCCATTAGCCTGGGCACTCTGAGGCGAAGGGCTCTTTCTCTGCCACCCTTTCCACAGCCAGGTCAAGCTTCTACACCCAACAACTGCTCGGTGATGTAACTGACCACACACACTTGAAGCTCCATAAATGTTGGTTGAACAAAAGAGCCGTGAATGTCAGGCCACTTCCCACAGAAAGAATCCTGGGGAGATGGTAAAAGGAGTCCCAGTGTCAGCACAAAAGCCGCCCCCCGGAAACAGAAGAAAGAGAGAACTTAACCAGGGCAAGGAGAAAACAAAGCTCTCTTCCAGATCCCTTGATGAGCTACACAATCTCAAGATCTGTCTTCTGCCCCAGGGAGCAATGTAATCCTGCTCCGCTCCAGCTGTGCAAGGAACACAGGCTTGGTTGAAGATCCCAATCTGAATCTTGGCTGGTTACCACCTTCTCTCCGGGTGACGCTCGTAAGTCACTTAACCTGATCCTTCATTTCTTTGTTTACAAAAAGGGGATGACAATAAGTCTTGTGGTGAGGATAAAATGTGATAAAGTTGTGCTCTAGGCCCCTGGTAGGAGCTCAAGTCAAGGGCCACCCCCCACCCCCCACCCCGCTAAACAGGGACGTGAAAGGAGGTAGATGAGGAGGGAGCTAAGTCCCCTCCACGGGACTGTGCCTTATGGGAAAAGGAGGAAGACAGCTTGTTGGTGGGGAGTGGGGCTTCCTTGTGGCAGGAGCCCCCTGGAGGAAAGACATCTCCCAGGGGCTTGAAGAGAGGACTGACTCTTACTGACACTTCAGGGAGGAGAATTTGTCTGGAAATTCTGCCCAGAATTAACCTGAGCTTGAGGCCTCTCCTATGGGCACACTCCCAGGGACTGGGTAACTCTGCTCTGAAAGCAAGAGAGCCCCACACTTCTCAGTAAGACCAGCCAAGAATCTCAGAATCTCGGAAATTTGAAGCTGGTTTAACACTGAGTTAACTGCAGCTCAGAGGGGACAAGTCACTTTTCCAAGGTCACACAGAACACATATGGCATGGCTAAGACAAGAAATAAGAATGAGAATAACCAACAACCTGTCAGAATAGGCGGTCTGGACCCAAGTGGGAGGTTAGGTTTGAGAGTGGTACAGTGACCTACAGGCTGAGCTAGAAGGGAAGTCACTGTGACAATGGGGCTTAGGGGCTCTGTGACAGTGTTGACCTAGGCATCTCAGGTATGTTTACTTTTTTTGAAATGTTAATTTATTTATTTTGAGAGAGAGAGAGAGAGAGAGAGAGCATGTACATACACACTCAAGTGGGGGAGGGACAGAGAGAGAAGGGGAGAGAGAATCCCAAGCAGGCTCTGTGCTGTCAGCACAGAGCCCAATGCAGGGCTCAAACTCACCAAACGGTGAGATCGTGACCTGAGCTGAAATCAAGAAACTGACTGAGCCACCCAGGCGCCCCGACTTTTCTACATAAATATCGCTACAGGCAATCGACCTACCAGTATTATCCCGGTGTTGCTGATGTGGAAACCAAGGCACAATTTAGGTAAAGTCCCCGAGGTCTCAAAGCCAGAAAGAGCAGAAGCAAGAATACAACCCAGGTCTGTTTGGCACCAAAGCCTGAGCTCGCTCTGTACAGCCCTGCTCATTCCCAGGCTGGAGACTGTTCTGCCACATATGGCCTCTCTTCCTCCCTGCAGACTCTGAGCCCAGGGTCCCTGAGAGCACACCATCACCCCAAACAACTGTCACCCATGCGCACACACACCCAGACCTGCTCTCTCCGGCCTGTCAGGGATCTGGTAAGGCAGGAAGATGGCTGAGTCCGTTAATGCCACCAAGCACAACACATATTTATGGCCCCAATTACAGGCTTCACCTTCCCCCGCCACCAAGGAGCAGAAATAGCGACAGAACAGTTGTGTGCAGTGGGGTCTGAGGCCTCTGTAGCAATAACTACAAGATTACAGGGATGTTAGCAAACCCGGGTGACGGTGGCTCTATTATAATGATAAATCTACAGCTTTATATAGAAATAATGAGACTGGGGTAGAAGGTGGGGGAGGGAAGGGCAGAGGGATTTCAGCCAATGGAAGTTCTAGGCCGAGGGAAACCGGCAAGCCGCTGGGAACAGGAACGCCCAGGAGACCACCAGGGGCTCTTAGTCAAGCCAGGCAAGAGTGGGGGGCAGCAAGAGCGCGGGGGGGGGGGGGGACCCCTGCCTGGGGCTGGAGTGGATTTAATGAACTTCCACAATTTCCTTCCCCCTCTGAGCTCCTCGATTCAGTGGAACAGAAGAGGCCTCCGATGACTCTGGCACGTCCGGGTTGCCGGCTTCTCACTCTCCAGCCTGGCCAGGTGTGTGCAACCTCCATTGCTCCCAGGCTTCCCTCCAGAACAACGTGGGGGTGGTGAGGCAAATGTCCCTCGTGGCTTAAGATGTGCAATGAACCAAGAGCTAGATTCCCCAGAAGTACACCTCCCTTTCACTAGCCTGGGAACTTCTTATTTCAGCGGTTGTGAGAAAACAGTAGGAATGTTCCAGGCTTTGCTACTTCACACCAACTTGGGCTGGAGCCAAAACGAGGGACACACCTGGTTCTACCTACCAGGGCTGAATGTGATACCCCAATGCAAGTGTAAGGACCAGCAAGGAGACAGCATTCACAGACTCACGCGACCTCAGAGCAGCCTCCTAAACCTGGATCCCAGGTTTAGATGACCTGCCTATCCTCCCTAACCTGTGGGTCACTGACCCCCCAACTTCAGTCCAGACCCTCTGATCCAACAGGTTAATCAACTTGCTGCTCCAGACACAAACCGTCTCCCTGAACCATACCTCTGAAGGGCTGGACAGGCTGCCTCTGTCCCCACCAAGCCCGGCTCTAACCCAGTTTTCTTTTCTTTTTTTTTTTTTTTTTTTCAACGTTTATTTATTTTTGGGACAGAGAGAGACAGAGCATGAACGGGGGAGGGGCAGAGAGAGAGGGAGACACAGAATCGGAAACAGGCTCCAGGCTCTGAGCCATCAGCCCAGAGCCCGACGCGGGGCTCGAACTCACGGACCGCGAGATCGGGACCTGGCTGAAGTCGGACGCTTAACCGACTGCGCCACCCAGGCGCCCCTCTAACCCAGTTTTCAAAATACTATTTGCCCTTCTCCAGGAAGCCTTCCCAGATTAACCATACCCGATTCCCATTGCTTCTTCAAGAATCCTTTCTTGGTGTACCAGTATATAGTTTTGATGGAATTAACTAAACCACTGGTCATTCAACAAGAAAGTGCTGATTCTCACGTTTGCAGAAAATGACACACTCAGCCCTGAGGAAAAATACAAGAGAAAGTCAAATGTGGGACAAAGGGTATTCCTGAGCCATGCGGAGGACTTTGCAAGACCGAATATGATTCGGGACATATCTAGAGGAGCAATTTTGGTAGGAGCGGAAGGACTCAGAGAACTTTGGAAGGGGGATTGGTCTGAGCCAGGCAGAGCAGTGGGGAAAGGCCTGCCTGACAGTGGGAACCTTGTGAGCAAATGCAGGACACAGGAATGTTAGCACGCGCAGGTGAGCAGCCTGCAGGGCAGAGGTGCTGCCAGAGTTCTGAGCAGAGCAGGGCCTGAACGCCGCTCTAGGAATGGAATCCGGCACGCAGGGGAGATGGGAGTCCCTGTGCTCATCTGTACCGCCCCCACCACGCTGGCTGCAGGATTTCACATGCACTCAGCGCTCATTCACAGTGACTATGATTTGTGTCTCTCTGGCCCCCAAATAATTACAATTGCAGAGTCAGATCCAAAAAACAGGTAAAAGCACCAACCTTCTTACTTCTTACTTCCCTTTCCTCACCCTACTCTTGAACGCCGGCCCACGGGAGGGGCTGCAGATTGGAGGGCCCCAAGGGCCTCCTGTTGGCAGAACATCAGCTCAGACTGCAAGCAGGACAGGGTGTGTGAGTCCAGGCACCTTCAGAAACTCCCGCTCCCGGCCTCCCTGTGCTCCTGGTGACTATGCAAGCCCTTCTTCAATCAGATTAGATATACTTCCCCTCCCCATCTATCTTCATTCCTCCTTATCCGGGAAATATTCCCGGGCTGTCCCAACCCGCAGTTCCAACTTCACACAGAATACACTCTTCATTACTTAGCATTACTAACTGCTGCAGGGACGTCTCTTGTCTCCATAATTCGATTGTACATTTCTGTGTGGGTCGAAGGGGCTGCCTTCGATCCCAGCCCCACTCACTCCCCAGTGCCTGGCACAGTGTTCTGCTTAGGAAGAGGACTGGAACAGTACTAACTGAGGATGATGAGGATGGTGACTATCTACCCAACACCTTTTGGATGATCTGCCATTTTCTTTCTTTCTTACTTTTTTTAAAACATTTTTTCAACGTTTATTTGTTTTTGAGAGACAGAGATAGAGCACGAGCAGGGGAGGGGCAGAGAGAGAGAAGGAGACACAGAATCCGAAGCAGGCTCCAGGCTCCGAGCTGTCAGCACAGAGCCCAATGCGGGGCTCGAACTCACGAACGGTGAGATCATGGCCTGAGCTGAAGTCGGATGCTTAACCGACTGAGCCACCCAGGCGCCCAGTGATCTGCCATTTTCTAAAGCTGGGCCCGGAGGGCGGAGGGGATGGGATGAGGGCAAGGATAGCCACAGAGTTCTAGTGTCTAGGAAGTTAGCTTCCCTATGAGGAGTGGGCTTACGGCAACAACTGTCCATTCCAGGCCCAGGTCTTGCACCATACCTGGAGCTAAAGTCCAGTAGAGGGAGCAACCAGGAGAGGGAAGTGGCTGCTTCCCCAGCCACTGGCCCTCACTCCTCCGTCTCTCGGAACCTCTGGGCCTCCACCTCAGCGTGGGAAGGACCACGCTGCTTTTCTCTACCTGTGCAGTCACCATAATGAATCTGCTGCCTGATGAGACCACAAGGGAAGAGCTGCACCAGATGTAAACTTCATAGTGATTTATAGAGCAGAGCTCTTGGGCTCGCCGGCGCGCAGCTGCTATTCCAGCCCACCCCGTCTGCCCACCCCGTCTGCCAGGCCCCGCTGCTGGTGCTGCTCTTGGGGATTTCATGAAAGCAAAGGTGGGGGATGCACTGGGGGATCAGAGTGATCTGGTCAGAGTCAGCACCAGCTGGGAGAACGGGGTGTCTCAGAGTCCTTCCCTAGGGCAGAAACGGAGCCCACCAAGCTTCGAACAAATCAACTTTCTTATACTTTTCCCATCAGAGCAGGGCAGATTTTCCTGGCCTCTCTCCTCATAAATTCAACACATAGAGATAGTGAGAATTGGCTGTTCAAAGGGAGAGTTTGCAGACCGAGTAGGGTCATCCCTGTCCCAGAGAAACAGTGCTAGAAGTATCCTGGGAGACACTCAACCAGCTAGCCCTCAAGACCCAGACGTAAGGCCATTGGTATCTGATGGGTACACTCAAACTGGCTCTTAGCTGCCTGGATGGGCTTAGAGAGAGGCACATCACCCACACTTGTGGGATCTACACTGGGTGGACCAAAGGGCTCTGGATATGCCCTCCTCATTCTCTGTGCCAAACTTGTCCTCCCTCTGAAAAGCCAGCTTGAGCCTCAGCTCCTTGGACTCTTCCCTGGTTAACTGCAGTTGATTGTGAATAGCTCGGCACCCCCTGTCCTACGTGTGGACTTGGGTTCCCTTCCAGGCTGGCCTCCGCCATCGCTCACACTGGCCCGGGCAGGCAATGCCTGAGAACAGGGGCTGTGTGGCAGTCACTAGTGTTGGTCACTAAGTTCTCCTCCTGGGCACACAGTAGGACTTCTTTGCCCTGCCCTCCTGAGTTGCCGTGTGTCTTGCTTTGGCTAATGAAATGTGAGTAGAAGTCACATGGATCGCTTCGCCATGGAAGCTTTAAGAAATTGTGCATGGTTCGCCACCTCCTTTGCCCTGATACGGTACCTACGGGAGCACACCTCCAAACAGAGCCTCTGTCAGCCTGGACCCCTCAGTCACAAGGTAAAGCAGAAACCCAGCCAAGCTGCAGAATGTGTATAACCTGAACAGGAGCTAAATCTTGGTTGCTTTAAGCTACCAAATCCTAGGATTATTTGTTGCTGCAGCATAACGTCGTGCACCCCGACTAATATGCCCTGTTCCTGATTGCCTGTTCCAGGCTTCTCATACACATGGATGCCCTTGGCAGATGCCGCTGTCTGATTCAGTCTAGAGACATGGCCCAGTCCTTACCCATGATCAGAGAGGTAGATAACCCTACGGGTGGTAGACCTAAGGCCTAGCAGGTAGAGGGAACCGCCCCAGAACGTGTAATCAGAAGCAATGGGCAAAAATTGTCTTCCCTGCCAACCCACGTGGGAGCTCAGCTGCCCTCACCCCACCCTGGGACGGAGTGCAAGGACTTCCCCAGGGTGGGCTGAGCCACTGCTCAGTTTCCAGAGTCCCCGCTTCACATCCCGAAGGGCAAAGGCCCGCCTACCTCCAGGGGTGAGGGGGACGGGCACACACCCCACTCAACCCAGCACTAGGAATCCTCCAGAAGCCCAGGAGGCAAGGCTGTACTCACACTGGTGGCATACTGGATGTCCTTCCAGATGGAGGTTTCCCGGGACAGGTCGGAGGCCTCAAAGAGGTTGTCCAGGATGACCTCTCCGATCATGTCATGGCGGGAGAAACGGTCGAAGTCGAAGACGCTGAGATGCAGCTTGCGGTCTGCCAGCTCCTCGTAGGGCACGGGGAAGTGGAAGTTCTCGTCGAAGGTGGGGTTCAGGGTCTTGCGGTGCACCCGCGTCTGCAGCTTGCGTTTGCGATCAGGCAGGAGGTAGATCTTGACGTAGGGGTCAGAGCTGCCGCAAAAGTCCTTGGCGGGGAGGTCGAAGGCCCTGAGGATGCGCACGATCAGGGTCTCGCTCTCGTAGTCATAGCGCAGGCTGAAGTTGAGTTTCCCGCAGCTCTTGGCAGCCTCGGACTTGGCATCGTCCCCGTCCACCGATTTCTGCTTGTAGAGTTCGGGCTTGATGCGGCCAATGCTGGTGGGCTGCTCCGCCGCGGGGGGCAGCTCGTTGCCGTAGTCCACGCTGGACACGTGCATCTGCCGTGGCAGGTGGCGCTTGAAGGACGTGTGCCTGGCGGAGGGGGCAGAGATGGCGTGGTCAGGGCTCGGGGGCGGGGGAAGGGCATGCAAGCCGACACCTCCTGCGGCCCTGGCTCATCCTACCCTTTGCAGGGGGCGGGGAGGGGCGGGCCTTTTCCTCCTGCTCATGGACCCTTTCTCTCTCTGCACACGCGTTGTGCCGGTGGCGGTGAGCGTCCCAAGTCTTAGCATGTGTGAGGTACTTGGAATGGGGCCTCGTATATCGTAAGCTCGATACACGCTGCCTTTTGCTGTTATTTTCTTTTCTCTTTTTCCTGCTTGCTGTTTTCTACGTTTCTTTCCTAGCAGATGTGACCCTGGTTCCCCCCTGACACCACGAGATCCCTTAGGAGAAGGACCATCCTTGCTTGCCCTGGTCCTTCGTCATCATCGCCACCGCTACCACTGCCACTGTAGTTAACATTTATTGGGCTTTGGAGCCAGACTGCATAGATTGGCTCTGTGAGTGTCTAGCCATGTGACCTTGGTCAGGTCGTTTAACTTCTCTTTGCCACAAAATGAGGATAATAAAAGTAGCAATTGCATACGATTGCTGTGAGCACGAACTGGATTGATACATACAACAAGTACTTAGAACACAGCCAGGTGTAGAATAAGCCATCTATCGTCAGCTCTCATGATCACACGGATTCTTTCATCGGCCCCGCACTGCAACCTTATGCGTCCTTAGCCCTACCGTATAGTCGGGAAAAGTGAGGCTTAAGAAAGGTGGGCAACCTGCCCAAAGTCAGATGATAAACTCTGAAAATGTGACCCCCAGCACTTTCATTCCTGGACTCCCATCTGAAGACCAGGTCTCCTTCCCTTCGGCTGGTCGCCTGGGAGCCTGGGGAGACACTGCAGGGACCCGGGAGCCCACCAGAGCCCTAGATAAGTACAATGGCTCATACTACATGCACCACTTCTTTTAAAACTGTTTCTGAATGTTGAAGAGGTGTTTGTCATTATGTGGTGGTGGTGGCTTTTTTTTTTGTTATTGTTCCGTTTTATTCTGTTTTCAGTTAAAGAATGCCGCGTATACAGCTGCTGTCTTGCAGGGGACTCTGTCGAAGGTCACAGAGGAATCCTCATTCTCAAAGTGTTAGGAACCTCTTGTCTCCTCTCCCATGCGCCGCAGACTCTGTGAGGCTTTGCTGGCGTATCCCTAGACACACCATGAACTTTTATGCCTCTGGGCCTTTGCATTTTCTCTTCCCTCTGCCCGGCAATCTCGCCTTCGCTCCCAACACCCAGCACCCCTCACCCACACACGTCCCAGTGCACACTGCAGAGCACAGCTCCCTGCCTCAAAGGTTCCCCTTGCCTGCAGCCTTTCCCGGTGCCCACCCCCTTGTCGGTTACCCATCACAGAGCACATCCTCTGCTATAGTCTCCAGTCCAACCATAGGTGTTCTCATTTCCGGTCTCTGCACCCCACAGGCTGGAATCACATCAATGTATTGGATAAGAGAATGTGGAGGCGTGGAGGTTAGGGAAGGGAGACGTCCACCCTCACCTGGTAGACGATGCTGGCTCTGTGGTCTGTCGCTGCAGCCGCGTGTGACGCATGATGTGCTCCTTGACCGACATCTGCACCTCGGCCGGGATATCTGGGGACGTGTGGCTGATCTTCACGGCCGCCTCTAGGAAGCCCAGGCTGTTGGTGTCCTTCAGCTTGTCCGCCATGTTGCCTCCGGAGCTGGGGCTCTGGGGGGCCTCCGGGGGAGGGCTAGCAGAAGCGGGACTGGAGGCCTCCTTGTTCCTCCAGGGCATCCAGCACAGCTTCCAAAAGAGAAAGAGAAAAACTGCCACCAGGGCCACGCCACACACAATAACTACCACTGCGAGGAGGCTGACAGAGGTGCCTGGGCGCGGCATGAGCCAGGGCAGGGAGGGACAGAGACAGACAGAGGCGGCGGAGAAGCAGGAAGGGGCGGTTGGAGAAGGGGGCACACAGAAGGGACAAAGACGGAAGAAGAGAAAAGAATGGTCATGAGAAAGCTGCCAGCCGGGAGAGGCGGTTTTAGGGCTGACGCTCCACAGTCCACTTTGTGTAGTATCTGCAGCCTGGCGCCCACCTCGGTCTGACGCCCCCCAGCATTGCCCCCTCCCCCACCGCCAGCTTGGGGAGCACCTGCGCTGCCTCCCCTACTGCCTATTGGCATGTGCACGGGGAAGGGAAAGTAATTTAAATAGCAGCCTAAGCAAATGTGCAAATTCGTGAAGCGTTCACATTTGGATGCTGTTTGAATTTCTATTAGAGCTGTTACTATGGCCAGACTTATAGCGGAGTCGTTTTTGGTATACAGCTCTCTCCCTCAACAGGCTGTGCGGCCTTGGGGACCAGAGGCTCGGCCAACTCAATCTCTTCCCTTCCCCCACCCCCATCGAGCCCAGAGCAGGAGCTCAACAGTCGGGAGCTTGAAGCGAATCAGACGGAGCATAACCTCCTTGAGGCCGGGAGTGGGTCTCCTGTTCCTTCTGTACGCTCAACTGTGCACACAGTAGGCTCAATAAATACTTGGATTAAGTTGGAATTTGACCCACACGGTGTATTTCAAAGCTACATACAAGTGATTCCTGTAACTGTCTTTTCCCATCCCGTAGCTATTTGAGAGCTCTGCTGTAAAACTGGTAATTTGTTTAAGGTGATTTATTTACTTTGAGAGAGAGAGAGAGAGCACGGTAAGCAAGAGAAGCGCAAAGAGAGAGAGAGAGAAGAAGAGAGAGAATCCCAAGCAGGGATTCAGCCTGATGCAGGGCTCGAACTCACGAACTGTGAGATCATGACCTGAGCCAAAATCAAGAGTCCGACACTCAACCGACGGAGCCACCCAGGCGCCCCTGTACAACTGGTAATTTTGAATGTCGTGGTTGGTTCTGAGGCAAGCGTTCACTGCGTCGCCCCCAGCCAACCCTGCCTCCAGAAGGATGCCCATCACCCCAGGAGAGCTGTGGGCAATGCCTCCCTCTGGAAGCAATGAAGAAGCAGATCTCTTACCCCTCCTTAAGGAATGACCCTTAGAGCCCAAGGTCTCTTCTCACTCTGACTAGAGAGCTCAGAAGGCTCTGAACCAGTGGCACACTTGGCAGGGTGTGCACACAGGTCATTTGCGAACTTGTGAACAAGCCAGCCGAGGAGTCTTGCATGGCTTGCGTGGCAACTGAATAGTTGAGCAATTCCACCGCCATCATCATCACATCAAATTTCTGGAAACTCTGGGGGAGGCCAGCTGGCTTGGTCACTAGACCCGTGCTCCTGGCTGGTGGCAACCGGCATTGCCTTTGGAGGGGCATGACCTTACCCGCACAGCCCCTGCAGGCTGGTGGGTTTGCAGGCTCTGGATTATCCTGGCCCAGTGGCCAAGCAATCTTAGGATCGAAGGTGAGAAGTGACCCTAGAAATACTGGGGCCAGGCTGGGCTCTTGCAGACAAGAGCAGTGGTCCAGAGAAGGGACTTGCCTGGGTTCACAGTTCAGACACACAGCCTGGACCAGGGTGCAGATGCCCACCACCCAGCCTGGGGCTCTTCACACTGTCCCAGCCTGTCTGTCCCTGATTAAACTGTAGGCCATTGTAACTCTGCGTTCTTATATTTGTCTGACTCGTGGCCTAGCACAGAAACACACGCGAGAATGAATGAGCGCAAGAATGAATGGCGCATAAAAGGGCTATAATGATCTCTCAACCAGCATTTACTGAGCAACCTGCATGTGTCAGGTGCTAAGCTAAGATTAGAGTACCGAGATGCCGAGACCCTCCTGGGGTGGGGGGGGGGGGTATCCAGAGTGCCCTCATGCACACAGGCACCAGGAAAAGCTGTCTCCCATCCAGAGGGACCTGGGAAGGAAGCGAGAACATCAGCTATCCTCTCTGGGGAGCCGGCACTGCCTCCTGACTCCCCAGATGCAGGGTACTGGCCTGAACCAACTACTACAGCCACCTACCCCAGGCCCCTGCACAGAGACATCGGGGCCTCTCCCTGGTCAGAGGAGCCGGGGTTAGTCCTCCACACAGAGACTGCCAGGGATCCAGAAAGCTGATTCTAAGTTAGCTTCTAAAGTAAAGGTTTCTAGTGTGTGTGCGTGAGTCACGGGGGCACAAGAGAAAAAATACCAGATTGTTCTAATATTTATTTATTTATTATCTTAAAGACAATAAATCACAACTGCAATATACAGGTTGATAGTAATAGAAATGATAGCATTTTATTATTGGATTTAGTTTTGAACATTACTATGTCCAAGGTACAAAGTGCTTTTTATGCATTTGCTCATTGAATAGTCTCCAGTGAAATAGGTGTAATTATTACTTTCATTTTGCAGATGAAGAAAGTGAGGCACAGAGGATTAGACTGCCCAGGGTCACACAGCTAGGAAGCCGTAGAATGGAGCTACAGCCCAGATGTGTAGGCAACATGGGAACAAATATACATTGGAGGCATTAAATGAAATAATTGGTGCTGTTATGAGTTCATTACCTAAATGGTTTGGAGACTGTTTCTTTAGGCCTTTATGGCCCTGGGGTTCACCAGGAAAGCTACCGCAGATCCTACGGGTCCTTATTCTGAGTATCCAGCCACCTCTAGACCCCTCACACCTGTTCTCGGTTACAGCTGTTCTGGAGGCATTCTCTACAATATGAGTCACCTTAAAACAAAAAAAGGTATTTCTAGGGCTTTGCTTCCCTTTGATCATACATCTTACTTGCTCTGGTAATAATTAGAATTTTAATGAGAAAGGGGGAGAAATGGGGGAATCCAGAGAGCATAGAGTGCATTTAAATGTTCAGCCTGACAAAAAACTGAATTCATAAATGAAAAGAGAGGTGGGGGAAGGGGTGGGCCGAGGGAATCAGTTTTTCCTCGGTGTGGTTGCTATTTTGAATACTTGTGCACGTGACCCCCGCTGTAGTTCCCTCGGAGCTGTGATTAGGGCAGGCAGAGGTATGGATTATTGGGAATCAGCACCCAGCACTCAATACCGGTTATGTAAGACCAAGAAGCCCTCCCTCTGCGTGGAGAAGCTCTTTCCAGGATGCCTTGCTGGCAGGACTGACTGCAGGAGAACCGGGTCCTGTTGCTGAGTGGATTCACCCTCACTGGCGATACGAGGTGGTTAGCAAGGCTGGTAAGAGCAGAATTAGGCCAGGGCAGGGAGTGACTGAACAGGATTTAGCCCCTGTAAAATCACTATACGTGGCCTTGAGCTCAGCCAGCCGACATATCCTGGTTGAAGGTCCACTGGGGCTGGGAGGCATAGTCTCCTGTATGGTCTAAGGACTGTGCCAAGGCCCAGATCAGCTATGATGTGTGCCTTCCTACCCCAGGCCTGCTGGGGTCAGGCCACCAGGACCTGTTGCTCTGTAGCAAATCGCAGGTGCACAAGTAGCCTTCAAAGCCTTTTTCCTACTCATCTTGTTTGAACCTTGACACTGTGAGGCAGATGGCAACACAGTGTTTTGATGGCAACACAGCCGTCTTTTGAGTCCTGATCTGGTGTTCTTCATATTTCATAGCACTATCAGGCACTAGCTTCACGACCAGAGAGAGGCAACCCTCCAGTAAGGGAGGAAGCCCTTACTATAGCACTGAAAATTAGAAAGTACTTCCTAAATCTTTGTATTCTTCCTCTCTCCCTCCTTCCTTCTTTATTTCCTCTTTAGCCTGGAGGGAAAGAATCACGGTCCTGGGGTCAGACTGGACTCATTCAATGTCCATCTCCACCGGCTTTAAACCAAGCCACTTAATCTCTCAATGAAGCCTCAATTTCCTCCTCTGTCATATGGGTATAATAATAGCATCTACCTCATAGGGTCATTGTGAAGTTTAAAAGAGATCAGGGGCGCCTGGGTGGCTCAGTCAGTTAAGCATCCAACTTCGGCTCAGGTCATGGATCTCACGGTTCGTGGGTTCCAGCCCCTCGTCAGGCTCTGTACTGATAGCTCGGAGCCTGGAGCCTGGAGCCTGCTTCAGACTCTGTGTCTCCTGCTCTCTCTGCCCCTCCCCCACTCACACTCTGTCTCTCTCTCTCTAAAACTAAACATTAAAAAAAAAGAGAGAGAGATCAAAAGTGCTGAGGACAGTGCCTGGAAAGTAGTAAAAAATATAATAAATATTAGCTGTTCTATTAGAATCACCTAATTCTGCCAAGTCTAGCTTTGAATATACCCTAGTTTGGAAAAGTTCTGTTGGCAGAACTGCATGAGGCATATTCTGCAAGTCACGAACGCTAATAGAGATAGCTTTAACTTTATCCTTACAAACTAGGGACGATCTTACTAGCAGAAAGAATATAAATATTTCACATATAGCTAGATCTCAAGACATAACATGTACTATATTAAAGATCTCACATCTCCAAGTCTTTCTGTCAATACCCATTTGCTTGCTATGTGTCCAGTTTCGTTGTTACTGTCCACAGGTGGGAGCTCCAAAGGAGTAGAAAGAAAACCATGGAAGAAAAACCAGCAATTGCAAGAACATGCCATGCTTCTGCAAAGTTTTCTTGGAAATTTGGAAAAGGAAGTCTGGTCCATTACTCAACATTAGGTGTGAAACATCTTTATTCAGGTGTCAGAAGAATCCAGTATTCCATGGGCACCTGGTTTGGGAAATCTGACTGGCCAATTACCCAGCAGCCTCTGGGAGAGCAAGGAGCCGTGGAACTAGGCTTTGGAAACACACCTGGACCTGGCGTGGCACAGGTGCGTGTGGCTTCTAACCGTGGCAGGGAAGCTGACTTCACTGAGGGCTCAGACACTGGGCAGATAGCTTAGGTGAGTGCCAGCACCAGAATGACCACAGAGAGCATTCATCCACATTTCTAACTGTGTGACCCTGAGCAAGTTACTTAACTTTCTCCAAACTTTGGTTTCCTCTTTTATTTGATGGGGATTCTAATTATTCCTACTTTACAGAGTCATTAGGAAGATGAAATAAACTAAGACTTTGAGCATAGTTCCTGGTATATGGTAAATGCCCCCGAATGTCAACTATTTTATTTCATGTTTTGCTTTTTGTTTTTCCATGCAGAATGAACCCAAAGCTGGGCCTGCAGAGACAGGGAAGGGGGACACCAGACCACAGGGCAAAGCATCTAAGACACCTCAGGCCCCTCTTCTCTCCAGAGAAGTTAAGATCTCCCTGAAGCCTATGAGGGCAGGAACTGCTTGTCACCTTAAGTGAGACTGTCCGGCAGGGGTAATGGCTCATGGCCTCCCTCTCTCCCTGGAAAATGCTGGGTTATTAATTAGCAACCCAGAGCTTGCTTATCTCTCCTCACTGACACTTCTTTCTCCAAAGACAGAGCCCTGGCGCCCCCTCCCCTTCTCTCCACCCATAGTGTTAAGATTCATCAGCAGTTCTTACAACTTGCTATTGTTCCCATTTTTCTAATGGGTTTCCATGTCAGGAAAACCCATTTTGTAACAGTAACAGGCAGTTTTGCTAACAGACTGTAATTGAAAAGATAAACTGGGGAGAGGAAGTGAAAAGAAAGGACCCTTTTCTCTGCTTCCTCCAGAGCTGGAGAAAGCTGGCTTCAGAGCTTGGGGTTGCTGAAACCATTTGGTGTAAGGGCTGGCCTGTGCAGAGCAGAGGCTGCCTGGGCTGAGGGGGTCTCATTTAGACATAGAAAGAGACATAGACAAATACAACCCAGAGAGCAAACAGCAAGAAATGCAGAGACCCAAGAGACTGGAAAGAATAGTGTCACGTCTGGGAACGGAAAAGACTCTCGGCAGAGCCATTAATATTAATTAATATTAGTAACCATTAATATTATTAATACATTAATATTAATAATTATTTGTTATTTATTTCTACATGGTTAGCACTGTGCCCCTTACATTTCTCATTTAATCTTTACAGCCTCCCTAAGAAATGAGCATGCACCTCACAAAGATAAAGTAACTCAGTTTAGAGGTATTAACTAACTTATTCAAGGATACATCACATTAAGCAGAAGAACTGGGATTTAAACCCGGGATTTTCTGATGCCAAAGTCCAAGCTTCTGAGCCAGGCCCCTGAAGGGGCTGGGGGCTGAGTGGAAAGCTGGGCAGGGAAGCTGTGGGGGAGGGGGGGCAGGCACTTCTTTGTTATAACCAGGAGAGTGTGGGAGGCATTCTCAACTATTTGGCCTGATCCTCTGTACCTCGGTAAAAACCCAGAGACGAGGATTATGAACAACGTCCTCACCCCCCATCTCTTCCTTCTTCCCTGGAAAGTATAGACACTACAGGTTACCCACCAGGCACCAGGCAAATAACCAGTGGCCCCTGGAAACACCTCATCCAGAGATGTAGCAAAGAAATACCTGACAGTGTGTGTGTGTGTGTGTGTGTGTGTGTGTGTGTGTGTTGCAGGAACAGGAGCTATTCTGTTCTAAGGCTTACAGACGTGGTCCATTAATAATAAACTCTTCCGTGGCTTGTAAATTTATTAGGAGAACCTGGTGTAATTAAAATTCAGGGTTAGGGGAGGGGGGAGCAGAGAACCTGTGCTTCCATTCCTTCTTTCAGAGATCCAGGCTGAACTACCGATGGGGATAATTAGCAGAGTCCAAACAGAGAAGGAATTAACGCTCCTGAAAAAGCTGTGATGAGGAGAGACAATGCTGGGCTAATTATGGCCGCACAAGCTTTATGACTGGGCACCGGCTTCCACCATCATTAGGGGATTCAGAGATAAATCGGAGGCTAATGCCGAGTGCTATAGCTAACAGAGTGTTGGCATTAATTTAGCAATTATTAGTATTATTATTTTGGCAGATGGTAACTGTACCTTTTTGCTTGATTGGTCAGGGCTTGTGGCCCCTCTGAGATGTGTGGAGATCAAGGCTGGGGTGATTGGGGTGGGGACAGACAGAAAGCCAGAAAGAGTCTTTCCCTCTACCCACCCCCCCCCCTCCTGTTTATACCTGCAAGTACTGAGAGGAGAGGTCTGCCTGGGTCCACATGGAGCAAGAAAAACAGATCAACAAAGAGAGAAGGGAAGGATGACACTGTCATATACCTAGAGCGTCCACAGCTGGAAGTCCTGTTCACCTCCGCTTTCAAAGCCCTCTCAGATTAAAGTTCCTAAGTGTGACTCAGTCCTTCAGGGCTCAGAGACCTCTTTTCCTAAGCAGGACCAGCAGGGGTGCTGGCTAGCTCGGGCAGGACTTTCTCGTACCCTGCTTTTTGTACACTCCAGACAGCCTTCCACAGACCCTAAAGAAACCTGGCTAGATACAGATGGCTCAGTCTTAGCCCTAATTTTTTGCAGCCACATTATACCCCCAACTCTGTGGACATGGAGGACAGAGAACATAGTCAGAGGTAGAAGAAAACTTCTAGAACCGTAAATCCAAGCACTCTGCAACTCCTAGATACTTTCCCCTGGTTCTAGAATCTTAAAGCTCAAGACACTCCATAAAATCAGAACATTATCTCAAGGATGTACATTCTAAAGGATTGTACATTGCACCTTTCCTCAAAGAAGGCAAAATCCTCAGAATTTCTTCCTTCCAGCAAGGAGTGAGGGAGTAACTGATTAGTTATAGAAACAGGACTTTCCTGTTTTGATTAAGTGCTATGCATTTAACCTTCCATCACAAGCAGGAGAAATAATAATATCTGTGCTGCAAAAGGCCAACTTAAAATCCAGGTAGCTGAGTCACATAACATCTCCAGTCATTAGAGAAATGAACAAACATTACATACATCTCATGGCCACACATAACCTAGAGAATAACCATTCCTGGCTGCCAGCCTGGAAGGGGCAGGGCAGCTCAGGATCTCCCATCAGGCCCCTGAATTTTTTGGAATACCTCTGAACCTCTGCTTATTACCTCAAATCCAGAACTCTCCCTACCCACACCCAACACTCTGCAATTTGGCCTGTGGAGCAAACTCCTTCATCTCCACAAGGCAAATGGCATGAAGAAGGTAGGGAACTGCCTGTCAGTGTCCACTTGAGGCAGGGGTGGGGGTGTGTATTAAGGAAGAAAGCAGACACTTTGCCTTTAGAATTTTTAAAGAAAAATGGAACTTGCTTTTATCTGGGACAGTTTGTGTAGAGGTATTCCCAAGTCATGAAAGCTAAGGAGATCTGATTGAGATTTCCTGTGCAACTCCTAGCACGGACCATATACAGAGGGGGTCCCAGTAAATGACAGCAGAGCCCGAATCTCAATTGTTGACTCTCGGGGTGTTACTAGAGATCCCGTGAGCTAGAGACTTTGAGTGGGAGGATGGCAGGGGAAAACGTACAGAGGTAAAGAGAACTAGGCGTGCTCTAGTCACTTGCATTTTTCACTAAAATACAAATGAAAAGATCCAGCATTTCTCTGACTGTAGAATCTGGACCCAGGCAGTGGCTTTGGGATGCAGGGACTAAGCTAGGAAGTAGGATACCTGGGGGCCTGGTCCTGAGCTGAACAGCATCTCCCCAGACCCTGTGCTCACTTAAACCCCAAGAACTCAAAGCCACTCTCAACCATTTTCTTTTGCTATGACCAAGGGTCTCCTTCTGCCTCCTCCTTTCAGCCCCCTAACTTGGCCCCCCAGGGGCTTCCTGAGGCTTGTGACTCAGCAGCCAAAGTTAAAGTACCCAGGGCTGACAAGTCAAGCTCGCTTTCTCAAGCAGCCTGCAGGGAAGGCACACTGATTCATCTGGGCCTGCTTGCTCACCTTTCTCAACCTTCTCTCACCCTCAGCCTGGCCACAGGTACCTGTCATTCCAGACTGTGGGGTTTCCCTCTGGAGTCAGAACACCAGAACACCTGCATCAGAATGTTTCACACACATACACCCTCCCCACAACGCACACTGCCCCCTGCCCTCTGTGGTATTTCTGCTCTGGATGGACAGGAGAGGGGGGCAGCCTCCACGCCAGGTGGAACTCGACAGGTGTGTTCTCACCTTGAATGATCCCCTTTAGAGTTTGAGGGGTCAGAACCAACATAGAGGGCCCCACTGGAAATGAATTATTGCAGGAAAGGAGGAAGGGACCTGGATAGGCAAGCAGGAAGAGACTCCCTAACTTGGGGAAAATTGTGTATCTGGGGGGGTATGGGGAGTTGGGTGGTGTAGATGATGGCACCAGAGAACCAAAATCTAATACTTGCTGGGCCTAAAATCTATTCGGAGATTCTTAAAGACGGAGAATTACCTCTCCAACATCCATCCCTGTACCACCCTCTGAAAGTTCTTCTTTATGTCTAACCTCAGTCCCTTCTGCTGCAGTAATCAACCCATTGATCAAACACTGCCAAGGCCAGAGAGAGCGCTTGCGCGAGAGCAGCGCCCCGTACAACCCCCACAGGGCTGAGATGCGCCCAAGGCTGGGCACAACCCCCTCACACACACAATCCTCCCCTGGGCCACTACCCTCCACCTACTCCTTCTCTCCCTCAGCGGCCCTGTTGCTAACCTAGGACCTACCAAGAGCTCTGACCTTTAACCTCAACTGAAAACAGGGCCCTGAGAGCTGTAGCCTCGGGGAGCTTACCCCACCTGTACCTGCTCCAGGAACCGCCGTTCCAGTCCCCGGCTTCTGGTCCCTTGAGACTCGCCTGGAGACGAAATTCCCGCCTCCCGCGGCCCCTTCCTCCCTTTCCCGCGCTGTTGGTGCGGAACCGCAGGGGCGACCCTCGCTTACCCCTAGGCCCAGCGCCACCGGGGTCAGAGTCCGGGGGACAAGGAGGGGTGGTGTCTGCGGAGCCAAAGTAATCCCGGCGCCACGGTCCCTGCAGGATCTCCCCACCCCCACTCTGCATCCTCTCGAGGCTTCGCACTGCCCCCCAGCCCCTCCCCTCCGGAGGGAGGACGACCGGGTGCTCCCTGCCGCCTAGGACCCTCCAGGCGTCGGCATCCGGACAAAGAAGCCCGGCTGCGGCGGGCGAGCGCGGCCGCACGCCGCTGGTGCGGCAAGTAAATACCCGGGCCGGCCGGCCGCCTATCCTCCCGCGGCTCCCGCCGCCAGGGCGCGACACGCCATTGCCGCTGTCGCGACTCCCGAGAGACCCCGCAGCCGTGCGCGCCGGGCCCGGGCCCCGCGGGGCTCGAGCTCCCGACTCACCGGCTCCGGCGAGCTCGCCTCGGCTCGGGCTCCCGCCTGGGCTCGGCGGCCGCCGGGGGCTGCGTCCAGCGCAGGGTCCGCGCCGTTCGGGCAGGAGGCGCCCGTTTGGCAAAGTCGGCGGGAGGCACCGGCTCGGTCGCGCACCGGCCCCGAGTCCGAGTGAGTCAGAGAGAGACCGAGGGAGCGAGTTATAGGGGTGAGGGTGGGGGAGGATGCCGAGACACCCTCCCCCACCCCGCCCCCCGTCCCCCCCTCCCCCCAGCGGAGACGCAGAAAGCCACTCGCACGCAGCCGGAGAGACGTCCGGACACAAAGACCTCGTGCGGCTCGCAGACCTAAGTTTCTCCCTGAGACCAGGGGGCTCGGACGGGTTCCCCGAGAGAACAGACAAACGGACGCGCGGACCGACAGACGGACCTTGGGACCCTGACAACCCAAGAGACGAGTTGCTACTTCCTGGTCTCCTACTCGCTCCACAGACCCCTTCCCTGGCATATAGCCCGAGGGTGAGCGGAGAGACGCCAGGGAAACTGAGGCCCCCGAGGGGCACCGCGCCCGAGGAGCGCGGTTTTGCGCTGGAGTCCTGTAGAGTCACACGGGAGGGAGCTCAGGGATCCTCTGCCTCCCAGGTCCCCTTCACGTCTCTCCGCTTGCCCTGTGGGCAGTGGAACGGGGCACAGGTTGAGGCTCATTCCGAATCCAGGATCCTGAGCTGGAGTTCTCTGTCTAGATTAAGGGGCTCCCAGTGCCGGGGCTCTGGGGGCAGAGGATGGTCAGGGCGAGAACCCAGGAAGAGAGGGGGGCTCGGGGTTCCCGTTACCTGTGTCGGCCGCGCTCGGACTCCTCTCTGGGGGCTGTAGCTCGAAGCTCCGACAAGTCTCCACGTCCAGCCCGAGAGGGGGCGGCCGGGCCCGGCACAGAGAAGCCAGGACCGCGAGCGCCGCCTGGCACCGAGGCCCCCCGGTCCCCCACACCCCGCTCATGCCCGGGACACCCCGGCTCTCCAAGCAGCCGCCTGAACCCGTGCTGCCGCTGGACTGGGGCGGGGCAAGGCGGCCCCAAGAAGACCCTCCCCGCAGCGGCCCCCTGCGGCTCCGTTCAGCTTTTAATCATTTCCCCGCAGGGTCTCCGCCCCTCACGTGGTATCCCGCAGCAGCTGGCAAGTCTGGCGCCTCACGGCCGCCCCCTCCACACCCGGGGACAGGTCTGAGTCCCCACGGGTTCGAGGCAGGGGAGCCCGGTTGTCCAGCACCCTGGAGGGTGGAACCTGGGATCTGACCCCACACGTACTGCCTGGTGTGACCTTGGGCCTCTCTGAGCCTCAATTTCCCACTCTGTAAAAGGGGTATAATGATAACGAGTGCAGCACAGGCTGCCTGGGAATACAAAGATAGTGTTTGCGAAAACACTGGGTAAATTGCCACATGCCACACAAATGGCAACGAAATAGATAAACCCATTAACAGAAAGATGGGTGACCTGGCTGGGGGCGGGAGAACCTCGGTCAAGGTTCCTAACGGGAGAAGTTAGTCAGATTGGTCCCAGGTCCTCAGCTTTGGAGGCAGAAGACCCCAAGACTGCGGGGCTATTCGAACTGCAGAAAGACTTTCTGAGCCCCGCAATCCTGCGGTCCACGGTACCCGCACGTTGCTATGGCAACGGGAGGCAGCGGCCGTCTCTCTCCATGGCAACGGGAGGGGAAAGTTTCTGGCAAATAGGAATGGGGGGCATTTCAAGAGAGCGCTCTGTTCCCGCCAGACCCACCTCCCCGCAGCTGTGGAACACCACCGGAGATAATGTATCTTACTATGAAGCATAACAAGGGCCAGAAAGACGGAAAACAAAACGGGAGGGTTGAGGCTAGACTTAAGGCAGAATTCCCTTCTAGGAACTATGGCGTGAGGTCCAGGAGCAGGTTGGCTGAGGGGTTCCGAGGCACCGCACTCAGCCGTGGCGATCTATGGGCCGCCACCGGGTGCGGCCCTGCGGGGGCCCTGTCACGAAAATCTTGCGTCCTCGGCGTGTCGGCGGATGGGCCCCTTCCTGTGTGCGGCTCACCCGAAGCTCCAGCTTCCCCGGAGCTGGGAAGGAAACTTTAGCTGGAACCTCCGGAAGCCGCGGGCCTGGTGTGTACCGGGTGGCGGACGGGGGAGGAGGGTCTTTCCTCCTAATTAGCACGCTAATTGGAAGTGGCTAGGGCGGTGACTCACGTTCCAGAGGGAGGAGATTCGGAGCCCCAGCTCCTGGCGGTCTCCACATGCGCCATCTGCGCCAGCCGTGCTAGCGGGCCCTTGGACTTGAGAGTCCCCGGCAGCTACAGAGCGCCAAGCAGAGGCCTGCGAGGACGTAGGCTGGACCAGGCGGTTTTTGCTTTGGAAAAGCGCTCCTTGGCTCTGTCCACGGTGCTGAAGACCCAGTTGCTGCAATCGTAGCGTGGGCACAGCGTTAGGGAGGTGGGGAGGGATGGACAATTGTGGCGGGTTCAGACCTTTCACCCTGATCTCAGGAGCCTACGATAGGAGAGGGCTAGAAACTGAGGCCAGGGGGACTGAGCAGGCTTGATCCCGGAGACACTATGCAATCCAGGCCGCCTTCCTGAAGGAGGTGCTCGGTTGCTGTTCCAAGAACAGGTGAGGCTGTGGAGTCCCCATTTGCTTCCCAGTGGTTCTGGAACCCACCTGAGGAGCCCAGAAGCCCTGTCATCTTCCTCTCCACCTCCCAATACAGAGCTTAGTTCCTGGGAGGCCCCTTGTTACATGATCACTAGCAGTTTCCGAGGCAGCAGTTTTGTGTTTGTGTAAAATACAAATGGAGAAGAACTGCTCTCTACCCATGTTTATGGCAACTCTGCCACTCCGCGGGCGATTTCTCCCTCCCCCTCCTGAGTTCTTGGGGAAATTCACAGAACAAAGCGCCTTGTTTTGCCTTTGCAGAGAATGAAAAAGCACAGGACCTTCCAAGGGCCCAGGCCTGTGATGCAGGGAAATCAATATTTTGCTTTACAACGAGTGGGGGAATTTACATCTAAACTGAAGGCAAAGGAGCCTGTTTGGAGCAGAGCAGGTGGCAGGAGCCGAGAATTAGCAGATAATTTCTCATTGTTCCCGGATTCAGCCTCCACACTAGGCAAATGGTTCTGCATCCTCTCTGGCACCCCAGCAGCAGCTCTGGACCTGGCATTTCTCAACAGAACAGGGAGGAGTTTCTGCTCTGACAGGGCTGGGGGAAGGGGCTGGGGCTCTCAGGTCAGTCAATAACTATTGAATTTGCAGTGCGTGAATCTGTGTGTACAAAAGAGACAGAAATGAGACAGACAGAGAGAAACAGAGACACAGAGACAAGAGAAAGAGAGGCAGAGGTTGAGACATATAGAAACAAATATAGGAGATACAGGGAGAGATACAGAGAACAGAGAAAGAGGGACGGAGGGACAGATATGCTTATGAGGGCATACTCATTCAGAAAGAGATAAAAGAGAAACATAATTTTTTCTTATATTAAGAAAAACCCCTGCCTTAGTTGTCTTCTTCATGCTCTCTCTCTCTTTGCCCCTAACAAGTTAATGCTGATACCTGTGGTCACATAACCAGCCACAAACCAACCAACCAACCAAACAAACAAAAAACATGTAAAGATGGGAACTTTTCCTCTCTAAAACCCCTTTCCCTGACAAGCCCACTCCCACAGGCAAAGACCAAATTCAGACTCCCAGGGTGCCACTCAGACGTAAAGAGGGAAGGAAGTAGAAAGAAGTAGAATTGTTACTTCTCAATTCTGTCTTTCAGAGAAAGACCATCTGAGTTTCGATTTAGGGGTGGGTGGAGAGAAGGAGGGGCAGAGACAGCACGGCATAGTGGCAAACAAGGGCACTGGGTTGGGCACTGGGAAGTTGGTTCCAGAACTGGTGCACTAAACCAGCCACAGGGCAGTCACGTCCCTTCTCAGGGTGTCAGTTTCATTATTTGTCAGAGGATGAAGCTAGATGAAGAGCTCTCGGAGGCTCCTTCCAGCAACAACATTCTAGGATTTTACATGAAGGGAAAGGAGGAGGCTGAGGAGGGGAAAGGAAAAAGGGACAGAAGAGCAGTTTTTCTGGCTCTAAAGAAGACGGTGTCCAGACTCACTTTGGGCTTCTCCTCCCCCAGTGCTCTCATCTCATCTGCAACTGTGGCCGGAGCATTCTGAGTCTGCCGCACACACCTCCCCGACTGCTCAGAAGCAGGAAGGGGGACTGGAGGAGGGATGGAAAGTGGAATGGGAGGAGGTTTGAGGCAGAAACTAGCAGCCTTCCACTCCTATGCCCTCCTCTCCTCAGAAATAGCCAAAGTACACATGCCCTGCCCCCACCCCAAGTCTCTCAGGCAGTGGTGTGACTGCCTTTGGACAGGTCCCCACGCTGCTCTGAGCAGTAAAAGCCTGCTGAGTTGTGCTACAAATAAAATATATTAAAACAAAATAACAATTTCTAAAAAAAAAGAAAAATTAAACCTCGGTAGGAAATTGCTAATGCCGTAGGCGAGAAGAATGGGCTCCTTTGACATGAGCCGATGTGTCACATTGTCTTTCCATCTCAATGCAATTTCTAAATAGGGAGCCCTTTCCCCATCCCCTCCTCCTCTCCAAGCCCCCAGCAGAGATGTAAAGGGAGCAGCCTGACGTTCATAGCCCATTGTCTGACGTCCAGGGAGAGACTGAGAGAGATAGATACAAATGTACTCACTGCTTTGTCAAGTGGATTGGAGCCAAGAGGGCTCTGACCCAGCCATGAGGGGCCCGTCTCCTCTCCCCACCTCCCCCATCTCCTGCCTAGCCAGGCATGTGGACACTGAGCAAGGGTTCTGAATTTACTCTAAGAAAACAGATTATCACTTGAACCCGTTCTATTGCTGGTGGAGAATTAAGTTGATGCCCTATATTGGGGACTGGGAACACTTTACACTACAATTTAAAACAAACAGTGCTATGGAATCCCTATGGGGTTTCTGTCAGGACAGCTTTATCAGTATTTCCAGCAGATGTCACCCCCTGCCCCCATCCTTCACACCAACATAGCCAATTCTAGCCGAAGCGGGGTGCCTTCTGCAAACCATGCCATTCCAAGCCATCAGAAGAATTTTCAGGAATTTCTGAAAAAGACGCAGAAGACATTGCAAAGCCCTGCACATGTGCCCAGGTATTTTTGAGAGTCCAGTCTTGCTTTTCTAAGAAAGGTCTGTGACAATTCAAACCTCCTGAGCCAAGCAGGGGTACATTTGCCTCTTTCTTATTCCTTCCCCATCTCAGAGGTCTCATCTCTGTTCCATGCTCTCTGTTCAAGCATAGTGTTCCTGATCAGACTTGGGAAGACTGGACAGGACTAGTTGCATCCAGCAGGCTGGGCCTGGGGGAAACAGAGGCAAGGTCAGAAGGCAACATCATCCCGGAAAGTTTTAGAGCTGTACCTAAGTAACCATGGTGTGCCTAAGGCTTTCCCTGTACTACTTGAGACATGAGAATAATTGGAAGAGAAGAGCCAGAAGGGAAGCCAGGTGTGCTCCTCTTCAGACTGACCTTGTGTAGAAGAAAGAGCACAGGTTTTGGAGTCAGAGACCTGTGTTCAAATCCTGGCTCTCTCACTGACCAAGTGTCACACCTTAGGTGCTGTACTGTAGCAATCCAAACCTCAACTTCCTCATCTGTAAAATGGGACATATAAGGCCTGCTTTATGCTGCACAAGGGTTATATGAGTTAAGTTAAACACCTAATATACTGCGACTGATTCATGGCAGGTGTCAAAACAAATGACAGTTCTTGTCCTCTCCCTCTCTCTGTCTCTCAGGTCACAGAAGGACATCCATGAGGCACACTGTCCAGAGGTTAACCCATATTCTTCCCTTGAACAAGTCCCTGAACACTGCCAAAAAGGAATTGATTCATTTAGTCTTATAACAATCCCGAGAGGCAGAATGGGTGGATGCTCAAAGTCCATTTGGCATGTGGGGAAATTAAGTGACTGGTCCCTGGTCACACACGCAAGGAGGCAGCAGAGAGATAGAACCCAGGCCTTCTGATTCCTGGTTAGTACCACTGCTTTGTACTGGGGAGGGTAGGCATAATTTTTTCTTCTTCTACAAAAAAAAAAAAAAAAAAGGTTATAATACTTTTAAATTGACTTTATAATAAATAAAAAGTATTTGGAAATAAATTACAAAGCAGTGAAAAATTTACTCTTGTGTTTCTCTGCAAAGCTCTTGGCCCTCTGACCTGAGCCACCCCAGCTGCACGTGGGGCCCCATGGCTGCTCTGGAGGGCAGATCACATCACTGATAAAACACAAGGCTGGGGCCAGGCAGCTTCATGGCTTGGGACATGTTTGGCTGCTTCCCTCTTGACAGAGAACTGCTCAGAAGGCAGCTCAGGGAGCCTCTGCTGTGTCTGGATTGTGTTCCATGGTCAGAGTCCAGCTTCCAGGAAACAGCCAAGCCAAGATTCTTATAAGACCAGGACCCCAAAGACTAGAATTCTCCCCAAGGAGCCTGGAGAGGGTTTGCCGTCTCAGGGCTCTGGCTGCTGCACTAATGAAAAGAAACCAGATAAAATGCCCAAACGAATTAAAACAACAATTCCAATAGGGCTCTGTCAGGACTAGGAAGTCTTAATCCTTGATTTCAGTAGTGGGCACGCAGGAAGAATCAACAGAACATATATTCGGGTCAGTGGCCTGCAGCCCTCAGTGGAATTGAGGGGCTGAAGCCTCTAGAGAGAATAAATTTGTTCCCCCAATTTTAGCCTCTGTCTGTCCTATACAACAAAAATCCTTTCCATTCTGGCCACCAAGACATAATTATCTCCATCTCTGCTGTTTATGAGAGGTACAGTAAGTGGTTTGAATGAGTCAGCCCCCCCAACCTTTATTAATACTCCCATACGTTTGTAAGACGTGTTATGCTTTACACAGCACTCTCATATTTGCTATCTCACTTCATACAATAACCCTGAGAACTGGATATTCTTCTCCTAACTTGGGTGGTGAGGCCTCAGAGAGGCTACAAATAACTCTCTTGGGGTTATAGCTAGCAAGCGGCAGAGCCAGAATTTGAGCCTGTCATTTTCACATCATTCATTCATGGAGCATTTACTGGTCCTGTGCAGACCCGGGCCCACACCAGGCACCTGAGACACAGCCCTGTGTGATTTTCCTCCCGCACTGGCCTTCAAGTCATGCGCTGTGCAGAGCCCTCAATACACAGGCCTGTCCTGGGGGAGTGCACATAATCAGCCGTGGAGAGAGGCCACGCGTGGAATTGGTCTCAAATGAGTTCTTTGACCTCTTTGCTGCAGTTGCCCACACCTACATCGACTGTGAAATTCTCTTCTGTGACATGAGTCTCCATGGATTTCCCTCCCTTCCTGATTCTTTCACTCTCTCCCCTGCCCCCTCCCCACCTTCCCATTTTCTCACAGGTTCAGCTCTCGTCCCTTTTTTCTTCTGTCTCTTCATATACTCCCTGAGTGATCTTAGCCACTCCGAGGGCTTCAAACACTAAATAATGCCAATACTAAGAGTAGCACTGCTAAACATTTACTGAGCACACACTCTGTTCCAGGACCTCCCTGCTTGCTTCATAGGGACTATATCATTTACTTCTCACAACGACTCTGATTACTATCTGCAGTCTACAGGTACCAAGTGACAGGGCTGAATGTGAACCCAGGCGGTCCAGAGCCCAGACCCTCAGCACTCCAGATTCTGTCTCTCTGTGGTTCTACATATGCATTTCTAAATTCTCATTCAAACACCTTTACCCCAGACCTCCTAAATCCCCTGTGTCCAAGACAGAATTCGTATTTTCCCTCACGCACCTGCTCTACCTCCTTAAAGGAAGACAAAACTAAACCAACTAAACGAAAAAAATCTCAGATCCCTCCTTGACTCTTCCCTCTCCCTTATCCCCCTTATCAGTGTGGCACTGAATCCTCCTGTTTTTATCTCTAAAATGTTTGAACCCCTGACCTCCCCACCCCTGTCACTGCCCTAGTCAACCACTTGACATTCCTCTTCTGGATCGTGATGGTTGCCTTACATGATAATATGATTATGTCATCCTCTCATTTAAAATCCTTCGTAGACTTCTGGGGCCTTCAGGGTGAGGTTGACTTTCTTGAGCATGGCATTCAAGGCCCTTCCAGACCTGGCCTCTGTCCACCTATCTGGCCTCCTCTCCACACGCTCCTTGTGTCCTCAGGCTGCCTGTGCTGTGCTCACAGAGTGATAACTCCCATCTCTTACCCTCACATCCCACCCAAACTTTCATGTTCCTGCAATTCCTCTTGTCCTCCACCCGTGCTCTCTCTAGATTCTGGAACTTTGCAATTGCTGTGCCCTGAACACCTTTCCTCTTTTCCTCACTCCACTGGTTCTTATAGGACACTATAAAACCTAGAGGTTAAGAGTGTGGGCTTTGGAGTCAGGTTGTCTGGGTTCAAATCTGAGATCTGCGATGTAGTAGCTGAGTGACAGTGGACAAGTTACTAAACCTCTCTGTGCCTTAGTTTTCTTGTCCATAAATGAGATGATAATAGAAATACCACTCTCATCACCTTCCTCAGAGGTTTAAATGAGTTGATTACACAAAGCACTCAGAAAACTCCTGTCCTAACCTTCAAAGCTGTCTTAGATGTCCCTCTTCTTATTAGCTCATTGCATGCAATGCTTACCTTTGTCACAGAGTTTTGCAACAGCACATTGTTGACTGTTACTAGACTGGGCTCTGTATTTTATTCATCTTTATGTCCTCAGTGCTTCATATCTAACACACCTTCAGTGAGTGTCCACCGCTTGGAAGAGAGGTGAATGTGTGAACATAACATAGTACAAAGTATCGGAATCTGAACACTAGAGGAATCGGAGTTGAGTTAAATGGGTCAAGTCAGAGAAGGCTTCCTGGGGGAGTAGCGTTTTGAGATTTTAGGCAGGTGAGACTGGAAGGAATTGAAGAACACAGGAACAGCCTGTGATAAGACTTGGGGACAAAAAAAATCTGCAGTTTTCAAAAAGGGGAGTGAGCAGATTTTCTTGGAGCACAGACGAGGGCCAGGGTGAGAGAGAGGAGCCTTGCCCTCAGGCATCCCCACCTTCACCGCTTCAGTCTCAGCGGATTTCTATGGTGAGCTCAGTTGTTCAAGCCAGTTGGAAGGCAGGCAGAGGAAGATGCCGCCCCTGTCCTCCAAGAGATTCTGATGACACCAGCAGCAGCTGCGAGGGAGCAGCTCCAGTGCCCCTGTGAACACACCAGAGTTTGGGCCACGGAAAGTTTCTTTATGAGAAGAAACTGCTCGTTTTTCTCAAGTGTTAAGTCATTGCTGTGGAGGAAGTGTGTGTGTCTGCTGGGGCAGCTGACTGTTTTCCAGGATAAATTTCTGATAATAACACGAAGTCATTACTGTGCAATTAGCACTGCTAATGGGGAATGCGGAGTTCCCTTCCCACTCTCTCCCTCCCTTCTTGCCTCTCTCTGCTCAGCCTCACCCTTGCACACACATTCTTCTCTGACCTCTCCCTCCCAGCGTCCCACTGGCTGTGGGAGAAAAGGGCCCAGGGTGGCTCTGTCAGAGACTGGGTTTTGACTCCCAGGCCTCCCAAACTATCAGGGTGCCTAGGGAGCTGGGGGAGGGGAAGAGAACAAAGGCACAAGGATGAAGGGGAGGGAGAGCTTGGCCTGGGAGAACATCAATAAGGTTAAAGAGGGAGGCACCCAGTAGCCCTTGGGGCAACTGGCCCTTTAGGATAAGGAACTGTGGTCTGCCATCACAGGGACCCTATCTAATGCCCTGGTGATAGGGGGATTTGATTTGCCCCAGCTATGGAGAGATCGCCCACTGCCAAGGCCAGGTAATGAGATTGTGGGTGGGTGATGCTGTATTTGTTTAGGCTGCTGGTAGGAACCACAGCTAAGCTTAATGGAAACATATTTTGTTTCATTCTGAATAATTATCCCCCCCCCCACACACACCCATACACACACACACATGCGCACACACAGTGTGCATATGCACAAATTCAGGCAGTTAGAGATACATGCATAGACCACATCCAGACTCACACCCCCAGGGGGATTTTTTAGGCATACTCCTGGAAGCACTTGACAGATTCTCTGACACCCTCTCCCTCTGGGAGGCCACTGAGATTTTAGAAACTCACAGCAATCTCTGTCGGGTGGAGAGAGCAAGTCTTGAAACTACTGAAAAAATCATAGAGGGAACACCCAGAGTCCATTGAGGGGAGGCCAACCGCACCACCCAGGGAAAGAAGGTGGGCAGAACAGGGAAGAAGGAGGAAAACGGTGAAGCCTACGGCTTAAGGAGGAGGAGGGACAGGAGGTTGCTGGAGTGAAGGGGCCTGGATGCAGAGGAGACTTCCAGATAGAGCGGACACGGGGGTGACAGCCAGGCCACAGCTCCACAGCTCTGGGGAAGCCCCAGAGAGAGCAAGGAGTTCCTCCAGCCCTAGCAGGAGGTGGATTGGATGGCCTGGTTCATCTCATAGCCAATTCTTTATGATTCTTGTGCATGCAAATTGGGGGGGGGGGGAGGCAGTTGTTTTTAACTTGATCAATTCCCCCTTGCCAAGGAGGGAAGGAATAACTATGAAGTGTCTAAAGGCAAACGGAAGCGGACCACAGAGAGGGAGAGGGGCCTGTCCGCAAACTGGAATACCTAAAAACGGCCACGTGGTCGGAACATCTGTTTTTAAGGTCTCCCAGCACTGACGTCTTCCTGGAGGGCTCGGTCACCTACACCAGGGCCACAGGGCGACCCTCCAGAGAAGCCTCAGTGTGCCTTCTCTGATCATCCTGGCACTGACGCTAAGCACCTCTAGAGGAGAAGTTCGGGACAGGTGGGGCCTGATTGGCCCCATGCCCCTGGGAATCCTCTTTCTTGAACCAAGGGCCTCATTTCTTGGTCTCAGTTTCACCGAGAGCGGCTGCTGCCACCTCCACGGTCTACTTCCAGGGGAGTCGGTGCACCCCTTAATGCTCCCACACAAGCGAAGACAAAACCCCCTCTTCTTTGGTTCTCCTCAGTGTGCAATGGCAGACCAGCAGTTTTAAAAAGAACCTCAGGCACTACCCAGGAAGAAATTACAGATCCTATGAATAAGTTGGGGATAGTCGGATTCCCAAAGCACAGCCTCTGGTTGGAGAGTCACCAGGTGCCCGGGAAGGCTGAGCCAGAAGGGCAGGGCCGTCGCTGGGTTGCCAGAGGTCACCAGCTAAATAGCGGGGATGAGGAAGTTCGGGCATTCACATAAGCTCTGCGGAGGCAGCCAAGTGGCCACCTGTGCAAAACCAGAGAGACCAAAGCCAGAGGCCATCGGCCCCAGAGGCCAGCGCTGAGGTCCCAGCTGCAGACCCAGAATTTCTGAGGCCAGCAGGGATGGCGTCAACACAAGGCAGGCCAGGCCCCAGGCAACCAAAATTTATACCCGTTTCAAACTGGCCCTCAGGGTTGTTGGCTTCCTGTGCGGTTGAGTGGTTTGGGCGAGAGTAAAGAATTTAGGGAAGAGCGGAAAGCTTCCTTTCTTTTCTAGTTCTGCCAGTCTTCAGATGAGTAGTCGAGCCACACCAACCTCTGTGATAAAAGCGTGAAATAAGACCACAGTGAACTGTCGCCCAGGGAGTTGGATGACCCACCGTTTCAGCCCAAGACAACGGACGGTGGGTGAGGCCCAGCGGAAGTGAAGGGTATGGGCCTTAGAGTTCTGTCAGAGATAGATATTCATCCTGGGAGGCTGATTAATTCGATATATATAACACCACCATCCCCTAGCTTCCTTTTTTTTTCTTTTTTTTTTTAAATCTGTAAAAGAGGATAATTTGACCCACTGTTAGAGGTGTCAGGAGGTTTCAAAGTGGTAATACCTGAAAAAGACCTAGCACACAGTGACAAATAAATGGTGGCTGTATGATTGTTATTTAGACATGGTAAGTGATTACTGAGTGGCCTCGAATACAAGGGGATGGCCTTGATAAAGACCCCTATTACAGGCCTCCAAGTGAGCAACTACGTAAGAGCACTCATGTCCCCACATCCAAAATTGTCCTCAGCTCCAGCAGGAGGGATCTGCCCAGGTAAGATAGGCAGATGTCTTTGCTGGCCTGGAAAACTTCAGATGGCCCCTTTTCTGTCTGCGCCAAGGTGGGCACCTAGTGGAGGAGGGGGCCGCTGGTTAAATAGAGCCACTTACACATAAATTATGCATCAGTGACCTTTCCTAGCTTAATTAGTCCTACTGCTGGGTGGTCTGGCTCTGGCACTAGGCCCTGGGGGGCAAATTCTGCTCACAGTCAGCAAAGCCCAGGGCCTGGAGCTTCTGCTTTTATCCACCCGGGTTTGTGTGGCCATTTCCACAGCAGGAAAATTCTCTCAGTGTGATGAAGGTCATGCCCTAGACCAGGGGTCGGACCCCTTTGGGCTCTCTTAATCCCTTTGACCTTTGCAGAATCACCTTATCCTTCTTCTAAGCTTGATATCCTTGCCGTTTCATTTGAGGAGTTTCGAACCCAAGGATTATTAATTAAGCTGTCATCCTAACAGATCTGCGGGCTCTTAAACGGGTAGCTAGAAAGAAATACATTCAGACAAAAAGTGCGCAGGATGTTCTATGAAGGGGTGACCCTCTGGAGCCTCCAAGGGATTCTGTTAGTTTGCAGCCTTGAGAGAAGAGAAGCAAGAGGTTGACCCTTTTTTTTAATAGAAAATTTCATGCATGTACGAGAGTAGAGACAGTAAAATGAAATGCCACGTATCCATCACCTGGCTTCAAATATTATTAACATTCTCCCAACCTCGTTTCGTCTCTTCCTCTTCCTTTTACTTTCCTAAAGTGTTTTGAGGCAAATTCCATTTTACTTGTCAATTCTGCTGCATGCACCTCTGATAAAAAACTTTAAATATGTATATAAAGATTTATCACCCCAAGAAAACTCACAAAACAATAATCCCCTAGTCTTACCCAGTCCGTATTCAAATTACTCAGTTGTCTGAGAGGCATCTCTTTACATTTGGCTTGTCTTGGTTAGGATCCAGAGTGGTTTTGGTTTTTAATAGTAGCTTCTGGCTTTCTCCATTCAAAGTTGGTGACCCAATGGAACGACCTAGCAAGCAGCCAGACACGGGCAGTATCAGTGTAAGGTGGGGATGGGGACATGGAGAAAAACCTACTTTCCAAAGACAAAGCCTGAACCCCAGAAAATCGTTTTCAGCTTGGGCTTTTGGGGGAACGTGCCGTGGAGCCTTGAGAATAGAGGGAAGGCTTTGGCACAGTATTATATCGATCCCCCGGGATAGGCCTCCTGTGACCACTCCAAAACTGGGTTTGGGTCTTGGCCAGAGCCTTTGTGCTGCCCCCGTCTCAGGAGTTAGGGCTGTCTCTTCCATTCATGGATTTAAGGAGAGGTTATTGGGCATCTGCTCTGAGCTGATTGCTGACAGAACACGCAAGGAACAGACACGGGCTGGATGCCACAAGACAACATCCTAAGCCCCTTGTCAAGTGTGTGCAAATTGTTACAGAAGCCAGAGGAGCCGCTGAGTCTTCTGGGAAGCAGGCAAGGCTTCCAGAAGAGGCCACATTTTCAACTGATTCTGGAGGTGTTGGGGCTTCTGAGGAGGCCAGTGCATCAAATCTCCAGATTTTAAGCCAGAAACAGACATGGAAATCAGAACCTGCTTTACTACAAGTAAAGCCAAATTGGGGTAAACAGCTTAGATCCAAGGCCCAAAGGGGCTTCCTGCTCCTCATCCTGAGTGATTTCAAATTGAATACAACGGGCGCGCCTGGGTGGCTCAGTCGGTTAAGTGTCTGACTTTGGCTCAGGTCATAATCTCTTGGGTTCGTGAGTCTGAGCCCCGTGTCGGGCTCTGTGCCGACAGCTCGGAGCCTGCTTCAGATTCTGTGTTTCGCTCTCTCTCTGCCCGTCCCCCGCTCATACTCTCTGTCTCTCTCTCAAAAATGAATAAACATTAAAATAATTTTTTTTAATAAACTGAATTCAATGAAGAAGCACAGAGGATGCAGACCACTGAATGCAACACTGAAGAAATAGACACCTTGTACAATGTTATCGTGAACAGGTCAGAGCTCCATTAGAGGGGACCCTGGACAGTGAGGCTGAGAAGTTTGCTTTAGACAGTGTGGGCCAGCAGAAGCTGTGGATGGGCTCAGGGTGCCTCACACAAGAGAAAGGAAGGCTTCCTGTTGGTCTGTGGCCTTCATGTCCTTGCTCAAGGTGTTACCCTGGCCCGGGAGCCCTGCCCAGATCCTTTCAACCCTACTGTATACCACACACACTCTTCTTCAACAATCTCTTCAGTCGCTTCTGTTCTCCATGTCAATCTCTGCAGACGCGCCCACCCACACCACACGCAAAGAGCCCCCAGGACTCCACATAGGCCCTTTCACCTTACCCAAAACCTGTTGCCAATGCTCATGTGGACTTCTGGATGGGGTCCCTGCCTCGGGTTTCCTTTGTATCCTTACTATGCTTAGCACAGGTGCCTACTCTTGGTTTGGAAGGAGGCTGTTTCATTCATTCATTCATTCATTCATTCAACTAATGATCAAACCACCAACTAAGCCCAGGAGACACAATAGGGAGCAAAACCAACTCTCCACCTTATGAAGCTTATAACCCACTGGAGGAGATGGATTATGAGCAAATAAACAAGTCTATAATATCATGTCAGGTGGTAAGAAGTGCCAAGAAGGAAAATTAAGGGAGGGAGAGAAGACGGAGAATAATAGGTGATGCTTTTATTGGTATAGGGCATTCGGAAAAACTTTCCTGAGGAGATGATATTTGACCAGAGTAAAGTGAGGTCATAAGACATTTGAACACTCAGGGGAAGTAAACTCCAGACAGAGAGAAGAGCAAGTGCAAAGGCCATGAGGCGAGGATGTGCTTAAAATGCTCAAGGGAGCCTCAGGAAGGTCAATGTGGCTGGAAACAAGTGAAAGAAGGGAGGGGGACGGCAGGCAAAACCGGGGATGCTGTAGGCTGTACAATATGCAATATGGTAGGCACTAACCACATGTGGCAACTTGGATTCAAATGGAATAAAATTTTAAATTCAATCCCTCAGTTGCATTGGCTGCATGTCAAGGGCTCAATAGCCATGTGTGGCTTGTGGCTACCATATTGAGTAATATACATGCAGAATATCTCCACTGTGGCAGAAAGCACTGTTGGGCAGAGGGGACGTGAAGCTTCTCATAGACACCCTTAAGGGCTTGGGATTTTACTCTAAGAGTGTTGAGAAGCCTTGGAATTTGGGGGCAAGTGTTCATGATTTGATTTATATTTTAATGGCTCATCCTGGCTATGTGGAGAATGCATTGGAAGGGCCAATGGTGGAAGTAGAGAGACCTGTTAGAAAAGTGCCATAATAATCCAATGGACCAGGATGGTATTGGTGGATGTGGTGACATTTAGTTGGATTTTGGACCTGTTTTAAAGACAGAATCAAAAGAATTTGCTGATCAATTAGATGTAGGGTGTGTGAGAGAGAGGAGTCAAAGATGACTCTTAGGTGGTTGATCTGAGGAACTGGATAAATTGTGGTATCATTTATGGAGCTGGAGATTCCTGGGGAAGAGAGATTTAGGTGGGGGAGAGGGTGGTACAGAAATCGTGTAATCAGTTTGCACATGCCCAGTGTGAGATACCCACTAGACCGTCATGTGGAGATAAAAGGAAGCCGTTGAATATTCAAGTTTGGAGTACAGAAGAGAGCTTAGGGCTGGAGATAAACATCTGAGAGATCAGCTCTAAAGCTGTGAGGCTGGATGAGGTCATCCAAGGAGACAGTGCAGTAGAGAGCAGAGGTCCAAACACCGAGTGTGGTGACCTGCACCATTAAGATGCTGGGCAGAGGATCCCCACAAAGATAACTGGGAAGGAGGAGCCAGTGACGTGGGAGAACAAGAGAGGGTGGTGCCCTGGGAGCCAAGTGGAAAAATTGTTTTAAGAAGGATCAGCTGTGCCAAATGCAGCTAAGAGATCTAATAAATGAGAACTGAGCCTGGGTCACTGGATTTGGCAACATGGAGGTCACTGGTGTTAGGGATGGAATGTTTGTGTCCCCCCCAAAATTCATAGGTTGATATGCTAACCCCCATTTTGATATTGGGCCTTTGAGAAGTGATTAGGTTAAGATGAAGTCATGGCAGTAAGGCCTCTATGATAGGATTAGTGCCCGTGTAAGAACAGCCGATGAGAGTACTCTGTCTGCCATGCGAGGACGCAGAGAGTGTCTGTCTACAAGCCAGGGAAATTGGCCAGCACCTTTGGACTTTGCAGTCTCTAGAACCATGAGAAATTAATGTCTGTAGTGTAAGCCACCCAGTCCGTGACATTTTGTTATAGCAGCCTGAGCTAAGACATCTGGGGACCTTGACCATGGCTCTGTGGGAAGGCTGGGAGAAAAACATGATTGGAGAGCTTGCAAGAGAGAACAGTAGGTGAGCGTGTGGAGCTAACAAGTGTGGTGAAGTTTTCAAGGAGTTTTGCTAGAAAGGGGCACAGAGAAGTGAGGCAGTTGCTGGAGAAAGTTGTGGTGTCAAGGGATCCCTTTACTTTTAAGATGACAGATTTTACGGCAGTCTGTGCTGATGAGGGTGATCCAGGAGGGGAAAGTGATGATGCAGGAGAAAAAGGTACAGCGTCCTTGAGGACGGAATGGGGAGGAGATCCAGTGCGAAGGTGGAAGGTTTGGCCTTCAACGGAGGCATGGACACATCCTTGTGTGGGTTTCATGTGCAGGCAGGCAGGCGGACATGCCAGTGGGAGTTCCTATTTTCTCAGTGAAAGGGCACGTGAGGTTAGCAGCCAAGAGCGAGGGGATCATGGGTACGGAGGGGTTTGAGGAGAGAGGAGAATGTACGAAATAATCCTCTTGGAGAGTAAGAGTGAATTAACTAGGGGAATGTGGAGCACTCGCTGCCCGCCAGCACCGAGGGTTCACTGGAGGTTTGTGGTCATGAATTGAAAATGAGACAAATCAATCTGGGTATGTATTTTTTCCAGCCATGATTGCAGGTGAGGAGCCGGCAAAGAGTTGGATCTAATCAGGATTGGAATTTTGCCAGGCAACTACCAAGAGTGAGACAGGGGCCAGATAGCTTATTATAATGAGGCAAAGCAGGGGCGCCTGGGTGGCGCAGTTGGTTAAGCGTCCGACTTCAGCCAGGTCACGATCTTGCGGTCCGTGAGTTCGAGCCCCGCGTCAGGCTCTGGGCTGATGGCTCAGAGCCTGGAGCCTGCTTCTGATTCTGTGTCTCCCTCTCTCTCTGCCCCTCCCCTGTTCATGCTCTGTCTCTCTCTGTCCCAAAAATAAATAAACGTTGAAAAAAAAAATTTATAATGAGGCAAAGCAGCAAGTCTGCAGGTGGATGTGGGAGTCTGCACTGGGTAAGGAGGGAGGCAGGCACAAGCCGGGGAAAGAGGGTGAGGGGTGAGTGGGTCAGTGGTTTAGAGGTCCTGATTCTGTACACAATGACATAGGTAAAGATGAATGGATGGGCATGGATGGCTAAGGAGGAGGCGGGTAAGCTTAGGGGCAATGAGCAAGTCAAGGAACTGAAACATCAGAGATGTTTTCTATGGCTGTGGAAGTCACCAAGAATTCTGACAGATAGAAAGAGGAACAGTAAACCAGGTGACGAAGTAGTCTGTGAATGGAGAAGTCTTTAGGAGAACATCAGATAATTGCAAAAAAAAGGGAGGAGGCTGGGTAGGTACAGTTTGACAGCCTATGCTTCAAAGCAGCCGAGAAACTCTATACGGAGGAAGGCGATTATGTCTCAGTTGCGGAAGACAGATAATATGCAAGCAAATAAGTAAGCATACGAGATCACAAGATGTGTCATGACAACAATGGAAAGGGTGATAGCATGGATAGTGTCTGGCTGTGGGAGTGGGGGTGGGGCTGTTTTAGTTCCAGCGGTCCAAGCGAGCTGGCCACAGGATTGGACATCCCAGGAAGAGGGAGAGGAAACCCAAAGACAAGTTCAAAAGCATGGTATGCTTAAAGCAAGATCAGTAAAGATCAGATTCCTCCAGACAGGGGATTGCGTGCTGAGTCTGAAAGAGGAACTTAGCTGAGCAAAGCCCTGAAGAAACAAGGATCTAAACAGGAATCGTTTGTCCACAATGCCCAAGGATGTATGAGAACTGAAAATAACATTCTAGATGAAACTGTGCGGCTCAGAAAAGTTACAGTATTCCCAATGCTGCTTTTTGTAAAGTTGCACGATTTTTTTTTTTTTGCCCTTAACGAAATTCTTCTCCTTTTGTCTAAAATCGAAGAACATTTTTATTCTGTTTGCATTGTTGGCTGAACATTGCATCGTTGGTTTTCTCTCTCACTTGTTCTCATTTTTTATTTTATTGTTATTCAGTGCAAAACAAAAAGCTGTGATCAGGAAAAGACAATAGAGGGATGGCTGGAAGAAGCTTGTCGAAATAACCTCTTGGTTAGTAGCTTCGCTTCTGCTCATCCCTAAGACTTTCATGTGCATAAAGAGGCCAGAAATTCATCACAAATGGCAGAAAATTGCATTCCATTAATTTCAGAGCCTTTGGCTCCGACAGTTCAATCTTCAAGAGCGGTTGCTTCTAGGATGTTCAAGAAAACAGAGTACATCAGAAAAAAAGCGATTTTGCTTATCTGTTTCACATTTTAGAAGCATGTATTTCAGTATATTATTCAGAGAGATTTTGCTCAGAATCTCACCCATTTATTTAGAATCAGCTTGCCTGCACACCCCTCTGACTTCAGCTTGAAGATGAAAAGCTTACACACCGTGGGTGAAGCTGGTGAAAGAGAGTCTCTTACAGGAACCAAATGAAGAAAAGTGAAATTTTGCCTTTCAAGATGAATGGACTTACTGGGAAGGAGACACTGAAAAGAGAAAACTCAGAGCCTTAGGATATTGCTCCACTGTAGCCCCACTATTTTTTCATTCAGCCTTTGCTTGAATTTCTCTAGTGATGAGGAACTCACTACCTTAGAAGAAAAGACCATTCCGTTTCCAAGCAGTTTTAACTGGGAGAAAGATCTTCCTCCATAAGAGCAGAAATGGCCTCCCTGTCACATTCACCTTGTTATCCCAGTTCTGGTCTCCAGAATCTCTTGCACACCCCAATTCTCGTATCACGGCAACTTCCCTATCTCTTTGACTTCAACATCTCTAAGTGCTTCTCTTTGGGATTGCTGCTGTCCAAGGTCTCTTCCACTGCTCATTGCCTTCTAAAATCCAAAATGGCAAAACTCCAAGACTCAAATTCAGGCATGGATTTGCATGCACTAGGCAGGGCCTAGCAATGACTGTCTGCCTCTTCGTATCTCCAGCAGACGGCAGGGGCTATCCTGTAAAACCAGAACTCATTCCCATCCCTCCTCCTCCGCTAGGGCCAAGGCCAAACATTACACAAGCCTATGAATTTCTTCTGCTTTTTTGAGGCCATGAGTCATTTTGAAAAGCTGATAAAAAGCTGTGGTGGGCACTCTCTCCAGAAAAATGAACATGCACATAAAATATTGCCTTCGGTTTCATCAAACATACCCAACCCACACTGAATCCCGTGCTTGAACTGAACCCCCTACCACGGGGTGCATGGAGTAGACTCCAGGCTAAGGAGCCCCGCTGTAAACAAAGCCTACATAGCGATAGGCCCTCCAAGGGATTTCCATAGCGTTTTCAGTTGAGGGCTTGAAATGAGTCATCCCATCTGCATATTCTTTCAATCAAATATGCATGTACATGTTGTGTGTCACACACCAGGGGGATGATACAGTCTCCATTCTCTCGGATCTCACAGTCCAGTGGGCAGAGAGCAACAATTACATGTACACAATTATTCTAGCGTGGTGATAACACCATAATAGACCATGGCATGCACAGAGGTGAGGCACCTAACCTGGTCTTCGAGTTTCTGGTAAGACTTCTCCGAAGAAACTGCAAAGCCCTTTAAAACTTTCATATTTAGAGGGGCGCCTGGGTGGCTCAGTCGGTTAATTGTCTGACTTCAGCTCAAGTCATGATCTCATGATTTGTGGGTTCGAGCCCCGCATGGGGCTCTGTGCTGACAGCTCAGAGCCTGGAGCCTGCATCGGATTCCGTGTCTCCCTCTCTCTCTGCCCCTCCCCTGCTCACGCTCGGTCTCTCTGTCTCAAAAATAAATAAATATTTTTAAAAAACTTTCATGTTCAGCTAATTTATTAAAATCCCAGCTTTGATATGAATTCAATAGGCCAAACTAGCCACAGCTTCAGGACAGCACAACCTTCCAGAGCAGACTCCCTTGTTTATCTGCTCCTGGGGCTGCCGCCCCCACCCCCAGCCTCACAGCAAATACTCCAAGAACGACTTCTTGCCTAGCATGCTGTCTCCTCCCTGGGGCACGCGGTGGTGACTTCCCCCAGCTACTGCTCCTTCCAAACATCACCCGCTCCCAGGAAGAGAAACTTGGGACAAGACTCCAGTTGCTGATGAAGACAGGATGCAGGCTGGGAGCCCACTACAGATGAGTAATTACATCCTAGTTCAACATCATCTTTTGTTTCCCACTCATTTGCTCAGTATTGCATGTGAATGAAGTTTGCCTCATGCAAGACTCAGCTCTGACATATTCCTCCGGAGTCGCCCCAAAGTGTCTCTCCTCGGGGGCTTATTATACCACTGGGAGCTCTTTTTAAAAATCGGGACGTATATATAACCTTTGTAGGTGGAAAACATTCCTTATAACTCTGGATTCTCTTCAGGCAGATGATCTGCCCTGGGTGTCGTTTGTTTGTTTGGTTTTTGGTTTTTGGTTTTTCTGAATGACCCTTGCTTCCAGATCTTCCTGGGCATGATCCTCCCCACTGACTAAATCCATTCTTCAAGGTGATAAAGTCCAAATTTGTTTTGTCTTCGCGCCCACTGCAGCCAGGAGGAGAGATCTCCTTAACTCTGTTCTTGGCACAAGGCTGAGAGGGAATCTTGTCACTTTCCAGAACAGAAGAGGGTTAGACAAGTTTTCAAGGTGATTTCTTCATGATTTGGCTTTATCATCTGTTCATAAACTGGACAATGCCTCCAAATATTAGACATCTTCATAGTCAAATGCCATGCAAAGCCCAGACAGGATTTTTCTGGGCTAAACAGGCTTATGTGGGCAGCTTCTTCTAACATAGGGCATCACATGCTGTCTGTATTTGGCAATGATCATGACCCCAGATGAGCAGGAGACACACAACTCGTGAAGAAAAAATACTCAGGGCTGTCATTGGTCCTGTTTGCCAGGTGGCACTTCTGGGTCTCCTTGTATTTGGGCCCATATGGTTGGCTTAGGCCAATGAATTGTAAACAAACAGAAAAAACCCCATGTGCCACTTTCAGACCAGAGCATTTAATTGCTGGTGTGAGCACCCCCAGGGCATTCAAGCTGGTGGAAGCTCCATCAGCAAGGGTCCCTGGGTACCTGCAGTAAGCAGACCGCTCTCCCTAAGTGTGTGTGTGAATTATATACAAGTCCCACCATAATAACTAGTACTCATGGTCCCAAGGGGGACATGCATCCATAATAGAAATGGAGGTAAAGCCACATTTCAAAAAGTGTTTCTGATCGTTTCTCTTTTATTCCCCCCAATGTCTTGTCAGGTCTGATTAGACCATCATTGTTTTTATTGCATAATCTGGCAGATGCAGAACTCGCACGAAGAGGAGAAATGTCAGTTCTGCCTTTTTTATTGCTTACTGAGGCTTATATTATTGGTGTTAACTTCAAACCACGGGAATCCTTTTAAACCATTCGTCTATTTTATGAAGGCTATTTTAGTTAAAACGAGAAGACATAATCTCTGACTCAATAAAAACTAAAAATAATGGGTAAACAACAAAAGTGCATTGACAAGCGAGGGTACCACTCCCTTTGGGTGTGGGACCCCTACTTTTGCTTCTGGGTCTCTCTGGACTATACACGTTCAGACATCAGTCCATGTAGTGAATATGAGTTCTGACATCAGTCCATGTAGTGAATATTACTAAGTGTAATTTCTTATTTAAAAAAATTTTAAGTACAGATACTGCATTTTATCGATTCAAAGACATGCATTTTTGTCACATTGTAATATCTCTGGAGTTAGGATGCATCTTACAATTAATAGCATGTCATAGTTTAATTGGTAGTTTTTACAAGTTTTCCCTAATGTACATAAAATAATGATCAGTGGCATCATCAGTAGGTAAGGTGTGCGAATAGAAATTCTAGAATCATCTTCTCTCTACCAGCGGATTGCTTTGTGATCACTTTCAGACACCACTGCTCTAGAATCTGGCTATGCATATGCTTTTTGGACGAGCATTCCAGCCATCACCCAGGAATTTGTTAGAAAAGCAGACTTTTCTTTTCTGGCCTCGCCTAGAACTCCTAAATCAGATCTGCATTTTAACAGGATCCTCAGGTGATCTGTGTGCATTTCAAGGTCTAAGAAGCCTTGCTCTAGAGGCACTGAAATTTGGGTCTTGTCCAGTGGGAATTTATATTGTGTTTGGCAAGAGCAGACATACTTCAAAGGTTAAGTGTCTTACCTATCTGTTCATGTCTACTCTTTTAGACTCAACTCTGGGGCACCTCGTCAGTGGTATGCTGGTAAATGTTTAACAACAGATTCTCTGGGGAAGGGAAAAACATGGCTAATTGGTAGCATTCGTTGTTTTCCGTGATGTAAATATTCCTCCCATGGCTAATTTCAAGCCACTGATAGTTGTTTTGGGGGGTATTCCTGGCCTTTTGACAATCAGCTCTCTAGAGCCAGTACAGATCTTTGCAGTGCTTTCCCCCAGAAAATCCTTCCAGACCATGTCTCCTCTCCCTTTTCCAAGCCTGGGTAAGAACCGCCCCACCTGTTCATTATCCCCTTCAAGGCAGAACCACATTGTACGACTTACTCTTATTTCGTGTCTGTGTGGTGGGCAGAATAATGGTCCCCTCAAAGATGTCCATGTTCTAATCCCAAGGATTCATAAATACATTATGCTACCTTACTAATCAGCTGACCTTGAGCTGGGAAGATTATCCTGGATTATCTGGGTGAGTTGAATATAATCACAAGGGTCCTTACAAATCAAAGAGAGGGGCAGCAAGCCAGAGTGATGCAATGTAAGAATGATCAGAGTCATGGAAGGGGCCACAAGCCATGAAATGTGGCAGCTTGTAGAAACTGGAAAAGGCAAGAAAAAGGGTTTTTACTTGAAGTCTCCAGAAAGGAACGCAGCCCCACCTATACCCTGATTTTAGTGAGATTGATACAGTGAGACTTATTTTGAATTTCTGATCTCCAGAACTGTGAGATACTAAATTTGGGTTGTTTTAGATACTTACATTTATGTCAATTTGTTATGGCAGCCATAAAAAACTAATACAGTCTGCCTCTCTCTATAGGTCAATGGTTCTCAACCTTGGCTATACACTGGATTCACTGAGACTATTTAAAAATTATAGATACTAGGGGCACCTGGGTGGCTTAGGATGGGGGTGACTAAGGGGTCGCTTGGTCCTGTGCCAGGACATGGTCCTGGCTAAGCCTACATACATCAGGTGCCTGAGTGAGGGCAGCAGAGAGGAGCCAGACAAGGCAGCATAAGGTGGGCGGACGATCCTTAGCACCGGGCAACGCTGCCGATCCTAGGGGCTGCTGTCTTTGACCGTCATTTAAGTGCCTGTATCAGATTCCCAGGGCTCCCATAACAAAGTATCACAGACTGGGCCACTTGAAAACCAGAAATTTATTGTCTTACAGTTCTGGAGGCTGAAGTCCAAAATTAAGGTGTCTGTACAGTTGGTTCCTTCTATGGGCTGTGAGGAAAGGACCTGTCCCAAGGCTCTCCTCTCGGCTTCCAGACGGCCGTCTTCTCCCTGAATCTCCACATTGTCTCCCCCTATCAGTGTTTCCACGTCCAAACTTCCCCTCTTTATAAGGACATTTTGGATTAGGGCTTACCCTAATCACTTCATTTTAACTTGGTTACCTCTACAAAGACCTTATTTTCAAATGAAGTCACATTCCAGGGTACTGGGGGGTAGGATCTCAACATAAGAATTGGTGGAAGGATGGGGGGGACACAATTCAACTCATAACAGCTCCTTTCTTGGATCCAGGAGAAAATTCCTGGTTGTTGGGTGCTCCACCTTGATTTGAGATAGGACTCTACACAGGACATGGTATCCTAGAAGGGTCTAGAACATCAATTATGCCCAGCAGTGAATTCTAGCCCCTCAGAACTCACAGGCTGGTGAAGGGCAAAGATCTATAAATGGACCATTCAACAAGGCATTTGCAGATGTGTAAATGCAGTTTAGCAAAGTGCTTAGTGATGCAGAGAACAAAGCAAAAGAAATATAGAAAAAATTAAATTCCCTCTGCAGCCCATTGACAAGTACTTAAGACAGGCAGGGTGACCTTCCTCCAGGAACTCAACTGCCTTGATGTTAACACTTTGTTAGAGACAAAAGGCAACTTTAGCTTGACATTAGCCTGACCTCCAGGATCCCGTAAGTCTTCTCTAATATATAAAAATCCCTTTGGAAACTTCCTTTATCACCCCCCACCCCCCAGGATATATGTTAGCAATCATCCTCCAAGCATATGGTCCCCTGATATACATCTGAAGGGTCTCATGACTAAGGGTTTACTAGGCAGTAATAGATGACCTTATCCTAACAACAGCTAGCCCTTAAGGTCCTGGAAACCTTGCCCCCAAATTCCTTAGAGACTTTCACTATCCCTGACCCCCTCCCTACTTGAAAGTATATATAATCAGTCACTCCTCACAATGCCAGGTCCTGTCCCCGTGTTTTAATACAACCACCTTTTTTTGCACTGAAGATGGCTCAAGAATTCTTTCTTTACCATTCGCTCCTAGACCCCAACACCTTATATCAGTTAGGAGCCCAGAATCTGCAACCACACTGCATCTGAGTTCTGGCCTTGCCACTTACACGCTGTGTGACCTTGAGCAAGTTGCCCAGTCTCTCGATGCCTCTCATCTATAATATAGGCACAATAACAGTAACTACCTTATTGGTTATTATGAGGATTCAATGAGTAGGTATTCCTAAAGTGCTAGCGAGCACTGCGTGTGTTTGTTAAATAAAACTATCAAAAGTGATCCCAGAGTGCCAAGGACACACAGAGGAGAGACACCCGCTCAGAAGCTGAAGGGACAGTCAGGAAGGCTTCCTAGAGTCGTGTGGTTATAATTGAATGGAAGCTGCTGAGGAGGACAAAACGCCAGGGTTCTCCAGGGGCATATGTGGTATGTCGTTAGAGGGGGTGTGGGGATGATGGGGCAGGGGCTTTGATTCCTCTGGATCATGTCTTCTACTCTTCCTTCGGTCACGGAGAGAAGGCTAGCCTGGCTGAGCCACAGTCATCCCTGCAAGGGAAAATGTCACCAGAAAAGGGGAAGCCCAATCCGAGCCAGGTATAAAGTCTTCTAAATGCCCCCAAGTAGGATGGACCTCTCTCCTGTGCACGCACAGGTCGGTTGCAAGATTTTACTGTAAGTCCAGTTACCTATGGATAGCAAGGGCCTATCTGAGTTGCCTCTGCCTCTGAGCTTGTCTGCATCCAAGGGATTTTTAAGAACAAACGAGCTAAAATAGATTAGAAATCCACCCCTTCTTTAACCCTATCCCAACCTCACCTCCCACCACCAATCTTATCTTTAATCATCTCAGACTGTCTGCAGTCACATGGTCCTTTCTGGGTAAAGTGCAGTTTAAAAAAATGATCCTGTCCCCAAGGCCCCACCCTGAGGGTATGGGTAATTAAAGGTAACCAGATTCCTACAAATTGTATCTTCAGCCACCTTTGATGTGAGCCCGGCCAGCACTAATGAGCGCCTTTGCCTTTGCCGGACGAGTGGGGAGAAGGTCACCGGCAGGGGAGTCAGGCACCGTCTGCAAAATAGGGGGAGAAGGGGCAAAGGCTCTTTCAAAGCCTTTCTCTGGGGTCTGCAACCAGAAACCGAAGCTGGCGCTCACCCAGGACCCGGTCACACCCGAATCCTGGGCACCTCGGCGGCTGTCATAGCCTCTGTTCACAAGTGTGCTCTGAGGGGTATCGATCTGGCATCGACATCTCTCATTATTTCCATTTTGAGGCTTGTTTAGAATTTGTGGTGCGGGAAGTGGGCCGACCAGGCTCCTGGCCCCTACTGGGGTGACACCCTGAGGAGGTGACGCTCTGAGAAAGCTCTCCCGCCCTGGAGCTTGTCCTCCTGAGATGTTTCATGTACTCCAGGCCTTAATGAGGCTGGTGTGCAGTGAATAAGAAAATTAGTTCCTTGCCAGGTGTCATTATCGGTGAAAGGTTGCCTATTGATACACTGAAACTGCACCCAAGCAGCCCACTGAGTGCTCAGATCTGGAGGTAACCACAGTCTAGAGTAAGATCAAGGGGGTTGTGTGGGAATAAGACAGCCCGCTGGGATCCCCAAACATGCTGCTTCTGTGTTCTGTCCTTCCCGTCCATCCTAGAAGGGGGCAGGCAGTGTATAAGAGCAGGGTGGAATTGGGTACAAAGAATCAAAAAAAAAAAAAAAAAATCCCCTGGGCTTAGCATTCCATCTCTCCTTTGCTGGAAGCTTCTCAAGGGCCAGGGGCGTGACTTTTATTTATTACAAAGCTAGCCCCCTGCTGGACGCCCAGCCCTGCGTCTGTCTGTTCTCTCTCGAGTGGATTCAGGGCTGGGGCAGAAGCTTCTGCAATGGAGGAGGGGGGAGAGAGGAAGGGGATCCCAGCTCTGGCCACAGTCCCCAAAGGCCAAAGAGGCAAGGTGGGAGGCAGTAAAGATGACAGTGACAGGGACTAACGCTGTCACTTCCATTTAGTGAGCCCTTTCTCAGGGGTAGGCACTGTGTTAAGCAACGCCCCCTTGGGAATGCAGTTCTCTTTCTTCTTCTTTTTTAATTTTTTTAATGTTTATTTTTGAGAGAGAGACAAAGAGAGACAGAGCGTAAGTGCGAGAGGGGCAGAGAGAGAAGGAGACACAGACTCCAAATCATGCTCCAGGCTCTGAGCTGTCAGCACAGAGCCCGGTGTGGGCCTCAAACCCATAGACCTGAGCCTGATCATGACCTGATCAGAAGTCGGACACTTAACTGACTGAGCCACTCAGGTGCCCCTGGGAATGCAGTTCTTTTGGAATCCCAACCCTGAGGGTCCTTTGTCCTGAGAGTGGGGAAGAGGAACAAGCCAGGGGCCACACCCAGGTGCCCGGCTGCAGGCTGGGGGGAGCTGTGGACCCCTGCACATTCATTTTGCTCCAACTCACAGACATTGGGATGTTTTCATTTAATCTTCACAACACCCCTCAGGGGTAGGAACTATTCCCAATTTACACATGAAGAAACTGAAACCCAGCGAAGTCAAGGGGGTTGATGAACAGCTAGTGAGCCGTGCAGCTTGGAATCAAACCTCATTCTGCCTGTCTTGTCTCCAAAGTTGTGTGCTCATCTCTTTCCCTCAGATATCCATTTAGGGGAGGTCAGAACACAGAGGTCTGGTGCCTGGGGTGCAGAAAAATGCAGACTCCAGGGCCTGCCTCTTCCCTGAGGGTTGGCTGCAGCTCAGTAACTTTCTCTGCTGGTCAAGGAAGCTAATCATTATGCAAGTACGTGAGAGCACTGCTATTGTATCCGTTCTATTCAAAGCTTCAAGTATTATTAGTAGCAAATTACTTGCAACACCCTTCACAACCGATTGTAACATATGCCTCAGTGGCTCTCAAAGGATGTGGCGTTTCAGAAGCAGATTCCTGGCCCCCAGCCCAAGGGTTCTGATCTCCTCATCTTCCCCGTCTGGGTGGCTCTCAGAAACCTGCATTGTAGGCAGATTTCCCGGGTGAGTCTGAGGCCATTTTGTCCACAGGCCCCACTCTGAGGAACCCCACCTAGGTTATGCGGGTCTTCTCTCTCAAGTGGTGGGCTCAGGAGGGAAGGGTACTAAGACCGGGTCCAGAGTCCTGGGTTCTAAGCTCAGCCAGCTGCTCCCTAGCTGTGTGGCCTCAGGCTGGTGTTTCTAGCCTCAGTTTCCTCCCAGGGCACTGGACAAGATGATCACTGGGGCTCTCTCCAGCTTCAAGAGTGGGGGCTTCTGAGGCAGGCCCCAGCCCAGCCCCCCAGGAGTGGAGCTATGGCTTTCTTAAAGGAAGAGAAGGAAGAAGAGGCTGGAGAAGCAGATGAAGGGGAGGAGGGTCAGAGGGCAGATGTGGGCCTGCCATCCAGTGAGCAAGGCCCCGTGTATGAACAGGGCTGCACCAAACGTGTCAGAGCAGTGATTCACCAGAACTGGATTCCTGGAGGCTCAGTGCAGCCCAGCCCAAGGGAGATCTGACTCATGGGGGACAGCCCTTCTGCAGGGTTCAGGTAAGAGGATTCCAGACCACACAGGCCCTGGGAAGAGATTCTATGCAGGGGAAGCACTTAGGTGGGAGTCAGAAGCCCTGGGTTTTGCTTGTCCTTACTCTGGCATGAACTCCGTCCTTTCCTGAGTTCCTTTACATCTTTGGGTTTCGGGTCCAGTGACATCATAAAATAAGGCTCTGGGATTAGACTGATACTCAAGGCCCGTCTACGATTTGATGATTGTGAGGCCACGATTCCCACCCTGCAGAACCCTGTGTCTTGTAGATCCTGTCACGGGGAACCAAGCTGTTGAAGACAGCCCGGCGCTGCTCCACAAACCAAAGGTGAGTGAAGACTGATGGAGGGAGGAAGCTGTCATAGCCTCCATTCTACACAAACAAAATGTCTAAGCCCAGAACTGCCACTTGTACCTCTGCACAGGCTCAAAATTAATGTGCCGTTACTATTTGACAGTCTGTTCCTAATACTGCCGCCGAAATCACTTCGTTCCCGAAGCGATGTTAGGAGGGGCCAAACACAACACCAGCTGTGCCTGTGGAAATGGCTTCATGTTGGAAGCAAGCTTCCTTTCGTATGCTGTTAATATGGGCTGCAAAGAAGCTAAGGGGTCAGAGGCAGCTCAGGGAGAGAGGGGAGGGGAGGAAGGGGGCGGGGACAGCCCTGTCGCCTCGCTTCAGGGTCTCCACCCCCCTTCTCAGGCTCCTTAGCCAGCTGTGGACGGGGTGGAGGGGACGGTGGGAGCTGTGTTGTGTCAGGCGCCCACATCCCTGCCTGTCAGCCCTGCAGCCCTGGGGACAGAGGCCATGAGGAAGCAGGGGATGCTTCTGTTCATTTAGCACCCCTTCCTGAGGGGCCGTGGAAGACTGACTCAAGCCCTGTGCTGAGCGTAAGGGATGCAGAAATGAATGAGGTTCCCCATCCCTCTGAACACCAGCTTTGAACCACTTCTCGGCCCAATCCCTGCCTCCAGGAACTACCTGTCAGGCGCAGCTGGAGGATGCGAGACTGATGGACACCCCCGCGCCCCATGAAGAAAAGCAGCTCAGGCAGCAGGCAGGGCAAGCTGGTGGGGAGGCTCTTGTTCCACATTATCGGGGATAGCTCTCCTCGCTCTCCCGTCTCTCCTGACACTGCCCTAATGCAGGTCCCGATGAGTCCTCTGGTCACAAGGGCCTCCTCACAGCAGGGACGCCATGTTCTAATGCAGGAGAAAAGACGGGGATTGGGGCCGGTGCTCTAAGTTGACGGGTCAGTGTCTCTGATCTCTGTTTTTGCTTCTGTTAGTTTGTTTGTTATCACAGTCTTGGAAGCAGCCTTGTTAATACACTTCTTCGGGCTGAGGAAAAGGCGCCATGCTGATGAGCTAGGAAAAGGCGCCATGCTAACAAACTATGCTGGGGAGGAATGACACTCCCCCGAGCCCTGTTCCTCCAGCTGGGGCCGGCAGGGTCTGGTTCCAGTGAACCTCTCCAAAGCCCACTTGGATGGTCACTTCGCTACCCACAGACCCTTCGGATTCAGGCTGACTTACAACAGTGCTTACAAGGACAATGTCACTTCCGATGTTGGCTGTCTGCTATATTCTAGGAGCTGCTCTTGACGCTTCTGGGCCTTACCTCGCGTAAACTTCACCCCATCCTACTAGGTAGGTATTATCACTGACCCTGCTTTACAGATGAGAAAACTGAGCCTCAGAGAAGCTAAGTTCCCCTAGGGGATGGTGTGAAAGTAGCAGAGCCAGGACTTGAACCCTCAGCCCACACCTTGCCACCACACTTCAATGTCTCTCTCTTTCCACGTGTCCACCAGGCGGTGTCACAAACTGGTCCATGCTGAGAGCAAGGCCAGAGTTAGGAAGCCTTAGCAAACTGCTAATGCAGAATTTCCCAAGGTGTGTTCTGGGGAGCGAACCTTTGAGATGCTGACAGAGAAATTCCCAGGTCAAACACAATAGGAGAGGTCTTCTCTCGGCCTCCTGGAGGTTCACAATGTGCAGCGGCCTTACAAAGTTCTCCGAGAAGGGACTTGTCTCTCTTCGAGGATAGAGCAAGTTCCCGAGATAACATTTTTGCGTTTTGTTCTTACCCTAGTTTTCCTCCCCCAACCCCTTCTCCCTGAGAAAGTAACCAGCCTTCCATTCCCTCTTCACTGAGGGGAAAGTTATTTTGTGGAATGAATCTCAGGAGCTAGGTGTTGACACAGCCTTTCCTGACTTTGGGAGAAATTCTGCCTGATCCTCTCAGAAGCGGAGGGAAAAGGTGAGTGTTTTTGCCTGGTGGAAATGGAGGAGGCCAAAACAGGGAACAGCTGGAAATTCTCCCGAGTGAAAAGGGAGCAAGGGTAGAGACTTCTTGGAGAAGCTGACACCAGGGCCCCAATAGAAACTGTCAGGACCTGAGGGGTGCTCTAGATACTGAGACTCTGGCCCCAGCTAAGCTCTCCATGCCCAAGCCGGGCACAGGCACACAAGACTACTTTCCATCATGTGCCCATGGGTGCCTACACTAAGGGCCCTGCTCTAGGCCATACCTCAGGACATTGTCATAACCCTGGAGGGGGAGGGCAGGATCAGGAAGAACTCTCAGTGACAACGAGGAGAATTTCCCATTAGCCTGTCGGGTTGGAGGCTGAGGTTCAGAGTCAAACTGACTTTAAGTAAGGTAATATGACAGTTCTTATACACCCAAGTTTGAATTTAAGTTCTTACGCATGAAACTTGATAACAAATCTTTTTTAAACACATAATGTCTCTGTTAACAGCTATTGGAATTGTTGGTCATTGGATCACATTTTGGGAAATTCTGGCTTCAGAACATGAGCCCCCACATCTAGAACTGAAGCTCCCAGGAGCAGTGGGCCAACCAGACCAGGTAAGGAGGAGAAGAGGGGCCGAGAGAAGGAGGTGGGAGTCCAAACGGAGAAAAAAAGAAGTGAGGGGGAAGGCAAGGAGATGAAGGGGGGTAGAGAGGGATGGAGTTACAGAACAATGGGGAGAAAGGGACAGGTAGAGAACAGAGGACGAGGAGAGGAATGGGAGGGGGGAGGGGTGGGGGAGAATCCACTGCTAGAGCAGGTAAGGGCTCGGCCATGCTACTCAGAACACCTGGCCGGGGTCAGCTCCCCACCTAATATGTGAGTAAGGCAGGCCCCTTGGGGGCTGCACCCCAGGTGGGTGCTCGGCAAGAGGGAAGAGGGGCCTCGATATCCAGCTGAGAAGAGGCCCAGATCAATTTTGAGGGTGGAACCCCCAGAGAACTGGGAATCAGGACACTAGGTACAGACCCGCTTCAGCCAGTTGGCCGTGGGGCCTGGGGCTGGTGGCCAAACCAGCCATGGGTGGTCGCCAGGGGGAAGTCCTGAGGGTCCATCCAGACACCTTCTCTTGTTGGGTGCCTCCCGGCTCTAATATTCTATGGTTCCATAAATGGAATTTAATGAAAAAAATCATGTAAAAGCTACAACCTTATCAACCCTGTACAGACATGCGATGCTCATGGCAGTTCCTGAAAACTGTACAAATAGTCAGCAGTTCATTCAAAGAGCTGCACCTGGCGGTACTTTTCGCTCCAGAACAAGAGTCATGTGCACATTGATGGAGCAAGGAGAGAGGAGAAAGGAAAGTCGTATAGGCTCTTATTTGCTGCCCTGCCCCCCACCCCACGCACACAAAAAGAGGGGCTCTCTGGCTTCTACAGGCCTTAGGACTCGTGATGACCGAGGCCCAGATGAAGAGGTGACACCATGACCCAGCCTCAGGTCCCTTTGCAGGCACTAGTCCCACAACAGCCTGAGGTAGCCTACTAGTCAAGACTTCCGATTACGAATGTCAGAAAGCCAACTCAGACTAGTTTTAAACAAACAGGGGAGTTTATGGACTCAGGCAACTGAGGAACCAGACATGGCTGGAACCAGGAATCAAACAATTTCATTGGGGCGTTCTCCTTTTTAACCTCTGCTTGTTTCTACTAGGCTCCATGCTTTGGACAGCTTATTCCCACATGGTAGGATAATGGCTACCACCCCCCTCCCCCATACTCCTATCTACACAGTAGCTAAAGCAGACAGGACAAATCTGTCTTCCTCAGTAGCCCCATCGGAAAGATCTGATTGGCCAGTTGGAGTCACTTGCTTCTTCCTGAATCAGACTCCATCCTGCGGGGGATGAAATTCTTTGAGTGGATGCACCCAGCTGGGAGGAGGTGCACCCCACTCAAACCCCATAGCGTGGGTTGCCCACAGGAAAGAAGGGACTAAAGAAGGAATCCTACACAGAGGAGAACATCAGACTTCCTCAAGTCGATTGTTTTGAAGCCCATTTTACAGATGAGAAAATTGAAGATCAGACCGGTTAACTAACTTACCTAAGTTCACAAACTTGAGAAGTAGCAGAGCTTGGACTTGAAGCCACATTTGTCTGCCTCCAAAGTGCACGTTTTAACCCCTAGACTCTTCTATCTAAACTGTTCCAGAATCGCCAGGAGTTCCATTATTCCTGCTCCAGATACTTGGGGCTTGTCGTTCAGGGCTCCCCAAATAACCGAACTTGTAGGGAGCCTGACAGTAAATTCAAGACCCCTGATGTCTCAAGGAACTGTTGCTCTTCTCCGTTGCTCTTTCTCTGCCTTTCCCCAGTTGGAAAGTAGGAATTGGGGAACCACAAACTCACCTCTCATTACCCCTTCCAAGGCTGAACACACAATACCCAGAACAGCAGTATCACCATTTAAGGCAAAAGTTCATACTGGTGGAGTGAATCATTTGTAAGGTGGTTTGTGGGTGATTTGTTTTAGTAATAGTTAAAATACTGGAGTTTGCAAACGATTTACCTTTTTGAAAAAAATAGAGCAGAGAAAATTCAAGGTTATCCCTATAACAACGCCCATTGTATCCACTTGTATGCGTTCTTGAGTGGGAGAGAGAAGTGAAAGCAAGCAGACATTTGTCATTAACTGGGATTGGCATGGTGATTTTCTTACTTGTCTGCCCTACTGGAAAAGGGCCTGGGAATTACTGATTTAAGGAAGGACCTCTGCCCACAGATTTCCTTTTAATACCTACTTTCAATCCCACCAAGTAGAGATGTATTGGCTTTAAAAGCAAAGGCTGGGTAGGGACAGTGTTCAACAGTCGCTTGCATATTAGTGTGAATTATAGGATACCCTTGTTCAAGAATAAAGTATTCTAGAGATCCCAGATGAATGGAGACATTTCTGAGTACTTTCAGATAATAAAAACTTCTGAAGGACTAAAAAAAAAAAAAAAAAAAAAAAAAAAATCAAACTTTAAAGTGGAGCTTTAAATAGAAGTTGAAAGCTTTGAGTTAATAGATAATTTTATGCAAAATAACTTTCACACTAGCAAGCAGCTTCCAGAGTGAGCGACAGAGTAGGCAGCAGATTTTTTGCCATTGTGGCAAGGTGGAGCTTTATGCTTTCGGCTCTTTTTGCTTTCTGGATAATAATTCTAATGTACTCCTGGGGCACCTGGGTGGTTCAGTCGGCTGAGTGTCTGACTTCAGCTCAGGTCATGATCTCATGGTTAGTGAGTTTGAGCCCCGCGTCGGGCTCTGTGCTGACAGCTCAGAGCCTGGAGCTGCTTCGGATTCTGTGTCTCGCTCTCTCTGTGTCCCTCCCCTGCTCACGCTCTGTCTCTCTCTGTCTCAAAAATGAATAAAACGTTAAAAAAATTTTTTTAAATAATTCTAATGTACTTGTAGTAGAAGAGACAGCCAGATGCCCACCCATGTTCATTGCGGCATTAGTCACAATAGCTAAGAGGGGAAGCAACCCCAATGTCCATCAATGGATAAAAAGGTGGTGTGTGTTTACAATGGAATATTATTCAGCCTTAAAAGGGAAGAAAATTCTGACACAGGCTACAACATGGATGAAACTTGCAGACATTGTACTAAGTGAAATAAGCCAGTCACTGAAAGACAGATACCATAGGATTTCACTTCTTTTTTTTTTTTTTTTTCAACGTTTATTTATTTTTGGGACAGAGAGAGACAGAGCATGAACAGGGGAGGGGCAGAGAGAGAGGGAGACACAGAATCGGAAACAGGCTCCAGGCTCTGAGCCATCAGCCCAGAGCCTGACGCGGGGCTCGACCTCACAGACCGCGAGATCGTGACCTGGCTGAAGTCGGACGCTTAACCTACTGCGCCACCCAGGCGCCCCACTTCTTTTTTTTTTTTAATGTTTACTTACTTTTGAGACAGAGAGAGACAGAGCATGAGTGGGGGAGGGGCAGAGAGGCAGAGAGAAAGAGAGAGAGAGGGAGGGAGGGAGGGAGACACAGAATCCAAAGCAAGCTCCAGGTTCTAGCTGTCAGCACAGAGCCCAACGTGGGGCTCGAACTCACGAACCACGAGATCATGACCTGAGCTGAAGTCAGATGCTTGACTGACCAGCCACCCAGGTGTCCCTATAGGATTCCACTTCTATGAGGTATTTAAAGCAGTAGAATGTGGTCACCACAGGCTAGAGGGAGGGGGAGGATGGGGAGTTGCTATTTAACAGGTATGGATTTTCAAAGTTCTGGGGATCTGTTGCACAACTTTGTGAATGCAATGCAGTTCTGGGGATCTGTTGCACAGATCTGTGAATGCAATGCAGTTGCTATGACTGAGCTGTACATTTAAAGATAATTGCAATGATAAATTTTATGGTATGTGCTTTCTACACATTTTTTTAATATTAAAAGGAAAAAAAAGGTACAATCAGAAAACTAGGGCTGAGCTATTCCATTCTTTGAAACAACACAAACAAAAAAGTAGGGGGAGGCAGGAATTCTAGGAACCTCTGGAAGTCAAAAGTGATAGTGACCCCCTCTCTGGCAGAATAAATGTCACAAGAAAAAAAAAACCATATGGAGTAATTTATTTCAAAAAAGAAACACTCAGAAGGGAGAAGAGAGGAGAGGAAGGGAGGAAGGGACAGTGAGAAGCACGACTCCGAGAAGCTATAGTCTAAAAAAGGAATTATTTGCAATAATATGTAAAATAACAAAAATAATGCAGCCATACCATACCCAGCATTGTACAAGGTATAAAAATGTTTCATGCTGCTGGCCACAAGAGTGCTTATGGCTAACTGAAATAAAATCTCACCCATCACCATGGTGAGAGTTTTGGAATTTAATCAGATTGCTTTCCCCACACTTAAGCATAAGAAAATGGAATAGAGATAAAGAGCAATTTGAGGGGCACCTGGGTGGCTCAGTCAATTAAGCATCTGACTTCAGCTCAGGTCATGATCTCGTGGTTCATGAGTTCAAGCCCTACATCGGGCTCTGTGCTAACAGCTCAGAGCCTGGAGCCTGCTTGGGATTCCATGTCTCCCTCCCTCTCTGCCCCTCCCTGACTTGTGCTCTGTCTCTCCCTTTCCCTCTCTCAAAAATAAATAAACATTAAAAAAATTTTTAATTAAAAAAGAACAATTTGAAGGCATATAGCCCTCTGAAGATAAACAGGCCGAAGCCAGGGGTTTGGGTGGTCAAGGATGGTTTGTGGGACAGAAGTGAAGGGGGCATTATTGACAGACTGGGTGAGGTAGCAGCAAGGCACTGGAAGGAAGTTTTATCAGTAGGAAGAGAAGTTGCTGGAAGTTGGTTCTGCCTTCTCCTTTTTAGAAACACATGGTTATTACTTAAATTTTCGTAGTCCCTGCCTTCTTCCCCACCTAATCCCTACAGACACTAGAGGGTTGAGACAAGGCAAAGACAGACTTGCCACGGGAAGTTGGTTCCATACCCGAGGCTAGCCACAAGGCACACGCAGGAAGGTGCGGGGTTACTGATGCCATGAGGTGGTATGCACCACGACAGCTTAGTGAAAGCCCCGTCACACACATGGCTGCATGAAAGGCAGCGTGGCCAGCAGCCACACGCCGTGTCATTTTGATGTGGAGCCCTTCCGGACTGGGAGAAGCCTAGTGAAGGCAGCATTCCCCGAGCGAGGCTGTATCACTTGATCTGCCCGCTCCGGACACCAGGATCCCGTCAGCAGTGGTTAGGTAAGGCTCTTCTCCCAGTCGGATTCCATTTGTGCAAGTCCTTGGAAGTGTTCTTTAATTTAGACTTCAATAAAGATAAGACCAAGGTTAATTGAGAATGGCTGAGTCTCACATTATGTAATGAGAGCCATCTACAATTCACTGTAGAGTTAACAGGGGAAACTGTAGCCGGGCTCCGATGCTGACCTCCCCCTCGATCCGAAGTGAGGAACTGAGGAGTCCACGGATTTTATGTTCTCCAGGTCCGGAGAGCTGATTTGCTTCTTCCGTTCCACCGAATTCTTGGCTCCTATTGGATCAGGTTCAGGCGATCGTTTCTCCTATCAAGCCTCTTGTTACTAATTGCAGGGAATTCTCAATCTCTGTATCTGTCATCACTCAAAGTTCAGATTTTTTCCCCCTCATTTATAATTGTAATCGACACCTTGCTAGTCGTGTTTCAAAGTTCCGCTTTTAAATAACAAAGGTTATATCAATCGATGTCTTGGGAGCCTGCCTTTTCCAATGTGTTCTGCAAAATGCCTACTGTTGGTTATTTATAACCCACAAATGGCTCCTTTCACTACTTGCTACATGCTCTTCTCTTCCATCGTCAGCATCTGTCTGCCTCTGCTTGGCTGACTCTATGGCGGGCTGGGGTGGGAAGTGGAATTCTTGGTATCAAGAATTACTTCCAGACTGAATGTGCTCTCTCTCTTTGGAAAGACATGCAAATTCTAGGGCACGTCGTGAACAACCCCATTCAACATCCTCCTCTGCCTTCAGATGGTTTAGGGTTTTACCCTCTATACACTTCACCCGTGTAGATGAGGGCAAGGAAGGGCTTGAAGACAGCCAGTGTGTATGGACACGAGTTTATACACTGTGTAAAGACGCCCAGCCAAGGAAGCAGGTAGGGCTGAATTCCAGTCCTGCAGGAAGGGATGCCTTTTCTTTGCACAAAAACAACAGCTTTCCACTAAGCCATCTGCTAGTGGAGTGTGTCCACACAGAAGGAATATCCTTCTAGAATTTACACACTTTATAGGCTGGCAGCAGCCTTCCCTGAAACAGATGCTGTGGGATGGGGAAACTGGGTTTTTAAGGAGCGTACAGAGAAGTTTACCACGGTTGTGAATGGAAGAAAAGTCAGCACGATCATTCCCTAACGGAAGCTAACAGCGTGCAGTCAAAAGGCCAAAGGATTAAGAGTCTAAAGCTCTGGTCCCTGGTGGGCTCTCCACGGGGACATGCCCCACTTGCCCAACCTGACTTCTTTCTTTTCCTCTCCCCCTACATTATTTCAAAAAAAAAAAAGTAAGAGCCAATTTTTCTTATGTGAAATTGGGAGAAAGAGGGCTTAGGTAAGGCAACAAATACCACAGAACACAGTAGCTCGTCCAAAGATGCTCTAGATACCACAGCCCCACGTAACACCTACTTAGCCAGTGGAGTGACTCTTAGGACTGACTACACTCAGCCACAGGGAAGGCGGCCAGGGCCCCGATGTGCCAGGCCGGCGCACAGCAGAAGAGGGCTTTGTTCAGCGCAGCGATGTCTGCCCTCCGGTCCTGCTTTCCTTTCATCCCCTTGTCTTTTGCACATCCTCTCTTGTTGCTCGTGTTCTATGTTCTGGAATTCTCACTGCCTCCCAGACACTGCGGTTGGCTTTGATTGATGCTCTTTGTTCTGTGTGTCAGTGGAGTGCTGCTGACAGAATAATACAGTCTCTAGCCAACTTAGTCCTGGGTTCCTGCCTTCACTGCTCGAGCACAGCAGTGCACGTGGGAGCAGGTCCTTCTGGGCACAAACTACATTCCCGGCGCGATACGGGATTCTAGGCACTGGGAATACAGTGGTCATCAAAACAGCCCAAACGCCCTGCTCTTGTGCCCCCTACATGCTAGAGGTCATCGGGGAGGGGGGTGGTGGGGAGACGGGCATAAACAAAGTAACTGTACACAGCGTGTCCGATGGTGACAGGACAGTGTGGAGGTGGGGGGCTGCCATCTCCTACAGAGTGGCCAAGAAGGCCCTCAAGGAGACGATGACATTGATTAAAGATCGGAAGGGGGTTGGTGAGTCGTGACAGATCCGAGGGAAGAACTCACAGGGATTCTTTGTCATTCTCACACTCCGGGTTGGCTACACTGGGTTTGTATTTTACTAACTCATACCAAGCGTGTTAGTTATAGGTTGCTGTGTAACAACTCATCCCAAGATGCAGCGACTTGAAACAACATCTTTTTATTGCCTCATAGTTACTGTAGGGCGGGCACCCGCATATGGCTGGCTCGGGGTCCCTACAAGGCGGCACTGAAGATGCTGGGCAGGGCTGCAGTCACCCCCTGGCTCAGCTGGAAGAGGACCCACTTCCAAGATCACTCACGTGGCGTTGGCAGCTCTCAGGTCCTCCCTGGCTGTCATCTGGGGATTTCAACTCCCTGCCACTTGGAGCTCACCGCATAGCAAGCCAACAAGAGCGTGAACAAGACAGAAGTCACAGTCTTCTTATACCCTAATCTTATAAGTAGTATGTTGTCATTTTTGCCATATTCTAGTTGATGGAAGGGAATCATTAGGCCCAGCTACATTCAAGGCGAGGGGATGACACAAGGGTGTGAATACCAGGAGGCGGGGATCATTGGGGGCATCTCAGAGGTTGCCTGCCATCCCAAGAATAGAACAAAGCCACGTAAGAACACCCTTTGGTAGTCACCTGGACCACACTTCCCAGTCAATTTTCCCCATAGCCACCGGAATGATCCTTATAAAATGTAGGCGAGAGTATCTTACTAGCCTCTGCTAGGAAACCCCCCATCATGTCTCAGACTAGCATCCGCATTTCAAGTCCTGGCCTCTGCCTGGTTCTCCCGCCCTTATTCCTCCACGCACCTGACCCATGCTGTGCTGGCCACAGGAGCCTTCTTGCTCTCTCTTGAACATACCGAACGCATTCCTGCCCTTTGCATTGGTTGTTCCTCCTGCCTCGAGCACTTCCCACAATGGTCGTCTTCCTTCTCATCCCTCGGGTCTCTGCTCAGCTGTCACCTTCTCAGTGGGGCTTTTTCTGACCACCCCCGTCTAAAACATCCTCCTAGGGGCGCCTGGGTGGATCAGTCAGTTAAGCATCCAACTCTTGGTTTCGACTCAGGTCATGAGCTCACGGTTCATGAGTTCGAGCCCCACGTCGGGCTCTGCGCTGACAGCACAGAGCCTGCTTAGGATTCTCTCTCTCCCTCTCTCTCTCTGTCCCTCCCCCATTTGCTTGCATGAGCGTGTGCTCCTTCTCTCTCAAAGTAAACAAATAAACTTAAAAAATAGATAAATAAAATAAAACATTCTCCTATACCTCCTCCTCTCCCCTTAATTTTACTTTATTTTCCTGTCCATCTTCCTGACTAGAAAGTAAGATCCATGAGGGCAGGGATTTTTGTCTGTTTTGTCCACAGCTATATTCCCAGTGCCTGGGATTTAGGAGATTGTCAGTAAATATTGCCAGAATGAATGAATGGATAAACGAATGGCATTTGAATGTATGTAAAGATGAAATCATCTCTAACACAGTGAGAATAATATTTTCCTTTTGGGGGTTTATGATATCCTAGGCAATTTAGAAACATAATTTCGTTTAATTCTTACGAATATCCCATGAGGTAGGTACTAGCATCCTCAATTTGCAGAGGAGGGCTTGGCAAAGTCAGGAAACTTACTGGAGATCACACGGTGAAAGGAAGAGCTGAGATCTAAACCCAGGGCTGTCTGCCTCCACAGCCCACTCTGTCACCACCGAGGTATGTACCCACAGGGGTGGGGCCCTGCCACCACAGGCTGATACCATGGGACTGTTGCTAACACTGCTCCCTGGGTAATCCTGACATGCAGGCTGGGATCAAAGCCTTTTCTCCAAAGAATCCTCTTTCACACCTCAAGATCCAATGAAAAATATTAGTGCAGCGCCTCCCTCGGTCTGTAATAGAACGTTTATTTCATCTCAAGGCAACTTTAGACAAAACTGTGACACTTAGCTTGGAGCCACCCAGAGACTGAGTTAAGGCTTGGACGGCCATGGGCCTCCGCCCTCCTCCCCCCACACTTACCCACGCTGTGGCCTCCTCCCTCGGGGTTCTGGGCTGTCCCTCGGGGACGGTGAGAGGACAAGCCAGGCCTGCCCCCCAGTGCAGAGAATGCCCAGCCTCCAGTGCTGCTGCTGGTTGCAGCCTTATGGAGCTCCCAGCCCTCAGTTTAGGCTTGCCTCCTTTCTGGGGTACATTGGACAGCAACAGCACCCGGCAAGCACCCTGCCTCCCGGTACCCCTCACTCCCTCCCCCACACTGAGCCCAGTCCCTGAACTTGTGGTGCTCTCTCACCCACTGGCTTAGGTCATGCTTGTGGCCTCTACCTACAGCAGTCTTTCCATCTTACGACCTAGTTAAAGCCTGTTTGCACTGGGGCGGGGGGGGGGGGGGTGTCTTTGTAAATGCCGCTTCCTCCGGGAAGACTTCCCTAACCACCTCATTTCCTGTCTGGGGTAGGTGATTGCTCTCCTGGCGCCCAGGATCTCCTCTGTAATGGGGAATACCACCTTGGATTCACATGTCACCTGAGATTAAGGACCATGGCTGCGGAGCATCTGGTGTTTGCAGCCCAGCATTTATAGCCCCTCCTCTGAGCGACAGTTTATCAGATTTCCTGGGGGAAACCTCCTTCCCTGTTTCAGCCAGGTGATTTGTGTGGGGCTGACCAGTGCCCAGCTTCAGCTGTGGAGCCTAAACTAACCGGCACCCTCTCCCTCCATTCTCCCAGTCACAGTGATTGGCTCAGGGCTGACATGTGACTTAGGCCGACTCAACCAGACTGAACCTTGGGGCTCTGGCTGGAAATGATGCATCCTGGCCTTTCTCCCCTAGTGGACCTGTAGCCTCCTGGGATACTGGAAGCCACCCAGGACCAGTGGGGTGAGGTTTATGGAGGGAGAGCCTGGCCAGCAATGGAGCCATTGAAGAAGAAATGGGGAGAAAGTAACAGTCTCCTGGTCCCAATTATTTGAGCCCCTAGATCAGCATTGCCTGAAACCAGAGCTACCTGGAGACCTGTCAGTTATGTGGACAATAAAAATCCACTTTATATTGAAGCCAGTTTGAAAGTTTGGTGTTGGTGGTGGTGTTATTACTTGCAACTAAGAAACACCCTAATTTCAAATTCGGCCTATCACCACTGTATCTTCAGCCCTCAGCACAGTGCCTTGAACTTAGTTGTGGTTGAATGAAGAAGTTTCTTTGCTCTGGGTAAGAAATCTAGGGACGGGGAGGTGGGGGGCGGGGGGGAGCCTGGATGGCTCAGTTGGTTAAGCATCCAACTTCTGCTCAGGTCATGATCTCGCAGATTGTGGGTTTGAGCCCCACATGAGGCTCTACACTGCCTGCTTCAGATTCTGTGTCTCCCTCTCTCTCTGCCCCACTGCTGCTCACGCTCTCTCTCTGTCTCTCAGAAGTGAATAGACATTACAATAATTAAAAAGAAATCTAGGGACCAGTAAGTATGGAGGTGGGCATAGAGCAGGGACTAGAAAGCACTCAGCTCTCTCTAATCTAGTATATGAAGAGGCTGGGTCTACTTCTTTCTCCCCTATTCTACTCAAGTGCTGGTCAGACATCCTCCCTGCAACTCCTCTGGGCCCTACAGACGTAGGAGCTCTTCTGTCTGGCTAAGGCACAATCCCCAACTCCTGGTCCCACTAAGAGTATCGTTCCTGACAAGCTTTATCCCAGCCCCTAGTCTGCCTTAGCAGGTCTATCAACTCAGAGCTGGTTAGGACTATGGGGCCACTCAAAACACAGATTAAGGCACTGTCTACTTGCCTTTAAAAAAAAATCGTGCCGTGATGGGTTCTTTACTCACACCCTGAATAAATCTTATGCCCTGTCTCTGTCCGCAATCTGTTTCTATTCCTGTTTTTGGGAGCACAGAATCTGAGAAGGAAGCATAGAGGTCATCTAACTTGACCCCACTCCCAGGGCACGTGCTACCACTATGTCTCTGACTTGGCTTGAACGTGACCAGGGACCGGCTGCTCCATCCTCTGTGAAGCAGGCATATTGTCAGACAGCTCAGATTGTTAGAAAGTTCTTCCTGAAATTGAGCTGGAATCTGTTTCCTTGTCATTCCACCTAGTCCTGGATCTGCCATCTGGAGTCCCTGGCATCAGCCTGATCCCTCCCCCACATGGCAGCCACTGGGACATATGAGGACAGCATACATGTCCCTAAATTCTGCTTGACTCCAGGCAAAGCCTGCCTTGGGATGGTCCCCACCCAATCCTCATAATTTAGTCTCCCAATATTGTCCTAGTACATCATCTTCTGGATGTGCTCCAGTTTGTGGTGGTCCCTCTGTAAGCAGGGCTCCTCGGAGACATCTCAAACAGTCTAAATGCGGCCTGTCCAGCACCAAGTACCATAGAACCATCTGCACCTTGTTCCGGACTCAACACCCCTACTAACGAAGACCTGTAAGTCTCCAGCGCCATTGGTACAGCCCCGTCACACTCCTGGCTCAATGGAACATAATTTCAAAGACCCATTGCATTTTTGATATTTGAACGTTGGATGGATGGAGCTCTACACTGATTTCTTTAAACCTTACCTTGTCAGTTTCAGACCGGGCAGAATCACTAAGGTGACCCTATAATTTACCATCCAAATCCGGGCACTTTTGGGAGTGAACGTGAGCTGCCATTGTTATTAATAATCACACTGAGACAGCAGGCATACCCGGGGCTATCCCCGACAAGCCTGGACACAAGGCTGCCTCAGCATAGTGGTCAGGGCTACAGAGTCCAGTTTCAAATCCCAGCGGTCCCATTTACCAGCTCTGTACTTAATCTCTCAAAGTTTGTTTTCCCATCTTGGAAAGGGAGATAATGTTCCTACATCGTAGGATTATCATAGGCATTAAATAAGATCATGTGTGGAGAGCATTAAACCCAGAGCTTGGCTTACATTAAGTGTTCAGAAAATATCACCTGTTATTTTTAGCTTTCTTGAGATCTTTTTTTAATTTGACCAGCTATCCCTCTTCGTATTGTGTCATCTTTAAATATGGTAAGTGTGGCTTCCACAGCTTTATCTGAATTGTTACCTAAAATAACCCGCGTCAGCATCCGGGACAGAGCCCTGTGGCACATCACCGGTGTTCTCCTTCCAAGCTGATGTTGATGCATTGGCTACTATTCTTTGGATATGGCTGTTCAACCAGCTATCCCAGGGCACTGGAAGAAAGTGCATTCAGCATTCAGAGACCACACAACAACTCAGCGGCTTCGCAGATACACAGTTTATTTCTCTCTCATGTAATGGTATGGAGAGGCTCCACTTTGGCAGGAGGCCATCCTCCTGCCATTAGTCAGGGACCTAGGCTGAGGGAAGCTCTCCTGTCTTCAGCATGTGACTTCTGTTGCTGTGCTCGTCACCATTCCAGCCAGCGGGGAGGGGACGAGCTTGGATGAGCACGTGGGAGAGGTTTATGGGCCGGGCCTGGAAAGGGCAGGCGTCACGTCTGCTCACATGACAGTGGAGAAAATGTAGATGCACGGTACACCATACAGTAAGGAAGGTGGGAAATGCAGGGCAGCTGGGCACCCATGACCCACTCTGCTCCTGTTCCCATGGCAAAGATGGGAATTTGGTGGACAGCTAGCAAGCTCTGCCTCCACCATGCACCAAATGCATTGTCATTCAGTCCACATTTTGTATCTTGTCCCCAAGGAAATAAAATAAGACGCTACCCAATGCCTTATGAAAGTGAAGGCCTCCAGCATTCTGCTCTCCTGCTGGCCTAGGAACCCTATCACACACATAAACTTATTTCCAGGGCCTTGTAAGAAGATCACACACATTATCCCTGAAAAATGGTTCCGCGTTTGGGGCAGGGAAATTCATTCCATTCTTCCTTTGATCTGTGTGGGGAAGAAATAAAGAGAATGCAGGAACACATTGGAGTTGAAAGAATGAAATCACATTAAATTCCAAGACAAGGAGCTTTGTGGGAGAGTCAAGAGAAAAGGAAATTCAACATGAAAATCAAAGTCATCTTGGGGCGTCTGGGTGGCTCAGTCGGTTAAGCGTCTGACTTCAGCTCAAGTCATGATCTCACGGTTCATGGGCTCAAGCCCCAGGTCGGGCTCTGTGCTGACAGCTCAGAGCCTGGAGCCTGCTTTGGATTCTGTGTCTCCCTCTCTCTCTGTCCCTCCCCTGCTCACCCTCTGTCTCTCAAAAATAAATAAACATTTAAAAAAAGATAAAAGAAAAAGAAAGTCAATGTCATCTTAACATTCCACTTTGAGAAGTTCTGAGCTCCTTGAAAAAGGTTACAGAACCCAGGTATTTGAGGCCAGTAACATAAGCTCTCAGCTCTGAAACTCCAGCCTGTAGCTATTAAAGTCATGCACTGTGGAAAAGCAACCTCCTCCCAGGGAAAGCAAGTGTTTGTTCAAGAAACACGTACACGAAAGCTACTCGGTGCTGGGTGCTGCGGGGGAGGAATGAAGAAATAAACAAACAGTGGACCCTGCTCTTGAAGGTTTTTCAGACTAAAAGGTCAAATTTCCTAGTTGCAAAAATCAGAAGCCAAGTCTGGCTACTTTAAGCAGAAAATAGACTTATTAAAGAATATTCGTGAAATCACAAAATTTCTGGGAAGCTACACAGCTAGAAATCACACCCCAAAACGCTTTGCAGAACTGGTTCTCCTGTCTACACAGACATGCAGCTTTAACTGACGACCTCAGAGGCTCCCATCAGGATCTTTGGCTGCCACTCCCTCTGAGACTCCGGAAGATACAAGCCACCTTTGCCAGAATGGATTCCCCCAGTGCTCATGGCTTTGCAGCACTAGCTTCTGAATGCTCATGTGTGGTTGGTGGTCTGGGTCACGTGCTGTGCCCTAGCTGCAAGGGAGCCTGGGACAGTGAGGCCATCCCTCCCGCGATAGGATGTGGGGGTTTGTAAAACAGAGAATTTTCCGGATGCAGGAAGGATGTGAAAGGTCCTGGGTGGCCACAAAACTCATAAATGTTCATGACGAGGTGAAAAACATGCATTTGAATTCATACACTAAAGGAGTAAGTGCTTTATGAACTATATGAACAAAGAGTTGTAGAGATACAGTGGACAGAGAAATAAAACTTAATAAGGCTGGTCGGCAAAGGCCGATCTTCACCAAGATTCACTGAGAATCACCAGGGAATCCCTGCCTCTCCCATCCATCTACCGCAATCATTCTGCCCACATTTTCCATCTTGTCCTCTGAGTCATAAAGGACGAGTAAGAACTTTCTGGGGAAAGATCCTGAGGAGGCGCACTGCACAGAGAAGCAGGCAGGTGCAAAGTCCCAGGAGTGGAAAGCCCTGGCATGTCTGCTGAAAGGGTCCACGTGGTGAAGGTGAAGGCTGTGTGTCAGCAGTGAGCAGGAGAGGGGCTAAGAGGGACAGGTGAAGAGCAGGTCACAAAAGGCTTTGTATGCAAGGTAGGAAGTGGGGACTTTGCATAAAAAAGTCATTGCCTGTCACGTAAGGATGGGGGTGGTAAGATCCTCTTGCTTTTAAGAAGTAAACAGTACAACACGCAGCGTAGATTGGATAGGAAAGAACACGATAGAGAAAGAGAACAGAGGTGGTGCAAATGATACATGAGCACAATGCTAACCTGAATCCAGGCAGCAGCAGCAGGAATGAAGGGGAAGTTGGAGCTGGGAAATACATCTACAGTGGATACGTCCAATGGAAACCCGAACTATGGGTCTAGAGACACAGAGTCGGGAAACATTAGCATTTAGATGGTAGTCAGTACAATAAGAGAGGGCACAGGGGGTGTGAGCAGAGGATGATGGGAAACTCGCACATTTAAGCATTGGAATGCCCAAGTCTGTTTCCCAATCCTAGCACCAGGCCAAAAGGCAGGATGTACCCAGGGCATAAGGCGCTGCACAGGGTATCAATGGAAAGAGGGAGATATAGATACAAGCTTCCTAGTGCTGTTTGTCTGGTTGAAGTGCAGAGAAGGGATGTGGGTTTTTGGCTACTTGACATCAGTTTCCTCTTCTCACTGGAAAGGTGCCTGATTTCTTTTGGGGGAATTATCTCTCACCCATTGTATGCAGTCTTGGGAGTGAACAATCAAGGTGTCCTGTCCAGCCTGAGCTAAGGGTGGGGCATGGGGCCCCAGGGCAATATCGCTCTCTTTAAGGAGTTTGTATCTTGAACAAAGTAAAGCTAGGTTGGAAAGAAGAGTTTGGAGTTGATTCAATCCAGCAACATCTCCCTCAGGAGACGGTCCATCAGTCCCTGATGCGTGGAGTCCTCAGCTGCCCTTGCTGAGTCCTTCTGCAAGCCTGCTTTCCAGTTCTGTGAACTCAATGAGACTCTTCAATCGAATTTCTCTTCTGCTTAGGACAGCTAGAATCTGCGGCTTGTAATCGAAGAACCCCAACCAACTCACAGAGTGCTAAACACTCATGGGAACTCTATTTAAGAATCCTTACAAACCACTCTCCCCACAGAGGCAAAGTCATTACAAAAAAGGAATAGGGCTCTCATGCAAACCAGAACAGGGGACAGGACACTACGATTCTAGCTGTGATTCCACCTTATTTACTGCAAAGACCTTGGATGGGTCCCTTTCCTCTCTGCTCCTTGGTGCCCTTATGTGCAAATCACAGTGCTGGGTTGACACTTGGTGTCCAGGGTGTGCTGGTGACCTGATTCTCCAAACACACACACAAACACACACACAAGTGCTTGGTGATTTCTGTGATGTAAATACTTGCCCCATGGTCGATTTCAACCTATGGTTTAACAATCAGCTTGCAAATTTCCTGGAAATGTTGTTTTTGACATCAGGTACAGGCTGGCTCTGGCATATGGCTGTTGGTGTCCCTTCCACAGCTGGCTTCTGGTATGTGCCCCTCTAAACTAGGAAGCTGATAGGCTAAGTATTTGGCTTTTGCTGAAAGGAGAAAGTGTAAGGCAGCATTCTCAAACTCAGAATCACCTAAGGAGCTTGTTACAATGCAAATGCCCATAGGCCACCATCAGACACTCTGAATTAATTGGAAGGGGCAAGGGGCTCCCAGAAACCTGCACTGTTGTTTTTTTTTTTATTTTTTTTTAACGTTTATTTATTTTTGAGACAGAGAGAGACAGAGCATGAACGGGGGAGGGGCAGAGAGAGAGGGAGACACAGAGCATGAATGGGGGAGGGGCAGAGAGAGAGGGAGACACAGAATCGGAAGCAGGCTCCAGGCTCTGAGTCATCAGCCCAGAGCCCGACGCGGAGCTCGAACTCACGGACCGTGAGATGGTGACCTGAGCTGAAGTCGGACGCTTAACCGACTGAGCCACCCAGGCGCCCTGAAACCTGCGCTGTTAACACACTCCCCAGACGATTCTTATGCAGGAGGTCCATACTCTGACATCGGCTGGGAAAGTGGAAGGGAATATGAAGGAGGGATGCTAACTTGAATCCAGGCAGTGGCAGAGTGAGTGACGGGGAATGGGGAGGGAGGATTGTGGAGGAAATGATAACCCAGACCACAGACACACTGGGATGTGGAGGCGGAGGGAGGGGTTGGAGGGAGGCAAGGCAGGAAATATTCTCAACTAAACATCCAGACTCAGAGGGCTCTGTAGAGTGCCATGTAACACAGGGCTTTTAATCGGATTTGGTGAAGCCGGTGGTGATGATGATGATGATGGCGATAATGGAGGGCAGTAGGCTTTGTTAACCAGCCTTACAAGGCTGGTAGGAAGCAGAGCCATCTGGTGCATAGTCGGTACATTACAGAATCTATTTTGCTTTCACTAGTGCTACTCAGCCAAATTTATATCTGTTTCTGGCTGCAAAACTTGCCTGGTATTAGACTAAGCCCTGAGCTCTGAGCAGGAAGAATCCCATGCCAAGGACGTGATCGGTTTGTCCCGAGCCCAGAGCAAGTCTGTATTTCTGCACCGTCTTCGAATGTGAGCCCTTGCTTTAGAGGGTAGGAGCCCAGGAACATCTCCAGATGAGTGACCATGTTCGTGTGGCCAAGCCTCTGTCTCGTCCCGAAGGAGAGGCAGCTTTGGTCCCAACCTCATTGCTTTTTCACATCTCGGTCCTGATAGTCCATGGCTTCTGGGGGGCAGGGACGAGGCCTTGTTCAGCTCTTCACCCCAGCATCCGTTCCTGGGAGCACTCAATGAGTATCTATCTGCTTAGGCAGACAGAAGGACGACACAGGCAGGTGATGGTAACCCACACAGACTGGGAGATGCCACTGGGGCTGCCCTGACAGACAGATGCAGACAGAAGAAAAGTAATGGACAGATTGCTGAAGATTAGGGGTCCAAATACCCAGAAACCTACCCTTCTTGAGGAGGAAATTGAATCTCCTTAAAGCTACACAGTGAATTAAGAACAATACATTTTGTTAAAGGCTGACTAATCCTCCTGCCTGCAGTGATCACTCCCCAAAACAGAAGAAAACAAGACAACTTGCTGGAAAGTTGGGGCGGGGAGGTACAGGCTGGTATAACACATTGTTGGGACCGACAAGGCCTTTGTCTCTTCTGAGTCTTTCGGTTATTCCCCCCACCCACAAACCGTTCCCAGGACCACGGACAGAATTTCTCTTCGTGGTGTTGCAACACAGGTCATGACAAAACCTCTCCTGGACCCCAGAGTGACACTTCAAGTATCACACACCTGACGTCCCGCATTTAAAATTCCTCATCAGAAGTCCTTCCTTCCACCCTGACATCCCAGACGCAGCTCTTAGCCCTTCAGCCCTGCTTGCTTTGCGTCCCCACAGCTCAGCTCAGACAGATGAAGTGCTGGATAAAACCTCTCAGTGCACAGGGCAGGACCTTGTCTTTGTGTCTCATAAAATGCTGTGTATACCTGCAGTGCTTTGTAAATAATAAATGGCCATAATAAAGACGCTGGCTCTTCGAGGTCAGGAGCACATGTTTGCAGAAAAACAGCCACCCACCAGGTCCGGCCCCGCCTGATGCAGCTATCGCCACGGCCCGAAGATGCACAGCCTGGAGATTTCCAAAGGGACGTGTGGCCCGGAAACTTGGGGTTCTGAACAGTATAAAAGGCAAACGCCAGGATTCCTTGGCCAAGGGAGGTCAGGGAGCAGCCTGCTGACACACTATGTACTAGAAAAATAAACACACCATGGAAATAAATGCAAGATGTCGTTATTCAAGTTTTATTGTCCTGCTTAGTCTGGGCTTTACAAATTACAATAGCACAGACCTTTTTGGCCAAGTACATAATAATAATTTAGTATCGAAAGAGAGATTGGTAATAACAGGTATTATTACTATAATAATGACTTGCCAACTTAGTACAAAGGAGAAGGGAGACCTCTTTCCAAAGGGGTGAGCAAACTCAAGGAGGCTCTCATTAGGGGAACTATGGCAAGGGCAGGGACACGGTTAACACCTGGCCACTCACTATGGTGACCCCACGCCACTGACACCGGGAACAGGTAGGATAAAACACCGGCTACACCCCCCTGGTCTCTCACTGCAGCTAAGACATGACAGTCCATCTTTTGGAAAATGTGCAGCTAAACTCTCCCTTCCTTATCTCCTGTTGCAGGGCATTTTGAGGGCAAGTAAAGCTCTGTTGTGATGTGCCCATCTCTTAGATATTTTAGCTGCAGAAACTCAGAGCACGTTCATAATAATAGCGTGTACTTGGGAAAGAAATGCACCAGGCTAAATGTCAGGCACGGTGCAACCAACAGCTCACGCAATCCTCCCCACCCACCCCAAGAAGTAAATCCTGCATTATCCTTGAGACTTGTGAACTGAGGCTCGGGGTCTAGGTCCAGTGTAGTTGGGATTCAAATCGTCTTGTACTTGAACCCGGAGCCCAAGGTCTCAACCACTATGATCTACTACCTCTACTGCAAGTTGGGAAATTTTCAGTGGAAATGTTCACCTCTAGTCAGAAGGGAATAACTTGCAATCATCCAAACTGATGGAAAGGACAGGGGTGGTAACCCTGATTATGCAGGAAGTCATTGAGATTTGGCTCCGGACCACCTAACTGGGATAGTTTATAGCAGATTTGCTTCTGAATGATGTTTTTCCATGGCAAGTATTAAAAATAGCCCCTGGTCTCTGAGAATACTCTGAGTGAAAGAGGCAATGACTCTGAAGGGGGCGGGGGGGGGGGGGACAGAAATGAGGAACTGCTGTGGCATGAAAATTTTATCCCACATAATCCGCAAAGCTGATCATCAAAGTTGATTAGATTTGCTCTTTCTAATTAGGAGAGCTGTATGGTTGTAGCTCCTCCATACCACTGAGACTTTGTTTAAAAAAAAAAATTCTTAATCTTTAAATGAGGAAAGTGGAGGGAAATTAGAAGGCTAGATGCTTCAAGGTTCTTTTGTCTTGGACTGACCATCTGCCTTAGACTCGATTTATTCCAGATTGCAAGCCCATGAGCCATAGTAATGAGCAGGCAGGGAGAAGGTCTCAGTCCAAGGTTTGCTCTGGACTAAAGCTACTGCCTTGCAAATAACTCACTCACTAATTTTTTTTTAGAGACAGAGCACGAGTGGGGAAGAGGGGCAAAAGGAGAAAGAGAGAGAATCTTTTTTTTTTTTTTTTAATGTTTATTGATTTATTTTGAGAGAGGGACAGCACGAGCAGAGGTAGGGGCAGAGGGACAGGGAGACAGAGAATCCCAAGCAGGCTTTGTATTGACAGCGAATAACCCCACGTGGGGCTTGAACCCACAAACCATGAGATCATGACCTGAGCCGAAATCAAGAGTCGGATGCTCAACTGACTGAGCCACCCAGGCGCCCTGGGAGAGAGACTTTTAAGCAGACTTCATGCTCAGCACAGAGTCTGATATGGGGCTTGATCCCACAACTCTGGGATCAGGACCCGAGCCAAAATTTAGAGTTGGACGCTCAACCAACTGAGCCACCCAGGCGGCCCGGGAGAACTTTTTAAAAACCAATGCTAACAATGCGGCGGGTTCAGTTTCCTTTGGTTTGTTTTAAAATTAAATATTTTAAAATTAAATGTTTTAAAATATTGGGGTGCCCGGGTGGCTCAGTCGGTTAAGCGTCCGACTTCAGCCAGGTCACGATCTCGCGGTCCATGAGTTAGAGCCCCGTGTCGGGCTCTGGGCTGACGGCTCAGAGCCTGGAGCCTGCTTCCGATTCTGTGTCTCCCTCTCTCTCTGCCCCTCCCCCGTTCATGCTCTGTCTCTCTCTGTCTCAAAAATAAATAAACATTTAAAAAAATTTTTTTTAATGTTTTAAAATATTTAATTTTAAAACAAGTCAAGTTTCAGGCACTGCACCAACAGGGAGATGAAACAAGTGCCTGCTGCCCTCCGTTGATGTATCTTCACTCCTGTGATGGCTCCTGTTTGCCAGGTCACGGATGGGAGGAAATTCGCTCTTTGTGGAGGTGCCATCTAGGGGCAGGAAGGGGCTGGAGGGGCCTTCCCCGAGAACCGAGACAGAGCAATCATAGCTGGCTGGGTCATGGCTGCACACTAGCTTCCTGGAGCTGAGGGTCCCTGTCGTCCAGAGAAGCATCATGGAAAGGGATCAGCCCAGATAACTCTCGGCAGCTTCAACAGTATTTCCGCTGGGAAGCTTTTCCTCAAGCCAAACTCCCCTGTACAGAGGCCTTCCAAAGAAATGCAGATGAAGTAAATAAATGAAAAGAAGTTGGACTTCACAAGTCATCAAGAAAGTACAAATTAAACCAATAAATCAATACAGACCTGCAAAGGTTTTTAAAAGGATCATGTCGGGGCATTCTCCTATGCTGCTGGAAGAAATGAAAATTAGTGTAACCTTTCTGGAAGGCTGCTTGGCAATATCTATCAAGAGTTTTTAAACTGTTCCTACCTTTGACTTACTAATTCCATTTCTAAGAGGTTAGTGTAAAGAATTCACCAGAGCATAAAGATTTCTCTGCGAGGATGTCCATTACAGCATTAATTACACATGTGAAACACTGGTATTAACTTTAACGTCCAAAATAGGGAAATTTCAAGGTAAATGGTAGAACAGCCACCTGATGGAATGCTTACAGCCATTTATAGAATTCATAGCCATTAAAAATCATATTTGGGGGCACCTGGGTGGCTCAATCGGTTAAGCATCCGACTTCGGCTCAGGTCATGACCTCACGGTCCGTGAGTTCGAGCCCCGCGTCGGGCTCTGTGCTGTCAGTTCAGAGCCTGGAGCCTGCTTCAGATTCTGTGTCTCCCTCTCTCTCTGCCCCTCCCCCACTCATGTCTGTCTCTATCAAAAAATGAATAAACATTAAAAAATTTTTAAAAAATCATACTTGGGGGCATTACCAAAGGACATGAGAAAACAGTGAAATACAATGTGAAGCAAAGAAAGCAACATACAAAACAGGATATCCATAATGTATATTCATAGAAGGGGCTGGAAGGATACACGTCCAACTGTTCATAGCTATTTTCTTTGGAGAATAATTATCATGACTTTTTTCTTTATACTTTTCTGCCTTTTCCATAATTTTCTATATCGAACATGAAATATTACTACAATAATAAAAACAATATATGTAATGTTCAAAAAAATTGCTCTGAACAACAATCACAAAGACACAGGAATTCCTTTCAGTTTATGAGCCTCTCCTATGGGCCAGGTAATCCCCACGGCAGACTTGGGAGGAAGATCTCTTCAAATATCTCCAGCACCACTCCTCCCTCCTGCCCTTCAGCCCATGACCTGGCTTCCTGGGGGGGGGGGGGGGGGGGCACCTGGGCTCTGTAGGTTAAGCATCCAACTGTTGATTTCAGCTCAAGTCATGATCTTAGGGTTCATGAGTTGGAGTCCTACATTCGGCTCTGCACTGAATCTCTGCTTGGGATTCTCTCTCTCTCTCTTTTTTTTCTCTCTCTCTCTCACCCTCCCCCACCCCAATAAATACAACAAAACCAGAAAAATTAACAAAAAACAAAAAGAAGCCTCTCTTGACTGACGGCCCCCTCAAGCCACACACTCTCCTTTCTCCACCTTCTTTGGCATCCAGCTCCTAAAAAGAGTTGCCTATATTCACCGGTTACATTTCTTCCTGTTTTCTCTTAACCCTCAATAGTCAAGCTGTCATTTGCCTCACAGAAACTGTTCTTGTCCAGTTCAGTGTTGACTTCCATGTTACTAAGTTTAATGGGCAATTAATTCTCAATGCTCATCTTGCCTAATATCTCCCAGCCTTTGCCCCAGGTGAGATAGCAACGCTTCTTGAAACAGTTTCTTCACTTGATTCCTGGTGGTCTACACTTCCCTGGTTTCCTCCTACTTCACTGGCCACCCATTCCCAGGCTTTGGTTGATTACAACCTGCTCAAATCTCCAGGCTTCAGTTCTCTGACACTTTTCCTCTCCAATACTCTCTTGGTAAATGTTCTCAGTACTCTTTTCGTGATATGGCTTCCAAATTCATATTTCAAATATGAACCTCTCCTTTGAGATACACACACACACACACACACACACACACACAAATATATATCTCAAACTCAACACAACCAAAACCAAACTTCTGATTTTCTCCTCCAAACCCATGCTCCCTCCACTGCTTTCCTCGCGTTAGTTAAATGACAACTGTATTCTTGTATTCAGGTTCAAAACCCTGGCATCACCCTTGGTAAATCTTTCCCTCCCACTCTGCATCTAATTTATTAGTAAATCTTGCCTTTCCCACCTTCATAAAACATCCAGAGTCCAGTCACTTGTCACCACCTCCACTGCTACCACCTTGGTCCAGACGACCATCATCTCTCTTCTTGACTTTTTCCAGAACCTTCTAACTGATGTCCTTAATCCCACCCTTGATTCCCTACTTTTATTCTCAGCACAGTAGCCAGAGAAACCTGCTAAAATGCAGGTCAGATCACATCACCTCTTCCCATGTTACTCAGGGTAAGAGCTCCTAACCCTTCAATAGCCTGTACGGTCCTGTGTAACCCAGACTCCAGTCTCGTCCTGCTTCTCTATCTCACTCTGTTCCCCTGCAATGGCTTCCTTGTTGCTCCTGAACACCAGGCATGTTCCTCCCTCAGATATCTGCTTGATTTGCTCCCTCGTATCCTCAGTCTTTGGTTCAAGCATCACTTTCTCAATGAGGCTGTCCCTGATCATCGTATTTAAAATTGCCAATTTCGGGGCGCCTGGGTGGCTCAGTCGGTTAAGCGGCTGACTTCGGCTCAGGTCACGATCTCGCGGTGCGTGAGTTCGAGCCCCGCGTCGGGCTCTGTGCTGACTGCTCAGAGCCTGGAGCCTGTTTCGGATTCTGTGTCTCCCTCTCTCTCTGACCCTCCCCCATTCATGCTCTGTCTCTCTCTGTCTCAAAAATAAAATAAACGTTGAAAAAAAAATTTTAAATTGCCAATTTCTAGATCTCTCCCCTGCCATCATCTCTATAGCCCTTGTCACCACCTGCTATACTATTTATTGTAGGTAACGTTTTCATTTCTTCATTGTCTAGAATGTGAGCTCCATGAGGGTAATCCCTTGTCTGTTTTGTTTACTGTTATATCCCCAACACCAGATCAGTGCCTGGCATATTAATAGCCACGCAGTGAACATTTGTTGAATGAATGGATGAACTCATAGTGATTGAAAAGGACTTAACACCCTACTAGATACTTTAAAAATGTACTACTGATTACAGGAACAGAAAGGAAATTGGCGGCGAGTATTTCTTTTCTGTTCCCATTAGAACGTCTAATGAGACTGCACGGTTATGTCATTATTCCAAAAGCTTTCCAGTTTTTAACAATCTGCTAACTGCTTTTGCTGTTTGTTTCCATTCCTTTTCCCTCATGGGGGAGGGGATTCCCTTGCTGATTTCCCCACCCTACTTGCCACCCGGAGGCTGCTTTTCCCTTTGGCATTTGACGTCTCCTCGTCTCCAATTTAGTCACTTGGTCAGTTGATAAAATTTTTGAGCACCTCCCACGTCCTCTGGGCAGTGTTCTCTATCTGAATCACGAGTCCATTGCATACCACAAAACATAAAGCCAAGATTTGTGTCTCAATCCTAGCTCTGTCCACTTGTAGGAATTTTTGTGCCCAGTGTCACTAGTGATAAAGAATGTCACCTCTCTGCCAGGAGACTTGATACAGCAGGGGGTAATGTGTCGGTTGCCAGACTCTTCCATAAGAGCTCTGTATCAGTGTCAATAGAGTCTAGACCCTCTTCACATGACGGTGGTTATAAATCTATCAGCTGAGGCTACAGGTGGAAACTAGTATACATTTGGATTCACAAACCCCTTATAAAAACTGGAAACCTCTAGGGTCCACAGACTGAAACACTGATGTCACTGGAAAGAACACTATTTTAGAGCCAAAAGACCAAGTCTTACTCTTGGTTCTGCTGCCTCCTGGATGTGCCTTCCTGAGTGAGTGAGTGACTCTATCTTTCAAAGTCAGTATCCTCTAAAATGAAAAGAAACCTGCCTGGCTACCTGTCCTGAGGTCGCAGTGAGGACCAAGTGATAGCCGTTTGGAAAGAGACTTGTAAACGGCTGCAGGGATGAGTCTCAGTAAAGCCATGGGTCCCCTCTGTCTTCTCAATACTCACTTGCACAGGCGGCTTTCATTTGTTCCCCGTTGGGCCTGTCTCTTTAGAAGTATTAGCTGAGTTATATATGGAGGTAGCTTTTTCTGTCTACTTCTTTTTGTTTTCCGGTTTCACTAAACATAAGCTGAGAATAAGTTCAGTATGAGGCTGAGAATTTCTTTGAGCAATGACAAGGGTCTCCTCAGTCCCTCTGCCCCAGAAAGGACCAGCAATAAGCACTGGTCTCAGAACATACCTCTTCAAAGGAGCCCCCGGGGCCCTGGGGTCTGAGGGAGCCCCAAGCTGACTGAGCAGAGGCTTCCAAAAGAGGTCCTGAGGCCCGGGGGTCCTTCTGGGGTCACAGTCGAGGAGAATTTTCCTTTGGCCTCTCCGAGCAGGCTCACTTCCTCCATGAACAGTTTTGCCAGCTGCTTTCAGTCCTAATATTTTGGCAGCTAAACAGCATGCTGTTCTGCAAAAGAGTTGGAAAACTGCAGATGATCTGATGTTAACAGCCTCTCAGCTCTTCCCTGCTCCTGCTCCGAGCCCGAGGTTGATAATGGGACATGGCAGCTCCTAGCCCCTGCCCTGGGCCTCAGGCTTCAGAGCCCCCCCCCCCCCACACCCCCATCACCATGTCACAAACACACAGAAACTACATTTATGAAGGAAAACATGGGCACCTCTGTCACTCGGGATCTGCTGCCTGACTCTGGTACAGCATGATCCGTAACCTTAAACACCCACTCTTGGAATGACACCATTCAGGCCCCAGGACAGCCCTTCTCCACATCTCTTGTCTTACGACCTTGAAACAAAAGGTGACTGCGTCCGAACGTCAAGATCTGTGGGCTGTGTTGTTTCTGATGTTGGAGATGGACATTATTTCAGAATGTGCATTAGCTAAGGGGGGGGGGGGGTGGCGGGGGGGAGGGTAACTGATAGGCAGAAGTGCTTAGGTAAAAGAAAAGACAATTAATCAAAACGTCAAATTCTTCCTCTCACCTAGCAAGAGGGCCACAGATTCTTGAAGAATGCAGTCTGCATCGCCTGTCCATTTTCTTGCTTCTCTTCATGTTCCAAATCGTGATTCTGGAGTTACCCATAATTAGCGTAGTATCCACAACAACTGCACATAGCAGTGAAAGAACATTTGGCAGTATCCAACAGTTCATGAGTCTCTTCTGTGTGTGTGTGTGTGTGTGTGTGCGCGTTACCAGGGTTTCTCAACCTCAGCACTACTGACATCTTAGAGTGGTGAAGTCTTTTTTGTGTGCATTGTAGAATATTTAGCAGCACCCCAGGCCCCTCCTGGCTAGATACCATAGCAAGCTGTATCAACCACAGATGTCTCCAGACATCTCCAAACGCTTCTGGGGGACAAAACCACCCCCCGGTGAGAACCAGTGGTCTAGACACAATGTGCATAAGGGATGATACTGGTTTTTTACACTGGTAATGTGTGGCTATTGCATACTACAATTGTAGGAATAGTTTTATTTAGCTTGATTGAAATAACTTTGGTGAACCATTTTTATATTCATTAAATTTGTATTTTACCCTTAATTTTATCATAGTAAAAGAAATATTACTTTTCTGAAATGCACATGAAAATTTTATGTTCAAATAGTTTCCATTTAGTTTGAGCTACACTTTATGATAAAATATGCTAAGACTTTGAATCCTTTGAATATGATCCCTTTTTTAAAGATATTATTGTTAATTATTTTGTTTTTTTAATCCAGATCATTACCATCAATAGAACACGTGATGTGAATATCTTGGTTGTATAATAACACAACTAGTGATTTTCCTGAAACAAAAACATAAACACTAAAATTATGGTGTAAATGCATAGTCATTTATGAATTAGATGTGCTTTTGTTTTATAATTCACCCTGTTATCACTGGTTCATCAACAGAATGCCTAGATTTTAATTATAATTTAAGTCAGTCATCTTTCATATTTGGCTAAATTTCCATCATATAAAAGCTATAGCTTTATACACCTTTTTTTGTTGTTGTTTTGAAGATATATTTGTCAAAATGGGAGGCTAACATATATTTTATTGAACAGGTGCTTCACTTGGTTTATAACTTGATTATGTTTGGACATATGGCCCCTGGGCCTCCACTTACCTTTTTCCAGGGGGTCTGGCATACATGAGGGACAGGTTTGGTCTCAAAGGCCTCAGTTTAGAGTCTGAAATGTGACCTTGCAGGTGCTGGAGCTGAGGGTAGGGAGTAGGGGTTAGGGGAGGCTGAAGACAGAGAAGCTAGTTGATCAACCACAGGTCTTGGCAACAGAGGCCAAACTGATTATCCCTCATAAGGGCTGCCCTATCCCATCTTAGATTCCAAGGTCCTCGTGCCCTACTTCAATCAGTGCTCAGAATCCAGCCCCAAAGCACAACCTGACCCATATCCCATGTATTTACTCACCAAGTATTTATGGATCTTTTCCCATATTCTAGGCACTGAGAAGGGCCACAGGATATAGAATAGTTCTTGCTCTTAAGAAGCTCATTTAGAGAGGGAGGGGCACCTGCGTGGCTCAGTCGGTTAAGCCTCGAGTCTTGAAGTGGGCTCAGGTCATGATCTTGCAGTTCATATGATGGATGGAACCCCACACCGGGCTCCATGCTGACAGCACAGAGCCTGCTTGGGATTTTCTCCTTCTCTTTCTGCCCCTTCACCACGCACATACACTTTCTCTCAAAATAAATAGATAAACATTTTTTAAAAATAAAAGAAGCTCATCTAGAGAGGGAGAGCCCTGGTCAATCTTCACTTCTTCTATTTCCTTCCCTTTTTCTCCTTTCTCTTTCCATGCACCATAATAAAGGGAAGAAATACATATTTAAGAGTCTCTGTATTTAAGTTCTGGGTTCATTCACTCCTTCTGAATCTTGATTTCTATTGCCCTCAGCAACAATTAATTTAATTTAATTCCACAAGAATTTATTTATCATTACCTGGCAGGCATGGATCTGTCCTCAGAGGACCCAAAGATCTAGCAAAATTATGATTCCTGTCCTTCAGGAGCTCATCCCCCAGTAGAGAGGCAAGCAGGTGGGCAATGCACTCTCTTATGGGCTGAGCTGAGGCCAAGCAAAAGGGTTTGCAACAAAGTATAACAACAACAGAAAAAAAAGAGAAGAAACTTTTCCTGGGGACTTTACCACCAGATGCTATTTGAGCTTAGCAGAGTATGTGGAACCCTCCAGACAGACGGACGCAGAGACAGACTGGCAGAGAAGCAGCGCTGGCTGAAAGAGGAACAGGTACAGAGCACATCGCAGGTGGTCCACGGGTTCCGGTTTCCCGCGATCACCCCCTAGCAGTGGCTCAGGCAGCTTGTTCACCATAGAGCTTCAGTTATTCCCCGAGACTAACACTCTAGCCCAAAAAAGCAAATTGGTCCTAGGGTTTTCTGGCCCTAGCTGCTGGAGCTGCACCTTTTGCAACCTTCCATACATACAGAGGCAGCTGCCATCTCTGCAAACAGAGGGGCGAAGGCAAAGACGAGACGCCAGGCTGAGGGCACGCTGGCTACTTAGTTAGCGGCACTGATTGGCTGCCTCCCTTCCCAGTGTGGCTTTCAAGTAGGAAGAGGGCGTGTGTGAGTGTGTGTGTGTGTGTGTGTGTGTGTGTGTATGTGTGTGCATGCATGAGGTTCATTGTTTCTGGTGTTGCCAAAGAATTAGAAGACATCATTCTTATCAAGGAACAAAAAACATGCCTGTGAAATGCATGAGAAATGACTTTGGAACTGAGAAGGTTTTCAAGCAAAGCATCAGCAGGTAAATCCATGGAGAGGATCCCCAGGTCTAGAGGGTTGTGGGAGGACAGCGACACGGGTGGGCAGGGTTAATCTGGCTGAGCCCCCTCCATGAGAAGCGTGCACTGACCAGGGAGAAGGTACAGGGTTGTGGGTAGGCGGCACATAGAGTCCAGCGAGCTAACAAGGCGCGTGGGAAGCACAGCAGGTCGATGTGGCCAGGCGGGGCCACAAAAGAGGGGCACTGTGCCATAGAGCAAAGGGCCAGGCCAAGGACATTGGCAGTGGGGGAGGGGCTGGTGAAGAAAGAATTGGCGGTGTGAGGAGGCTAAAATGCCAGCTGGAGGAGGCTTCCCTAGAAAGGTTAGGCTGGATACCTTTTAGAGCCACTTCAATCCTGAGACCTTCCTTGCAGACAGAGTCCACTCTTTTGGGTGCCCTCCTCTCCCCAGCATGATCCACTCAATCCCCAGCTCCAGGGGTATATCCTGATGGGTTTTAATGCTGTTCTCCTTGACTCAGGGAAGGTCTGCGATCAGGCCTGGCCAGGAGCCATGCAGGGGATGTGCGGGGGTGCCCGGGAAGGCAGACACAGGAAGAAGCCATCCATGTTTCCTTGTGCACGATGCTGATGTGTCTGGATGTGAGCCCTGGAACCACCCCAGCCATCTTGCCACCAGCCTGAGGCTGAAGTCAATGCAAAGAGGGGCAGAGCGGAGAGAGGGACAGAGACCTGACACTCTGCACCAGTGGCCTCCCCTCCCGCAGGATCTCTTACCACGTGAGATGCTAAGTCCTCTCGTTGCTTATACCATTTAGGGGTGGGTTTTGTGCTGTCTGTAGTCAAGAGCATCTTAGTTATAATTATAATTATATTTATAATTTATAATATATTTATATTTACCCAGCCCAGTAGAGATGGCAAAGTATTATTCCAGAAAGAGAAACCCATCAAAGGGGGATGACATAGGCACACAACTATGGGTATTTCGGTATGATTAATGCAGGACACCATGTGGCTGGAGATGGAACCAGAGGCGAAGCCAGGGGCCAGCTCTCAGGAGGACTTGTCCATTTGGCTAGGAAACCTGATCTTTGGGATATTTGGGATCCATTCATTGACGGGAAGGCTAAGTCATCCTGAATAACTTAGTGTATTCACAGGGTATTCGTAGGAGTCCTAGCAACCTGTAGGATTGCTGATGAGGAACACTAGGGTGGAGTCAATGGGGTGAGCACTGCATAGATATTCAGGGCAAGGGCTTTCCTAACACAGACTGTGAATCACAGTCCCACCACTTATAAGCCATATGCTCTGAGTGATCTTCTCTGAGCCTCAGTTTTCCTGGAGATCGTAAGTCCCACTCCTCAGGGAGGTTGCAGAATGGAAGCAAGCTCTCCCTCTGAAGATCTGCACACCTCCGACTGCTCTATAAATGCTCACCGAGCACCTGCAAGGTGTCAGATGCGGTGCTGGAGATGACTACAATGTTATAAAGGGCCAGGGCTGCCATCATGGCCATGGCCAACAGGGAGGCCAAGGCGTGAGAAGGTAAACATCAATGGCGTGTGCAAAGTGCTAAGTGGAGACAGACACCATTTATGAAGAGTGTTTTTGTTGTTGTTTTTAATGCAGTGAACAAAAAGTCCAATGACTGCAAAAGCTCAGCAAGTTGGTGACCCGGTTGAGAGGCAAGGGAGCCTCTCTGCCTGTTCCCCATCACTCACCACACATTCATTCTTCCATTACTCTGAGACCTATAGCTGCCCCTATTCCCTCAACTCCATGGGACCATCGCGGGGGGGGGGGGGTCTCAGCACCCTTAGGCTTCCTCCGGGAACCCTTTCTTGGCCCACCCGTTAGGGTCACCTCTCAGGAACAGTTTTACAGCCTGCCTCTGAGGAAGACCTCGCATCCCTCCCAGGCCCTGTAGTTTTCTATCCCGTTGGAGCCCTGATCACTTCAGGAAAGCTTTCTTATGGAGAAACCTCACGGCCCTGCTAAGAGCAACACCAAGCTGGTGCCTCATCAACCTTCATCCGAAACAAATCCTTTCTTGGATGGGAACTGGGCCAGGACTAATTCTCCCTGCTCTCCTCTCCCAAACCATAACCTTTTGTAAAGGGTTCTAGAGGCTTCTTTGAATCATCCTCATCTCAGAACACTGCAGGTCCATAGCACCATTCATCAGACAGTCTACAAATCTGTCACACCAGCAGCCACTGAAATTAGCTCATTATTTTGATACTCCAGCTTCAAAGCTGTCACAAGATTCAGTGACTCCCCCTTCCCTGCAGCAATCCCCATAGCCCCCTTCCCTGGTATTCAAAGCCATTCTTCACCCCCACCTTGGAAAGCACAGGAGGGTGATATTAAACACTGAACCAATTTTTTAAAAAATTTATGGTAGTATAACATGTGTAAAGAAAAGTTCACACATTGTCATGGAAGAGCTCAATAAATTATCACAATAGGACTATCGTGTAATGACCACACAAGGTAAGAAATCAAGCATTGCCAACCCTCCAGAAACCTGCCTTCTCCACCACCAATCCCACTTTCCTCCTCAAAGGTAAACGTGTAGCCTGACTTCTAACACTGAAGACATTTTTGAACCAGAGAAGCACGAAAGGTTTAAAGCTGGGAGGAAATACGATCACACTTGGCCTTTGGAAAGCACTCCCTGGCTTGGACAGGGGCAAGGCTGCAAGCCGGGAGGTGAGCTGGGAGTCTGCTGCACAGAGAGTGATGGTTGGGACACTGTCCCAACAAGGGACAGTGAGGAAGGAAAGAGGAAGGGAAGAAAAGAAGGAGAGGAAGAAGGTGGGAAGGGGGAAGAAAGTGGGAGGGAGGAGGGAAAGAGGAGACAGAGGGAGAAAGGAGAAGGGAGGAGAGAGGGAGGGAGGGGCAGGGAAGGGTGGGCACAGGGGTGACGGGGCCAACTTCCTGCCAACCTGTGCACTCTGTTGTGTTTTCCAGGGTCTGCAAATTGATCAAATGACCTTAAAAGTCTTCTACCCCCAACCCTAGAAGCCTTTTACTCAAACCAGTCACCCGGAAAGCAAGCCTCCCACTGGTGCTTAATTCACTCAAGGAAAGATCAGAAGAACCTGGTTAGTAAGCTTTGAAAGTTGCTCATAAAATTCAGCAGGAGCCCGCAATCCTCAGAGACTTCTATTTTTACCAAAAACACACACAGAGAAGTGGGGAATTTTCAAATGAATTAGACATGAGATTGATCTTTTTATACAAAAGAAGAGAGAAAAGCAACAGTGAGGCTGACTCTGAACTACTCCCCGCATCCTCCCGCCTCCAATTTCCCTAAACTGCCTCATCTCCTAGCCTCCCTCGGGCCTGATCTCTGGCCCTGACCCAGGAGCAGCCTGTGGCAGGAGCCAGTGGCCACAAAAGCCCCGTGATTTCACATGACGATGAACATAGTACACAAACAGAGAGGAGCTGGCCAAAATGGCTCCCCCAGTCTCATCTGAATAATCAGAACCACTTACACTGTGAATGACGGCTGGTGTTGAGGAGGCTCAAAATATGACATGCTCAGCCAGGGATGGGGTGATCTACCCTGGACACCCAGCTGGTAAGTCAGCGATTATTTCCAACCCATGTCCTACATTCATCAAGCTATGGTCTTCCTCAACAGCACATTGTCAACTACCTAACATCCTCATGTTTGGCTGGACTCAGTCAAGAACTTCCCGTGTTTCCTCTTATGAGCTTTGCATAAGTTAGATCTGTAGCTGTTCAACAGTGCTCCGTAGGACCCCAGGGATTGTGTGAAGGGGTCCCAAGAGCCCTTTAGTAGGCAATACTCCAAGTCCTCTACAAACTTCAGTTGGAGAAGCTTCACCTTGTCGTTTGGGTTTCAAAGATTTTATTCCCATTTGGTTTGCGATATTGAAGTGTCAACACTATGCACGACTTGGAAAGTTCTGTCCCTGGTTATCAATATGTTTTTTTTTTTTAATTTAAGTTTATTTATTTATTTTGAGAGGGAGAGAGAAAGAGAAAGAATGCACATAGGCAGGGGAGAAGCAGAGAGAGAGAGAGAGAGAGAGAAGGAGACAGAAAATCCCAAGCAGGCTCTGTGCTATCAGAGCAGAGCCCAACACGGGGTTCAGTCTCATGAACGGTGAGATCTTGACCTGAGCCCAAATTAAGAGTCGGACGCTTAACTGACTGAGCCACCCAGGTGCCCCCCACCACCAACCCTCCGTCAATATATTTCTTCAGAAGGAACCAGGAAATGAAAAATCCAACCTGCATGCCCTGTACGCTCCCGTCCCCTTCCCCTGTCACCTGACGGCTCACCAGCCTGAAACACCTAAACATGCACTGTTTTAAAAGTCAGCATCAAAGTTCCCACGGGTCCCTCTTATTCAGTCTTCTCTCTCCCAGGGTCATTGCAAGAGGTCGGTAGGATGAAATGAAGGTGAGAGAAGCTGCTGACTGACGCTGTTTTAGGCCTTGTTGGACTTCAGTTTCCTTGTGCAAATGCTTCTGCCCAGCAGCCCCTGTGACGTGGGTTGATGTCACCCTCATTTCATCTACTTCATTCAGGGGAGGTGGAAAGGGTGGCTGCGGAGGTCCAGGTGCCTTCTTGGTCTGCACGGGGTCCAGGAGCGAGTGGCGTCTACACCAACACATGCCCGTGGGGAACACCGGCAGCATGGCTGGGGAGAAGCCCCACTTATTTTTTTTTAAGTTTATTTATTTTGACAGAGACAGAGACAGCTCGAGTGGGGGAGGAGCAGAGAGAAAGGGTGTGAAAGAATCTGCCGTCAGCGCAGAGCCCAGTGCAGGGCTCGAGCTCACCAACCGTGAGATCATGACCTGAGCAGAAACCAAGAGTCAGACACTCAACGGACTGAGCCATCCAGGCACCCTGAGACGCCCCCAGTTTTAAACCGGGCTTAAGGCAACATAGCGATCCTTTTGTAAAAAGTTGTCGGGCTGGCTTATCTCTGTCTTCTTGGCCATAACAGGGCGATTAAAAAACTAATTTGTGTGTGGTTTGCCAGGTGGGAGAAGATAAACCTCGAAAAAGCCTGTGTTCTTCAAAGGGCTGGACAAAGATGACAAGCTCAAGGCTTCAATGACGTCAGGCGAGTAAGTGAATGAGCAGAGAAGGCTGCTGTGAAGTGACAGGGAACAGCAGGTCTCGGGCAATACAGAGGACACATTTTTCTCGCCTTTAGCCACTGCCACCATGTAACAATGCAGGCCTAAGGTTTCCAGACCCTCTAATGCTTCTAGAGAAGACTATCACAGTTGTCTGTGAAGATCTCGATTTTTAAATATGGGCAATTAATCCAAATTCAAAAAAAAAAAAAAAAAACCATTTGCAGTCAAACTCATGCAGAGTCTGGGGGCCATGGACCTTTGGCTTATTAGGTCTAGTCGGTGAATTATACCAGAATGCTAGAGAAGAGAATTTTGAAGGCTTGGGACTTCAGGGATTGACAAGGGGGAGGCCTGATCCAGCGGAGAAATGTAGGATCTTCCTAAAGAGAAGGAGGGTTGCAGGCTGCAGGGTGAAGGGACCTGAGCCAATGCACCTTGAGGAGGCAGAATCTTGGCACGAGGGTCTGTGAGGACAGGCAGGCCACCACGTTCCAGAGCCCGGAGGCTCTGTGGAGGATCCCAACACGGAGCAGGGCTCTGGGTGGTGGAGCCGCCTTCGGAGACACCGGCATCTGCAGGGACCCAGAAGGCCTGGGCAAGGAGCTGGTCAGCATCAACCCCAAGGAACCAAGGCCCTCGCCTTTTGTCTGTGCCTGACCCGAGAGAGGAGGAAGGAATCCCAGAAGAAAGCACAGCAGACTTCCTCAAGCCAAGGTTAGTTTCATTTAGAAAATAAAGAAATGCAGGGTACCTGGCTGGCTCAGTCGGTTCATCATCCAACATTGGCTCAGGTCACGATCTCAGGTCCGTGGGTTTGAGCCCCGTGTCGGGCTCTGTGCTGACAGCTCAGAGACTGGGGCCTGCTTCTGATTCTGTGTCTCCCTCTCTCTCTCTCTGTCCTTCCCTGACCTGTGCTCTGTCTTTGTCTATCTATCAAAAATAAGCATTTTTTTCAAAAAAGAATGTTCTCGATGAGGTGGTAAACATTATTAATTTTATTATTAATTGTATTACTCTTAACCCTTGAGTATATGTGCTTTAATGTTCTGTGTGACAGGTCGGGAAGTACACATTAAGCAGTTTGGATGCTGAGGCACAGTGGCTGATGAAAGGCACTATGTGATAGGTCTGCGCTGGGAGCTGCACTAGCCTTTTTAAGAAAACGGAACACCGTTTTTGCTTAAAAGAATCACTGACAGACAAAATGTGGTTATTCAGACCGGGGATCTGGCAGAAATTTTCTAAAATGAACAAAGTGAGCCTGTCACGTCAAAGAAACCGACTGACAGTATTTGGTGCCAGCGATAGAATTTGAGCTTTTAAACAAAAATTTTCAATTTTTGGAACACTCTGCATCTACCACTGTAAGCTTGACAGCTTCCCAATATCCTAAGACTTTTCTGATGAGACTGGTGGTAAAATTAATGAATGGAATTTTTTAATACCATGTAAGGAAATATGTCAACATTTAGAAGCTCTGCAGAACTCGCTGAAACGGTATTTTCCAAATGACCGATGCGCGCTTTAACAAAATCCTGCACTGGTAAAAGATGTACTCAGAGTGCAAGAGAGGCCAATGGGTGGAAACAGAACAAAGAATGAAAAACCCATTGATATGATTTCAGATTCCACATTGCAACTTCAACTACTGCTTATTGAGGGAGTATGATATCAAAGAACATCCATAATGATCTGAAAAGGCTATTAAGATAACTCCCTCATTTCCAACTATACATGCACGGAGGACAGATTTTCTTCATATACCTCAGTCAAAACCGCATATCCCAACAGATTGTGGCAGGCCAGATATTAAAGATATTGCAAACATTGGGTGCCTGGGTGGCTCAGTCCGTTAAGCGTTCAACTTCAGCTCAGGTGGTGATCTTGCGGTTCATGAGTTCAAGCCCCACGTTGGGCTCTGTGCTAACAGCTCAGAACCTGGAACCTGCTTCGGATTCTGTGTCTCCCTCTTTCTCTTCCCCTCCCCCACTCTCTTTCTCTCTCTCTCCCCAAAATAAATAAACATTAAAAAAATTTTAAAGACATTGCAAAAATGTGAAACAATGCCAATCTTCTCACTTGATTTTTTTTTTGTTTTGAAAAATATCACTATTTTAAAATAACAATATGAATTTATGTTAACGTTTAGTGTTTTCTCACAATGGATTGTCAAGTGCTTTTTTTTTAATCCTTGGCTTTAACTTTGAACATAGTGCTTTGGACCCCCACACAAATAACTCTTTGGGGTCTTCAATGATTTTTAAAGAGTCAAAGGGTCATGTGATTGTGAATTTTGAGTTCTCCTTTGCTCTAGAACCAGTCATACCTGTCTTACTCTGCTTTTCCGGAGAGCCCAGAAAGATCACAGCCACTAAGAGCCATTAACTTCTACTGTAAAGGTTATGATTTGCAATTTGAAAATCACTTTCATGTATACAGTATAATTTTCTTCTCAGGCACGGCAGCAGGATCTGGATGAAGAGCTGGAATGCAACATGTAGAGTCCCTGGCATTTCCACCCATGAACTAGAGCCAGGAAAAGGAGCTGCACAACTTACATTTCATTGACCCACACTCTATTTGCTTTGGAGCAAATCAGACCCTGCCCACAGCATGCCTCAAGAGGCCTGAGAGTGTCTTCTCCACATTGGAGTATGAGGTTTCGGGGGGGGTTTTTCAATGTTTATTTATTTTTGAGACAGAGGGAGACAGAGCACGAGTGGGGGAGGGGCAGAGAGAGAAGGAGACACAGAATCTGAAACAGGCTCTAGGCTCTGAGCTATCAGCACAGAGCCCCACACGGGGCTCGAGCTCAAGAACGGTGAGATCACGACCTGAGTCGAAGTCAGATGCTTACCTGACTGAGCCACCCAGGCGCCCCTTGAGTACGAGGTTTTTTCCTTCTCCCTGGGAAATGCTTGTTCCTTCATTCAAAGTGAGATGCAGTGATCAAACACACCCTCAAGTCTATTAAAACCCCTTTAAGTGGGATTGAGGATCAGATGGATGGATTTCATTTCACAGGATTTATTGGTTAAAAGAGCTTTCCTCTAGCTCTGTACACAAATCTCTGTTTCCTATGTTTATCCAAAGCTTTAAAACCCCCGTCATGAAACACCACGAGGTAAGGAACCCTGGCTTTGGGAACTTGTTGAGCAGCAAGTCTAACTTGTCATTGAATGCCCGAAGGAAAAGGCAATGTGTCCCGGGTCCTCATTGCATCACCGCAATGACAATGCAAGTCCCTACCCTGAGCTGAGTTATGTCACAGAGGCTTCAGTGTGGCAACGCTTCGGTAAAGAGAACACCGTCACACCCAGCTGGCAGGAGAGCAAATTGGCATAACCTTCCTGAAGGACGGTTTGGCAAAAAGTATCAAGAGCTTTATGGGTGCCCAGGTGGCTCAGTCAGTTAAGGGTCCAAGTTCAGCTCAGGTCATGATCTCTTGGTTTGTGAGTTCAAGCCCCACATTGGGTTCTGTGCTGTTAGTGTGGAGCCTGCTTCAGATCCTCTGTCCCCCTCTCTCTCTGCCCCTGCCCCACTCATACTTTTTTTCTCTCTCTCAAAAATAAATAAACATGGGGCGCCTGGGTGGCGCAGTCGGTTAAGCGTCCGACTTCAGCCAGGTCATGATCTCACCCTCCGTGAGTTTGAGCCCCGCGTCGGGCTCTGGGCTGATGGCTCAGAGCCTGGAGCCTGTTTCCGATTCTGTGTCTCCCTCTCTCTCTGCCCCTCCCCCGTTCATGCTCTGTCTCTCTCTGTCCCAAAAATAAATAAACGTTGAAAAAAAAAATTTTTTTTAATAAATAAATAAATAAATAAACATTTAAAAAAATTTTTAAAAAGCTTTAGTAGGGGTCATACTTCTTGACACAGTAATTTTTTTAAGACATTTATCCAAAGGTAATGGTAAGATTCCTTAAACAATATTTGTACGAGCAGAAAACATCAGAAGCAATTTAAAAATCTCTAAGAGCAAGAAATTAATTATCAGTACATGCGGCCATTAAAAATCTTCTAAAACTATCTAAAAACATGTACAATTGCTTATGATAAACTGTAAAGTAAAAAAAAGCAGGATACAAAATCCTAATACATGAAAATATATATGTAATACATATAGAATGTACAATATCTACACATATTATATGTAATTATAAAGTTTATATCTGTGGTATAAATAGTATTGTGTGTGTGGTTGTGACTGAAAGTCAACACAATAAAATGGTAACAGTTGAATGTGGATCTATGGGTGAATTTTATTTTCTCTATAGTTTTATATAGTTTCCCAATTTTTCTCATGAATGCACACTACTTTCACAATTAGGACATCTTACTATTAAAACAATCTTTAATTTTTTTCTAAATTTTTGACTCGGGTCATGTGACCCTTGGGAAAATGATGCCACCTCTTTGAGCCTCGCTTTCCACTACAAAATGGAAAATAATGCCTAACTTGCTTCTCTAGGGAGTGTTGTGAGGCTCAAATGCAATTAGATAAAATGCAATCTACAAATATATTATTACTTCTGATATGTTTTTCAAAGCAATCTATTTAAAGCGGCAATCAGAGCAGCTGAAGGCCTTCCCATGCCTCCCCGTTGGAAGCAGGATGGAGCCCCAGCTGTGTGGCTCCAGCCCCAGCCTCCGCCTGACTCTCTCCCTCATCTCCAATTCTTTGACTTGGACCCTCAGCTCCCGCAGCCCCAGCTTAGACGTGTGGCTCCCCAAACACCACGCCGCGTCTCCCCTTACCTTCAGTCCTGCTGCCCTTCTGTCACACTGCCTTTCTCAGCCCCGGTCACTTGGCTGCCTCCTGGTCTTCCTTCCGTATGGACTCAGGCACCCAGGAAGACGTCCCTGCCCTTCCCGCAGGTTAACTTCCCTGTGGGAAAGCCATCCCTCACCACTGCACTTCCCACACTGCATTGGATGCTCTCTTTAGCGCCCCTTCCCAGCCCAACTGTGAACAACTTGAAGGCACCGACCTCCTGTCAGGGGCTCTTGGGTCCCCTGAACCAGCATGGGGCCCAGCCTTAGCAAGTGCTTTAAAATAGGACCCTAAACATTGCGGAGGGCACCTGTTGGGATGAGCACTGGGTGTCGTATGGAAACCAATTTGGCAGTAAGTTTCATATAAAAAATAGGACACTAAAGCTTTGTCTTTTCTGGACAAGGCATTTGCAACCTCAACTAAATCTACTCCCCACTCAGGGCCACGGCATAAGGTCTTATATGTTGTGCACTGTGCAGACGTGTCTGGCAGAGGAGGCTAGTGGGGGCTGCGGTCCACCGGCCCAGGTTTGCATCAGCCCAGAGCACTGAGAGACTTCTGCTTTACACAAAGACTCCACTGCCCCACTGAGGGGTGGTCACGAGAGCATACCTATCTAGAGGTGTATCAGGCCGCCGTATTTGGCTCTACTCCCCTAATTCCTGTAGAGGCTCCGTATGGCCCAACCAAAAGGCAGGAAAGACGTGACCCACAGAGACAGCCATGGACCTCACAGATCAATGCCAACCAACGCAGAGCTCACTCTTTAGGAGCAAATGTTTCTGTAGAAAAATTGATTAAAGTTCACCTATCAGTACAAAAATATTTGTAATCTTCTACATCACATTTACAAGGTTCCTTACAGCCAGCTCTGTCCAATAGAATTCTCCATGATGGTGGAAATGCTCTGCACTGTCCAGTACAGTAGCCACTAGCCACATGAGACCATTGGGCACTTGAAATATGGCTAGCATAATTGAGAAAGTGAATTTTTACATTTTATTTCATTTTAATTAATATAAATAGTCACAAGTGGTTAGTCGCTACTGTATTGAACAGCATAGATATAGACAGAGTTTTCTTTAAAAAAATTTTTTGGGGGCGCCTGGGTGGCTCAGTCGGTTGAGCGACCGACTTCGGCTCAGGTCATGATCTCACGGTTCGTGGGTTCGAGTTCCGCGTCAGGCTCTGTGCTTACAGCTCGGAGCCTGGAGCCTGCTTCGGATTCTGTGTCTCCCTCTCTCTCTGCCCCTCCCCCACTCATGCTTTGTCTCTCTCTGTCTCAGAAATAAATAAACATTAAAAAAAATTTTTTAAATTTTTTTAATGTTTATTTTTATTTTTGAGAGACAGAAAAAAAGACAGAGTGTGAGCGGCAGAGGGGAAGAGAGAAATGGAGACACAGAATCCAAAGCAGGTTCCAGGCTCCGAGCTGTCAGCGCAGAGCCCGACGCGGGGCTGGAACCCACGAGCCTTGAGATCATGACCTGAGCCGAAGTCAGATGCTCAACCGGCTGAGCCACCAGGCACCCCGAGGTATAGACAAGGTTTTATTAAATTTTAGTGTGCATAGCAATTTTCTGGGTTCTTGTCATAAAAGTAGATTACCAGGCCCTCCCCAAGGGAGGTGGGGCTTGGGTGGGACCAAGGAATTTCATTGTTAACCAGTACCCCAAGAACTTCTCATCATACAGCTTGGCATCTGGACCACATACAGGGAATTACTATTAAAGGGGCCTCAGGGTATCTTGGTCTTGGGTTTGGTCTTGTTCATCCTAGGTCTCGTGTTTTGTTTTGTTTTTTTCTTCTTCTTAGAATGTTTTGGTCCCTAAGCTAGACCTGTTGTATTGACTCCCACAGGATTGAAATTCTGGAATAAAAGAAACACTTCCTAGAGGTAGAATTTTTGGCTCTGCTGAGTTCTCCTTGGAAGCTCACACATTTGTCCTTGTCAATTAGCCCCGCTGTAAAGCAAATAGGATTCTGTCAGGGCCGACAGTGTGGTTCAACATAACCACCTGAGACCATTGTATACTTCCCTCCTCTTTTCCATCTGCTCCAGACTGACGCCACTCCCAGCACCAGCCTCTCTGCTGCTCACCCCACATCCTCAGACTTCCCCTAGAGGCAGCAGGGGTTCTGGGTCCTCTCCTTGGCTAAGAATCCCTCCTCTGAGTGGCTGGGGGAAATACCACCTGCTCTTCCAGAGGAGGTCCTGGACAGTCAGGGCTGAGTTCAGTTGGAGCCAGAGAAGTGGCCAGAAAGAGTAATGTTGATGTTCTGCCTTCACAAATGCTCCCCAGTGACCCACAGTCTCCAGGTTTAGGACTATAACACAGGGTCATATTTATGTCTATACCCCAAATGCAGTGATCCTGAGCAATCCCTTTCTTGCCCATGCACAATCTAGCCCCTTTCCGGAGGCCCCCGGTAAATTCTAGGAACCCCTGCAGGAGAGCCTCAAGGAGATGACAGGCCAGGCTTCCAACTGCAGCAATCACTCAGGACTGCCCTATGTGATCTCCTCTGCCAGCTGTCACTCACCCGCTGGAAGAAGCCTTCCAAAGCCACCAGTCCTCAGCATGGCAATGTGATCTGGGCAGAGGGGGGAGCCTCTTCCCACTCCCAGACCACACTTTGTCACCTGGGTCCTGCGCATCCCAGCTTGTGCCCAGAATCGAGCAGAATCTTCCATGAAAATAATTCTGTCAGTTTCAGATTCTTATCCCTCTAGAGATCAAACCCAGGCCAAGAGGGGCAGGTGGAAGACAGATTCATGAAACCCCTGCTCTCTTCCTCCTCCAATTACAAAATACGAGCCCCATGAATATGAATGGACACAAATAGATGGAGAGGGATGACAACCCAATAGCTGGGTTCTGCCTCAGCCAAAATTGCCTCTTGATGCACATAATGACAAATGGTCTGGTTGGATAAATGGAGGGCGCCTGCCTTTCTCCATGTTGTTCTAAATCGAAGGCTTGTGCTATGCCAAGAATAGAATCTGCAGTGATGCAGCCTGGATGGTGTGGTGGGGAGAGTGGTAAGGAAGAAGTCAGGAAGGCTTTTTTCTTATAAATACAAACATTTTGCCTCTCCTGGAGAGCACCACCTGTCTGTTCTTTTCTTTCCTTTTACTCACTTGAAAGCACAGTTCATTGATTCAAGCTTTCCATTGAGTCAGCTCACTTTCAATAGACTCCCGGGAAGAGTAGTTAACTCCTGCTTTGAGGCCCTGGGGGCAACTGGGCAAGGCGGGAGGGGGGGGTCATCTCTCTGGGGCTCCTCCAGCACTGGGGAAGAGTCTGTTTGGTTCACATTTCCTTTCAAAGCAGGACTAAGTTGAAAAGGAAGAACCAGCAGAGTCAGGGCTTGGCTGTCAGTACAGCACGACCAACATTCCATCAGATGGAAAGTTCATTCCGATAACGAACTATCTGGGAAGGCTTAGGCAGCTAGCTCTCCTGTCCTTGGATAATCTGGTCCTGCTGAACCCGGGGGTAGCCTGTCAGCCGGCTGCCATCACCAAAGCCACAGCACACGCACCCTGGCACCTTGGCTCGGGTTCCTTTCCAACTGAGCTGCCGAGCTCCCATACACGACTTGGTGAGCGGTCTCTGGCTGCCAGTCAGGGGAAGACAGATGGCCGAGAAATGATTTTCTGGAGTTTCCTGACCAGATTTCTCTCCTATGTATCATGAAGCAAACCATGGCTTTAAGATCCGTCCTGAGTGGCACAAGTCTCAGTCTCTGACTCAAATCCTGCTTGGCTGGGAACAGTCTGAACACTGTAAGATGTAGGTCGGGACTTGCGTATTAAGCGGCCCATTTTCATTTTCTGGGACATAGATGGGGGGGCGGGGAGGGCAGGCTTGGGTTTTCATAGCTCGTATTAAATCAAAGAGAGAGGCAGTTAAGAAGGATGAGAGCAGGTAAGAGTGTGAAAACGGCACTGATGTGGGACAAGTCTGCCCCACAGCACCGCAGGGAGATGAAGAGAGGGGTCTGCCATCAACGGCCACCGTACCTTGTCCCAGGCACCCTCCTAGATACACTACATGTGATATCTTGCTTATTTCTTGCATCTCAGACCTTAGCCAACCGATGAGGACACTTTTTTTTTTAATGTTTATTTTTGAGAGAGGGAGAGACAGAGCACAAGTAGGAGAGGGGCAGAGAGAGACAGAGACACAGAATCCAAAGCAGGCTCCATCCAGGCTCCGATCTGAGCTGTCAGCACAGAGCCCGACGCGGGGCTCGAACTCACAAACCGCGAGATCATGACCTGAACCCGAAGTCAGACGCTCAACCGACTGAGCCACCAGGTGCCCCTGATGAAGGCACTTTTTCTCTTCACTGAGTAAAGTGCTCTTCCTGGAGATCACCTCTGCTCATGTACTTTCAACAATCCTCCATGTGTCAGTCCTGTCACCCTTCCAAGTCCCCAGCACATTCACACAATTGCCCACGGAAAGTCTTCAGCCTGAAACTCAGCACAAATTCCCCATCTTCCCCTGTGCCACCCCCTGTGACAGTGCCTATCTCTGGTGAATGGGAATCACCCCGGGGTCCCTCCTCCCTTTACCTACCATATCTGATAATCACCAAGTCCAGTCATTCAGCTGTGAAAGAGCTCTCAGCACCACCCGTGACTCACCAGCCCCGGCCATCGCACGGCTCCAAAGCACGTGACAACCACTTCCTGACCCATCACCCCCTCGAATCCATTCTGCACCGCAGTCAGGGGGCTTTCTCAGCCATCTGATCCTGATGCCTAGCTTGAAGTTCTACAGTTCCTGGCTTGTCTTGAATCTGCCTTGGATATCCCTTCAAGATCTGCCTCCTGCTACTTCCTCAGTATTACCCTGTCACTCCTGTCCTGGCACACAGCTACACTTGACGAGTTTTTTCATTTTTAAAATTTTTTTTTATTTTTTTAAATGTTTGTTTATTTTTAAGAGACAGAGAGAGTGCAAGCGGGGAAGGGGCAGAGAGAGAGAGGGAGGCACAGAATCGGAAGCAGGCTCCAGGCTCTGAGCTGTCAGCACAGAGCCCGATGCGGGGCTCAAACTCATGAATGGTGAGATCATGACCTGAGCCAAAGTTGGATGCTTCACCGATTGAGCCACCCAGGCGTCCCTACACTTGACAGTTTTAATTCCAGGAGTCTGCTTGTTATTTCCTGCTCCAAACCTTTGGAAGCTGTTCCCTCTGTCTGGAAGCCTCTTCCCCACAAATGTGGGTCCCCTATTTACCCCACCCTCACATCATTGGCTGACACCCACTGGTTCTCTGATTCTCTGACCTCTTTCCTACATGCTCCTGCTCACTCTGCTTTTAACTTTAGCACAGCATAGCACTGTCCCCCACTAGACTATAAACTCCTGAAAGACAAAAACAATGTCTTGCTCACCATGGATTCTTAGTGCCAGGCACAACATCTGGGACCCAGCAGGTGCTCGAGACATTTCTGCTGAGTGAGGGAATGAACAAATGAATGACGAACTTGCCCAAGTTGCTCGGCAATTAGATGGGGGAGTTTGATTCAAACCCAGTCCTGTTTGCCTCAAAGCCCATGTGACCTTTCCTTTACACTCTGATGACACAGAGTCATCATATGGCTTTTTTAAAGCAAGGCTAGGTGACCTCTGGAACTGAGACAGTATCTTAGGAATGACGGCCGTGAACACTTGAGGGTGCTTTGAATCTGACCTTTTGAAATCAGCTTTGAGTATTCCTCTTCTTTCCACTTACTATTCTGGTCCGGGAGACGGGTCTCGTCCTGCTCTTTATCTGCAAATTGGTTGATTCTTCAAGTTCCCTCTCTCCTTCCCCTCAGAGCAACGCCTCAGTGATAGTGCAGCTTGCCTCCTGGTGCCATCTCAGTAATGTGCACCGAGAGCTGGGAAGAAACTGGGCCATTGCTGTACTTTCTTATTAAAGGAAATCGCTTGTATTTCTGTCCCGAGATTGTCCTGACTTGTTGATGCAATGTGACCAGCTAGTATCACAAAATTCAATCAGCCTGGAAATTTTCAGCAGAGGCCAAGCAAGGGCCTCTTACTCTGCTGCAATCAGTGTAAACACAAATCACAATATTTGCTCTTACATGAGCCACCGACGGATTACATTATCTCCCTCTGTTTTTTTCAAATGAAGAATAACGTGACTGGGAACTAGAGACTCCGGAAACCCTGGGAATCCTCAGGAGTGAGCTGGGTTAGTCTTTTCCTTGCGGGACCAGGGTCCATGGGGACAGGGAATAAGCACAATACATCCGAGAAGATCCCGGTGAACCTCAGCAAGACCCTTCCCCGATCCGGGGCTTTGGGCTGTGATCACACAAGATTCCCACCAGGACCCCCTCTGAAAAGAGACCCTTTCATGTGTCTTCTGAATCCTCAAGGGCTCAAATACAGGTACATGGAAAATGGCTCTTGGATCTGATCCAAAATAATTAGCCAAACTGGGGAGCAGCAGATGAAAGAGATTGGCCATAAATCGATCATTCCTGAGTCTGAGTGATAGCTATACGTGGGGAGCCACTGTAGTATTCTCTAATCTTTTGTATATTTTGGAAATTTTCTGTAATGAACTTTTTTTTTTTTTGTAAACGCTGCATTTGAGTAATCTGGTACAATTTTTCTGAGGAATAATTTGGTATTATATATTCAAAACTCTTTAAAATGTGTAAATCCTGTGACTCAGAAATCTACTTCGAGGAATTTATCCTTAGGGAATAATCATGAATGTGTGAAAAGATTTATCTACTGGAATATTCACCACAGTCTTGTTTATAACAGTGGGGGGAGAAGGAAACAATCTAACGTTCAACAATGGAGACTGGTTAAATACATTATAGCACATATTATGAGACACTATTATGCAGTCATTAAAATAACACTGGGGCTGGTGATGGTGAGGAGAGATAGTGATTTCATACACTGTCAGTGGAAACAAATTGAGTAACTTCTTTGGAAGGCAAATCCTTACTATCCCTCATCATTTAAAATGTGCATATACCGTTGACCCTTGAACAATATAGGTCTGAATTGCACGAGTCCCCTTATAAGAGGATTTTTATTTTCCGGTATAAACAGTGCCACACTGTAAACGTATTTTCTCTTCCTTACGATTCTCTTAATAACATTTTCTTTTCTCTAGGTTGCTTTATTGTAAGAACACAGTCTATAATACATATAACATACAAAGGGTGTGTTAATTGACTGGTTGTGTTATCGGGAAGGCTCCCAGTCAACGGTAGGCTGTTAGTAGTTAAGTTCTCGTAGAGTCAAAGCTACACATAGACATTTGACTGCATGGGGGTCAGTGCCCCTGATCCCCATGTTGCTCGAGGGTCAACTGTACTTTGATCCAGGAATTAAAATTTTAAGAATTCTTTCTATTAATAGACAAAATAGATATACTAGATTGATTTCGGTGTATCTAGCAGGGAAAAAAAAGTGGAAATAATATAAATGTTGACAAATGAAGACTCACTAAATAAATAAAGGTGCTCCATTCCATACAAAAGAATACTTCACAGGCATTATCGTTTATAGTGATAATTATAGCTGACATTTTTTAGAGCTTATTCTGAGCCAGGCACTGTGCTTTGCACATGTTAGTTTATTTAATGCACCGATAGGAAGGCATCTCTGTAATGTTAGCTATTGCTTATAAGAAACTGCTCCAAAATGCAGTGGTCTAAAGCAGTGAGCATTTGTTTTTGTTAGGCTGACTTCCGGTTGACCCTGTAGTCAGACGTGGGTTGGGTAGGCAGTTCTGCTGATCTTGGGGGCGTTCGCTCACATGTTTGGTGGTCAGCCAGTGTAGGCTGGGTTAGGATTGACATGGCTGGGACAATAACCCCCCGCGTGGACTTTCAACAGGCTAGCCCGAGCTTGCTCACATGGCAGCGGCAGAATTTCACAAGACAGGAGAGGCCAGCAAGGCTTCTCAAGGCTTGGAGTGAGAACTAACACACCAAAACTTCCATCACATTCTAATGGCCAAAGCAAACCCTAATTCAAGGGGTAGGGAAATAGCCCCCTTCCCTTGATGGGAATAGCTTCAAAGTCTAGTTGCAAGAGGAAATATGAGAAGGAAGAGAAAAATTGGGACCATCTTTGTAAGCATTCTACCACATTGCTGAGGTACACAACAGTGTGTGTGTTGTGCTCCTGTCTGTCCAACAAAAGATAAGACGTGAAATGCGTTCTCACACACATATGCAAACAGACACGTGTGTAAGTGGAGGATTGCTGTCACGCGCACAAAATTACCGTTCATTACGGTTACCTTGGTGAAAAGAGCTGGGATATGGGATGAGAGACTTTTTTTTTTAAGTTTATTTATTTATTTGGAGGGGGGAAGGGCAGAGAATAAGGGAGAGAGAGAATCCCAAGCAGGCTCCACACTGCCAGTGCAGAGCCTGGCTGACGGCTCCGTCTCAGGTACCATGAGATCATGACCTGAGCCGGAATCGAGAGTCCGACTCTCAAACGACTGAGCCACCCAGGCGCCCCGAAAGATTTTTTTATTGAACAGTCGTATGCTGTCTGAATGGTCTTACCATGTGAATAAATTCATGTTGTAATTAAAAAGACTAGTTAGCAAAATTAAAAGATCTCAAAAAAGGAAGTAAGAAATATATAGAACCGAATGAAAATTAAAATACAGCATACGAGAATTTGTGGGATGCGGCAAAAGCAGTGCTAAGAGGGAATTTATAGCCCTAAACGCTTACATTAGGAAAGAAAAGGTCTCAAATCAAAATTAAAAGAGAACATATGGCAAAAAATCATCTTATATAACAACACTTAAAATATGAAAATGTTCATAAAATATAGTGAAAATATGCAGGTTGCAAGCAGCATAAATTATAATATATAAATTTGAATATTAAAAAGTCTGGCATAATGCATGCCAAGATATTAGTAATATTAATACTTGGATCATGAGATCGCGGTGTTTTTTTCCATTTTCTTCTTTGCGATTATCCGTATTTCCTACTTTTTCGGCAATTTACATTTATTATTATTTCCTTCAGAATACAGAATGAAAGCACTATTTTTTTTTAAAAAAAAGGAGCTCAGCTTAAGGATCTCAGGAAGAGCTTCAGACCTCACATTCATGGCTGTTCTTTCCAGAAGCTTCAAAATACCAAGGCAAGGATTACAAGTTCTACAGTAGTTTGGCCATGGGAGAGCTCAAGTTTAGGTCCAAATTTTAGTCATTCTCTCCTTTCCCCTTCACACAGTATGGGAGAATGGAATTAATAGGCCCACTTCACAAACAGATAAGGAGACAGAGACCCAGGTGGGGCTGAACTCAGGTGATCTCACTCCGCAGTCTCCATTTGCCCTGTCACTCGAGAATGACGCAGAGAGAGCGGGCTTGGGATGGTGGATCCAGGCCGACTTCTCCGGGGCAGTGACATTCAGCCTGAGAGAAGGTCAGTATCACCACCTGTGCTGGACCCAGGAAGCCTTGAATCCTCAGCAATTTTGAAGGAACACACCTTCAGATATCATGGCGCTGGAGAGGAAGGAGAAGTACTTGTTTGGGTCTCAGTTTTAGCATTGGCTGGCATCTGTGACCATAGATAAGGTATTTGCATCTCTGAATCCCTGTTTTCTCATCAGGAAAAAGAAGTTAGATTAGCCGATGACTTGTGATTTTTTTTTTTTTAACACGAACCTGGAACACAGAGCTGGGCAGTTATAAAATCTTGCCGTTTGCTCTGCCCCTCTCCTACCTCCTTCTTTGATCACGGTGCCGGTAACATCCCGCCAGGAACCCCAAGGATCTGCAAACCAGAGTTTGAAAACTTCTGCTCTAGGTGATTTCTGAGATCCCTTCCAGATGCGAAGTTGTAGGATATTAACTGGGAGTAAGGACCTCCCACCCATTTTGTGTATGGAGGGCAGTAGGTCTGAGAACATGCTGTTATCAATAACAATACCATTCGGCAGCCACTCCAACCTCCTTGTTTGTTTTTTTTAAGTTTATTTATTTTTGAGAGAGAGAGAGAGAGAGAGAGAGAGAGAGCATGAGTGGGGGAGGGGCAGAGAGAGGGAGACAGAATCCGATGCAGACTCTAGGCTCCGAGCTGTCAGCACAGAGTCCGACACGGGGCTCGAACCCACAAACTACAAGATCATGACCTTGAGCTGAAGTCCTTTAACCAACCAAGCCACCCAGGCACCCCCACTCCAACCTTCTTGTAAGGTGCCTTGCTGAACCAAAGAGACCAAAAACCTAAAAACTACATTTTGCAGATTCTTTGCAGCTAGCATTCCATATGCACCCCAGGTCCTCCAAGCCAGGACACCTACAGGAGACTCGGAAGGCAAAGGGGACAATGGGGGTCAATAGCCACATTCTAGGAGATTGGATCTCCCAGTGAGGGTGGTGGCAGAGGGATTGGGCTTGGCTTTTCTGGAGCAGCAGGGATGATGGTTCCTGTGGCTAGCATCAGAGGTGCTGGGTGGCCAGCAAGGGCAGCAATAGGTTTCCCAGAACAGTCCAGAGTTCTGTTTGGTTATTTCCCGTGGCAGCATAATTCGTGGATTTGTAGCCTCCAAGCATGACTTGAGCCCCTTCTGGGAATCTACAAGCTAAGTAATACCCTGTAGTGAAGCCCCTTCTGCTTAATCTGCCCTCGATTGTGTTGCCTGAATACGGTGGCCAAGAAACACCAGAGCAGACTCTAAGATGGCCCTTATCAACATGCCTGGCCCTTATCCTTCTTGGCTGCCTCCCTACCTCCTCCCTCTGCATTCCTCCTCCAGTCCCTCCAGATGGGACTCACAGAGTCTCACTACACCCACCACACTAGTTACACCTTTGCAGGCACAGACTCCAGACTCCGATACTCCTGACTGTTCTGAGTTTGAATTCCAGTTCTGCTGCTTCAGACAGTACAAACTTATGCAAATTCCTTCATCTCTTCTTTTCAGATTCCATATTTGCAAAGTGAAGGTCATAACACTACCAACCACGGGCAGTTGTAGCGATAGCCAGGAGAGACAATGCAAGAGAAGCTCATGGCAGAGTACTTGCATGTGAGAAGGGCTCAGTCACCGTCGCTGGTGTTATTATTACCTTTGGCGTCAGCACTCCCGCCCCTGGCTCACTCATTCAATTACAGTTGGAGGCATCTGCCTGTAATTTTATACATGACACAGAACAGAAATAAGAGTTATCTTGGTGCCAAGTGTCCAGGCTAAAAGGCAGACATGCCTCAACTCTGTACCAGTCGGAGTTCTTGGTTACAAAAGTCACAGAGACCGACTTTCAATCTTCAGTTGGGAAGGACGTTTGCTGGAAAGATACAGGGAGCTTTTAGAACCCACTGGTGATTGGAGAACCGGGCTTTAAAAATGAGAAGACATTAAGCACATCCAGACAGCCAGGACAAGCATCCTCTATCAGCTACTCTCTGATGCTACTGGAAGTGAGCTTCAGCTGTCCCTTCCTTTTAACTCACCTTCCCCAGATCCAAAGTGGCAGGCAGGATCACCTAACTTTCCCAGCACTGTCCTGTGCCTGAACTTACAGCCAAGGTGAGGGGAGAGACAGCACCCAGTTATGGGTTTTCTGCAGCAGAAAATGGGGCATTGCTCCCACCAAGATGATACTCGCTGGGCGTGATGGTTAATTTTATGTGTCAACTTGACTGGATCACCAGATGCCCAGATATTTGGCTAAACGTTATTTCTGGGTGTGTCTCTGAGGATGTTTCTAGATGAAATTAGTATTAAAATCGGTGGAACTCAGTAAAGCGATTTGCCCTCCCTACATGGGTGGGCATCACCAAGGGCCTGAATAGGACAACAGGGTGAGGAAGGAAGAACTCAGCCCATCCTGCCTGGTTGCTTGAGTGGGGACATCAGTCTTCTGTTCTCAGTCCTCCTGGGTCTCTCTCAGGCCTTCACACTTAGAGTGGAATCTATACCTTCAGCAACCCTGGCTCAGCCTTCAGAGTCAGATTGAATTACACCATCAGCTCTCCTGGGTCTCCAGCTTGCAGACAGCACATCATGGGACTTCTCAACCCCAGCGATTATGTGAGCCAATTCCACTCCTCATAATAAATCTCTTCCTGTATATATATATGTGCTATTGGTTCTGTTTCTCCAAAAGACTCTGACTAATGTACTGGGAACCTCCCAAAACCAGAGAGGAGAATTGGATGGCGGACACTTTATTCGTTGGAGTCCTTCTGAGAAACAGAACCAATAGGATGTGCACATACACGTATGTAGAGAAAGCAATTCATTACAAGGAATTGGATCGTGCAGTCATGGAGGCCAACAAGTTCCAAGACCTATGGAGTGAGCCGGCAAGTCGGAAATCGAGGAGAGCCAATCGTGTAAGTTCCAATCTGGAGGCCACAGCCTCAAGACTCAGGAAGAGTGGATGTTTCAGTTCAAGTCCAAAGGCCAAAAAAAAAAGTTGATATCCCAATTTGAAGCCAGGCAGGCAGGAAGAATTCTTTCTTGCTCAATAGAGGGTCAATCTTTTAGTTCTATGTGGTCCTTCAACTGATTAGATGAAGCCCGCTGACTTTAGGGAGGGCAATCTGCTTTATTCATTCTAACAATTCAAATGTTAATCTTACCCGAAGACACCCTCACAGAGACAACTAGGATAATATCTGACCAAGTATCTGGGCACTCCATGGCACAGTCAAGTTAACATGTACGATTAATTATAACAGACAGTAATCCCAATGTCTGTTAAGATTCTTCAAGAGGACAGAAGTGGCTCATCAGAGCTACTGACAGGTCTGGGACACCAACTGGGCCTTCCAGGTGACACAGAGCCCTTGAAGTCTGCAGTGACATCATGGCTAAGGACAGGCTGAGTCATGGGAGAAGCTGTTGGTCCAAAGAATAGACCCCCGAATGACAAAGTTTTGAGAATTTTGGTAGATGAGAAAAATGTACAAATTATTTTCCACAGCAAATCCCTCCTGGGCCAGCTTCCCTCCCTGGGTGTGATGTGGAAGGATTAAAAACATTTTCTGTCCTCACCGGTCTGGCATCCTGATCAGGCTTTGTAATAGCCCTATTTATTGTGAAGCACCTGTCCCAGACTATTTATTAACACCCATTTGTCCCCATTAGGATGCATTTCTACTTGAGAGTCTTGCCATCAGAAGACCTATGTCTTTATACGATGTGCTGAGCCTTGTCATTCTCTAGACAATTGGTGTTGATGTCACCTGAAAATACCAATGTGTTAACATACTTTCTTCCTCTCATAATAAACCTTGGACACAGTGCATCAAAAAGGCCTTCAAAATGCTACATTTCCCACGTCACCAAGCTTTTCAAAGATGGACCAGCCTCCATTCTGAGCAATTTCTGGAAGAACATATCGTCTGAGCCTCCTCAAATTAACCAATTTCTGCAAACAATGCGTTCTCACTGGTGGATATTGTCATTTATACTTCCTTGTTTTCAGATCACAAAAATTAAAAATGACAACCTCCAGAGGAAAATTTGCCAAATTCCATGAAACCTGTTCTATCATTTGGTCAAATTAAGTAGAAAATTGTATCCTCCAACCGGGACTGTAACAGCCAGTTTCATGGATTAAACCGTTCTCGGAAAAAGAGATTTCCCCACCCCAGAGAATGAATAAACTCAATTGGGTGTGAGGTTTTAAAGCTCCCCTTGAAATTTTAAAGAGGGTTATTTTTTTTTTTTTGCTACGTATACGCAATTTTAATTCTCTAAAATGAAACTGACAATTTTAGAAAATTCAAACTACCAAACCATGCCTTCTTTCTACCAGTGAAGCTTAGTTCTTTTGGATCACGGTCATATCTATATTTTTCTATTATGATGTCAATGTCATTTGCTGGCAAATGTCCCCCTCACTGGCACCTGAAGGCAAGGAAATGGGTAATAATAAATGAGACTAAATGGTGACAAAATAATCTCCTGACTCCCCCACAGCCAAATCCCAGGAGCTCTTCCTCCCTCTTTTCCACACAGGGTCCCAAGCCACATTTTGCCTGTCTCGGGGCTCGCCCCCCTGTGTTGGTGGCAACTGTTGTCACCCTAGTGGAGGCAGCCTGGTCACCCCTGGCAGATGTCAATGTCCACACTCATCCTCTGTGCCCTGGCCACGGCTCCAGGCTCAGTCACTACACTGAGGTGGGAGGAGGCTTCTCTCTCTAAACCAGTGGCACGATTCTAATTGTTTTAGACGCCATCTTGGGAGATTTCACACTCTAATTAATTTTCCTACGACACCCCACTGTTTTCAACCTTTTGTGTGATTTGCACTTCCAAAGTAATAATGTTGAAAATATCGATAATCATCGTCACCATGTAATAAACCCCTTTTACGAGGCCCAGACACAGTGTTGAGCACTTCACATGGATTATCCCTGTTGAGGTTTCTGATGGCTTGCTACGTTCTTGCTTGCTAGGGTTGTGGCTAGGAACAGGCACTTTTTGAATCAAGCCGTGCGGTCAGGTCTCTGCCGGGGGTATCTCCACCTGTGAGACCCACAGATTCCCCAGACTCAGCAATCTCCTGGTCTGCAGATCACGGTGGCCTGCAGTCTTCCCCCACCCCACCCACCCCACCCCCACCAACCTTCCTCCTGTTCCCAGGACTGAGCTGTAGCACTTTGAGTTTCTCCGACTTCAGAATGACTCTCCTTCCCACCTCTAGAGATAGAAAGGCAGACCTTGCCCCTCCGCTCTGCTTTCGTCTCAATTCACTTGCCGATGAAGCTCCTGGTGATGATCCTGCCAAGACCAAAGCCCTGGGCCAGGCTTCCATAATAAGACTCTCTTCTTCTGTGGTCTGAAAGTACCCAAGGTCTGTTGAAAATTCTTTTCAAAATAAGGTAATTGGTTTCACTTAATACCTTCTTTATTCTTAAGAGGATAGGATTATTTCATTCTATTCTTGGCTTGGGAAGAGCCACCTCACCCTGGTGCAGGGTCCTGATCCCAACCCAGAAGCTGTCATCTCTGGGAGGCCTCAGGTTATGGACCATTTGAACACCAAGCTGCCTAGAGAGAAAACTATAGATACGCTACGCGTTTTCAAATGGATGTGGATGTTGTTGTGACTAATACAATGCAGTGTACTTTATAAGTTTTATTGAATTATGGTAGCCTTTTATCACTACTGGATATACGTTTTGTAATCAGTAGATACTAAGAGTACAGCTTTGACCATATGAGAATGTTTTACGTATCCAACGTTAAGAGTGGAGTCTTTTTACTTTAAAAACCTGGAAACTCCTGATGTCACGGGGAAAATGCTGGAGGAGAGGTCGGATATGGTGTCTGGGAGTGCCATCCTGCACAAACCACGTTCTTTCCCTGGACCCCAGGATCCTCATCTGTAATCTGATGGGGGTAGGAAGAGATGGCCTCTAAGCCTCAGCACTAAAATTTTATGAGTTTAAAATCACTCTCCTCTAGCTACGTGAAGATGAATATTTATAGGAGTGCCTGCTACTTTTAAAGGAAGGAAACTATATAGACGTGCTCCATACTCACATAAAACCAACGGCAAGTTCAGACCTGTTAGTTTTTCTATCATACTTTATTTTTGCCACTTGCACCCCGCCTCGAACATCTTCACTTTTCCTATCATCACTGGCTGTTCTGAGACAGCCCTCTCCTTCATTTTCAGCATCCTGTATCTGTCTTGCACGATTTATTAATGTGGGTGTTTTCTCAGCCCCTATAAGGTGGTTGTTATTACCTCTCTCCATCATTTATCCACTTCACTTGCTTGGTTTTATTTTTGTTTTCCATGCCCTCCAAGCCCTTGCCTGGAACAGATCTCTCTCTCTCTATTACTAGAGCCTTCACATTCTGTTCTGAGCCAATGTCCTCTGTCACCCTCTTACCATCTTAAATTCATCAGTGGGAGTTGTAATTGCAAACACTCCAACTGTTGCTTAAATATTTGCCCCTTTCCTACAACAACTAATTTCAAAAGAATGAGATTCGCACTGTTGGGTAATGTGTTCGTGTGCCCCCCACCGGTCGTGCCTTTGTGTGGCGCTGGGAGGGGAGGGAGCTTTCCAGGCCCTCCATCACCTTTGTGTCTCCACTCTCCCACTCCACTCCTCACCCACGCCATCCTCCTCGGCACCGACCAATCAGAATGCCTCTTTATGTCTGGACAACCAATCAGAAGACGTCCTCATTCCAAGCATTTACTGAGTTTCTGTTGGGGGGTGGGGGGAAGCCCCTCTCATAAAAAAAAAGGCAGAAACTTCAGGGTTTCAGCTCAGGAACGAATCTGTAGGTGAGGAGGACGGCACACCGTAAATTTTATCTTCTCTTTGGTGAAAGAAGAGAGGGAAATCTTAAGCCCTCCAAAGTGATGGAGCACTTAAAATTCTTCTCTGTTTGGAAAAGATTATTGCTGCCGTCCCCGGGAGGGACAGGGCTACCCATTTAATACTACAGCTCAATCATGAACCCACACTGTTTCTCGTGGATTACTTCAGCACGGCTAAGGCCGGCTGGAATTTTCCATTAGGCTTTGTTAAATACTAAGGGATAATAGAAAGGAAATGCACAAAGAAAATATCAGAAACATTTTTTTTTTTTCAAATCCAGAGGGAGGGGAAAAAGAGTACGTATCTTATTGTTGCTGTTTTAAGAGCCTAGCCCGGTCCCTCTTCTCTCTGAAGTGGTTACTCTGCAGCCCCAAGGGAAGACCGGCGCTCAAGGCCCCTTGCGTGAATGTCTTGCTTCCCAACATCCACACTGTCTCACCTCTTCCAGACGAGGCAGCCTCGGGAAGGTAGCAGAGTCTTAACCTGCTAGCTCACAACCGTCACTGGCTCAGCAGACACTTCCGCCCCCTCCTATCTGTGCTGGCACAGAAATGGAAGCGCAGTGTGGCCCCACTCCTACCCCCCAGGCTTGTACTCACCGGTGCGGGAGGCCCACCGGCACATCACCGGTTCCGCTGCAGGATCATAGTCATGTAGCGCGGAGAAGTGCTATCTGCGTCAGACTCAGAGGTCCGGGAAGAATTTCTGGAGTCCCGCGGGCTTGAGATGAGATGCGAAAGGTGAGTGAGATTTGCTGGGTTTTAAAAAGAAAAAGGAAGGGGGCACCTGGGTGGCTCAGTCGGTTGAGCGTCCGACTTTGGCTCAGGTCGTGATCTCAGGTTGGTGGGTTCGAGCCCTACATCCGGCTCTGTGCTGACGGCTCAGAGCCTGGAGCACTGCTTCGGATTCTGTATTTCCCTCTCTCTCTGCCCTCCCCCCCGTCCTCACTTGCACTCTGTCTCTCTCTCAAAAATAAATAAAACATTTTAAAAAATTTTTTTTAAAGAAAGAAAAAAGAAGGCGGTCACGGCAGCAGCAGGGACCACATATACAGAAACAAGGAGATGTACAAGAGTGTTACCCTTTGGGGGGGCCAAGTGGCTCTGCTTGGTTGGACCAAAGGGTGTGAGGAAGAATCTCAGGAAAAGAGGCCAGAAAGCGGGGGGAGGGGGGGGGGGGTCAGACGGCCGGATCAGGAAAGGATTTGGGTACTAAGAGAAACAGTGTAAACTACATCCCGTCAGGTCTGGGGAGCCACTGAAGAATTTTAAACAGGAGGCTGACATGGTCAGATTTGTGATTTCAAAATTCTAGCTGCAATGGTTAGAAAAAGAAAAAAAAAAAAAAAACGAAGGAAGAAAAAGACAGGATTCAGAGTGGAGGCTGTAGCAATCATCCAGGTGAAGAATGACGATGGATCCTATAGAGTTTTGTGACTATTTAAATATAGGAGTAGGAGGAAAACAAGGAAGGAAGGAAGAATACCTCCTAACTTTGTGGTTGAAAGGCCCGGCTACATAATAACAGCTAACTTAATTGAGCACCTACTATACACCGTGTTAAGCGCTTGCATACTTGTATTCTTTCATTCTACAATTTTTATCAGGCGCCTACAATGGGCTAGGCACAATTTTTGAACACTGGGGATACAGCAGTAGAAGGGGGGAGACAAAAATCCCTGCCCATGCAGAGTATGTAGGAGAATGATAAGTAACAGGGAAGAAACATGAAGCAGGGGACGTGAAAGGAACATGAAGGGTGGAGAGAGTTTGGAGTTTTGCATGTTTCAGGTGGGGTGGCGGGGGAATGTCTCACCGCCAAAGTGTCTGAGAAGCACTGAGAAGCAAGGCAGGAGGCGCTCTGGGGGACGAGCACTCTGAGCAGAGGCCGTGAGGTGGAGTAAACCCAGCATGTCCATCACACCTGCAACCGTGTGGCTGAGTGCAGTGATGAGGGGGGTGCACAGAGAAAGATGAGGTCAGAGAGGTGGAGGGGGTGCAGATCAGCTGGGGTTGTGCAGGCCCTTGCACTGACCCTAGTTTTTACCCTACCGGAAACAGGAAGCCATTGCAAGGTTTGAGCAAAGTAATATGGTGATCTGACTTGCATTTTGAGAGGATCCTTGTGGCTCCGTATTGGAGACAGACTGAAGGGAAGCAAAGCTAGAAGCACAAGACCAGTTAGGAGGCGACTCCACCACAGGTGACAGATAATAAGATCTTAGACCAGGATGATGGCAGTGGAGGCCGGGAGAAGTCATAAATTCTGGATATACTTTTGAAGGGTCAGCTAATGTTTTAGATGTGGGTGTAAGGGGAAGAGAAGGGATAAGGATGACAGCAGGAATTTTAGCCATGGAGAAGCAAGTTGGGGGAGAGAAACTAGAGGGGCTCATTTGTGACAAGTTAATTTTGAGATGCCTGCTAGGCATCCAAGTAGACGTTTAAAAGCAGCAATTGACTCTATGAGTCTGGAGTTCAGGAGGGAGGCCTGAACTGAAGCTATAAATTTGTGTCATCAGCGTGGAGATGACACTTAAAGCTATGAGCTTGGATGAAGTCATCAATGACTGTAGATGGAACTGAGAAAGGGTCTATGGTAGGGGTGGGTCCTCAGGGAAATCAACAGTCCCTTGAAGGTCACCCACATTGGGAGAGACCAGGGGAAACTAACCTCCTCAGATGGGGGAAGAAAGGAGTGCTTTTGCTGACAAAGGAGACTTTGTAGAATTTAGAGTTGAAAGTCCTCATCAGAAACTGCCCATATGCTGGGGCGCCTGGGTGGCCCAGTCGGTTAAGTGTCTGCCTTCGGCTCAGGTCATGATCTCACCATTCTGGAGTTCAAGCCGTGCATCAGGCTCTGTGCTGACAGCTCAGAGCCTGGAGCCTGCTTCGGATTCTGTGTCTCCCTCGCTCTCTGCCCCTCCCCCACTCATTCTCTCTCTCTCTCTCTCTCTCTCTCTCTGTCTTTCTCTCTCTCAAAAACAAATAATCATTAAAAAAAAAAATTTAAAGAAACTGTCCATATGTCTCCATTCCAATTTTCAGGATCCCTTTCTTTCCAGTCATGCCCTAACCAGCAAAAAATGCTGTGGTGTTGTGATTGGTGGGGGGCGGGGGGGGGTGTAACCCACATACTGTACAATTTATCCATTTAAAGTATACCATTCAATGGTTTTCAGTACATTCACAGATGTAAACTCTGGTTGCATGGCAATTTAGCCATCTGCAAGATTACATTTTGGGTTTGGACTTCAGAAATCTTGGCTCTGCACCTATAGAAAAGTAAGGGGTTTTTTTCAGGGAGGTCATAGAAGTTTCTGGTCTGTCACTTGGCCCTTGATCTGGGCATATAGAGCATCGAGCTCACCATCGTCTTTACACACACTCTCCAGAGCACTTAGAAGCAGTCAAATCCTTTGTAATTTTGTTAAAGATGTTTTTTAAATGTTTATTTATTTTTAAGAGAGAACGAGTCGGGGGAGGGGCAGAGAGAGAGGGAGACAGAGACTCCCAAGCAGGCTCCACGCTGTCAGCGCAGAGGCTGATGTGGACTCCATCTCACGAACCGCGAGATCATGACCTGAGCTGAAATCAAGAATCGGATGCTTAACTGACTGAGCCACCCAGGCACCCCAAATCCTTCGTAATTTTTACTTGTACTAAAATCTTATGTGGCGGCAGCCACTTGGTACTATGCCTTGCTTTCTCTAAGAGCATGATTGCGGGTGACCGACTACAGGCGGTCATTTAAGTAAGTTTGCCACTTTACTCAAATGCCATATACTGCCAGGGTCCAATGTACCATTAGCAGAGTCTTTAATACCTTTAAATCTGGTCGGATCAGTGAACCGATTCCATATTCTCATCGTTAAGGCTCTGCTCTCCTGGAACCACTTTTGTTGGCAATAACTGTATCAGTTAGAGTTCTGCCAGGGGAGCAGTTACTATGGATGTTATGAGATGAGGGGCTTATTATAGGAATAAGACCTTTCACAGTTGTGGGAGGAGCTGGGAAAGAAAAGGGTAGAAGTTGTATTGGAGGATCAGGGGAGGAGTCCCTCAATCTGTCTGCGAAGCCAGACACATCCATCCACCTACGAAGGGAGATACTAGTGGATAGGTCGATGGGAAGCTTTGGCTTTGGGGTAGCTAGTGCGTCTATGGTCCAGTCAAGTATCTGATGATGGGCCTGGGGCCACTATTGGTCAGTAGGGCTAGCAGCTGGGAAGAAGAGTTGGACACAGAGAGGAGGAGGGTCAGGGCATGTAGGAAGCTGCTGGGCACCTATTAAACGATTGAATTGCTTCATGTTTTTAGCTATTATGAATAATGATGCTATGAACAATCACATACATATCGTTGGGTAGGTATATATGTTTTTGTTTCTCTTGGGCAGAATCCCAGGAGCATAATTTCTGGGTTCTATGGTAAGTTTGTATTTAAAGAAATTGCCAAACTGGGGTGCCTGGGTGGCTCAGTTGGTTAGGCATCTGACTCCTGATCTCAGTTCAAGTGTTGATCTCAGGGTCTTGAGTTCAAGCCCTGTGTTGGGGTCTGCACAGAGCGTGAAGCCTACTGAAAGAAAGAAAGAAAGAAAGAAAGAAAGAAAGAAAGAAAGAGGAAGAAAGGAAGGAAGGAAGGAAGGAAGGAAGGAAGGAAAGAAATTTGCCAAACTATATTCCCAGATGGCTGAACCATTTTATATTCCCACCAGCACCAAACTTGGTATCATCATTGTTTTGATTGTAGCCACTCTAGAGGGTAGTTAGTGGTATGTCATTGTAGCTTAATTTGCATTTTTCCTGATGACTAATGATGTTGAGCATGTCTCCATGCACTTATTAGCCATTCATGTATCTCCTTTAATGAAATTCATATTCAAATCTTTTGCCTATTTAAAACTGGATTGTTTACCTTTTTCTTCTTGAGTTTTGAGTTTTATATATTCTGGATACATGTCCTTTATCAGATATCTTATTTGCAAATATTTTCTCCCAATCTGTGGCTTCTCTTTTCATTTCTTAATCATGTTTTTGAAGTGTAAAAGTTATTAATAATGATGACACCCAGTTTTTTTTTCTTTTATGGATCATAATGCTTGTTTGTTATATGTAAGAACCCTTTGCCCATACCAAAGTCTTAAGATTTTTCTCCTATATTTTCTTCTAGAAGTGTTATAGTCCTAGGTTTTCATAGTTATATCTATAATCCATTTTTAGTTAATTTTTATATGCTTCTCAAACCTTAATGTACAAATCACCTAGAGATCTTGTTAAAGCCATATTCTAAAAAAAAAAAAAGAAGTGCATATTCTGGTTCAGTAAGTCTACTGTGATACCTGAGAGTGTAAATTTTTAAAATTTACACTCCCCGCCCAACAACTACCCCTGAGGTACTTATGGAAATCCCATTCGGGCAAGCTCTCTTCCTTCTCATCTTTGGTACTGCTCTTTATCATGTAGATCCACTGAGCTATTCTTTCTGTTTTCCTCTTGCCTCATTGTCCAGATTCTGCACAACATGGAAGATAAGAGAAATCCTTCCCCTATGAAAGGAGAGAAGAAAGGCTAAGACTACAACGATGGAATTCTCATTAAAGGGTGGATTAAGGGAAGAGTCTGTGGATATTCACTTGTTAGTGTTTCTGCTCCTTTCCCATAATATACTAATTGGGGATAGGGATAGGTAATGTGGTGACAGGAATTTTTTGATGATAAAAATTTGAGTATATTTGTACACTGAAGGAACAGGGCCAGTGGAGTAGAACCATGTGAAATGTAATAAGGAAATCTGGGATGATTGATGGAATGAGGTCATTGAGATGATGGGTGATAGGGGGAGGGTGATGTCTCTGGCAGAGGTGTGGGGCAGTTCCATCTCATAGGTAGGGGAAATTTAAGAAGAACCAAAAGCTCCATCTTCTCCTGAGGTGGGTAAAGAAGAGGACAAAGGATGGTACAAGCTGAAATCTCTGGGCAGCCAAGGGACCCAAGGAAGCCATTGAATGAAGCCTCTATAGGTTCCCCCTATAGAACCAGGAGGCAAGGTCATTGAAGGCACAGAGAAAGGAAGAAGGCTAGATTTAAGGAGAGAGATGGAAATATGAACTAGTTGCTCAGGGGATAAAAGAAAGACTGGGACACATGGAAGGATTTCTAGCAGCACCAACCCTGGGAGGCTGGAAAGCATGAATTTGCATGGTGATGAGATTTTCTTTGGTTCCCTTTGGCACTCAAGGGGTAAGAAGGCAAAGGGAAATGGTAAGAGAGCAACAGAAGTGACCATGGTAGACAAAGAAGTCAAGCCAAAGAGGACAAAAAGTTGGCAGCCAAATGAGCAGTTCTGGAACCAGAGGTCACGCTGGGGTTGAAAGCATGCGTTAAGGGAGTGAATGATCAAGGGTGGGATGTTGCTATCAGAAAGGAATTTGGATATGAAACTTCAGAATTGGAGCAGTTGTAGATGTTAGATCCAGGCATGGAAATGAAGTAAAGCAAAGGTGAGAGTCCTAAAATAATGGGGGGAGCATTGGAGGGGTTTCTTCTGTTACACATCTGTCTACCCTCTGTGCTTTATACTACACACTGGGTTAGAAAGCTGCAGTCAGTGTCGCAGAGGAATAATCACAAAGCCAAGGGGAAGACAAAGGAAAGGTAGATCTCTGGGTAGGTAAATTCTTAGGCATATGCACCCAAGGGGTGTGGAGTCTAGCTGGATAGAGAGTTAAGTGAAGGACAGTCATGGTACTTTCACCTTTGCATGGGTTTGGTCCAGGAGGAATGAATTTTCTGCCTGCTGGTGGTTACGCATCATGAAAAAGTTGGGATTGCAAAAGGTGAAGGATGGGAACCAACATTTCCTGAGGGCTCGGTATGTGCCCTGCATTATGCTAAATGTTCAAAATACAAACGCATTTCCTCATTTCTCTTCAAATGATTCAACCTGTGGATGAGGAACTTGAGTATTTGACAGGATAAGAACTTGCCTAAGGACACACAACCCTGAAGCGAATGAGTCATAATCCCAGTGTCCAAGCCTCTTGCATTTTTCCATTTTGACAAAGAGCAGAAGCAGCAGGTCTGAGTTGCTGGGAGAAGATCCAGATCCAGATCCAGACGCGGCCTTTGCAAAGTGCTTTGTCCTACATTAAGTCACTGGCCCCTGTCTCAGAGGGAGCTTGGAGACTAAGAAACACAGTCTGGCGGCTAAGAAGAAATTCCTGAAATTACTCAAGGTCTTGACTTGCACTTCGCAAGCGCCACAAAGGGAATGTATGACTCCAGACAGCGCTTCCTAAAAATCCTTCATTCCTCTCTCATCCATTTCCCTCACCCACCACAGTCCACCCTGGCCTCTCTGTCCTCCAAACTTCGTGAGAAAAATTTTCTCCTCAACTCCTCCCCCAGGTCGGACTCTTGCTGATCTCCACGTACAGAGGGAGACATTTGGGCAACATAACCTCCTGAATGGGCAGGAGATGAGGAGAGTTTGAACATATGCATGCATTAGTAGTTGATGTCTTGTCACCAGAACTATCCTCCCTGCTTTCTAGAAGAAGAAACTGAGGCATGCCGCGGGCGACCCGCCCATGGTCAGGCATCTGGTTTGAGGGAAATCATCACTGGATCCCACCTTGAACTTCTAGAGCACTGCCTTGAACTTCTGAAACTGACACCATATAATTTAGTCTTTCACTTGGCCTGCCCTGTGTTATTCTTGTTTTGTTCTTGACTTTTGTGTTCAATTGGAGGAGCTTTCTTTGGCCTTGGGTTTCTAGTGTAATTATTCCACCACTGCCTCCTTAATTACGTGGCTGTTTTCTTTCCATTTTTATTTTCATTTGAAAATGAATACAAATGAATCTGTATCATTTATTCTGAGCTTTTCCAATCATTTTGGAGAAAGAAATGAAATATAAATGTATAAGTAAAAAAAAAATCAGTTCCTTTTTTTAAAATGTTTATTTATTTATATTGAGAGAGACTGTGTGTGTGTGTGTGTGTGTGTGTGTGCGCGCGCCAGCGGGGTGAGGGGCATAGAGAGAGAGGGAGAGAGAATCTTAAGCAGGCTCCATTCTCAGCATGGAGCCCGATATGGGGCTCGATCCCACGACTGTGACATCATGACCTGAGCCAAAATCAAGAGTCAGACATTTAACCAACCGAACCATCCAGGCACCCCTAAAATGTCAGTTTCATGTGTATTAACATTACATCCCCAACTGGATGTACCTTGAGATCAGGAATTGTGTTTTTGACTTCCCTCCATCACACCCCCCAACACCTAGAGGGGTACCTGACACATGTTCCACAAACTTTTATTTCATGAATACTTTTAATTGATTAAGGAGGGTGAGAGTTAGCATTGATTGAATATGTACTCCCTGTCAGATACTCTACAAACAATATTCCGTTTCATCCACACAAGAAAGGAGGTGTTATTCCTGTTTTAGTCAGGTGACCCACTTATCCTGGTGTGCTTGGGACGTTCTTGGTTTTAACACTAAAAGTCCTACACCCCAGGCAAACCCGCGATAGTCACCCTATGCTTTAAGGATGAGGCTGCTGAGTCTCAGAGAGATGTTCCCTTCTCCAGCTTGTCTTCCAAATTCAAATTCAGGTGTGTCTAGGGTAGGGAACTAGCGTATGAAGAGGGCAGACTGGAGCACTGGAGAGAAAGAAAGTGGGTTTGTCCAGGGCACTCTGGGAAAGGCTCTGGGGAACCCCAGCAAGTGGTCGCTGGTGTAATTACTTAGGATGGTGAGAAATAACTATAAAGCCCTACACAGGCTTGGAACTGGTTTGAGGGGTAGCTACGAGGGCGGTGGGGGGCGGGGCGGGGGCAGGCGGTGGGGGACAGGGCTGAAGGGCAAGAGGGCAACCTTAGCTAGATTCTTCTCACCCCAAACGGGCTGCCTTGAAACTTTTGTGGCTGTCGCTGAGGGTTTCTCCCCTGCTGATCGTATCAGACTTGATTCTAGCTAACTGCATCAGCTGACACTACATTTGCCATTTACAGAGTAACAAATGAGTAATTCGGACCCGATTATTATTCCCTGCTTACCACTCACGTGCCAAATATTTATAGAAGCGAATGCAGCACTTAGTTTACAGCGGATACTAGGGAGCCCATCAGCTCCCCCTAGTCGTTCTTCTTGCCTCTGGCCGGCAGAAGATCACTCAGCCTTGAAGGAGACCAGCTGAAGGCTTGCAGCTCAGGCGTGAGCAAGATCACCTTTCTTTTCTGCAGAGAAGTGGCCCTCTAGGAATCTTTCCTGGGTTCTACAGTGTGGCCAATTCAGGTTCCCTGCTTCCAGATCTCTACCTCTTCAAGTCCCCCCAAAATGAGGCCCTTGTAAAGATGCCAAACCCGCAAATTCCCCAACTATCCCTAGTACGAGTTCTGGTATTTCCTAGCTAATGGAATGGCCTAGTCAATTGCATCCCTCAGGCTCAGGGAGGGGCAACGGCTGAATGTGTTGGGTCCCCTAATTTGTGTGAACTCGTACTTACAGAGCCCCTCCTCCACGCCAGCATGGAGCCGGGAGCTGGGTTCGCAAGGTGGCATGGTCCTGTCCCCAAGGAACTCACCGGTTATTAAGGCATGCACAGTCTTAGAGCATTTGTGAAGAACAAAAACTATGTCATTATGGTTTATGTCACCGATGTGATTAAAAAGCAATTTTATGTCCTTTGGAAGGTTCAGAATGATAGTAAAATGCAGCAACACAAGGACACGATAACCAGCCATCAATTTGGAAAAATGGACTCGGAACTACAAAATGGTAGAGAAAAATTTATTACGGCCTTGTGTGGAAGACACCAGTGAATTCAGCTTCTTATTCTCACCTGAATTTCTCCAGATTCCTTTTTTAATTTACATATAACTTTATCCAAACACAACAAATTTAAAATTATATGGTTTATACGCTCTAAGGCTTATTAGCTAGATAATCCTACGATTTTCCATCTCGAGTTATATCTGCTACTGATTTTTAGACCCTATGATTTCTTTGACAGATTTTCATAAATCAGAGTTATATATAGCATATGATTCAGATTACATTTATATTCTTATTGTAAGTAAAATTAATATCGAGTGAAAGCTTTTAATTTTTAAAGCACTGGGCTCACCTGCTTCAGGAAAAATGAACTCTCATCTCAAATTGGTTTTATCTGCAACTCTTTCAGCAATCAGAACTCTAACAGTCAATTTTTGGGTCTGCGTTTGAGAGTTTGTTACTTTTAATTAGGCATATAAATCCCTCTACTTGATTTTCTGTTACAGCTATGTGTGTGTCCAACCAGGCTCGACTGAAGAACAGAGTCTATCGTGTATTTGACTAGTAGTAAACCAGCCCTGGGAGACTTATCAGATGGCCAGGATCTATCAAGACTGGTCAAGATCAATGTTTCATATACTCTTTAATGTGGATAAAAGAAACTTGGCTAATAATTTCTTCACTTTAGGTTAGATTTACATTTGGAAACACGGCACGATAATGGTTTGAAAATGTCTGAAAATGTTTTTGGTTTTGTTTTATTTTAAATGCCCTGGAGAGAGAGAAAAGATCATCTAAGAAAAGATACTAAGGATAGTATAGGAGGTAACAAGAGGAAGATAGCATTATTCCTTGACCTACAAACCAGCTCGGAGTTCTTCCCAGCATCTCTAAACATATGTCTTTGATTTGTTTCATTAAGGCCAGAAAATGATTTTTTTTTATTTGAGAGAGGGAGAGAAAGAAAGGGAGTTATTGGGGGAGAGGGGCATATGGAGAGAGAGAGAGAGAGAGACAGAATTCCACACAGTCTCCACGTTCAGCATGGAATCCAACACGGAGCTCAGTCCTACAACCCCTGGGATCATGACCTGAGCTGAAATCAAGAGTCAGATGCTCAACTGACTGAGCCACCCAGGTGCCCCCAGAAAATCTCCGAGGACAATGTCTTTAAGAGCTTTTAAGAACTTTAAGAACAAAATAAGCCACTGACCTGCTACGTGAACTTCTACAAGGATGTCAGGCTATCCAACTGGATTTGCAGCAACCCCATGCTGAAATACAACGTACACCAAAACAAGCTTCCTTTAGAGAAAATTGATGGGTTTTGTGCTTACAGAAAAGAAAAAAATTCACAAGAACTTTACTCTTCCAAATAATCTTATGTTTGTTCCTTGGGATTCAATAGGGAGTGGGGGGAGCAAAAGACGGTTGTATCCTTCCACGTTCCCATCATATCAACCACCTTTACATTTTTCCCTGGATGACCAAATCTCTTTCAAGGTTATAAGAAGTTCCCAAAGCATGATCTCGTGGTTTGGGAGTTCGAGGCCCACATCAAGCTCTGAGCTGACAGCAGGGAGTCTGCTTGGGACTCTCTCTGTCCCTTCCCCACTTGAGCTCTCTCTCTCTCTCAACAATAAATAAGCAAGAAGCCATTCTTAAGAACTGAGCCTTAGCAACTCTGAGGTTTAGAGGGACAATTAATAGTCATGTAAGATGCAAAAGTAACATTGAATGACCCCAAAATGTCCATCAAAATTTCGAAGGAAACATTTCACATAAGGCCTATCATCCAGGTTCACAGGGCAGTATTGAACCCTAAAGTCTTACATTATTGATGTTTCAAATCAAGTCATACTGGTTTTAGCTTAGAGAGAGTCTGGTGTTCATGGTGCCAAGATTCTGTGTTCATAGAGGGGAACTCTGGCCAGCAGATCTCACACATGCTGTCCCTGAGGGTGACTTTTGTGGCGGAGCACAACCATGAGGACGATGAAAACTTCACCTTCAGGAGGTGAGGTGAAGGGCATTTGCTCTTATTGAAGGACCTACTGTATTTCTGGCACTGTGCTGGGCAGTGAACATACGTAACCCCTCTTAATCTCAGCAAAAATATGATTTGCTCCAGACAAGCGTGACAAAGGAAAAAATGATCTGTATGGGCCATTTGAGGCTTTAGAAGTGTTACATCCAAACCTTAGTATGTGACTCTCAACCTGTCTTGCTCATGGCTGGACCCCCAGAGCCTAGCACGGGCCTCACGTGGAGTAGGTGCTTGATAATGTTTGAATGCATGCACATTTTAAACCCATTCCCCCTTTAGAAAAACAAAACTCAACACTTTGTTATATGATTTTCAAATAGTTAAATATCTTAATAAAACAATTAACCCAATAGAAATTTTGAGCGAGGCACCTGGGTGGCTCAGTTGGTTCAGCATCCGACTTCAGCTCAGGTCACGATCTCACTGTTCGTGGGTTCCAGCCTTACATCGGGCTCTGTGCTGACATCTTGGAGACTGGAGCCTTCTTCAGATTCTGTGTCTCCCTCTCTCTGCACCTCCCCCACTTGCATTCTGTCTCTGTATCTCTCTCTCTCTCGAAAATAAATAAACATTTAAAAAATAAAAGATATTTTGAGCAAGATTTTTTAGATACATATCCTGCTGTTTGTTGTCCCCCTACGGGCACACGCCTCACTGGCAGAAAATTTCTGCTTTGGAAGTAGCCAACTCTGAAGTTTAAAAATGAGAGTAAGATCATAAAATAATCATAGATGTATACAATAGCTATGTACAGATCTAGCCATTGTGGGGTATTTATGTAGTCAAAAAGTAGAAACAATGACTGGAGATGACTGTAATAAATTGTAGACATTCATACAAGAGGATATTCTACAACCACTGAACTGAAGATTTTAAGGATATCTAATGACTTGGGGAAATACTACATAATTTTAAGTGGAAAAAGCAAGATGCAAAACTGTGTGTGTTTTCACTGTTATAATGTATATACATTAGCACAGGAAAATGCTAGAAGGAAATACACCAAAATGTTAGCTGTGATTGTTTCCTAGTAGTAGAATTATTAGTGACGTTTCTTCATACTTGTCTTTTCTATTGTTTTTGTAATACATGTGCATTATTTATGTAATTAAAAAAATTTTTTAATGTTTACTTATTTTTGAGACACAGAGCACAAGCAGGGGAGGAACGAGAGAGAGAGGGAGACACAGAATCCAAAGCAAGCTCCAGGCTCCAGGGTGCCAGCAAAGAGCCCGACATAGGGCTCGAACTCACCAACTGCAAGATCATGACCTGAGCCTAAGTTGGATGCTTAACCAACTGAGCCACCCAGGCACCCCTTATTTACATAATTTTTAAGGTTTCTTTTTTAAAGAAAGGGATTTGATAATAGAACTGGAGAGATAAAAATATGGAGTCTTTCCCCTGGTGCCACAATCTGTTCAAGGGAGATGGCAGAAATGTTTATGCCAAAGAGAACTCTTTTTGCTAAAAAAGCTTTTTAAGGATTCTCCCCTCAATTAGGCCTATGGTAGGCATAGTCAGCTACTGTGTCCATTTGACTCCATAATTTTTTTTAACGTTTATTTATTTTTGAGACAGAGAGAGACAGAGCATGAACAAGGGAGAGAGAGAGGGAGACACAGAATCTGAAACAGGCTCCAGGCTCTATGCCATCAGCACAGAGCCCGACGCGGGGCTCGAACTCATAGACCGTGAGATCATGACCTGAGCCGAAGTCGGACGCTCAACCGACCGAGCCACCCAGGCGCCCCCATAATTTTTGTCTTATAGTTTCCCGTGTTAGCCTTGGCAGTTGTGGCTCTGAGTCTTCTCTTTGCCCGCTATAGGAAAGGCTTCAACAGTCAACACTTCTGGAAAACACTGCTGTTAGGAGAGGTCTTCACATCAGTCTATAGCAGGGGGCCTAAATGGATAGCTGTTTATTTCTTCCCAGGTGCCCCCACAGTTTGGGAGTGTGCCAGCAGAGCTGCAATCCAGAAGGAAGGCTCAACGACAGAAGAGATCCTGCCACGTGTGACAACATGGATGGACCTCAAGGGCGTTACGCTAAGTGAAATCAGCCAGACAGAGAAAGACAAATACTGTATGATCCTACTTATGTGTGGAATCTAAAAAAGCCAAACTCACAGATAATGAGAGTAGATTGGTGGTTGTTGCCAAGGCAGGAGGGTGGAAGAAGTGGGGAGAGGTTGGCAAAAGGGTACAAACTTCTAGTTATAAGATGAATAAGTTCTTGGGATTTAATGCACAGTGATTCTAGTCAACAACACCGTATTACATACTTGAATGTTACTAAGACCCTAAATGGTCTCACCACACACACACACACACACACACACATACACACATACACACATGGGGATGGAAACACTAATCTCACTGCAGTAATCATTGTGCAGTATATATGTGTATCAAATCATCACATTGTATGCCTTAAGCTTACACAGTGTTATGTGTCAATTATATCTCAATAAAGTTGGGAAAAATTTTTGTTAAAAAAAAAGAGGGGGGCGCCTGGGTGGCTCGGTCGGTTAAGCATCCGACTTCAGCTTAGGTCATGATCTCACGGTCCGTGGGTTCGAGCCCCGCGTCGGGCTCTGTGCTGACAGCTCAGAGCCTGGAGCCTGTTTCAGATTCTGTGTCTCCCTCTCTCTGTGACCCTCCCCCGTTCATGCTCTGTCTCTCTCTGTCTCAAAAATAAATAAATGTTAAAAAAAAATTAAAAAAAAAAAAAGAGGGATCGTGGGTGGCTCAGTCATTTAAGCATCTGTCTCTTGATTTTGGCTCAGGTCATAATCTCACGGTTCCTGAGTTCAAGCCCTGAATGGGGCTCTGCACTGATAGCGAGGAGCCTGCTTGGGATTCTCTCTCTCTCTCCCCCTCTCACTCTGTCCCTCCCCCATGTTTGCGTGCATGCATGCACATGTGTGCTCTCTCTCTCTCTCAAAAATAAACTTTAAAAAATTAAAAGGAGGGCTCAGCTTAGGTAAGAATTAATTGGGTGAAGAGTGCTGCTTGGTCCTGTGGGCAGGTGGGGGTCTGCCTGGTAGGATCGCTCCCTGTGCCGGGTCCCACTTAGCTCAAAGCATCCTGGGCCAGAAAACACACACACACACACACACACACACACACACACACACAAACACACACAAAGCCTACAGGTCCTCACCAAAACCTTCCAAGCCTGATGGACAGAGTCTTTGTTGACAGGAGCCACGGAGGGGAGGAGGGAAAGAAGTGAACGTTAAACTTGAAGGAAAATAATTGAAAATTATACAACATGTTGCAGGATGACATCAACTAGGACAATCACAGGGTGGCACTGACAATAAGTAAGCAGACAATAAAGGCAGCTACAGAGAGCACTTCCACCACGACCTCGTCAGCCTCAGAGACTTTGTCTGAAAGTGGGGATAATACTACTCCTCCTGCAAGGTTTTGCTTCAAAAATCAGAAATAATACGTGTAGCACGCAGGACACAGTTCCTGACAAATACTAGGCCTTCGATCGTGACAGATGTAAAGGTAGTCTTATCCTGCACCGCTTTGTACTTTGAAAGTTACCTACGTTTGTAGAGCAAGGATTTTTTTTTTTTTTAATGGGCCACAAAACAGCCAGTTGGTATCCAGGAAGGTGGGAAAGAGGGCACAATCGTGGTCTGTTGGGAAGGGTTTGAGAAGTGAGCAGAACTAGCCTTGAACTTCAAATGAGTGCTCGGGCTCCCCCTTCAGGCAGAGTTTGGTGAGGGTCAGCCCCAAGTGGGGCAGCCTAACTGAGACTCACAGAGCCAGTAAAAACCCTGGGTGCTTCTACACTTGGTTTTGTTTTTCTATTAAAAAAAAAAAAAGTAGTATTACTTATTCAACCAGCTTTGCACAACATTGGCTACAATTACTATATTTAATGTTTATATATTACTATATTTAATTAGAGGATACACGATTTAGAACGAGGTGGTTTTTTTTTTTTTTTAATGCCAACATCCTTATCTAAATAAGTAGCTTTCTCCTTAAGCTGGGATGTTCATCAGTGCTTTTTTTCACCCAAAGCTTACATAGAACTAACTCACCCCGCATCTTTCTTAGCTAATAAGAACTCAACTTGCCATCTCTCCAAACCACGGCATCCTTTCTATGTCACAAGTACACACAAGCATTTATTGACCATTAACTCTGTGTTAAGATGTGATGCCAGGAAAGCTCAGGAGAACGTGAGAGAATTATAATGCCTGGGTCTCTGCCCTTGCAGGTTTTCTGATCTGTTGTGAAGACAAACACATACATGAAATGGTTCCGTTAAAGCAAGAAAATAATTAAGTGTGAGCTTATCTAAACCACGACTCATACTTCGTTCAGCTCACAGCCCCATTCCCACTCCTCAGTGTGTGCAGTTTTTTGCATGATGTAAGAGCTCAGCAGATGTTTAGGGAATTAAACTGAATAGCATGATGATAGAATAAATGTTGAATGACTATAACTAAAACCCCCTTTGCTGCCTTATTTTTCTCTTTAATACTTGCCACCTTATACCATATTATCACTCATTTTGTTTATTGCTTATCTGCCCCCTCTAAATGGGAGCTTTCTGAGAGCAGAGATTTTGTATTTCATTCGCTGCATACCCACAGGGTGCAGGCTTGTGTCTGGAACATTATGGCCACCCAATAGGTATTCATTGGATGAATGAAGGAATAAATGAATGTTTAACCATAATTTATCAAGGGGATATATATAGGTGAAATTGAGGTTCCTGGAGTCTTGAGGAATTTCAAACTCAGGGTTAAGGACCACAGGATAAAATACTTACCAAAAGTGTACCGGGGAGTTTGCTGCAGCTTTGTTTATAATCATGGCAAATTGGAAGCTGTTTAAAAGAGGCAAATGACCAAACAAATTATGGTAAGCATCTATAATGCAACATCATAAATCCATTAAAATAGCAACATAGATCTACATTCTTTGGGGAAGATATGGTATATTTTGGAAGTGATAAAATAAAATCATAAAATATAGTCCCATATTTTTTTTAAGATTTTTTTTTATCCTGAGAGAGACAGAGACAGTAGAGTGGGGGAGGGTCAGAGAGAGAGGGAGACAGAGAATCCCAAGCAGGTTCCACATTGCCAGCACAGAGCCTGATGTGGGGCTCAGACTCACAAAACCATGAGATCATGTCCTGAGCCAAAACCAAGAGTCAGATGCTTAACCTACTGAGCCACCCAAGCACCCCAATGTAGTCCCATTTTGCAAACAATTAATGGTCGGGGTGAGGGGCGGAGCTAGAGGTACATGAACAGAAAAATGTCCGGAAGGATTCACATAGAACATTGTTACTAGGTGGCAGGATTAAAGGTGGAATTTTAATTTCCTTCTTTCAACTTTTTCACAGTGTCTGATTTTAAAACAATAACAATAATATGCATGCATTTTTTAAATTAAAAAAAAAAAAAGCATTTTCCTTCTTTGAAAGAAGCTGTCTGGGGATTCAATCTGGGACTATGGAGATAATCTGCCCAGGTCCTGACTGTACTTCTGTGCTCATCACCTTCCCCCCCCCCCCCCCCTGCTTCGCTGGACTCCCCAGTGACTCTTGTGTGACATAAATTACAGTTGACTATAACTGATCCAGCCAGCCTGGGATTAACTTGAGGGGGTATTGATTTCAGATGGTGGTCAAATTTAATAGCCAGTGGTCATTACAGAGATTTCTCTCTCCATCTTTCTTCTTGACAAAGTCTGCCTTGAATTGCCAATGGAACGTTCATCAGTGAAATCCCTCAGAACAAGATGTCTCAGGCCCTGACAGCAAGATTCTGTGCCCTAGTAGAGAACTGGCCCCAAACTCCACCCCCTAAAAGATCAAACAGTCAGGGCCGTCTCTGGTGTGGTACTAAGAGAGCTAGATTGAAGCCTTAGCTGGGTGAGGGTGCCATGGAAGTATGCCTTGGGGAAACTGAGGCATACTCCCCTGAACCAACGTGCTCAGGGCTGTGCTGGTGACACTGAAGGTCCTCCAGGCTTAATATAAGGTTCCAGGCAACCACTTCGTCATACTGGGTATGACGTTTAATTACCAATGCTTGTAACTAGTGGGAAAATCAAGTGTTTCCTTTAGAAATACAGTTTCTGCTAGTCCAGAGATCTGGGGTGGCGCCTGATAGCAGGAAGTAGAAAGAGCGTGGACTTCACAATCAGGTTGACGAGGGGCAAGGTCTTAAACTCTCCAAACGTCAGTCCTCTCATCCATAAAGTTGTGTTATCAGTTCATAGTTCACACAATTTCAAAGAATTGCCTGAGATTTCGAAATGCCCAACCAGTGCATGGCTCATAGTAGGGATGCAAAAAAAAATATTCATTCTTCTATCGATGCCTATGGATGTCTCCAACTGACCGGGCCCTTCCCACAGAGGAAAATGAAAACTGTTTCTCTACTCACCAAACTGCTAAGGGTTTTCCACACCAAGCCAGCCTCCAGTTGTCTGCAAACACCTGCAATTTCATTTCATTCCGACACTAACCACCCAGAGTTCGAGCAGCTTAAAGACACGGTCCCACAAGACTGTCCCCTATACCAGACACGAGTCACAAGTAGGGGGTCCCCAGGCCACCCACACTTCTGTCCAACTTGGCTACAAATCAAGGGTCCTCACAGCTCCCTTATCAGGTCCAGTGATTTGCTACAGTGGCTTGCCGGACTCCGTGAGACACTTTACCAGAGACAAAAATCAAATATATATTTCTTATTATATCACAAAATCACGATGGGCCTCAAGATCCTGAAAAATTAAGTTATCCTAGTTTCTCATAGCCTAAATATTTATCACTTGATTTATCTAGTGGCTATGAAGAAAGTGGAAGTGGGGGGAGGAACAATATATTGAGATCCCACTAAGTGCCAGACACTCTTCTGGAAGCTTTGCTTATACCATGTTCTCACAGCTCAGTATTACTGTGTGAAAAGCCCATGGTACAGAGGAGGCCCACAAAGGCTAAGAGACTTGCCCAAGATCGTGTTAGTGGCAGAGCTGATGTTTGAATCCAAGTCTACCTTCTGCCCAAGCCCATTTCTGCAAACTGTATTTATTTAGGTTGTTTTAGGTGGGAGATATAATATGCGATTCTGCGGGGTGGGTGGGGGTAGGGGACAGTCATCCCTCTAATAGGTGTGATCAAAGTCCAGTTTTATGTCAGGGGCAACGTTGCCCAATTTTTCAGGTGGGGACTGAGCCCGGCTGTACAATACATGACAATAATAACAGTGGCTCATGGGTTCTGACAACTTGCCATATACTGGGCTAAGTGCATTATAGAGATTCTCATTTCATTTTCACAAGTCCATGAAATAGGCATTATCATGCCCATTTAACAGGTAAGAAAACTGACATGCAGTGAGCCTTAAGTAATGCGCCCAGATCAGCAGAGCCTGATCCCAGTGACTCACCGCAGAACTACCCACCTCTCAGGAAAAGATCATCTTGAGCAGACTGGTAGCAAAGCACTGAGCCCTGGACGAGAGCCCACAGGCCAGGATTCCACAGCCCAAAGCACAGACACTGGCCAGCCCGCAGAACAGCTCTCCCTCCCAACTCCGACAGTTAAGCACACCAGCTTGCTTCACAAGATCCAGGGATGGTTCAGAGGATGCCCTTTTGCCCCGTCCCCAGAGGTCTGTTCTCTGTTCTCACCCTGTAGGGCCCGGAGGCCTCTGGGAAAGCCCCAGTCCCAGGAGGAGGAGCCCAGCCCTTTGGCCTGGCCCTCGAGAAAGAGCAGGGCCAGCCCAGGGGGAGCCCCTGAGCTTAGGGTATCAAACGGGGTTACAAAAAAAAAAAAGAAAGGAAAAAAAGAAAAAAATTGGCTGAGACGGAGATTTATTCACATGCTCTAAAGGAACTTTCGTGACCATGAGTCACCGAGCAACACTGTTTTACATGTGGAACGGTTATGCAAATTTTCTTCCCCAAAAAGAAAAATCATTGTCAGACTAAGAAAAGACACAAACAAAAATAATACATAGAGGAGACAGGAGACTTTAAAAATATAAATTAAATTTCATGAGATGAAGAAAAAATTACATAAGACTACACTTCAGTATTTCTTATTACTGTGCAGTGTAAAATGGTTATCTGTTATAAAATATGGAATTATTTTCCCAAAGGCTCACAGGAAGGCCCTTCCGGGAACACCAGCATGCAGATGGCATTATTCAAGAAATTCAGCTTGTAAATGAATAAACAACAAGTCTTTGATCTCAGGTCTACACAGACTAGCCATCTGGTTCTGCCCAAATAGTAGAGGGTGTTATCTCAAAGGGCCAGGACTTACTAAAGGAGGTCCAGTTCCCTAATACAGTGGCCTTCCATTTTTTTCAATCACACAACCCTACAGCAATAATTTTTGGACATGTACCCAATATGAGTATAGTTATTTATCTATGAATTATAGATAAATATATCTCTCCCATTAGCTAATATCTCAAGGCTGAACATACACTTAGGGTGAGGTTTATCATAATGCCCGTGGAGATAAAAAGGCACCGTCCCCTTGATAATTTCCAAACCTGTTTTTGCCAACTTCTTTCTGATCTGATTAGATGGCCATTGTTTCTAACCTCATAATATGTCTGACAATGAGCATGTATCGGATTAAGGGCAGTGCCATTTTCTTGTTGTTTACTTGCATATGCAGTATTGGTGTTATCTTCAACACAGTTATTCTTTCTTTGCAGGGTTCTTCTTAAGCCACTCCCCCATTTTGTGAGAACTCCGTTAAAATGAAATAATGTAATCTGTTCATCCTATCAAGTAGCACAAATGAGCTATAATATTCTGAAAGCAGGTGAGTGAAGGAAGGTACGATGGCCACACTGTGTGTGTGTGTGTGTGTGTGTGTGTGTGTGTGTGAGACTTTCTGTGCCTCAGTACACCCCTTAAGGTCTGATTGTCACATGGGACCAACAGACATACAAACCAAACAAGCATGTATGGATAAATCCATATGTTAAATTTAAGTAAAACTCAACTCCTTTCTCATTTTTAGATATTAGCAGACATTCCAATATTCTTCTTGTATCCCCAACAAATCATGCTGTCCTCTCTCCACTCTGGGGTATCAGAGGCTACGACCTCATAGACTCAGGTACTCTTGGGGATCACGTCTGTGGATAGATTAGCAGGGTTTTGATCCCACTCTGAGTGAGGCCACCTGCAAATAGACCTCAAACCTCACAGCAACAAAGCCTCCTTTGGAAAGGTTCTAGAAGGGAAAAGAGGTGATGCACAAAACTTTCCATCGCCCCTGCCTTTAGGCAGCCCCGTGACAGCCTCTGACCCAGTTCCTGGTCACTGTGAATGGAGATAGTGGTTGTAGATGAAATTACTTCCCTGGAAAAGTCCATTCATTTGGGCAAAGGAGGAAATTAACAAAGAGCCCTATTTCATTGAGGAAGGGATAATGGGATTTTTTTAAGCTGCTGTTTATTTTTCTCTCGGGTCTTGTGATAATAGTTATGCCTCGTCCTGCTGCACGACACATATCACCAGGGGCTGCAATTGTTGATGTTTTTGTGTTTGTCGCCTTCATTACAATGTGAACCCCCTGAGGCAGGTGTCAATACAGTCTAGCAACCTGATGCCTAGTAAGGTATCTGGTATAGTAGGTGCTCAGTAAATGTTTTTAAATGAATACACTCCTGGGGATAATAATAATAACCTGCGAGGAACAGAGAAGATACTATAAGTAAAGCACTTAGCACAGGCCAATTGCTCAGTAAATACACATACCATTGCATAAGATAATTGCTCAACCAGTGAGCAATTTTATGATGATAATTCTCAACAATACTTTGTAACTGCAAGACAGTACATTAATTCATGGTTTTGAACTCCCAGTTTCTATCGTAGAAACTAGTCTCCTGAGAAATATCAAGAATCCCGAGCATGCACAGGCCCTGTTGCCACCCTGTGGGATGAGGAAGTCACTGAGCCCGGGGCCCTGGCTCTGTACTTAGAAAGTCACTTTTAAGTAGAATGCATATTATTCAGGTGAGGTGTAAGATGTATAGTTTTATTCCCTCTACCCTTGCCCACCCGATCTGGCATCGACTTTGTTTACGGCATCCTTCCGGCCCATTTGGTGCTGCTACATCTGCTGCTGTTCTTTTCTTTTCTTTTTTTTTTTTTTTCAACGTTTATTTATTTTTGGGACAGAGAGAGACAGAGCATGAACGGGGGAGGGGCAGAGAGAGAGGGAGACACAGAATGGGAAACAGGCTCCAGGCTCTGAGCCATCAGCCCAGAGCCTGACGCGGGGCTCGACCTCATGGACCGCGAGATCCTGACCTGGCTGAAGTCGGACGCTTAACCGACTGCGCCACCCAGGCGCCCCCATCTGCTGCTGTTCTATAGAAATAGTCTAACCAGTGGCCCCCTCATTCATTGCTATTCCTTCTGCAGGGCTCTACACCCCTTCAAAGTTCCCTTCTAGAGCATCCGCTAAGCACTCTTCCTTCAGAATGCCTATCCCTCACACAGCAGAGACACAAATCCCTTTCCATCCATCCAACCATCCATCCACCCATCCATCCAATAAATAATGTGTTTCTCTTACTCCTACTGTACACTTGGCGTTATTATAGGTACCAAGAATATGGCAGTGAACAAAATAGACAAAACCTCCTGACCTCATGGAGCTTACATTCTAAATAAAATAAATAAGTAAAATATACAGTGTCAAACAGTGATGAGTACTGAAAAAAAAAAAAAGCCAAGCAGACAAGGGGAACAGGGGGTTTGTGGGTGGGAGGACAGGTTACACATATTAAAAGGGTGGTCGGCTGTGCTCTGAAATCTATAAAACAGGGATGAAAGAAATCGAAGATGGGGCTCCCAGGTGGCTCAGTCGATTAAGCATCTGACTCTTTTTTCTTTTAATTAAAAAAAAAAATTTTTTTTTTAATTTTTGAGAGAGAGGACAGAGTGTGAGTGGGGGAGGGGCCAAGAGAGAAGGAAACACAGAATCTAAAGCAGGCTGTAGGCTCTGAGCTGTCAGCACAGAGCCGGATGCAGGGCTTGAACCCACAAACCGTGAGATCATGCCCTGAGCCGAAGTTAGCGCTTAACCGACTGAGTCACCCAAGCGCCCCTAAGCATCTGACTCCTGATTTTGGCTCAGGTCATGAGCTCACAGTTTTTGCGTTTGAGTGCTGGCAGTGCAGATTCTGCTTGAGATTCTCTGTCTCCCTCTCTCACTGCCCCTCCCCCGTTCAAGCTCCTGCTCTCTCTCTCAAAATAAGTAAATAAACTTAAAAAAAAAAAGAAGAAATTGAAGATGACACAAAGAAATGGCAAGATATTCCATGCTCGTGGATTGGAAGAACAAGTATTAAAATGTTTATACTACCCAAAGCAATCTACAGATTGAACGCAATCCTTATCAAAATACCAACAGCATTTTTCACAGAACTAGAACAATCTTTAAAAAAATTTTTTTTAATATTTATTTATTTTTGAGACAGAGAGAGACAGAGCATGAACAGGGGAGGGTCAGAGAGAGAGGGAGACACAGAATCCGAAGCAGGCTCCAGGCTCTGAGCTGTCAGCACAGAGCCCCACACGGGGCTCGAACTCACAGACTGTGAGATCACAACCTGAGCCGAAGTCGGACGCTCAACCGACTGAGCCACCCAGGTGCCCCAGAACTAGAACAATCTTAAAAATTTCATGGAACCACAAAAGACCATGAAAAACCAAAGCGATCTTGGAACAGAACGAAACTGGAGGTATCACAGTCCCAGATTTCAGGAAAAATTACAAAACTGTAGTAACCAAAACAGTACAGTATTGGCACAAAAATAGACACCTAGATCAACAGAACAGAGAGCCCAGAAATAAATCCATGAGTGTATGGTCAATTAACCTTTGACAAAGGCAAAAGAATGCAATGGGAAAAAAACAGTTTCTTCAACAAATAACGTTAGAAAAACGGGACAACAACATACAAAAGAATGAAACGGGACCATTTTCTCACACCATACACAAAAATAAACTCAAAATGGATTAAAGACCTAAATGTAAGACTTGAAACCAAAAAAATCCAAGAAAAGAGCACGGGGAGTCATTTCTCTAACATTGGCTATAGCAACATTTTTCTAGATGTGTCTCCTGAGGCAAAGAAAACAAAAGCAAAAAATAAACTATTGGGACTACATCAAAATAAAAAGCTTCTGCACAGCAAAGGAAACAATCAACAAAACTAAAAAGCATCCTACTGAATGGCAGCCTATTTGCAAGTGATATATCTGATAAAGGATTAATACCCAAAATATTTAAAGAACTTATACAACTCAACACCAAAAAAAAAAAAATCCAATTAAAAAATGGGTATAAGATGAGGTGCCTGGGTGGCTCAGTCAGTTAAGTGTCTGACTTTGCCTCAGGTCATGATCTCAGCTTTGCTTGTTGGAGCTGCGCATTAGACTCTCTACTGTCAGAACAGAGCCTGCTTCAGATCCCCGGTCCCCTACTCTCTCTCAGCCTCTCCCCCTACCTCAAAAAGAAATAAATAAACAAACATTAAAAAAAAAAGTCACAAGACATGAATAGACATTCCCCAAAGAAGACATACAGGCCAACATCATGGCCAACAGACACATGAAAAGATGCCCAACATCACTCCTCATCAGGGAAACACAAATCAAAACCATGATGAAATATCACCTCACACCTGTCAGAATGGCTAAAATCAAAAACACAAGAAACAACAAGTGTGGGCGAAGATGTGGAGAAACAAGAACCCTCTTGCACTGTTGGTGAGAACGCAAAGTCTTGCAGCCACTGTGGAAACAGTATGGAGTTTGTCAAAAAGTTAAAAATAGAACTACCATATGATCCTGTAATTCCACTACTGGATAGATACCCAAAGAATCTAGAAACTTGAATTCAAAGAGATACATGCATTCCTATGTTAACTGCAGCATTATTTACAATAGCCAAGATATGGAAACAGCCCAAGTGTCCGTCAATAGATGAATGGATAAAGAAGATGTAGATTATATAGAGACAGTGGAATATTATTTGATCATTAAAAAGAATGAAATCTTGCCATTTGCAATGACATGGTTGGGGCTAGAGAGTTTTATGCTAAGTGAATTAAGTCATACAGAGAAAGACAAATACCATATGATTTCACTCGCATGTGGAATTTAGGGAACAAAACAAACGAAGAAAAAAGAAACAAACAAACAAAAAAACCCAGATTCTTAACTATAGAGAACAAACTGGTGATTGCCAGTGGGTGGAGGGATGGGGTAAAATAGGTGAGGGAAGTTAGGAGTCCACTCATCACAATGAACACTGAGTAATTTTTGAATTGTTGAATCATTATCTTATACGCCTGAAACTCGTATAACATTGTATGTTAACTGTATTGGAATTAAAAATTTTTTAATAAGTAAAATTTTAAAAATAAAAGAACGGAGTGGTCAGGTGAGGTTCCACTGAGAAGGAACATGTGCATGAAGACCCGCAGGAGAGGATTCAGCCAGGAGCCTCCTGGAGGAAGAGCTTGGGGGTCAGAGGGAAGAATACACACAGAGATCTGAGGCGGGAGGGTGTCTGTGCTCCAGAGCAGTGAGCTGGGAGGAGCAGACCAGGAGATGCCATCAGAGCTGGATGGGGCGGGAGCTGTAGGCTCTGAATTTATCTGGCTTCGAGTCTGAGTGAGAAGAGAAGCAAATGGGGGCATGAACTCGCTTATATCCTAACCTGGATCATGCTGGCGGCCATGTCAGTCATAGACTAGGGGGTGGGGGAGATGATGGGAAGGAGGGAGAGGAGGTGGGGCGTGTCAGGGTAAGCCAGGTGAGAGATGATGGGGCGTGGACCATGTGGTAATGGAGGAGGTGGTGAAAAGTAGCTACATTCTGGATATATTTTTAAGGTAGAAAATGGAGGATTTGCTGACAGATTAAATGTGGGGGAGAGAGGAAGTAGCACCCGAAAATGGAGGCCTCGCATGAGGTACTACCCCTTAGCCTCTGGTAGACAGTTATGAAATATGCGTTCCTTGAAGCTTGTGGCCCAAACCAAAGCCAATTTTCTAAATTTGGCCTTTCTTTTTTAACCATTGCTCAAGGCGTGCATTGCTTGAAAAGTAAGTGTATTTGAAGTTTCCAAATAGTCTAACAGTACATAAAATATATGATGTGTGCTGAATCTCTGTAATGAATATCAATCTCTAAAATTCGTTGCTTCCCACAGAAATTCTATCAGCAAAATTAGAATTGCAATTTTACTCTTCTTCAGTTGTCTGATTAAGGTTTCATTTAAGCCTTGGGCTTATTTTCAAAAGCCCCATAAACATTTTACACACCTACTCATATATTACCAAAGTCATTCTGAATTCAGCCTACAGTAAAATTAATTACCATGTCATGAGTCTTTCACATTTCAAGAGAAATCATAAATATTTACTCAGACCTGATTCAATGTCACTTTGAAATGAAAAAATATTGGCAGCAAATTTCTTTGTATGACTGTACATTCTTCAGTTGGAAGATTTCCATGTAAGTATATCCATAAAATTTTTAGAAGACCACTTTCAACATGCAGAGAAGATAATAAATCAACACTCAAGTCTCTTCAAAAATCCATAGACCCATAAAGTCTGCATGCTTTTCCACTTCCTCCTGGGAGTGTACCATGAGGCTGGCCAAGGTGGAAACAGAAGCTGAGCCTGGGCTTGACAGAAACTGCTAAGCTTTCTGGGTACATGGAGGAGACCCGCCACGGTAGCCGAAAATGAAGTCCGCGAGGTGAAGCAGCACAGGCCTGACAGGCTGGAGCCACAGTGGCCAGGGTTTGAGCGCAGCCTGTGCCCCGAAATCCAAAGTCACCCACGTGGCGGGCCTGCAGGCAGGCAGCGTGGTGTCATGAGAAGCACACTAGAGGGAGTAGGTTCAAATCCCAGCTCTGCCACTGCCACACCATGTGACCAAGACAAGGGAGTCTCTCTGTGCCTCAGTTTCCTCTTCTGTTAAAAAGTATTGGCTTGAGGGAGTTGTGGTGAGGACTCAAGGTAAGGAGTTTAAAATAAGGTCAAATGCACAATTGGTACTTGGTAGTATATATGTATCTATAGAGATACGTATCTAGAGTTAGAGATACATAGATCCGTCTATACAAATATACACACATACATATGTATACACACCCATATACACATATATGTATATACCTATATAGTATACATACTACATATATATATACACTTATGTAGAACACATGCTATAAAAACAATATGTAGATATATGGTATAGTGTATATAATTTAAGTCAAAAAGACTGCCTTTGAGTTCCTGCCTCTGTCATTGATTATCTTACCTCTTTCCCTCAGTTTCCTGGGAATATTAGTGCCTGGAGCTTGTGAGGGTAAAGTAGGAAAATGTGAAAGAATTCTGCAAAAGGCCAAAAAAGTATGGACAGATGTGGACTATTATCATGAGGATATTTGCTTATTCTGCCCTTCCTTGATCACTATTTGCCTCTGCTTCCTGGTGGGTCTGACTTTTTCTTGATGGTCTGGATTGCACGGACCTGGGTCCTTGACCCACCGCCCAGCCACCTACCTCTGAGACTGGTCAGCAGAGCGCTTGCCTCAGGGCCGCTGGCCCTGTCCCTCATGTCCTCCTTCACAGCTGCCCCTTCAAGACCATCCCACCAGGAAGTACAGGGTCTTTAAGACACTGAAGCTGAAGTGTGTAGGTTGAACTTGCTCACAATGATAATTTAGGTCTTCGTGCTCTGTGCTTAGATGACTAAAATAACAGCGAAAAGAGAAGAAGAGGTTATGTGTGGGGGAGGCAGCTCAGGGCCAAACGTGTTCCTCTCACGTCACTGTTCCACTTCCACTGTCATTAGCACAAGGAGGATTCTGGGCCATTTCCTTCTCTCCAAGGACAAGAAGACAGAGTAGTTAAGTGAAAAGGAGAAAGATCTTAAGCTGGAAGCACACTTAAAATCTAGATCAACAGAGAGCTGTAGAACCCCTCTATTCTTTTCCATCCATTTCCCAAGTTGGAAAAAGAGTTCTTCCATAATTATTCTTTGGTCTGGCTTCTTTTTTGTCACACTTAGCAGCTTCATTGAGATATAATTTAGGTATTATACAATCCTCCATTATGAGTATATGGTTTCATGATTCTAGTTACTTTAGACAGTTGCCCAGCCTTCACTGTAATCCAGTTTTAGAATGGTTTTGTTACTCCAGATAGAAATGCTGTGCCCATGTTAGGCCAGTGCTCACTCTCATCCAGCCCCAGGCAACCGCTCATCTGCTCGCTGTCTCCATCGACTGGCCTTTTGTAGAAATTTCATAAAAATGGAATCATACACTGTGCAGTCTTTTGTTTCCGGCTCCTTTCACTCGGATAATGTTTGAGGTTCATCCATGGTGTTGTGTGTGTTGGCAGTTATTCCTTCTTATCGCTAAGTAGTGTCCGATTATATGGATAAACCTCATTTTGTTTATCCATCCACCAGCTGAGGACATTTAGATTGTTTTTAAAATGTTCCAAGTAAAGGAGGCTGATCCCACTCCTCTGAACACATTCTTTGTTAATCCTTACCAGAAATTCTCCTTTGCAATAAGAGCACAGAACCCCTTGCAACACATTCTGCGGGGTGCCTGTGAAAATACAGCCTCTTCCAACATAACCTCTAAGAGTCCATTATGATCCTGTACACAGGCATACCTCGTTAGAGGTAAATCCAAATGCTAAAGTAGGGAAGTCACCTCTTTTCATGCCTAATGCCTTGAAATAAAGGAATGATCCAAGTGGAGTAGACACATAGGGCTGGAGTACCTACATGTGGGCATAGGATGTTTGTAGGTCACGGTCTATTTATTACTGCTGATCATAGAAAGGAACAGAACATGAACTGAGGGACCTGGGACCTTCTCATCACACCAGCTGCAAAGGAGCAGGCCACATTCCAAAGGAATCCAAAAAGAGAGCCAAGGGTGTGGACCCATCTCCAATCCTTCCTCCATAAATGTACCCCCAGTGCAGAGACTACTTGTGTCTTGGTATTCTATTTTGTTCTTGACTCATACCCAATTCCCTTCTCCTGGCAGGGGATTGAGAGAGGAGATGCTTCCAAGTTGAGTATAAATGTTACAATGTGGAACAAGAAGGGAGGTGCACAGAAACCCATCACCATCACCGGCAAAAGGACACACAGGCTGTGCTGCTAAAGGACCCTTCACTCAGTCAGTCAACAAGTATGCACTGAGTGCCACCTTGTGGAAGTCAGGCACTGGGGTTGAGGGAAGGCAAGAGTGTCTGGCCTCAATAAGCTTACTGTCCAACAAGAGAGAGTAACTGACAGACAAGTGAATGCAATCCTGTAGACAAGGGTATCCCAGAGCCCCATAAAAAGCACCCTGAGAACACGGGAATGAGGACTAGAGAAAGTGCTACAGAGTCGTTGGCATTTCATCTGAACCTTAAAAAATGGGAAGCTTGCCAAACAATAAGGGAAAAGGAAAGAGTGGTATTTAAACAGCCATCCAAGTTGCCTTTATATTATCAGGGATAGAACTGTGCTTGGCCAATCTAAAACCTGGATTTCCCCTGTAACTAAAACAACACACTAGTTCTGAGACCTGCCAAGAAGTTCTAGATCTCTGACTGCCATTCATAGCAGACCAGTCACTTCACCTGTTTACCCACATACTTGGTAAGCAAAGCCATCTGGCAGAATAATGGGGAAAGGGATTTACTTCACAACCAACTTGGCCAAGTGACTCCTATTCCATGAAGGATGCCCTACCTGGTGCTTAAAATCTGGCTTCTTGAACCCTCCAGGGAGAGAGCCACAAAGAGCATTGCTAAAAGATTGGTAAATAAAACAAATCTCATGTGTACTGTGAAACAAAGCCATGCTGGCTAGTCTGCGGATAAGATGGGCTCAGGTTCTACAACCAAGAGGCGTTCTCCACACCAGCCTCTTCCAAACCCAGAGGTTAAGAGTAGCTGCTTTGGGGAACTTCTGGTTAAACATGGCTGGGCATACACATGCTTTCACCTCTGTTTCCCACCAAAAAGCCACTAAGATGATAATATTTAGAAAGTTTTTTTTTTAACCTACAAAAACAAAGAGAATAAGGGAGGAAACTCAGCAGATAATAAATGTATATAAAATTTCAGAAGCTGAGAAGCAGATGAACCAGAGGTAACTGGGAACAAAGCCAGTGAGAGGGCGGAAGTGAGGAAGAAGCAAGCTTATCTGTACTGCAAATCTTAGAAAAGCTAAAGAATGGGAGACACCAGGTGTCTGGGCTGGGAAAAGGACAGTGATGAAAAAATGGAAAGAAGCAATGAGATCCACCCATCCTGTCTCCTACTTTGCCAGCTCCCAGCCCCTGTCCCCTGTTCTGCTCCAGAATGCCCAAAGCAGGGTTATAGTATTCAGGTAAGACTTCCTCTCCAGGGATATTGACTTCCTCTCCAAGAAAAAATGCCTGCAGATACTGACTTCGGGAAATCTCCAATAAACCCACCTGGTCCTCATCTATTACCACTACATAGTAACACCCACTGGACAAGAGCCACTGGACAGGGCTTCCTATCAGCATGTTAGGGCCTTAAAACACTGATAATGCCTTAGCATCTTAAAAATGGACAATCAAGGAGACCTGACATATGGAGAATTCCTACAATGTGAAAGAGATAAAAATAAACCACTAAATAAAAGAAACTTAGAGGAAGAAGAGACAGTACCAAGAACAGAAGAAAACATTCTAAACTGTAAATATTATCTTCAAGGTAAGGTAAGATAATTGCATCCATTAACTGGAGCATAAGAGACTCTAAAAAAGCAATACTTGAAAAATAATAAAGAGCTCTTGGAAGTTAAAAATATGATTTTTAAAATACTTAAAGTCAATGAGATGATTGGAAGGTAAAGTTGAAAAAATGTCCTAGAAAGCAGAATCAAAAGAAAAATAAACAGAAAGGGAAAGGTGAGAAAATGAGAGAATCCATCAGAGGCACAACATTTGAATATTAGACATCCCAGAGAAGGAAAGCAAAGGCAGTAAAAGGGAAGAAATTACTGGGGCGCCTGGGTGGCGCAGTCGGTTAAGCGTCCGACTTCAGCCAGGTCACGATCTCGCAGTCCGTGGGTTCGAGCCCCGCGTCGGGCTCTGGGCTGATGGCTCAGAGCTTGGAGCCTGTTTCTGATTCTGTGTCTCCCTCTCTCTCTGCCCCTCCCCCGCTCATGCTCTGTCTCTCTCTGTCCCAAAAATAAATTTAAAAAAAAAAAGGGAAGAAATTACTAAAGAAACAATACAAGAAAATTTCACAAAACAAAAGAATATAGGCTTCCAGTCTGAAAGGGCCCCTCAAGCGTCTAATGAATGAAAACAAAGCCCACAGCAAGGTTCAGAATTTTGAAATTTCGGCATGCTAAGGAAAAAGAAAAGATTTTAAGGCTTCCAGAGACAGGAGATTCAGGAAGAGATCCCATGCACATTTCTGAAGCTGATAAAGAATCTGAATGGCAGTAATCCCCTCAGAAGGAGCTAGAAGACAATGGAAATGGATCATGGATTTCAAAATTCTGAAGGAAAATGATTTTCAAGAGGGATTCTATGCCTATCCAAGTTATCCATGAAGTGTGAGGTGGAAGGCATTTTCAGACATGCGAGGTCTCAAAAAATGTACTTCCTTGCACCCTCTCAAGAAGCTGTTGGAAAACGTGTTCCGCCAAAATAAAGAAAGAAATCAAGAAATAAGAAGACACGGGATCCAGGAAGGAGGGGATGAACACATAGAAAGCGAGCAAAGGGGACTCCCCGGATGGAATGCTGGGTATTTTCAGGGCCACAGCTGTGCAGACCTAGGAAAAAAAAAGCCAATCCAGAGATGAAAAGCCTGCCTGCAGGACTCAGGAGGAAGGAAGGGAGAAAAAAAGGAGGGAGGGAAGAATGGCTAGAATAACCCTCAACGTTGGTCAGGATACTGAGAGATTCTCAGTTTTGACAGAGTGTGGGAATTAATCAGTGGTAGGTACTAAGCAGTAAACTAAGTCAACTAAACATGAGGTGATTTTTAACTCCAGAAAAGAACAATTTTAACCCAGAGGAAGGACATTTAATTGGATTATACCATGTGGTTCAGCTGTGACTAACAGTCACTAACAGCGACTAACAAACTCTGAATATTGATTTAAAGAATAGTTTAGGGGCTCCTAGGTGGCTCAGTCAGTTGAATGTCTCACTCTTGGTTTCAGCTCAGGTCATGATTTCACAGTTTCATGAGTTTGAGCCCCTCATAGGGCTCTGTGCTGGCCACACAGGGCCTGCTCAGGATTCTCCCTCTCTCTCTGCCCCTCTGCTGCTCATGCTCCGTCTCCCTCAAAATACATAAATAAACTTAAAAAAAAAACCACTTTTTTAAATGGGTATTTTAAGAGTGTTGAGAAGATGACAAAAAGACAGGCCTTGTGGGGAAGACCATGAGAGCGCTGTCTATAGGTGCCATAGTAAAAAGCCAGTAGAGGATCTTTAAAGCAGAAAAACAAGGCATGTTTTAAGACATATGGCTATAAATACTGGATTAAACCCCTAATAGAATTGAAAGTGGGTGTGACAGTTAATTTAAAGTTTCAACTTGATGAGCCATGGTGCCCAGATATTTAGTCAAAGATTATTTCTGTGAGAGTGTAGGGAATAAGATTAACATTTAAATCGGTGGACTTTGAATAAAGCAGATTGCCCTCTATAATGTGGGTGGGCCCCATCCAATCAGTTGAAGGTCTTCTGACCTCCCCCAAGCAAAGAATTCTGCCAGTAGGCAATCTTCAAACTTGAACTGCATTGTCTGCTCATCCCTGGGTCTCTAGCCAGCCAGCCCAAGCTGCGAATTTTTTTTAAAATTTTTTTTAACGTTTATTTATTTTTGATACAGAGAGAGACAGAGCATGAACGGGGGAGGGTCAGAGAGAGAGGGAGACACAGAATCTGAAACAGGCTCCAGGCTCTGAGCTGTCAGCACAGAGCCCGACGTGGGGCTCAAACTCATGGACCGCGAGATCGTGACCTGAACCGAAGTCGGACGCTTAACCGACTGAGCCACCCAGGCGCCCCCCAAGCTGCGAATTTTTGACATAGCAACCTTCCTAATTGCATGAGCTGATTCCATGAAATAAATCTCTATATAGACACATCCTATTTGTCCTGCTTGTCTGGAGAACCCTGAGTAATACAGTGGAAGTCACCTGGAGTGGGGACAGAGGTGAAGCACTAGGCAGAAGACGGCTGGTTTTCTTTTCTGTATCTGGTAGACATTTTTGATCTTGTAGGCTGTATCTATTGTTACCTGGGGGGAAAGGATTAACTTTGAAAATAGTTAAGAAGAAAAAGATGGTATGCTTTCTAATCAGGTGGCCCTGGTCTCATTCCTCCTGTGCCACTTACTGGCTGTGTGACCTTGGACAAATCTCTCTGAGCTGCAGTCTCCCCATCTATAAGGCAGGTGCTGGCAGGGTCGTCAGAGGTTAGATAAACCATCGAATGTAGAACACACATGGTGAGAGTCGGTGCTGAATAGGGGTATTTGCTGTTATGACAGAGCCGCCTCTCCTGTCATCAACTTCCCTGGCAGGGGCTCCGGTGTTACTTTGATTTCATCAGGATTATTGTTCCAATAAAACACACTGGTAGAAAACCTCTTGGAAAAGGCTACTTGCCCTTTTAATATTTTATCGCTGATGTGCTTTCTAAGACAAATACACTTCGGTGTTATAATTAAAACTCCTGCCAGTACATTGCCGCGGCCCATGAAGGGAGGTCAGTTCTGCCCAGCGCTTCTAGATCGATCCGCGCAGGGCTGCTGTGGCCGGCTCAGCGAATTCCTGCCCATTGCTTGCCATGCACAAGCGAAATCGCTGCAAATGACCTAATGTGTGCTTCTGCCACTCAGGAAACTGAGTAAGGAGGTGAAGAAGTGGCAGCAGGGAGACCCAGGAGAACGAGTCCAGGAAAATATGAGATTGGAAGGGCACCCAGGAAGGTGGTGAGCTGTCAAAGAAACACGCCTGCCTTCCCAGGGGGGGATGGTTCTTTGCTTCCTTGTGAGGTTACCAGAGAGCTGGTCTTAATCTGGGTTTGGGTCTCAGAGGGGTCTGCAAACTCCCTGAAATTCTCTGCAGGCTTTGGCGTGAGCGTACAGTTGTCTGGGGACGGGTACGTGGCTTCCCTAGATTTGCAGAAAACCCTGTGCCCCTCAAAACGTGGCATTGCCTGAATATCACCCAAACAAACAGGAATTTGGTACACTGAGATGTCAGTGCTGGGAGTGGCCGTAGGTGTTGGTGGAAGCCCAACGTGGAAGGTGTCAGTCCAGCCTCCTTTCTGCTTCCCTGGACTCCCCACTGCAGACCCTGCCTTGGACCCAGCCTGACCATGGGGGGACAGCTGCCATGAACCTGGCCCTTCAGCGGGGGCAGGCGAGACCCCACACCACCAGGGCAGGCGGCCTGCCTACCAGGGAAGAGAAATGGGAGGAGGGAAGGCACACTTTGGGGTTCGGCATACTGCCAATCACTTTGCAGCAACCACTTACTTCCTATGATGCCTGTGATGTAGACGTTATTGTCCCCATTTTCTAAAGGATGAAACTGAGGTTCAGAGAAATCCACTTGCCCAGAGGACTCAGCTGTTGGGTCAGGTGGGAAGTCAGGCTGTCCCCAGAACCCTGACACACAAGATCGTTGGGGATCCACACTATATGCTGGCTGTTCAGAACCACTTCCTTATGGTCTGCTGTCTTCCCCCTGAAGTGCGTTTCCATGTGCATTTAACCATTCACTCGGTCTGTTTCCGCTGCCTGGAGTCCTCCCTCAGATACTGTTGACTTGAGAAAAATCTACTCACCTTCAATATTCACTTCAAGCTTCCTCTATGCCCTGGAACCTGCCCCACCCTCCTCCCAACCTCCGATTCCCCGGGTACACCCCACCCCTGATTTCACTCACTCCCTTCCTTCTTCTCAGTTCCTGTTTCATCTCGCACATACTTTCATTAAAGAGCACAGCACCCTGGGTGTTTTCTTCTCTGTCCTTCTCCTTAAAATGGAAATTCCATAAGGAAAAATGTTTTTGTCTCTCTTATCTTTGAAAACAAGGTAAAATCATATGCAACCACCTCACACCTGTCAGAATGGCTAACATTAACAACTCAGGCAACAGCAGATGTCGGCGAGGATGCGGAGAATGAAGAACCCTTTTGCCCTGCTGGTGGGAATGCAAACTGGTGTAGCCACTCTGGAAAACAGTATGCAGGTTTCTTAAAAAATTAAAACTAGAACTACCCTATGACCCAGCAATTGCACTACTAGGTATTTATCCAAGGGATACAGGTATGCTGTTTGGAAGGGACACAGGCACCCCAATGTTTATATCGACAATATAAACTATTGACAATAGCCAAAGTATGGAAAGAGCCCAAATGTCCATCGACAGATGAATGGATAAAGAAGATGTGGTATACACACACACACACACACACACACACACACACACACACTGGAGTATTACTCAGCAATCAAAAAGACTGAAATCTTGCCATTTGCAACTATGTGAATGGAACTAGAAGGTATTGTGTTAAGCGAAATTAGTCAGTGAGAGAAAGACAAATATCACATGACTTCACTCATATGTGGAATTTAAGATACAAAACATGAAAACAAGAGAAGGGAAGCAAAAAGGGAGGGGGACAAAACGTAAGAGACTTAAATACAGAGAACAAAATGAAGGTTGCTGGAAGGGTTTGGTGTGGGGGGATGGGCTAAATGGGCAAGGGGCATTAAGGAGGATACTTGTTGGAATGAACACTGGGTGTTATATGTAGGGGATGAATCACTGAATCCTACTCCTGAAAGCGTTATTGCAGTATTTGTAACTAACTTGGATGTAAATTAAAACAAAACAAAACAAAACAAAACCATATGCAGCCTTCACTCTCACTATTCAGAACTACTTATAATTCCCCAAATGCAAAAAGCTCCCCACACCTCCTTGTTCTCTTCCGTGGTGTGGTCCTGTGCCAAACACAATACCTGGTACATAGAATGTGCTCAGTTACAGTGTCTGGGATGTTGGTTGTTGGAAGGATGGGTTTTTTCCTGAACTACACAATCCCCTTCTCCCCTGCACCCCCCCCTCCCCGCCCCGCCGCTACTTGTGTTTCCTTGTCATGCTTCTCAAAAATGTTCTGAATGAGGCACAGCTTTTCAAAAGACTGCACATTAGCTCCTGGAGCAATCTCTGTCATTCATTGAAGGAGCAGAGGAAAGGTGGAAAGATTACACAGTGAACCTCTCCAGCCCTCTTGCGGCGGTAGAAAGAAACATGAATGAAAACAGGAGAGTTAAGTAAGCCTCTCCAGGGAAATGTCCTCTAAAAGAAATGGCAACCAAATCAGACAAGACAGATTCCTGATCACATTTTTCTTGCCTGATGCAAGCGGACAAAGCAGCAGGTTTCCATCCTCCCCACACTCACTGCTCGGGGCCTTTATTTATTGCCTGTTCCATGTTCCTCTCCCTCAAAAAGAGATTTGCTGGAGGCTGGCTCCTCTCCCATTGAGGTCACCAGAGGGCTGCTGAATGCGGGGAAATAGTAAGTTCAGCAAAACGTCAGGGAAGATTTAGTGAAAATGGACTCTGAGTTGTGCCACTTGGTAAGGAGTCGAGCTGGCCAAGACCACACACGTGGAGCCTGGGGCTGCCTCACAAAGGCAAGGACCGGCCGGACCAGGCCTGGGAGACCAGGTCCTGTCGGGCACAGTATTAGACTCCCCAGGAGCTCCAGCAGGTGAAAGAGGACTTCGAGAAGGAGAGTCCATCATAAACATCCCTACAGCCAGCAACCCAGCTATAGCTGGAGCCCAGACATTCCTGTTTGGCATTGATTTGCAGAAAGTACCCGTAAGACCCAGCGATTCGTTCAATGACAGAAGAGGAACAGTAGCAGTCTGCAACATGGAGCCTGATCTAAAATACACTGTGCTCTTCTTAAGCAATGTCCCTGAAATATACCGTGCCCTGGTCTGGAATGGACAGTAGGGCCTCGCCAGACTTCCCACCCCCATGCTTTCCATTTGCAAAGGGACTTTTAAGCTCTCCCATGTGTCACAGAGGTCTTCAGGCCACAGGTGGACCACTGCTCTGGACAGTTCATCCAGAAGAGGAACTTAAATTGAAAGGATCCAGGGGCACCTGGGTGGCTCAGTTTGTCGAGTGTCTGACTCTTGATTTCAGCTCAGGTCATGATCTCATGGCTGTGGGATTGAGTCCCACATCAGGCTCCATGCCCAATGCCTAGCATGGAGCCTACTTGGCATCCTTTCTCTCTCCTTCTGTTGTCCTCCTCCGCTCACATTCCCTCTCTAAAATAAAAATAATAATAAAATAAAGTTGAGATTGAAAGGATCCAGGGAAACCTTCTCAAGACTTTGCTAAGGTGCCCAGAAATCAAGCTGGAAACTGAATCCTTCCTCCGTCCTTGTCTCAAATACATGTTTATGGCTTCACGTGTTACATCCAAATGTATAGATTCATAGCAGATAAAATCCAACCCAAATCACTCCTTCCCATTTTGGGAAAAGATGTGACACATAGCTGTGTAACAGTTAGCCTACCACGAACACCCTGAACGTCAGATGTGCGAGCCTGAGCAAGTCACTTTCTGGACCTCATCGTACAATAAAGAAGTGGCACTTTATGGTCCACAGGGACACTTTGAACTCACTGACGCTGTACGTGTTGCATATCTGACTAGGAGCAAATTTATTTTCCAACACCTTTCTTCCTTCCAGGTTTCATTAAGATAATGACTTTATTGGGTTTATAAAAAATCTTGGCCTTCCTCTCAATGTTGCTGTGAAGCTACCCAAAATTGTTCTAAAAAATAAAGTCTTAAAAACACAAAAATATGAAAAGATACATATGAGAAATTTGAACAAATAAAACAGTACACAGAAGAAAGTTTTTTATTTTTCTTTATTTTTTTTAACGTTTATTTATTTTTGAGACAGAGAGAGACAGAGCATGAACAGGGGAGGGTCAGAGAGAGGGAGACACAGAATCTGAAACAGCCTCCAGGCTTTGAGCAGTCAGCACAGAGCCCGACGCGGGGCTCGAACTCACGGACCGTGAGATCATGACCTGAGCCGAAGTCGGACGCCACCCAGGGGCCCCCAGAAGAAAGTTTTTTTAAAAAATCATCGTAAATACAATTATCTATATATAAGCATCACTAATATTGTTAAACATTCTAGACAGCTCTTTGTGCATGCAATCAGAGAGAAGCATGCATAGATGGATGGAAATAATTTTTCAAAAATGGGATTATAGGCTACATGATCGTTTTGGTAAAATTATCAAATTTAACCTTATTTTGTAATTTAACATGAAAAAGACTTCGAAATAAAATTGAAAATGCTCTATCACAAGAAATATATAGTGACAAATGGTCACAAAATTTTTGTCACTCTTCCCTCCCCTGAGAGATGGAATCTCTTTCTCCATGGCTTTGAATCTGCCCAAGCAGCTCCACAGAAAGGCCAACAAGAAGGGAAACTGAGGCCTTTGTCCAATAACCATAACTGAGCACCCAGCCAACAGCCAGCATCAACGTTGCCAGGCCTCTGAGTGCGCCATCTTGGAAGTGACTCCTCCAGCCCCAGGTGACACAAGATATCAGAGAGATGACTTGCCTGTACTCTGAGCTCTGCCCAAATTGCCAAATTGTGATCAAATACATGACTGTTGTTGTTTCAAGCCACGAAATTCTGAGATAGCTTGTTATACCATACTATATAACTGAAACAAAATCCTTGTGTAGTTAAGACAAAAAGACAAAAAATTGAAGAGTTGGAGTTTCTCAGTTATGTATTTCACTATAGGAAGTCTCAACTGAGAGGTACCTGGGTAGCTCAGTCAGTTGAGCATCCGACTTCAGCTCAGATCATAATCTCGTGGTTTGTGAGTTTGAGACCCACCTCGGGCTCTGTGCTGACAGCTCAGGGCCTGGAGCCTGCTTTGGATTCTGTGTCTCCCTCTCTCTCTGCCCCTTCCTCACTCATGCTCTCTCTCTCTCTCTCAAAAATAAGTAAACATTAAAAAAAAAACTTTTTTAAGAAAGTCTAAATTGAGTCTAGCTATTGAAAAACTATTTCATATCTAGTTCCATATCATATGTTAGTCTTAGTTCCATATTTAAATAGTGAAGTGTCTACCATGAGATTTCTCATCACAGCCTCTCAATTCCTAATTTCTATTATTTGGTTCAATCACTTGGTTGATGGATTTTAACCTCAAGTGCCCCCACCTCCAAGAAAGAGTTTATGAGTACTATCAAATATCGTTTCCCTAACTGCTCTGTTCTCCCTGTCCTTTTGCTTTGTGTTTACTGTTATCTGAAGCCTTTCCTTTCTGCCGACTTTTCCCAATTGCTACATAGAGTTAGAATTAAATATTGAATCACAAGGTGGGAAAGTTATTGCCTTTTCACTCTCCTTCAGTTCCCTTTAAATCAAGGAGTCTTGAGGGATACCTGGCTGACTCCGTTGGTAGAGGCTACAACTCTTGATCTTGGGGTTGTAAGTTCGAGTCCCATGTTGGGTATAGAGATTAGTTAAAAAATAAAAACCTTAAAAAAATAAAAGAGTCTCAATTTGGCACTAGGGTATGTTCAACATCTTTCCAAATGTATGTAACTTTCCTTTTTAACACAGAGCAAGGTCAAGGTTCAACACCTTTAACAAGTAACAACGTAGAGTTAGAATTTAATCGTATTAATGGATTTTCATTAGATCTATTTTATTCTAATTTTTCATGAGTTTTATTGGGTTTCCACCTACTGTGGTGATATAAGGCTTCCTTTTAAAATAAATTTCTTAGGTTAAAAAAGTGATTTAAACAATCGGCCGGAGCTACAAAAAGAGAAAAAAAATTTAAAAAAAAAAAAAAGAAAAAAAAAGTGATTTAAAGAAAATATTAACTATACCATATAGAACAGATGGCACTTGAATGTGGCACAATTAAGTCTGTGATACATGAAACTTGGCCCTTAGAGAAAACTTTTCTTTATCCTTTTAAAGAATTGAGACTCGTAACTCTTTTTTTAAAGAATTTGTTAAAAATCTGTTCCATGGCTTTGCTCCACCCAGTGGGGGTATCCTCTCCCCTGTGATGGGGAGTCCTAGAGCCTGTGCTTCAATGCCAGCCCCAAAGTGTTCAGTCCCCACTTTACCCTCATGTCTATGCAACATCCCTTTGCACCCCAGCAAGTGAGAAGCTGGATGAAGAAAGGGGAAGTTCTCCAGGAAGTCGCCCTGTGTCAACACCAGGTGAGGAACTTTGCCTGGAGCGTCCCTTTGCTCTTCTGACTGGCTTCCTCATTCCTCCCACCTATCCACCCAGCATCTTGCCTTATTTACCTCCTTTTTTGTCTTCAAGAATGTCAGGTTCCTTTCTAGCTTCGTGTGGTTGTGATTACTCCAACTCCCCTCTTCATTGGTCTCTCAGGCTGGAGACTCTCTTCCATCCACCCTTTCTGGATGCTTCCCTGCTTCTCCTCTTCACTTCCTCAGACCACATCTGTCCACAACGAGGGGCGGGTAGACAACTCTCAGAGTTGCTTTGACTCCCATTCTTTCCCCAGTGACAATTCTGGCCCGTTGGGACAGAGCTTCACGGAGCTGCATCAGAATGTTCCATTTCTTTGACCATCTAATTTGGGTGTTGGTGGCACGAATTTGTAAACTTTCATCGTTTAGTTGGTGTCAGTGAGTTGTTTTGTTATTATACTTTCCAATGATTTTTACATCTAATTTTTGCAGAGGAAGTTTGCGATCTTGCTTTTTTTTTCTCTCTCTCCTTCCTTTTTTGGGAAGATCTTTGTGACCATCTGAGCTACATTTGGTGTACTCAAAGTGTTGGCCAAGATTTGGGGGCTCAATCAAAGTAAAAAGCCCCTGAGTCTCCCACAAGGTTTTGCAAAGCAGTGTGGTTAGTGGAAAGGATTTGAAGCCTAGCCCTTTCTCTTCTGGCTGTGTGACTTAGGGCAGGGCACTGAACTCATTCAACCTTCACTTCTCTCCCTATAAAGGGGCTGACATGGTGTCTGTCCAATAATAAAGGCTCAGAAGATGTTAGTCCCTTTCCCGCATCCTTTTTTTCTTCTAGCTTTTCTCAGTGCCAGGACTGGCCAGACACAGGGGTGGTGAAAGCCAGCTCTGCTGTTTGTCTTGGGGACAAGGGACATAGGGGTGAGTGTAAGGACTGATGTGAATCCAGATTAATCCATGGGCAAAGGACCAGCCTCTGGTTTCCTGCCCCTTAAAGAGCCCTGAGAGTCACACATCTCTCAGAGCCCTCCTAGACTGAGCACACTCCATTCTCCTGCCAAGAAAATGCAGCAACTGAGTCAAAGGCATGTGAAAGATAAGGAAAGCCTTCACCGGGGTAATTCCAAACAGAGCATTGATGGACCCAGCTGTGGCAAGTCGGCTCTCTGGTGCTTTTTAAGTTCTCCAACCACCTTCTCTCTTTCTCTCGCTCAGTCATACACACATCCACATGCACGTATGTTTACACATATGTGCACATTCACACCCAAATGCACACACACATACAAGCTCTCACACATACAGAGACGTACATGTCCACGCTTTCACATATATGCAGACACACTCATCTACACACACATGCACACCCCCACTCACTCATACACACATTTTGTTAAACTCTTTGCCCTTTTAAGAGAAAAAAAATCTCTCCTGCTCTTAGACGTCAGGAAACAATGTGTTCTCAGTCACAGAAGGACTGTGCAATGTTATCCGATTTGTTATCACAGCGGCCTGGAAAGCAGCCAACTCAATTAAAATGCAGGGACAGCCAACTCCAGGGGTCAAAACAAAACAAAACAAACGAAAAAACCCAGCATGGGTGAGAACAGAAGAACAACTGACTGCATTTATCGTTTCTTACCAATGACTAAATTTACCGTCCACTGAAAACCAAACCGTGAATTTTCTAGCTGAGTTTTGTAAAGCTCAAATATGATCATACTTATCCCAGGTAGTAGAAGCTGAGTTCACTGAAATTACTTGTTAACCTAATCAGGTGACTGAGCTCGGAACCCATTCTAGGTTGTTGGACGGCTGAGTGAGCAGGCCAGGGGGGTAGGTGGCTTCATTTCCCTGAGACCAGCTGCCGGAGGTGATTTATTTTAGAAACTTGCATGTTCAATTCGTGTGAATAGCAGCTGATTTATCACATGTGCCTAATATGCTATAACCAAAGTATCGTTACGCCCGGAGAGCCTTTAAATTCCCAGGAACCAAATCAGCATCACTGGGCAGACACAACAGACGTTGCCTTCTTACCCCTGTAATGTCTTCCACTTCATTTAGATAATTTTTATGGCAGTGTCATCTGTTTGGCGTGCGCCCCGGGAATCTCAGGAAGAAGGCTGCTCCATCGAGTATGTGTGATACTGGCTGAGCCGACCAGGTTGCTATTGCAGGACTGGTGGGTAGCAGCCCTGTGGTGTCTATTTGCCCAAGCTGGTGTGGGAGGCATTTGGGGGCCAGAGGTGCTAGTAGCCGCAGAGGTGCAGAGAAGAGGAAAGGCACGAGTGGTTTCTGTCCCTGCCCAGTCTCCTCACCCCGGCTGGCTCCTGCCAACTGTGTTGGCTAACAGGCTAGATTTGATCTCCTGTGGAGAGAGGGGTTAGGACACAAAGCCGAGGGAACTGCTTTAATGAAAGTTCTGGCAAACTCTGGGCACAGCGGAGGGGGAGGCACCCAAGCACACCAAGTTGGGGGAGAGGGGGTCACGGCCCCCGTTCTACCACAACATGGCAACGGGGCCCAGCAGGGGATATAAAGCTGCGGGAACACTGTGGTGGCAACTCCTGTCACGGGGGCAGAAGACTTGGTCTCTCGAGGGTCACCAGCAATGATAGAGGTCGGTAGCCTCCTTTGAGGCCTTGTATACCAGAGGCTTCCATGAGAAGATCGAGCAAAAGAGTTTGAGGAGACTCTTCTGGAGTCCTTATGAGCTATCCCTGGAGACTCACAGAAACACTGGGGGGAGACTGAATGTCTGGTGGAATGAAATTCTTCCTTCCTCCAGAGAAGTTCCAATGTCAACGTCAACGTCGCCTCTTTTGTTCCATCCGCCAAGTGAAACCGGAGGCATTTAGATACACTTCACTCTGCAATCAGTAAGTAAATTGTCCAAACCTGTTTGCAGAGACTGGCTGACTCCTGGGAGCACAGCTAGACTGCAGGTCCCAGCCTCCCTTGAGGTCAGGAGTCTCTAAATGACCACAATCTGGCAAATGGAGTGTAAGCAGGCAAAATATTGCCGCTTCCAGGCCTGGCCCATAATAATCCCCCACCTGTTGTGACCTGTCTCTTTTTCCATCTCTCAGCTGAATGGACAGGACTCCAAAAACTTGGATAGAGGAGGGCACACAATGTGACTCACAAGAGCCCAGTGCCTGAATTTTTCCACAAAGCAAGGCACCAGACCACAAATACACACGTTGGTGGAATACAAGCAAAAAATAAACCTTGTGCTAAGCCACAGAGATTTCGCGATTGTTTATTATACAAGGCAGGGCTGCTTACCTTTCCTATTATACCATAAAAGTATTATTATCCCCAAACTACAAATGAGGACATTGAAATTCACAGGAGTTAAGTCTGCAGTTCTTCAGCAATGCTTTTGACCCCCAGGAGACATTTAGGAATGCCTGGAGACATGTTAGTTGTCACATCTGGGGAAGGAGGCCACTGGGTGCCACTGGCACTCAGCGTGAGGAGGCCGGGGCCGGGTTGGGGGGGGGCACATATCCTAGTGCACTGGACGGCCCCACAACAAAGAATTAGCTGTCCCCGAATGGTGATGGTGCCGAGGTTGAAAAACCCTAGGCTAAGTGATTTGTTCAGGATCACTGAACTAGAAGTAGGTGGCTCAGAGTCTCAGTTCCTTCTCAGTATCAGGTTGTCCCTTTACCTGGAAACTTGTGGATGAGTTGCCCTGTTATGGGGCCAGGTACCCCCATGTCACTTCTTCACACAAGTTTGAGAGGGAGGTTCACTCCTGTGGCCAAAAAGAATCAAGTTGAGAAATTATACACACACACACACACACACACACACATACCTGTGTGTGTGTGTATAAAATATAATATATAAATATAATATATAAAATATAATAATATATATCTTAATAACTTTTAAGGAAGACTAACACTGGTATTTCCTACTGAGTCAACAGTGACCACAAAATAAGTGCTCGAAAATAAATGAACATGTTTGCAGCCGTAACCAGACGCTAATCCTTAAGAAACTGCAGATACAAAGTTTTTCCATTTCACTGCTGGATCCTTGCAGCTTTCTACGTTATCAAAAAAGCAACCAATTTTTTTCTCCTTCCAAAGTACATATCTTTTTTAAAGACATCACTAAAAAGTAAAAAGTTTCTTATAGTCCATCAGCTTGAGGAAGGCATGGTAGCTAATTCCATTCATATTTTTCCATATTTGTATGTGAGGATATTTCCAGATGAGATTAGCATTTGAATCCATGGGCTCAATAAATTGTCCTTCTAAATGTGGATGGGCACATCCTATCCACTGAGGGCCTGAGTAGCACAAAAAGTAGAGGAAGGACGAATTTGCCTCCTTTTCCTCTCTGCCTCACTGTTGAGCTGAGATGTCTCATTTCACCTTCTCCTGCCCCCAGACTAGCATTTACCCCATCTCTAGCTCCACTGGTTCTCTGGCCTTAAGACTCAGACAGAATTATACCACAGGCTCCTAGGTCTCCAGCTTGTAGATGACAGATCATAGGACTCCTCACCCTTCATAATTGCATGAGCCAATTCCTCACAAGAAATTATATATAATATATATGTATAATATAATGATATATTTTTATAAAAAATATACAATATATTTTATATAAATAATGTATAAATATAAAATAATATATTTTATATATTTTATAATATATTTTATATAAATATATAAATAATATATTTATATATCTTATAAATATATAATATAATATATTATCATATTATATATTATTATATATTATATTATTATATAATATATTATATTATTTATTATATTATATATTTATAAGATATATAATTATATAAAATATTATATATTATATATAATATAATATGTAATATATAATATATAAATAAAATATATATAATATATATTCTTATATATATTTTATATATATATATAAACTCCATCCTATTGGTTCTGTTTCTTTGGAGAACCTTGACTAATATAGCTAGTATTTCTATGTTTTTTAGTAAGATAAGACATACACACACATACACACATGCATGCATACACACACATAGTAAAGACTGCCAGAGTAAAATTCGTGTTCTCCTCTTCCTCTTTTTTATTTATTTATTTATTTTTTTTTTAAATTTTTTTTTCAATGTTTATTTATTTTTGGGACAGAGAGAGACAGAGCATGAACGGGGGAGGGGCAGAGAGAGAGGGAGACACAGAATCAGAAACAGGCTCCAGGCTCTGAGCCATCAGACCAGAGCCCGTCGCGGGGCTCGAACTCACCGACCGCGAGATCGTGACCTAGCTGAAGTCGGACGCTTAACTGACTGCGCCACCCAGGCGCCCCTCCTCTTCCTCTTGAGAACACATATAGAATACATTTCCCAACATGCTTTACAGTTAGATGTGGTCATATGCCTAAGGCTAGCCAATGGAACATGAGCAGAAGGGATGTGTACTTACTCAAGCCTGGCTGTGAGACCCTCCCATTTGAGCTGCTCCAAGGTTTTTTCTCCTTCTAGCTGGTTGGCATGGAGACAACCACATGTTAAAGATGATGGGGCTTTTTTCAGTCTGAATGCTGTATGACTGCTTGGAGGAGAGTCACCCCAAGAAGCTATTCACCTGCTCAGGATTGTCGTGTGAACAAGAAATATACTTCCGCTGTGTACATTCAGGGTCTGTTGATTATCTTAGCTAACATACTGCCCTGCAGCTTGCTTCTTTCACTTAAAAATATATTTCAGACATTTTTCCATGTCAGCACATATACTGCACTTTTTAGAACACAATTTAACTTTTCTGAAATTGGGAGGTATCTCATATTTGAGAAGTACAGTTCTCCAGGAAGTTTGCATTAAATGATTAAGGGTGTCTTAGAATCAAGGACAAATCTTACTTTCTAAGGCTTTAAAAAACAATGCCAATGTATTGCTGCTGTTAAAAATCAAAATAAAACCACAAGATTTTAAAGAAAAGGAAAAGTCTCCATGCAGCAGAAATGTTCAGACAAGACAGCTCTTCACTTGAAGTTCCAGTTGAAATAGTTTTGCTAATGAAGAGGCATAATACTGACAATCAGAGGTGCCTGGGTGGCTCAGTCGATTAAGTGTCCAACTCTTGATTTCAGCTCAGGTCTTGATGAGATTGAGCCCAGCATTGGGCATAGAGTCTGCTTAAGATTCTTTGAGCTTTCCCTACTCTCTCTCTGAAAAAAAAAAAACAAACACAAAAGAAACCTGACAATCAGATCCCCAATGCAAACAAGTAGGGTAGGTCTTGATTTTAAGTACTTGAGTCCTATCCAGATTTAATCTTGGGAACTACTCAGGATACAGCCAACAATTGCAATAAAGGTTTTTTTAGTGGCCCATCAAGGGGGACCATCCAAACTAAACTTGGAAAAAATGAAGGCTTTCAGTGGCAAGACAGGAGACAAATTCACCCAATCAACTGGGTGTACCATCTCCAAAAAGATTGAGAATCCCTATTTTTTTTTTTTAAATGTTTATTTACTTATTTTTGAGAGAGAGGGAGGGAGCTAGCGGGGGAGGGGCAGAGAGAAAGGGAAAGATAATCCCAAGCAGGCTCTGTGCTGTCAGCACAGAGCCTGACGTGGAGCTTGAACTCATGAACCGTGAGATCATGACCCCAGCTGAAGTCAAACACTTAACCGACTGAGCCATCCAGGCGCCCTGAGAATCCCTATTTTTAATACTGTATTTCATTTGTGTTTAAGAAGAGCTATCAAATTCTTTACCTTTTTATCTCTTGTCAACTTTTCCAGGTTCTAGAAACTTCTTTAAATTACAAACCACATTGGGTATTATATGAGAAATGGAATGTTAGTCCTAGATTTGTGGGCCAGAAGACATGTCTTTCCTTACAGTCTTTTGAAATCTGCACATAAGAAAAGCTTTTTTTATAGGACTAGCTCCATAAAACATTGAACATGAAAAAATAAGCAAGATGCACAGAGGTAAAACTTGACACATTAAAATTAATTTTCCTTATAAAATGCATTTGCTGTTTTCTCTCCGAGGCAATGAGGGGCTTTGTGGTCACTATACAACTCTGTTTTCCTTCTTTTCATGGTTTCTGAGGTCCGTGGAATCCCTAAATTATTCTCTCTGAAATAAGTTTCCTTTGGTGGAGCAGAATTTTTTCTCGCTGAAAGAATTGGTGGTTCAAAAGTGCCCCTTTTTTGGGTACAGAATAAAATATTCATCAAACATTGCCTCCCAATCTCCCAACATCTATTTATTAAAACTTGTCATCAAAAGTCATGGTGACAAAAAAGTTCCCCAGGTGAAGGGAAAAATAACTGAAATAACTGATTTACATTATGATTTTTATATTCCCAGTCCAGTTTTTCAATATTCCATAAATCTCTATGTTTGTACAGAACATGACCTCTGGTGTGTTTTCTTCCCTCTCAATCACTAGTTATGCCATAAACATACAATCATCAAGAACTGTTGAGTCTTGGGCTATAATTCACTGGAGAAGATATTCAGGACATAGCTTATGAGAGTTTATAAGGTAAATTCCAGAAACTCCCCACCCAATGTCAATTCAGACAAATGAAAAAAAAATGTAGATTCTTTGGAAGATGTGGTTTGTAAAGCTGGGTAAGCCAACATCTTCAAAATAAGACAGAACGCACTATTAATAGGCAATATTTATACCCTTGAATCATGTGGTTTCTCTTGCGGTGAGTAATGAAAACCATTTGATTTTTCTATCCAAGTAATAACCAGTTTTGTTTAAAAAAAAAACCTAGTTTTATTTAAAGCTTTGAGATTGTTGGGAGTTTTTTCCATAGCTGAAAAAAAAGTAAAACTCAGCATTGAATGATTCTTACTTCTTTTTTTACTATAAAAAGGAGAAAGCTGCCTATTCTCTCAGCATCCTCTGTGAAATTTGTATTCACTGGAGACTAGATAACCTGACTTGTTTTTTAAATTTTTTTATTTCATCCATGTAGCAAACATTTTTTACACGTTTTATTATTTGTGTATTTATTTTTATTTTAGAGAGAGAGAGAGGGTGTGTGCGTGAGTCGGGGAGAGGGACAGAGTTAGAGAGAGAGAGAATCTTAAGCAGGTTCCAGGCTCAGTGTGGAGCCCGACACGGGGCTCTATCCCACGACACTGGAATCATAACCTGAACTGAAATCACGAGTTGAACGCTCAACCAACTGAGCCACCCAGGGTCCCACAAACATTTTAATATAGCGTTCACTTTGTGCTAAGTACTGTTCCAAGCACCTTACGTGTATTAATTCCACTAATCCTGATACTCTCATAGGATTTTCCTGATAATTTCTTCTTTCTCCCCAAACTTAAGAAAACAGTGAGTTATTGCTGTGGATAGGACTAATATTTCAGTTTAAGTATCTTTGTCCTTTAGGATTATCCCAAGCAGATAGAAATGAAGAAAAATAGAAAAATAGAAAATTAACCTCCAAAATATGGTTTGGGGATCATTAATCAGTGGAGAAATGACAAATAGGAAAGTGTCCAAAGACGAAAATATTTAACTCTGATCGAGCTTATAGTTTGGGAAATTTACATTAAAAACAGGCCAACTTCCAACCACATGAGCTAACTAGTTTGTATTTATTGTATCAAAAAATCAGAAGTTTTGTCACATACCATAAAATGCAATGCTACAGATCATATATGTACTTAAACGCTTAGGAAAAATATGACAGAATGCTATTGTGTAATAGGATGCTATCCTGCGTGATAGAAGGCCAAGGTCCTAGTTTGGGCTTTCCAGTTTTGTATGTATCTTTAGTTGTGTCAAGGTGTGTGTTACAACAATCCCCTTAAGGAAGGTTGAGGACTGCCAGATGAACTCCTGAGGACCCTGCAGTGTGAGTTCATTTCATGCATCAGTATACCCTCCTCTAGTGTTGCAGGATTTGTTACCTCAATACACAGGGTTTGTTGTCTCCCCATTCCTAAGAATGAAGAGGTGGACACAAAATGAGCGTCAGTCAAAAGTTTATTAGAGTATAAGAACAGAAAGGAAGAATAGTATGAAGGCTCTCTTTACGGAGAGGGGGCATTGCCCCGGACAATAGGCAAGGGTCTTTGTTTCATAAGGTTCCTGTCAGCCCCACCCCCTTTCCCTCCCCCTCATTCTTTCTCAGGTTCTACTCTTATTGGTTGGATAACTGTAGGTGCTGCGTTGTCCATTCCTGATTGGCTCGATTCATTGCTTGAGGAGTCAGACAATGGTCATACTGTCCCTTAGATAAGGTAAGCTTTATGGTTTTTTTTTTCATTTTTTTTAATGTTTATTTATTTTTGAGAGACGGACAGACAGACAGACCATGAGTGGGGTAAGGGCAGAAAGAGGGAGACACAGAATCCAAAGCAGGCTCCAAGCTCCGAGCTGTCAGCCAAGAGCCTAATGCGGTCCTCAAACTCAGGAACCTCAGGATCATAACCTGAGCTGAAGTCCGGCATTTAACTGACTGAGCCACCCAGGCATCCCATATGGTTTACTTTTTTACTTAGGTATTTTGATTGTCAGATTCCTGAGGGGAACCTGAAGGGGAGAAGGTGATGTCTGTTACATTGTGTTTTTTTTTTTTTTAATGTTTATTTTTAAGAGACCGAGAGAAACAGAGCACGAGTGGGGGAAGGACAGAGAGAGAAGGAGACAGAGTCTGAAGCAGGCTCCAGGCTCTGAGCTGTCAGCACAGAGCCTGACATGGGTCTCAAACTCACGAAGAGCAAGATCATGACCTGAGCCGAAGTTGGAAGCTCAACCAACTGAGCCACCCAGGCGCCCCAGTGTCTGTTACATTCTTAAGAGGAAACTGACACCCCAACGAGTTTGCTGTGGTCAGATGCTCCCAGCATTGTTCCAAACTATGTGTTTTTCCCCACCCAAGGACCTCAGGTCCTAACCTTTCCTTCTCTGCCCATTTTATCCTATCTTTTCCCTATCATATTAGCACACTAGTCTTCAAACTGGGATTCACAGAATGCTAGACTTACACAAAAATAAGGCCTTCCAAAAAGGTATGTTTCAGAAATGCTTTATATTATGTGGCCTTCCTGGAGATGCCCACTATACCAAAGACCCTGAGGAGCCCTGCAGGAAAGGAACTTAACCTAACCTTAGTGTTCTGGGAATGCAGCTAGAACTACTGGTTTACCTAGTGAGCTCTGGAATATGCATCAATGCTTGAGGACAAGCACTTTGCAGAGAATGGAGTTAAGACCTGCATTTGGAGGTTTCTTTGGTGGTGTTCTCTTTCAGTTCTTACATGCAGATGTTTGATTTAATCATACATCTCAGTTCATGGCCTGTGATACTGTGATTTATAATAAGAAATATATATTTGGTCTACGGCCATACCACCCTGAACGCGCCCGATCTCGTCTGATCTCGGAAGCTAAGCAGGGTCGGGCCTGGTTAGTACTTGGATGGGAGAAATATATATTTGGTCTTTGTCCCCTCCCCTGGCACAGAACTCCTAAAACCCTTGGAATTTCCTAAGTGATAAGGTGTCTTTTGTTATTCATAAGCCCCTTTCAACTGATGAGGGACCATAAGGCAAGCTGAGGTCCAAGCACAAGCTAGCATTACCCCTCCCACCCCTGGTGGGATATGTGTAACATTCCTCAGGCACTCTTGGCTGCCTAAGAACAAAGGAAAGGGGAAAACAAATGGTTAACTGATAGAGATCACAGTCATACAGGACAGGAGTCTCCATCAGTTTACAAATGTGTTAGTAAGTTACAAGGAAAAAGCAATCTTATCAATAGCCTGGTCTCCAGAAACCTATAGACTCAGTTTCCTGGAGCCCCTAACATCACCCTCTCCTCCATAGTGATGTGAGGAACAAAGGCAAGAAGGAAATCGCAGGTATAACTAAATTTCCTTATAGACTGAAGCCCATTGACAAATACTTGAGGCAAATACAGAGCATAACATTTCTCCAGGAACCCCCTACCATCCTAAAGTTAATGCCTGACTAGAGGAAAAACAACCTTAGCTTGACAATAGCAAGGCCTCAGGTATCTTAGGAGTCCCCTTTAGCTTATGAAAGTCCTTCTGGAGACCTTCCCTGTGCCTTCACCTCCCCCAACTCCATAGTTTATAACCATTCTCCACAACCCCAGGGCAGCTCTTTCTCCCCACGAGTCCTGTCCCCCTGCTTTAATAAAACTACCTTTTTGCACCAAAAACATCTCAAGAATTCTTTCTTGGCCATCAGCTCCGGACCCCCACCACCACTCCAAAACCACACCAGAAAAATTTTGAGAAATACATATTATAAAAATGGCACAAGAAAAATAGAACACATGAAAATATCTGTATCAAAGAAAAGTAATGTATAATTGAAATCCTTCTCTTAATGAAAACTCCAGGTCAAACGGTGAATTCTTTCAAACATTTAAGAAAGAAAGAATGCCAATCCTACACACTCTTTCAGGGGGAAAAAAGTGGGGGGGATCAATTCCCATCTTATTTTATGAGGCCAATATCACCTTGATATCAAAAACAGAAAAAGAGAAAATTGAACTAGAGACAGACCAATATCCCTCATGAACATAAAAGTAAAAATTCTCTTTTTTTAAAAAAGTAATCTCTACACTTAACATGGAGCTCGAACTCACAACCCAGAGATCAAGAGCCACGTGCTCTACCAACTGAGCCAGGCAGGCCCCCAAGGTAAAAATTCTTAGTAAAATATTAGCAAATTTAATCCAATAACAATTTTAAAAAGATAATACCCTATGACCAATGGAGTTTATCCCAGAAATGCAAACTTGGTTTAGCATTCAAAAATCAAACATAGGGGCGCCTGGGTGGCACAGTCGGTTAGGCGTCCGACTTCAGCCAGGTCACGATCTCACAGTCCGGGAGTTCGAGCCCCGCGTCAGGCTCTGGGCTGATGGCTCAGAGCCTGGAGCCTGTTTCCGATTCTGTGTCTCCCTCTCTCTCTGCCCCTCCCCTGTTCATGCTCTGTCTCTCTCTGTCCCAAAAATAAATAAACGTTGAAAAAAAAAAATTAAAAAAAAAAAAATCAAACATAATTTACCATGTTGACAGAATTAAAGAGAAAACTATATGATCATCTCAATAGATACAGAAAAACCATTTGGCAAAATTCAATACCCATACATGATTTTAAAAAATAACAAACTAGGAATAGAGGAAAACTTCCTCAACCTGATAAAGTGCATCTATGAAAAATTTACAGCTAGCTCATACTCAAGGGTGAAGGACTGAAGGCTTTCTCTCAAATATCAGAAACAAAACAAAGATGTCCACTCTTCTATTCATCATTGTGCTAGAATTCCAAACTAATGAAATAAAGAAAGAAAAATAACGAAGAAGCATATAGGTTAGAATGGAAGAAATAAATTACCTTTATTCACAGATGACATGTTCATTATATAGAAAATCCTAAGAAATCTACCTTTAAAGTTTCCACAGCTAATAAGTGACTTTAGCAATGTTGCAGGATATGAGATAAATATTCAAAAATCAATTATGTTTCTAAAAATAAAAATGAATAACTGAGAATTGGAATTTTAAAATACAACTTATAATGGTATCAAGAGTATAAGATACCAATGGATAAATTGAACAAAATTTGTGTAAGGCCTGTACACTAAAAACTATATAACATTGCTGAAAAAAAGTGAAAGATCTAAATAAATCAAAAGAAATACCATGTCCATGGATCAGAAGACTGACCATTGTTAAGATGCCATGTCTTCTCAAATTGATCCTAGATTCAATGCAATCTGAAATTTTTTTTTAATTTTTTAAATGTTTTTATTTTTGAGAGAGAGAGAGAGACAGAGCATGAACAGGGGAGGAGCAGAGAAAGAGGGAGACACAGATTCTGAAGCAGGCTCCAGGCTCTGAGCTGTCAGCACAGAGCCCTACACGGGGCTTGAACTCACAAGTTGTGGTATCATGACCTGAGCCAAAGCTGGACACTTAACCGACTGAGCTACCCAGGTGCCCCTGAATTTTTTTAAAAAGAGAAATTTTTTGGTACAAGTTGACAAGGTGATTCTAAAGTTTACGTAGAAATGTAAAAGGGGATGGGGCACCTGGGTGGCTCAGTCGGTTAAGCATCCGACTTCAGCTCAGGTGATGATCTCACAGTCCATGAGTTCAAGCCCCGTGTCAGGCTCTGTGCTGACAGCTCAGAGCCTGGAGCCTGCTTCGGATTCTGTGTCTCCCTCTCTCTCTGCCCCTCCCCTGCTCATGCTCTATCTCTCTCTGTCTCAAAAATAAATAAAAACATTAAAAAAAAAAAGAAATGTAAAAAGGGGCATCTGGGTGGATCAGTCAGATGAGCATCTAATTCTTGATTTTGGCTCTGGTCATGAGCCCTGCGTTGGGCTCCACACTGAGCATGGACCTACTTAAGATTCTCTCTCTCTCTCTCTCTCTCTCTCTCTCCCTCTGCCTGTCGCCCTCCCTCTCTCTCTCTCTCTCTAAAAAAAGGAATGCAAAGGCCTATAAGAGCCAAAGAAATTTTGAAGAAAAGGAACAAAGTTGGGGGACATGCACTATGTAATTTCTAGACTCACAGTGATCAAGAAACCATGCTATTGGCATTAGGGTAGATATATAGAATGATGGAATATAATAGACTCTAGAAATAGAATTGCAACAAAGTTGGCAGGGTAATTCAATGGGAGGAAAGACAAGTGTTTACAACAAATGGTGTTGAAACTAATGGATATCCATATGGGAAAAAAAATAATAATAGACCCAATTCTTATGTCACACCATACAGAAAAAATTAACTTGAAATGGATCATAGTCCTAAATGTAAAAACTTAAACAATGAAATGTCTAAAGATAAACATGGAGAAAAATCTTGACCTTAGGGAAGCAAAGATTTCCTAGGACACACACAAAAAGCACTAATTATAAAGAAAAAATAATGGACAAATTGGACTTGATCAAATTTAGAACTTCTATTCCTCAAAATATTTCATTAAGAAAATAAAAGACAGGGGCATGTGGGGGTGGATCAGTCGGTTAAGCATCTGACTCTTGATTCCAGCTCAGGTCATGATCTCACAGTTCATGGGATCAAGCCCCATGTCAGGCTCCTTGCTGACAGAGGGGAGCCTGCTTGGAATTCTGTCTCTCCTCTCTCTCTTCCCCTTACCCCACTCACTCTCTCTCTCTCTCAAAATAAATGCCAACATTTTAAAAAGAAAGAAAAGAAAAAGGAGGAGAGGAGAGGACAAGAGAGGAGAGGAAAAGAAAGGGGGGGGAGGGAAAGGGGAAGGGAAGAAAAGGAAAGGGAAAGGGAAAAGGAAGGAAAAGGGAAAGGAAAAGAAAAGAAAAGAAAAGAAAAGAAGAAAAGAAAAAAAGAAAAGAAAAGAAAAGAAAAAAGACAAGACAAGCACTGTCTTGAGAGGGAAGATTCCAAAGCTAAGGTTAGTAAGGCCAAGGAGTCAGGAAGCTTTCCCATCCAAGGGAAGAAGATTCCAGATGGCAGCTTCCTGGTTTCTTTGTCCCTGACTTTGTTCAATTTGGATTTTACTGAAGACTGGCCGCCATCTCTCTACAAAAGTATAACAGCATTCAGCCAGTGATTTGGTTCCTGCCCACTCCCCAGACTGGAATTTACACAGCTGGATAATGAAGCCAAGTGAGGATGATCCCTAAACTCACTTTGCTCGTCACAGAAATCATAGAAATGGAGTCCTTGACCAAAGCATGGGTCTGTGGATATGTGTATGGTCATTTTTGTGGGTTTTTTCTTATTTTATAAAATCAGTGTATGTTCATGATTTAATATAATCAAAAATGCAAATTAGTTATCCAGAGCTGATTGCTTGCAAGTGACAGAAACTCAGTTCAAATAGCTTAATCAGAAGATTGTTGGGCCACCTAACCAGCTTCTTCTGAAACTTTAAGAACAGCTGGATCCAGGGGCGCCTGGGAGGCTCAGTCAGTTGAGTGTCCAACTCTTGATTTCAGCTCAGGTCATGATCCCAGTGTCATGAGACTGAGCCCCTGCATCAGTCTCTGTGCTGAGCCTGGAAGCTGCTTAAGATTCTCTCTCTCTCTCTCTCTCTCTCTCTCTCTCTCTCCGAAAGAAAGAAAGAAAGACAAAAGAAAGAAAGAAAGAAAGAAAGAGAAAGAAAGAAAGAAAGAAGGAAAGGCTGGATCCAAAGTTCAACTGTCATCTCTGTCCACTATCAGCTCTCCATGCTTCATTGTGTGGGTGAGCTACATTTTTACCTACTACCCACTGTTTTCTCCAGGCAACCAGGCAGAACAGCCACCCAGAAGTCACATCTTTTCATTTAGCAACTCGAGAGTAAAAAGGCAAGCACCTTTCCCAAAATTTGCATCTCAGGGCAAGAAAGATTTATGATTGGTCCTGCTACAGTCAAGTGCCTTGACCCCCGTCCGCTACCAGGAATGTGAAAAAATACCGATCACCGGTGTAATCTCCTCATGTTAGTTAAAGAGAATTTGTACGCTTATTGCATCTCCCTCCTTAGAGAAAGTGGCATGGTGCTGTCACAGCTTAAACCAGTCTTCTTATAGTCATTTGTTCTTTCATTCATTTGTTCAACAAGCGGCCTGCAGTGCGCCTTTTCTGTACTAGGAACTGAGGATTCAAGATTAGATACAGCACGTGCCATCAGCTGCCGAACTAGAGAATCCTGATCCAGTTAAAGGAACGTCTACCATTAGTGGCTCTTCCAGCAGGAGTCCCAGCGTGGAGATGAGTCTCGGAGAAAAAATATTTGTACAGATGCCTCCAAGAACTTCAAAATGCAGTCGCTGTTGTCCTGACTCACAATTATAGGGGAACATCCAGATTCTCTAAAGCCCAGATTAAATGGTGTCTACCTCCACCCCATTGTGTGAACTTGGATGTTTAGTTACTTATTCTAAGGTAGTATTACCACCCAAAGTTACACACAGTGCCATTTGAAAAACTAGTTCCAGCAAAAGTTGCTTAACTAATATGGAAATATGAGGAGGAATGGTCATTTCAGTCCAACAGAGCAGGAATTGGGGTCACTCCAATCATCCTGGGTTATTTCTATTGTATAATCATAAATTTGCCTTTTCTATAATTAGACTCTGTTCAGGAGGAGAAACAAAGTCCCCTAGTTCTTCAATTAGTAAATGTTTTTAGGGGTTCCTGGATAGCTTAGTCAGTTAAGCTTCTGATTCTTGATTTTGGCTCGGGTCATGATCTTATGGTCATGAGATTGAACTCTGGATCAGGCTCCACACTGTCCATGGAGCCTGCTTGGGATTCTCTCTCCCTCTCTCTCTGCCCCTCCCCTGCTCTCTCTCTCTCTCTCTCTCTCTCTCTCTCAAAATAAATAAATAAACTTAAAATTTTTTTAATTATTAAAATTTTTTTAAGTTCAAGTTTTATTTTCTTAAGTAATCTGTACACCCAGTGTGGGGCTCGAACTCATAACCCTGAGATGAAGAGTCAGACACTTCCAACTGAGGCAGCCAGGTTCCCCAATAAATATTTTTAACCTCCATGGGTATTAAAATATCAAAAAACTAAAAAAAAAGAAAGATATAAAAAACTGTATTTAAAATGCAGCTTCATCCTATCATGCTATACAATTTTGCTTTTCGTCTTTTGTTGTTGTATTCATGGATAACAATGAAAATAAAATCTTAGTGCCAGCTACTTTTTGTATACAACTCAACCTTTTCCCCTATCTTTTAAATAAGGCATGGAAACCTTAAAGCTAGTTGGAGCCAACATTTTCTGCATTTTCAAAAAGAGATCTGGGGCGCCTGGGTGTCTCAATCGGTTAAGCATCTGACTTCAGCTCAGGTCATGATCTCACAGTCCGTGAGTTTGAGCCCTGCGTCGGGCTCTGTGCTGATGGCTTGGAGCCTGGAGCCTGCTTCGGATTCTGTGTCTCCCTTTCTCTAACCCTTCCCCGTTCATGCTCTGTCTCTCTCTGTCTCAAAAATAAATAAACATTAAAAAAAAAGAGATCTGATTTTCAACAGAAGATACAAACACACAAATATAAGTATATGCACATTTGTATACAATGTATATAAAAGACACATTGAGGGTCATATTTTTACTTGGACCAAAGGAATAGTCATGGCAGAATTCCTTAAAATAATGTTAAATATTCCATTAATTTTGTACTAAATATTAAATTGAAAATAACTAAGTTCAATTTACATTCAATGTCTGGGGAATACATCCATGTGTAAAGACAGACACACTAGCAAAGCTTTGACAAGTGTATGTGTGTGTGTGTGTGTGTGTGTGTGTTTCTTCCAGGAATGGTCCATTCAGAGGGCCACCTGAGCCCCACTCTCCTTTCCAATTCTATGATGAGCCCATACATACATTTGCTGATTACCCTTCAGGTCTTGAATCCAAATTAACATTTGGTTGGTGGCAGTTGTAGGGGAAAACGTAGCACAGCAGATTGGAAATTTATGAACCTCCTGGAAAAGCTATTTGCTAAGCTTTGTCAGATCTGCCTGAGTAGGCTGTGGCAGCTGCAAAATTGAAGCACCCGGGGTACAGATGGTGCTCCTGTCACATGGCCAAGGGTTGGCTGTATCCCTCACATCAGCCAATGGAGGCCCGGCTCGTAGGGCACCTGCAATCCACTCCAGCCACCACCACTGCCACACAGGGCTGCAGCCTCGAGACAGACATGGTGGCAGAGAAGGGCAGGCTCTTGTTCTGCTCCTACATTTACCACAATATGTGATGGCATGGGCTTGGAAGAAGCACCTGGAATACTTAGGAAATCAGTTACTACCCAGAATAGATACCTCCCTCCAGCAGCGCAAATCCTTCCACATCCCACTGAAAGGTATCAACTGTCCAATCTGGCATCCCAGGCCCTGGAGCCTTCTGCCTTCATAAGCTTGCACAGACCTTCACCTTCCAACAGGCATTTCTGGCCCTTCCACACAGCCCAGGTTATTCCTCTAGGCTGTGGCTTGTCAGTGCTTAAGGTTCTTGATGTTTAAGACTCCGTTTGTCAGGAAGATCAGTAAACTGGTACATAAGTAACAAGATAAAGAAGTCGAGATGTCATAGGGACACACGGGACGATTCCTAGGAAGACTCTTGAGTCAGTTTTCAGTTCGGTGTGTGAACTGAAACCTGAAAGGTTTGCATTAGGCAGTTGCAAGGCAGTGGAGCGGGGGTGCTGTGGCAGGAAGTGTCCCATGCAGAGAGGCCCTAGGGGCTCCAGACTGAACTGAAACAAGCACCAGGGAGGAGGTGGGACTATAATAATCTGTGCCTCTTTTTATTTTTCTTTGTTTGCACTTTTAAGTTTATGTCTGTGTTCTCTCATATTATTATTGTTTTATCCTCTGTGAAACACCCAATTCTTAACAGAGTTTGGTAAGCACAAGCATTGCAATGCTCCGTAAAATGTTGCTGACCCTTAAATACACATTTTTTAAAAATTCTATATGTCAAAATTGGAAGTACCCAGAAAATACTTCTGCTGCATCCCAAGGTACGATGATTGTCTATAGGCAAAGCACTTGCGTGGTTATTTGAGTTGCAAGCTGAACTAGCCACTTTTTTTCATGTAATATCATTTCTACTTCAAAGAATGATTAACAAGCCGTAGTTATTCAGAATTGGGTATCTGGAAGTCAAACTGTTGAAAATGAACAAGTGAACCTGTCCTTTAGTTGAAAACAATATTTGTAGCCAATGACAAAATTTGAGCTCTTAACCAAAAAATTAGAATTTTAGAAAACATTTTCCTCCCCCTTGAGTTTGATAGCTTCCTGGTACTTAAGACTTTTCTAATGAAATTAGTGGTAATATTAACAAATATGATTTTTTATAATAAAATGAAATGTGCCAACACTTAGAAATTCTGCATAATTCAATATGTATAAACCAGTATCTTCCCAATGACCAATGCATGTTATAAAATCATACATGAGTAGAAGATCTATTCAAAGTGTAAGATAGATCAATACATTTTACTGTGAGTATGAAAAGTTCATTGATATAGATTCAGATTTCATATTGCAGCTAACTATTAACAAACCAACCCCTTAGAGAATTTTAATACATATATTTTATATATGTATATATATATTATATATTTTATATATATTATATTTAATATATAATCCACAATTATCTCCTTCTTTTTCCTGAGCAAAGGAGATTCTCTTCACATACTTCAATCAAAACGACACATCACAACAGATTGAATGCAAAAGCAAACATCCAAGTCTTCTGTCAAGCTAGATATGAAAAAGATTTGCAAAAATATAAAATAATGCTGCCCTTTTCAATAACTTTTTGTTCAGGAAATATAGGGTTTTTTTTTTAACAAAAATGTTATTTATGTTAACCTGTAATGGATTTACTATTGTCACTTTTAATTAACACATAAATATATTTTTAAATTTCTGTTTTAATTTCTTCTTTTATAGAAAACCTGTTTGCCAGATTATTTTTTAAAATCTTTTAAGTATTTATTCATTTTTGAGAGACAGGGAGACAGAGTGCAAGCAGGGATGGGGCAGAGAGGGAGACACAGAATCCGAAGCAGGCTCCAGGCTCTGAGCTGTCAGCACAGAGCTGAACACGGGGCTTGAACTCACCAACCGTGAGATCATGACCTGAGCCAAAGTAGGGTGCTTAACCAACTGAGCCAGGCGCCCCTCAGTTTTAATTTATAATTCAGTAAACATCTATAGATCTGGGTTGCCAGGTTTAGTAAATAAAAATACTAATATTGCATGAGAATACATGGCTATACTAAAAGTATTTCTCTGAAATTCAAATTTAGCTAGGCATTCTATATTTTATCTGGCAACCCCACTATGGATATAATTAATACACAAAAGCTCTTTGGGATTCTCAGTACTTTTTAAGAGTGTAAAGACGTCTGAAGACCAAAAAGTGTGAAGGCTGCTCTCTTACATTCTGTCCAAGGCCCCCACCTTCTGTTCACAGAGTTAGCAAGTATCTACTACAGTGGATCATGGGTGGTCCCCTGGATACGTCAAGAGCCCACACTCTAGACAGCTTCGTATTTTCACTCCCCAGGCCTTGCAAGATAAGACAAGAGCTTTCTCCCTCTAACAAAGACCCTTGGTCCCTCCACTCCGTCTTCTCCCATCCAAATTGACTTTTTATCCTCTGCTCACCCTTCCTCCAGCCCCGTCCTTAACTAGTCTCTGAAGCCAACAACTTCACACTGCAAGCACTCATCAAACATTTTCGTCTGGCCCTTAGCCCTGCTGCATAGCTGAGTCTTCGTTTGTCCTTGGGGTGGGCTAGAGGAAGAGACAACGCCCCCCAGGGTACCCAAGGCAGGAGGATACAGAAATGCACAGAACATAGATTGCTATTTGCACATAATTCTTAGCTACTCTTGCAGGTCAGAATCCTCACTGTCCATAAGACCAAGATGGCTTATGGTCTCTCCTCTGAGGCCCTGACCCATATAACCAGCTGCCTATTCCACACACAGCCCCTTCTACCTGGAACATTCCCCCTTTTCAAAGCTCCACTGTCTCCTCTTTTGAACTCAAGTCCCACTGAGTGCAAATGTTGCTTTCTCAGAGAGGCTCTCTTTTATGTTTTGATCTGAATTAGAGTCCCTCCTCCCATAGTACCCTGTTCTTTTCCCTTCATAGCATTTATCATCATTTTAATCTTATATTTGTCTGTGCTTGCTTATTTATCATCTGTCTCTCTCAGTACAATGTGGCCAGCAGGAGGCAGGAACCATGTCTGCTCTGCCCAGTACTGTTCACCCAACAATTAAGTGCCCGATAGAAATTTACTAAATAAATTAATGAAGATAGAACTATATCTATTACTTGTTTGGATCTCTCTTTTTTAATGTAATCATGGGAAGCTATAAATATCCCTTTAAGTACTGCTTTAGCTGCATCCCACAAATCTGGATATGTTGCATTTGCAGTATCATTTCAGTTTAAATATCTTCTAACTTCATTTCTTGATTTCTTCCATGACACATAGATTATTTAGAAGTATGTGGTCTAAGGGTACCTGGGTGGTTCAGTCAGTTGCACTTCCAACTTTCGAATTCAGCTCAGGTCATGATCTCAGGGGATCAAACCCCACATTGGGCTCTGCACTGAATGTGGAGCCTCCTTAAGATTCTTTCTCTCTCCCTCTGCCCCTCTGCCACACACACACTCTCTCTCTAAAAAAAAATCTTTTTAACTACGTGGTTTAATTTCAAATTTCTCGAGTTTTCCTAAATATCATATTGTTATTGATTTCTAATACGATTTGATCACATGGTGGTCAGAGAACATATGATTTCAATCCTTTGGCATTTACTGAGACCTGTTTTATGGCCCGCATACAGTCTGTCTTGGTGAATGTAGCATACACGTTTGAAAAGAATTATAAGGTATAGTGTTCTGTAATATCAATTAGTCCAAGGTGGGTGATGGTGCCATTCATTTGTATCATGTGTATCTTTACTGATTTTTTTTTGTTGTTGGTCTAATAGTTCCATCAATTGTTGAAAAGAGGGTTTATACTTCAGGTATTTTGAAGCTCTGCTATTAGGCACATAAACACTTACAATTGTTACATTTTCCTGGCAAGTTGATCTCCTTGTCATTATGAATGCCCCTCCTTTATCCCTGGTAATACTTTTTATCTTGAAGTCTGTTTTATCTGGTAAGGGTCTCCCTCTTAAACTGAAGTACCATTTAAACTCCAACTTTTTTACGTTTTCGCCTCTCTGTTATTCTCCAATCTCAGCGCTGAGCTGAACCAAATTAGAAAAGTGGCATGGACCAAAAAGCTAATTTCCTCTAATGCAGAAAGAGAGCTGTAGCCAAGGCCAGCCCATCCCCAACTTTCCTCCCTGGTGTAACAGTTCAGCCTCTCTCTGCTCCCACGGTTTGCTCTGAAAGTTTCCTTGTGAATCATGCAAAGCAGCTCTACCCATTTCTAACATTTTTATGCCGTTGACGTTATTAAACCTGGGGTTTTCAATAATGCATGAAAAGAAAAATCATTTCATGGCTAATAAAGCAGGGTTAGCAGACAAACTTTTTGACTAGAGCATCTAACTACGAACACAATCGATGCAACTTTAACAAGCGTTTCGGTCTAGTGTAGATTCAGAGAATTGTCTGGCACTCTGAGGAAATCAAGTACAAGGTTAACTGTGATTTTTCTTCATTTGAACTTTTCAGAACGTCTTCTATTCCCGTTATGGGAAATAGCTAGCAATACAGAGCTGTAGACACTAGCACTAAGGGTTCACAGGGTTTCCCCTAAATATACATGTTAATAAAAAGTTTTAGCGTTTTATGTTTTCAGTAAATTGTTATGATCCGGTTACTGAAGGAATCTATTGCTTGTCTTAGATTGTTTTCAGTCTCCTTAGAAGCCTCCGATGCCCATACTGGATCTCTAAGCTCATTAAAAATAAATCAAACTCCTCTCCATATCCATGGGCTTCAGAAATCATATCCTACTATTGTAGGAACCCCCACGAATGCTTATGGCTGGCAGCTACCTAGGTGATGGGATTTGAGAGGGCCCCAAAAACCCTATCACAGGAACAGATTATCCACCATCAGTGGATACCTCACTCACTCCTTTGAGTGAGATATTTTCTTCAGAAGGTTCATGTTACAGCTCACCTGCTACCTCTGCATAGGTAACATTAAGATTTTCCAACACAGCGGAACATATTTATTCATCTGTTCAGTTGGTGATTTACTTCACTTCGATCGCCATCACACTGCAGAGAATTCTCACCTGCAAAGCCCTCTCTTCAGAGCTTTGTTCCTCTCTCTAGCTAACCCTAAGGGCTTCGTCTATTATCACCCCCAAAGAGATGATGCCAAATATACATGCCCAGCCCTGACCTATTTCCCACCTCTGGCTACACTTCTCACCTCTGGTTCCTAGAGGGCCATTTCCACTAGTCTTTGACTAGCTGAAACACACCTTTCCAAATCAAAATTCATTATCACACTTCCATCCGACCAGCCCTGACTTGTCCAATGAGCTATTCTCCAGCCACTCTAGATCTCCTCCCATTCTTCCTCACTGAAGAAGTCACAGATCTTCATTCCTTCCTGTCTAGGTCTGGTGGCCCCAAATAATAATAACAACACAGGCAGTCTGGCCGATAAGAAGTGAATAGGGGTGAGGCAGTTCAGCTCAGATCAACAGTTACCGAACACCTTCCATGAGCCAAACACCATCCTGAGCCAGAAGACAAAAGAGCTTATGGCACTGTGGGATAAAATGGCCAGTAAACCAACAATATGTCTAGGGTGACATCGTGGGGAATCTTAGTCATTTCAGTCTGCTATAACAAATTACCCTAGGCCAGGTGGCTTCAACAAGAAATATTTTTTTCTTTCCGTTCTGGGGGCTGGAAGTCCAAGATCAGGGTGCCAGCATGGTTGGGTTCTGGTGAGGGCCCTCTTCTAGCCTGCAGACTGCCAACTTCTTGATGTGTCTTCCCACGGTAGGAAGAGAGCTCTGGTCCCCTCATCGCCTTATAGGAGCTCTAGTTGTATTCATGAGGGCTCCGCCGTCATAACCTAATTGCCAGATTACCAATGCCACACCTCCAAATACCATCACATTGGGGGTTAGATTTCAACACATGAATTTTAAGGTAAGATAAATATTCAGTCCATGACAGGGGCTCAGGGGCTAGCTCACAAAAGCTAGGGAGAGGGCAGCTGGGCTGCAGAGAAAGCAACCTGGAAGAAGTAATGCCTCCCTAAGGGCAGAAGGCGAGGTAAGCATTAGAGCAAAGGTATGAGCAAAGACATGAGGCAAAACCATGGCAGATTTGTATTTCTGAACCTGAAAGATCAAGTCATGGAGTGGACAGTGATGCGGAAGTGGAAAGAGGTGAAACTGATGAGGCAGCCAGTGGCCAAACTATGAGGACCTATTAATACATCCTTGCACTTTTCTTATAAAAACCAAAGTTTTAAGCAGGAAAATTACAAAGTCAGATTTCCATTCTGGGTAGATTCCTCTGGAAGCAGTTTGAAAGATGAATCTGTGGGGGACAATATGCGACAGGCTGAATTCACTTGGGTAGCATTATGCATCCATGCCTTTCATGGTAGGTGCAGTGCACTTTTTGACCTTGGGCTTGATTTGGCCAGTGGGATGTTAGTAGACATGGCAGGAGTAGAGACTGGAAATGTGCTGGAGTGATTGAGCTACCTCATTTGTGCTCCTGCCTTCCACCATGCAAAGAGCTTGCCCCTGCATTCTTCTGGTAGCATTCTTCTTCTGCCATTCTGGTAGTTGCTAGAAGGATGACAGACAAGTGAAATAGACCTAAACCCAACCTGCAGCTAAGGCAAACCCAGTCGAACCCATTCTATATCACTGAACCACAGCCAACTTACAGGCACGTGACTGAGAAATGAATGCTTATTGCTGCAAGCCATTGAGTTTTTGGGTGGTTTGCTACAAGAATTATTGCTTCAAAGCTAATTGATGTATGAGTTAAGAAGCTATTAAAATAATTCAATGAGGAGAAAATAAGTCTTGAAATAGGGTAATGGCAGTAAAGACAAGAAAGAGATGAATTCATGAAATCCCTAGGAGGCAGAATCTAAATGATGGCGTAATTGAGAACCAAGGAAGCCTCATGGGATTCTAGTTTAGAGAACTCAGCAGATGGAGAAAATGTTACCAACTGAGCTGGAGAATGCAGGAGAAGGAGTATGTGTAGCAGAGAGAATGGGAACTTCAGTTTAGATATGGGGACCCTGAGCAGCCTGTGGGGTGTCCAAGTGGAGACAGAGAAGAGGGAGAAGGGGTTCATGAAATGAGCTGGGTTTTGTAGTTTGTTTTGAGTTTTGCTGCCCAACATTGGAACCCACTTTCTATGTTGGAAAATCTGCCCTTGTATGAGCTTGGTGGGAGGCAACATCCCACTCATCCTTCAAAAGTCCAGGGCCAGATACTTACTGGGGTCATGGTCACATGACCCAAGGGCAACCAATCAACTAATTTTACTCAACACTTTGTTTCATTAGTGAAACAAAGGGCAGGGGTAGTTGAAAATTTATTCAGATGGCTCCAGGAGTAACATGCAAGGTCATGTTGGTGGCCATTATGCTCTCCACTCCGCCTGACCCTGACTCTTGCTTATTCTCTAAACTGGGTTCTCCAGAACTCTTGCAGACTCCGTGAACTACCCAAGAGGCTCCCTAAATTAATTCTATTTCTGATTAAGTCAACCAGGGTTGATTTCTGTTGTTTACAGTCAAGAACCCAACTAGTAAAGAAATCAACAACAAGATAAGGGTGCAAGGGAGAGTTGTTTCTCTGGCTGGTCAGGGGTGAGAGCAGTAAACTCCAGTTAATGTTGAGGGAAGGGAAGATGGCAGCCACTGGCCCCCAGTGATAAACTGCTAAAATTAAATGATCACTTACCATCACCTGGAATGACAAACTCATTAAAGCAAAACTTTGAAGACCATATTGCTAGTTACATAGAACAAAACGAAAAGCATGAGTCATAAGGACCATTGGAGGTATGGCTTTTCCTAAGAGCACTAGACCATTTTAAAAAAGAAAATGACAAGCCTAAATCTCTAAACTTTCCACCCAAAGACTTTCTTTTTTTTTTTTTAATGTTTATTTTTATTTTTGAGAGACAGAGTGTGAGCAGGGGAGGGGCAGAGAGAGAAGGGAACAGAGGATCCGAGGCAGGCTCTGCACTGACGGCAGAGAGCCCAATTCAGGGCTCTAACTCACGAACCATGAGATCGCGACCTGAGCCAAAGTCAGACATTTAACAGACTGAGCCACCCGGGCGTCCCTCAACCCAAAGACTTTCTAACAATGTGTTAAAACAATGTCTTATCATTTACAGGCTAAAATAGCTGAAAACCAAGCACAGAGTTGCATTGCCAAATTTCAACATCTAATGAAATGACAAACTTCCTAGGTGTGCTACGTAAAGGTTAAGGCATTTTTCAGGAAAGACTGTGACCCCCCCAAATTGTAATAAAGATACTTGGGAGGATCTGGAGGACTTATAATAACACTGAATGTTGAACCCCCACCAGATCTTCCTTGCCAGCTGAAACACATTCCCCACCCTTGTCTGATGCCTAGTCTGCAGATGCTGGAACTCTCTTCACACATTTCCTTGCAGAAGGAAGCCGGTCCTACTCCTGCCTCCTTCCCCCACTCCACTGCTCACTGTTGATAGATCTATAACTAGAGTCAGACCCCAGATTGACCGGGAAAGCAGGGAGCAGAGGAATGGGGCATAACCACTGACCAAATTAAATCCTCATCACAAGAATTTCGAGAAGCAGCCTCAGAGGTGGAGGTTAGCATGCCAAATCTTTATTGGGAAGTGATCTTGGGACCATGCCTGCGGAATAGAAGGGACAGAGGCAACATTGAGCAGAAGGAAACTGGGTACAGTTAGCTGTGTGCCCCAGCAGCCAAGGCTTCAGCTGACCCTACTGTGAGCTTGGGAGCTGGGACGGCCCTTCAGAGTTGTCCAAGTTGGGGCCAAGGGTCCAGGCCTTTATAACCCAACTTTGACCAGCCACTGGATGTGGCTGCTCCAGGAAAGGGCATGACCTTGGGCAATGTAGTTTTTTTCACCTGAAGCCCCACTGCCAGCAACACCCCCAGCAGCGGTGACGGGGGAGGTGGAGGAGGGGTTGGGTGGCACGTTACAGGGTTTGCCAAGAGTACATAGTTCAATCACTATTCAATCGCTATTCAATCAGGAGCATGCTCCCCAGAAATCAGGAGTCGGTGTGCTAGCTCCAGCCGCTGCAAGTGGCCCTAATTGTCGTGTCAGTTGTTGATTTGAAACTGGGACTCAGGGGCGCCTGGGTGGCGCAGTCGGTTAAGCGTCTGACTTCAGCCAGGTCACGATCTTGCGGTCCGTGAGTTCGAGCCCCACGTCGGGCTCTGGGCTGATGGCTCAGAGCCTGGAGCCTGCTTCCGATTCTGTGTCTCCCTCTCTCTCTGCCCCTCCCCTGTTCATGCTCTGTCTCTCTCTGTCCCAAAAATAAATAAACGTTGAAAAAAAAAATTAAAAAAAAAAAAAAAGAAACTGGGACTCAACGGTGACTCATGCGAAATGAAATTCCAGGGAATCATGGGAGGAAGGAATCCAAAATGTAGAGATGGAAAATGTTGTAGAGGATTTATCATGTGTGACCTGCCCATACATCGATTAATTCTTTCCTCAAGATGGCCCAGAAGACCAAATGCACCAGCATCCCTGCAAAAGCAATTTCAGGACTGGTTTCCATAAACCAATGATGAAATGGGATCCTTGATTTTCATGGAAAAGGAAAGACACCAGAATGAAAGAAGCTGATTTCAGGCATCTGACTGCCAAAAGCAGGATAATCATGGTGGTTATAATAGACGGCAGGGCTAGAGTCACAATCAAAATGGTGTGACCTGATTTGGTGGGGACTAAGTGATTATGGAGTCTGGGTAGAGATAAGAATTGTCCGCCAACATGGAACCTCTTTGTGCTTTCTAGTAAAGATGGCGTCTCCAGCCTCCTCTCGGCTGTCTGTGGTTTTAATGACTAGCTTCTGGATGGTGAGATGTGGGAGGAAGGGAGGTAGACCATTTCTGGGTCATGACTTTAAAGGGGGCAGGGACGATGTCGCGCTTACTCCCTCCATCCTGCTGCATGGAATAGGGGCAGGGGGACATCATCTTCAGGGAGGGGACATCACCTTCACCTCAGGCGTGGCAGAGCCACCAGACAGAACGGGTCTGGGACCCTGGACAGCCTCTTAAAAGGAGAGCTGCCATACCAGGCCTAGACTACCTACCTTCAGAGATGGGTCATTTTTATCAAAGTCATTGTTATTTGGGGTGTCTCTTGCACTCCAAAAACTCTGAATCATTGCATGTTATGCCATGGCAAAACATTTGGGGACATTGTCACTCACAACACCCGGGAGGTAGGAACCAAGCCTGCGTCTCTGGAGAAGATAGTTGAAGGGAAAAAATCAGAATATTGGCATATTCGGGGTACTCTTGGCCCCTTTAGAATAACCCCCAGGAAACCTAACCAGTCTGCAATGGTGGGGGGTGGGAGAGGGGAGCACAACTCTGTTGAAGACGTTGCTTTCTCTGCCAGCAGCATGCGACCCAAGCTGCCTCATGGCTCAAGAATCTGGCCACCTGGGGGGCTCAGTCAGCTGGGTGTCCACCTTTGGCTCAGGTCATGATCTCACGGGTTTGTGGGTTCAAGCCCCACTTCGGGCTTTGTGCTGACAGCACAGAACCTGCTTTTTGGATTCTCTGTCTCCCTGTCTCTCTGCCCCTCTCCAGCTCGTGTTCTCTCTCTCTCTCTCAAAAGTAAATAAAGCATGAAACAAAATTAAAAAAATTTTTGTGGGTCAAAAAAGCTAAGTTAACTGATTCTAGTCACTGAACTGAAGCATTTATAAATTAGGAGATAACCTTGTAGCAGGAAGTAAGTCTGCAGTGTGGCCCTAATCTTTCTCAAGCATGTTGCTTTAAGATCTCCCTCCGAGACAAGAGAACCACTCCAGGGGCCCAGGATGGTTTAAAGGCATTGATTCCCCCTACAAGGCCGTAGTTTCAGATGGCCTCAGATAAGTGCCATTAAGTCGGCGTGGGATAAGGAATGAATTCAGTACAAGGGTCAGTAAGCAAATGGCCAGAGGCTTCAGGTTGAAAATCTGTATCTAGACAAGACAGTTGGCCATTGGTACTTGCACCTGGAACCCCAGAAGCAAATAGAACACCAAAGATAACATAAGCCTGGCCTGAAAAATGTTGTGACCAGTCGACCTTCAAGTCTGTGACCGTTCAACCTCTAAATCAGGGACTGGCGCTCCTTTGACATAAAAGGCCATCTGGTAAATATTTTAGGCTCTGTGGGTTCAGTGGCCCTGAACACACTTCCTGTGTTTACAGACTCTGCCACTGTGTAAACCGTAGTGGGAAGGGGCCCGCCTCCCACCAGGACCAGATACTTGTCCTCCCCTCACCCTGGCAGCCGGGGTGAGGGCGGATGGCCTCAGGGAAGCCCAAGACCTGGGCGAGGACACACAGAAACCGGGCACCTACAATTCCCTCGGCCACCTCAGTGGTGTTTGTGCGTGTGGCCCCTGCCGTGACCCTGGCCGGGGCTCTGCCCTCTCTGCCCTTGATCACGTCCTCAGCCTAGTCTCTTCAGCTTTCTGGTCAGTTCTTGAGAAACAGATTAGCTTTCCAATAAATTCCTTTTTCCTGCTTGAGGTAATCAGTCTTCTTGTCGTTATTATTTGAAGCATGACTCCTACGGTTAAGGACATCAATTTTGTAGCCATCAGCTCAAAACACCCGAGATGGTTGGAAATCGCCCAGGGAGGGCACGCAGAAAGAGAAGGAAGCAGGGCACGGAACCCATGGGAACAGAAACATTGAAGGCAGGAAAAGAACATGATCCAGAAAAGGGAATCGGTAGAGAACGGAGACAAGTGGAAGATTAAGAGATTGTGTACAGAGAAATGGAGTTCTAAGTTCGATATTTGGAACCGGAGTTGTACACGTAGATAAGGTACAAGCGGGACAGCGACATGCGCAGAAGCTGCTCAGGGCTGTAAGGCAGTAAGGGTCATTGACGTGGACACGAGGGTCGCAGAAGACGGAAACCTTGACGAATTTTCACATTTTTCAGTGCACACTCCCTTCATCCAATTTAATTCCCTAATGCATTCTCTCTATTGGACAGTTAAACAGTTTCCAATTTTTTCCATTTTTCATTTTTATCTTCTTGAAATTATTTTTCTGGGAAGCAGTTCTTTTCCACTTAAATTTCACATCATGAAGTTGATTCATCATCAGCCTCTGATCCATATATTCTTCCAATTCCTGCATCTGCAGCAGTGAATTTTCTTTCGCAGCCGTTTTTTCCTAACCAAATCTTGTGAATTGGTCAAGCCGACTTATTCTGTTAGCTCTCAGTCAGTGATCAATGTTGTCAACTGTACTTCCAGCCATGGTCAGTTCCCCTTGTAATATTTAGAATGAATTGAAAACATGAGAACATGTACTTATTTCTTGGTTAATCCACGAGGATACTATGAGCAGTTTTTGTTTTTGTTTTTGTCTTCTGGGGTTTTTTGGTGGGAGGGGGGCGCAAGTGAGTGAGGGGGCAGAGAGAGAGGATCCCAGGAGGAGCAGAGGGAGAGAGAGACAGAGAGACGGAGAGAGAGAAGCAGGGCTCACCCAAAGTGGGGCTCGTGTTTTTTACCCGAAGCAGAGTTCGTGTTCACCGGAAGCGGGGCTCGAGCTCACTAACCGTGAGATCATGACCTGAGCTGAAGTCAGATGCTTAATGACTGAGCCCCCCAGGCACCCTGCGAGCAGTTTTATGATGCAGAAGAAGCAGAGACACTGAGGAAGGAAGGAGGGGAGAGAGAAAAGGGGGAAAGCAGACGAGACCCAGAAACTGGGAGGGAGACACCCACACACCAGACGCCCTGTCTTTAGTGTGGATCCCCAGCATCTCCTGCCTCTGACTTCTGAACGGCTGCACAGGTGCACCTCCGGGCCCCTTGCGGTTGGCCCGCTGAGTCACTTGTTGCGGCAGGAAGCCCTGAGCTGCCCTCACCCCATCCAGAGCTTGCAGAGCGGACTCTGACCCAGCACCCAGCAGTGTCCCAAGGCTGGTGGCCTATCAGTCTAGTTCCCAGATCCACGACAATGTAGGGGAGACTGGTGAACTTGGCATGTTTGTAGGAATTAAACTGTTACTGGCTTCGCAAATGCCTCTGGAATGTGGGGGTTACTTATTACCACAACATAACCTGCCCATTTCAATTGATACCCAGAGCGGCGTGGCTTTTGGCAAGTCGCTTACCCTCTCCGATTCTCCATGTGCTCATGAAAATAAAACAACTTGCTGAGCGGTTGTAAGGATTAGAAATATTGAATTTAAAGTGCCTGGCGTGGGGGGCGCCTGGGTGGCGCAGTCGGTTAAGCGTCCGACTTCAGCCAGGTCACGATCTCGCGGTCCGTGAGTTCGAGCCCCGCGTCAGGCTCTGGGCTGATGGGTCAGAGCCTGGAGCCTGTTTCCGATTCTGTGTCTCCCCCTCTCTCTGCCCCTCCCCCATTCATGCTCTGTCTCTCTCTGTCCCAAAAATAAATAAACGTTGAAAAAAAAAAAAATAAAGTGCCTGGCGTATAGTAGACAATAAATAAGAGCCTTTTTTGATTCATAGTGTAGCTTAATATGAATTTCAGTCTGGTTTAATTTGCAAATCAACTGCCTTCTTTTCACTTCTTTTCCAGAATGCCTTAGGATTCAGCCTAGTCTAGCAGCTGGAAGGAATGACCCCGCCCTCCCCTTGCCCAAGGAAGAGGGGACCAATTTTTGGATACCATAGATTTAAGCTCTGGTTTTCTGGGCCAAGGCCTGTTGTGGAAGAAAACCAAGCTCTCTGTGGGAGGTCCAGGTGCAGGGATGAGGGAGGGAACTAAGGAAGGGCTGGAGGCACAGGGCAGCTGACTGGGTGAGGCCCTTGCACAGGATCAGGCTCCTGGATGGGGACCCCCTTGAAAAGTTGTCTAAGAAAGTGCCCCCCTTTCTTGCAGGGCCAAATGAGCAGATCAAGAGAAAGATCTCTCTGTGAGTGCCAGGAGCCTTGGTGGGCCAGACAGAAATGGGCCAGGCTTGTCCCCAAAGAGACCCATCTTTGCCCCAATTCCCCATGCACACTGTGGGTCCAGCCTGCAAAGCTACCTCCATTCGACCTACCCCTCAGAAATCACCTGTCCTGCAGGAAGGACACATAGATCTTCCCTGTGAGGCCCACCTCTCTATGGTGTCCAGAGCCAACCCTGGGCATTGGTTGGGCCGTGTGAGCCTCATGAGGACATGGGACTTCTTTACCTTCCGTGACCTTCCTTCCCACTCCACCTGCGGCTTCCAAATTCCTCTGACGGCATTCAGGGACTTTAAGAACTGATAAGGACTTGGGGCGCCTGGGTGGCGCAGTCGGTTAAGCGCCGACTTCAGCCAGGTCACGATCTCGCGGTCCGTGAGTTCGAGCCCCGCGTCGGGCTCTGGGCTGATGGCTCGGAGTCCGGAGCCTGTTTCCGATGCTGTGTCTCCCTCTCTCTCTGACCCTTCCCCGTTCATGCTCTGTTTCTCTCTGTCCCAAAAATAAATAAAAAACGTTGAAAAAAAATTAAAAAAAAAAAAAGAACTGATAAGGACTTGAGTGTGAAGGGACAATAGACTTAATTTGTTTAGCAAATGTTTTTGCTACCCATGGAACAGAGACGCTTCTGCCTTGATAATTAGGGATTATTGCATGTTTTAAATTATTAGGACTAAACCAATAAGAGTTTCCTGTTTGTATAAAACCTCTAGGGGCACCTGGGTGGCGCAGTCGGTTAAGCGTCCGACTTCAGCCAGGTCACGATCTTGCGGTCCGTGAGTTCGAGCCCCGCGTCAGGCTCTGGGCTGATGGCTCAGAGCCTGGAGCCTGTTTCCGATTCTGTGTCTCCCTCTCTCTCTGCCCCTCCCCCGTTCATGCTCTGTCTCTCTCTGTCCCAAAAATAAATAAATGTTAAAAACCTCTGGGTCCCATTCTAAACATGTAACAGGTGGAAAGAAACCTGCCTGTCTTTCATCTGTGCAAATGTCTGGGAGCCCATCTCTTAGTTCCACCAGTCTGGCCCGTGTGTAGCGCCCCCTGCGGCCTCTCCCAGGCATCGCGCCTCTGCGGCGCCGCGGCGTCCTGCTCAGCAGTGCCCACCAGAGGGCGCCAGCGCTCCTCGGAAGAGGGACGCCGAGGCGTTCTCAGAAGCAGCTGGGAGTTGTAATGCAGACGCAGAAGGCCGTGTCATCCACAGTGGACGCCTTGTTTCAAGATCATGCGTTTGTCTGAATATTCGGCCCAAGGATTTTTTTTTTAGACTGAAAGCATTTTACAACCCCTGTGGCAGCTCCTCCCAGAAAAAAAAAAAAATATATATATATAATAATAATAGTAATGCTGTATTTGCAATGGCCCCTTTCCCCAGATTTTCTAGCACAGAATAGTCTTATCTGGGCTTCTCCTGATAAGGGATTACCTTTGGGGCGGGGGGGTGCTACACTATTACCTCTCAAATATGTGAAAAATTTAATCAATAATAGCTTGTATTTGCTTCCTCTTCTAAGCTTTTAAAGTGATCTCCAAAAACCTTCCATTTAGACTTCCCCAAAACCTTTTGTTTCCCTCTTTTAAAGATGAACCAACAAAAAAAAGGAGGGGGAGGGAAGCGCCTGGGTTTGGTTGAGCATCCAACTCTGGATTTTGGCTTTGCTCACGATCCCAAGGTCGTGGCATCGAGCCCCAAGTCAGTTTCCATGTTGAGTGTGGAGCCTGCTTGGGATTCTCTCTCCCTTCCTCTTTCTCTACCCCTCCCGCACTTGCACTCTTTCTCTCTCCAATAAAAAAATAATAAAGCTAAAAAAAAATAAAGATGAACCAACAGGTCTGCAGAAGTTGCACTGCTGTCGCTGGAAAGGTGTGCTCAGCCAGCAACCACACCTACATGGGGGTTCTCCACATCCATCCCCAAATTCTTCGCTTACCCCCTTGCTGATGCTTAACAGCCCAATATTAGCACTTCTGTTTTGGGGCATCTCTGTCACGTGTACATTTACACGTGGATGGACGTGGCTGGGAGCACCAGACCCTCTCCCCACAGCAGGGGGCCAGAGCAGGTGTAGAAAGGAGGCCAGCAAGCTCTTCAGAAGAGTGCAGACGTAGGTTCTGGTTGCCATCTTGCCTGCACCGGTGTTGCCCTGGGCACCGCAGCCACCCTATACTGAGGAGGTGATCTGGCTGTGCAGTCTCTGAGGAGGTCCCACACAGCTCTAACTTCTCTGGACCGTGATGGTTTGGAAAGCAAAAGCCCACCAGTGAGGAGAAAGTACGGTGTGTTGTGTTGGGGTAAACCGAGTGTGTTTCCACCGATTAGTCAACGCTGAGCACCGCACTTCTCACCAAAGCCAGCCCTGAGCTCCGTCTCATCCCTCGCCCCCTTGCCTCCAGCAACCCCCTTCTCAGGAGCCAGATTCTCCAGGCAGGAAACTGAGTAGTTTAGTCTGACGACGACTCTTAAGAGCTAAACACCTTACGGTCCAGACCCAAGTCAGGGTATCCCCATGCTGCAGAAGCCTCAGGCAACCACGTTCCAGATCCTTCCCCACATCTCTGCCTCTGCATTTCATGACATCAACCCCACACCTCACAGAGGTGGGAGGACTCGATCCTCGTTTGCTGTGGGGCAGCTCCCAGCTTCCTTTGTTTTATTTCTCCCCAGACGCCACCCCTGAGAACTTTGAGATACAATAAATGAGTGCATTGTAATGAATGCTTAATTACAAAAGTTGTCTTTTTACTAAAGGAAGAGAGAAGACTCTGGGGTTTCCGGGGAAGCCTTACCTAACAAGAGACTCACAGGTAAAGGAAAGCTCACGTATTCCAAGAACCAAAGCGATTGGCCTTTTGCTGGAACACGTGAAGGTGGCTCAAAGCCTGAAATCAAGTGGCTTTCAAAAACCTTTGCTCCTTTGTTTTTTTTTTCTGACGAGTCCAATTGCTCTAATGGGCTGCACTTCCATAGCGCCTTTCACGGCGCCCCCTCCCAGGTCTTCCTTCCCAGCTTCCTAAGGGCTCTGTGTCAAAGTTGATTTGGTTCTTTGTATCCTCAAGCAAGGGCTCATCTTTGCATCACCTGTACCTAGCATGTGTCTCTCTTGGAAACTCAGGAGGAAGGTGGACGTTGAGGAGGAGGACTGGAGCCTGAGGGGCCAGTGACTGGGCTGGTGACAGCCCCACGGCCAGTTCTCCGGCCATGAAGTCCTAGGCAAGGTTCCCAGGGCCTCCTGAGGGAAAGGTTCTGGTGCCCCCGGGCCACGCCCGATCACCCTGAGGGGGTGGCCCATTTGGTGGGCTGGGCACCGAGTGTCCCCGCCAGGGTATGCCAGGACAAACTGACCACAGACAGGGAGCCTGGCCAAATGGGGATTTGTGTGGCTGTCATTTTTCCAGAAGGGGCTGCAGAGCAAAGGAGCAGGCCGTCCCTGCCCTCAGCTCAGCCCTGGGGCCCAACTGGCCCGAGGCAGCAGGTGCTGACGCTGCCAACAACGTCCAGCCTCACACCCCTGTCCTGCCCTGGCCGAGAGTGTCTTCCTTTGTGGTGCCTCAGCCCCCAGGCTTGCTCCACATTCTCCAGGAAGCCTGTCATAAGCAAGGCCAAAACCTTCCCCACTCCCCAGTCAGTGGTCGGCAGCCTCATGACTCACAGCCTGACCCTCGGCATCCCGGGAAGCTAGTAACCTTGAAAGGCCACTGCTGAGATTACACCATGCCAAGCTTTTAATTTCTGGTCTCTCAAAGAATTTTATATAGTTTTCTCTCTCTTTGTCCTCAGGCCCTTCCTCCTATGAACCAAGTAAGACTCTGAGACTGTGCCCACTGTGTGCCTCACATGTGAGGATTCTCTGACTCCTGAGGTTACGCAGGCCTGAGGCTACACAGCCAGGAACCTTCAGACTTGCTCCTCACTCCAAGTCCAGGAAGCCGGAGGAAGCTGCCCGTCTCCTTCTCTCCCAGGTCCACCCCGAGAGGGACCCCGAGTGCCACCTTTGTCCAAGAGGCTGAGCCAGGTTCAGTCTAAAGGGCACACACAAGTCTGCAGAACTGCCCTCCGCACACAAAACCAGACGGCGTTTCCCTTTAGTCCTCAGTATTATAATATGTGCTTTATCTGAAAAGAAATCGCTTTCGGGATGCTCAACATCCTTAATCATCAGGGAAATGCAAATCAAAACCACAACGAGGTATCATCTCACCCCTGTTAGAATGGCTTTTATCTAAAAGACCAAAGGTAACAAGTGTTGGCGAGGACGAGGAGAAAAGGAAACCCTCGTGCGCTGTTGGTGGGAATGCAAGTTGGTGCAGCCACTGCAGAAAATGTCATGGAGTTTCCTCAAAAACGTAAACCTAGAATTACCATACGATCTGGCAACCCCACTTCTTGGTATTTACCCAAAGAAAACAAAAACACTAACCCAAAAAGATATCTGCACCCCCATGTTCACTGCAGCATCATTTATGATCGCCAAGATATGGAAACAACCTAAGAGTTCATTGATGGGTGTGGATGGATAAAGAAGAAGAAGTGGAATATTATTCATCAATAAATAAGATGGAAATCTTGCCATTTGTGACAACATGGATGGACCTTGAGGGTATTAGGCTAAGTGAGGTAAGACCGACAGAGACAGACAAATACTACATGATATCACTTGTATGTGGAATTGGAAGGAAGGAAGGAAGGAAGGAAGGAAGGGAGTGGGACAAATTGGTGGTTGTCAGAGATGGGGAGGGGGAAGTGGGCAAAACCAGTGAAAGGGATCAAAAGGTACAAATTTCCACTTATTAAATAAATAAGTCCTGGGAATGTAACGTACAGCATGGTGACTATAGTTAATAATATTGTTAATTGTATATTTGAAAGTTGCTAAGAAACAAGAGCTTAAAAGTTCTCATCGAAGGGAAAAAAGTCTGTAACTATGTATAGTGACAAATGCCATCTAGACTTATTGTGGTGATCACTTCGAAATACATAAAAATGCCGAATCATTATGTTGTACACCTAGAGCTAATATAATGTTGTGGGTCAACTCTACCTCAATAATAAAAAGAAATTGTGTTTTTAGGGACCTCTCTACAAAGAAGATACAAAATGAGTACACTTTATGTAAGAATGGGACTAAACATTCTCCATGTGCCATCCACTGTTTTTAACTCATGAAATCCTCACAAGGACCCTGTGAGGCAGGTATTATAACTATTATTCCCACTTTACAGATGAGGAGATCAAGGCAGAGAAAAACTAAGGCAGACTTGCCCAAGGCCACAGAGCTAGGATTCAGCCCCAGCAATCTGGCTCTGAGCCCATGCTAACTACCAGGCTATACTTCTGAAGACCAGTCAAAAAAAAGAAAACATCTGAGAGTCACAATATGAGTTAAGAGCTAAATAATGCCCAGAGAAACTTGCTAAGCAGGACAATTGCAGGGGGGGAGGGGAGGAAGTCAAGAGAGGCGAGTCCACACACAAGGGCAGTCTTAGGTACACAGGGGCTTCCCCAGCGAACATCCAGATAAAATCCAAGAGGGGCCTTGTTGCTGTCTGCTTATGCTCCACTCCGGAGAACAGCCCGGACATCTGCACAGTGGCAGAGGGCTCCTTCTCTCCCCTCCTCCATCTGTCTCTCCCGTACTCCCTAGAGGCTGTGGTTCTTTCTGTTTGCAGGGCCACAGGCCTCACAGGCATGTGCTCACCTTTGGTCTGCTCCCGACTAGATGCAGGGAAAAACACACCTAGAAACCCAAGAGTAACTATCACCCACAAGCTGCCTGGCACAGTTCCAGGTGGCAGGACTAGTGCCCTTCCTGAGCTGAGGGTGTCGAGGGTGTCTTTGGGGCATCCCCCTTTGGCTGTCATTGGGTTCTACTTTCTTGGCCATCTCACCTTACCACGCCTTTCCTCCCTTTCTCTTGAGTTCCTTCATGTAATTCTGGGTCTGGTCTTCAGTAGAACCAGTGCTGGCAGTGAAGGTGTTGGCTTATGAAGGTTATTCTCCCCATGTGCCAGTATGTTGAAATGACAGTGCTAAGAAGGCTTATACCTGGGAGACTGCCATATATATATATACATCGAATGGATGCATGGATGGATGGATGGATAGATGGATGGATGGGTGGGTTGGTGGGGCCTTCCAGCAAAAGCCTTGGCTCTGTTCTGGATCTGTCATCCAGAAACTGAATTTCCCCTTCACTACCTACAGGATATTGTATCTCTCTGAAATCACTCAGGAGCTAGGGTTCCCTTTATAAATCCAGGAGAAGAGATGACAGCAGTTCCTTAAGCACCACAGTGAATTCTCCTGCCAGGTAGGAAAAATTCAGCATTGGTGAATCCATCCACCAATCAACCAGATTCTACTGTAACCTTCAATGGCATCATAAGCATGGCCAGACTCCTACAAGAATGAGGCAGCTCTCATAAAGTATATCACAGACTGGTCATGGAGAACCCTCTCCTTTTGCACCCCCCCCCCCCAACGCCCTGGCTGTTACTTCCACCCCACTAAATCTACTCTCTCACAGGCTCTTATCCTTTGCTTTTTAACCCTCGCACACATCTCTCTGACAGTTTTATGGACTCCTGATGGGATGAAACATTCCTCCAGGAAATGGCTGGCTTAAGCCCTTCATGAAGTCCTCCTGATAGGAGCCAGTTGAACAGGAGTATAGTGGACAAGCTAAAGAGATTAAGGATCACCCAAGCGATAGAGACCACTGATGCCCAGGAGAAAGGAAGATGTCAAGAGGCAGAAATTCATCTTCAGAGACCAGATGCTGCTGTTTATTTAAATGTTGGTAGCAGTTTATTGGGTGGAACAAAAGGGATTCAGTCTTTCAGGCATAATAGGTAAGTCTGGAATTTCGCTCTGTCCATCCCCACCCAAAATGGGTATCATGTAGGACTGGGGCTCAGCAATCAGCTGACATCTTGTACAGATTAGCACGTGAATAGTCATGACTGGAAAGAAAACATCTGTTGAAAGAAACATGTTGATAGAAAATCCAGAAATAAACCCACAATTGTATGGTCAATTTATCTTTGACAAAGCAGGAAAGAATATCCAGTGGGAAAAAGACAGTCTCTTCAACAAATGGTGTTGGGAAAACTGGATAGCTACATGCAAAAGAATGAACCTGGACTACTTTCTTATACCATACACAAAAATAAATTCAAAACGGAGATTAAAAACATAACTGTGAGACCAGCCATAGCAACATTTTTCTAGATATGTCTCCTGAGGCAAGGGAAATAAAATAAAAAATAAACTATTGGGACTACATCAGAATAAAAAGCTTCTGCACATCCAAGAAAATAATCAACAAACTAAAATGCAACCTATGGAATCAGAGGATATATTTGTAAATGACATATCTGATAAAGGCCTAGTATCCAAAATGTATAAAGAACTTACAAAACTCAACACCTAAAAAACAAATAACCCAATTAAAACATGGGCAGAAGACATGAACAAGTCTTTCTCCAAAGAAGACATCCAGATGGCCAATAGACACACGAAAAGATGCTCATCATCACTTACCATCAGGGAAATACAAATCAAAACTACAAAGAGATATCACCTCACACCTGTCAGAACGACTAAAATCAAAAACACAGGAAACAAGGGTGTTGATGAGGATGTGGAGAAAAAGGAAACATTGTGCACTGTTGGAGAGAATGCAAACTGTTGTAGCCACCTTGGAAAACAGTGCAGAGTTTCCTCAAAAAGTTAAAAATAAAACTACCGTATGATCCAGCAATTGCACTACTGGGTATTTACCCAAAAAAACAAAAACACTAATTAAAAGGGATACATGCATCCCTATGTTTATAGCAGCATTATTTACAATAGCCAAGATACGGAAGCAGCCCAAGTGTCCATCGATTGATGGATAAAGAAGATGTGGTATATATAGACAATGGAATATTATTCAGCAATAAAAAAGAATGAAATTTTGTCATTTGCAGTGGCATGGATGGGCCTAGAGGGTATAATGCTAAGTGAAATAAGTCAGAAAAGACAAGTACCATATGATTTCACTCATATGCGGAACTAAGAAAACAAACAAAGGAAAAAAGGAGACAAACCAAGAAACACTCTTAACTATAAGAGAACAATCTGATGGTTACCAGATGGGAGGGGATGGAGAGATGGGTTAAATATGTGATGGGGATTGAGGAGGAGTGCACTTGTGATGGGCACAGGGTGATGTATGACATAGTTGAATCACTATTTTGTACACCTGAAAAGAATATAACACAGTTGTTAAGTATAATGGAATTAAAATAAGAACTTTAGAAGAAAGAAAAACTAATATATTCCCTTCAGTTGGGTTTTCCTGTCTTGGAATAAAAAGTGAACAGAAAATGAGTTGGCGGGGCACCCAGGGGGCTCAGTTGGTTAAGTGTCTATTGATTTTAGCTCAGGTCATGATCTCATGGTTTGTGAGATTGAGTCCCACATTGGACTCTGTGCTCTCAAGCACACGGCCTGCTTGGGATTCCCTCACTCTCCCTCTCTCTCTCTGCCCCTCCCATGCTGTCTCTTTCTCTCTCAAAATAAATAAATAAACATTTTTAAAAAATGAAAATGAGTTGGTGAGTAATCCCTATTTCTTAGAAGAAATTGACTAAATTAAGTATAATTTCTTCCTCATATGATTAAAATTAGTTTATAAAACCATTTGTCCTTGGAGTTTCCTTTAATGTTTTTTATGATAGACCCAACTTCTTTAAAAGTTGCAAGAATTTGCATCAGCTTTTATTTTTCTAGAAATTTGTTAATTTCATCTAAATTTTCTACCTTATTGGCACAAGGTCGCCCATAATATCCATTTTTAAAACTCCCTTTAATTTTTTAATTGTCAAATAAAATGCAGATACAGAAAAATCACACAAGTGTATAGTGTAGTGAATAGTGGATTTTGATAAGGTTAACACCCTTGTAACTAACCAATCAGAACAATAAGTAGAACTCTGGCAGCCACCACAGAATACCCTCCCCATGCCTGGGCCTTGTTCCTATCACAGCCCACTTCCACCCTCCAAAGGCAACTCTTTTTTTTTTTTTTTTTTTTTAATTTTTTTTTTCAACGTTTATTTATTTATTTTTGGGACAGAGAGAGACAGAGCATGAACGGGGGAGGGGCAGAGAGAGAGGGAGACACAGAATCGGAAACAGGCTCCAGGCTCTAAGCCATCAGCTCAGAGCCCGACGCGGGGCTCGAACTCCCGGACCGCGAGATCGTGACCTGGCTGAAGTCGGACGCTTAACCGACTGCGCCACCCAGGCGCCCCTGGCAACTCTTATCCCAAGCTATGAGATTCATTTCTTCAAGTTTCTTTAAGTTTTTATAACCCAAGAATATATCCTGAAACAATATGATTTAGCTTTGCCCACTTTTTTGAGAGAGAGAGAGAGAGAGAGAGAGAGAGCACTCGAGCACGGGGGAGGGGCAGGGAGCGAAGACGAAGAGAATCTCAATCAGGCTCCACACCCAGTGCAGAGCCCTAGGTGGGGCCGGATCTCATGTCTGCCAGATCATGCCCAGAGCTGAAATCAAGAGTTGGATGCTTAAACTGAGCCACCCAGGCACCCAAAACCTTGCCCCCCTCTTTTTTTTAACTGGCATGTCTTTTAAGCTCTTTTTAATGCACAGGTCTCCGCTTCCATCCCTCTTTCCCTCACAATACACCTGCTGATTGAACACAGGGCATTAAACCTATAGTGTTTCACACAATCTGGATTTTGTTGACAGCACACTCATGGTATAGTTCAACATGTTCTTCTCAGCTCTGTAATTTCTACACATTAGCAGTTGGATTCAGAAACTTCCATCAGATGCAGGTTCTTTTCCCTTGGCCTATAGGTCGGGTTGTGTTCTTTCATCAGAAAGCATATAAGGCTCCCCCCCGCCCCCCGCAACCATGGATAGCTCATTGCATAGATCCATTAATTCCCTGAGGGTTGTAAAATAATTCTTTAATTCTATAATTTCATTTTCATTCATTAACTACACTAATTTTATAAAGGAATGCTTCCCTCATCTACTACTTATTTACTCAGTGATACAGTTCATATAGGGAGAGACAGGATAAAGTTATTTGTTTCTCTCCATATATTTACCATTTTTAAGATAATGAATTGGTTCCCATCATCTTCTAAGGGTGATCAATTTTTATACCATTATATAAGTGTATATATATATGTATATATATATATATATATATACACATATATATACATATATATACATATATATATATGGGCTTCAATCAGTTTCAATTATTATTCTTGTTGAAATTCAAATTGTATCATTTTTGGAAAAGAAAACCTCTTCATAGTGGCCTCTAAGTACTTATGACACAACAATAGTAGTGGTTAGCTTCCCTTACTCACTTGTGTGACAAGATCCCCCAGGATCCTCTTATGAATTTCCCACACCAAAATTGGAATCATTCATTTCCCTGAAAATCTGATTAATTTTGATGGGAACAGTATTTCAAGACCACATCATGAGCTAGGAATTAGTAGCAGCTTGTATATAATGACATCTCTAGAGGAATAGTTAATTAAGGGAGGAAAAAACCTAAAACAATATTCTTTTAAAATAAACTGGAGATGTGATTTATTTTTAATGCATCCATTTAAAATACATAGATGATGGGGCGCCTGGGTGGCACAGTCGGTTAAGCGTCCGACTTCAGCCAGGTCACGATCTCACGGTCCGTGAGTTCGAGCCCCGCATCAGGCTCTGGGCTGATGGCTCAGAGCCTGGAGCCTGTTTCCGATTCTGTGTCTCCCTCTCTCTCTGACCCTCCCCCGTTCATGCTCTGTCTCTCTCTGTCCCAAAAATAAAATAAAACGTTGAAAAAAAATTAAAAAAAATAAATAAAATAAATAAAATAAAATACATAGATGAGTTTTGGCAAATTTATACATTTTTGTAACCACCGCCCCAATCAAAATAGAAAACACTTTCATGACCCGAAAATGCTCTTACAACCTTTTTCAGTATATCTACCTTCACCACCAGAAGCAATCACTAATCTAATTTCCATTACCTTACATTAGTTTAGCCTACACACAAGAAACATATACTTTCCTATTACGAGGTACTGTGTTCTATAAATCCTCACTGAACTTGATAATATTTTGTTTGACCTATCAGTTACCAACCACTAAAATGGTGGAATTTTCCATTTCTTCTTGTGGTTCTGCCAATCCTTCCTATATGTTTTGAATTTATCAGGTGCTCACAAGTTTACTACTTGTATTTATTGTCATTATGTGGTGAATGTTAGTTTTCACCTGGTGTATTTCTTTCAAACTTTTCTTTCAACCTATCTGAGAGCCTTGTTTTAGGGATATTTCTCATAAAGAATTTAAGTATGGATTTTTAAAGGGACTTGACAAAGTTTCTTTTTACTAGGGATTTTGGTTTGTTGATATGTACTGATTATTAATATTTGGATTTATTTCCACCACATTATTTTGTGTTTTCTATTCATTCTGTTCTTTATTTCCCCTCTTCCTTCCCTGCCTTTGTTTAGATTTTCCCTCTCTCCCTTTTCCTAGCATGTATATTACAGACTCTCTTCTTACTCTTTTTAAAAGTTTGCCTTTGAAGTTTCAGCGTGCATGTTTAATTCAAGGTCCAACAGTGACCAATCTTGACTCTACTTACTGTCAAACAACTCAAGGTCCTTAAAATGTTCTGAGTGCCCCTTTTCTAAAAATCAGATAACCATACACATATGGGTTTATTTCTGGACTTTCAATTCTATTCCACTGATCTGTTTTTGTCCTTGTGCTAGTACCAGTGTCTTGATTATTGCTTTGTACATAGGTTAGAAATGGGGGGATTTGAGACCTCTTGCTTTATTCTTTTTTAATATTGCTTTAGCTATTCTGGGTCCCCTGAAATTCTGAATTAAGTTTAGAATAAGCTTGTCATTTTCTACAAATAAATCAACTGGGATTTTGATAGGGATTATAATGAATCCATGTATCAGTTTGAAGAGTGCAATTTCAAATTCTCTGATCCATGAACATGAGATGTTTTTCCAAGTAGTTATGTGTTCTTTAATTTCTGTCAATGTTTCACAGTTTTCAGAGCATGAATTTTGCACTTATTTTAACTCCTAAGTTTTTCATGCTATAATAAGTGGAATTATTTTCCTAATTTCATTTTCAGATTATTCATTGCATGTGTGTAGAAACACAACAGATTTTTTTTTTTTGTATATCATCTTTTATCCTGCAATCTTGCTTAACATGATTATCAGTCTAATAGATTTCTAGTGTGTTCCTTTGATTTTTTCTAAGTTCAAGTCATCTGTAAATAGAGATCATTTTGCTTCTTTCTGATTTGGATGGCTTTCATTTCTTTTCTTGCCTTATTGTCCTAGCTAGTACAATGTCTTCCAGTACAATGTTGAAGTAAGAACAGATGTCCTTGCCTTTTTCCTAACGTCTGGGAGAAAGCACTCTATCTTTTAACCATGAAGTATGATGTTAGCTGTGTATTTTTGATAGAGGACTTTAATCATGTGGAGGAAGCTCCCTTTTATTCCTAGTTTGTTGAGTGTTTTTATCAAAAGGGCATTGGATTCTGCCAAATGCTTTTCTTGAATCTACTGAGATGATCATGTAATTTCTGTTTTTATTGTACTGATAGGACATATTATATTGATTTTCAGAAGTTGAACTGTGTACATCCCTGGAGTAAATCCCAGTCATCATGTATAATTCTTTTTTTGTTACTTTATTCAGTTTGCTAGTGTTTTGTTGATGATATGAGCCTCCATATTCATGAGAGAGACTGGTCTGTAGTCTTTTCCTGTGATATCTTGTCTGGTTTTGGTATCAGGGTAATAAAGGCCATATAAAATGAGTTGGGAAATGTTCTCTTTTTTTTTTTAAGTTTTATTTATCTTTGAGAGAAAGTGCAAATGGGGAAGAGGGAGAGGGAGAGGGAGAGGGAGAGGGGGGAGGGAGGGAGAGAGAGAGAGAGAGAGAGAGAGAGAGAGAGAGAGAGAGAGAGAATCTCAAGCAGACTCCACACCATCAGTGAAGAGCCTGGTGTGGGGCTGGAAGCCATGAGCCGTGATATCATGACCTGAGCTGAAGTTGGATGGTTAATCAACAGAGCTACCCAAGCACCCCTCTCTTTTCTCTTTTTAGGAAGTTTGTGGATAATTGGTATTAATTCTTCTTTAAATGTTTAGTAGAATTAAGCTGTAAAGCCAGCTGTGCCTGTGCTTTTCTTTGTAGGTAGTTTTTTGTCTTTATTTATTTATTTTTTTTAATTTTATTTTTTTACTACTCCAAACTCTTCACTTGTTACAGGTCTATTGAGATTGTTTTTCCTTTAGTCTGTTTTAGCTTGTGTCCTTCTAGGAATTTATGTTTCATCTAGGTTATCTCATTTGTTGTCATACAACTGTTCATTGTATTCTAATTCTTTTATTTCTAATGAATAATTTCTAAGGTTAGGTGACATTTACAATTATAAAATTCCCTCTATGCACTGCTTTACCTGAATTTAATAACTTCTGTTAACATTGTGCCATTTTCATTCTTCTCAAAATGTTTTCTGATTTCTCTTGATTTTTTTTTTTAATTTTTTTTTTCAACGTTTATTTATTTTTGGGACAGAGAGAGACAGAGCATGAACGTGGGAGGGGCAGAGAGAGAGGGAGACACAGAATCGGAAGCAGGCTCCAGGCTCTGAGCCATCAGCCCAGAGCCTGACGCGGGGCTCGAACTCACGGACCACGAGATCATGACCTGGCTGAAGTCGGACGCTTAACCGACTGCGCCACCCAGGCGCCCCTTGATTTATTGACCCATTGGTTATTTAGCAGGAGTATTGTGTTTAATAACTCCACCTATTTGTGATTTTCTCAACCTTTTTCCTGCTTTTGTTTCCTAATTTCATTCCACTGTTGGAGAACATACTTTGTACTATTTCTATTCTCTTAAATTTATTGAGGTTTGTTTTATGGCTTAGCAAATGACCTATCCTGGAGAATGTTCCATGTACACTTGAGAAAAATGTATATCTCTTGTCTGTTGAGAGGAGTGTTCTACAGATGTCTATTATTAGATCAGTTGGTTTGTAGTGTTATCTTGTTTTGTTGTTCTAGTTTTCTATCCCTTATTGAAAAGTAGGATATTGACGTCTCCAACCATTATGGTTGTAGTTAACTCTCCCTTCATCTCTGTTTTTGTTTTCATGTATTCTGGTCCTTTGTTATTAGGCGTATATATGTTTAGAACTATAAAATCGCCCTGATGTCAATTAACACTTACATCATTATAAAATGCCCATAAGATTTTGTTGTGATTGCTGTTTGCAGGACATGACTTATTTCCTGCTATTACTTTCAATCTATTTGTATCTTTTATTTTTTTTAATGTGCAAGTTTTTATTGTATATAAAACTTTTTTGTTTTTTAAATTCACACCCAAGTTAGTTAGCATATAGTGCAATAAAGATTTCAGGAGTAGATTCCAGTGATTCATCCCCTACATAGAACACCCAGTGCTCATTCCATCAAGTGTCTTCCTTAGTGCCCCCTTCCTTTAGCTCATCCCCCTTCCCATAACCCCTCCAGTAACCCTCCATTTGTTCTCTATATTTAAGAGTCTCTTATGTTTTGTCCCTCTCCACTTTTATATTTGTGCTTCCATTCCCTTATGTTCATCTGTTTTGTATCTTAAATTCCATGAGTGAAGCCATACTTGTCTAATTTGACTCCGCATAATACACTCTATCTACTTCCATCCATGTTGTTGCAAATGGCAAGATTTCATTCTTTTTGATTGCCAAGTAATACTCCATTGTGTGTGTGTGTGTGTGTGTGTGTGTGTGTGTGTGTGTGTGTACACACATCTTCTTTATCCATTCATTTGTCGATGGACATTTGGGCTCTTTCCATACTTTGGTCTTGTCGATAGCACTGCTATAAACATTGGGGTGCGTGTGCCCTTTTGAAATAGCACACCTGTATCCTTTGGATAAATACCTAGTAGTGCAGTTGCTGGGTCATAGGGTAGTTCTATTTTTAACTTTTTGAGGAACATCCTTACTGTTTTCCAGAGTGGTTGCACCAGCTTGCATTACCATCAATAGTGCAAAAGGGTTCCTCTTTGTCCACATCCTCGCCAACATCTGTTATTGCCTGAGTTAATTTTAACCATTCTGACAGATACGAGGTGGTATCTCATTATGGTTTTGTTTTTTTTCCCTGATAAGAACTGATGTTGAGCATCTTTTCATGTGTCTGTTAGCCATCTAGATGTCTTCTTTGGCAAATCATCTATTCATGTCTTTTGCCCATTTCTTCACTGGATTGTTTTTTGGATGTTGAGCTTGGTAAGTTCTTTATAGATTTTGGATACTGACCCTTTATCTGATATGTCATTTGTAAATATCTTCTCCCATTCTGTCGGTTGCCTTTTAGTTTTGCTGATTGTTTCCTTCACTTTGCAGAAGGTTTTTATCTTGATGAGGTCCCAATAGTTCATTTTTGCTTTCGTTTCCCTTGCCACCGAAGACACGTTAAGAAGCTGCTGCAGCCGAGGTCAGAGCATTTGCTTGTTTTCGCCTCTAGGATTTTAACAGCTTCCTGTCTTATATTTAGGTCTTTCATCCATTTTGAGTTTATTTTTGTGTATGGTGTAAGACAGTGGTCCAGGTTCATTCTTCTGCAGGTCTCTGTCCAGTTTTCCCAACACCGTATGCTAAGGGGACTCCCTTTTTTCCACTGGATATTCTTTCCTGCTTTGTCGAAGATTAGTTGGCCATACATTTGTGGGTCTATTTCTGGGTTCTCTATTCTGTTCCATTGATTCGTGTGACTGTTTTTGTGCCAGGACCATCCTGTCTTGATGATTATTACAGCTTTGTAATACATCTTAAAGTCTGAAATTGTGATGCCTCCAGCCTTGGTTTCAAGACTGCTTTGGCTATTTGGGGTCTTTTCTGGTTCCATACAAATTTTAGGATTGTTTGTTGTAGCTCTGTGAAGAATGCTGGTGTTATTTTGATAGGGATTGCTCTATTTGTATCTTTTAATCTAAAGTATGTCTCCTGAAAACAGTATATATAGTTGAATCAAGTCTTTTTACCCAGTCTGATAATCTCCATAATTTGAGTTGTTTAATCCATTCATATGTAATAATTATACTGTTGGATTGATGTCTACGTTTTTACTTTTTGCTTTCTATGCCTTTTATTTTGTTCTGTTCCTCCTTTAATGCTTTTACTTCACGTATTTTCCAAATTATTTTCTCTAATGAATTTTCACTGTTTAATTTTTAAAAATTGTTCTGTTTACCACATACATTTTATCAGAATGATACAGATTTATACTAGGCTAACTCCACATAGGAGCATTACCACTCTTAGGTAGCTCTATTTGTTACCTCCTTTTTGCAATATTGTTATGCAACTTCGCTCCTACCCACCTCCTTTATGCTATTACTTTTTAAAATAACATTTACTTATTTTTGAGAGAGAGAGAGAGAGAGAGAGAGAGAGAGAGATGCAGGCAGACAGAAACACAGAATCTGAACAGGCTCCAGGCTCTGAGCTGTAGTCCCCACAGAGCCTGAAGCAGGGCTCGAACCCACAAACCCTGAGATGACCCGAGCAGAAGTTGAATGCTTAACTGCTTCACCCAGGTGGCCCTCTCTTACGCTATTATTAGCAAATACTAATCACTTTAAATTCTTGGGTTTTTCTGACATAGGCAGTATAAGTCTGGTTCCAAACCTATTTTAGATGTCAGCTTGTAGACGCCAAATCTCAAGGGAGATTTTTTTTCTTCCCTCCACCCAGTTTTCTTTCTCTCCTGAGATAGGGTATCCTGGCTCATTCTTTCACTAAGTGTGTCATATTTTGAAGTACCAGGTTTGGGAAGAGTATCTGACTCAGTTCAAACTTATGTTAGCCTTATGCTTTGCCTCCTTTAAAGCTTACTTAGCCCATTCCAAAGTCTTTAGGACACAAGGACTGGCAGAGCCTGTGGGGCAACTGTCCTCTTCAACACTTCTTGAGATTCATGTTTTTGGTTCCACACCCACTGAACCTTATTTGGACAACTTTCAAGTCTCCCCAAATTTGAAGTAACAATACAATAAACACCCCATCTACTTTTCACAAAGATTCATCAGTTGTTATTCTACCACATCAACACTATCTTCCATATATATTTTATACGCACACATTTTGCCTAACCATTTGAAAGTAGCATAATGACACTTCCTTCCTCGATATTTCAGCATGCGTTTCCTAAGAAAAAGGACTTACTCCTGTATAAGCACAAAATCATTGTCACCTAAGAAAATTAAACATTCCATACCATTAAGAATTCATCTACAAATTTCCACAGATGTCTCTAATATGGCTTTAAGTATAAGGTTTATTTAATTCAAGATCAAATCTAAGTTATTGTATTACACGCTATTTTTTGATTAACAGTCTCCCCACCTGTTTTATACAACAGTTACTTTAAAAATTCACACCAGGCATCTTTGTAAATGTACTACATTGCACTTTTGTCTAATTATTTTACATGATTAGACTGTCAAGTATTTTTGGTAAAAATGCTACAGATGATAAAATGAAGCTTTGTTTTGTACTGGTCTCAACCTACCAATAACTAATGTTGTGGTTGGACTGGCCCTTGTGGTTCTTATTATGGTTGCAAGACACTTCAACAACCATCAGGAAACTGAAGAAATAAATGTTTATTTACTTACAAGAGCTGGAAATTACACAGTATACCTTGGCCCACATATCAACGTTGCAAAAAGCTAGGGACAGAGAGAGATGGGGTTACAAATAAGACCAGGGGTTCTGCATTTACTGGGGTTGGGGGTGGGGGTGGGTCTAGGGTTTTGTGGGCTTACTCTACGGGTGAATTTAAAACATGAGCGCAGCAACTTAGTGTGTGGAGAAAAGACAAATGGGTCAAATGGTCCCTTACAGAAATCAACCAAGATTTCTAAATCAAAGGAGCCGCAGTGGGGAAAGGTAGCCTGGCTCTTTATCTAGTTGTGTGGCTGGCAATGTGTTTAGTAAGAGTTGTCTTTGAAGTGGATGCCTTGGCAATCAAAGCTTAAGACTGGCACTTGCTTTTTGAAAGAAAAAAAGAAAAGGAAAGGGGAGGGGAGGGGAGGGGAGGGGAGGGAAGGGGAGGGGAGGGGAGGGGAGGGGAGGGGAGGGGAGGGGAGGGAAGGGAAGGGAAGGGAAGGGAAGGGAAGGGAAGGGAAGGGAAGGGAAGGGAAGGGAAGGGAAGGGAAGAAAAGAGAAAAACTGGGCTTAAGCTACAGCTTCGAGTATCTTCCTTCTTTGCTAGCTCAGCAATACATTTAAAGTTTTTGTTTCATTTTGAATGAGTCTTATCCAACATTTCAGATGTTTTATACCATTAGAAGGGTTCCTCAGGGGATGTAGTCTGCCATATTGTCAGAAACAGATGTCCCTATATACTGCCTTTATAGATCATCAACAGTAACAGTTTTATAAATGAAAGAATAGTGACATATTTACCACCACCTGAGGCCACAAAAGGGGGAAGTCTGAGACAAAGCCTTGGATTAGATGTGTATCCTACCAATTCATTTTTGCATTTATTATAAATCTAGAGCCCAACTTGAGTGTCTGTTGGAGTCTACAAGTCTAAGCCTCATTTAAATTAGTGAAAGACAACCTAAATATTTAAGAGTTGAGGACAGATCTAAAAATTCTGGGGTCCTGCATCTACATTTTTTTCTCATCCCATTAGTAAAAAAGGAGAAATTGTATTTCTAACCTGCCCCTTTTCATGACAAAAGCAGGAAGAAGAAATAGGAAAAAGGAACTGAGGGTTGATAACTTACCAGTGCCAACCTTGTGCTATAAATGACCTCTTGTCTGTATTAATTCCATGAGCTACATATAACTATCCTCATTTCACAAATAAATAAAGTGAAACTCAGAGTTCATACAGGTAAACTTTAGTTTGCCAGTTCAAAACAAAGTGTTCAAGTGACCCACTGGCCAAAACTCATCATTTTTCCAGTACACAAATTGCATTCAGAAAGGTAACAATTTGGAACTTCAACTCTGATATTCCACTTGGTTATTCATGGCCGTAGTTCTGCATAACCTAAAGAAAAGCCAAAGTCAAATTTCTTGAAAAACAATCTACACTCAATCATTCATCTAACCCACTATATTCTTACTGCTGCTCAAACTGGAATAGCTCAAGGTCATCAATGGCTTCTATATTGCTCAATTCAGTGGCCACCTTACCTTTACCTCATCTCTTGCTCTAAAACTTGGTATCAATGATACTCCTTTTGAAACCCCTTATGAAACCTCTCTCTCATTTTCCATCATGGCTCCTCTGCCTTTCTTCCATGACTATTCCAGTTTTCTTGTGAAATCTTTTTTTATATAACTCCCCTTCAATGTTTCCTCTGCTATCATAAGTATTCTACTCTTTTCATTCTATAAATTTCCTAGGCAATATCATATTCTTACATTTATTTATTCTTACATATTTACATTTATTTATTCTTTCATTTATGTAACAATTATTATGCTAATGGCTCAACTTTTGACAGTTGTTTGCTGAATGCCTATCATGTGCTAGCCATACTCAGTGATAAATAAAACAGGATTCCTGATGGATGATCTTACAGGCTTGGTCTGCAGCCTAGTTATTTCTCATGAACACCAGAACGATGGACATGTGCACCTTAATGTTCCATAGGTACCTTAAACTCAACATATCCCCATATCCTTTCTTCCATTCCTTATTATTTTAATAGGTGTTATATAAAATATGCCTAAGGTAACCACCTGGCCTCCATTATTGGTCTGTTTTACTTTCTAAATCTAAAATTTGACGATTTTCCATCACCACTGCCAAATAGCTGGTTTAATAGCTGGTTTAGGGCTCACCTGGATTATTCACAGCCTACCACTCTCCACTTCCAACATTCTCCATAATCCATTCTTTAGAGTTGAAAACAAACTTACTTTCAAGAAGGCAAGTCTGATTATATCAACTCCACAAGCCCTATCCTGCTTAAAATTCTTCAGGGGCTCCTAGTTGCCCTCAGTGAAAGCACTTAAACCCTTTAACAAGACTTCCCAGGCACTGCTTAAATAGGACCCTGGCTCAGGGCACCTGGGTGGCTCAGTCTGTTATGTGTCCGACTCTTGATCTCGGCTCAGGTCATGATCTCATGGTTCGTGAGTGTAAGCCCCATGTTGGGCTCTGTGCTGACAACGTGGAACCTGTTGGGATTCCCTCTCTCTCCCATTCTCTCTACCCCTCCCCTGCTTGCACATGCACACACGCCCTCTCTCAAAATAAACAAACAAACATCAAAAAAAGAAAAAGGACTCTGGCTCATTTCTCCAGCTTAGTATTTTACTACTCCAACCTACGCTCTGCTCCAAATGAACTTCTATACATATTCCCTTTCATTTTCAGACTTCTCTATATTTTATTCTCTTTTCACTCTCTCTTTGCCTGGTCCACCGTCATCACATTTTTGAGTGAAAGAGATCGCTTCACCAACCAATGAACTTAGGTGTTAGATCCTGTCCCATGTGTTCCTACTCTTTTCTGTGTTGATCCCGATCAGAGCACTCATCAGTCTCATATAGAGTCTAAGCGCTTGTGAAGGCAGGGACTGTGTTTGATTTTTTCACTTCTATAACTCCAGTGCCTGGCACACAGTATACATTTTTCAAATACATTTAAATGACTAAATCTCAACTCAAAAAGGAAGAAAAAAAGGAATTCATTTGCAAACTTTTTCAATTTTCTAATTTAATAGAAATAACCAAAACAATGTGGCTTTCAAACAAGGCTTTAAACTAATCTAATACAACTTCTACAACACATTCCAGAGCATTATAACAAGAAATATTTACAGGCAGCTAATGTATTAAATAACCATGAAAAAGAAAATCTTGCTTTTAATACACACCAGCAAAAAACACAGGAACGGAACAATTAGAAACTGCAACCTTGTTTTAAAAAATTAAATATGATTATTTAGAGAATACAATACCACAGAAACAGCACTTTTTCTTTAAGAATCATATTGAAGGGTAGTTAGTTATGTGCAAAAATAATAGTAGTTATAGTAGTAGTAATAATAATAATAATGAGGGGAGGAGACCAGTTGAAATACTGGAAGCAAGGAACTAGTAAGGCTGTGATTTTAACCCTTTCGTGTGTATGTCTACATAGAAAATTAACAGGCTTTCAGATTGCACATACCGTTTTTATAGGCTTATATACATGTTTCACTGTGATTTAAAACATAGTAAATGCCTACATTTTTCAGACCAGGAGCAGACAAGCACTTCCTTCTTAAGACTGGAAATTAGGCCACACCTGAAAGGGCATATTGCAGTGGCACTTACAAAATCATCTCAGTGCCTTCCCACATACGAATTTGGTGAACTTAAAAGAACAGCATTTTTAACTTTAAAGATTACTTGCTAGAAAAGGGCCAAACTTAATTTTGTACATTTTGTAGTATGATCGTGACAAATATATCCAAATTGACTGTTTTTGAAGATAACTTTCTCAGCTACAATAAAAAATATATAAAAGACCACGGAGGCAAACACAAGGAACTAAGATGAAAGATATGCTTTACATGCATTTTGGCCCAAGTAAAAGAAACCATTATATCCAAGAGTACATGTTGAAATCTGAAATGTCTATGTAAACTGTGGCATATAAATTTTTTTTTCTTAAAAAAGTACCTTCAATTTTTTTTTTTTACTCAAATACCTACTTTTAAAAAAATATGCAACTTTCCCCAATTTTTAAAATAAAATGCCACAATATATTGTCGTAAGCTCCAGCATACATTTAAATTTCTTACTTTTTAAAAGATACACTGGGTGATATGCATACAAACTTTCCTATAAAATCACCATCCGGGAGAGGACTATGACATGCCTATCAGGCAACAGACTTAAAGCAGTGTTATTGCTTTATCGAGGAGGAGAGAACTGAGAGAAAAAGAAAAAGAAAGCATCAAGGTTCAGTTCAAGATTAAACTGATACACTTTGAAAACCTTGGATCATCTTCAGCAGATTATTAATACAGACGGTATGAATTAAGAATTTGATTGTTTTGATTAGGAGAGTTGGGGTGGGTGGATTTTATAAAACTACTCACCGATCCAATGCGGAGTATGCAAATAAGCAGTACTGACTTCAACAAGAAATGAGATTTTTATACTTCCTGTGTTTTATATGAGGGGGAATGGGTAAGGGACTTAAAAGGCCAAGGGAGAGAGGGCCACAGCATCTACTCCCATTGTGGATACTAAGAGATTATTGAATAAAGATAGTAGGCCAAAATCCAAGGGCACAGTCAGAAGACCTAAATCTACTGGCTTATTAACACTAATCACTAATAATTACATGGCAGGATACCTGCTGAGGTAATTGATAAATCTACAATTTGCACACTATAAACCTTTTGCTTCTATTTAAAAGCATTATTTCTTTGGATTAACTAAAAACCTCAAAAACTGTTACAACAAAAAGAATTAACTGACTTTAATATTATTTAAAATTCTCTTATATAAGACATAGAAATCAGAAAGTACCTTGTTGATTCCAAAAAGAATAATTTCAACAGGGGATCCAATACCTTATCATCTCTGTGGTAATGATCTGTGGTAATATAGAGCATGACCTACAACTTAACCATACTTTGGAACACGTACATGTTTCACCTTGCAAAACAATTCCTTTACTCAGTGAATCAGCTGAGCCAAATGCTAAAAAAAAATAAAATAAAATAAAATAAATAAAAAATAATGCAAATTTAGGCCAGCAGAACAGACTGAGGAACACTTTATTCTTAGTGTTCTGATGGGAGACGGGAACTCAGGTATTGCAAAACTTTGCAATCTTTTTTAAGGAAACATTTAACATCTCCAAATCTAAAGTACTGTTTTTTAACAAAGGATAACAAATGCAAAGAGTATCAAAACAAACTGCCTTCAGGAACTGATATTCAATGTTTACTTTTTTGAGACATGAATTAATAGAAAAACATGTAAGATATCTGAATGTCAATGTAAGTTTTTATACTTTTTAACAGTGATATTAGTGGCTGAACAAATCAGTTAGGAACACAGAGATCAACGTACAAGAAAAAAATTTCAGTGAAATCTAAACTGAACACCTTCATTTAAACGGTGGTTTGCTGATAGTTATTTACTTAATAGTAAATCCTCAGTAGTATGAATTGCCTTCCATTAACAGAAATGGAGCCTATTAAATGCTGACAATAAAGTGGCTTTTTAAAAACCAATCTTAAAAAAACACAAAAAACAAAAATTCCACGTAACATGAAAAAACTTCAAAGGGAACACGTTATCTTTTAAGGCCCCAAATATCAAGAAATAAATATTTAAACTTTAGTTTCTCCTCCATTGGTAGAACCTATATAAAAGACTTATCTAAGAATCATGAAAAGGATTCATCTGAAGAGCAAGTATAAAATACTAGAAATCAATGGATGGACAAAAGGAAGTTATACTGCTACTCATCACTTTCCAAAACTGTGCCCTTAGATACGTCTCCTGATAAACTGAAATCATAAATGCTGTGGGAAAGAGGGAAATGCACATAAATAAAGCATTTTTAAACAATTCTCCCTTATAAGACAATTCTTCTTAAGAACAGGACATTTGAGTAAAATGATAAAACAGTTCGGTGTAGGTTCTAAAGCCTAACTTCTAACAAAACTGAAAGAGGAGCTAAAAGGAAGCCACAGAATGAAGTAAATCAACAGCAGTATTAAATCAATACTGCTTAAATACACCATCAGAAGGCCTGAATAATATCCATGTTTACCCCCAACATTTGTTAAGAAAAGAAAAACAACCCAAAGGAACTTGTATAATAATTTCTTTAGAGCACTTTATTTGATTCAATATGCACTAAAAAATATTTACCTCTTAGACAGTTATGTCAAATAATTTTTACTGAGTAGTCTACTGTCTGAACTGCATAAGCTGAATTTTTAAAAAGGCAAATGATTTGCCACAAATCTGCTGACGTCTGAAAAATATCTAATGGCAAGTCTTCTATTTTGGTCACTTTATATTCTAAGGTGTCCATACAAAAGTAGGACTAACTTTTTTAACCCAACAAAAGAGAAGCCCATACACAGTCTAGAACACACATCTTGGATCTGAGCATCACAAATGAAGAGAAGAAAAACAAAACCGAGCCAAGGTGGTTTATCTGCCTCGGGTGCTGAACGCAGGGTAGTAAAGGTGGGTTTACTCCAGTAACCATTCAAGTGGGGATTGGCTCATTTTCAGGATTTACTTACAGGCCTCTTCTAAGTCCGTTAAGCCCCCAGTCCATGCAAATGTCCCACTTGGTGGACAGATGAGTAATCTAACCCCACCGGGTTTATTTCAATAGTTTGATATTTAATAATAAGCTGCTTCTGAAGATTTTCTGAGAAGTCTGTTCTCTATTAAAATAAGATAGAACCTCAAAATATGAATGTGAACATTAGAAATAGACAGCATATATTACAAATCCATTCTTGATAGGAACATTAGTAAGAATACACATTAGCTTAAAAAACAGGCTCAGCAAATGTTGCTGATCTGCCAGAAGTTTTAGTTCACTATTTACAAATAAGACAAAGTGAAATACAGAAAATTTTACACATTTGGTAGTTGACAGATTACTGTTTGCCAATAGTGGTCTATCAGAAAACTGATACGAAGGAAGACTGGGTAAGAGCCAGTTGTCACCTTCTCAAGCAAATTTAAATGAAAACTACATTAATTTTGAAACAAACATTCCACCTTTGATGGGAGTAACTGTACGATCGGATGATCCGACTGGGAAGTGCAATTCTGTGGAAGGGTTTTTCTGGAAATGACTACCACGTGATCAGCCACTGAAAAGTTACCATATTTATTTCAGCAGACCATTAAAACTGATTAAATGATGATCGATGATGTTTCCTAGACTCTAAGTATAAATAGAAAATAAAACTGCTGTTGAGTTCTTTAAACCAATATAAAAACTAAGGCCCAACAGCATCAAAGTGAGAACAAATATAATGGCATGATTCAATGCACATCTGCACTGACATCAAAGTGGAATCTGAGTAACTTTGATTTTAATTAGAAAACAAACCAGTATGTACGTGTGTGGAAGGGGAGCATGAAAGTTGTTTTTAATAACTGTATGCTCTTGTCCAAACAGACACGAGCAACAGGACCATCAAGTATTTACTTGTACACCCAGTATCCTGCACCAATCAATAGCACATGATGACCAGTATCTACCATTCTAAAGAACCACCCTCTTTAGTAACAGAAATCTTCAAATCATTTTGCTTTTCCTTTTTGTTTTTCTTTTGAAATTGCAAATAGAGTTGTCTCCCCCCTTTCTTGACAAGAAGTGATTTCTGTCCATTACTTCAATCTAATACTGTGTAAGAGCTATCAGCTTCTTCAAGGAGGTGCCCACTGTAGGCAGGATATTCCAGCAACACTTAAATAAAAGGGTTTTTTCTTTTTTTTTTTTCCTTAAAACAATTAGTTAAGTTCATGTCATTTTACTTTATATGTACTGGTCTCTCATCTGACTTTAGGCGTTTTCTGCGGGGCTGTATAAAGTCTTCATCAGAGTCCTCAGTTACCTCACCATCATCCTCTTCCTGCTCAAACTCTGGCAAAGGTGCGAAGGTCCTGTCTGAGTAGATCTCTGTGAGTTTATCTTCAAAGTACAATGCAACTGCTTTCCCTGCCTGAGCTACTTCTGAATCAGCCTGCAAGCAAAAGATAGGAATATTCACCTATTGGTAATGCATATTCCTTCACCAAGTTTGCATGGTCTGAAAAGCTTACCTTCAAATTAATCTCTTGTGTTTCTGCATAAACTTGAACAACTTTCATCATCTAAAAAGGATACCAGAGTCAAAAAAAAAAAAGGGAAATTATAATCCTTTCTAAAGTTATAAAACTGCATAGGATTGGCGACGAAAGTCAGCCATACTAGGGGGAACAAATTGCTATAACCAGATTAAGTGCTTTCTAAAATACTACAGAACATGGAACCGCTTTCTTTACAAAGTTCTGGTGCTAAAGCTACTGTGAAACTGTAAAAACTGTCTCAAATTCAGAATTAATAAAGTCAATCTGAAATGGACCTGGACCAAATACATCAATGTAATTAAAACCAAAAAACAAGTAACATAAGAAATGTTGCTTTTTAAAAACTGTCAAACCATCAACAAACCACCTATCAGAATTCTATCTGTATGGCAATTTGTTAATTATAAATTATTTAACTATAACTAAAGCAGATAAAATGTATCTTCTTCCTCAAAAGGGTTGCCTACAATTCCCGAAAGCAATTTACTTGAAAATAATCTAGCTGATTAGAAAGTAAGACACAAAACTTAGGACTGTATTAATTAAACTTCGAGTAAGGTGTTACTATACTCTCTGTGGTATATCGCTATACTATACTTTTGACCTATAGGGTTTTTTTTTTTTTTTTTTTTACAAATTTTAAAAAGGTCACCTAGATATTTCCAGAGGCAGCTATGAGTATACTTTAAATGATTCAAGTACTTTTAGTAATAGTCATATGGCACCCAAATTCATCAGCAATAAAGAAGATACTCTATAATCTTTTGAAAGATTTTGTAGATTCTTATCCAATTCCATTTTTTTCTCCTAGAATAATGAAAATCTTCCTTAACAATAAGAGACCTGATTTTTCCCAAAGAAAACAAAACAGTTTCTTTGAAAGAGTCACATATCACAGTTTTTCTCAAGGACAGTTCTTCTGTTTCTTCAAAAAAATGTATGACCAAAGTTAATGAAAGTCATATTGCTGAGATCAGAAAACTCAACATTATATACTCTGGGCTACTATTCAAGATGAGCCACCAGAGATGAGTTTATGATTTTAGGGTTCTACATCTAATAGATTAACATTATTAACCTACATTAATAATAAAATCAGAGGAACCAGTACAAATGCCCATCCTAAATGTACCCCAAATATAGGCTGTTTATAATCATTTCCCATAAAATACACTTAACTATAAGTATATATTCCTTTCTATACTTGTATATCTCAATTCTCAACTTGTTCAAAAAGGAATATCCACTATTATTCTTAACTTATCTAATTATACACAGTAAACTTTCTGCTTTGGAGCTGTGGATGCAACCAAATTTTACTTCTGATTGCAGCAGAAAAAAATTTTTTGAATCAAATTAGAAAAAATAAAATAAAACAACCTCCTGCCCCCCCCCCCCAAAAAAACCTAATAATCCAAGACTTTATAGTTTGGAAGCTAACATACTTCATTAAACCTTTCACAGTTCTTGAAGATCAAACGGACATCAGCCACAAAGTCATCTGGGTTTTGGTAGTGTTGGGAATGTTTTTTCTGAAGCTTCTTTTTCACGGTGGATAAATCCATTGGTTTCTTTATAATTTTATAGTAGTTTGGTATCTAAACAAACAAATAAATAAGGATAGATGAGGATTCTCCAAAAATGCCAAACAGTTTTATTTAAAAATGCATAGCCTATTGATTTTAGGGGAAAAATATGTTAATTATTGAGCCAGCTGCTTGCAAATTTTGGGTACAGTGAATGTATTTTTACATCTTTTGCCCCAATCATATATCATAAAAATCAAATCATATTCAGAATATGTGGCAGTCTTAATGGTTAGTGAAGGCCCCAAAGCTCTATCTTTAGTAAGGAGATTTGGAAAGAAAGCAATCAGTAAGGGTAGCCAACAACTCCTATTAAGGACACATCTGGCTCATCAGAATTTTAGGACACCTGAAGAGGTTTTTTTTGTTTGTTTTTTGTTTTTTTTAAATAGGAAAGAAAATTAAAAAGATTACAAAATATATTATTATTATTATTATTAAACATCTTTGAGAGGCTATAACTTTATCACAAAGAACTCTGAACATAAAACAAGAGAAGGAGAAAAACCGTAAATAACACAATAAAAATTTTATTAACCCTTTACTGATCATGCCAGGGAGAGTTCTGGCCCCAACTTTTGGCCAAAACTTTGTATCCTTGGGAAACAAGTGAATTTGGAGAAGCTATTTAAACAGTTCATGAAAAGAAGTGTTTGAAAGTTATTTTCTACAGTAACGTTCCTGAACTTGAAGACAAACGTCCTAGTATCAGATGTATACAATTTGCACAAAATATCTTCCTTGTGTCTAGGTCTTTGGTGCCTTAAAATTCATTTCTGAGGGGCACCTGACTGGCTAGGTTGGTTATGTGTCCCACTTTGGCTCAGGTCACGATCTCACAGTTCCTGAATTGGAGCCCCGTGTGCGGCTCTGTGCTGACAGCTCAGAGCCTGGAGCCTGCTTTGGATTCTGTGTCTCCCTCTGCCCCTCCCCGTCTCTCCCTCTCTCAAAAATAAATTTAAAAACCCTAAAAAAATTTTTTTAAATAATAAATTCATTTCTGAGCCTACCCAGTTAACAAGTCTAGTATTTAATATTCTATAACAGACCTGATATTCAATAGCATCTTAATTCAACAGATGGTAAGCAAATAAAATGTGTGTAGCATATTCTCATTCCATTTGTGAAGCACTGACCACCCCAGATATTCCTTTAGAGCTTTTATTCCTTACAGTCTCCTTTAAGATAAAGAGCACTGACTTGCAAAATTTCCAGTCTTCCTAATCTTGACTGTTCATAAAAGAGGGCTTATCTTCAAAAGGTAAGAGCCACTGTGAAAGATTCCATTTTATAGTTTTATTCAAACTAACATACAGAGGTTATTTTCTCCCCAAGGTACAGAGCCTAGAATCACAGAACTGGAGTTTTAGAAATTTAGTCCAATATTCCCACTGTATGTTTAAAAAAGTAGAGGCAAGGGCGGTTCAGTCAGTTAAGCATCTGACTCTTGGCTCAGGTCATGATCTCACGGTTCTTGGGTTCAAGTCCCACATCAGGCTCTGCACTGACCGCTCAGAGCCTGGAGCCTGCTTCAGATTCTGTGTCTCCCTCTCCCTCTCTCTCTCTCTGTCCTTCCCCCTGCTTGTGCTCGCTCTCTAAAAAATTAAAAAAAAAAAAAAAAAAAAAAAAAAAGGTTGAGGCAGAAAATTATGTAATTTCCCCCCCAAGTTTGATGACAGAACTGGGAGAAGTCTTCTGACGCTTGATCTAAGATTCTTTCCATCATACCTATATCCCTTTACGTCCATCTTAAAAGTAAAAGAGGACACAGAAATTAAATTCATTAAGTTTTCATGACAGCACACAGAAATTTTAATAAATAAAGTGCAATTTTAACAAGTCTCATATCCATTTAGTGCTAATAAATTTTCATACTGGGGGGTGCCTGGGTGGCTCGGTCAGTTGAGCGAATGACTCTAGATTTTAGCTCGGTCTGTGATTGCAGGGTCGTGGGACTGAACTCCATGTCAGGCTCTGCACTGAGCATGGAGCCTGCTTAAGATTCGCTCTCTCTCCCTCTGCCCCTCTCTCCCACTTGTGCTCTCTCGCTCTCTCAAAATTTCAGGTTAGTACTTACAACGTTATCAGGTACTTGCTAAAATCATTCTATAAAGGTATCATATATGTCCTTGGAACATCCAAATGGGGTAAGAAATAATATTAGAAAACTTGAACCTTGGAAGTGTTGAGGAAATTATTCAAGAAGCCTGATACAAGAAGTTTTAGGGCCAGAGCCTTCATTCTTAAGTCTTACAACTGGGCTTCTTCACCAAGGATTTCCTAAAGTAAACAACTCACCGAAGCAGGAACTGGCTCCTGGAATTCAATACTTAATTCATGGCAATAGAGGTAAAGCAGAAGACGTTCACATTTCTGGCCCCAAAAAAGAAAGGAAAACTCATGAAATAGTTTTTCCCCTAATAAGATAGATATTCTTGAGTAAAAGAACTTTATCACTACAAAGTATTATTACAATAAGCTGAACACATATGCCTCCTACCTATTGACTTATCTAACTAAATACACATAACTGAAGCAAACTGTCTTGTTTCCAATTTAGTTTTGAAACTGTCTTCATCTGTTCTACTTTAAATAATTTATCGAAGATACAGTGGTTTTGTTCTTAGATGAAGACTAAGGTAATTTATTTACTACTGACTATACAAATGCAAAGGAGTCATAAAAGCAACATACAATATTTTGTACAAAATTTTATAGATTACCTAGGTAATCTGGAGGTGCACAACATTAACTACAGAATCCCTAATAATATATCCAACTTATTTGACACTTACCCTTTGGTCCACGGGACTTAACCCTTGTGCAGTTTTCCCCTTCTTACTATGTTGCAAATTATCACAATCATATTCAACTTCTGGTTTCCCAATATCTCTGCAAAATGTGCATATCCAGTCCCCACTAAAGAGGGAAACAGGCAATTAGTTCATGTAATTTTAACAAAACCCACTCTAGGGAGAAACCAGTTCTCCAGAGTTAAGTCTCCAGCTTGTTTTCTTTCCTTTCTGGTTTTTGAGGGGAAGAGAGGCTCTCTATTCTTATCAGACCTCATAAAGGGAAGTTGTATGATAAAAGCTTCCCAAAACGTTCCCCAGTCTTTCTTTAACTAATTACTTTCTAGAAAGCTTTATAAAACTGGTATCCCTGCATTTCAAATGGGACCTCTTCCTAGCACAAAGCTGATGATCAGTACCTGTAGCATAAGACTGTCAACCCCAGTATTACCTCACAACGACCCCAACTCATGAATAAGGAAAGAATACAGTTTACGGAATTCCTGGGGTATCCAATACTGTTTTGGCATGTAATAAATATGCCAAAAATAAAATTCTTCTTCTTCATGGCCAGTCAAAAGCCACGAATACACATACAACTCTCTAAGTGCAAGCACACATAGGTATATGTACCCCTTACCTTTTAAAACCTGCTCAGTCTATAGTTTGTTTACATCAGGATTTCCATCAAACCATAAATTCCAAAAGGATTCACTCCCAATAATTCTCCCCTTCTCTCCCCCACCATAAATAAATTTTAAGTCTAGAGATTGTACTGGTCTGTGCCAACAGTTCCAATTCTTTCCAAAGCATCAGCCTTTGAGAGAAAGCATCCAGTGGCAAAATTCTAACATTCCGGTAGATGTTACTACTCAAAGGGAAGAAAAATATAAAATGACTTAATTAAAACACCAAAATGCCAATGCTTTCCTTTTATAAAAGAGCAAAGTAAAAGAAGGCCCTTATTACATCTCTGGCAAATGACTATACCTCCTAAGACTTAGGTAAGAATTAAGATTCTTCAGAAAAATATTCCGGCACTGTTTATACATATCCACCACTTTTCTAATCCAAAGGTTGAAATTTTCAAAACAGGTAGTATTTATTCAACTAAAATCACTGCTTCTAAGGAATCTGAGAGGAAATGTGAATGTTGTATCTACAGGCAGAAAAAAAGCTGAGCTTTCTCAAGAACATTATTGTCACTTAAAAGGAAATCTGGGGGTAAAGGTTTGGGAAGGGAGAAAGCGGTCTCTGAAATCAGCTGGAGACAAAAATGGCTTGAGCACAACTTGTTAACTGGAAGGGATGAAAAAGAGCTCTTCGAATCCCTACTCTACCACTTAAGAAATGAAACTAACCCATGAAAATCTGTGAACCTTGCAAGCTAAATTAGTTCACTACAGAATTAAGACCAGTCCACAAATTTTGTAACCCAACCCAGCACGTTTGTCCCACTGTGTTAGCTAGTAACACCAGCCTGCCTTGAATGCTCACCAATGAGTTTTAATGCTTGAAACCAGATATAGAGCTGCCAGGGGGTCAAAGAGTATGAGGACAATGCTCATATTTCCCCCAATCTTTATTTATCTTCATCCCAAGTTCTTCTCTTCTAAATAAGGAATTCAGTAACTCTCCATTCCAAAGTTCATGACTGGAAGACATTCCAGCTAAATGACAGAAGGAAAAGTCTGAGAAATCTGCACATAATGCTTTGGGCTGGCACTACCAACTACCTGCTTCTGTGGTCAAGAGGAAGACAGAACTAAAAAACTCAAGGTGTTGAAGGTGTTTTTACAAAGTACTTGTTTTTTCTTTCAAATGCCTTTTGAGAGCTTTCAAACATTAGAAAAGGAAGTTCTGGGTAAAGATCCAATAGAGCTGCCTCTAACTAAATAGTATTCTTAAATGAAATTATTGTAGACCCTGTTAAGACTGATTCCAATAGATAAAAAAAATTCAGCTTCAACAGGAAATCAACTAACTTCTCCAACATCCCAGACCCCTACCTCTCATAATTTAGAGTTTTATCTACTTCGCTTATGCCAAGTACAAACTGAAGGCCAGGAAACAGTCTATTTTTTATCACACTATTTACATCTTGGACATTTTACCATTCAGCTGTTAGTTTCTCTAGAAGGTAATACCAAAGGAGTAACAGGCCCCCTGTTTTACAGAAATACTGTGCATTGCTTAGGAAGCCCATTTGCATGAAGAACTTTCTGGTTTTTAGCTTTCAGCTTATATAAACAAGAACAAAAAAAAGTCAAGTATTTCACTGGTACCTTGGAAAGCTAAGAAGTGTTGGAACATGACAAGTTAGATGAAAGACCTTTGGACATTTTTCACAGCACAAGAGATCCCCTCCATTTTGGCAGACAGCACACCAGTCTTCATTTGGGTCATCGTCTTTGCTGTTGCCATCTCCTCCAATCCTTGCCGACCTGTGTACGAGGCTTCGAATCGGGGACTTTCCATTAACAAGGCTGCTGAGCCCTGACTGTTTGCAGCTTTCATTTGTATCTGCAGGTTCGGTTTTCACATGGTTTTCCAGGCTTGCTAATGCATCCAACTCACTCTCTAGATGCAGGTTGGTTGAGAGAGGTGGTGTCAAGCTACTCTCGGGACTGCTCAACTAAAACAAAACAAGGACAAATTCTTGAAGAATCTTTTTTTCTTTTTTTTTTTTAACTTGGCTTCATGTCCAGCGTGGAGTCCAACATGGGGCTTGAACTCATGACCGTGAGATCAAGACCGGAGGCTCAACTGAATAAGCCACCCAGGCGCCCCTCTTGAAGAATCATTTAATCCTTATTGTATGCAGTATGTGCATGTAACTTAAAAGTCATGGCAATACACATACATATACACTGACGTAATTTAAAATGAATTTGGAAATGGCATTATGACATAAAAGAATGAAAATAACCCCAAATTATTTAGGCATGTTAATTTATGATTTTATAGAATACTCTCTAATATTGGTTCACGTGGATAATAAGAAAATTAATTAAGCTGCTAAGCACATTGACTGGAAAGAGAGCATAGGATTATACTGATACCCTATTTTCACATAAGACTCTGTTGCATATCTTCCAAGAAATGTTACTCTGCCTACTTATCATTTTACTAAAGTTGGAAGATTCTGATAATTGTAAAAGAAATCTTTCACCACCCTTTTGCACCCGGTTTTCTGGGGGCATTTTCCCAGCCAGGTATTGGATGAAGGCCAACTTTAAATCCCTTTGCTCTCTAAATATACAAATACTGTGTTAAATAAATATGCTAATCCTCCTACTTGAAATTTCTATGTGCCAACTGTGTAGAAAATGACACTTAAGCCTGGGCAGGAAGAAAAAGCCAAGACCAATATTTGGGCGCGTGTATGTTTTTGAGGTGGCCTTCCTTCATTCTATATTATACATTTAATAAAATGTTCTATCTGAAAAACTCTACACTAGCTAATAAATTCATAAACCAAAAGCAATCTTCCCATCACAAAACTCTTTGATCATTAAACTTCTTTCACGTCAGCAGTCTTAATCCTGAGCTGACAGATCCAGGAAAACAGTCAAGGATCTTTTGTGGCCTGAGACTCAGTGTGACTACTGAGATGATTATTAATAAAGTCAGAACAATACAGAACCCGATTTAGAATCATGGCAAAAATACTAACCAATTACATACTAAAAGATCATTTCAAATGAGTCCTTAATACAATTAAATCTTTTGTGACACATTACAGCAGACACTGCGATTAAAAACTTGGGTTACAAGCATAAATATTCAAAACTAAACAACATGCAGAGTCTACAATGCAGAGACGGAAGAACCCGTGCAGTGGCCTCCTTAGATCCCTGATGGACCCCAATGGGAGCTTACCATGCATGCACTCCTCCTGCCATCCTCTGTCTTTTCCTGTTTCACAGCTCCTGAAAAGCTACATATTTCATCTTCAGTCCCAGGTTCCTGCTTGACCTTTACTTGATCAGACTTGAAGCTAAGACTTGTCTTCTCTGCAGTTCTTCCTGATGACCCACAGCTAATAAAAAACAAAAAATGTCACCTATGTTTGATTGTATAATGTATATAAAACCAATTCTATGAAAAGTAATGCTCATTAAAGAGAAAATGATAGACAATGTATTTCTAGAAGATAAGGATACTCATAATGCAAGTAAGTATGATACAAGCTTAGCCTCAAATTCTTTAAAAACATAGATCAAACTATGAAAAGACCCTAAAAATGTATTTTATGGTGTGAGACACTTATGCTAAATCATTTAAGAAGTCTAGTAAATAACAATTTTCCCAGGCTAGTTAATATGGAATATCAGTGATTGCTTTTCTTTATAAAAGCAGTTTTGGGGCACCTGGTTGGCTGAGTCAGTTGAGCATCTGACTTCAGCTCAGATCACAGTTTGTAAGTTCAAGCCCTATATCAGGCTGTCTGTCAGTGCAGAGCCCACTTCGGATCCTCTGTCCTCCTCTCTCTCTGCCCCTCCCCTGCTCACGCTCTCTCTCAAAAATAAATAAAACATTAAAAAATAATAATAAAAGCATTTTCAATTCTTCTCTGCCCCCAAACATCTGTAGAAAACAGCATTAATAACAGTGGTTCATAAAGCCTCCTCAAAGGAAACTCTATTTTAGCTTTTGAGGGCAGGAAATTGGGAGAAGGGTTTAACAAGTAGTCAACAACCCAGAATACCCTTTTTTGAATCAACAAAATGATAGGCTAAGAGGACAGGTATATGACTAATCAGTTCTATCTAAACCACAAAGTAAAACCACTGGCAAGAGAAGTGAGAAGAAACTGGTAAGACCGTACTGCTACTGAGAATGAACACCTTTTTCAATCTGTACTTTCCTCTAAAAGTACTGATTATTTAAAGCGTAATTAAAAAGTCAAGCAAGTATTTTAATAGCACCCGTCTTCAGAATGCGTGCACGTGCGCGCGCGCACACACACACACACACACACGCGCGCGCGCACACACACACGCACGCACGCACATCCAAATAAGATAAACCTTCAGGGGTACCTGGGTGTCTCTCTCTGTTGGTTAAGCGGCCAACTCTTGGTTTAGCCTCAGGTCATGATCTCACAGATTCCTGAGTTAGAGCCCCTTGGAGGCCCTCCCTCCCTGTCTGCCCCCCCCCCACTTGTGCTATCTCTGTCTCTCTCAAAATAAAAAAATGTTTTAAAGTTTATTTAAGAAAGTAATTCATGTATCTTAAGTCTTTCTTACATTGCACTAAATTATTCAAACTAAAAATCAGTCAACATTTATTCTATTTTATGTTAACACACTCCACACACCAGCCCCATTTCTTAAACCTGTCCACCAAGAAGGCATAAGAAACAATTTAAGTAGCAATGAGTGCCCCTAATGCCCAGAAGACTGTTTCCAAGCACTATTTCCTTATTAACACAACCAAGATTTCTTAAAGATATGGTGATCAGTAGGCCTGAGGCAGGAAATCTATAAGACAAACCTGGAACATCATTTCGTAACAGGAGTAAGGAAGTTTTCAAAGACTACTGGGGTTATACCAAAGGACTAAGGAGCCAAACAGCCAAACAGGGAATAATTTAACCCAATAAAAATAACATCTATAATAGTTTAGAACATATAAAATGTTTAAATTTATGAGTTCATAAAGGTAATGATAAAAAATCTCATTGGTCACTGTTGGAAGGTGCTGGGAACCAACTCATTATTAGGACACAAAAATTTCCTTTACAGAAATAGATTACACCAGTAAACAAAAAGAAAGAACACATTAAAATATCATTATTTTCAACCAGTAAAAAAAAAAAAAAAAAAAAAAAAAAGCTAGGCAATGATCATTAATGGTTGCTGTCACAGAATCAACCAAACATTACGTGCCCTGACGGAAATACTCGACACCACCAATGAAGTATTCTTCCTACCCAACCTTCCCCCAAATCAAACCTAAATCTGATCAAATCTCATCGAAATTATTAATACAGAGGGGAAAAAACAGCAAGTAGCGTATTTAAATGACAAGGTGGGGAAAACTGTTTTGAGAAACAATGTTCCTTCAACATACAATCTGATTTTGACCTCAAGGTATCTGCAGATGGCAATGTACATACAGCTTATTTTAATGCAATTTAAAGAAACCATTTATTAAAAAGGGATGAGAAAAATTGGGAAATCTGTAACTCGATCTCTACTGATGTTAAAGAATTAGCTAATAAATTTTTCTTAGGTGCAACAATTGTTCTGTGGTTATAAATTTTTTAAATTCTTCAAATGATATACATTGAAACAGTCCAAGTAAAATGATAAGATGTCTGAGGTTTGTTTCAAAATAATTCAGAGTAGGGGGAAATGTATGGGAGTACAGAAGAAATAAAAATGATAACTTGGTAAATGGTGAAGCTGAGTGATAAGCATAGGATTTCGACGTAATATTCTTCTTATTAAAATACATGTTTAAAATTTTTCTTAATAAAAAAGAGAAAAAAACCCCACTAACAATGTTAAAACTCACCTGCCTCGACTGCCAGTACTAGAGGTACTAGGGGGTCTCACAGGTGTGTGAGAATTGGATAAACCTGGAAAATAATACATAAAATGATCATCAATGCAGGGAAGAATATTCAGAATTCTACCTACTAGTTACAGAATTAAAGATTACTATGATGCAATTTAGCAATTCTTAGAAATCAGGCCTAGCCTTAACCTCAAATCAGGGATGGCATGTGTAACCCTTGGAGTGTTTCAACCAATTTCTGTCAGCTGAGCCCCGACATGATTCTCAGAATTCCCCTCAGAGCAAGTCTATCCGATCAATGAAAACTACCACATCAAGAGAAAGCTATTTACCATCCAACTCCAAGTCATCTGGTAAATATCTTTCTTAGATTCCTAATAGTTACTCCTTCTTTATAAGTCCTGGAATAATTATATTACACCTTAAAAATTCTAACACTCAGAAATTGTATTAATGATGCATCTTACGAAAAACTCACATTTAAACTTGAACTATCTTTACTCCAGAAATAATGAGGTGGTCTGTTTCTATTTCAGTAAGAAATAAGTAATGTTTAATTTAAACCAAGAAAATATACTCTGTAACCACTTCTGCACTGTCAATCCATTTAGATTTGCTTTAATTATTCATTCCTTCATGACAAACAGGGTTAATAAAACAACTGGGATTTTGGAAGAGATCTGTACCCTCATAGACTTGATTAGTCACAACGTGAACAGTTTCCAATAAATTTAAGTTTTTATTTTAAAATTGCAATTTGAAAATTCATTTGCCTTTCCTCAATCCTTGTTTTGTTTTTTAATTTCCATTTTTCATTATCTTACAAGTTTTAAATTGAGGATGAAACCAAAGAACTCTCCAACTGACCATCTGTATCATAAAATATAAGACATGGCAAGTAACTGCATCTACAAATCCATCAGAGGACGTGAATACAGTTCTGAACAGTGTATGTTACAGGTATATACTGCTTTAGTTGAAAACTACCAACAGAATTTGAAGAAAAATAAATACAGCAATCAGGGAAAAAAATATGATATGATACTATGATGGTTAGTTTTATGTCAACTTGGCTAGAATATAACTACCCAGTTGTTTGACCCAACACCAGTCTAGATGTTGCTGTAAAGGTGTTTTTAGATGTGATTAACATTTTAATCAGTAGATTCTGTCTCAGCAAATCAACCTCCACAATTTGGATGGGTCTCATACTATCACTGGAAGAACTAAGAGAAAAGACTAGGGTACCCAGAGGAAGAAGGAATTTTGCCTCCAAACTCTAGACTGTAACATCAACTTTCCCTTGGGTCTCCAGCCTGCCAACCTGTCCAATGGCTTGCCAGTCCTTACAGTCATGTGAGCCAATTCCTTAAAATCTCCCTCTACATACACATACATACACACACACACACACACACACACACACACACACACACACACACCCCTCTCTTATTGGTTCTGTTTTCCTGGAAAATCCTAATACATACACAGCTGACCCTTAAAACAATGTGAGAGTTATAGGCATTGACACCGCCCCCCCACCCAGTGCAGTTAAAAATTGCATATAACTTTTGACTCCCTAAAAACTTAACTACTAACAGCCTACTATTGACCAGAAGCCTTACCAATAACATAAACAGTCAACATGTATTTTGCGTGTTACATATATTATATTCTGTTTTCTTACAATAAAGTAAGCTAGAGAAAAGATGTTATCAAGAAAATCATAAGGGGGAGCGCCTGGGTGGCTCAGTCGGTTAAGTGTCCGACTCAGGTCATGATCTCATGGTTCATGGGTTCGAGCCCCATGTTGGGCTCTGTGCTGACAGCTCAGAGCCTGGAGCCTGCTTCGGATTCTGTGTCTCCCTCTCTCTCTGTTCCTCCCCTGCTCTCACTCTCTCACTCTCTCAAAAATAAATAAAGATTAGGGGCGCCTGGGTGGCGCAGTCGGTTAAGCGTCCGACTTCAGCCAGGTCACGATCTCGCGGTCCGTGAGTTCGAGCCCCACGTCGGGCTCTGGGCTGATGGCTCGGAGCCTGGAGCCTGTTTCCGATTCTGTGTCTCCCTCTCTCTCTGCCCCTCCCCCGTTCATGCTCTGTCTCTCTCTGTCCCAAAAATAAATAAACGTTGAAAAAAAAAAATTTTTTTTAAATAAATAAATAAAGATTAAAGAAAAAAAAATCATAAGGAAGAGAAAATACATTTATAGTACTGCATTCACTGAAAAAACTCCACATATTAAGTGGACCCGTGCAGTTCAAACTTGTTTTCAAAGTTCAACTATAATGACAGATAGCTTTTTACAGTGTTAAAGAAATGAGGCAGGGCCTCTGATGGCTTACCTGATGATCCTGGAGACAGGGCAGAAGGTCCTGGGGAGGGATTCATGGTGCTTGTAGGCTGCGGGGGTAGGTGACTGCCTGAGATGTATCTACTTAGTAGATTATCTAAACTACTTGAACCAGCATCTTCCAACTAAAGAAAAAGAATGAAATGAGAAATTTGCTTTGATTAAAGCAGAGGAGAAACTATTAATTTCATTAGTATAATCCTTTATGTTCACAATTTACTAACAAATTATTGTATCAAACTTGGCGTAATTGTTGTTTCCTTGTTGCTTCTCCTGAGGACCCACAATGGTTTAAAGTTTGTGTGAACAAAGCTATAATTAGTATTATTCAACAAGTACCCGGCAGCTCAAGAGAGAACACAATAATCTACTAAGTCCTTATGTTCTACTATGAAAATAGCTCTGATCATCTGACTCTTCTGCTTTTTCTCAAAGTTGACAAAGAACTCTATCAGTATTCTTGTCCCGTCTTCCTCTCTTTATTTCAACATTCATAGTCCTGCTGGAATCACTCACCTGAATAGAAATTTAATCAAGTCAATACCTAATTTTAAAGTTTTAAAAATATTTTAGACTCAAAAGAAAACCCTTAGCCTGGGGCATAAAGCCCCTTATTACACCAAAAAAGGGGGCAGTCCACAGGAGAACTGAGCCCTTTTCTCACTCAGACAAGACAGCAGGTTAAAGCCAGATGACTGGACAACTTACACATCAATTTCCTCTCTTTAAAACCTCCCAACTATACTGAAGAACTGTGATGACAAAATAGAAATTATTTACATAAGAAACAGTAAATACTATTTAACTATGAAAACTACCTTAAGAAAAACTGTATACTATGCCATAAGAGGTGGTCAAACTATTCTTAAATAACTGCCAATCTTCTTGCTTTTTTGGTCTACTTGTGCCCACACTTGCCCCTTTTAATCTCTCCCACTGGAGGCAAGATACCTTTTATGCAAATGTTCAGAAAACTGAACACATACATTTACTTCTTGCTCTCCTTTCTTCTCAAAATTGTACTGATTTTCACGGTGACAGGAAAGGATGTCAACGACATAGAAACTTTGAAGAAAATTATAGAAATAAAACAAAGTAGAACTGGATTGACAGAAAAACCAAATAAGCATTTCCCAACATATCACAGGCAAGGGAGGATTCCTAAAAAGTACACACCTTTCTCGCTAAAGCGAGAAACATAAAGGGTGATCGCAAGCAGAGGGCTCACTGGGGGCGCCACTAGTGGTATTAGGAGTTGTAACTGCCCAGTGGTCACGGCTGCTGGCCAAGGATTCACTTGTAAGTCATACCTGCAGGAGAATATTTAGCTGCAACTAGTTAAGTGGAGTATTTTGGACGAGGGGGGAGCTCCTAATATGGGCCACAGATGGAAAGTGAACAATGTCACACCTGAACATAATGGAGGGGGTGGGGGATGATTCAAAACAGATATGAAAGTCTCAGGTTACCTATAACCTTTACTCCCACTCCTTCTATACTCACCCACCTGTAATTTATACTTCTGGCAAGACAGGCCTAAGGCTAGAAGAGTGTACAGATTAGGAAGAGGCAAACTGGAAGTACATAAAATGACGTCTATGACGTCACTACAGCCCCCAACAGGGAAATGCTAGTTGAAGCATTCACCCCCGGGTTTCAGGCGACATACATTAATAAAGTTGTAAGTATGGAAAAACATTAATTCATCTATTCATTAAATCAATGGTTTTTGAGTATCCTTGAATAACTGCATGGAACATGTGCTATATAAATAACTTCCATGAATTAAAAGGGAAAAGACAGGAGGCGCCTGGGTGGCTCAGTTGGTTAGGCGACTGACTTCGGCTCAGGTCATGATCTCACAGTTCGTGAGTTCGAGCCCCAAGTCGGGCTGTGTGCTGATAGCTCAGAGCCTGGAGCCTGCTTCGGATTCTGTGTCTCCCTCTCTCTCTGCCCCTCCCCCGCTCGAGCTCTGTCTCTCCCTCTCTCTCACAAAAAAAAACATTAAAAAGAAATTTTTTAACAAAAGAAATTAAAAAAAAAAAAAGGAAAAAGGCAATCCAAAGAAGAAATACAAATTATCAGTGAACCACAACTAAGCACACAAATAAAAGAAACATAAATGAAATCAACAGTGCCTTTTTACCTTTTTATCTTTTTATCTTTACCTTTTTACCTTTTTTATCTTTACCTTTTTACCTTTTTATCAGATTGGTAAAAATGGGAAGAAAAGATGGATTCATTTAGTCAGTGCTAGCAGCACAGTACAGAAATGGATAGTCAGTAACATTTAAGTTTACATATGAATATCAGAAATACAGTTTTCCCAAGACTTCATAATATCCAATATAGTTCCCAGATAGTTACTAAGTACACCAAATATGAAAAATTATAAAGAATTTAATAAATCATGAGATTATACCATTAATTATATGCTATTCTAAACAGAATCTAATATTCATTTATGTACTCAAAAAGTATTCAGGTTCATCATGTATTATCACCTGAAAGTCTAAATTACAAATATGCACTATCAATATGCTGGAGATGGACAGCAGAGCAAAATAAAATATAATTCAGGTTGAAAGAATTCTATTTAGATCAACTTCTACTCCATACTGAATGGCTATCATGACTACTATTAACATATATCCACAAATTACTCTGAATTCACTGCTGATTTACACTGCACAGTTAATACTACTGATTTACACTGCATAGTTATCTACTTCCCGTGTAGTCTCCCCTAGGTTTCTTCTTACTATACCATGGAAACTACAGGATAGGAGAGAAAGTAAGGGATAATAAGCTCCCTTCAAGAGATGACAGGTTTCCTTTTTCTTTCTACACTTGGTTCATACGGTTACCTACTTCTTATTTGTGTTTTTGTGGTAACCACCTCTAATTACTTTTAAAAGTAGGTGACAAGGACACCTGGGTAGCTCAGTTAAGCGTCTGACTCTTGATTTGGGGTCAGGTCATGATCTCATGGTTTGTGAGATGGGCCCCACATCAGGCTTTGTGGTGACAGTGCACAACCTCCTTGGGATTCTCTCTCTCTTCTCTCTCTGACCCTATTCCCACGTGTGCACACATGCTCTCTCTTTCTCAAAAATAAACATTTTTTTTTAAAGTTAAAAAAAAAATGTGACAGTAACAAGTGTTGGCAAGAATGTGTAAAACCTGAAGTCTTCACGCACTGTTGGATGGGAACATAAAATGATGCATCCATTGTAGAAAATAGTTGGGCAGTTCCTCAATAACTTACACACAGAATATAGGACACTGCAATTCCACTACTAGAAATTTACGATAGAGAACCAATCACCCATATTCACACAAAAACTTGTACAAATATTTCTATAGCTATATTATTTCTACTACCACAAAGTGGACAACCTAATGTCCATCAACTGAAGAACCCATGAACAAATGTGGACTATCCATACAATGGAATACTCAGCCATAAATAGGAATTAAGTACTGATAAATGCTACAACATGGATGGACCTGGAAAACATGCTAAATGAAAGCAGCCCAACAGAAAAGGCCATATATTGTAGAACTGCACTCATACAAAATGTCTAGAATAGGCAAATCCATAGAAACAGAAAGCAAATTAGTGGTTTCCAGGGACTGGATAAGAGGGAAATGGAGAGTGATTGCCAACGGATAGTATCTTTTGGTGTGATAAAAATGTCCTGCAAGTAGGGGTGATGGTTCACAATCTTGTGCATATACTAAAAATTACTGTCCTGTACATTTTTAAAAACTGGATTTTCTTGTATGTGAATTGTATCTCAATTTTAAAAAGTAGGTGATGAGAGACGCCTGGGTGGCTCAGTCAGTTAAGCGTCTGACTTTGCCTCAGATCATGATCTTGCAGTTCATGGGTTCGAGCCCCACAACGGACTCTGTGCTGACAGCTCCGAGCCTGAAGCCTGCTTAGGACTCTGTGTGCCCTTTCTCTCTGCTCCTACCCTACCCCACTCATGCTCTGTTCTCTCGCTCTCAAAAATAAACAAACATAGGGGTGCCTGGGTGGCTCAGTCGGTTAAGTGTCCGACTTCGGCTCAGGTCATGATCCTGCAGTTCGTGAGTTCAAGCCCCGCATCAGGCCCTGTGCTGACAGTGGATCCCACTTCAGATTCTGTATCTCCCTTTCTCTCTGTTCCTCCCCCACTCACACTCTGTCTCACTCTCAAAAATAAAGAATAAAAAAATTAAAATAAGCACTAAAAAAATAAAAATTAAAAATAAATGAATAAATAAAAATAAAAAGTAGGTGATGAAAAGGAAAGTCTAATATGATGCCAAGCTTTTCAAAGCTGTGGAACATCTACACTTCCTCCATCTGGTCTCTGTCAGAAAGCACCAAACCAAGATCAGAATAGCCTTAGCAAACTATGGTAAGTAAGACATTGGCAAACTTCCTCTTCCTCTTCAAAGTTTAAGACCTGGAACCAAGTCTTATTAATCTTTTTATTCTAAATCCCCAAGGACTTTAGCATACGCTAAGTGTTTAGCTTAATGATTCTTTTAACACTGCACATACCTCTCTCTGGTTGCCCAAAGCCTCTCAGTACTATACCTTTCCAGGCCTACAATCACAAACTATCTCCCTACTATCTCTCTATGGAGAGCAGGGAGAGAACCAGCCTTATAATTAGGAGCGTGAGCTTTGAATTAAAACTTTTCCATGTAGTAGTCACTAATCCCTCTTACTGTCATCCATAAAATAGGAGTGCCATTATGACAAGAGGACTTCACATATTAAACTGACAATACTGCTTGTGAAAGTGCTTTGTAAACTCTAAGTTTATGACTCAGAAATTTTACTTTTTTGCAGACACATTCCCAAATTTCCCATTCTGTATCGTCCAGTCCTCTCAGCACCAATACAACCAACATTCACTCAGCCAAAAAAGACCTCTCCTAATATTTGGGAAGCAGTAAGATTAAGAGAATTCACAATGTGTTAGTGATTGTGAAACAATTTGAAGTTAAAGAAACATCCTTTAAAACTCTTATAAAATCCATAAAACCCATAAAAATATTAAAATGCAATCAAGGGTCTTAGTATCTTAGTAATTACACTGTTCCTTGCTCCCATGGTAACACTTGACTCTGAGTAACTTGCACAATGCAGGAGAGGACGACTCAGTATATATAACCTTCAAAGGTTACACAGAATGTATAAATAAAATGTTTTTGTCAAGTCGTTGCCTTGGCTTAATGAGGACATGCAGTCTGCTGAGCCCACTCTTGGTGCCTCATTGCTCCCACCCACCCTCAGGAAGCCCACAAGCAGATCTATCAACTTGAACAAGTATTTCAACAAGCACTACGAGTACCAGCGTTTCATGTTACCCAGAGAACTTTCCTAACCAGTATCTAAAACCCATCTGATGTCTGAAGACCAGTGGAGGAGACCTGGTGTCCAACAGAGTCCAGGCTGGGTTCATCACATGATTCATGAGTCAGAATCACATATTCGTCTCTTAAATAACCTCTTCCAAAATATCAACAAAAATGAAGTATATCTGGGGATCATTAATTACACCTTTTTCAAATTTAATGTATACATATGTGAGGTAGTATTCAGTGAGTACTTGAAAATGTACAAATCATTCATCCATAATGGTGCATGAGCTGTATTCTTCACTACAACAGAGCTCAGTTAAGTGCAACTGTAAGTAAGTTATTATATAATGGTTCTTTTTTTTTTTTTTTTTAAAGTAATCTCTACAACCAATGTGGGGCTTAAACTAACAACTCCAAGATCAAAGAGTTGCATGCTTGGGGCACCTGGGTGGCTCAGTAGTCGGTTAAGCATCCCGAACCCTGGTTTTGGTTCAGGCCATGATCTCACGGCTCATGAGTATGAGCCCCAAGTCGGGCTCTGTGCTGACCGTGCGGAGCCTGCTTGGGATTCTCCCTGCACCTCCCCTGCTCGCTCACGCGCGCTCTCTCTCTCAATAAATAAACAAACAAACAAACGAACAAACAAATAAATATTATTTAAAGGAAAAAAAGAGTTGCATGCTCCACTGACTGAGCCAGCCAGGCGCAGGCGCCTCTCTAAGGTGTTTAAGATAAAATCTCTTCTAATCTGTTTTCCCTTTAATATAAGTGGCTGTTTGCCTTTGTTGCCTCTGTTAAATAAAGCTTGTACGTTGCACTAAAAAAGTTTTTTTAATAAAAGGCTTTTAATTCAAATGAATTAATGAAATTTCATAAGGCACTGAAAGATATGTTTCTTCAGGAAAATATTACAGGGGAAAGGGACAGATGCCTCAGAGGCCCTTCTACTCTTCACCATCACTGCCTCTCTCAGGATGCCTCCTGCTCCTCTCCACAAGTGCTTGATACCTAGGCCTTGCAAACACTTTCTTTCTCAGTCCACCCTGTTTGCACAAGGGGTACCTCATCCCTTTTGGACCAAACAGAAGAATGGCAAAGATGTGACCACATTTGGGGTCCTGGTGTCCTCTCTGGATCCAAGCTCACAGCAGGAGTGCTTTGTCTAACATAAGGTTTGTCCATTGGCAGGTGGCAGAAAGATTAACAAAACTGATATCTTAGAACTTTAAAATATTGAGGCATGCTAGTTTCAGCACACATAATTTTTATTATCTTTTTTTACCACACATAACTTCAAAATCAAATATTTAATACTCTACTCTTTGGAAATTTCAAAAAATTGTTGTTCCTAAATTTAAAAGAAAGAATGCTTCCTAATTAACAGCTTTTAAATCTGTCATTCAACTTAAATACAAACCTGTATGGGTGGAATATCTGGCAGCGATGGAAGGTTTTCAGGATTGGTAACTGAGGGAATTAGCTCTATTGCTGTAACAGACGGGCTGGTGGGACCTCGATTTGCATTTGCCATCGTAGCTGTAGTAGGGCTGGTTGGATTGATTGTAGTGTTGTGCACCGACACAACAGGAAAGGGTCCAGCATGCCCTGGGTTTGAGTGCTGTTAGGAAAAAAAGATGTTATCATTACTTGATCTGCCAGGATATCCTAATGTGAACTACACCTTCACAAGAAGTTTTAGTTTAGGAAGGATACACAAGTGCTTGATACCTGTGACTAAGAACAAAGAAGCAAGCCTTATCTTACAATAGCCAAGTCACAGAAGCAACCTAAGTGTCCATACATTGATGAATGAACAAAGAAGTTGTATGTATGTGTGTATCTAAAATGTGTATTGTGTGTCTAGAATGCAGTATTATTCAGCCATAAAAAATGAGACAATTCTGTCATTTGCCACAGCACGGATGGACCTTGAAGGTATTATACTAAGTGAAATAAGACAGAGAAAAACGAACACTGTATGATCTCATTTATATGTGGAATCTTAAAAACAAATTCATATAAAATGAGTTCAGACTTGTGGTTTCTAGAGGTGGAGGGTGGAAGAAGAGGGAATGCCAGGTGGTCAAAAGGCAAAAGGTACAAACTTCCAGTTATAAGATAACAAGTAACAGGGATGTAACATACAGTATGACCATAGTTTTAAATATACAGAAGTAAATCCTAATTCTGTATCTCCATCTCTCTGCCCCTCCCCTGCTCGACTGTGTGTGTCTCTCTCTCTCAAAAATAAACATTAAAAAAAAAAGTAAATCCTAAGAGTTCTTATTACAAGGAGTAAAAGAATTTTCTTCCTTTCTTTTCTTTTGTATCTACATAACATCATGGATATCAGCAGAACCTACTGTAATCATTTCACAATCTATGTAAACCAACCATTATGCTGTAAGCCTAAAATTTATCGTGATGTACATCAATTATTAATAAAACTGGGGGAAAAAGCCTTCTCCAACTTATACAAAAAAAGTAACAATAACTCAAACTTAGCCTTTTTGTTTTCCTACTCATTTTTGTGTGCTTTTTAGGAAAAGCAGATTTGCCATTATGTTCAACCTGCCAGCCTGGTGACATGGCATTATTACAAACAAAGATGTACATAAATAGATGATCTAGAAGCCCCCAAAGTTTTTAAACATCAGGCTAGGAAAGTCACTGTTCTATTTATATTCCTCTTTGACTCTTCCGTCTTTTTAAAAATAAAAACAATTGGATAGTTGTCTATTATATAACTGATACGGTAGAAAAAAATGAATGTACAAAAGGAAATATGACATCAATTCCTGATTGTAATAATCTATGACTCTAGGCAAATCACATAATATCAGTAATTTAGAAATGTGAGTAACACCTCACCTGTCTCATTGTAAGCGACTGTTAGGATCATTTAAGATAAATATAGATGAAAATCCTTGGGAAACAAATTATACATACACAAATAAATAATTAGAAATTTTAAACACTGAAAATTCTAACATTCACTTATTTCTGTAGGGGCCTTAAAGTCTGATGATTCTGCAGCTTCTGCACTCTTCCAAAGGGTGTAGCTGCTCCCTGGTAATATTTGTGGGCTTTCAGGTACATGGCTATGTGAACACTTTTATGGAAACTAATGTCCAGATCTTCAACCTTCATATGTACTTTTTTCTACAGAAAACCCAATTTCCCTAGGAATGTGCCAGTCTACAGGTTCTCTTCTCCTTCTATAATTGCCCTTCTCCCTCTCCCCTAAAACAGCACACCTCTGACCCATTTCAAATCCTATCTAACACACTACCCTGGGGCAGAAAATACTCTGAGACAAGCAAAGATACAAGTGTTCAGCTGATGACAAAGTGCCCACCTGAGTTAATAAATCTCTGAGTGGGTTCTGATATAAGATGATCAACAACAACAAAAGACATGAAGAAACTGTCAACTGATAAAAAGATGCATAAAGTAGTATTCATAGCTCATTCTAAGTTTTAGTTTATAATCTGCAAAAGTTCAAACAATTCAGGAAAATGAAAAAATTACTTTAATTCCCAGATACATGTTTTTGTAAACAGGTTCCCAAGCATCGTAAGAAAACAGAAACAAGAAAAAACAGTAATAAAAACTGATGTTGAATTCTAACTCTAACAAGTAACATACACAAATATATATAAGGCGCCTGGATGGCTCAGTCAGTTAAGCACCTAACTCTTGATTTTGGTTCAGCTCAGGTCATGATCTCGCAGCTCATGGGATTGAGCCCCACATTGGGCTCTGTGCTGACAGCATGGAGTCTGCCTGGGATTCTCTCTCTCCCTCTCTCTCTGCCCCTCTCCTGCTGGCACTGTCTCTCTCTCTCTCTCAAAAATTAAATAAACATTAAAATAAATACACACACACACACACACACACACACAAATGAACAGGAAAAAGGAAAAGGCTCCATCTGTCTCATAAAGAAATGTGTACCCAGAAGAATTTTATTTTTTATGTTTCCTAATATTCTTAAACCATATAAGTATATTTATGTACAATTGTACAGAAATTACTATAATGAAAATTTGGTCCAAAATAATATTTTTTTTTCAACCTTTTTTTTTTTTTTTTTTTTTTTTTTTTAATTTTTGGGACAGAGAGAGACAGAGCATGAACGGGGGAGGGGCAGAGAGAGAGGGAGACACAGAATCGGAAACAGGCTCCAGGCTCCGAGCCATCAGCCCAGAGCCCGACGCGGGGCTCGAACTCCCGGACCGCGAGATCGTGACCTGGCTGAAGTCGGATGCTCAACCGACTGCGCCACCCAGGCGCCCCAATATTTTTAAGCTTAATAATAGTTTTACTGTCACTGGAAATACAAGAATTTTTAAATTAAGATAGACATTTTTCCCACAGAAAACTGCAACTGACTGATCTAGATACCTATCAAACGTAAGTATATAAAGATAAAATTCTATAGACGAAGTAGAAGAGAAATTCAGGTCCAAGCATAAAAGAGACAATAAAGTTTGGACTTTCAAAAAAGAGCTTGCTATAGTATTTGGGATTCCACTGGATTAGTTTAAGAATGATGAAACGGTTTGATTTTATAATGTCAGTAATTACAATATGCCAGAAAATATGTCCTTGGCAATCATTGAAACTTAAATTTATAATAGAACCTTTATTGTTTTAATTTTTAATGTTTTATTTATTTTTGAGACAGAGTACAAGCAGGGAAGGGGCAGAGAGAGAGGGAGACACAGAATCCAAAGCAGGCTCCAGGCTGTGAGCTGTCAGCACAGAGCCTGAAGTGGGGCTCGAACTCACGAACCATGAGATCGTGACCTGAGCTAAAGTCGGACACTTAATCAACTGAGCCACATAGGTGCCCCTATAATAGAACTTTTAAATGTCAGTCTTAAATGTGAGGGAGTGCCTATTTTTCAAACGTCTTTCCAAAGGTACTTGCATATAAAAGTTGAAGAACCACTGCACTGGGACTATTTATCCAAGTTTAGTATGCAGACTGATCTGAGAGTTAGTAAAAGTTCACTATTTCTGAGTACTCTCCTCCTAGAAATTTGGACTCAATGGCTATGGTTCAGAATCTATTTTTGACAAGGACCTCATACTCATTCTGAGGGTTATTAAAGCATGCTTTGAAAAATATCACTGTAACAGTTCCACAATGAACTTTATTATTTTATAACTAGAGATCATATGTAAAAGTAGCCTGATTTTATAGTCCTAACTCCTATTCAAATATAACCTACTATTCAGGCAAAAATCAGAAAACATGTTTTAAAATACACTTATTTTTCATAGCAGGCATTATCTATATCCTAAAAAGAAAAACAAACAGAGAGAAGCTATACCCAAATAAATAAATTACATATAGCACAGCTCTACTGTTTTCAAAGTCCTTTTTACAGATCAAGTTCACAACACCACATGAAAAGAACAGAGAAACAATTTCAGGAAACTAAGGTTCTAATCTTGACTTTACCGTTACCTCTTGTAATTGTGGATAAATAAAAAGCTCCTTTGTTTTTTACTTCTGTAAAATGAATTGGCTGGACGAGACCAGAGGTTCTTAGCCCATAGTATATAATGGGTTTAATGCCATTAAAGAAGCTGTTAAAATTGAATTCATGTGTATGTGTAATTTGGGGGAACAAGAAGATACACAGCATTAATCAAATTTTCAAAGGTATCAATGGCCAACCCCGAGCCCCCACCTGCTTAAGAAAAACTATGTCTTTTAATTTTAAAATTGTATGATTCTTACAAATGTAACTCTAGGCATACTTGTCTTTGGAGGTGTGGCTGCATCATGGAATACTGAGGGCCACTGTGCCTGGGTATCCCTGGTATCCGGGCGGCGTTCTGGGCCAATCTCATCTGATGGGCTTGGAAAGCTCCACAGTTCATGTTGCTTCTTTGCATTGTTTGCACACTGATCAATCTTGGAGGCTACAAAAGGTAGAAATTGCATTTGCTTAATAATATTTTTTATAAATTTATCTTTCAGTGATAAAATGTTATGGTAAAAATCGACAGGACAGAATGGTATAAAGTATAAAGCGTAAGTCATTCTCCCCAACTCTAGCCCCAATCCCTTCTGCTGTGTGTGTGTGTGTGTGTGTGTGTGTAAAGCCTATCAACATTAACTTATCCAAACCTGGACTAGTGGTTTTGATTTGGATGGGGGAGGGGAGATCAAGAGATACACGGATGGGAATAGTTTGAATAAATGCCCAAGGAATGTATCTGATCTTAGGTAAAAAATATCTGGCTTTCTGGCCCCAAATCACACGTGGAAAACAAAAAATACCTGGAATGGAGGGATAAAAACTTTTGCTCTTCCATAGTACCATGAGTTAGTTTCATATCCCATGTTAAATAGTTCTTTAATGCCCTTTGTCACATCTCCCCCAGGCCCCTGCCAAACCCAGAGCAAATATTTAAACTCTGACCTTTGAGCTTTGTCTCTGCTAGTCACTTTGAAATGTGCAATTCATCCCAATAGGACGGAGTGCAGTCTTGAGGCTTTCATCATTTTTATCAATCGTGCCATGCTCTAATACTCACCTGTTGCTGTAACATCTGTGGGGCTGCTTGTCGAGGGTGCTGCTGTGTCGTGGTCGTTGCTGTGGATACGGGTGCAGGCGGCTGCTGCATCCTCATCTGTTGTAACTGCTGATGTTTCTGTGCATATACTTGCTGTTGCATGTGCTGGAGTCGAAGCTGCGCTAAGTTAATCTGTCCAGGGGTTTTACTAATGTGGTTTGTCCCTGGAGGAACTTGCCCAACTACAACATTAGGAGTATAACCAGGAGCTGGTTTACTCTCAATTACTAGATTACCTGAAGGATTTAAAAAATGAGAATAATTTGCATATAAACGATTAAATCATCCACTTTTGATTGCCACTATTTTTTCCTCTTTCCTTTCACAACTATCAGCACTCAAAGCTTCTGACAGGACAGCAGAGGTGGGCGATAGGTTTAAAGATGATGAAGATCAGAAACATAGTCCAAAGCCAAATAATTGACTTTTGATTATTCAGAATAATGTATTGTGTATTATTCTATATTTACACAAATGTACAGAAAATTAAAGATCTGAAACAGATGTTATTGGAGGAGGCACATCTAATCAGTCAAAATCAATTCTCCTGGACAAGATTCAAGGATATCTAAGACTGCTAATGCTGATTCCATTTTCCTTTGAATTGCCATACTATTCAGGGCAGAGTACTACACTGCTACAAAACTGTCTTCCATGGAAACATGGAATGTTTTAGCCACTTACGTCCCTAGAAATGACAATTTTCCTTGGCTCTCACACAGCCCTTTATTTTCTAGGAATAGAAGGCAAATTTTAGGAAGGTTGGATGTAAGGCAGAGTTGGCAAACCTTTCCTTTAATGGGTCAGAGAGTTTAGGCTTTGCAGACCACATAAGATCTGCCATATATTCTTCTACTTTCATTTATTTTTACAAGCCTTTAAAATGTAAAAAACAAACTTAGCTACCATGCCACACAAAATACAGTTTGCCAATGCCTTCTCTAAGGCTATAGCCAAATTTTAATATACACAAAGATCACTTTTTTACAGAAATCCATTCACCTCTGCTTTTACCACTTCCAGTGGTGAGAACTTAACTACTTTCAAAGTGAGTTTCCTCAATCTGTAGACAGTTCTAACTGTTGGGAAGTTTTGGGTCTTTGTTTTAAATTGAGCTGTTTGTCTGTCTCTCTGTAACTTTCACCTATGGTCTGTAGGTCCACACCGTGGACAAGAGTGAAGCCCATTTCTCTTCTGTGTGGAAAAGCGCTACTCTTATCTTTCAAACATTCCTCAATGTGACTTTCACACACATCAGCATCCTGGAGGGCCTCCTCTAGTGGACAATTCGGTACAATTAATATACAAACTATTAGGGCATCTCATAAATTCTTCCAGAGAATGAAGCCCCATATGGTAAGTTTTTGACATAAAACAGTCATTACCAATTTTCAAATATGTGGGGGAAAAGTCAACAATAATACACATTTTTAAAATCTACACACAGGAGACGCTCAACATTCTTCAAAATGTCACGAACAGAGCACAAGTGAGTTTCCAATGAGGAACATATTTTCCAAGAAGTTTATGTTACAGTAAAGCTTTAAGGATCTAAAATCTGTTTTAGATTCTTTCTCCTTCTAATTTAGTGTTCCCAGTCACACTGAAAAAACTAATTAATTCTCACCTAAATTGACTACATTCTTTGCCCAGAAGGTGGGATCACAATGGAAACGGATTGCTCCATTAGCAGCAGGCACAGGATCACACCGTGCTTTCAAAATATGGCGCAACTGAAAAGTAATCTTGAAGGGAAAAAATTCACATTAGTCTTAAAAATTAAGTATTACCTGAGAAAACAAACATGGTAAAGACATAAAAAGCTCATGTAGCCCCACGATCTGAGATGAGACAGTTGTGTTTAAAAGACTACCTATATTAGCAATCAAGTGCACATTTCTGGCAGAAATGATTTATCATGTATCTTCAGGACAGTAAATACTGTATGAATCCATTTACATGAAATTCTAGAAAATAACAGAAATGAGATTAATGGTTGCTTAGGGTCAGGAGTAGAGGGGAACAAAGAAACTTTTGTGGGTGATGGAAATTTTCTGTATCTTAATGCAGTGGCGGTTACACTGGCAAAAATACAAAATCTAGACTTGAAACAGCTACAGTTCACTGAATGTAAGTCTTAATAAAATCAATGTAAAGACCTGTGGATAAACACACTATGTGTCTCACCAGTCGCTTGCTGTACAGTAGAGCTGTGCTGCTGCCACTCGCAATTGCCCAGTTTGTGAAGTTCATCACATGCTTCACCTGCCGGGAAAGGCCTGTGATGTCATTCTGCTGCTGTAATAACTTCATCTGTCTTTCTTTTGTAACATTCTGAAACAGAACAAGAGTTCAATGAAGAATTCTGTATGAAAAATCCAACTCATCGTTTCTGTTGCAAATGAACACAATACCTACGTTACTTTTTAAAATCGGGGTAAGTTAACAGGCATCTCATTATGTAATGAGCCTCTGATCAAAACAAAAGTTGGAAACTAAACTTAGGCAAACAAAGGCGGAACTAAAACTTAGTTCTCAAAGCTAACAAAGGGGCATTCCACATATAAAAATTGTTAGTTGATGTCTCCCTTTTCCTTCAGAAGATAAAACGTCTTTGTTAAAAATAGTATCTAGGGGCTCCTGGGTGGCTCAGTCAGCTAAGCGTCTGACTCTTGGTTTTGCCTCAGGTCATGATCTCAAAGTTTGTGAGTTTGAGCCCCCCATCCGGCTCCACGCTGACAGCCCAGGGCCTGCCTGGGATTCTCTCCCTCCTTCTCTGTCTTTTAAAATAAATAAATTTTAAAAAATAATAAATTAAAAAACAATAAATAAAAATAGTATCTATTAGGCTAATCCAATATACAGAATCTGTGGCATAATGAGCTGACCTTTAGAAATTTGATATAATCAACTCCACACTTTTAGGTCCAAAGAAAATTCTGTGTTACTAGTGCCACCTACTGGTATAGCAGGAGGCTAAAGTTAAAATCTCTTCCTTCAAATACCTTTAAAAGACAAAATGAGAAAGGTAAATTCTAAAGCTCTAAGAGTAGAGTTAAGGAACCTTTTGAAATAACAAAAGTTCTCAAAGAACAAGAGCATAAATAAGAATTGAAGGACCAATTTGAGGGCAAATGCTGCAAAGGAAAAATAAACTACCTGGGAACTAAAACTCCCGGAAGGGACAGGTGATATCTTATATGCTCTGACATTTGGCATGCCAAACAACCTATCTACTTTGCACTTGACCATTTTCTGAACACCTCAACTTGACTCATGGGGCAATTTTTCCCTAAGAAAACAAGTTGCCCATTTTATAATGCAAAACGATGGATAAAAGTATTCAACTGATAGAAGTTTGATTCACAAGTTTCCTGGAAATCATCCCTTCTACCAAGCATAGGAAAACCTTTATTTTACAAAGTTTAAGAACATATTACACTAGAAAACATCTATTCCTTAAATTCAGCATGTTAGGCGTGTGTGGCAGATTTATGATTCAGTATTTTTGTATATTTTAGCATTAAAAGGCATCTTTTCATTCAAAAGTTCTTGAAATGGTTTACGATTATTTTCGACCTACAGTTACAGTGTATTTGCAGTAAGTTAAAAGGTTATCAAAAGGTAATCAGAAATAGCTGCTGCTCAGTGTTCTCCACGTACAGTCTTTGAAAACAAAAATCTATTAGAGTTAAATGCATCAGCTGAATGTACAAGAGGAAAGAGACCTCCAACTTTAATGGTATGTGTGAGAGTACTTTTAATCTCACAATTGTGCCTCAATAAAAAGATGTATTTCAAAAGACAGAAATGCAGAAATAATACTGCCAACATAATTTCTTTCATTTATATGTAACTATGTGTCTAGTATTTCTACAATGATCTATGAGGGAACAGAACAGAAAACAATCTGTGGAAATGTTGAGGTTACAAGTAATAGAAATTTAAAAAATCAAATACATAGCTTAAATTGCTACTGATGATGCAGAAAACACAACCCCTTATCACCTGAACCTACTAAAGAGTACCAAATTTTGAGAACCAATGAACTGTGGTCAGTAGAGACAACTCTGTTTAAAACTTAATTTGGATTTCAAACTGACTGGATTCTTATCTGGAAATTTATATCTGCATATTAATCTTAAAAAATGCAATAAGTTTAAAGCTTATAAATTTCAAAATGAGCAGCATTTTTAGCAAAACTATGGAATATTTTTAAAATAAAGTAAAACACAAAGGACTCAAGCAGACCCCAATATACATTCACATGTAAAAGTTAAATTGAGGCCCTATATTCAGGGATGGGGGTGGGGGGGGGGGAGTAGTAGGTTGGCTTTGTCTTTGTTTATATCACATTTTAGTAATAATTCTTTAATTCTTAAGAGGACAACACTATCTCCTCATTTATACAGCTAAAATCAGTATTACTGAATTGGGCTGCAAATTAACTAACTTAGTAAAGCTCTATTTTCCAATAGAAAATGAAATGAAAAATGCTTTTAATTTGTCTTTATTTCCATACCCCCCAACCAATCTAAAAGACCTTTCAATAAACATTAAAAACAGCTAAAGAGCAAGAGAAGCAGTTGTTGTTTTATTTTGGTTTTGAACCATACCTCTAGCTGCTGTAAGAGAGATTTTCCTTTCTTATTAATTTCATTGATAAGGGTGAAAATGGCCACTTTAATTTCCTGTTCTACTCGTTTGTTAGTCTCATTTACTTCTTTTATCCTGAATAAGAGAAATGCATCATTAGGTTATCAACTTATCCTATGTCTCTGAATCATCAACTGTTACAGAAATTCATCCAACTGGGCACTTAAGCAAGTAATTAAAATGAAACCCTTGTCAAAATGTACAACTTATGTTTCGGTAGACCTGAGCACTCAGTTTGGTCTAAACAAGTTATTTATACAGACAAAGAATGGATTAAATATTTAGTAATTTTAAATTAAATTCATAAAGGTAGTTTATTAATCTAGATGGCAATCTCCTTTAGCTCCTGTGACATGAATGTGATATATAAACATCTGACATCAACAACTGCTATTTAGTGTCAAATCTGGCACACTGGATCTACTTAATGCTTTTCAAAAACAATGTGCAAAAGAACAATGTTGCAAACAGTAATTATCTGTTGAAACAGTAAGAATTAAGCTTAGAAGCATTTATTTTCACTTACAATTTAACCACTTAAAATGTGCCCCCTCCTTCCATAGGTTCTTCTCAAAATAATTTTCCTACTATATAGAATTAAGGGCATAAAACATTTTCAATCCAGTTTTAAAAGAGTTCGATGTTTTAGAATAGGAAGGTTTCAGCTGCAAAAATGAAATTGCTGATACCTATTTCATGGGTGGGGGAGAATCCTACCCATATAAATGTATAAAATGTTAACCAAAGAACGTAGCCTTCAACTTTTATACATTCTAACTTCTTCACAAACTATTACCCACACTTCCAACCTCTAAATTGTCTTTTCAAATTTGAGTAATAATAATATAATTTTCCCTCCTTTGTCTATACCTCAGTGCTTGTTTGGGCACTTATTTGAAAATTTTATTCAATTTTGTCCTTATTAATGTGATTGGAAAATGTCTTTTTAAAAATAAGAGTGCTGATTACTAATGATAATGTAGGATTCTAACTTAAAATGACTCCGCCAAATAGTGAAATCATTAAGCATGCTAAAAGTAGTGAACAGTTAGCCACTGTCAGACTCCCTTTGGTTTAAGCATGTCTACTACATGTTCAATTGTGAAGAAAGAAATCAATGTACATTAAAAAATGGAGATATAGGTCATTATGTGTCTAAAGGGAATGAAACACTGGAGATTTCAATACTTAAAAAAAAATCTGGAGATGAAATCATGAATTTCTCCAACCCTTTGCAATTTTATAACACATTAACTTCTTGTTCTACTTCTCTATACATAGATTCAGGAACATATATACAAAATATGTATAAAACATATGTACAAAAATATGGGACTGCCATATGAATCAAGTATCTTTTCTTTGAAAAGGACATCTTTCTGTAATTTATAAGACAGCTAGCTATCCTCTCCAATATCACCCACAACATATCAGCAGTATTACTAAAACATCCTGATATTTTCATAAGAATTAACCATCCATAATTAGTGCATGTAAAGTATATACAGTTCACCCTGAGCAAAGTGGAGGTTAGGAGCACCTATCCCCAGATAGTCAAAAATCCATGTATAACTTTTGACACCCCAAAAGCTTAGCTAATAACCTACTGTTGACCAGAAGGCTTACCAATAACATAAACAGCTGATCAACACATATTGTGTATGCTACATGCATTATACACTGTATCCTTACAATAAATAAAGCCAGCTAGAGAAGAAAAAATGTTATATTTATCGGGGGAAGGGGGGGAAATCTGCATATAAATAGACCCACACAGTTCAAACCCATGTTGTTCAAGAGTCAACTGCATTGTTACATATTACCTACAACCTTGGAGTACACTTTATTTTCTTTTGGTATCACTTTTTAAGATGAAAGTTCTGCCACCTTATAGTCTAATGTATAATGCGCTATTCATTCATCCATTTAATATTTTTAAGTATTGTCATTTTAAATAAAGTAATTAATTTTAATATTCTAGAAATACCAAAAGTCTCAATATTTGTGAAACTGTGAAAAATACTTACTAATCCTATTCATACCTCCAGGAATATACTGATTTTAATTATGCCAGCTCCAAGTGTTCATCTTTCTACCCCAAGAATCCTCATCTTGTTAATGTACTCACTTATGGAACTTATTCCAACTTGCCTTATCAATAAATTTAGTTTTTTGAGAAATTAACCTGAATAGAATTTTTAAATGCTGATGGGATTACTGATAAAAATAATAGCAATGGTCAAAATTTAAGAGTTTACTATGTGCCATAAAGTGTGCTATTACATACGAGTTATAATAATAATTCTGCGAGAAGTAGTGTCTTTAAAAATGCTTCTTTTACAGGAGACATTCTTCATACTCTCTCCTCTATACTATGTCAACCACACAGTTAAAAGTTTTGTAATTCAACTCTACATAGTAACTGCTTTTTCCATCGTTAACTAAGGCTTTACAAAGAATAGAGTTTTACTGATTAGAAAAGAGTTAAAGATGTATTTTAAGAGTATTCAAAATTTTGGTGAATTAAATCTTAATTAACACATATAATAATCCAAACTCAAACTTCTACATATATTTACCCTTCTAAAAATGTTTTCTATATATGCTTAATACAGAAGGGAAACAAATTTAAACTGGATCTAGTGTGTATAATAATTTTTAAAGTGAAATTATGGTTTTAAGGCAACACACTTACCTGTTCTGCACCTGAGTAGCTGCAAAATGAACATAATTCTTCTTCTCAAGAAGCTTAGCCAGTAGATTCTCAATTGCACCTTTCTGGTTTTGAAAAGCTTCTTCAAGAAACTGATACCTTAAAACAAAAACAAAACCACATTTAAAGCAGAATATTTACTACTGAAATTCTTAAAATAAAGAATTGCTACATGATTCAATCTTGAGACCATAACTTAAATTATCTGCATTCTATGCTGGCCTCACACACCCTACCATGAGCAACTTTTAACTACCAATCCCTTCCCTTCTGACCCATGCCTAAGAAGCTATTTATTGTAAGACCAAAAAAATTTACTTAAAAACTGTTCAAGTGCTCTTACATTAGAATTTTGATTCAGAATTACAGGGGCGCCTGGGTGGCACAGTCGGTTGGGCGTCCGACTTCAGCCAGGTCACCATCTCGCGGTCCGTGAGTTTGAGCCCCGCGTCGGGCTCTGGGCTGATGGCTCAGAGCCTGGAGCCTATTTCCGATTCTGTGTCTCCCTCTCTCTCTGCCCCTCCCCCATTCATGCTCTGTCTCTCTCTGCCCCAAAAATAATAAACGTTGAAAAAAAAAATTAAAAAAAAAAAAAAAGAATTACATTTTTTTTTTTCAAATTCAAATACTGGAGAAGCTTGTATACATTTTATATCATAAAATCTGTAACATTACAAAAAATACTTTCAAAGGTGGGAAAACTACCCATAGTTTTAACATCATAAAACCACTACTAACTACCACAGTTATATTCCTTAGTCTTTTTATTATGCATTTTATTTTTATTTATTTTTAATTTTTTAATATTTATTTTTGAGAGAGAGGGAGAGAGAGGGAGAGAGAGAGGGACAGACACTGAGTGTAAGCAAGGGAGGAGCAGAGATAGAGGGAGACACAGAATCTAAAGCGGGCTCCGGGCTTTGCCTTCGGCTCAGGTCATGATCTCATCGCTCATGAGTTCGAGCCCCGTGGCAGGCTCTGTGCTGACAGCTCAGAGCCTGGAGCCTGCTTCAGATTCTGTGTCGCTCTCTAACTCTGCTTCACCCCCACTTCATGCTCTGTATCTCTCTCAAAAATAAGTAAAACATTAAAAAATTTTATAAATAAAAAATAAAATACAAGTGTAATCATAATGTATACACAATTTTACATCTAATTTTTATCTTGTCTTTACATTCATTACTTGAAATAATTTTTCAGCTCCCCATACTATATTAGTCAAAATTTTCCAAAAGAGTTGTATCAATTAAAAATCACCAACACCAGTTTTATAACTTTGTTAACATGAGTGGTGTATGTTAGTATTTCCTAATATTATTACAGTGAAAATTTGGACTCCATAGTAAAGACTACAGTTCTTTGATTACTAGGAAGGTAGAATGGTTTTCTTTGCTGGTTTTATTTCCTTTGTGTAAATTGCTCATTAAGTCAACAAATATTTTTGGGATTCTTCTGTATGCTAGGGATACATGAGTAAAAAAAAAAAATAAATCCATTATTCTTCATATTCTTGTAATAAATAGGCACACATATGAAATGACACCATATGGTGATAAGAGCTATAATGGAAATATATATAGACTGAAAAAAGAACATAATGCTTAAGTCAGCCTTGATACCAAGGAAAGCGTCACAGGGAAGTCAAAATAATATCCTATGCTAAATGCAGAGGCATATTTGGGGAACTACAAAGACTTCAATTTAGCCAATGAAAGCCATGCAAAGGTCAGGAGATAATAATTATTAAAATCCAGAATCAGACTGTGAAGGGCTGGGTATACCATGCTAATATTTGGATTTTATCTTCTCAGTAATGGGAAACCCTTGAAAAATTCTAACCAAGATGTAATAATCAGATTTATGTTCTAGGAAATTCATCAGACATAGAAAAGGTAAATCTGAAAAGGGAAAACAGGATGATCAGCTAGAACTCTTTGACAATAACTCAGATAAGGTATCAAAACATAATACAAGCTAGCATAGTTGCACAAACAAGCTTAGACAATGGAGATACCAGCATCTACGATGATTTGGGAGTTTACATGGCTCTAGTTAAAGTAAGGTCCATAGGATTACCTAAAATTAAATGCCTACCTAAGGCACATGAAAAATGCCACTGGAAATGAGTTCAACATACTGACAAAGTTACAACTGTCTATGTAGCTACTAAAATCACTAAAGTAAAGGCAGGAACTGGTATTAATAGGAAGACTATGAGCATCTAGATGTTTGTGTCTTCAGTGGAGATCTCAGTCAAGGGAGAAAAGGCCATGGAAGTTGTGACCACTAAGGAAAGTTTGGTAAGATGAAGGAAAGTTTCACAGTGCTAGGTTCAAGAGGAAAAGGAAAAATGGAGGGCAGCAGAAAGCAAAATGTAGAGCAATGTAAGGACTGGTGTTACAGAGCAAGTGAGGTTTTTATTTTGTGCAATGATTCGAAGAATTTTTTATTGTAGTAAAATATATATAACAAAATTGACCACTTTATGATTTTTAAGAATTTCTTTAAAGCAAAAATAACCCCACCCATGTATAATGTAAAGTCTAGCACTTGTATACATTGTATTATACCTTTGAAGGTATTAAGTAGCACAAAAGGACAAGGGTATTAAAAAAAAAAAAAAGGACAAGGGTATTTTAATTTTAAAATAAAACTATCTACTATAAGACAGGTAACCTAAAGATTGCTGTTTCATTTCATTCTTTCATTGAAGAACATTTGATTTATTCCATAATAATTTCTCCATATCCAAAATAAAATTTTACTTTGTTAAATCTGTACAAATGAAGTGGGAATATGAGATTACCATGCTAACCTTTTTAACTCCGTGAGCTTTAGATTGGGAGGAAGAAAGATCTTTGTGACTCTGTCTAATTTGATTTTGAGTTAGATTATGTCATAAATAGAAAGGCGTTTGGTAGAAAGGTCAACTGGTATCATAATTCACAAAATTTTAATTTGTAAAATTTAACCCTGTACAAATGTATTTCTCTTTTCACCTAAAAATAAATGTTTTAGAATCTTGCTTCTAGAAATATCTTCTTGGGGCACCTGGGTGGCTCAGACGGTTAAGTGTTCAACTCTTAATTTCGGCTCAGGTCATGATCTCACAGTTCATGTGATCAAGCCCTGTGTCAGGCTCCACACTGACAGTCCAGAGCCTGTTTGGGAATAGCTCTCTCCCTGTCTCTTTGCCCCTCCCCTGCTCACATTCTCTCTCTCAAAATAAATAAATGTTAAAAAAAAAAAAAAAAAAGGCACAGAAGTATCTTGTTGATTCATGTGAGCAAGTAGTAAGCAAACACACTATGATATACCTACATTTAAGTATGTGTCCTTTCCTCCACTTATACAGGAGTTAACATCTCAGCTGGATGTTTTAAGGATAATTAAGAGTGCTTGAGATAAACTTTAGGAGGAAGGTAAGCTCTCTCTCGCTGGGGAAAAAAAAAATCAGAATGTATAAAACTACACAGTTCTGAAGCTGTCATTTTCAAGACTAAGGAAAAGAAAGCAAAACTAGAAAAGTAGAGAAATGCCAGATGCTAAAAAAAAGACCTGCACATTTTGCTTAAACTGCCTTCAGATAATAAATAATAGTGAACAATTAAGAGCTTGAATGAATAGTGATAATCAGATTTGTCTCTGTTCACTTGTTTAATTTCAATTATATACTCAGAAGAAAAAAAAGGAGCTTGAACAACAAAAAAGCAATATGGAAGTAATTTTGGCTACAAGTTACTTCTGATTCTCTTAGCCAGAGTAACACTGCATTTTCAATCAAAATTACAGAAATGGAGAGGAAAAAAAGAATAACATATAAATAGATTAAGTATAATTCTGATTAACATGTAAATACACGAAAGCCATTTCTTAGGTGCTAATCTTGCATATGAAGCAGAAGTAGTGATTCTTAACCTGGGCTTCTACTCACAATGAGCTATATTCAGCATTTCAAAATGTGTAGGTAAAAATTACAGGTGTCCATGATTTAGTTAGAACAGGCTAGGTAAGACTTTCAGTGGTTTTGGTTAGAATTATAGAAACTGAGTATACTAAATATACCACTGGTTATCTACTTTTGAACAGAAATCATCATCATGGATTATATGTGTTTTTTATTATTGAGAAATAAATTACTGTTTAATGCAGTTTGCTCAGAAATTCTTGAAAACATGGTTCTCATAAGTAAAGACTGGGAGATGAATAAGAAGTTTTTTTTTTTTAAAAGACTGAAGGGGCTCCTGGGTGGCTCAGTGCGTTGAGAAACCAATTCTTGATTTTGGCTCCGGTCCTGATCCCAAGGTCATGGGACAGGGACCCGCGTCAGGCTCTGCACTGGGTGTGGAGCTTGCTTGGGATTCTCTCTCTCTTCCTGTCTTCCTCCCTCTCCCCCTCTACGTCACTCATGATCTCTCTCTAAAATAAAAGTAAAAACTATATTTTAAAAAAGGTAAAAAGACTGAAAATCAATTATCTACTAACTTCAAACCGTAACTTTTTTCAAAATGTTTATTTATTTGAGAAATAGAGTGCAAGCAGGGAAGGGGCAAAGAGAGAGAGAGACAGAGACAGAGAGAGAGAAGGAAGGAGAGAGAGAATGCTAAGCAGGCTCCACTCTCAGCACGAAGACTGACTCAGAGCTCAATCCCACAACACTGGTATTATGACCTGAGCTGAAATCAAGAGTCAGACACTTAACCAACTAAGCCACCCAGACACCCCCAAACTGTAACTTTTGAATGCACATTTAGTCTTACTAGGTCCTGAGCTGTACAGGGATGCTACTCACCAAGTAATCACAGTATTATTTAATAACTGTCAGCATGTAACAATTGATAAGATTTTACTCTGGCACTTCTAGAAAAATGTATCACCTTAGTTTATAACCAAACTAGTATCTAGGGAAACATTTTTTAAACCTGCCACATAGTAATTCTGACTCAGTTTCTTTTGTAATTCAGTACTCCATTTTAAAAATAACATAAAATTTTAAACATATATTAGCAGTTCAATTCCACTGAACCTACCATCCATTTTCAAAAGTATCTATTTAGGGGCGCCTGGGTGGCTCAGTCAGGCGTGCAACTTCAGCTCAGGTCATGATCTCACAGTTCATGAGTTCCACCCCCATATTGGGCTCTGAGCCCATTTCGGAAATCCTCTGTTCCCCTCTCTCTCTGCCCCTTCCCCACTTGGGCTCTCTGTCTCTCTCTCAAAAATAAACAAACAGTAAAAAAAATATTTTTAAAAGTGGGGTGCCTGGGTGGCTCAGTTGGGTAAGCGTCTCTCAGTTTCAGATCAGGTCATGATCTTGTGCTTTCATGGGTTCGAGCCCCGCATCAGGCTCTGCACTGACAGTGTGAAGCCTGCTTGGGATTCTCTCTCTTCCCCCCCCCCCGCCCCTCCCCCACTCACGCTGTCTCTCTAAATAAATAAATAAGTAAGTAAGTATTTTTGGAGTATCTATTTATAGATAATTTTGTTGATACCCCCTACCACTCTATCTTCAAGATTACTTTGAAATAAGTCCCAAACATCATATTATCTAAGCACTTATCAATGTATAGATAGCAATAGCTCTTTTGAGAACTTACTTATGTTTTCAGGTGTCTTGTGCTAAGTATCCTACATGGATTCTCTCATTTAATCTTTAGAAAATTTAACGATGTATGTTCCATCTTCACAGTAACAGTTGAATAATTTGGATAACCCTCTGTGTGTTGGTTCTTCTTTAAACAAATTTATAATTAATATTTAGTTTACAGGACTATTTCAAGAATTAAATTGGTCAAAATACACAAAGCTCTTAATAAGCATAGTGCTTTGCTTACTGAAGCACCGTAAGGGCTTAAAATTAGTTGTCACTGCTATTTTTACCAGTAATTTTAAATGATTTGCATTGTAACAATGTAAAACCTCAATCCTTCAACAACAACAAAAAGTCTACTATGCACATAAAGACCTCATTTTTTTTTTAATTAAAAAAATTTTTTTAACGTTTATTATTGAAAGACAGAGAGAGTCAGTGTGTGAGCAGGGGAGGGGCAGAGAGAGGGATACACAGAATCCGAAGCAGGGTCCGGGCTCTGAGCCGTCAGCACAGAGCCTGACGCCGGGGCTCAAACCCACAAACCGCGAGATCATGACCTGAGCTGAAGTCGGACGCTTAACTGACTGAGCCACCCAGGCGCCCCGAGACTTCATGTTTTTAAGAAAATTTTAAAATGAGACTATGTTCCTTACTTAAGGCTCTATATGAAGGGGAAATGATAATAAGCCCTAAGAGTTCAGGAAGAATTGCAGAGAGTAGGAACTCTGAGCAACTATGGGAACCTAAAAGGGTAGAAATTTCAAGAAAGCTTGGTGAAGACATTAGGATTCTCACATAAAGAGAACAGGGAATAAAAGCCAACTTTAATTAAATCTCAAAGGGCACAAAGTGACATCAGCTGATACTGCAGTTACAGAAGACTTCAGTAAGACAACAGGCTATTACTTTCTAATGCTGTCTTCAAATTCATGGATCTTTTCTTCTACAATGTCTAACCTACTGTTAATCCAATCCAAAATCAAACAGAGAAAAAAATGAGGGTGGGAGGAGCAGAAGAATAGTGAGTGAGTTTGGGGACACCTGTGATAACTCTAATATATGTATAACTGGCATCCCCAAATGGGGAGAGGAAGGAAGAAAAAAATATTGGAAGAAATTCTAATAATGGTGTAAACTTTTCCAAATTTGATAAAAGAAAAAAAAAAATAGCCTTACAGATCTAAGAACTTCAATATCCGCCAAGCACAAGAAACATTAAGAAAATTACTCTTGAGGTATATTGTTTCCAAATTGCTTAAAGCCAGTAATAATCTTAAAAGTGGTTGGAAGGGAAAAAAAGATACATTATATACAGATGAATAAAAACAGAACAGACTTCTCAATGGAACCAGTGCAAGTCACAGAGTGGAGCAGTACCTTTAAATTACTGAAAGAAAACTGTCAGCAAAGGACTTAGTTATCTAGCAAAATTACCTTTCAACACAAAGGTGAAACTTTTGGGGATGAAAAATACACTCACTATTTTGACTGTGATGATGCTTTCCCATGTGCATAGCTACACCACATAAAAGAACTATCACCTCAGTGTAAAGATGTAAAAAGAGTAAACACTTCTAAGGGACTAAACAAAAGTTACAATAATGCTGTGGAAAACAGGAAGGAAAAACCCTTAGAAATAGAAGCCACAAAGCACCACATACGTTGATTTTTAGACAAAGTACACATCATCTGGTAGTCCAAAACAATGTTCTGGAAATTTAATGGCCCCAACTGGTAGTGCTTCTAGGCACTAGCAAAAGGAAATTCAATCCTTTAATGAGAAAACCATCATAATTCTAGACAAAGAATCTGCATAAATAATTTTTCAAGTAAATGAAAAGTTCTTACTTTACAAAAGCCATATATATAAGGAAATGAGTAAAAATCAACAGAAAAACAAAGAGGAAGAAAAGACCCACTAACGGAAGCAAAATATCTATGTTTACTAAATTTAAAGAATGAAACAGCTAGCAAATGGTCGGGCAACTATTTAAAAAGATGAGGAAAGAATACAAAGGTGCTGTATACTTTTTTTGATAACACATCTCAACATAAAAAGGTTTTAAGAGGGGGTGGTGTTTGGCTGGCAGATTTTAACATTTTTAAATGTAATGGTATGGTTTAATGGAAGTTAAGCATGGCTAAAAAGAATATTCATGAACTGAGATTGTTCAGAAGAAAATGCCTATCTTGCATTTTGAAACTAAACATAAGTTAAGAGACACGAAGAATGATATAAGGTCTAATATACATCTAACTGGAGTTTCAGAAGGAAGGACAAGAACAGATGTAATATTTGGAGAGATTACTGATGAAAGACATAATCCAAAGATTGAGAAAACCAAAAAAGCAGTAGTTTTAAAGAGCAGTCAGAAAACAAAAACTGGTTACCTTCAAAGAAAAACAAAGTTTACTGACCTCTTAAGAACAAAAAGGCAATGTGCTTGTACAACTGACGTGCTAACAACAAAAATTAACCGACAACCTATACATAAAATGCTATACACAGCAAAAAAACTTCCAAAAGTGAGAGCGGAGTAAAGATACTTTTAGACAAACTGAAACCCTAGACTCTTACTAAAGAAGATTCTAAAAATAATAAACTTCAGGAAAAGAAAACGAATCAACATGAAAGGTCTTAGAACCAAGAAGGAAAAAAATAACAGACATGTGGCAAAGAAGTGGGGTATCTCTAAAACACTATATACAATTAAGAATATTTGGCAACAGAGGGGCACCTGGCTGGTTCTGTCCATAGAACATGTGACTCTTCATCTTGGGATTGTGAGTTCAAGCCCACAATGGATGCACAGATTACGTGAAAATATTTTTTAAAAGAAATAAAAATAAAACAATGGATAAACTATAGCCAAGAAGCTCCCAAACTTTCTGAATCTTGATGCCATTTAGTGTCTCAGCAAGTTCTTTTCACAGAACTAAAAAAAAATACCTAGTGGTTCCAGGGTGCCTCGATGGCAGGTAAGCAACTGACTCTTGGTTTCAGCTCCTATCATGATCTCACAACTTGTGAGTTCAAGTCCTGCATGAGGCTCTGCGCTGACAGCACAGAGCCTGCTTTGTATTCTCTGTCTCTTTCTCTGCCCCTCCCCTATTTATGCTCTCTCAAAAATAAATAAACAAACATTTTAAAAAGAAAGAAGGGGCACCTGGGTGGCTGAGTCACTTAAGCATCCAACTTCTGCTCAGGGAATGATCTCATGGGTTCGTGGGTTCAAGCCCCGCATCAGGCTCTGTGCTGACATCTCAGAGCCTGGAACCTGCTTTGGATTCTGTCTCCCTCTCTCTGCCCTTCCGCCTCTCATGCTCTCTCTCTCTCAATTGTAGTAAGCATTAAAAAAATTCTTTTAAAGAAATAAAAGTTTCATTTATCAAGTAGTTAGATATAAAAATACACCAAAAATCCAGATTTGTAAAGATATTTTAGTCACTCCTTACACTGTATTTTTAAGTACTTCTCTGTATATATGATATCATGTTGTGACTTTAAAACTTTTTAAAAGTATGCAGTCGTTAGTGATATGCACTGAATTCTTCTATTTGCCAGAAAGCATTCAAAGGGTAGGGATACCGCAGTAAACAAGATAACATATGGTATTCTTCTTCCTTCCCTTACATCCTGAGTAAGGAGAAAACAAAAATTTAAATAGAGTTGTGATAGAGATGACATGAGTGACAAAAAACTCTAGAACAGGAACACAGAAAAGGGTTCTTGAAGAGTCTATACCGAGATCTCAAAGATAGCAACCAAGGGCACCTGGGTGACTCAATTGGTTGAGCATCCGACTCTTGACTTTAGCTCAGGTCATGATCCCAGGGTGGTTGGATCAAGCCCCACATCAGGCTCCTCACTGAATGCGGAGCCTGCTTAAAATTCTCTCTCTCTCCCCCTCTGCCCCTCTCCCCAGCTCTCTCTCTCTCAAATTAAAATTTAATTAATTAAAAATAAAATAAATTTTTAAAAGATAGGAACCAGCCATGCAGAAATCATAGATAAAACCATTAATGATCAGAATCATGTCTGCACCGCTGCAAAGGAAAATGACCAAGCAATGGAGTTTTTACTTTTGTAATGATTTACCAATTAACATTTTTACCAACACACATCTTTGTGTGGGTAACTAATTACTTTGCTAAATGGGTAACTAATTAGTCTGAATAGGTTTATTTCTCAAATCTTCTCTCCTGATATTCCTCTCATTTAAGCTAACTCTTAGCCATACTCAATTCTTCTTTTCTAGTCATAAACAATCATTCTGCTGGGTAAGTGAATCTGAGGCCTAGGTGTTTGATAGGCACACAAACTAGATAGGCACATGCAAAGAGAGACAGAGAGACAGAGAGAACACACACACATGCATGCAAGGGTGGGACAGAGATAGGGAGAGAGGGAATCCCGTGCAGGCTCAATCTCATGAACTGTGAGATTATGACCTGAGCCAAAATCAGATGCTTAGCCAACCGAGCCACCCAGACGCTCCTAAAATTAACTTTTTTTCTGCAAAACCAAAAAGGAATAAATTTTATTTTGGAGTTAACTGCTAAAGTGAACTACTACTGAGCCATATTTTCAATCTCAAGTCTCACATAGACTGTAAGACTCCAAGATAGCAAAGACCATCTCAGTATTTTTTATTACTATACACAGTCATCACCTAGCATGATACCTGGTATATGGTGAAGATTCAAATATTTACTACACAAAAGAGCTAAATGGATACGGAATGAAGTTCAATAAACAAGCTGCTTTTGTCCAACAATATACTACATGAAAACAATATATCTGGATAGGAAATCTTGATTTATCATCACAGCTCTGAATCTAGCTCCCTGAGAAAATTGATGATATATATGAATTTAGGTGTCATTTTTACCATCAATTTGGATGTTATCTGAAATCTTTTTGAACTTTGCAAAAATTTACAGAAAAACTTAAAACTGAGTTTGGCAAAGGTTCTTTAAGGTAGAGGTTATTGACCTTCACTGAATAACAAAAATCACCTGGTGTGATTTGCCAGTATTTTTAAAATACTATAGAAATTTTTTATACCCAAAATATAACTTAAGATTCTTATTTAACCAGTGTGCAGTAGGACTATGGCATCAGTATTTTTTTAAAGCTCTCCAGGTAGGTCTACATCAAGGACTGAAAGATATCTGCTCTAAAGCTGATTCATCCATCTTATCTACCCACCCATTTATCTATTTTTCAATATAAAAGCCTAATTACAAGAAAAGTTCTTTCTTAGGAAAATCGTTTAGAAAAATTTCACTTATATAGTTCTATTCAAGTGACTTCTATTATAAACTATCCTGTTCTTTAACAAAAATGCCTCATATTTTCAACACACTCACTTAAACCATAATGATCCTAAAAAACAATCTACAAATACCCAACTATACACAAAACTTCAATTGAGGATAAAAAACATTAAGGTGGAACATACATGACATCCACTCTCAGCCATGACAGAATAACTGATACCAGACTGGCCTGCCACCAGGGCCTATAAACTATAATGGTAGGAAAGTAATATGTGAAACTATAACTATAGTTATATATATATATGAAAGAAATATGTGCGGCAACTATATTCAGTCACAGGACTACAGGCAATCCTTTAGAGAGCCCCACCACCATCCTGTGCATTGAAAACTTCAGGATAACTGGCACAGAGAACTGGAGACCAAACAGAGCCCAGAAGTCTGAGCTGAGGAGGCAAGAGGCAGAAGTCAGAATTTGGGACTACTGAGCAGCTGGAATTCGTGAACAGGACACTGGAATGGAGGAAGCCATACAGGGTGAGGTTGGGGAGTAGGGGGGAAAAAAGACACAAAATAAATGAATTCCTCACAAGTCGCTGGTCAATATCTGGGCTGTACATGCACAACATGAGATTATGCAAGGCTTAACAGGAGACCTTACTAGCTCCCAGTAAAAGCAAGCTCCTGGCAACCCAATTTTGTTCACTCTCCATATGCTAAGCCATTTATTTATTTTTTATGTTTATTTATTTTGAGAGACAGAGTGAAAAAAGGGGGGAGGGGGAATCGGTAGGGGAGGGGCAAAAAGAGGGAATCCCAAGCAGGCTCTGCACTGTCAGCGCAGAGCCCTTCGTGAGATCATGACCCAAGCCAAAATCAAGAGTCAGATGCTTAACCAGCTGAGCTACCCAGGCGCCCCTAAGCCATTTAGCTTCATCCTGATCACAGGGCTTTTCCCAACCTGCATCTGACCCTTCACTTCTTTTCCTGTCTCCAGACCAAAATCTTGTTCTCTCATTTTTCTGCAATGACTTCCTTCACTTCCCCTAGTTAGGTCCTGGGTTATCTTCTCTGTAATTAACCTACACCTCCCGCTTCCCTCACCCTGGGACTAATGCTCTTTCCATCACACTGGAAGTCATGCACTGTAGTTGGTGATGTAACGGGGTGGGACTAGGGTTTGACAAAGGAGACCCAGAGTGCAGAACATAAGGGGGCTCTGACTTTCAGATGGAGCAAGTGCAAGTGTAGGGTGAGCCATGAAAAGGAGCCCCTCCTTATGCATTGGCTCTAAGCACGTTCCTTGCTTCACCCCAGTCCAAGCGCTGGTGATTAAGAGAGCAGTTGCTAAGAAACTGACTGTGGAACAGAGAAACTAGAGCCAAGCAGTTCTAAGAGACAGAATTCCATCTAAGCTAGTGGGGGAAAAGACTTTGTCTACCTCCCCAGGCAATCTACCTGAGAAACCAGAAAGGCCGTATCTTAAAAGAAAAAACTTCGTTTGGAATAAATTCTATCCTAGGCCTATCCTGCCCCCACAAAGCCTAAAACTCTCACAAGATCTTCCAAGAAATAGAATTTAGAAGTTGAGTCCAACCAAGTTAGAAAGGCTTGGGAAATACCTTGGGCTTTCCTTAGATCATCCCTTAAGAAACAGAAAACCAAGCTTATACAAGATATCAAGGTGATGAACCAGTAATTTAACTCCCTGATAGAACAATATCAACAGTCTGCAAAGGAAAATAAAAGAACCCAAAGTTTCTATAATGTAACATCCACAACTTCCAAACTTCAATTTAAAAAAATCACTAGGCATTCAAAGAAACAGTAAAATATAACTCAAAATAAAGACAAATGTACTCAATAGAAACTGACATCAAAATGGTGTAGATGTTATATTTAGCAAAGACTTTAAGTGGGTTATATTTATTCAAAATTTAGGGGTGCCTGGGTGGTTCAGTCAGTTAAGCGTCCGACTCTTGATTTTGGTTCAGGTCATGATTTTATAGCTCATGAAATCAAGCCCTGCGTTGGGCTCTGCACTGACAGCACGGAGCCTGATTGGGATTCTCTCTCTCTCGCCCTCTCAAAATAAACAAATAAACTTAAAAAAACAAAACAAAACACAATTTATATGAAAACATCTTTTAGTGAGTGAACTAACAGAAAATCTGAGCGGAGAAAATAAACTATAAAAAGAGAAATGGAAATTCTAGAAAAGTGCAGTAACTGAAACAATTCACTGCATGGGCTTAGCAGCAAACAGAGATGGCTAAAGGACTAGTGAAAATGAATACAAACGAAAAATTGTAAGTCTAAAAAAGAATAGATTAAAGGAAAATGATCAAAGCCTCAGGGACCCATGTGAGAAAAACAAATACCCTAACATACGAGAGTTATAGATTGACAGTTCTAGAAGATTTCAATCATGGGGAGGGGGTGGGGCGGGGGCTTAAGGAAATAATGGCCAACATCCCAAATTTGATGAAAACCATAAACTTATAGACAAAGAATGTCAGTGAACCACACGCAGAATAAACAGAATGAAATATGTATCTTAGAACATAATGGTCAAATGGGGGAAAACCAAAGAAAAAGAGAAAATCTTGAAAGTAGCCAGATGCACCAGACAACAGGGTGTTCAGGGAAGAACAATATGAATAGTATCATTAAAAACAAAGGAGGCCAGAATACAAATAATGACTGCTTTAGAATCTTTAAAGAAAAAAAAGTGTCAATCCAGAATTCTGTAACTAGTATAGACATCCACTAAACTGAAGATTTTCTAATGAACATAAGCTGAGAATATTCACTGCAGCAGACCTACAAAACAATAAATATCCCGAAGGATATTCATCAGGAAAGGGAAAATGATAAAAGATGGTAACTCATATAAACAGGAAGATACAAAGAAAAATAGAAATGGTAATAAATGGAAAAATATAAAATCTATAATTTTATTTTCCCTTCTCATAATTTCCTTAAAAGACAGCTAATTTTTTAAAAAGGCATCGTAAGGTAAGATTTATAAAGTATGTATGATTAAATGATATGGCATTAGTACAAAGGATGAGGGTCTGATAAACTGAATTACCCTTTTGTAAGGTTACTGTATTCGTAAAGTAGGAAATGATGATAAGGAGGCTGTAAGTTAAAGTTGTGTATCATGAGCCCTAGAGCAATCATTAAAAATAATAGAGTTAAAGCTTAAAAAGCTGAAAGTGGGGTGCCTGGGTGGCTCAGTTGGTTAAGCACCTGATTTTGGCTCTAGTCATGATCTCACGGTTTGTGAGTTTGAACCTCGTGTCAGGCTCTGTGCTGACAGTGTGGAGCCTGCTTGGGATTGTCTGTCTCTGTCTCTCTCTCTCTGCCCCTCCCCCACTCACACAAGTGCTCTCTCTCAAAATAAACTTAAAAAAAAAAACTAAAGGTGGATATAAAATGAAATACCAGTTTATTAAGTTGAAACACAGCAGGGAAAAAAAAAACCACACCGAGAAAATAAAAATGAAAAACAAAACTAAATGGTAAACTTAACCCCATCAATAATTACATTAAATGTCATGGGATTAAACACTCCAAATAAAGGAACAGGGGCCTCTACAGGGCACCTGGCTGGCTCAGTTGGAAAAACAAGTAACTCTTGATCTCAGGGTCATGAGTTCGAGCCCCACATTGGGTGCAGAAATTACATACATACATACATACATACATACATACATACATACATACTTTTTAAAAACAGCGAGGGCCTCCAATTAAGATACAGAACAAGTACCCTTCAATTATTTAATTAAAAATTGATTTCTATGAAAATAAAAAGACAGAACTGACATCCTATATTCAGGCAGACCTATTATACCTTTTTTTTTTTCCTATATCTAAATTAATAAGTATTTGCTGATAGATGAAATGTCTAAATGTGTGTCAAATACTGTTCTAGGCTCTTGGGATGCAATAAATAAAACAAAGACACCTATCCTGAGGAGCTTACATTCTAATGGGAAGTACACAAAAAATAAGTTGTAAATTACAGAACAAGTTTAGAAGGTGGTAAGTACAACATAAAAAGGAAGGAAGGAAGGAAGGAAGGAAGGAAGGAAGGAAGGAAGGAAGAAAGAAAGAAAGAAAGAAAGAAAGAAAGAAAGAAAGAAAGAAAACAAACCAAAACAGGATAAGAAGGATTAGGAGTAAAGGGGAAAACTGCAATTTTAAGTACATTTATCAGAGTAGATCTCGTTGGCAAAACTACATTGCAACAGACTTCATGGATGTATGGAAGTGAGCCATGCCAACAAGTGGACCCAGAGCCCCAGACAGAGAAAACAGGCAGGAAGCGGCATCTCTGCCATGTTTTAGAAACAAGAAAGTACAGAGTGAGGGGGAAATGTAGTAGTGGATGAAATATTAACGTACAGACCACTGTAAGGAATCTGACTTTTACTCTGAAGTGGAGAGCCACTGCAGGTTTTGAGCAGGGAGCGAATCAGACATGAGACTGTTCTAGTAGTTAAGAATAAACTGAAGGAGGGCAGTGTCAGAAGTATGGAGATGACTGAGGAGACTGCTGCAGTAATCCAGGCAAGAAATGATGATGGCTGAGACCAGCCTAGTAGCAATGGAACTAATAGCAATGAGGTAATAAGAAATTGTGAGATTCAGGGATGTATTTTGAAGGGGGAGCCAAAAAGATGTTCTGGTAAGTTTGAGTTTGGGTAGGAGAAAATAGCGGAATCAAAGATCGTGCCAAGATTTCTGGCTTATGCAATGGAAAAACTGCAACCGCCACAAACTGAGATAGGGCAAGGCTGCCAGTGAAAAAGAACTGGAGTAAGTGATCAGTTCTATTCTGGATATATTATATTTGAGAAAGCCGACACTCAAGAAGACATGTTACAGTTTATAGAATAGATAAATCTGAAAGTTCAGGAGAGAGTACCGAGCTAGAAATAGAAATATGGACATCGCCAGCATATGGATGGTATTTAAAGCCATAAATCTGTAGCTGTAGATAATGAAGTAATGCCTGGCACAACCAACATCAAGAGATGAAGAAAAATGAGCAAATGAAACTGAGAAGCAATCAGTGTGGTAGGAGGAAAACTAAAAGAATGTGGTCTCTTGGTGGCCAAGTAATATGTATTGAGGGAATGATCAACCATGTCAAATTGTTGCTGATCTGTCAAGTATTAAGATGATAACCAAGTGGTGACCTCTAGATTTAGTGATTCAATGGTTATTGGCGACCTTGAAAAGAACAATGTTGATAAAATGCTGACAGAGAGAATAGGACAGGAGACATTAGGAGACCATGATGATAAGCAATCCTTTCAAAATATTTTGCTGCAATGAGGAACAGGGATAGCTGCCAGCAAGGAAAACGGGTTGATGAGGTTTTAACATTTTCTTTCATTTTTAAGGATGGAAGAAAAAAAATAGCAGAATATTAAAATACTGGTGGGAAAACTGCTAAAGTGAAAAACTGACACTGGCAGAGAAAGTCAAACCGCTGAGGCAATTTCCTCAACTGCTTGAGATGAGATGGAATCTAAGGCATAAGGAGAGAAACTGGCTTCATAGAAGAAGAGACTTCAACTAAGATAACAGACAGATGTAGAAATGTGGGTGCAAGTGCTTGGTGACAAGTAGATATGGTAGAGGAAGACTGCATAAGTTCTTTGTAGTGCTTCAGTTTTCTCAATGAAGTAAGAAGCAGTGCCAGTGTCTGTGAATGAGGATGGAGGATAAAATGTCGGACATTTAAGACAGGAAACACTGCTAATGCACAGTATGACTGCCAGGTAACATTAAGAGTCTACTTGAGATAAATGGTCATGAATTGAGAATAGGACTGGTGGTATCATGTGTTTTTTCTCTCATGATGGTCAGCTGCATAAGCAAAGCATGACAGAAGGGAAGCTGGGTTTAATCAAGATTGTGGTTTTGCCAAGAGAGTTATACCAAGTGGGATATAGGAGTCAAGGCTAAATGCAAGAGAGTAAGAATGATTAGCCTGAAATTAAACTGGAAGAGGGTTGAGAACATAATGGAATGAGGTAAAGTGAAAGAGTAGAGTAGTGGCATCAATGGACTAAAATAAGTTACTGAGTGGCAAATAACTGTGGAAGTCTGATACTAAGCAGAATGAGCTGGGAATGACAGAAGATGTAGTCAGAGAGAGGAATGCTTCAACTTGAATACAACTATTGGAAATGCCAAGGTCTAGTGTACAATCACGGATGTGAGTGGTAATGTAAAGGACACAAACTTTAGAAAGGAGTTCAAAGAACAAAGACTAGGGTGTCTGAATGATCAAATCTTTGTATATTAAAACTGCTAAGAATTAAGACAAGAGTAGTATCTGTATGGGAATGCAAGCTGGTGCAGCCACTCTGGAAAACAGTATGGAGGTTCCTCAAAAAACTAAAAATAGAACTACCCTACGACCCAGCAATTGCACTACTAGGCGTTTATCCACGGGATACGGGTGTGCTGTTTCGAAGGGACACATGCACCCCCATGTCTATAGCAGCACTATCAACAATAGCCAAAGTATGGAAAGAGCCCAGATGTCCATCGATGGATGAATGGATAAAGAAGATGCGGTGTGTGTATATATATGCAATGGAGTATTACTTGGCAATCAAAAAGAATGGAATCTCGCCATTTGCAACTACGTGGATGGAACTGGAGGGTTTTCTGCTAAGTGAAATTAGTCAGAGAAAGACAAAAATCATATGAGTTCACTCATATGAGGACTTTAGGAGACAAAACAGATGAACCTAAGGAAAGGGAAACAAAAATAGTATAAAAACAGGGAGGGGGACAAAACACAAGAGATTTATAAATATGGAGAACAAACTGAGGGTTACTGGAGGGATTGTGGGAGGGGGGATGGGCTAAATGGGTAAGGGACACTAAGGAATCTACTCCTGAAATCATTCTATCTTTGCCCCGGTTCAATCTCTCCTCACTACAGTGAGATCATTTTAAAACAATAATCAGTCAAATCACTCCACTGCTCAAAACTTGAGTGTCTTACTCAGACTAAAAGCCAGCATTCTTCCAATAGCCTACAAAGAACTCAATAAGTTGGCCCTTTCTGCCCCTCTGACCTCACGTGATACCAATCTCCCCCTTATTCATTCCATTCAGACCATGCAGCTCCTCAAAGAAGTCAAGTATGCTGCTATCTCTGGCCTCTGGCAGTTGCTTTCCCTCTATCTGAAACATGCTCCCCTCAAGGAGGAAGTTAAGATGGCAGAGAAGTAAGGAGACCAGGATTTTCCTCGTCCCTCAAACACAGCTGTATTGAGGTCAGATCACTTGGAACACCCAGGAAATCGATCTGTGAAGTGGCAGAAGGATCTCCACAGTTGGAGGGAGACAGCTTGATGGGATCGAGGTGTGTGTATGTGAATTAGAGGAAATAAAATGGCACTGACATGGAGGGAAGGGAACCCTTTCTGTGGAGAGACAAAAGGGACAGAGAGGGGTTGTGAAAGTGCAGTATCAAGTTAGCACATGAGGAAAACCTCTCTGGACTACCGGCTGGGGAACAAGAAATACAGAGAGTGACAGTTTCTTTTTTGCAAACAGCCCTAGGAGCTGAAACTCAGGATGTTTGGAAGTGCACTTTTTCCGGAGCAAAGCCAGGAGCCTTGGTGTGCTCCTGGGGAGGAGGGAGCCAGCCCCAGAGTGTACAGCGTGGTGTCGTCATCTCAGGGGCAGGCTGGGAGAGAACAGTCCCTCTCCCCAAGTACTTTGGGAAGAGGGTTTATTGCCTCCCCAAGGACAAAAGACCCTGCAGGTGCAAGCTAAAGGCCTTTTATGACCAGGGTGGAGAGGCCCTACTCTGGAACAGGGGAAGTGAGCCACACAGAGCTGGGTCCTTTAAGACTTCGGGTTTTGAATCCCAGCCCAGTGCCTAGAAGTCTCAGGAGAACTGCAGAGCAGGGCAAGCCAACGGCCAGTATTCTGTGGGTTGTACTAACAGCGTGGATTGAGATACCTGGTCCGGTGAGGACAGACTCGGTGTCACCATTTTTCCCCCCAACGCCAACAGGGTAGGACTTCAGAGAACAGCACAGCGGACCCCAGTGGAGGTAACCAAACCCCACCCTCCGTGCCTAGCAACCTACTGGAGGGAAACTGACACTGAGCAAACCAGATGCCCTCTCCTCCAGACCAGCATGGCCACTGGTCCCAGGCATCAACAGACAACTGTTTTGTTTTTTCTTCTTCCATTATTTTCCTTTTTCTTTCTACCCTCTTCTTTTTTTCTTTTGGAATCAGGCTCATAGATCTCGTTTATTTTTGGTCAATTCTGATTAATCTTTTTTGTTTGTTTGATCTGGCATTTTTATTCTGTTTTTTCTCCACCTTTTCTCTGTCTGCTTTAATTTCCCTTCCCTTTCTCTGGATTTAGCCTTATAGTTTTTTGATTCTCTGTTTGGTCTTCTTTTCTCCCCTTTCATTTTTCTCTTTTTATGGGATCAGGCTCTCACCGCCCCTTCTCCTCCCCCCCGCCCCCCCAGGGTTATAACTTCAGCTAACACATCAAAGCACACCTCCACTACTATAAGGAGGAGCTCTGTACAGGACTGACCAGTGGGACAGAGCAGCCAAGACACAACAACAGTGCATGCAACATACACCAAAAACACCTCCTGAAGTGCCAGGCCCTGGACAGTGTATGACCCCTTTTAAATACAGTTCCCACAGGTGCAGGACACATAGCAAGCTTTTACAACACAAAAAAAGACAGAAACAGCCTAAATGACAAACCGGAAGGAATTCTTTCCAAAAGGAAGTTCAAGTCGAAATCACAGCCAAGATATCTCAAAACAGATATAAACAATATATCTGAACAAGAATTTAGAATGACAGTCGTAAGACTAATAGCTGGGCTTGAATAAAAGCACAGAAGACACCAGAGAAACTCTTGCCGACAAGTTCAAAGACCTAAGAACTACTCACAATGAATTTTAAAATGCTGTAACAGCTACAAAGTAAACTAGACACAGTGACAGTGGGGATGGAAGAAGCAGGAGAGAGAACAGATAAAACAGAAGATAAAATTATGGAAAATAATGAAGCTGAAACACACACTCCCCTGACTTGTCAAGTTTAAGCAGGGGTGCTCCCATTCCTTCTTCAGTCTCCATTCAAAGCCCACCTCAACATGGAAGTCTTTTGAAACCACCCTATTTAAAATAAAAACCTACACATCCACATGTTCACGTACACTGTCCCAATTTCCCAGCTTTATAGAGAAAAATTCTCTATAACGATCAGCGTCTGATATATTTACTGTTTGACCCTATGAAAAATTAGGTCCTCGTTGACAGTGACTACATAGTTTTGTCACTGAAATACACCTTGCCTAGCACTCAGCAGGCATGCATTTACTGAATTAATGAATGACTATATAAATATTGTCCAATGATAAGCCAAGGAATGTAATCAGAATAATTTCGTTTTTTATAGAACTTTTTTTGGGAGAGCGGGAAATTAAAGAATGCCCTCTGTTCTGCTTTGCTTAACTTTCAATTTACTAATCCCTAATAAATCTCATGTTCCACCAGATATGTCAAAAATTTGTCAATATTATTTTTCAAATGACCTAACAATATCAAGTATATTAGAGTGGTTCCATTTTTTTCCTGGAGATATCCTCAGTCTTTATGCTTCAGTTAATCTAGCTACTATACAGTTGTCATTCTGGCACCCACAATTCAACATTAACTTTCTTGGTTTACTAACATTTTTGTGGATCACATTCTCTAATAGTTCTCCAGGAAAAGGTGCATGGGAAGCAGTTTCTGAATCCTTGCATGCTGACCCACCTTAATAATTTTAGCTATAGAAAGGGCACCTGACTGGCTCAGTCGGTGGAGCATGCAACTCTTGATCTTAGGGTTTGAGTTTGAGCCCCACGTTGGGTATACAGATTGTTTAAAAATAAAAAAATATTTTCTTTTTTTTAATGTTTATTTATTCTTGAGAGAGAGGCAGAGAGAGACAGAGCGTGGGTGGGGGAGGGACAGAGAGAGAGAGGGAGACATGGAAGCTGAAGCAGGCTCCAGGCTCTGAACTGTCAGCACAGAGCCCAACGTGGGGCTCAAACTCACAGTCCATAAGATCATGACTTGAGCCGAAGTTGGGCACTTAACCGACTAAGCCACCCAGGCACCCCTAAAAAAATCTTTAAAAAAAAACAAAAAACAATTTAGCTATAGAAATCAAAGTTGAAAATCTTTCCCTCTCTACTCCCAACTTTTAAAATCACTGTTCCAGCATCTTCTATCTCCTGGTATTACTGTATTTAAAGATCCTATTTAGGGGCGCCTGGGTGGCTCAGTCGGTTAAGCGTCCGACTTCGGCTCAGGTCATGATCTCACGGTCTGTGAGTTCGAGCCCCGCATTGGGCTCTGTGCTGACAGCTCAGAGCCTGGAGCCTGTTTCAGATTCTGTGTCTCCCTCTCTCTGACCCTCCCCTGTTCATGCTCTGTCTCTCTCTGTCTCAAAAATAAATAAACGTTAAAAAAAAAAATTAAAAAAAAAAAATAAAGATCCTATTTAGATTTCCATTTCATTACATGTTGCCTACTTTGGAAACTTTGCTGATCTTCACTTTAATCCATAACATACTGTCATTTTATAATGATATATACTTTTTCATGGGTCTTTTTTTTAATCAACATACTGGGCACTAAATGGGTCATTTCAGACTGGCAATGCTAGGTTCTTAGGAGAACTTCTTGACTTACTTATTTGATCACTTCTTTTTCTGTAATTCATACTGGTTAGCTGTTGGGTATCTTGTCATTTTCTTTCTTTTTTAAAAAATGTTTATTTTTGAGAGAGAGACAGAGAGCAAGTGGGGGAGGGACAGAGAGAGGGTGGGAGACAGAGAATCCCAAGCACTGACAGTGCAGAGCCTGACGTGGGGCTAGAACTCACAAACGATCAGATCATGACCTCAGCAGAAGTCAAGAGTCAGAGGCTTAACCGACTGAGCCACCCAGGTGCCCCTTGTCATTTTCTTATCTATTTTTTATTTTCTCTTTTTGCTCTATTTTCTAGGAGACAAACTAGAATTTATCTACCAAACCTATTAATTTTTGTTTCGGCTATCATACTTCCAGGAGCTATTTCTTCTTTTAATGAATTCTTTTACAAAGATTCTATCCTTGTTTTGTAACCAATAGCTTGTCATATCTCTCAGGATGTCATAACTTTGATTTTATATTTCCTTTTATTCCTATATTATCTTATGCTTTTCATGACCTTTTTTTCAGTGTCTTGGTCTCTTTCATGTAGGTAGCTGTGTCAATCAGAAATGTGTACACCTGTAGTGACTAATAAAGACTCGTGTAACAAGACCAAATGTAGCTGATGATGTTACTTAAATAACATCAAAGCTAGAATCTCTCAGATGATCTTGGCTTTACCTTCATGAGCATACAATGGTGCCACAGTTCCAGGCATCACATCCTAATTCAAGGAAGGAAAAAGCTGGAAAAGGGCTGATACCAGCAACATTTGTCCCTTTTAAAAATTACAAACTAAGCAGAATTCCATTTGTATTTTATGGGCATAAACTGTGGACCAGAGCTAACCAAATGCCAGGAAAGCTGAGAAAGGAAATATTTAGCTTTTCCAGTCTCTATATTTGAAGCCAGACAAAAGAGGGAAGAGTTATCACCACAGCCCACAATGTACAGCATATGGCACATGAGGGTGGCTCTCCTCAAATGCCGGATGATCCTTTCATCTGTTCACATTCAAATATACAGTAAAACCTTTTAGTTTGTGAGCATAATTCATTCAGGCAATATGCTTGTAATCCAAAGCACTTGTATATCAAAGCAAATTTCAAGAACCACTGGGTTAGTTGTGATCATGTACTCGGCGTCACCTACTACTTGTATTGCAAGACATCGCTTGTTTATCAACTCAAAATTTATTAGAAATGTTTGCTCGTCTTGCAGAACATTTGCGGAACAAAATTACTCACAATCCAAAGTTTTACTGTACTTAAAAACTACTTAGAGTCTGTGTGAGAGCAGAACTTATGAACTGGTGGGCTTCATCTTTTTAATTAGAAATGAACCCCAAATGTCAACATTTGAAGACCTCTTTTGATCATTTTCTCCAGAGAGTGAAAAGGCCTCTAATTCCGGGGGGGGGGCAGAAAAACATATAAAGGGGGAAAGTTGAACAAAAAAATGTCACTTCTGGCAATCTGGAAGCAAGTCTGGGGAAGTGAAGGTCCCACAGTATAATGCAGATTTACACTTACCTTCCCTGATGTCAGTCATAAACCTCATCCCCACTCGTCATCCAGACCTAATATCCCCAAGACAATAAGCCCAACTTTTGTGATACCTATTGCCTCTAAATTCTGATCCTTAACAGATTTCTGGGAATTAAATCACATGGCTTTCTTTGTATATCTCCTTTGCATACCCTTGGGTTCATTCAACTCTACTAAGTCAATTATCAGATCCACCAAATATTCTATCCATTTCCCAGCTTTTGAAAAATTCACTGAAATATCCACTGGTGTCTCTTCTCTCATTCTTGATTTTTTTTTAAGTGTATACTTATTTTATTCATTTATCATGAACAGAATTATAAGAAGGAGATGGGATAACAACATGATATAGCTAGAAACCATGTAATGTTCTGAGGTACAAAATTTCATAAAGTTCTATAGCTTTATCTGAGATCAAGAGTCTCTGAGCTGAGATCAAGAGTCAGACACTTAACCATCTGAGCCACCCAGGCGCCCATTTTCCTTTTTGAGAACAACTTCCAAGGCCATAAAGCATAAAGAAAACCAAAGACCTCTATAAAATGTTTTTAAAAAGAGAGAAAAAAGAAAATGTACAGGTCACAATATTAGTAATAATAGCTAAACTGATACTGAGTACTTATTGTGCTAAGCACTTTATAGGTACAACTCTCACTCAATCCTTATAAGCCAGCTTATAAAGTTGGTACTATATTATCTCCATTTAAAAGATACACAGACACATCAGAGTTCATCCTCTTAATCCCTATAATATGTAGCAATTATCTTTAAAAGGAGGTGGGGGAGCCCCAAAACTATAATTATACACGTTTAAGTCAATGATTATGGAATGAGACTAATTTTTTTGATAAACTAAAGATTCAACATAAGAATCTAAGAAAAGTAAAACAAAATTAAGCTAAGGAAAGAATGAAGATATAAGAGAACTGTGAGAATCAGAGCACTTTTTTAAAAGTTTATTTATTTTGTGTGTGTGTGTGTGTGAGAGAGAGACAGAGAGAGAGAGAGAGAGAGAGAGAGAGAGAAAGAGAGAGAGAGAGAGAGACACGGGGGTGGGGGGGGGAGGGAGAGAGAGGGAAAGGGAGAGAGAGAGAGAGAGAGAGAGAGAGAGAGAGAGAGAGACCCAAGAAGGCTCTGTGCTGTCAGCAGGGCATGGGGCTGAATCTCACAAACCGAAGAGATCATGACCTGAGCTGAAATCAAGAGTCTGCTCAACCGACTGAGCCACCCAGGCACGCCCCTAGAATGCTTTTAAAGAGCAGAATAAGTGACTTCAAGAACTGATCACTCAAATGACCAATAAAACAATCAAACCTAGGGGCTCCTGGGTGGCTCAGTCAGTTGAGCTTCCGACTTCGGCTCAGGTCATGATCTCACAGTCTATGAGTTCGAGCCCCGCATCGGGCTCTGGGCTGACAGCTCAGAGCCTGGAGCCTGCTTCGGATTCTGTGTCTCCTCTCTCTCTGACCCTCCCCTGTTCATGCTCTGTCTCTCTCGGTCTCAAAATAAATAAACATTAAAAAAAATTTTTTTTAAACAATCAAACCTATGGCCAGGCTTATAAGGAAAAAGGAAATAAATTCAGCTATACAACATTATTAACAAGAGATATAACCTTATTTTTGTAAACTCTTAATGCTGTTTAATTCTAAGTGAATATGTTTTTAAAATTTCTACTAAGCAGATGATTTTCTAAGAAAATATAAATTATCACAATCGCATGCATAACTGACTCAAGAAGAGGTGGGTAACCAAGTGACTTGATCATATTTTATTTATTTATTTTTTTTTTAATTTTTTTTTCAACGTTTATTTATTTTTGGGACAGAGAGAAACAGAGCATGAACGGGGGAGGGGCAGAGAGAGAGGGAGACACAGAATCGGAAACAGGCTCCAGGCTCCGAGCCATCAGCCCAGAGCCCGATGCGGGGCTCGAACTCACAGACCTCGAGATCGTGACCTGGTTGAAGTCGGACGCTTAACCGACTGCGCCACCCAGGCGCCCCTTGATCATATTTTAAAAACTTAGTGAGCATACAGGAAAGTGAGTCCCTTGAAGAACTAGTCCTAAAAGGCCTTAATGTCCAGGCAGGGAAAAGGAGTGAGAAAGGTGAAACAAAAAGTGTTGGTGAAGAAAACACACCAAAAGTGAACTGGTTTTAAGGTTAAATATTTCTGACAGATAAGGAAGATGCGTTACAATTTAAGAAATAGCATTTGTAAAGGCAGATTTAGTTTAAAACAGGGGATACGCTAGTATAAGAGCACAAATGGGAATTAACAAACTGTAAAAATGAGTTCACCCTTATCAAAAAGGGGTCTGGCTTTTGTTTCAACTACCAGAAGTACTGAAATGTACTACCTGATAAAACTTTACCTGGTGCCTTAGGCTATACGCTAAAGATATGATTTACAGGGGGCTTCAGGTCACATGGTGTCAGCTCAACCTCAGGAGGGGCTAGAGACAGGTCAGTCACATCAACAGTGAACCATATTCTACATGACAGAGCTCCAATAAAAATTCTAGGCACCCAGGGTCAGATGAGCTTCCTTATTGGGCAATATTCCATGCATACTGTCATACATCATTGCTGAGAAGAGTTAGTTATGTCCAAGATTCCACTCAGAGAAAACTGGAAGCTCCACATTTGGAACACTCCTAGACTCTGACTCTGCACCATACGTCTTTCCCTTGAATGATTTTAATCTGTATCCTTTCATTACAATAAATGTAACCATCAGTATAACAACTTTCAGTGAGTTCTAGCAAATTATCTAACAATTCCAGTAAATTACTGAATTTGATGGTAGACTCAGGAAATCCTGAACTTGCAATGGGTGTCAGAAGGGTGGCTGGGGGGCTCCTCAAATTCTGCATTTGATGTCAAAAGTGAGGGAGCACTTATGGATTGTTCTCTAACTTCACAGTTGGTATCAGAAGTGGGATTCACTAAAATGATCCTGACTCACTGAAACATGTGGTTTGGGAAAAAGAAGGATGAGAGGACAGGGGTTTATGAGCCTTTGATTCCTAGATGACTACCTAGTAACTCATGGTATGGAATTGCAGCTGAAGTTACTAGAGGTAAGTTACCGATGGAATTTAGAAAGGCAGACCCAACTCCCTAGGAGTTGACTCACTGGATAAATAAGAAAATGCAAACTAATAAGCAAGCTAATTATACAATCCCTTGGTTACTGATTTTGTAGTAATTAAAATGAAAGTGTATTAGGACAGATCCTGATACTGGGCAAAGCTTAGGTTTCAGTCAAGTCTGAACTATGGTCACTAGTAGCCTCAGGGCCACTCCAAAGGGAAAAAGTATGCTGGGAAAACAGAGAGAGAATACCTCTATGACTTCTGATCAAAGAATGTAGTCCAGGGGCGCCTGGGTGGCTCAGTCAGTTAAGCAACTGACTTCAGCTCAGGTCATGATCTCACGGTTAGTGGGTTCGAGCCCCACATTGGGCTCTGTGCTGACAGCTCGGGGCCTGGAGCCTGCTTCAGATTGTATGTCTCCCTTTCTCTCGGCCCCTCCCCCACTTGTGCTCTGTCTCTCTCTCTCTCTCAAAAATAAATAAAATGTAAAAAAAAATTAAAAAAAAAAAAAAAAAAGAATGTAGTCCAGGTTGAGAAAAAGAGAAAACCAAGAAACTAATGAAACTAGAGATTATAATACAAAGGAATGCCTCATTTTGTAGACTGATGCTGCCTGAAGCTACTAAAATATTGTGAGAGTGATCACCTAGAGGAAGCATCATTGGTTTTGAATGGTGCAGAATAGAAGAGCAACGTCTGAATTGATGCAGGACCGGCAACTCCCTACCACAATCACAGTGAACAACCACAGATGGCTATACATAATTCAGACACACAGGAGGTCATTCCCAAGGACACGGCTAGCCCAGTGGACTAGATAAATGACCCCATAATGTTTGCTGACCCTGAAATGGAGGACTGTCCTTCTACTATAAATGTCAAGTGGAATTCCCCAGAAGAAGTGGCCGATATGCTGCTTATGCAAGCCATGCTGGGTTGGCATTATGAAACCAGGATATTCACCTACTGGGCATGCTTGTCACTGAGGTCATAGTAAATACTGTGCTTAAGGGGGACTCTTACATGGGCACCCTGTGTAACTTTACTGCTGCAAAATCTAGCAATGATCTGAAAAGCCTTAATGGATTTACGGTCTCAGATTCCCATTATGCATCTCACAGATGGTAAGAAAATTAGAGATTCATTTAAAAAAAAAACAGAGAAAGACAAAGGGGAGAGTCAAGGGATTTAACACAGTAGGATGGAATCTTCAGATGGCTATTTAAAAATGGGATGAATAAAGCAGACATTGAGAGAGCTGAAACAAAGATCTTAATTTAGCATGACTAGAGGTTGGATAGACCAATGAGAGCTGTTGCTCCTCAATATTAAAAAGCCCTACAGAATTCTGCTGTATTTACCCCAGTTTTGAGAAAATTTAAAAGCCAGAGGACAAAGAGGACAATGAAAACCCTGACCTGGAATTGCCAAGGGCAAGCAAATGTCCTATTAACTAATCAAATTGAAGACCTAAGGAGAGGCCAGGCTCTTCTGGCTCAGCCCCTAACTAGAGAACCACAACAATTTGGACTTGTGTGGACAGAGGCAGGGGATGGATAAGAGACATTTCTGGGACTCCTTAATATGGGAGCCCAATGCGCTCTAGTTCTAAAACCTGTCAAAGTTCTAATGGGGACCTACAGTTAGACTGGGTCGAGTGGCAATAGCTAACAGAATTAAGGTAAAAAGAATTGGATGAAAATTGGAATATCTGAACAGACTGTGAAGTGGTTACATCTCCTTTACATGAATGTATTATTGGGATGGATAATGTGTCTGACTGGTATTATAAAAGAGAAGGCATATAAATTTATCACTTTAAGACCAGACTTGACTAGGCATGCTAAAATGGGAACCACTGAAACTGTCTGAGCCCACAGAAATTTGAGACAGTATATGATACCTGGTGGACAAAGAGATTACCATTCTAATGGGAAATTATAAGCTAGAACACTGGTACCAATGAATTCCCTGAACAACAATGTGTAGGTAGCCTGTGACAAAAGTGGATGGCTCATCAAGACTAACAGTAGACTATTAAAGCTTGAATAAGGTAGTGCCCCCATAACATCAGCAGTCCCTGGTATGACTTAAATACTAGAAAAAGAAACATATAGCAGACTGTAAGAGAGTGCTACTCAGTGACTGATCCTGCAAATGTTTTTTTTCTCTGCTTCAATCTAAAAAAAAAAAAAAAAAAAAAAAAGCGCCAAGAGCAATTTTCCTTCACATGAAAGCACCCCGATTTACATTTACTATATTGCCACAAGGTGATTTCAATTCACCAGCTTACTGGTATGATGGAGTTAGAAGAGACACACTATCTTGATGATACCATGACAATATAACAAACTAAAGATAAAGGTAGGGCTGACCTAGTGCAATAAGGACACACATGACCAAAAGAAGCTGTTGATAACTCCAACAGGTCCAAGAACCTGCCCAAACTGGTGAAATTCTTAAGAATAACCTAAGCAGGTGCCACCATTTACATTCCATAGAAGAAGAAAAGTAGTTTTTGCCACCTAGCCCTAGAACTAAACAAGAAACCTAACATTTGGTTGCCATATTTGAATTCTGAAGGACACATATTCCACACCCTGTAATGGTTAGTTAGCACCAATAAATACAACTAACCAGAAATGGCTGTATTTGAATGGGATCCTGAACAAAGGCAGGCCATGTCTGAACTACAAAAAACAGTCTCTCTCCCAATGTTCTTGGGTCCCTATGATCCAGTTAGACATGATTTGGGACTGTCAGCAACACATACTTATGTAGACTAGAGCTTATGGCAAAGGCCTGGGAGTGCCACTCAGCAGCAACCATTGGGATTTTGGACCAGAAAATTTCTGGATACCATGGTAAAATGTATGCCATTTGATAGAAAATTACTAGCTTACTGTTGGACATTAACAGAGACTGACTCTATGATTGAAGGACATAAAATAACCCTGCAACCTGAAATACCCATAATGTCTTGGGTGACGGAAGAACACTCCAGTTAAGGAAGGCAGTGCCCAGAAGAGTTCTGTATAAAATAGAAATGGTTTGTACAGAAACATGCGACCAGCAGGATGCAAAGAGGTATTTATTGATTATGAGCAAGCCTCTTTTCCCCTAAGTATGACTTTGAAACCACGCAAGGAGTTGCTAAATCCTAGAATCACATGGGTGGTGCCCTATAACAGCTCTCTAATAACCAAAAAAGAGCTGCTCAGTTGTCAACTACACTTCAAAACTAAATAATAAATTTAAATTTCAAAGAGAGGGAGAGAACATGCAAACTGTTTGGTTTCTGGATAGCAGTTCCAAGGTAAGCAGACAGCATCTTGTTTAGAAGGCTATCACTCTAAGGGCGTCTGGGTGGCTCAGTCAGTTGGGCTTCCTACTTCAGTTCAGGTCATGATCTCGCGGTTTGTGAGTTCGAGCCCCGCATCAGGCTCTGTGCTGACAGCTCGGAGCCTGGAGCCTGCTTCAGATTCTGTGTCTCCCTCTCTCTCTGCCCCTCCCCTGCTCATGCTCTGTCTCTGTCTCAAAAATAAATAAAACATTTAAAAAAAAAATTTTTTTAAAAAGAAGGCTACAACTCTAATTGAAGATGGTAATGACAAATCATATCAATGAGCTGAACTGCACACTCTTTTCCCTTTAGAGTTCTTATTGCAATCTGCAGTTGATGTCAAAAGTAAAGGTAGTCTTGTGGGCTACCTAACTTTGTACAGATGATGAAAAGACTCTAGAATGACTCAATACTGTAAGCTATATTGAACACTTGAAAGTTTAGTTACGGGGGGCCGCTAAAGGGTGTTTTTAAAAGGGGGGTGAGGGTGCTGTAAGAGAGTGCCTGGGCGGGGGGGGGGGGGGGGGGAGGAGGGGGGAGGGAGGGGGGAGGTTGGGTGCCTGGGTGACTCAGTCAGTTGAGCATCCGACTTCAGCTCAGGTCATGATCTCACAGTTCGTGGATTTGAGCCCCATGTCAGGCTCTGGGCTGACAGCTCAGGGCCTAAAGCCTGCCTCGGATTCTATGTCTCCCTCTCTCTCTCTCTGTGCTTCCCCCACTCATGCTGTGCCTCTATCTCCTTCAAAAATAAATAAACATCAAACATTTAAAAAAAAAAAGGGGGGGGGTGAATGGCTCAGTTGGTAATGACTCTTGATCTTGGGGTTGTGAATTCGAGCCCCACGTTGGGTATAGAGATTACATAAAATCTTTTAAAAAAAATTAAAAAATAAAATGGGTTGAAGGGTAGGGAGGGACTCTATTTAGCAAAATAATCCTGGCAGCAATGTGGACACAGTGAACTTGACAAGGTAAAACTCAGAGCCGAGAGACCAACTCTACGTGTGTTGCAGTAACAGGAACCTAGGGTCTTAAGTCCAATGACAAGGGTTCTGTAATAGCCTATCCTGGAAAACATACAGAGTGTGAACTAAAGAAAAGGGAGCAAACATTCAAGAGAGAATTAGCACTTGAAAATAAGTGGCAAAGGAAAATGATGAGGGAAAAAGAAGGACCAGCCAGGGTTAAACTCTGAAGAAGAGACCATTGAAGCTATTCTTTCTTGTGAAAATGGATGCCATCTTCCTTCTCTTTTTTCTTCTCACCAACAATTTGAAAAGCCCTAAGTAACCCAAGAGCTCAAAGATCTGACTGCAGCTGTGAGAATGGTAATCTAATGTCTTACTGAGATTACAAAACAAACAATGGTAAAATTTGGCCCTGAGGTGAAGGCATCCACAAGATTAGCCACTCCAAGTGAAGCATTAGCCAACCTACAGGTAAGATGAAAATTGGGGACAAATTAAGGATATAAAGATTTAAAGAAGCAATTCTACACAAATGTCCTGTATAACAATGAATGATGCCTTAAAAAAGAACAAAGATCATTAATTTTTACCTGTGGTCAAGTGTGAGAGATTCCATATACTGTGACTTTATTCTATATACCATATGGAAGAAAATGAGCATATGGACTGAAAACAGATCCAACTGCCTGTGTTCAAACCCAGGCTCTATCCCCTATGGCGACACCCTGTAAAGATTACTGAAGCTTTCTGTAAGCGGGCTCCCTCACCTTTAAAACAGTTGCCATGCCAGTACCAACACTTCATGGGTAGTTGGTATGAGTTACACAAACAAACATGCAGCATTTTGAAAAGTGCCTCACACAAACTACAGATGCAGTAATTGTTAGCTATTAAGATTAATATATTCCCTCTGTAAGAGGATTCTAATGAATTCCAATGAACCCAAGGAATTAAAAGCACTAAGATATCCTACAGTTAAGAAACACATTTCAATGTGGTTAATCCAACTTAAGCTACCCTTTTTTGGCAGGAGATTCATAAAACCTATTTCTATCAAATTAGCAGAAGTGTTATAAGAAGAACACTTTAGAAAAGGCTGGACTAGGGCACCTGGGTAGCTCAGTTGGTTAAATGTCTGACTTTAGCTCAGGTCATGATCTCATGGTCTGTGAGTTAGAGCCCCACATTGGGCTCGCGCTGACAGTGTAGGGTCTGCTTGGGTTTCTCTCTCTCCCTCTCTCTCTGTTCCTCCTCAACTCATACTCTCTCTCTCTCTCTCTCTCTCTCTCAAAATCAGTAAAGTTAAAAAAAGGGGGGGAAGGGAAGAAAGAAAGAAAATGCTGGACTATGGTAATCAAGACCATCTTTTAAATGATAATACAATTTAATAGAAACTGGGAAATTTGCTGGAGGACTGTTATACTCCTGGCTAGAATTTCAGTACATTTCTAGAATAGTTCAAATCTAATAGACTGGTTGTAAGTGAATACTATTGAATTCTGAGGGTATAACAGGGTTGAAATAGAAAATTATGTATTAAAGAATTAGTAATTATGCTTACTTAGATACTTAAGCAATTTGCAGAAAACTAAGGGATTTATATCTAACATGAAATCAGTATAATTATCCTTTGATGTTAAAATGTGTATCAGCTGGCCATGCCCACAGGAAGATTACCTTTTAAGATTACAGCCCAGAGCCTAAAAACCACAGTCTACTTGAAGAAAGCTGATCTGAACCAGAGGCAAAGCAAATAAAAGAAATAATGCAATTCCTTTCTTGCAAACCCAAATGTCATGATACATTTTTAACAGATATTCATAAGGTAATTAGATGTGAATGTGGAAACCATTAAATAATTAATCAAACACATATCTGCTTTAAGAAATTGTGTGAAATTGAGAATACAATGCTGACAAAATTATAAAATAAATATTTAAGAGTAATAATTTCATAAAACATTTTTATAGTATTTCTTGTTAAACAATGATGACTTTTGTACCTATGTTCTTTGTGTTCCAATAGCTGACAGTCTCTACATGTCAATCTATCACATGTTTCACAGAAAAGTTTCAACTGTTCTTGTTTATGTACAGGGCAGAAAACAGGGCGCTGACCAGATGCTCCAACAGACTCTGTAGTAAAATAAAACATATATTTTAAAACTAAACAAAAATTGTATCTCACGTTCTAAATTCTTATTAATATTTATGTCCAAAGCATATAAAGAATAAGTAGAAATGCTGAGGTAAAAGAGGAAGATTAATGGTAGATCAATCATTAAAACTGCTTCTATTCTTACCTGAGACATCTTCTTTCTTCCTGATCAAGTGATCTTTAGTGAATTTTACTCTCTGATGTGCTTCAATACATGTCTTACACAGCCACTCTCCACATTCTACACAAAAGCCAACTGCACTTGCATTGTCTTCACAACTAGTACATACCTAAAAGTGGAAATAAATACTAATCTACATCAAATTTACAAGATATAAATCCACAAAATAAAAACTGTGACTTGCTCTCACACTAAATATTTTGTTATCCATTTATCTCCAATAAAATCCTTTTCCTTCCATATCAAACATTCACGTGAGTAAATTTAAGTCTCAGAACACAAAAAATATATATAAGTAAAGACTTTTCATCTCATTTAATTAGGTAGAAGGGTACAGAACAGAATAAGGATCATTTATTTAACTATAGCTGAAGTACCCTAAATCACATAACTATCCGAACATATGTTTCTCATAATTTACATTTCAGTATCAAGGTAAGAATATAAAGAAATATTAAGAAGCATACCTGTTCTGATTTCTCATCAGAACTGCTAGGAGCTTCAGATGTATCTTTCACAAAATAATTATCCACAAGGTCTATCTGTCTGCATTCTTGGCGGCATACTGGGCACCGTATTACACCAACTACAACACAAGACAACAACATTAGAAAATAAAGAAATTGTGCATGATGCCCATATGAAAAGCATTCACGTATGTCACAGACAAGACCAAAGAAATGAATATTAAGAGCTGAGTAAAATAATCTACTGAGTTATTCCATTGGGGGAAAATGACATACTATTTAGGATGAGAAAACAAACATTAATATACAAAAAAAAAAATCTAAAAGTGCTTTATTATAATATGTGTTGGCCGAATAATGGCTCCCAAAGATATCCAGATCTTAATCCTTGGAATGTGTCCTATCACTTTATACAGCAAAGGTGACTTTGTAGATATGATTAAATTAAGACTCTTGAGATGGGAATATGCTGTCCCAGAGTATTTGATGGACTCTAGATGTGATCTTATAAAAAGGAGACAGGGGCACCTGGGTGGCTCAGTCAGTCAGTTGAGTGTCTGACTTCGGCTCAGGTCATGATCTCACAGTTCATGAGTTCGAATCTTGCATTGGACTCGGTGCTAACAGCTCAGGGTCTGGAACCTGCTATGGATTTTGTGTCTCCCTCTCTCTCTCTCTCTCTCTTTTTTTTTTTCCTTCTTCTTGCGCGCTCTCTTCTCTCTCTCTCTCTCTCTCTCTCTCTCTCTCTCTCTCACACACACACACACACACACACACACACACACACACACAAATGAATAAACGTTAAAAAAAATAATAAGATTAGAATACGGACAAGTGGAAGGTAGCTAGTAATAGAAGCAGAGAACGGAGTAATGTGCTTTAGGGATGAAGCAATAAGTCAAGAAATACAAGTGGCCACTGTAAGTGGAAAAAGGCAAAGAAATGAATTTTCTCCTCCTCAGAGACTCTGCAAGGAACCAGACCTGATGATACTTTGACTCCAGAAGATATTTTGACTGTAGCCCAGTAAAACTGATTTCAAACTTTAGCCTCCAAAATAGTAAGAAATTAAAACGTGTGTTATTTTAAGTCACCAAGTTTATGGCAATTTTGTTACAGCAGCAACAGAAATACACGATCCATCATCTTATAAATTCTGCTTGGTTCAGAACTACTTGAATTCATTCACTTTCATGTGGGAAGAAAGATCACATGTGCCTGTGCCAGTGTTCCAGCATCTATCAGAAAAAATAAACCTGCTCGGTTAACACATGGAAATTAAAGTTAGAAACTAAAAAATAGCAACACAGTCAACACAACAAACTGATTATGTGTCAGCCATAAAACTGAGGATACAGCATCAACAACACAATCCTCACTTTCAAGAAAGGGTGCAAGACTAGTATGTAATTTTTATAGCTTATAGCACACACAACTATAGGAAGCACCCACACAGACTAGGATGTAAACAAGAGTCCCCAGGAGTTGGGAGGACACAAATTACAGAACCTTATATTGTAGTTCTAATGGAAAACAGAAACAAATATAGTGTCATTCTAAAAGTAGGAGTATCAGTCTCCCAGTAGACATATACACTGTTTAAACAAATTCAAAGTTATAGATTTGAAACCAAAACATAGTTCTCGTAACACACAGTGCATACAAAGGTCCTGCTCAGAGGAAATACATAAAAACAATTTTTCAAATCCAAGAAAGAAACAGCATGGTGAAAAGAAAGGGGGAGAAAGGATATACATATTTCCACATTTAAGACAGCATAAATTACAAACCTTTCAAGAAACAGAGTATATAACAAACAGTGTATATAACTTATCTTGTACTACAGTACAAGTAACTGTAGGGGCAAAAATATGTGAACTAACTTACAATAAATTAAGTTTTCACTTTAGAGGTTACACTTATACATGGTCTTGAAAAATTCATTCTGTTACTAGTGTGCAAGACAGTTTACTTTGCTGACCCCGGTTCCTCGAATCCTATACATTCCTAAGGAAAGCCTATCTCTAATACTGGCCCTCAAATGGCTCCTGTGAGATGACCTCTAACTCTTGGAATATTGTGCCTGATAAGACTGTTTTTGTATGCCTGAGGCCATATTCAGTATGACCTCAGAGGGTGACAAGAGTCTCAGTAGGTAATGTGGGTTCCATGGAGGATCCACCCCTTTGTGACAATGCCCCAATAAAAACTCTAGACATGGGGGCTCAGGTAAGCTTTCCAGATTGGCAATATTCCTGCATATTGTCACACATAGTTACTCTAAAACTAAGCTTCTCCCACACAACTCCACTGAAAGGAGAGATGTGTAAGCTTGTACCTATTTTCTCCTGAACTTCACACCATGCACCTTTACTAAATTTAATCTATTTCCTCTTTCCCTGTAATAAAATGCAACCATGAAAATAACAGTTTTTCTGAATCCTGTGAGTCCTTCCAGTAAACCATGAGGTCTGAGGGTGACCTCAAACTCAACTAGGAAAGGAAGAAACAGTATGCAAACTAAGAACAGCAAGAGCAAAGTTCACAAATGGCGGTGGTGGGGGGAGACTTTAAAAGAAAAATGTCCACATATACATATAGTTGAAGGATACAAATGATGAAGAGACATTCTGTTCTGAGCAAGAAAAACTCATTATTAAAGCATCTCTTATACCTGTGTATATGAATACTTTGTCCAAAGTCTGTTTTTTTGAACTCACTAAAATAATAATCAGATTCTTAAAAGTTTTACTTTAATCTGGCAAGCTAACATCACAGTTTATGACAACAAAAATTCATCTATTTCTCATCCCAAGCCTCCATTAAAATAATATGAAAGAATGTGGAAGATAAAAACAATATACAGGGGCATCTGGGTGGCTCAGTCAGTTAAGCATCTGACTCTTGATTTTTGGCTTAAGTCATGAACCCAGGGTTGTGGGATAGGGCCCCGCTTTGGGCTGCATGCTGACTGTGGAGTCTGCTGAAGATTCTCTCTCTCCCTCCCTCCCTCTGCCCCTCTCCCCCACTCATTCTCTCTCTCCCTAAAATAAAAAATATAGGGGCGCCTGGGCGGCTCAGTAGGTTAAGTGTCCAACTTCAGCTCATGATCTCCACAGTTCGTGGGTTCAAGCCCAGATCAGGGTCTGTGCTGACAGCTCAGAGTCTGGAGCTACTTCAGACTCTGTGTCCCTCTCTCTCTGCCCCTCCCCTGCTCATGCTCCGTCTTTCTCTCAAAAAATAAAAAGAAATAAACATTAAAAAAAATTTTAATAAAAAAATATATATCCAAAAAGGTTAAGGGGATAGAAGTAGCAAAGCACACAAATCAATACACGTGCAATTTCAAGAAATGTAGAAGCCAAAGGATATGAACACTGCAGAGGAAACCCAACCGAGAGTACACAAGGAGTGGAGAGATAAATCTCAGAAAGACTCTTATTTGCCATAAAGATTTTCAGACAAGCTTGGAATTAAGAAATTTGAGGCATGAAAGAAGTTCCAATGAGAGAGAAGGGAGTAAATTCAAGTCTGCAGACGTCAGCAAACCCCATTCCTAGGCTGACTACTTACACCTGACCGATTACCCAGCAGCCAAGGTGTCTGTCTTACCACCAACACAAGAGTTGAAGGTTCTCCAGGAATCTTTCTGCTATCTGTTTTTTTATTTATTCAATAAACTTAAAAAGTATATGAATGTTTACTTTGAACATGAGAGCCATTTTCCATTTGAATTTATAAGTATGCCCTTGTAATTAGTATAGATCAGATGAGTGTGCTTGCTCCTAACTCAACCACTGAGTGCTAACTGTCATGCCGAGTTTAGGTCATTATACAAAACTAAAACCCAAAATCCAAAGCCAAAGTTGCTGACCACTTTTCTGCACAGTATCCCTAGAACTGATTTCATGACTCCAAAGTTCAAGTTCTGAGAGGCCCATTCAGGCCTATTAGATTATTTTTAAATGCCAATTTATTAAAATGTATAATTATGGGGAAGACAGAGAAGGATTCTTTTCAAAAGGCCAAACTACACAAGCCTACAAACTAGTTTATCTCCACAGTATTAGGTGGAATTTAGTTTTAATAAGTTGATTGTTGTGGACTTCCATCCAAGATGGATGACTAGGCAGATATGGAAACACCACCTGAAATGGTTAAACACAGAAATAGCTAAAATATAACAAACTAAAATGTACTTTGAAAAATGTATGACTGAGTCCACAACCTAAAGGGCAAAACTTTGTAGTGCCAGAAACAAAAGGGAACTCAAAGCTCAAGTGGTCAGGCATCAACAGATGCAAGTGGGACACAGGGGTTACAAGTACCACTACTTTGAACAGGAAGTAAGACAATGATTAAGGGGTGAACCTGAACTCCTTCAAAAAAGCCATGGGGCAGGCTTTGAGTGCCCTCACCCTAAAATCTTTCGCAGCTCTGAAGTCACCCACAAGAAGTCAGAATACCAAATAAGCTTTATACATAGATACATAAGCAAAGCTTGTGCTATCTGCACAGTACACAGAAAGGCCAAGTCAAGAAACTAGTAAACTCATCGAGATTAAAGGAAAGGCACAGAGCTTCCTCAGAGGGAAGCGCAGCACCCCTTCCCACATACCTGGTCCTACACATCTCCTCCTTCTGGCCATTCCTGTGTTATAACATTTTATCCTAAACTGGAAATCTATCTAGTGCTGGATGACTATGGGGAAGTTCATGATGTAACCTCCAGCCCTGCTTCATGTCTTGGGCCCAGTTTTCCTGGGACTTCAGAAACATTGAGTGGAAGGGGCAACTGGGTGGCTCAGTTGGTTAAGCGTCTGACTCTTGATCTCACTCAGGTCATGATCCTGCAGTTCCTGAGTTTGGGCCTCGGATTCTGTCTCTCCCTCTCTGCCTGCCTGTCTGTCTGTCTGTCTGTCTGCATGATCTTGCAGTTCCTGAGTTTGGGCCTCGGATTCTGTCTCTCCCTCTCTGCCTGCCTGTCTGCCTGTCTGTCTGTCTGTCTGTCTGCATGATCTTGCAGTTCCTGAGTTTGGGCCTCGGATTCTGTCTCTCCCTCTCTGCCTGCCTGTCTGTCTGTCTGTCTGTCTGTCTCTCTCTCTCTCTCTCTCTCTCTCTCTCAAAATAAATAAATGAACCAAGAAGGAAAAGGGAAAAGGGAAAAGGGAAAAGGGAAAAGGGAGAAGAGAGAAGAGAGAAGAGAGAAGAGAGAAGAGAGAAGAGAGAAGAGAGAAGAGAGAAGAGAAAAAAGAGAAAGGAAAGGAAAGGAAAGGAAAGGAAAGGAAAGGAAAGGAAAGGAAAGGAAAGGAAAGGAAAGGAAACACACACTGAATGGTAAATCCACCATGAGTAAGGAGCCCAAGGAATTCAGTCCAACATACTGGTCATTCTCCTCAGGGCTGAAGTCAACATTTCTCTTCTGTTTTCTACCCTAAGTTCAAGTTCTTATTTAGAACCTCTTCTTGGGGTGCCTGGGTGCGTCGGTTAAGCGTCCAACTTCAGCTCAGGTCATGATCTCGCAGTTCCTGAGTTTGAGCCCCGCATCAGGCTCTGTGCTGACAGTTCAGAGCCTGGAGCCTGCTTCAGATTCTGTGTCCCCCCTCTCTCTCTGCCCCTTCCCTGCTTGCACTCTGTCTCTCTCTGTCTCTCAAAAATAAACATTAAAAAAAAAAAAAAAGAGAACCTCTTCTTTAATCAACTCTAAACAAAATGTACATAAAACAGAAGTTATTATCTTTGCCTTGTATCTACTTCTCTCCCTGGGATTCCTAGTTAGGTGAATTCACATATTCACTGAACAACAACAAAATGAAGCTTCTCTGAAACCTTACAAACACACAAAACTATCTCATTAGAACACCTCCCAATCCAAGGCACAAGTGGAACAGGACACCAAGTGAAGATAGGCTCATACATAAAATTATAATGCATGAAGAAACCCAATACTATTAGAGTGAGTCAACCAACACAATAAAGCAATAAATAACAACCTAACTCACAGAAAATAAAACAATCTGAAAAAGACTTCAAAAATATGTGTAAAATACCTCCATAAAGGGTCAAACAGAATCTATGAAAATAGAGCTAAAAAAGAATCAAAGAGAAATAAAATACACTCATTGAATAAACTCAAAACAAAAGTTAAATAGTAAGCAAGAGAGAATGGAAAAAAAAATCAAGTAGAAGACAGATATGAAAAAAAAAAATCACACAGAATTCAGCACAGAGCTAAAGAGAGAAGGAACTACAGAAGAGAGTAAGTTGAGAAAACTAAAGAACTGAATGAGAAACTCCAGTATGTGTTGAAGTTCCAGAAGTTCATGAAGGAAATGAGGTACAGATGCTATTTAAAGAAGATAATGACTGAGAATTTCAGAACTGAAGAAATGAGCCCTCATACCACAATACAAGTCTTGAACAGGATAAATAAAAATAAATCCACACCTAAACATTGCAAAGATGGAGGAAAAACTCTTAATAATTGCTAATATTACAAGACAATCAGACCAACAGCAGACTTAATTAGTAAAAAACAATACAAAAAGATAACAGGAATAGTATCTTAAAAGCTTTTAGAGAAAATAAATCAACTTAACAATCTATATGCTGATAACTATTCAAGAGTAAAAGCAAATTACATTTTGAGACATATAACAATACTGCTCAGCTACAAGAATAAAGCATTAAATTCAACTATATAAAACCGCCAATTTTAGACCACTTATGACCTGCAAATATGGTAATTTTATACAGTTTAACCTACTACCGGCTTTAAGAACATGGAAAAATACTTAAGGGTGCCTGGATGGCTCAGTCACTACAGCATGCAACTCCTGATCTTGGGGTTTGAGGCCCACATTGGACATAGAGCTTACTTTGAAGAGGGAAGAAAAAAAAAAAAAGAAGACCATGGAAAACTATTTAGAAGTGAGATACAAAAAATAATTAGCAAAATCATTAATACACATTTTGATATCTAAATATGCAGGAGTTAAAAGTAAATATGTACAGGTGTAAATATTAATTTAGGGAGATAAAAAACATAAAATTAAAACACTGAGCTACAATAATATATTCTATTATAATCAAACGACAGTTTGACAAATCATTCTAAATACACTATGAAAAGAAAACTGAGTGATAAAATGTCAATTAAAAAATAAAGTAAAATCTTGCCTTAACAAAAATAAATGAGGGCATCAAAATTCAAATGTATAAAATACAGTCCAGTTGTTGAAAACAGATATGACGGTGTACACTTTCTTAGCCAGCCAATAACAAGTGTCTGAAGTGAACACTGCAGCTTGGTACCATGTTCAACTGTGTTCTAAAGACCTTTTTAAAGGTTTAAATGTTTAAAGACATTTTGTTTAAAACAACTGTTCTAAAATATCAGCAGGAATTCTAAGTACCTCTATTGGCTGCCCCCATTTTTTGTTTGATTCACAAAAACTGACGGATTAACAAAAAAAAGACTACTGGGGAAATAGGGACTCTTTGCTACCACATATCCCCTGTCTTACGTTTCCCAGACCAACTTTGCTCTACCCTGTACTTCTGCCCTCACCCCAGCAAGAATTTTAATCTGACCGTTTGAGAAGGTTGTGCTGAGGACAGAAAACAAGCATAATCAAATTATATCTAAATTTGCATTAATACAAAGTTTTACTGTAAGACCAGTTGGTATTTAGTGTGAAATTCTTATATATTAGTTCGGTGAATGCTCATTACACTTCTGTAAAATAGGATCAATTATTATCCCCACTTCAAAGGTGAGGAAATTGAGCTTCAGAGAAATCAGGTAATGCTCTCAAGGTCACAGGACAATGTAAATGGCAGAGGTAGGTAAGATCTGAAACCCCAACATATGAATCTATAAGCCATGCCCTTAAAACCTATGTTAAAGAAGCTCTCTAACTAAAAGGCTGATCACTAGTAACAAAATAATTAAGGCTAAACTAAGGCAGTCATAATAGAACTATAGAGGATAAATTAGAGGCAGTATCAATTGCCTAATGAATGTCTGCATGATGAAGAGGTAGTAGTCACAGCAAAGGAAAAATTAGAAATTCTAGATGATTCACAAGCTTCTAGCATGGGTAATTCATGGATAATTACACAATTACCCAAAATGAGGGAAAAGTAATTTTAGCCAGAATGCAATGAATAAGTTTAGGATAGACTGTGTTAACTAGCACAGTTCTGTAGTTGAAGCATGTAGAAAGAACGATCAGCATACAACTAGGTAAAATCTGAAGCACAGTTACGATTACCAAGGGAGAACAGGATCAAAAGAGTACAGTACCCTTCAATACACCAATATTTATGGTCAAGTACGAGAAAAGGAGTTCACAGATTTAGGACACAGATTTCAACATTTACAACTGCAAATCCCAACAAGCACATTTTACATTAAAGCCTAGTAAGGGGCACCTGGCTGGCTTAGTCAGCAGAGCAGAAGACTCTTGATTTCAGGGTTGTGAGTTCAAGGCCCACGTTGAGTGTAGAGATTACTTAAAAATAAAATTTGGGGGCACCGGGTGACTCAGTTAAGCATCGGACTCTTGGTTTAGGTTCAAGTCATGATCTCACAGTTTGTGGGTTCGAGCTCCGTGTTAGCAGAGAGCCTCCTTGGGATTCTCTCTCTGTCCCTTCCCTTGCTCACTTTCTCTCTCTCAAAAGAAATAAACATTTTTAAAAATGTTTAATAAAATAAAATCCTAAAAAAAGGAAGCCAGTACAAATCACACAAGTATAACTGAAATAAATGAGAATCAAACATGAGTCAACTACTTTTTCTTTTTTTCTTTTTTCTTTTTTTGGGGGGGTGGGGGGGTGGGTCAATTACTTTTTCTATTAACCACTCATGATTAACTTATCATCACTGTACTAATTTACTTTTGAAATTATATTCTATCTCTGAATGTCAGTTAACTCCTAGCATGACCAAACACTTTTTTTTTTTTTTTTTTAATGTAAGTCCCACACCTAATGTTCGGCTTAAACTCTCTACCTCGGGAGATCAAGAGTTGTATGCTCTACCTGCTAAGCCAGTCAGGAACTCAAGCCAATACTCTTTTTATTCACCCCTAGCTTCTCCTTCCCGTACCCAAGAGTGGTTAGTCCAAACCTTTAATCATCAACTCCCCTCTCCTTTCCCTTAGAAAATAATTACGAATAAAAAACACAGATATATTTTCAGGTGAAGAAGGGAGAAGAGAATTTGCACCTACGGCCTCTAATTACATAAGTGGGAGGCCAGATCAAGTGATGAAAGCAAGAGTGTTGTGAGCTGAGTGCTGAAAGAATAATCCAGGGAACAGGAAAAACAGGCTAGAAAGAATATTATCAGGCAACATCAAGAGTTCCAAGTTTGAAAGGTATAACCATTCCTAAGGCTAATTCCTCTTTCCATCTTAGACCTATCTCCTGTTCAGCTCCATTCCTTCCCTGTACACAATAATTGGAGCCTAGGAAATACTACATATTTGCTGAAAGGAAGGCAAAAAATAATGACTAGATTCTGAAGAAACAGATCACTGATCTTTTCTACAAAATTTCTACAAAAATTTAGCACAATGGAGATAGCAGAAAGATTTTATTATGAGTATAACGGAGTTGGAGATGTGAAATGTTGACTTTGTTGCCCATTCTTACAGAAAGTTGGCAATGAAGAGAAGGAAAGACAAGGATTTGCTGCTAAAAAGGCAGAAGAAAACTGCTTAATAAAGGGTGAAATTGGAGATATTATATAGAAAATAACAGAAATAATTCATTTATAAACAAATTGGTTTAACATATACAAAATAATACCATACAGTAATATGTATTTAAATTTTGCTGGTAAATATCCAGGCAATTTCCACAAGTCAATTTTACAACCAAATGTAAGACTGGCTTAAGCTGAAATCATGGGGATATATGGCTAGTATGTACACATACAATCATATAAGACTGGACACTGATTATCAAACATAATGGAATATAGGGGCATCTGGGTGGCTCAGTCCATTAAGTGTCTGACTCTTGATTTTGGCTCAGGTCATGACAGTTCATGAGTTGGGAGACCCATGTCAGGCTCCTCACTGATAGTATGAAGCCTGCTTGGGATTCTCACTCTCCCTCTCTCTCTGTCCCTCTCCCATTCACACAGGTGCACTCTCTCTCTCAAAATAAACAAAACTTAAAAAAATAATAATACATTTAGGAAATGCATTAAGCATATATGTTATAAAGCTTCTTGGTATTATTTAAGCTTAATTCTTAAGTATATGAGTCTTTAAAATTCAAAAACCTTGTAGGGGCGCCTGTGTGGCAAGTCGGTTAAGCGTCTGACTCTCAATTTCAGTTCAGGTCATTTTCTCAGGGTTTATGGGATCGAGCCCCATGTGGGAGCGATCCGCGCTGTCAGCGCAGAGCCCGCTTGGGATTCTCTTTTCCTCCTTCTCTTTCTGCCCCACCTTCACTCACGCTTGCTCTTTCACTCTCAAAACAAATAAATAAATAATTTTTAAAACTTTGTCTTAAAAACCTTGTAGGGGCGCCTGGTTGGTTCAGTCAGTACAGTATGCAACTCTTGATCTTGGGGTCATGAATTTGAGCTCCACGTTGCATGTGGAACCTACTTGAAAGTAAAAGTAAAATAAAAAATGTATATATTTTTAAATCCAAAACCTTGTATAATCAGAAAATTATGAGTAATTTCATTAACAAATATATCAATGTAATTACAATACTCAGCATTATCTGAAATAAAATACTGAAGTTTTAATTTTATTTTTTAAGTATTTTCAAAATTAACAGAAACTTATGTAAAAATAACATTTTTTAACTGGCAAATGGGCAAGTTATAGTCTGTTAGCTATTAGAAAAAGGCAATATGAAATAACAAGACAGTTTAGCCAGTAACTTATTAAGAATGAATTTTAGGGGTGCCTAGGTGGCACAGTTGGTTAAGCGTCCAACTTTTGATCTTGGTTCAGGTCAGGATCTGACAGTTTGTGAATTCAACCCCAATGTCAGGTTTTGTGCTGATAGTGCAGATCCAGCTTGGGATTCTATCTCTCCTTCTCTCTGCCACTCCCCTGTTTGTGTGCACACTCTCTCTCTCAAAATAAATAAACTTAAAAAAAAAAAAAAGAATGAATTTTATACTTAAAAACTTTTTTTAACATCTATTTATTTTTCAGTGGGAGAGAAAGAGCATGAGCCAAAAAGGGGCAGAGAGAGAGGGAGACACAGAATCTGAAACAGGCTCCAGGCTCTGAGCTGTCACCACAGAGCCTGACGCAGGGCTCAAACCCACAAACCGTGAGATCATGACCCAGGCGAAGTCCAGGGCTTAATCAACTGAGCCACCCAGGCGCCTCGAGAATTTTATACTTTTAAATAAGAAGAATGAAAGAAAGTAAAAACTACAGAGATAGTATTTGGACACAAAACCTAAAGTGTTTACTATCTAGTTCATTACACAAAAAGTACTGAATATCTAGCTTAAGTGACTGAATTTTCACTAAGCCAGGTAGAAACAATGCCATATAACAGAAAATTCAAGATAGGTCTTCAGTTCAAGTACTCAAATTCAAATCTAATCTATACCACTAAGAAGTGGGTATACTTCACAGAAGAAAAAGTTTCAGTCTATGTCTGCACACATATGCTTGTGTGAATAAACCTGCATGCAACTAGCTATTTATTGCCCTCTTTGTATTGGGGGAAGGAGGCAGGAAACCAAAAAGACCTAACGAAGCCTCAAGCCATGACCATGAAGACCCAGGATTTGATGGCTGCCTGGGTACACTGTACCTGTTCATTCACTGTTTCCTTTAGTAGACCACCTGAATTTTGCAGAGGCTCAATCAATCACTGGATCATGAAATGGACAACTCCTATACCAGCTGTCCAAGCTAATAAGCAGGTAAAGAGTAAGGATATGGTATTTTCGGAATAAGGTATTTAATTTGAAAATGCATTCAGTAAAGGGCAGCTGAAACAAAGTTTATCATGTCTTCCATGGTCTACTGCTTCACACTCACCAATAACCACACCACCACCAAGTATGACCCTGTAAATGAAGCCATCCTCATGAATAGGCAAAGAACAAGTATATCCCATTCGAGGAGGTTCAGTAACTTGAGGGAGACCAAAGTGAACAATCAGAAACAGCTGGCTGGCTCCTAATGAGGCAGAACTAATGGAAGGAACAAGAGAGAACTTGAGTTTAAAAAAAAAAAAAAGATACTGAGAACTTTCACAAAAATGGAATTAGAATACACATAACAAAAGTAAAATTAATTATATTAAATTAAATAAGTATGATTTCAGGGGCACCTGGGTGGCTCAGTTGATTAAGCATCCGACTTTGGCTAAGGCCATGATCTCACAGCTAGTGAGTTCAAGCCCCGCATCAGGCTCCGTGCTGACAGCCTAGAGCCTGGAGCTTGCTTCCAATTCTGTGTCTCGCTCTCTCTCTGCCCCTCTCCCACTCATGTTCTATGTCTTTCTCTCAAAAATAAACGTTAAAAAAAAATTTTTTTTAATTTAAAGAACTTTCAACAATAGCCAAATAATGGAAAGAGCCTCCATCAACTGATGAATGGATAAAGAAGATGTGGTTTATATATACAATGGACTACTACTTGGCAGTGAGAAAGAATGAAATCTGGCCACCTGTAGCAACGTGGATGGAACTGGAGAGTGTTATGCTAAGTGAAATAAGTCAGGCAAAGAAAGACAGATACCATGTTTTCACTCATATGTGGATCCTGAGAAACTCAACAGAAGACCAGAGGGGAGGAGAAGGGGGGAAAAAAAGTTAGAGAGGGAAGGAAGCAAACCATAAGAGACTCTTAAATACTGAGAATAAACTGAGGGTTGATGGGGGGGTGGGGGGAGGGGAAAGTGGGTGATACACATTGAGGGGGGCACCTGTTGGGATGAGCCCTGGGTGTTGTATGGAAACCAGTTTGACAATAAATTTCATATATTAAAAAAATAAAAATAAAAATAAAAAAGCAAGTAAATAAATAAATAAATAAATTTAAATAAGTATGATTTCAAAGTTAAAAAAAAAAAATAGAAGACCTGAAAAAAAGAATGGAAACTCCTAAGAAGCAAATTGATAGTTTGAAAGATCACATTAAGAAACATACCTAAAAAGAGGGCACCTGGGTGGCTCAGTTGATTAAGCGCCCAACTCTTGGTTTCAGCTTAGGTCATAATTTCAGGGTTCATGGGATCAAACCCTACAACGGGGTCTGTGCTGACAGCCCGAAGTCTGCTTGGGATTCTCTGTCTCTCCCTCTCTCTCTGCCCCTCCCCAACTGGTGCTCTCTCTCTCTCAAAATAAATAAATAAACTTAAAAAAAAAAAAAAAAAGGAAGAAACATACCTAAAACAAAAGGAAGGTTGAAAGAGAAAAACAATAAACAAATATATACCAACAAACAGGTAATACAGTTAAACTACTGAAAATCAAAGACAAAATTTTGAAAGCATTAAGAAAAAATGACTAATGATGTACAAGGAAACAATAAGATTAACAGATGACTTAGCAGAAACAATAGATGCCAAAAGGCAGTGGGATGACATAATTCAAAGCAGTGAAAGAAAAAACTTATCATCTAAAAATTCTACATTCATCAATATTAACTGGCAAAAGTGGGAATGAAATAAGAAAACCACATATAAACATGGATTGAAGAAATTCACTGTAAATCCACGTACCTTACAAAAAAACTAAAGAAAGTTCCTCAGGCTAAACGGGACATCAGACAGTAACTCAAATGTATATAAAGAAATAAAGACCACAAATAAGGTTAATTACACAAGTAAATGCATAACACAATATAAACCTACTTTTTCTCTTTCCTTAACTAATTTAAAAGAAAACTGCACGAAACAACAGCATAAAGGAAGAGAGAGGAAACGGGAGTCATCCTGAAGCAAGGACATGACACCAAACCATAACTCAAAACCACAGAAATTAAAGTACCAGAAACAGTAAATATATGCAGATTAATATAAAACACTATTATTTTTCTTTTATTCTAACTTCTTTGAAAATTTTAACAGTGTACCAACAGTAACCATAAACGTATTGCTGGATTTATAACATATAGATGTAACACATATAACAGTAACACAAAGGAAGGAGAAGGGAAAGGAGTCATACTGGAGAAAGACTATATTTTACTGAGATCAAGTTGGTGGTAATCTAGACAGTGACAAATTAAGACATATATTAGAACCCCAAGAGTAATCACTAAGAAATTATCTCTCAAGTTATAAAAAAAATAATTAAAAGAGAATGGTAGAAAAAAAATCTAATACGAAAGGCAGCAAATAAGAACCAAGGAACAACAACAACAAAAATACAAGTTAGAAAGAAAATGGCAAAACAACACAAATCTGATCATATCAACAATGATTGTGAATGATAATTAAACACCCCAAAACAAAGCAGACTGTCAGACTAGATATATTAAAAACAAGATCAAATATGTGCTATTTGTAACAGACATTTTATAGGTCAAAGAAACAAATACAATGAAAGGAAAAAGATCAAACACAAATCATGGAAATAGTAATTACAAGATCTAGAGTAGCAATACCAATATGAGATAAAATAGTTTCAGAGAAAAAAGTTACTAGAGAAAAAAGTGATTATTTCATAATGATAAAAATGTCAGTTCTCAAGATGTTATAACTATACGTGAACCTAAGATGACAGCTTCAAAATACATGAAGAAAAACCTGGTAAAACTGAAGGGAGACACAAAAATCACAAAGATGAACAAAAACTGGGGGGAAAAATACAGAGGTTCACTACCTGTGAGGCAGTACCAAGAGGCTTAAAACATTGGAGTCCCAGGGGAAAGAAGATAAAAAAGGATCGGAAAAATATTTTAAGAAATAAAATGGCCCATTTTTTCCAACTTTAACAAAAACATTATACAAAGATGTAAGAATCTCAATAATCCCTGAGGAAAAAAAAAAACTTCTATACAATAAAACCATGCCAAGCACCTCGTAAGATCGAAGTGCTAAAAATCACTAATAAAGAATGAATCGGGGCGCCTGGGTGGCGCAGTTGGTTAAGCGTCCGACTTCAGCCAGGTCACGATCTCGCGGTCCGTGAGTTCGAGCCCTGCGTCGGGCTCTGGGCTGACGGCTCAGAGCCTGGAGCCTGCTTCCATTCTGTATCTACCTCTCTCTCTGCCCCTCACCCATTCGTGCTCTGTCTCTCTGTCCCAAAAATAAATAAACGTTGAAAAAAAAAAAAAGAATGAATCTTGGCGGGGGGGGGGGGGGGGGGGGGGAGATACATTACAAAGGAAGATAATAATGACAGGAGACCCCCCCCTCATCAAAAACCATGTAAACTATAAAAGTTGGGGGCACCTGGGTGGCTCAGTCAGTTAAGTGTCTGACTTGTGATTTAGGCTCAGATCAAAATCTCATGGTCATGAGATCAAGCCCCATGTCAGGGTGTGCACTGAGGGTGGAGCTTGCTTGGGATTCTCTCCGCCCCCCTTTTGCCCCTTCCCCCACTTGCATTCTCTCTCTCTAAAATAAAAATAAATAGGGGCGCCTGGGTGGCTCAGTCAGTTAAGCGTCCGATTTGGGCTCAGGTCATGATCTCGCGGTCCGTGAGTTCGAGCCCCACATTGGGCTCTGTGGTGACAGCTCAGAGCCTGGAGCCTGTTTCAGATTCTGTGTCTCCCTCTCTCTCTGGCCCTCTCCCGTTCATGCTTTGTCCCTCTCTGTCTCAAAAATAAATAAACATTTAAAAAAATTAAAATAAAATAAAAAGTAAAACAAAACTGGAATAGAAAACATACATTTTTTGATAAATCCACAGAATATAAAGAAAATTTAACCTTGTATTTTAGTTACCAAAAGCAAACAAGAAAAAAACTTCCAATTCAAAAGATACTGGTCTTTACAGTCTGTATCTGAATTATGATCTAATAAACATTTTTACAAAGTAAAAATAAATCAAAAGGTCACATACATACAACCTAAAAGAAAAATGGACTCCAGCTGGAAATCCAAACTATAATTACAAGCTATCCAGAAAAGAGTGCACAACAACAGCTCATACTCAAAGATATTACATCTATCTTTCAGGCTAGAAATGACAGAATTCAGCTCCTTCCCTAAAAAATTTAAAAAGAATAATAAAACTAACCAAAATATGTATGAAAACAGAATTAAACATATAAGATGAAATAAATGTTACTGAAAACAAAATTTAAAGATTGAATTGAAATGATTTTTCTTTGAGGAAAATATAAACTTTCAAAAATCTAATGGAGAAGATATATACAGAAGAAAACAACAAATACAAAAGAATTATAAATAACATTACTAACTCTATGTCAGCAAATGCTACATATAACTCTAAGGTAAGTAATTCTGAAACCTAGACTAAATGGATAATTTCCTAGTACAATATGATTTATCAAAAGCAAACTAAGAAGTAAAAAACTTGAGGAGACATATTAGCATTTAGAGATTGGGAAAAGCTGCGATTTTTATTTATATATTTTTTGAGAGAGAGAGCGCATGGGAGTGAGCAGGGAAGACAGGCAGGGTACAGGGCAGGGGAAGGGGGGTGGGGAGGGAGGGAGGGAGGGAGGGAGGGAGAGAGAGAGAGAGAGAGAGAGAGAGAGGGAGGGAGGGAGGGAGGGAGAGAGGGAGATATTAATTAATTAATATCCCAAGCAGGCTACACGCTCAGTGCGGAGCCTGATGCAGTACTTGATCCCACAACCCTGGTATCATGACCTGAGCCAAAACTGAGCCACCCAGACACCTAAAGCTGTGATTTTTAAAAATTCCAAATAAAGATAGTTTTCCAAAGGAATAATGTTTAAATAACAGACCAGCATTCCATTATTATTTAAACTAATCTAAAAGTATAGTGAAAAAAAGAACAATCTCAATTTATTTTATAAAGGCTAACATTACTTTAATACTAAAACATGATAAAGACAAGGCAAAAGAAGAAAACTGCAAACCATTCTAACATTGATTCTATTTCTAAATAGAATAAGGGTGCCTCTCTCTCTCTTCTCTCCCTGTCCCCCCTCCCCACCTCTGGCCCTCTCCCAACTGTCTCTCTCAAAATACATAAACTTAAAAAAATAATATTTCTAAATGAAATGTAAGTAATCATTAGTGCGATCTGTCAAAATGATATTAACTAACGTTTACATTGGAAATTCAAGGATTATTCAACAGCAGAAATACTAACAAAAAACAACTAAAGGAGAGAACCATACAGATACATAAACAGATGGTAAAATGGCACACGATAAAATTCAGATATTAATAAAAACTCTAAGAAATAGAAACAACTTAAATATCAAAAGGATCATTTGCCAAACAACCAAACAGCATTCAAAAACAGCAGCAAAACGTTAAAACTGTTCAAGTCAGAAACCACACATCATTTACCAAAGACACAATACAACAAAATAATTGATGGCACAGACTCTGGAACTAGATTAATTAGGTGTAAATTCCAAGCCCATCCCTTTCTCAGGTGTCTGACGTTGAGTTAGTTCCTTAACCTTAAGAGTCTTCTTAGTTTCCCATTTGTAAAGTAGGGATAATAATAGTACCTATATCTAAAGGGGTGTTGATAGATTGTGCATGTTAACAAATGTAAAATCTGACACACAGTAAGTACTCAGAAAATGTCAGCTATTATTATTAGTTACAATTTGTCTCAAAGACTTTGGAGTACCACTGTGTAATGGAATTCTCTGCAAAAATGGAAATGTGCTGTATCTGCTGTCCAATGTAATAGCCAATACAACAGGTAGAAACTGAGCACCTGAAAAGGGGCTTATTGCAACCAACAAAATGAATCGTTTAGGTTACTTTTAGTTAACCAAAATCTAAATAGCCACTACAGAGGTGCCTGGGTGGCTCAGTTGGTTAAGTGTCCAACTCTTGATTTGGGCTCAGGTCATGATCTCACAGTTCGTGAGATGGAGCCCCACATCAGGCTCTGAGTCTGTTTGGGATTCTCTCTCCTTCTCTCTCTCTGCCCTTCCCTCCCCCCCCCCCCGCCATGAACTCTCTCAAAGTAAACAAAAATATAGTAATAAAAATAAAAAATAAAATTTAAATAGCCACACTGACTAGTGGCAATGGTACAGTACATGCAGATCTAGAAAATGTAAACTATCTTAGATGTTACCTATTTTTTTAAATAGTAAAATTAAAATGATAATTTGACAACAAAATGAATGTACAAAGAAAAAATTAATGGCTAACCAACTTTCACTAATGGTAAAATTAAAAGCAAATCCTCTCCTCAAAGCCCAAGTATAAGGGTAAACAAAATGGACAGACACACATACAAAAACCCATCTATTTCAGAGCACTGGGAAACAACCATTATCAGACCAAACAAGAAGTGCTTATTCTACAAAAACTGCTAGAATTTCAGGTAAAACTGTGGCAGACACTGCCCTTCTTGCCTGAGAATGATCCCATGATCCCTACTCCCACCCCAACAGTCTAGCCTGCAAGATCAACAGATTTATTTGAGTGGGGCTGACCATAAAAACAGCAGCTTCAGTGCAATATGAGGCAGAATCAATTAGGAGAGGAGAGCAAATGTGAAAACAGAAGATTTGCCAGCTAAAATTAAAAATCTGTTAGGAAATAACAGCTTTGCTATATATACATATCAAGGTTAGAGTCACAGAGCAAACACCAGTCCAAACATAAAATTAATCCTTAAACAATACAGGTTTCAACTGTGCAGGTCCACTTATAGATTTTCTATATTACTGTACATGTATTTTCTCTTATGATTTTAACATTTTCTTTTCTCTAGCTTACTTTATTGTAAGTTACAGTATATGATATACAAAATATGTGTTAATCAACTATGTTATTGGTAAGGTTTCCTGTCAACAGCAAGCTATTAGTAGTAAAGTTGGGCGGGAGGGGAGAGTCAAAAGTCATATAAGGATTTATTTTCAAGTGCTCCAGAGTCAGCACCCCTATCCCCCAGGTTGTTCTAGGGTCTACTGTATACTTAAAATGAGTCACAGATGGACTAAAACTCTCCATACATAACTGGCTAACTAAAAGGGAGACCCAAGAAATCCCAGCAAAAACTAAAGGCCTTGTGAAACTAAAAACTGGCCACAGTTTTGAAAATGTTTCCCAAACCAAAGAGATCAATCATTAGTGGGTGTACATCTAATAGGCTCAAGGTATTTGATAACTAAGGCCCAAAACCAATGCCCAAAGCACAGGCTGACCACCAAGCTATACAAATACAGGAGCAACCCCTAGAAAGCCAGACTAAATAATAAAAATTAAAAAAATGAAAAGAGGCATCAGCAGCTATACACTACACAGAAGACGGATTCCACACTTTACATCTAGGAAAGTTACTAAAAAATATCAACAACTCACAGAAAGATAAAGCAGAATCTGAGTGACTACAATATAGATATGTACATATATATTATCTGTGATGTCAAATTGAGAGACATTCAAAGAAAAAGCAAAGGGTAACCTAACCTCAGGGGAAAAGAAAGAAAATCAGTCAACTAATCAAGTGAGCCCAGACACTGGAGTTAGTAGACAAAGATTCTGAAACAGCTATTATAAATATTCCCAAGAATGAAAGGAACCTTTCAAAGAACAAATAAAATTAAGATGACAGTGCCTCAACATGTAGGGAGTTGCAAGGGAAAACTAGAAACTATAATAACAACCCACGAAGATGAAAAATATAATACCCAAGATAAAAATTTCATTACATATCTGAGCTCAATAGCAAACTTGAGTGAACCTGTAGACAGATAAACGTATTCAGTCCAAAAAAGGAAAAAAAGACCAAAGAAAATGGAACAGATCCTCAGAGATCAACAAGACAAGATCCCAACATAAAATTTATAATGGGAGTCCAAGGAGATGGGAGTAAAAATAAAAAGTAGGAAAAACATTTGTAGAAATAATGGCTGAAAATATTCCAAACTTGATGAAATACATTTATCTGCAGATTCAAAAAGGTGGAAGAACTCCAATTAGGATAAACAGAAAGTGAATCACCCCTAGATTATCTCAAACCCAACCTGCTGAAAGACAAACATTTTCAAATAAAATATTGAAAGGAGCAAGAGAAAAACAATTCATCACATATAAGGGAACATATATTGGTATTCCATTATCATCTGACTTTTCATGAAAAACAATGGGAGGCCAGAAAGCAATGAGTTGACATATTTAAAGTATTGAAAGACTAAAACCAGAATTGAATAGCAAGCAAAATTACTCTTCAAAATGAAAGCAAAATAAAGCCATCCTCAGACAAATAAAAATTAAGAGAATGTCATTAGCATAGCCACCACAAAAAATAATAAAGGAAGTATGTCAGGCTGAAAAGAATTGAAATGAGACCATGATTCAAATCCAGAGGAAGGAAATAAAAAGCACTAATAATAGTAAACATGGTGGAAGACATAAAAGTTTTTTTTTCCGCTTAATTTCTTTAATAGAAACGTATGACTGTTTAAAACAATAATCATAACTGTGCACTGATGGTTTTTTAAACATTTACATAGAATAGTATAACAGCAACAGTACAAAGGAAAGGAATGGATCTATAGTAAAGCAAAGGTTTTATATTTTAACAAAATTAATAAAGTAGTATTCTGAAGAGGGTTACAATAAAGACATATATTGTAATTGCTAGAGCAACAACTAAAACAAAAACAAAATCAAAGAAAAAAACTTTTTTATGTTTATTTACTTCAAGAGAGAAAAAACAAGCAGGGGAAGGTCAGAGAGAGAGAGAGAGAGACGAAGACACAGAATCTGAAGCAGGCGCTAGGCTCCAAGCTGTCAGCTCAAAGACCAACGCGAGGCTGGAACTCACCAACCATGAGATCATGACCTGAGCCAAAGCAGGACACTTAACCAACTGAGCCACCCAGGTGCCCCAGAGAAAATTTTAAAGTGCATTAAAAATGATAAACAGGGCACGTGGGTGACTCAGCTGGTTGAGCAACCAACTCTTGACTTCGGTTCAGGTCACGATCTCAAGGCTCATGAGTTCAATCCCTTCATCACACAGAGCCTGCTTGGGATTCTATCTCCGTTCTCTGTGCCCCTCCCCGACTTGCTCTCTATCCCCCTCTCTCAAAATAAATAAAACTTAAAATATACATATATATTGGTGACCAGGGGCATCTGGGTGGCTTGGTTGGTCGAACATGCAACTTTTTTTTTTTTCTTTTGAGAGAGAGAGAGAGAGAGACAGAGAGAGAGAGAGAGAGAGTGCAAGTGAGGAGGGAGAGAGACAGAGAGAGAGAGACAGAGAGAGAGAGAGTGCAAGTGAGGAGGGAGAGAAAGAGAATCCCAAGAGGGACAGAGAGAGAGAGAAGTGGGGCTCACCTGAAGCAAGGCTCATGTTCACCCGAAGCGGGACTTGAACTCACAAACCATGAGATCATGACTTGAATTGAAGTCAGATGCTTTAACCAACTGAGCCACCCAGGCGCCCAAGTGTGCAACTCCTGATCTTGGCTCAGGTCATGGTCAGGCTCCAGGCAGACAGTGCAAAGCCTGCTTGGGATTCTCTCTGCCCTCTTTCTCTCTGCCCCTACCCCCACTCTCTCTCTCAAAATAAATAAACATTTTAAAAAATTTACTGGTGAACACAAAGTATGTAGTAAAGTAAAAAAAATTGATATAAGAGAACAAACAGCAAAATAGCCAACTTAAATCCAATCATATCATTACTTACATTAAATATAAATGAGCTAAGCACTCCAAGCAGAGAGTGCCAGACTGGATAAAATAAAAAATCCAACTATTTGCTATTTAAATCCAACATTCTTAGATTCAAAGACATAATAAATAGGTCAAAGTGAAAGGAGGGAAAAAGACCTGGAAAATAGTAATCTTAAGAGAGATAAAATGGCTATGTTAACATCAGGAAAAAAGACTCAGATGAGTAATATCATTAGACACAAAGGTAAAATTTTTATATGCTAAAGTGTCAGTATATCAGGAATATGTAACAATTATGAATGCATATGAACCTAACAAATGCACAAAGCAACAGGTAATAGAATGAATGAATAGACAATTCAACAACTTCAGTTGGAGATTTCAATACTCATTTCTGTCATCAATATTCTCATCAGTACTCATCGCTCAAGAATTGATAATATTAGTAACTAACCAACATGATGTAACTGGCATATACAGAGCACTCCATAAAAAACGGTACAATATACATTCTATTCACACACAAATGGAACATCCTCAAGGACAGAACATTAGTCCAGAGATGGGCACAGCAAGACCCATGGGATAGATCAAGCCCAATCTGTTTCTGTATGGTCTTCAAGGTAAGAATTGGTTTGCATTTTTAAAAAGAGTTGTGAGAGGTTTTTTCCTCCTGACACCAAATACCTAATATCATTTCCAATACTACTTTTCTAATACCGACTGGATGTCCTACAATTCAACCTTGCAGAGTTAGCATTAGACTCCAAAACTTAAGGACTCAGTGTCACAAGACTGCCCCCAGATGCCATCACAAGTCCTAGGTTATCATCGGTACTTATGGCCAACTGCTGATAAATTCAGGTTTCCAAACTCCCTCTTTCAGGTTGAATTACTCATGAGAATGACTCCCAGAACTCAGGAAAGTTTTTACTTACTATTACCAATTCATTATAAAGGATAGAACTCAGAGGGGCACCTGTTTGGCTCAGTCAGTACAGCATATAACTCTTGATTTCAGGTTTGTTTGTTTGTTTGTTTTTTTTAACATTTATTTATTTTTGAGAGACAGAGAGAGGCAGAGTATGAGCAGGGGAGGGGCAGAGAGAGAGGGAGACACAAAATTTGAAGCAAGCTGCAGGCTCTGAGCACTCAGCACAGAGCCCGACGCAGGGCCCGAACTCACAAACCGCGAGATCATGACCCAAGCTGAAGTCGGATGCTCAACCAACTGAGCCACCCAGGTGTCCCTGATTTCAGGGTTTTAAGTTCAAGTCCCATATTTGGTATAGAGATTACTTAAAAAAAGTAAATAAAATCTTTAAAAAAATAAAAAATAAAGGATAGAACTCAGGAACACTCAAATGGAAGAGTTACACAGGGCAAGGTATGGGGAAGCACAGAGCTTCCGTATCTTTTCCAGGAACCCTAGTTCCAACACCTGCTTCAACATGCTTTCAACATGTCTTCACCAACCCAAAGCACTCCAAACACCATTGTTTAGGGATTTTTACAGAGGTACCATTGCACAGGCACACACTGGCCATTAGTGACATAACTCAATCTCTAGCCCCTCTCCACTGCCCAGAGGTCCAGGAACTTTCAGCCCACCCTCTAATCACAAGGCCAGTTTCTCTTACCAAGCCCCTATCCTGAAGTCATCTAGAGGCCTACTAAGAGTCATCCCCCTAGCATAACGTCAGGTGTGGTTGAAAGTGGCTTGTTATGAAAAACAAGATACCATCACCTCAATCACTCTGTGTCAGGAACCAAAGACAAAGACCAAATACATATTTCAAATTGTATGGGGGAAGGAAGGTGGGAGCCACAAAAGAGACTTTATATAGTCTGCAAAGCTTAAAATATATATTATTTGGCTTTTTAAAGAAATAGTTTACCAACAAATCTCAGTAACCTGAAAAGGCTTCAAATCATACACAGTATGTTCTCCTACCATCATTAAATTTAATTAGGAAGTAAAAACAGAAAAAAATCTGGAAAGCCCCCAAATATGTGGAAATTTGAAAACAAATTTGTAAATAACCCATGAGTAAAAGGAGAAATCACAAAAGCAATTAGAAAATACTGAAGTGTTGGGGCGCCTGGGTGGCGCAGTCGGTTAAGCGTCCGACTTCGGCCAGGTCACGATCTCACGGTCCGTGAGGTCGAGCCCCGCATCAGGCTCTGGGCTGATGGCTCAGAGCCTGGAGCCTGTTTTCGATTCTGTGTCTCCCTCTCTCTCTGCCCCTCCCCCGTTCATGCTCTGTCTCTCTCTGTCCCAAAAATAAATTAAAAAAAAACGTTGAAGAAAAAAAAAAAAAAAAAAAGAAAAGAAAATACTGAAGTGAGGGGGCGCCTGGCTGGTTCAGTTAGAAAATATCATGAGACTCTTGATCTCATGGCCATGAGTTTGAGCCCTACATTGGGTATAGAGAATGTTTAAACTATTAAGTTACCTAAAGACAGGAAGACAGACAGACAGACAGAACGAACGAACGAACGAAAGAAAAAGAAAGAAAGATTTGAACTGAATTAGAAGTTAAAACTAATATATGTAAAGTCATAGGATGCAGCTAAAGCAGGGCTTAGAGTCCAACAGAACTTTCTGCCATGATAAAAATGTTCCATACCTGCACTGTCCAATGTGGTAGCCGCTGGACATATGAGATTACTAAACACTTGAAATGTGACTACAGTGACTGAGGAACTCAAAATTTCAATTTTATTTAACTTTAATATTAATAAAATTACATATGGGTCTTAGCTACAACAGATAATAATAGCACAGGCTTAGAAATGTATACCTTTGAAGACTTACACTAGAAAGAAAACACACACACATACATAGACACACATCTAAAACCAATAATCTGAAAATCCCTTTAATAAGCTAGAAAACGAAGAGCAAACCAAAACGAAACAAAGTAGCATGAAATAAAGATCAGAGTAGATATCAATGGAGGGAGGGAGGATGAAACACAAAAACGGTTCTTTGGAAAGACCAACAAAACTGATAAACAATTAGGTGGATGGAGGAGAAGGTGCAGGTAAGGAAGGGAAAGTGGATGAGGGAAGAAGAATGAAAGAGAGAGATTGATTTAGAGAGAAAAAAAGAACTAGGATTACTAAAATCAAGAGTGCAAGAGCGAAACAGAGGATTTAACAAGGCAGTCTACAGAAATCAAAAATAAGGGAATATTATAAATGTGCTTATGCTAACAAGATGCACTGCTTAAATGAGCTACACAAATAGAAATTACCAAAACTGACTTAAGAAGAAACAGAGAAACTAAATATACTAATACCAAGTAAAGAAATTAGATTAGTAACTATCAATCTTTTGCAAAATAAAGTTCAGGCCCAGTTGGTTTCAACGGTGAATTTTCTCAAGAAGAAATACAAACTACAGCAAAAAAAAGCCTTTAGAAAACAGAACACTTTGCAACTCATTTAAAGAAACTAGTATTGGGGTGCCTGGGTGGCTCAGTCGGTTAAGGGTCTGACTTCGGCTCAGGTCATGATCTCTCAGTCTGCGAGTTCGAGCCCCGCATCGGGCTCTGTGCTGACCACTTAAGAGCCTGGAGCCTGTTTCAGATTCTGTGTCTCCCTCTCTCTGACCCTCCCCCGTTCATGTTCTGTCTCAAAAATAAATAAACGTTAAAAAAAATTTTAAAAAATAAATAAATAAAGAAGCTAGTATTGGGGCACCTGGGTGGCTCAGTCAGGTAAGCGCCCGACTTCAGCTCAGGTCATGATCTCACAGTTCGTGGGTTCGAGCCCCGTGTCAGGCTCTGTGCTGACTGCTCAGAGCCTGGAGCCTGCCTTGGATTCTGTGTCTCCCTCTCGCTCTGCCCCTCCCCCACTTGCACTCTGTCTCTCTCTGAAAATTATAAACGTTACCAAAAAAAAAAAAAAGTAAAAAAAAAAAAGCCAGTATTACCTGCTACAAAGACGTAAGAGACAAAGGTATCAGAGACAAAATATCACCAGAAAATTACAGAATGGAGAGTATAGATATATTAGAAGAGGAGACAAGGATCATTCCCAAATTTCTGGTTTAGGAAATTAGAGTAATTACTCAAGCATATAGTACTTATGAGATTTGCAATCTCTTGAGAGGAGTTCTATTTTAGACATGGTGAATTCAAAATGCATCTGGATCACTTAAGAAAACATGTTAAAGAAGCAATTCTGTTAAACATAACTAGTTAAGTGAGACTGCATAAGGATAATTGCTTATTCTAAACTAATGGCCTGGGGCACCTCGGTGGCTCCGTTGGCTAAGCATCTAACTTTGGCTCAGGTCAAGATCTCAGTTTGTGAGCTTGAGCCCCACATCAAGCTCTCTGCTGTCAGCATGGAACCTGCTTGGGATCCTTTGTCCCCCTCTCTCTCTGGCCTTCCTCCACCCACACACATGCATGCATATTCTCAAAAATAAACATTAAATAAATAAACCAATGGCTTGACAAAAGTTCATGTACTCTTAACAGCTTGCCAGTCAATATGTTGTTTTAATTTTAAGAAAAATTATATATACATAGCATTTCATATTTTAGAGATTTGAAGGTTTAAATGAGTTGTCTTTATATAACCATTTATACTGTTTGAAATTCTAACCATGTCCATGTTCTACTTTTTCAAAATAATTATAAAAGCTGAACTGGCCAAGAACATCATAAATAACCTTGTCCCAAAGACTTTATGACCCATAAATGTTTTCGTTTGCAAAAATAAATTATACAGATCGTCCCTTCCATCTTTAAGTGTTGTTTAAAGTCTCCCAAACTCCAACCTCATTTTCCTTAGACTAAAAATCATTTAATACTTTCTTGCACAGAACAGCAGTTGAAAGCATGAGTTCAATGACTCATGATTCCATAATTTCTCACCTATAAACTGTAAAATGTTAGGACCTAAAGAAATCCTCAATATCTCTACTTTGATGAATGTTGATAAATGTCTGACAATCTAGTGTACAACATGGTGATTCAGAAATTATAACATTATTATATTTGAAATTTGCTAAGAGAGTTGAATTTAAATATATGAGAGGCATCTAGCTGATTCAGTGGGTAGATCTCATGACTCAATCTCAGGGTCAAGAGTCCAAGCCCCTGGGAATGCAAACTGGTGAAGACACTCTAGAAAACAGTATGAAGATTCCTCAAGAAGTTAAAAATAGAACTACCTTACAATCCAGCAATCACACTACTAGGTATTTACCCAAAGTATACAAAAATGCTGATTCAAAGGGACACGTGAACCCCAATGTTATAGCAGCATTATCAACAATAGTTCAGTTACGGAAAGAACCCAAATGTTCATCGACTGACAAATGGATAATGAAGTTGTGGTGTGTGTGTGTGTGTGTGTGCGCACACACACACACACACGCACACGCACACACAATGGAATATTACTCAGCCATAAAAAAGAATGAAATCTTGTCATTTGCAAGGACGTGGCTAGAGCTACAGTGTATTATGCTAAGCAAAATAAGTCAGAGACAAATACCATTTGATTTCACTCATAGGTGGTGGAATTTAAGAAACAAAACTGATAAACATAGAGAACAAAAGAGAGGGGCAAACCATAAAACAGATTCTTAACTATAGAGACAAACTGGGGGTTCCTGGAGGGGAGGAGGACAGGGGGATTGGTTAAATGGGTGATGGGTATTAAGGAGGGCACTTGCTGTGTTGAGTACTGGGTGCTGTATGTAAGCGATGAATCACTAAATTCTACTCTGGAAACTAATATTACACTATATGTTAAATAACTGGAACTTAAGTAAAAACTTGAAGTAAAAAAGAAGTGGATTAAAAAAAAGAGTTCAAGCCCCATGTAGGATGTGAAGCCTACTTTAAAAAACACGTATGTGAGGTGATAAATGTGGTAATTTAATAGGTTGGAGGAATCCTTTCACAATGTATATGTCTATCAAATAATCATGATGTACACTTCAAATATCTTACAATTTTGCCAACTATACTTCAATAAAGCTGAAAAAAAGGGAAAAAATTCTTAACATCTCCACTCCCTTGATCTTTTTTAATTTTTTTGAATGTTTTTTATTTATTTTTGAGAGAGAGACAGAGTATGACCTGGGCAGGGGCAGAGAGAGACAGACAGAATCCACAAAGCAGACCCCAGGCTCTGAGCTGTCAGTACAGAGCCCGACGCGGGGCTCAAACCCGTGAACCACGAGATCATGACCTCAGCCGAAGACTGACGCCCAACCAACTGAGCTACCCAGGCACCCCTCCCTTCCCCTGATCTTAAATAGAGAAGATTCTAACTGAAACGGACAGTATTTCTTGGGCATCTGGCTAGCTCAGTCAGTAAAACATAGTACTCTTGATCTCAGAGTTGTGAATTCCAGTCCCACGTTGGGTGAAGAGATTACTTAAAATAAAATCTTTAAAAGGGGTGCCTGCATAGTTCAGTTGGTTAAGCGTCTGACATCAGTTCGGGTCACAATCTCACAACTCATGGGTTCAAGCTCACATCAGGCTCTGTGCTGACAGGCCTGTGCTGGAGCCTGTTTTAGATTGTGTGTCTCCATCTCTCTCTGCCCCTCCCTTGCTTGCTCACTCGCGTGCACTCTCTCTCTCAAAAATAAATAAAAACATTTAAAAATTAAAAAATAAAATCTTTACAAAAAAAAAAACTGACATTATTTCTTAAACTATTAAAAAAAAAAATCTGCCCCTCTGTGTCAATGGATAGTAATAGAAAGCTGAACATCTACCCCTATCAGGCAATAACTAGATGAAATAGGCTTGAGGGAGGTACGGCAAGCCATTACTCCAGTTCTCGGTATGCTAACTAAGGTCCCAGGGGGGAACTGAGATTCCAACCCTACCCTGCAAAAAAGGTGGTCTTAGTCATTCTTATGCTTCCTCCTTCCCTGGTATCAGAGGGGATCGATGGAATTGAGCTTACAAGGCAAAAAGTTTTATGAGTTGGTATCTCACTTTCATTGGGAAGAACCAAGAGGGAACTGAAATTCCATCTCAGCCATGTACAACAAGGCAGTAAGAGTCAGCACTACATTTGTGCCTGGGATGATTTCAGCAGGGCCCAGCGAGAAGCTGAACATATACATACCTTCAGCCATCATGGCTCCAACAAGACTGGTTGCTAAAACAGATACTATAGGGTCTTGAGAATCAAAATACAACGTCCAACATATCTATAACACACCCTAAAATCACTATCAAGTCAAAAACCAGAAAAATTATAACTTAAATGACAAAGACAATTGATATATGCTCACATTAAGAAGAATCAGATGGGGGCGCCTGGGTGGCTCAGTCGGTTAAGCGTCCGACTTCAGCTCAGGTCATGATCTCACGGTTCATGAGTTCGAGCCCCGCGTCAGGCTCTGTGCTGACGGCTCAGAGCCTGGAGCCTGTTTCGGATTCTATGTCTCCCTCTCTCTCTCTCTGACCCTCCCCCGTTCATGCTCTGTCTCTGTCTCAAAAATAAATAAACGTTAAAAAAATAAAAAATAAAAAAAAAAGAAGAATCAGATGCTAGAACTGACAAAGAATTTCAAGAAATCAATATAAAAATGCTTCACAAAGCAATTACAAATTCTCCTGAAACAAATAAACAGATCAAAGAATAGAACTTATTTTAAAAAGCCAATGGAAGGACACCTAGCTGTCTTAGTAGAGCATGTGACTCTTGATCTCAGGGTTGTGAGTTCAAGCCCCATGTTGGGCATGAAGCCTACAAATTAATAAACAAGTAATCCAAATAGAAGTACAGAAATAAAAAAAATAACAAAAATTAAGAACTTGATACATGGCCTGAATACTAAAGTGAACACAACAGAGAATGGAACCACTGAACTTCAGACCATATCAACAGAATTTACTCAAAACAGATAGGAAAAATCAAGTCTCAAGGACTTATGAAACTATAAGAAAACAGTGAACATTCATATTCTCATCTTGGTGAGTGGAACTTAAAAAGCATTTCAACAGTAATGGCTCAAAATGTCTCAGATTTGCCAAAAGGACATAAACAAACCTACAGATTCAAAAACCTTAAAAATCCCAAGCAAGATAAACCCAGAGAAATCCACACTAGGACTCATGGTTAAGTTCTGAAAGCCAAAAACAAACAAAAATGTTGAAAAGCAGCTAATGACTGCATAACAGGGGAACACAGATTCATGACAGAGGATATCCCAAGAAAACCATGGAGGCCAGAAGGAAATGGCACAATATTTTTCAAAAGCTGAAAGAAGAGAACTCTTAACCACAAACCTTACATGCATTAAAAGATATCCTTCAGGAATGAAGGCAAATGAAAAACATTCTCAATGAAGGAAAACTACAAAAATTTGTCACTAGCAAACCTATGCCTAATATACAGCTAAAGGAAGTTTGCTAAACAGAAAAAGAAATGTTAACAGAAAAAACTCTGATCTGCATAAAAGAAAGAACATTATTATGGCTAAGAATGAGGGTAAACATAATACTTTGTTTCACGGGTGTCATAAATCTTATGTGATGGCTGATATAAAAAGTATTAACACTATCTGATAGTGCTATAGAGGAAATATTTAAAAGATAATCATATTTGGGGTACCTAGGTGGCTCAGTCAGTTAATGTCTGACTTCAGTTCAGGTCATGATCTTGTGGTTCATGGGTTTGAGCCCTGCATCAGGCTCTGTGCTGACAGTTCAGAACCTGGAGCCTGCTTCAGATTCTGTGTCTCCCTTTCTCTCTGTCCCTCCACTGCTCACGCTCTGTCTCTCTCTCCTTCAAAAATAAATAAAAACATTAAAAAAAAAAAAGACAAACATATTACAAAACTAAAAAGGGTAAAAGGATCTAAATAAATTTAACTCCAAATGGTAATTTGTCAATATATATAGCATATAAATTACAAGTGAGTATTATACTATCTAAAACCACCACTAAGAAACTATTCAAGCACTTTACAGAACTATTAAAAAAAAAACTATACAAAAGCATCATAATTAAAGATAAAATCTTCAAAAAATATTTAAGTAATCCTATGAAGGCAAGAAAAGAAAAACAGGACTCAAACAAGAAAGAAAAATAAAATAATAAGGGCAGATTTAGGCCCTGATGTATCAGTAATTAACTTAAATGTGAACAGTTTATTTATTTATTTTTTTAATGTGTATTCATTTTTGAGAGAGAGAGAGAGAGAGAGAGAGATAGACAGACAGACAGACAGACAGACAAACAGAGACAGAGCATGAGCAGGGGAGGGACAGAGTGAGAGGGAGACACAGAATCCTAAGCAGGCTCCAGACTCCGAGCTATCAGCACAGAGCCCGATGCGGGGCTCAAACCCATGAACCATGAGATCATGACCTGAGCTGAAGTTGGGTGTTTAACCGACTGAGTCACCCAGGCATCCCTTGAACAGTTTAAATACATGAATTAAAGACAAAGACTGGCAGAACGGATGAAATAAAAACATGATCCAACAACATACTGCTTAAAAGAAACTCACTTCAAATAAAAACACGTTAAGTACATTGAAAGCAAAAGGATAGAACCACCAGCACCCTGTTCATATAGTAGGGATTTCACCCCTAGAAGTGAGCCACTGGCCCTACCTACAGTTCCAGAGCAATGGGGCTCAGAGAATTTGCCCAACAGGAAAGACAGGCTATAATAAGACAGCCCTCATGTTCTTCCCAACAGGAATGACTTTATTCAAGAAGAGTGTACAAAAGTTCAAACCTAAAGGCACTCTTAAAAACAGAGGAAATTTTGGTGGCAATTAAGAGGAAGGTAATATCTCTATGAGAACAACAATCTAAAAAAAATTTTTTTTAATGTTTATCTTTGAGGGAGACAGAGAGACAGAGTGCAAGCAGGGGAGGGGCAGAGAGAGAAGGAGACACAGAATCTGAAGCAGGCTCCAGGCTCCGAGCTGTCAGCATGGAGCCCGATGGAGGGCTTGAACTCATCAACCGTGAGATCATGACCTGAGCCAAAGTTGGACCTTAACCGACTGAGCCACCCAGGTGCCCCTATGAGAACAACCTAAACCACAGGCCAGCTAGTTTATGAGAGACCCAAGGAACCTAAAACGAAGTGCTCCTGGGGTCATAACAAAATCTCAAAGACTAACCTCAAAAACTACCTCAGAAAGCAGTCTGAATTTAATTACAATGAACTGTGAAAAAAGTTATATCCCAAGCCACTGTCAAAAACAGAGGAACCAGATCCCAATTAGTAGAGTCTAACAGTTTGATATACTAACAGAGGCAGACAGTTTAACAGAGATCAAGGAAATTGTTATAAAGAGCTCTCCTAAAATCATGATTGACTGATAGATAGATAGATAGATAGATAGATAGATAGATAGATAGATATGCCCAAGATTATGCCCTCTGACAAGAAACATCAGAGGTATCACACTGCAGTAGAAAAGACTTTATTTTACTAAATTGATCCAGTCAAGTCACTATACATACAATAACACAACAATTGTTAGCCCTGGGGGTGGGGAAGATCAGTTTCACAAAAGAACATACAAATGGAAAAACAAAGAATATAAGACATATAGAAAAAGACGCAAAATGTCAGGTACAAATCCCAACTATACCAACAGTAACATTAAATGTGAATGGATTAAATAACCCAACTAAGACACAGAGATTACAAGGCTCAATTTAAAAAACCACAAAAGTGGGGCACCTGGGTGGCTCAGTCGGTTTCAGCGTCCGACTTCGGCTCAGGTCATGTTCTCACAGCTCGTGAATTTGAGCCCCACATCGGGCTCTGTGCTGCCAGCTCAGAGCCAGGAGTCTGTTTAGGATTCTGTGTCTCCCTCTCTCTCTACCCCTCCACTGCTCATGCTCTGTCTCTCTCTGTCTCAAAAATAAATTAAAAAAAAAAAAAAAAAAAAAGCAAAAGGACAACATAGTACAACCCAACTACAAGGGTCTACAAAAGACACATTTTAAATTTAAATATAGAGGGGTCCCTATGGCTGTAGAGATTACTAAAAAAAGAAAAGAAAAAAAAAAAATCAGAGCACCTGGCTCAGTCAGTAGAGGATGGCAACTCGATCTCAGGATCATGAGTTCAAGCACCATCCTGGGCATGAAGCCTACATGGAAAAAAAAAATCAAATATGTAAATAAGTTCAAAGCAGAAGGACAGGAAAAGACATATTATACAAACAGCAAACATAAGAAAGCTATACTAATTATACTAGGCAGAATAAAGGCCCTCCAACAAGATTTATCTCCTAATCCCCAGAATCTGTTGGGAGAATGAAAGATCAATGTACAAAACTCAATTATATTTTTGTGCATTGAATGAATAATGGATTTGAAGTAAAGGAAAATCAAAAAAAGTGAAAGAAAACAATGTAACTGACAATAGCATTAGAAAACAAACAGAATACTGTATTTAGAAATAAATTTTTAAGTGTCAAAACCCATATTCTAAAAACCATAGAGACAAACCAAGAAGCAAGCTTTTTTTTTAACTGTTTATTTCAGGTAGGCTTCACACACAACATGGGGCTCAAACTCATAACCCTGAGATCAAGAGTCACATGTTCTACTGACTGAGCCAGCTAGGAGCCCCAGAAGACTCTTAACTTGAGAGAACAAACTTATGGTTATCAGAGAAGGGGGGCGGGGGGGGAGGGATGGGTTAAATAGGTGATAGGGATTAAGGAATCCACTTGTCATGATGGGCACTGGGTGATACATGGACTTTTTTTTGTTTGTTTAATGTCTATTTCTGAGAGAGAGAGAAGGACAGAGCAGGAGACACAAAATCTGAAGCAGGCTCCAAGCTCTGAGCTATCAGCACACTTAACCGACTAAGCAAGTCAGACACTTAACCGACTAAGCCACCCAGGCACCCCCATATATGGACTTTTGAATCACTACACTGAAGACCTGAAACTACTGTAACACTACATATTAACTGGAATTAAAATAAACACTTTAAAAATTTTAAATAATAAATTTTGAAAAAAGACCACAAAACATTTTTGAAACACTATTAAAAGACGATGACCCAGGATCACCTGGGTGGCTCAGGCTTAAGCATCAGATTTTAGCTCAGGTCATGATCTTCATGAGTTCAGGCTCCATGTCGGGCTCTATGCTGACAGCTCAGAGCCTGAAGCCTGCTTCTGATTCTGTATGCCCCTCTCTCTCTGCCCTTCCCCTGATGGCGCTCTCTTTCTCTCTCAAAAATAAGTGAACACTAAAAAAAAAAAAAAAAAAAAAAGACATTAAAGGCAACCTAAAGGGGCTCCTGGGTGGCTCATTCAGTTAAGTGACTGACTCCTGACTTCAGCTCAGGTCATGATCTCAAGGTTCATGGGTTCAAGCCCTGCACTGGGCTCCAAGCTGTGAACGTGGAACCCACTTAGGATGCTCTCTCTCCCTCTCCCTCTCCCTCTCCCTCTCTCTCTCTCTCTCTCCCTCTCCCTCTCTCTCTGTCTCTGTCTCTCTCTCTCTGCCTCTCCCCAGTTCATGCTAGCTATCACTCAGAATAAATGAACTTAAAAAATGTTTAAAAGGCAACCTAAATAAGTGTAAAAATACCCTATATTCATGGATTAGAAGACTTTAATATTGTTAACATGGCTTTACTCCCCAAAATTGGCCTACAAATTCAATATAATCTCTATCAAACTCCTGGCTGGCTTTTTTATAGAAATTGCCAAATTGATGCTAAAATTTATATGAAAACTCAAGGGACCTAGAAGAGCTAAAACAATCTTGAAAAAGAACAAAGATGGGGGACTTATTAATTTCAAAATACTACCAAAAAAACAACAAAAAAAACCCAAAAAACAAAACAGACACACACACACACACACACACACACACACACACACACACACACACACAAAACCCTTACTCCAAAGCTACAATAAACAATGCTATAGGCAGAAGGATATATAGAGAGAAATCAATGGAATAGAATTGAGAGTCTAGAAATAAAAACTCACTTTTACAGTCAACTTATTTTAGCACTTAGGTTGCTAAGACAATTGAATGGATAAAGAACAATCTTCAATAAATGGTGCTGGGACAATGGATATCCATGTGCAAAAAAGAAAAAAATAAAAAAGAAGCTGGATCCTTCCTTCCTACACAAATTTTACATACACAAATCAACTATATTGTGGCTCCAAATCTAAACACTCAAACTGTAAAGCTCTTAAAAGAAAGCCTAAGAGTACATCTTCATGATCCAGGGTTAGGCAGTGTTGTTTCTAGATATGGCATCAAACACAAGAGCACAAAAGAATAAATACACTGGACTTCATCAAAATTGAGCTTCAGCACAAAAACTTTTGTGCTGCCAACACTATGAATGTAATTAATGCCAATGAGTAGTGCACTTAATAATAGGTAAAACAGGGGCGCCTGGGTGGCTCAGTCGGTTAAGCGTCCGACTTCAGCTCAGGTCACAATCTCACAGTCCGTGAGTTCGAGCCCCGCGTCGGGCTCTGGGCTGATGGCTCAGAGCCTGGAGCCTGTTTCCGATTCTGTGTCTCCCTCTCTCTCTGCCCCTCCCCTGTTCATGCTCTGTCTCTCTCTGTCTCAAAAATAAATAAACGTTAAAAAAAAATAATTTTTTTAATTAAAAACATAATAATAATAATGGGTAAAACAGCAGAATGTTATATATTTTTTCAACAATAAAAGTTAAGTGTGGGGTCCCTGGGTGGCTCAGTCGGTTAAGCCTCCAACTCTTGCTTTTGGCTCATGTCATGATCTCGTAGTTCATGGGATCAAGCCTGGCGCTGGGCTCTCTGCTGGCAGCATGGGGTCCGCATGGGAATTTTTCTCTTTCTCTGCCCCTCTCCCACTCATGCGTGCATACTCTCAAAATACATGCACATTTTAAAAATATAAAATTAAAAAAAAAAAGTTTCTGTAGCAAATGATACCACCAAAAGCCTGAAAAATAACCTACAAGTAGAAGATACATGCAAATCAGAAGTAAGGGTCTACTATCCAGAGCATACAAAAACTGACAATAATGTCAAGTAAGCCAAATAAATAATAAAAGTCCTTTCTTCAAACATTTCTTCAAAGACAATATACAAATACAGTACACACATGAAAAAATGTTCAAAATCACTAGCTATCAGGAAAATACAAAACACCAGGATGACTCTAATTAAAAAGGACATAATACTAGTACAGCCACTATGGAAAACAGTATAAGGTTCCTCAAAAAATTAAAAAATTGACATATCATATGATCCAATAATTCCACTATTGGGTATTTACCCAAAGAAAATAAAAACACTAATTTGAGAAGATACATGCGCCGCTATGTTTACTGCAGTGTTATTTATAACAGTCAAAATATGGAAGCAACCCAAATGTCCATCCATTGATAGATGAATGGATAAAGAAGACATGGCACGTATGTGTGTGTGCATATATATATGTGTGTATTATATGGCACATACATACGTGTGTATATATGTACATATGTGTGTATATACAGGCACATACACACACACACACATACATACATACATACATACAATGAAATATTACTCACCCATAAGAAAGGATAAGATCTTGCCATTTACAACATGAATGGACCTAGAGGGCATTATGCTAATTCAAGTAAGTCAAGCAGAGAAAAACCAATATCATGATTACACTTCTATGTGAAATCTAAAAAATGAACAAACAAAAAAGCAGAATCAAACCTACAGAGAACAAAGTGATGGTTGCCAAAAGGGAGGAGGATGGAGAGATGGGCAAAATGTGTGAAGGGAAGCAAAAGATACAGCTTTCCCATTATGGAATCAGTAAATCACGGGAATAAATCACATTATAGAAAGAATAAACCTTGAGAATAAAAGGTACAGAACAGGGAATAGTCAATGGCATTGTAATAGCATTGTATGATGACAGATGGCAGCTACACTTTTGATGAGCACAGCATAACCTATAAACTTGTTGAATTACTAGGTAATACACCTCAAACTAATGTAACACTGTGTGTCAACTATACTCAAATTAAAAAATAAGACATAATAACTGCTGTCAAGACTATGGATAAACTGGAACCCTCATACACATTGCTGATGGGAATGTAAAATGGTATAGCCATGTTGGAAACAGTATGGCAGTTCCTCAAAATATTAAATGTAGCTACAATACAACCCAGAAATTCTACTCTTAGATATGTGTATGTATGTATGTGTATACACGTATACACACACACACACACACAGATGAAAACATATGTTCATGTAAAAAGTTGTAAAAAAAAATGTTTGTAACAGCATTATTCATAAGAGTCAAAAGAAAAAAACAATTCAAATATCCATCAACTGATGAATAGGTAAACGTGTTACAGTCATAAATAATGGAATACTATTCAAGCCTAAGAAGAAATGTACTGACATATATTACAGCCATGTATGAATTTCACAAACTTTTTGCTAAATGAAAGAAGGCAGCCACAAGAGACCATATATTCCTTCTATGATCCCACGTATATAAAATGCCCAGACTAAGCAAATCTGTAGAGACAGAAAGTAGATCAGTGGCTATCTGGGAGATGATACTGTGGGTAAATACAAAATGACCACTAATGGGTACATTTCTTTGGGGGGCAATAAAAACGTTCTCTAAAATTGACTGTGGTTGCAAAGCTCTGTGAATATACTGAAAAGAGCTAAACTCTACATTTCAAATGTGTGATTTATAGCTCAATAAAGCCCTTATATATTTTTTAAAGAGAGGTTATATTAATATCAGATCAGATTTCAGAACAAAAAACAAAACAGTATCTCCAAGATACGCTTTAAAATGAAAAATTAAATCTTGCCACTTACACAACATTTTTATTCATATTTGCATAGGATCAGGTCTCATTATTCACAGTAGTTATGTTCTATCAAGTCGCTACAAAAATGAATTACCAGATACTGAATTATCACTAGGGGACATACAGGGTTAGGTTCCTACAAGCCTCTGGTCACAAGATTTTCATCAGCCAATTAACATAAAAGCTTGTCTTATGTGTATTTCTGTTTAAACACACTTTAATATATATTCTTGGTTCATTAACAGTGAATTCAAGCTAACAACAGTGTAACTCCAATCACACTGTAAATGCCTAAGTGAGGCTTATCTAAGATGTATTTTCTCCATAAAGCACACATAGCCTCTTGTATTTAGGAAAACTAGAGCACTTCAGCTTTATGCTTGGGGGTCATTTTAAACAGTGAAACCACCAGGGGCGCCCGGGTGATACAGTTGGTTGAGCATCTGACTTCGGCTCAGGTCATAATCGTGGTTTGTGAGTTCAAGCCCCCATCAGGCTCTGTGCTGACAGCTCGGAGCCTGGAGCCTGGAGCCTGCTTCGGATTCTGTATCTCCCTCTCTCTCTGTCCCTCCCCCACTTGTGCTCACTCTCTCTCTCAAAAATAAATACTAAAAAAAAAAATTTTTTTTAAGTGAAATCACCAACAAAAAAGCACTAAAATGAGAAAAACAGCATAAAACAGAACACCAGAAGGATATTAGTTTCCATTATGAAAGCCGAAAGGACAGAGCATCACCTTGTTCTACCCTCAGCTGTGGTAAAATATATAAACACAGAATTCACCATTTTAACCATGTTCATGTATCCAGTTCTGTAGCACTAATTACATTCACAATGTTGTGCAACCATCACCACCAAAATGTTTTTCACAGTGAGTGACATTTTATATTCATACCAACAATATACAAGGGTTCTAATTTCTCCAAATCCTTGCCAACACTTTCTGGTTTTTTTTATTAGAGCCTACATCTCGGTAGATGTGAAGTCGTATTTCGTAGTTTTGATTCACATCTCTAACAACAAATGACCTTGAACATCTTTTCATCTGCTTATTGGCCACATGTACAGCTTCTTTGGAGAAACTTTTCAGATCTCTGGGTCACTATTAGACTTTGTCTTTATTATTAGGTTGTAAGCATTCTTTATAAAAAAAACATTTTTTTTAACATTTATTTATTTTTAAGACAGAGAGAGACAGAGCATGAACGGGGGAGGGTCAGAGAGAGGGGAGACACAGAATCTGAAACAGGCTCCAGGCTCTGAGCTGTCGGCACAGAGCCCGACGCGGGGCTCTAACTCACGGGCCGTGAGATCATGACCTGAGCCAAAGTGGGCCGCTTAACCGACTGAGCCACCCAGGCGCCCCCCAAAATTTTTTTTTTTAATTTTTTTTTTCAACGTTTATTTTATTTTTGGGACAGAGAGAGACAGAGCATGAACGGGGGAGGAACAGAGAGAGAGAGGGAGACACAGAATCGGAAACAGGCTCCAGGCTCCGAGCCATCAGCCCAGAGCCCGACGCGGGGCTCGAACTCACGGACCGCGAGATTGTGACCTGGCTGAAGTCAGACGCTTAACCGACTGCGCCACCCAGGCGCCCCTTTTTTTTTTTTTAATTTTTTTTTTCAACGTTTATTTTATTTTTGGGACAGAGACAGAGCATGAACAGGGGAGGAACAGAGAGAGAGAGGGAGACACAGAATCGGAAACATAAAAATTTTTTTTAACATCTATTCATTTTTGAAAGACAGAGGGAGACAGAGTGCTAGTCAGGAAGGGCAGAGAGAGAGGGAGACACAGAATTCGAAGCAGACTCCAGGCTCCAAGCTGTCAGCACAGAGCCCGATGCAGGGCTCCAACTCACCACAAGATCATGACCTGAGCCACCCAACAGACTAAGCCACCCAGGCGCCCCCGTAAGCATTCTTTTTAGATTCTAGGTACTAAACTCTTATCTGATATATGACCAACAAATACTTTATGCCATTTATAAGTTGTTTCTTCACCTTCCTGAAAATGTCCTTTGATGTACAAAATTTTAATTCTGGATGCAGTACAGTTTACCAATTTTTTCTTTTGTTGCTCATACTTTAAGTATCAGATCTAAAAATCTGCCAAATCCAAAATCATGAAAATTTACTCATGTTTTCTTTTAAGAGTTTTGTGGGTTTAGCTTTTATATTTAGGTTTTTAATCAATTTGCAATTAATGTTTTTATTTGTTGTGTGGTAGGGATCCACCTTTGCTCTTTTGCATGTGGAAATCCCATTGTCCCAACATCGTTTGTTGAAATATTCTTCCTTCCCCCACTGAATGGATTTGGCACCTTTGTCAAAAATCATTTGGATATACTGGAAAAAGAAATAAACTATTAACATATGTTGTAGGAGATAGGCACTGAATGAGGACAAGGAGTGGGAGGGAGACTTTTCACTATTAAATTTTGTACACTTTAACTTGTGAGCCATGTGAAAGTACTACTTAATCAAACACCAAAATAAATTCAGGTTTTAAAAATACAATTATTTGGCAAGCCACAGAATAGGATGTATATCTGACAAAGGACTCATGCTTAGAATATATAGTGAATTCTACGGGGACGCCTGGGTGGTTCAGTTGGTTAAGTGTCCGACTTCAGCTCAGGGCATGATCCTGTGGTTCGTGAGTTCAAGACCCAAGTCAGGCACTGTGCTGACAGCTCGGAGCCTGGAGCCTGCTTCGGATTCTGTGTCTCCCTCTATCTCTACCCCTTGCCCGCTCATACACGGTCTGTCTGTCTTTGTCTGTCTCTCTCTCTCTCAAAACTAAATAAACATTTAAAAAAATTAAAAAAAAAAAAAAGAATTCTACAAAAGCACTGGGAAAAAGACAACCCACAGGACAAAACACAGGTAACAACTTCAACAGACAAATCACAATAAAAGATATCCCAAGGACAATAAACATACAAAAAGATGCTCAATTTTAGTAATCAACAGGGAAATGCAAATTAAACTACAACGTTATACCATCAGAATGGCTAAAATGTCAAAAACAGATAATACCAGGCATCAGTAAGGATATATAGCAATTAAAAATCTCAGAACAGTGCTAGTAAAAGTATAAATTGATAAAATCACTTCAGAAAACCGTTTGGCAATTATCTAGTAAAGCTACACTTATGTGCAACCAACCTATGTTGTCCACTGTAAGATATATAACCAAGAGAAATGTGTCCATATATTCACCAAGAGACAGAGGCAGAGCTTCATGAACACGTTCATAATAACAATCTATAACATATTGTATCAACTATGCTTTAATTTAAAAAAATACATAAACAACTCAAATGTCCATCAACACTTGAGTGGGTAAGAAAATTTTTAGCATATTCATACAACAAATGCTGTGAAGATAACTGAATAAAGTACATTCACAAGCAACATGAATAATCTCATAATGTTGAGCAAAAACAGTCAAAAACTGCTAGTACCACTTAAAGTTTTAAAACAGGCAAAATTAATCTGGTGTTAAAAGGTAGCATCGGGGGCGCACGGCTGGTTCAGTCGACAGACCATGGGACTCTTGATCTCAGGGTTGTGAATTCGAGCCCCATGTTGGGTGTGGAGATTAAAAATAAAATCTTTAAAAAAAAAAAAAAAAGGCAGGACCATAGGTAGTGACCGGAAGGGGACACAGAGGGCTTATAGGGTGCTAGCAATGTACTATTTCTCATTCTGGCTGCTGGATTTATACAAGTGGGTTTACCTTATATGTATTACCTAAACTATATAGAGTTTTATACCTTTAGTTTATGTATATTTCAATAAAATAGTTACTTTAAAAGATACATACATCGGGGGGGCGACTGGTGGCTCAGTCGGTTAAGCACCCACTTCAGTTCCGGTCATGATCTCACGGTTTGTGGGTTCAAGCCCCATGTTGGGCTCTGCACGGATAGTGTGGAGCCTGCTTGGGATTCTCTCTCTCCCTCACTCTGCCCCTCCCCAACTTCTGCTGTCTCTCTCTCAAAATTAATAAACTTTAAAAAATAATAAAATTAAAATTACATATATCGTTAAAATTACATTGGTCTCCTATCACAGAACTACTCTGTATGAGTAAATCTGTTTACTACCTTGGCCATGCTCTCTACTGAAAAGACCAGATCTTCGGAGAATTTTCTCTGGCATCAAACTGACTTTAACCCAAGCTCCTGCAAGGATAAGCAGTCTAAGCATGATGCGCCAAGTTTCACACTACATTAAATGACCCGCCGGAATCAACAATACATCTAACAGGCATCAAATGTGCAAATGTAACAAAAATAAACTTCACACAGTTCAAAATCTGGCAGTAGAGGGGCGTCTGGGTGGCTCAGTCAGTTGGGGGTCCAACTTCAGCTCAAGTAATGATCTCACGGTCTGGGAGTTCGAGCCCCACGTTGAGCTCCGTGTTGACAGTCTGGAGCCTGCTTCGGATTCTGTGTCTCCCTCTCTCTCTGCCCGTCCCCTGCTCACACTCTGTCTCTATCTCAAAAATAAAATAAAACATTAAAAAAAAAAAATTTGGCAGCAGACCTGTGAAGAGCTCATGTGTAACGTGCTATGAGCTCCAGTCATCCAACTCCATCTTTAACATGTAAAACCTGAGTGTTTGGGAAGGTTTGTGTGTTTGGAAACCTTGAGTGTTTGTGGAAAGAAGAGGTAGGTAAATTTCAGAAGTATATTATGTAAGTTTGGTACAGAACTATTAAAATGCTGAAGGTACCTATGTCACAAATTAAACAGGCTTTTGTGAAGTTGCAAGCCACCATTTATTCAGCATTTCAATAAACTTAGCAAACGTGACCACACAATTCATAATTTGAAAATTCTCTCGCATTTCTTATCTAAGAAGATGGTAAAAATATTGATCATTCTAATGATACTTGATTCTTATTAAAATATTACAACATAGCTTACTGAAATACCCTAAAGGCAAAACTTTCACCTAAGACTTTAGCTTTTAAAATTATAAAGTCAAACTAATTGTATATTAATTATATCCACCTCAAATAGAAATGACCAATCAGATTCTAAGTTAGGACAAAGGCAGAAGACTGACTGCCTATCTGGTAGTATTTGGCCAGGATGGAGTATGTTTTAAATTCAAATTTTACTGTTTTTAGGCTAGCAAGCTTTGATATTACATGTCTTATACTAATTATCTACCTGGCCCCTAAAATCATCTGTCTAAGCCTATGCTATTTTTCTCCACATGGGAAAGTATGCATTTACGTAAATCTTATATTTCTGCCTCAGTGACCTCATTTGTTTTTTTTTTTGTTTTTTTTTTAAATTGAGGGTATTACCTGAGAGAATTTTTATGAGTAAATAAGATAACATGAAAAAGTTTTAACTTGAAGCTGACATTCTTTTATAGATAAGGAACATGAAGTCTAGTCAGATTCAAATAAACTTGTTCACATCTAATTCTCCCTGCTACCAAGGTTCATTTCACCTATCTATTTTATTATATACCTCACAACACAAGGTGATTCTCACCAGAGAGCAGTATTTCATATTTTCAGAGGATAGCTGAAACGCTCTCCTAATCATTACTGTCAATTCTTCAGACTCACTTCAGGTTCATCAACAAACTAATACAGTTACGTGATTCTAAGTGCCCTACTCTCATGTCTGCTCTATTCCTGATGAAAAACTGGTATAGATCTTTTGAGTGACATTAGTTTTTTGCAAAAGTATTTGCTATGTGAAGATTAGTTTTGAAGTTATTCCCCAGTGACTGGAAAAGAAATCAGCGTATAATTTGGATATTAGCATTCTATCAATAAACCCTAGTCAGATAACAGGTCAAACTGTTCCAAAATTCTTATTCTGGCAGTTATTTGTGATGTTAGAAAAAGAAATATGGAGTTCTCATTCTTTTTTTATTTTTTTAGTGTTTATTTATTTTTGAGAGACAGAGAGAGACAGTATGAGCGGGAGAGGGCAGAGAGAGAGAGAGAGGGAGACCCAGAATATGAAGCAGGCTCCAGGCTCTGAGCTGTCAGCCCAGAGCCCGATGCGGGGCTTGAACTCACAGACCGCGAGATCATGACCTGAGCCAAAGTCGGACGCTCAACCGACTGAGCCACCCAGGTGCCCCTGGAATTCTCATTCTTCCAAACCCATTGTGGGCAACAGGTCAAGATGTACATGCCACACTCCTTCAAACCCGATTCATAAGCAATGCCTAATACTTCTCACCAAATCTAAACATGGGACATGACATCAGAAGGCATAGTAAAGCTTTGCAAAGACACAACATCAGACATACTATACAAATACTATGGTAACAAAAGAAAACAAATTTCCACAATTTTTATTCAAGAAATTCAAAATATAATAATAAAGAAATTTAGTAAACTTAGTATTACTTTCGTAAGGTAAACTCAGTAAAGTTTTTTGTAATATAGGTCTAAAGAATTACAAAACTTTTTGGGCGTTAACATTCTGCCTAACTGGGAGGACCTAATTAACTTGCCATCAGTAAAGAGGTTTCCTTGCCTGGTTAGTGAATAAACCATTCACAAACTTACGTTGGTTTCATTTTTTTTTTATTTTAAAGAAATTCTATGATGAGATATTCCATTTTAAATTCTCTGATTTCTCCATCCTTTGCTTTCCCTGCGAGTTAGGGATATCATGACCAGTGCCTGGTCTGCTATTGTCCACATATGTACTCCTTTAGTTGAGCCAGAGTAAAAATACACAATAAAGACTTCGCCATCCAACTTGAATTAACCCACACTCTACTATCTTAAAAGTGTGACAATTGAAATCTACTTTTCTCTTCTTTGAAATGATAGGTACACACTGGTAATTAAAATATTTTTATAAATGTCGTGCGATAGCCACACATATGCCTAGCAAGCTGTAGCTGCATCACCGCAATTTGTAGTACACCAAAAAGAAGCACAAAGCAATAAGTCCACATAGTCTTTGTCATACTAGTCATCTGCCACTGTAGCATGAAAGCAGTCACAGACAATACATAAACAAATGGGCACTGCTATGTTCCAAAAATTTTATTTATAAACACAAATTTGAATTTCTTATGTGAAAGTTTTCACATGTCACAAAATAATCTTTTGATTTTTTCCAACCATTTGATAATGTAAAAATCATTCTTTGCTCATGAGTCATATAAAACTAGGCAGCAGGCTAGATTTGGCCCATGGCCCACAGTTTGCCAACTACGTCAAACTTTAGTTTGTCTAAAGTGAAGTCCGACAATTAACGTGCACAGAACCCTCAATCAGAATTGTATTGACTGGGGGTGCCTGGGTGGGTCAGTCAATTGAGCATCTGACTTTGGCTCAGGTCATGACCTCACAGTTCATGAGCCCTACCTCAGGCTCACTGCTATCAGTCAGTGCAGAGCCCACTGCAGACCCTCTGTCCCCCCTCTCTCTGCCCCTCCCTCACTCATACTCTCTCTCTCAAAAGTAAATAAAACATTAAAAAAAAAAAAAAAGGAATTGTATTGCCTGACTGGCTCCGTCAGTAGAGAATGTGACTCTTGACCTCAAAGTGTTCAGTTCAAGCCCCATGCTGGGTATACAGATTACTTAAAATTAAAATCTTAAAAAAAAAATTGTATTGTCTCACTCAAACAGGAAGAGAATCAAGGATTACCCACTGCTTGAAGAAGTCTCCAAGAGAAAAAGATTAAGATATAAAGGAAAAAAGTTAGAAAATAAAGTTAAGGAGGTCTTTCAGAACTTCAGTTGAATAAGCAAAGGGAAAACCTAAGGAAAAACGTAGGAGAGAGTGTGACCCCACGAGTACTTACATCCAAACAGTAACCATTACAAAAATAGGGAGAGATGAAAAGGAAAATTGTTACTATAAAGATTACAAAAATAATAGAAAAAGTACAGTAAGCTTTTAAAAACAACGAAAATGAAAAAAATCGAGAGGCACATCACTGTATTTAAGAACAAGGACAAAGGGATAGTAAAGGTTCCAGGGGTGCCTGGATTGCTCAGCTGACTAAGAGTCTGACTACTGCTTTCTGCTCAGGTCACACAAATCATGGTCCGTGAGTTGGAGCCTGGTGTCAGGCTCTGCACTGCCAGTACGGAGCCTGCTTGGGATTCTCTCTCCCCCGATCTCTCTCTGCCCCTCCCCTGCTCACACTCTCCCCCTCTCTCTCTCAAAAACTAAACAAACTTTTTAAAAATTTTAATTTAATTTAAAAAGAAATAAGAGGTTTCAGAGGGTGGCTCAGTCAGTGGAGCATGCAACTCTTGATCTTGGGGTCATAAGTTCAAGCCCTATGTTGGGTATAGAGATTACTTCAAACACTTTGAGGGGCACCTGGGTGGCTCAGTCAGTTAAGCATCTGACTCCAGCTCAGGTCATGATCTCACGGTTCGTGGGTTCCAGCCCTACGTTGGACTCTGTGCCAACAGCTCAGAGCCTGGAGCCTGCCTCAGATTCTGTCTCCATTTCTCTCTCTGCCCCTCCTCCATTCATGCTCTCTCTCAAAAGTAAATATTACAAAAAAAATTTTTTTAATATAAAAAATAATTAACTTCAGTGATTTTGCATTGGTGGCACCTCACAGAAGCAAAGGCAAAATACTCTTTGGAGGTTTGTTCCGACAAACCAGGTCTGGAAACTTTCATAAACAAAGCCCTGATGAACATGCTCACAACCCCAAACTATAAAACACTGGAAGACACTACCTACTATGATCAAGAGTAGGAATGGGAATGCAAGCTGGTGCAGCCACTCTGGAAAACAGTACAGAGGTTCTTCAAAAAACTAAAAAATAGAACTACCCTACAACCCAGCAATTGCACTACTAAGTTTTTATCCAAGGGATATGGGTGTGCTGTTTCGAAGGGACACATGCACCCCCATGTTTATAGCAGCACTATCAACAATAGCCAAAGTATGGAAAGAGCCCAGATGTCCATCGATGGATGAATGGATAAAGACGATGTGGTATATATATACAATGGAGTATCACTTGGCAATCAAAGAGTGAAATCTTGCCATTTGCAACTACGCGGATGGAACTGGAGAGTATTATGCTAAGTGAAATTAGTCAGAGAAAGGCAAAAATCATATGACTTCACTCATATGAGGACTTTAAGAGACAAAACAGATGAACCTAAGGGAAGGGAAACAAAAATAATACAAAAACAGGGAAGGGGACAAAACAGAAGAGACTCATAAATATGGAGAACAAACTGAGGGTTACTGGAGGGGGTGTGGGAGGGGGGATGGGCTAAATGGGTAAGGGGCACTAAGGAATCTACTCCTGAAATCACTGTTGCACTATATGCTAATTTGGATGTAAATTTAAAAAAATAAAAAATAAGACAAGTTGAAAAAAAAAAAAAGAGTAGGAAGAAGTGGGGTACCTGGGTGGTGCAGTCAGTTGAGTATGGAACTCTTGGTTTCAGCTCAGGTCATGATCTCATGGTTTGTGGGACTGAGCCCCACATCGGCCTTGCATTCACAGCATGGAGCCTGCTTGAGATTCTCTCTCTCTCTCTCTCTCTCTCTCTCTCTGTCCCTCCCCCACTCGCCCTTGCTCTCTCTCAAAATAAACTTTAAAAAATAAATAAATTTCTTAAAAAAAGAGTAGGAAGAATAGTAAAAATAATACCTCAAGAACTTCACAGAATGGAATTATCAAATATGAAATCAGAATATTTTTGGTATTTTAAAAATAAAAGGTAAAAAATAAATAAATAAATAAATGGTAAAATAAAAACAAAACAAAGCCAACACCTAAATGTAATTTAAGATAAACTAAATATATGTATAAAATATATAAAGTATATAAGAATAAAGGTTATAAAGCATATAGGAATAAAGTTTATAAAGTACATAGGAATAAGATGTGTAAAATATCTTCGGGGGGAAAAAAACCTATATAATTTTTTTTTTTTAAATGTTTGGGGCTGGGGGGAGGAAAAGAGGATCCCAAGCAGGCTCTACACTGTCAGCACAGAGCCCAACATGGGGCTCAATCTCATGAAACATACAATCATGACCTGTGTCGAAATCAAAAGTCGGATGCTTAACTGACTGAGCCACCCAGATGCCCTAAAAACCTATATAATTTTCAAAAACACTGAAGATTATAGCTAATGGAAAGGCATACAGGGTTTATGAATGGGCAGATACCATATTATAAAGATAGCGATTTTTTCCCTAATTAATTTATACAGATGGTCTCTGACTTACAACAACAGTTCGACTTCCAATTTTACGGCTTTACGATGGTGTTAAAGTGATACGCATTCAGGAAAAAAACCATACTTCGAATTCTGACTTTTGATCTTTTCCCAGGCAGGTGATATGCAGTACACACTAATTCATGATGATGGGAACAGCAGCGAGCCACAACACCCTATGAGCCACATGATTATGAGGGAAAACAACAATACACTTAAAATCATTCTGTACCCATATAACTATTCTGATTTTTCACTTTCAGCACAGTTTTCAATAAATTACATGACACATTCAATATTTTATTATAAATTAGGTTTTGTGTTAGACAATTTTGCCCAACTCAAGACTACGGTAAGAGTTCAGAGCATGTTTAATTAAGATAGGCTAGGCTAAGTTGTAATGTAAGTTAGGTGTTACAAATGCATTTTCAACTTAGGATGTTTTCAATTTACAACAGGTTGACTGGGACATAATTCCATCATAGATCAAGAAAGATCTGTATATTGAGAGCACTTCCAACCAGAATGCTGAAAAGTTTTTTGTGTGTATATTTATTTTTGAGAGAGAGCACATGTACACATGTGGGGGACATGTGGGGGAGGGTGCAGAGAGAAGTAGAATAAACCCCAAGCAGGCTTCGTGCAGTCAGCATGGAGCCCCTCACAGGGCTTGATCCCATGAACCGTGAGATCACAATCTGAGCCAAAATCAAGAAGGGTCAGACGCTCAACCAACAGAACCACATAGGCACCCCTGACAAGTTTTTTAAATGAACTTTTACATGACTCTAAATGTGTAAGAGCAAAAAGTCAACATCAATGAAGATCTCATCTTGAAGATAAACAAGGTATATGTGGAGGAGAGTGAAATTACCTAAATGAATAACAAAGTTTATTGGTTATTATAAAGGTAAAGCAAAAGAGAAATACTAGGGGGGAAAAGTCAAGTGTAGTAGTTATCTATTGCTGCATAACAAATTACCCTCAAACTTAATAGCTTAAAACAACAATAACAATACATTATCGCTCAGTTTCTTTGAGTCAGGAATTTGGGAATGACTTGGCAAGTAGTTTTGGCTCAGTGCCTCTAAAAAGGCTGCAGTAATATGTCAGCCAAAACTGCAGTCATCTGAAAACCTGACCATGCTAGAGAATCCACCTCCAAAGTGGCTCATTCACATGACTGGCAAGTTGGTGCTGGATGTTGGCAGAAGGCCTCAGTTCTTCTCTACATGGGCCTCTTTACAGGACTGCTACAATGGCAGTTGTTTTCATCTGGAACAAGAGATCCAAAGAGTAAGGAAAAAGCTGTATGCTTTTAATGACCTAGCTTCAGAACTCACTGTTTAATTCTCCTGTATTTTCTTGGTAACCCAGACGAGTTCTGAGTCACTGTAGGCTGAGACTACAGAAGAATGTGAATACCAGGAGAAAGGAACACTGGGGCCATCTTGGAGGCTGGCTACCACACCAAGCCATAGTAAGCTCAGAATAAATCTTCAACTTACATAACCAACAAAGGACCAGTATGTGGAACTTATCAAGATTCTTATAAATCAAAAAATTTTTAAATGTGAGCATTCAGCTAAAGAAAACTAGAAGCCATATAGACAAATAATTCACAAAAGCAGCAACATAAATTACATATAAGAAGCATTCAAAATATTATTCATTAGCACCACATACTTCATGCTGTTTACCTACCATTAAGGCACAGGCTTTAAATATTTTTCTAAAAATGATATATTTATGTTCATTCAATCCTTATTTTTCCCCCACTTCCCCTTGGGAACAATATCCATTCTAGAAGCTGGCTAGGGACAGAGGTTCAGTTTGTGGCCATAAAAGAGACATAGGTTAATGTATCCAACACCATGAGCTCAAACTCTGAACTTGACCTCAGGAAAGTGACAGAACTCAACCAGTCATAAATTTAAAAAAAAAAAAAAAAAAAAGAGTAGACCTACAGTGAGCTATTTACAAAATGTCAAATGTCAACTTTGGTTACTCAGTTTAAATGCATGAATTTGCCACCTTCTACTCTTCTATAATCTGACATTCTGCCCAGACTCTACATTATATTTGTTCCTTTTTAGTCTCAGAATCCCTCTTACACTCTTAATTAATGAGGACCTCAGCTTTTGTTTAGACAGGTTTTAGGCATCAATATGTACAATATTAAAAATAAAAACAGAATTTTCAAAAATTTTTATTAATATTGTAATAAATTAAACACTTCTCTTTCTTTCATTAAAATTAAATATTCTATTAGTTCATTTTAAAAATAAACCCATTGTGAGGGCGCCTCAGTGGCTCAGTTGGTTAAGTGTCCAACTTCAGCTTAGGTTATGATCCCCCAGTTCATGAGTTCGAGCTCTGCATCAGGCTCTGTGCCGAAAGCTCAGAGACTCGAGCCTACTTTGGATTCTGTCTCCCTCTCTCTCTCTTCCTCCCCTGCTCACACTGTCTCTCTGTCTCTGTCTCTTTCTCAAAAATAAATAAACTTTAAAAAAAAACATTTTTTTTAAAACAATAAGCCCATTTTAGTGTGTGGGTGGCTCAGTTAAGCTTCTGACTCCTGATTTAGGCTCAAGTTATAATCTCAGGGTTTTGAGATTGAGTCCCGTGTTGGGCTCGGTGGCCAGGCATGGAGTCTACTTAAGATTCTCTCTCTCTCCCTCTACTGCTCTCGCACTCTCTCTAAAAAAAAAAAAAAAAGAACAGGGGCGCCTGGGTGGCTCAGTCGGTTGAGCATCTGACTTCAGCTCAGGTCATGATCTCATGGCTCATGAGTTCGAGCCCCGGGTTGGGCTCTCTGCTGACAGCTTGGAGCCTGGAGCCTGCTTGGGATTCTGTGTTTCCCTCTCTCTCTGCCCCAACCCACTCGCATTCTGTCTCTGCCTCTCTCAAAAATAAACAAACATTTTTGGGGCGCCTGGGTGGCGCAGTCGGTTAAGCGTCCGACTTCAGCCAGGTCACGATCTCGCGGTCCGTGAGTTCGAGCCCCGCGTCGGGCTCTGGGCTGATGGCTCGGAGCCTGGAGCCTGCTTCCCATTCTGTGTCTCCCTCTCTCTCTGCCCCTCCCCCATTCATGCTCTGTCTCTCTTTGTCCCAAAAATAAATTTAAAAAAAAAAAAACAAAAAACGTTGAAAAAAAAAATAAACAAACATTTTTAAAAAGTATTTAAAAAAACAATTTTTTTAATTAAAAATTTTTTAAAAATTATATTCTTCATCTAAAAAAATTAAAATAGGGACACCTGTGTGGCTCAGTCAGTTAAGCGTCCGACTTTGGCTTTGGTAGAGCACCCAACTCTTGATCTCAGCATTGTTAATTCAAGCCCCATGTTGGGTGTGGAGCCTACTTCAAAAACGAAAAGAAAGAACTGCATTTTCCAAAACAAAAAGGCTTTAGTGAAGGGTGGCATTGTTTTAACATTTTTTAAATCTCTTTAATGTCTGGTTTAATATTAGATGGCTGAATACATGCTTTTGCATTTAATCTGTTGTGACAGATTGTTTTGTTAAAGAATATGAAGAAACCTGGTCTTATACAGCTATGGATTTAAAAAAAGGGAAGACTATTTTAATGGCCTCTCAAACAACAGTGGGGGCGGTGGGAGGGGGCACCTGGATGGTTCAATCGGTTGAGTGTCCGACTGTAGATTCTGGCTCAGTCATGATCCCAGGGTTGTGGGATTGAGATTCAATCTCTCAATCTCTCTCTCTCTCTCTCTCTCTCTCTCTCTCTCTCTCTCTCTCTCTCTCTCCCCCCCCCCCCCCCTTCTCCCCTGCCTGCTCACTCTGTCTCCAATTTAAAAAAAAAAAAAAAGCTTAAGAAGAAAAAGAAATACATTTGGTACATCTGTGTGGCTTAGTCAGTTAAGCATCTGACCCTTGATCTCAGCTCAGGTCATGACCTCAGGGGTCATGAGTTCTAGCCCCGCATTGGGCTCTGCCCTGGGCATGAAGTCTACTTTAAAAAAGAAAAAAATCTTAAAATAAAAAATACACTATATATACATACATATATGTGTGTGTGTGTGTGTGTGTGTGTGTGTGTGTGTGTGTGTGTATATTTTTTTTTAAGTAGTCTCCACACCCAGCACAGGGCTCAAACTCATGAACCTGACATCCAGTTGCATACTCTACCAACTGAGCCAGCCAGGCACCCCCCACTTTTTTATATTTCTGTAGTATATCATATCCACACTGTTTATTTATTTATTTTGAGAGAGAAAGAGAGCGAGCACGCAAGCATGAGTGGAGGAGAGGGGCAAAGGGAGAATCAGAATCTTAAGCAGGCTCCATGCTCAGCTATTTATGTACTTTGAGAGAGAGAGAGAGAGCACGCACGCGAGCCAGTGCTAGCATGAGTGGAGGGGAGGGGCAGAGGGAGAGAGACAGAATCTGAAGCAGGCTCCATGTTCAGCCCCGAACCCGACACCAGGCTCAATCCTACAACCCTAGGATCATGACCTGAGCTGAAATCAAGAGTCAGATTCTCAACCGACTGAGACACCCAGGCTCCCCCAAGTGTATTTCTTAAACGTCAGTAGCAATGTGGAATTTCAAACCATACTGATGAATTTTTACTATTCCCTTACATTAAAATCTACTGGCCTATTTTACACTTTAAATCTCTTTCCTCTACAAGATTTTGTAACATGATGCACTGGTCATTTGGAGAATACTGGTTCACCATGTAGATATTCCAAACATTGACATTTCATTGCATACTATCAAAAAAATTTTGACACTTTAATACACTACCAATCTCATCAGAAAAGCTTTTAAATATTGAGAAGTTATCAAGTTCATGATGGAAGATACAAGTTTTTTCCAAAATTCTAATTTTCATTTAAAATCTCAATCTTTATCATTGGCATCATATAATGTCACTTGTTTTCCTTCAATTGACAGGCTCAATTCATTCATTTTTGAGAAAATGGCTGCCAACACCCTGTCTGAAAACCATAGTTTGTCAATCATTCTTTCAAGTAAAAATTATTTTCCATGAAAATAAAGAAGCTAATTCAGCTTTGAATTCAAACAACTGCACAAGTACTTTCCTTCTTACACTTGAGTCTGCAGCAGAAGCATTTTATGCACAGTTCCCGTTTCATCACATTTATTAAAAACCAAGATTTGGGGGGGCCTGCCTGGGTGGCTCAGTCGGGTAAGCGTCCAACTCTTGGTTTCAGCTCAGGTCATGATCACACGCTGTGAGTTTGAACTGAGCCTGCTTAGGATTCTCTCTCCCTCTCTCTGCCCCTCACCTGCTCACTCTGTCAAAATAAATAAATAAACTTAAAAAACATTAAAAACCAAGATTTAATAAAATAACGTCCTAATGCTTCATTAAAGACAAAATGAAACTAGTGTGTTTTTTGCTGTTGTTGTTTTTGCTTTTACTCTAAGTGTGTGGTGGTAAAGACAAAAGGACTTTTAGCGTGGTTTGTTCCTGCTAAGGTGCCAGCAGTTTTACACATCACTGCTTTTGCATCACTAATATAAACATCAGAACAGGAATGAGGCAAATAATGAATAAATGTTACTATGAAAACAGTTTTAACTGCCAATGTCTGAAAGTGCATCAGAGACATCTCCCCAAGGTTTTAAGGACCATCTTTGAGAATCACTACTTTAAGGCATTCTCATTTAGGGTCTGCTAAGAATATTGATAAGGAAATAAAAAGCAGTCAGATTCTTCTAAAATTTTTGATGTACAGATAGTAGACTTTGTGAATAATTAGGTCTTAGACCATTGGTTTACAAGTTTTCACATTATAAATTTTAAGTAGCTGGAGAGATCTGGAATGCAAAGATCTTTACATCTTTACAGTGATGCTGTACATCACTGTATGTCAGAAAAGCCTAGAAGAACATCAACAATTTACCTTCCTTCCTCTTTTTTCTGTTCACCGTATAGAGGTAGTCATAAAGACAATGAAGGACAACTGGAAGACAACAGAAATAATAGTTTTGGGGGTCTTACCATGTGTGAGGCGCTATATGAAGCACTTTACAATGTATTAACTCATTGAATCCTCACAATAACACTATGAAGTAGTTGTAATTACTACTCTCAATTTACGGATGTTAAGTAACTTATCCACAAACATTCAGGTAGTAAATGGTGGAGCTCAAAAATGAATTCAGGTACTCAAGTCTTGAATTGTGTGCACTTAACCAACCACAGAAGTATTTCAGTTTTCTTTGACACAGCTTTGAATGCTTGCTGCTGACTAGATTATCATTCAAAAACTCAAGCTTGTTTATATAAATAGGGCATTAGAGAAAGTAGGACCTTAAAAAATCCCAAATAGATTAAGCCACAGAACTAGCAAACTGCCAAACAATATATACACTCCTGACGCAAGAATTTCCTAGGGCTTAAATAGGAGACTCCTCAGAGTGGCTTACCATACTCAGCGAGAAAACAGCCAGAAACACAGCAAGAAGGTGCTCTTCATACCAGACCCAGGTATTCCCTCCCACTTACCACATGAATATTGCCATCTCAGACTTTTCACAGTAAGTTGAAGATTCCGAAACAATCATTTTTCCATGTTGATTTCTCCATCGTTCCCCACAAATGGTAAGAATATTAAAATTATGTAGATATAAAAAGTTGGCAGAAAAAAACAATACAATCATGGGATTTCCCAGGATAGGAATGCAACCTGTTCATACTACAAAAGACCTGAAGAAGCTGTCTGGTGCCTTACCCAAAGCTACACAGCTAACTAACAGCAGAACACAATGCAAGTTACTCTCAGTCCAGTTCTTCATCCATATCACCATGCTGTCTCAGAAGTGCCTACTACACAAGTCTCATCTCCTTCAAGAGTTCATTCAAGAGTTTGTTCAGATGCATCAATACAAATCTGTATTTTTATTGATACATTACAGATCTATACACACCCACTACTGACAGTTATTCCAACTCAACCTGAAATAATTAAAAAAAAAAAAAATCACAAGGCACTTTTATTTATTTTTGAGAGAGAAAGTATGAGGGGCAGAGAGAGAGAAGTAGAGAGAGACTCCCAAGCAGGCTCCACACTGTCAGCACGGAACCAAATGTGGGGCTCAAACTCATGTGAGGTCATGACCTGAGCTGATCTTGGGATGGTTAACCAACTGAGCCACCCAGGCACCCCCACAAAGCACTTTTGAGATTCAACAAATCTTAACTAATTGATCTGTTTTGATTTTCCAAATATTTCAAGAGTAAATAGATCAACCTTTCTCTTAAAAATATCTAAATCCATGTTTCTCAAAGTGTGGGCAGTACGAGAATCAGAATCACATGAGGTACCCATATCATTCCCCAAATCAATAGAGTTTCTAAAACTCCCAAAGTGGCATTTTAAAAAGTTCCCCAGGTGAGGCACCTGGGTGGCTCAGTCAGTTAAATGTCCAACTCTTGATTTCGGCTCAAGTCATGATCTCATGGTTCGTGGGATAGAGCCCTAAGTCAGGCTCTGAGTTGACAGGATTCTGCTTGGGATTCTGCTTGGGCCCTCTCTCTGGGCCCCTCCCTCATGCATGTTCTGTCTTTTTCTCTCTCAAATAAACATTTTTTTTAATTTTTAAAAAGTTCTCCAGATGATTCTTACTCATTCAAAAGATATTTAATGAACATTCACTCTACAATATTCTAGTGGGCAAAGACAAAGGAGTAAACAAAAACAAGAAAACATTTTAGATTTTAGCTGTGCTATGAAAGAAAAAAGGTAACATGTAAGAGGGTGACCTAGAGGACCACTTTAAAAAGAGCCATCAGACACAGGATCTTTAGGGTGATGAAAATACTCTGCATGGTATTATAATGATGGGTATAGGTCATTATATATTTGTTCAAACCCACAAAATGTACAAACACTAAAAGTGAGCACTAATGTAAACTATGGACTTTGGGTGATTATGATCTACCAGTGTAGGTCCATCAACTGTGACAAATGTACTAGTCTGGTGGGGGATATTGCAAACGGGGAGGCTATGCATGCATGGGAGCTGGGGATATATGGGACATCTCCGTATCTTCCTCTTAATTTTGCTATAAACCTAAAACGATTCTAAAAAATAAAGCCTTAGGGGTGCCTGGGTGGCTCAGTCAGTTAAACGTCCCACTCTTGATCTCAGTTCAGGTCGTGGTCTCACAGTTGGTGAGTTGAAGCCCCACATGGGGCTCTGCACTGAGTGTGGAGCCTGCTTGAATTCTCTCTCTCTCCCTCTCTCTCTGCCCCTCCCCTGCTCATGTGCTCTCTCTCTCTCTCAATATAAATAAGCTTTAAGAATAATAAAAAATAAAGCCTTAAATAAAAAAAAGAGCAGAGAAGGCCTTTCTAATGAGGCAACATCTGAAGTGAGGAACCCTTCACTAAAAACAAGTGGTACTTAAACTTAGTGTACATCAAAATCACCTAAAGGACTTATTAAAACAGATGGCTGGCTGGTCAGAGGTCTGGAGTGGGGCCCAAGAATTTGCATTCCTAACAAGACTGAAGATGATGTTGATGCTGCTGGTCCAGAAACCACATTTGGAGAATCACTGATCTAGAAGGAACAGTTAAAAAGTGTGAAGAACTTTGGTATGTTAGAGGAACAGAAAAAAGGCCAGTTATTAGGAAGGGTAATGCACTTGTCACTGTTTCAAAACCACTTAACATGTTGACTTAAGCTACCAGTTATGGCTCCCTTGACCAGAAAAGGAATCGTTGTTGGAGAATACTTACATTTGTAAAGCATTTCACTGTTGTTGTTGTTTTTTTAATTTTTTTAACGTTTATTTATTTTTGAGACAGAGAGAGACAGAGCACGAATGGGGGAGGGTCAGAGAGAGAGGGAGAGACAGAATCTGAAGCAGGCTCCAGGCTCTGAGCCATCAGCCCAGAACCCGACGTGGGGCTCGAACTCACAGACCGCGAGATCCTGACCTGAGTTGAAGTCGGACGCTTAACCGACTGAGCCACCCAGGCGCCCCAGCATTTCACTGTTTATAAAAGCATTTTCACATTTATTATTTCACTTAACTTAGTGAGATGTAAGTAAAGGACTATTAACTACATTTTAGAGATAAAGAAACTAAGGGGCAGAAACATTATAAACCTTCTTTGCAGAAAAGAATCAAGTGGCATAACTATGTCCCCTGACCCCAAACCCAGTATTCCTTCTAGAACAACATGCTTGCTTTTTTAAAGAGCAAAGCAAAGGATACATACAGGAGTTAATACTAAAAAACTATTTTCTAGACTCCCTGTCTAAAAAGATGGTGGCTCCCAGACTTAATTTGTTTTAGATACTGGTTAGAAAGCAACAGTGCCTTAAAAATGACAATATTTAGTTCCATCTACTTATTGCTCCGAGTTCAAAAACAAAGGATAGAGAATGAAGAGAGAATTCACAGACTATTACCCTATCTCTCCCGCATAAATATCAGAGTGCCAATTCCATAACCTCAGTCTCTCAGCCACATCACTCAAACACAATTTTCATCTATGTTCCCTGTAAATCTCTCACCTAATCCAGGCTCCCACAAGAGCACTGAACCCCACATGTCTTACTTATACTCATGAGGCCATGTACATGGGTGTTAGTTATACACCCATTATCGCTTAGTATCTTCAACATCAATCAAATCCTTATTCTTAACATTTTTAGCTGTAGGTCTCAGTAATCAAACCCGAAACATAAGTGAAATCATCATATCCCCCTTCCACCACATACACATACACACACACACACACACCCCTCTGCTTCTGTTCCTGAATTCTTTTATTCGCATTAATAGCACTGCCACCCACCAAACAAGAAACCTGGAACTCAGCCTAGACACATTGGCCTCCCCTATACCAATGTCAATTCCCTCTGCCCAACCTCCATTCCCAAGGCCACTTAGAATTAGTTACTACTATGGCACCTGGGTGGCTCAATCAGTTAAGCTTCGGGCTCTTGATTTTGGTTCAGGTCATGATCTCAAGGTTTCATGGGTTCAAACTCCATGTCAGGCTCTCTGCACTGCCCACCTGCTTGGGATTCTCCCTCTCTCTGTCTCTTTCAAAATAAATGAATAAACAAGAAAAAAAAAGAACTAAATAATAATTAAATAGCTGCCATTTCATTAGTTACTATCACATACTACTCACTTTACATACTTCATTCATTCTATCAATAATTCTATGAGGTTGGCAATTTTGTCCTTGTTTCATAACTGAAAAAGCTAAGGCTGAGAAAAATGTATCCGTCCAAGTCACAAGGAGGAAGTAACAAAGTAGACCTCCATACTCAAATGTGTCACCAAATCCATACCTGTCCCCCATTCCAAAATGCTTCCTTCTTTAATACCTATTATCAGTCATTTGTTAATTCCAAATGCTCATTTCTGAGATTACTGTGAAAATTATCTTCGGCCAACCTTGCCTCCCCTTACTCTCCAATGTGCCCCCAAGTGATCTTTCTGGATCACAAACATGATTCCTTTTATCCACTTGATAGAAAAGCCCTTCAGGGACTTTTACTCTACACTGCACAAGACAGGCTTTTCAGTATGAATCCCAAACCCTTTTGCACAGGTCAGCAATACCTTTCCCACAGTTCTGAATTTCAAGAGCTTTGAAATTTTAAAGTTTTCCAAAATGTGCAACAAAACCCACCCTGAACGGTGGTTATTTCTATCCCATTGGTGAAACATTTGTATGTTTCACTGCAGAAGCATTAATGTGTTTGATAACGACTAGTTAACCCTTAGCTCCAGAGATGTGTAAAGTACCTTGTGCTGTAAAAACTCCCCAATCCAGTGAGCCACTCACCCTTCAAGAAACCTGTTCCAGGGTTTCCTTTTCAGTGAAGTTCCCCTGACCTTCTCTTGATGTGCCACAACTACTGTATCAAGCACCCACCTCCACTGCTATAGGCAGTGTATTTGTTTTCCCTATATGACTATGAATGGGCTCCTCACTGAGTATTTTATTTAATCCTAGCACACAGTCTGGAACACTAGGGGCTCATTAACGTACAATGAAACCCAGCTGTCTCTAACTCCCAATTCCCTTCCAAGTTCATTTCTCCTTCACCCCTAAACCTTAGGATATTCCCCTAAACATGCAGGCCCTTCGCGGCTATTTTCTTTTGCAGAGTTCCTCCTTCCCAATGTCATCCTAAAATTACTCTCCACCAGACAGCTTCTCTCAGCTCTAAACTCTCCAATACCCTTTATCGTCCTCTATTTTAGTCCCTAGTCCCGCTTTCCCCTAGCCTCGAACAGGGCAAGTCCTTCCCTCCAAGGTAATTCGTCCTCACAGCCCTTACCGCTTACCTACTCAACACCTCTCCGGCTACAGGCCTTCCCTCCCAAAACACTCCTCGCAGGAGGCTTCCCGGACCTGGTCCCCTTTCTCTATCCGAGTCCACCAGCTCCCCGAACCTGCGCTCGGCCGGAGTCCACGCCTTCCCGGCCCGTATCCTCACACCCCAAACCTCCCTTGCAGCCGGTATCCCCTCCCCCAGCCTCTCGCTGCCGGCACCCCTCCCTGCACCCTCCCCTTATCTCCGGCGGCCCACCTTCTCTGGAAACTGTCCCGGGGCCGTGTCTTCCACCTCTCAGACCCCTCAGGATCGCGCCGGTCCGAGCAACCCCGGGCCCGGGCACCTCCGTCCCCAGATCCTCCTCGGGCCCGCAAATCCCCTTCGGCCCAGACCTCGGGCAGGGCCTCCCGCTCACCTTGCTGGATGTCGCCGTTGCTGCCCCCCGGGATGGGCACGCTGAGCTGGCGCTCCGGCTCCGGCAGGCAACGCAGGCAGAAGGAGTGAAGGCAGGGCAGCAGCTTGGGCTCCGCCTCACGCCGGCTCTGCAAGCTCTGCTGACACACGGCGCAGGTGTCCAGGAGCGAGGCTGGCGGTCCAGGAGGCGGCCCCGCCGACGGACCCGGAGCGGGAGCCGAGGCTGGAGCTGGGGCCGGCGTCGATGCCGCCCCCCCGGGAACTCCAGGGCCCACTGAGGCCGCAGGGGCTGAGGCAGCCGGGGCCGAGCCCGAGGAGGCCGCGGACACCCCCCCGTCGTCGGGCCCGGCCGCGCCGCTCTCCGCGCCCGCCCTGCCGCCTTCCTCCTCCTCCTCCTCCACCAGCACCGCGGCGAGAGGCGGCTCCGCCTCCTGCGCCGCGGGCCCGGCGGCCCCGGCAGTTACCGGCGCGCTACCGCTGCCCCCGCCGCCGCTCTCAGCCTCGCCGCCGCCTTTGTTTTCCGCCATGTTTTCCTCTTTGAACCCGCCGGACCGCCCCGCGCCGCCAGCCGCCCGCGCCGCCGCCGCCGCCGCCGCCGCCCCCAGCCCCAGCCGCAGCCGCAGCGAGAGCGGCCGCCGAGAGCGAGCAGGCAAGCGAACGAACGAGAGCGCGCGCGCACGCGGCGCCCCCGCCCTCGCGTCGCGCGGCTGAAGGAGGGCGGGCGCGGCGCGCGCACGTACGCACGGACGTCCTCCTGAGGGAGGCGGGAACTTGGGCCGCGGGCGGGGAGTCGTCCCCGCCCCCCGCCTGACCTCCGGCCGTAGCGTGTATGTCCGCGCCGCGGCAGCTCGGCTAGCTGCGAGCGTTTAAAGCCAGTGGCGGTGGACGCAGAACCGCCTTTGGCCGGCGCCGGTTATGAGCTCGGACGCGGCGCTGGTGCGGGGAGAAATTGCGGGAAAGGGTGGATAGGAGGCCGGCACCAGTCCCTTCGCAGCTAGCGTCTCCCGGGCGGCGCCGTCCCCAGAGGCGGGCGCGTCTCGGCGCAAACCTCACTTGCCGTACATGTCGCACGCCAGGGTCTGCTGGCTCTGAGATGCGGTCCTCCTCGGGCTCGGTGCCTTAACCAGCTGCGTTCCTTTGGGTGATCGTGTCTCAGGGGAGCCGCGAAACGGGGCGCTTTTTTTTTTAACTGGAGGCCGGCCAGAAATAGGCTGAAAAGACCCCGGGAGGAAGAAACTCTTTAACAGCTATCTTTAGCTTCTTAAGGTGATTGATTCTCAGATGTCTGCGTTTCAGAAAACCAACTGAGGAGCTTTTTCAAAGCAGAGATGCCATGGCCACACCCCAGACCTGCATCAGGAAGTGGGGGGAGAGGGCTGATGGATGTTGAAAAGTCGCTTCGGCGGATTCCGATGTGCGTCAGTTTGAGGAGCCACCACCGATCTACCCAGGGTTGTGTCCTGAGAGTCCCATGTAGTGTCCCGGCGCGAGTTGCGTTCCAAATGCCCTAATGATATCGATGATAGAAGCTTTCAGAAAGGTTTGTCTCTGTTTGAAAACAAGTACCCGAGATGTTTATGCAGTGCAAGCGGCTGTTTTAACGTTAGGATCACGAAGTGCTTTCGTCTTCTGACAGTGTTCCCAAGGAACTGGTATTCTCTGAGCTCGCACAAGGCCTTAAAAATAAGCCGCCTCAAAACATTTGTCATTTATTCGCTCACAGATACCGACCTCTTACTGTGTAGTAGGGGAGTGTTTTAGAGATCACAGCAGAAAGCAAAGATCTTTGCCTTGGAGGAGTTTGCAATCTAACGGAGGAAGATTGACAATAAATATATGCCAGGGAGTGATAAATACCATGAAGACAAAATAAGCAGAGTAGAAGAAATCAGAAATGACTGGGGAAGGCCTCTGTTGGTAGATGAACAAGACTTGTGGCTCTCTTGCAGAAGAGTATTCCAGGCAGAGGAACACAGTAAGTACAAAGGATCTGAGGCAGACAGGGATTCTTGGCTCATTAGAGGAACAGCAAGGAGTCAGAGGGGCTTGAGTGGTTCGAACAAGGGAGAGTACCACAACATAAGAGAAAGTTAAGGGGGCCAGGTCATACACAGAAACGGTCCTCAATGTTTTAAACTTATATGCCCTTGGATTTCCTCAAACTTTGTAAGTAGTTGATTCTAAAATTTTTCGTCATACGTGTTAGTTGCAAAGAGTGCAATTACTGACTTTTTGCAATACTGACATTTTTAAGGTGTTACTCTTAAATCCATCCAATGGAGAGGACACCTGGGTGGCTCAGTCTCTTGAGCTTCCAACTTTGGTTCAGTTGTGGTCTCGGGGTTTCTGAGTTCGAGCCCCACATCGGGGTCGCAGCTGTCAGCGCAGAAGCCGCTTCAGACCCTCTGTCGTCTTCTCTCTGCCCCTCCCCTGCTTGCGCTCTCCCAAAAATAGAATAACCATTTAAATAAATAAATAAATAAATAAATAAATAAATAAATAAATACATCCAATAGAAAAGTAAACACTAAATTATATCTGACAAACACCACCGTGCAGTTTAAAACACCAACATTCATCAAAAAATGTTATATTTTGTTAAATAAACATTGAGCATGGAAAGTAATGTGTTATTGGGAATGTCTATGAGATCGCTGGTAGTTTTCTTCTTTTCAATTAGTTCATGTACACCTGGATGTATATAACATTACTAGCAAGAGAGGGCCTGGTGTCAATTCCATTTTTCATTTTTATAGATGTAAGCATTGCATAAAAAACTGCATATGTGTGTGTACATGTGATTAATTTTTACGTATGTGACTAATTTCCTTAAAACTGTCCTTAACTTTTGTTCCCCTTGGAAAAATTTCCTCTGCTGGAGCACCCAAGGAGTGCTCGGAACCTAGATGTGAGATGCCGAGTGAGATGGGAAGTCTTGATGAGTTTTGAGCAAAGACTCAGTAGTGAAGAGTCACTGTGGCTGCTTCCTGGAGAAATCACGTGTAAGGGTTCAGAGTGGAAGAAAGACCAGTTAGGCTGCTAATAGACGAATAGTTGAAGAATACTGGTTGTTTGGACCTGAGTGGTATCTGTGCAGATGGTGAAAAATATGGAACATATACAATAAAGGGCAAATAGAGACTTTATTCCAAATTCACTTCAAACAAATCAGTTAATGGAGCTGAATCTCTGAAACAGAAGTGTTGTTTCCTTGAATTTTTCTTAACCTTTTGATGCCTGCTACCACTTGCCCTTAATAAAATCTAGTGTGTTTTTGAAAAGTATAATTTTATAGAGAGGAATTTGCTCATCATGAAATTTACTGTGTGCTCTAAAAGGGCAGGGCCTGGAATTAAGCTGTCATAGAGTATTTGGGGACATTTAAACAGATACTCTGGTACATGTTGGGGTGCTTTTCTGGCTCAGTCAGTAGAGCATGTAACTCTTGATCTCAAGGTGGTGAGTTCAAGCCCCATATTGGGTGGATAGATAGATAGATAGGTAGATAGATAGATAGATAGATAGATAGATAGATAGATAGTAACTCTTGATCATGGGATCGTGAGTTCAAGCCCCACATTGAGCAGATAGATAGATAGATAGATAGACAGACAAACACAAACAAATACCCAAGTACCTCCTTGATTTACAATGGTAGCCCAGAAATCTCAGGGGAAAAACTGAAAACATTCATGAGGTTGAAATACCATATGCACAAACCTGTCTGATGGAGAGAATGCATAGCACAGAGGTTGAATGTATGCCCTACAGCCAAAGTGTCTAATTTGAAGCCTGGTTCCACCACCTGCTAGCTGCGTAATTGGGGTAATTTGGTTCACGTGCCTCAGTTTCCTCATTTGTAAAAAAGGTATTTGTTATTAGTAGGACCTACCTTAAAGTTGTTTGACAATTAAAAAGTTGTGAAGTGCTTATAGTACCTGGCACAGAGTAACCCTGAAGTGAATATAAAAGCACACCCAAAGATCCCTGAAGGGGACTGAACTAGAGGGAGAAATAAAGGTACCTCAGAAGAAAATGTCAAGAAGAGAAATTATGCTAGGGGCTGAACTGAACAGTGGGTGTAAGTAGAGGCTGTGTCCAGCCATTCCCTGGCCAAGGTTCCCTTTTACCTCTGTCTCTCTTGCGTGACATTATGAGCAAAACACAGTTCTGAAATAAAAGAGAGATCTGTCTCTAGGTGCCTAGCAGCTCTGCTATGGAGAACTACCCCCTGCCCCCCTCGAAATTATTGGTAACCAGAGTGGAAGAAACCTTCCAGTTGTCCAGAAAAGAGAAAAAGCACTAGAAGTGAAGGACATGAGATAGGTGAACGATGGTGAGAGCATAATCCACTGGCTGGGCACAGGAGGTTTGCAATAATAAGGCAGTAGCCCAAGAGTAGCAGAAAGACTTGTAAGGGCCAGTTCTGCAGCTCTTGGGCAGAGCAAACATGGTCAACAGCAGGAGCAGAAGAGTGCCTCAGGGCCAGCAGAGGAATACTGCAGTTGAGATTTGGGGCATTTCTCGAATTTCGTAGTTATACTCATGACTGGGTGAGGCCAACAGGTATTAAAGGTGAAATTCTGTGATTTAAAGTTCACTTCTGAACAAAGATTCATAGGCACAAGCACCTTAGACCTAGCTCGTCCTTGGACTTAGCGGGATGTCCAACTTCAGAACAGGGACCTTTCTAACACAGTTATTGAAAGAAGAAATAAAAAGGGGTGATGTTGAGAAGAGTAAGATTTTTTTTTAACGTTTATTTATTTCTGAGACAGAGAGAGACAGAGCATGAATGGGGGAGGGTCAGAGAGAGAGGGAGACACAGAATCGGAAACAGGCTCCAGGCTCCGAGCCATCAGCCCAGAGCCCGACGCAGGGCTCGAACTCACGGACCACGAGATTGTGACCTGAAGTCGGACGCTTAACCGACTGAGCCACCCACGCGCCCCAAGAAGAGTAAGATTTTTGTCCAAAAGTGTGTCCAGTGCCACACCAAGGAAAAGGAAAATACGCATTAGAAAGAAATTTCCATTGTTTATTTGGGTAGAAGACCAGTCAGGCCCCTGATTCCCTTACACTGACACCAACAAGAACCAAGGCATCATCTGAGGAGAGGTGTATTTGGAGAATACCAAGAAGTACATCCCTGGAACAAAAATAATCTTTGCTAGCACTAAGAAGGCAAAAAAGAGGGATGCCTGGGTGGCTCAGTTAAGCATCTGACTCTTTTTTTTTTTTTTTTTTTTAAGAGTGAGTCTTTTTTTTTTTTTTTAATTTTTTTTTTTCAACGTTTATTTATTTTTGGGACAGAGAGAGACAGAGCATGAACGGGGGAGGGGCAGAGAGAGAGGGAGATACGGAATTGGAAACAGGTTCCAGGATCAGCCCAGAACCTGACCTGGGGTTTGAACTCACGGACCGCGAGATTGTGACCTGGCTGAAGTCGGACGCTTAACCGACTGCGCCACCCAGGCGCCCCAGCATCTGACTCTTGATTTCAGCTCTGGTGGTGATCCCAGGGTCATGGGATAGAGCCCCACATCAGGCTTTACTGAGTGTGTGTGTGTGTGTGTCTCAAAAATAAGTAAACCTTAAAAAAACTGCTAATGAGTAATAGTTGGCCACTGCCTTATTTCTTACAAAAAAGAAATCGTGACTTCTTTAATTTGTAACATCTTTTTTTTTTAATGTTTATTTATTTATTTTGAGAGAGAGCACACACATGTGGAAGCCAGGAGGTGGAGGAAGCAGAGCTAGAGGAGAGAGAATCCCAAGCTCTGCACTCACAGTGCAGAGTCCGCTGCAGGGCTGGAACTCACAAAGTAAGAAATCATGACCTGAACTGAAATCAAGAGTCGACCTTTAACCAACTAAGCCACACAAGCACCCCTATGAGTAACATATTTAAATTGATCTCATGCAAGGGTGCTTGGCTGGCTCAGTTGGTAGAGCATGCAACTCTTGATCTTGGGGTTCTGATTTCAATTCCCATGTTGGGTACAGAGCTTAAAAAAAAAACTGATCTCATACACTAGAATTCTGATCTTGAATGGCTGATAGAATATTTTTGTTGGATAGTCCTGATTTAAATAAAACTGGCTTATAGTTAAATTAATACAATCACCTTTTTAAATTTTGGTAGTAATTCCAGCTCAGCAAGTGCTAGTACTGCTTTCCCTTCAAAGGTATAACTACACTTGATTAGTAATGTTCGACTTTTCACAAAGACAGTGAATGCCAACTCAAAACCTATAGGAGATCGCTTTTATATTTCGATTTATATAACTGGTTATATTATTATATTTCAATACTGAGGAAATGTCTTCACTGTCTCCTAGAACTGAGAAAGACTCACCTGTCTTCCAGTTTGTGTTCATTAGGCTATAGAAGATAAGATAGCAATGTCCAGTTTATCTTTTTGGTCTTAACTATGTCATTTGAAATTCCCTGTATCTAAAATATTGCCTTTTACTTTAATGAAAAGCATTTTAGTGTGGTTTATGTATAATGTCAAAGAATATTTAACACTTCTCACATTTTATCAATTATCTGTAAAATTAGATGCTTTTAAAAGTCAACATGACTGGGGCGCCTGGGTGACTCAGTCACTTAAGTGTCCGACTTCAGCTCAGGGTGTGATCTCGCAGTTTGTGAGTTTGAGCCCCATGTCAGGCTCTGTGCTAACAGCTTGGAGCCTGCTTTGGATTCTGTGTCTCCCTCTGTCTCCCTCTGTCTCTGCCCCTCTCTGCTCCTGCTCTGTCTCTCAATAATAAACAAACATTAAAAAAATGTTTTTAAAAAGTCAACATGACAAAAAAGCAAGTTAAACTCTGCTTTTGAATCCTTTACTATCTAAGTAAGACTAAGTTATAATCAGGATTGTCTTTATTTTTTTTATGTTTATTCATTTTTTGAGAAAGACAGAGCACAAGCCAGGGAGGGGCAGAAAGAGAGGGAGAGGGAAATCCCTAGCAGGCTCCATGTTTCCCGCACAGCCCAATGCAGGGCTTGAACTCACAACCTGTGAGATCATGACCTGAGCCAAACCCAAGAGTTGGACGCTTAACCAACTGAGCCACCCAGGTGCCCCTCAGGATTGTCTTTAAACAGGTATTCAAAAACACACAAAACTGTAGAACTGTATATTATGATTGGTAGTGGTGTTTTTGTCAACTTATTAGAAGGATTGAAGTAGAGGAGATATACCATCAGCACAGATTTGTGAATGATCTAATCATAAGGCTAAGGATAATTGAAATCATAGAAAAAAATAATCACTTGTCAGCATTTCATGATGTTCAAAGTGCACTCTGACTTCCAAACTCTGTGTTGTCTAAATGAATTTGAGAACCATTAATAGCAAGAAAGGGGAGACAGTCGGCAGAGTTGAGTCTGATTGCCAGCTCTTGGTTTTTCTATATTTCTCAGGCCTTCCAGGAGCACATTAGTAATACCAGTGACAAACATGACATTTAAACAGGAGTTTATAATTTACAAAGTACTTTCCACATAATCTCTAATTCTTGCAACCAATAAAATACATCCCAAATTAGTCAATAAATAGATATCACTTGAGTGTACTGTAATATGTTAGCTGTTGTTACACAATATGGTTTTCATTTTTTCTATTACAAACAATATTGTGATAAACATTATGATGCATAATTCTTTGCATGTCTGTAATCATGTCTCCTGAATATTCCTAAAAATAAAATTGCTGATTCAGCAAGTATACCCACTGTAAAAGTTTTTAGTAAGTAAATGTGAAGCGTTCCTATTACCTTATTAGATAACCTAATTTGACGTATTTTGCTACTATAAACACAGGTGGAATTAACATGTAATCTTTATTCTTTTTTTTTTTTAATTTTGTTTTTCAACGTTTATTTATTTTTGGGACAGAGAGAGACAGAGCATGAACGGGGGAGGGGCAGAGAGAGAGGGAGACACAGAATCGGAAACAGGCTCCAGGCTCTGAGCCATCAGCCCAGAGCCTGACGCGGGGCTCGAACTCACGGACCGCGAGATCGTGACCTGGCTGAAGTCGGACACTTAACCGACTGCGCCACCCAGGCGCCCCAACATGTAATCTTTTTTCAAGTCACAGTTTGTTTCTCTAAAGGTCTCTCCTCACATCCTACTCATTCCTCAATCCACTCCTGTCACCACCAAAACAGCTCTTGATAAGGTCATCAATGACTTCCACGTTTTAAAATCCTTCAGACGTATTTTAATCCCTGACGTTACTCGTCTTCTCAGTGGGATGTAACACTGCTGGCCTTCCCTTCTGGAATCCCTTAAGTTTCTTGGCTTTCATGACACCACACTCCTCTGATTTGCCACTACCTCTTAGACTGTTGTCTCTCTTTTGCAGACCTTATCAGAGGTCCCCACGACCAGTCAAGAAGAATTCACGGACTCAGAAAAGCTATTATACTCATGGTTATGGTTTATTACAGTGAAATGATAAATTAAAATCAGAGAGAAAAGGTAGATGGGTAAAGTGTAAGAGGAAAGGTTAAGAGGCATAAGGTCTCAGGTGTCCCCTTTCAGTGGAATTGCACAGGCATTAATTCTCCCAGCAACACACATGTTGCCAAACAGGAAAACTCACCCGAGCCTTGGTGTACAGGGTTTTTATTTGGGATCTATCACTTAAGCATGGAGCGCCCACCTAACTGATCCCAACTACTCGGTCTCCAGCCTACTGAGGTCAAACTGATACACATGGCCCAGGCCACAAGCATACGAAACACTCTTACTAGGCAGAGTATTCCAAGGACTCAGATACTATTTCCCAGGAGTCAGTCAAGTGCCAGTTTGACCAAAGACAGGCCTTTCTTGGGAAAGGATGGGGTTTAAGCCATCCAGGCCTACTAAGGTAGCCCTTTCCTGCACTCCTTACTCTTGTTAGACTTCCTCAAATACTAACTCTAGACCCCCTTATCTTCTCAGTCGGTTTTCTTCACCCCCAAGGCAAACTCATCTATGCTGCAGCTTTATTTGCCGGACATGCAGTGATAGTTCCCCAGTGTATAACTTCAGCCCAGGTCTAACCTTTGAAGTCTAGATCCATCTTGACAACTGCCTATTTAATATATGCACGTAAATGTCTCAAAGGCACCTCAAATTCAGCATGTTGAAGACTCAATAATCTCCTCCCTAAACCTCTTCATCTTCTTCCACAGTCCCTATCTCATGGGGTTACCATTCACTTAGTTGTACTAGAAAGAAAGACACTTAGAAGATAAATTAACTGATTTTACTGACAGATATAAGAGTGGAAACCTACAACTTGAAACCTACAACTTCTTACCCCTTATATCCAATCTATATTACCCAGTCCTGTCAACTTGACTTTCTAAATATTTCTCCAAATCCTTCCATTTGTCTCTATTTCCATTGTCACAACCCTAAATCAACTTTCCACCCTCAAGATACCACTCCCCTCATCTCCACATGCTCTTGTGACTCCTTTGCAACCCACTGTCTAAACTGTCGTAAGAGTAATCTTTTCAAAGGAAAACTGATCCCTGCTTTCTGAATACACATCTCCATGAGTTTCCCTTGCTTTTAGGATGAAAAAAAATTTAAGGGCCTATGAGACCTTTCGTTTGACCTGGACTACATCTTTAGCCACATAATATCCCACTTCCCCCTTGCTTTTTACAACTTAGCTACACTGGCCTTTCAGTTTCTTCACTGTGCCTTGTTCCATCTTGCCTCAGGGACTTTGTACATTATGGCCTCAAGCTTGAATGATCATTTCCCCTACCACCACCATCCACTCTGCAGAGTTAATTCCTACTCAAACTTGGGGTCACAGCTCAAGCAGTGCTTCCTCAGAAGGCTTCTGTCTAAATCAGTTTCCTTACTGGGGCACCTGGCTGGCTCAGTTGGAAGAGCATGCGACTCTTGATCTCAGGGTCATGGGTTCAAGCCCCATGTTGGCTGTAGGGATTACTTAAATAAACTTTAAGTCAGTTTTCTTTCTTAGATGTTCTCACAGATCCCTGTTTCTTTCCTTCAGAGCTACTGTGAGAAGCAGTGTAGTATAATGGTTAGAAGCAGGGGCCAAACTATCTGGGTTTGAATTCCAGCTCTACCACTTATTAGCTGTGTGGCCTTGGACAAGTTACTAACTTCTCTCTGCCTAAGTTTCATTATCTGCAAATGGGTAAAATCTGGTGGGCATAGTAAAACTATATACCCATTACATTTCATATAGTAAGTTATTTTATGTGATTAATACATGGGAAGAGTTTGGAATACAGACCAACGACTATAAAGTACAAATATTTCCTTTTGTCGTTAAGTTTTCAGTTTGCAATAATGTATTCATTAGCATGATTATCTGATTAATATCTGTCTCTTTCTTTTTTAAGGTTTTTTTTTTTTTTAAGGTAGGCTCTATACCCAACGTGGGCTTGAACTCGAAACCCTGAGATCAAGAGTCACGTGCTCTCTCTACTGACTGAGCCCAGGTGCCTTGATATTTGTCTCTCTTAATAAATTCCATGAGAACAGGGATTATATCTATTTCCGTTTACATGCCATACTTTGGTAACAAGTATTTCTGGATTGGTAAATCTTTCCACTGTTTGTGGGGTCTGAATGGAATATTATCTTCTACTATATGGCTCTGGTAGGGGCACCTGGGTGGCGCAGTCGGTTAAGCGTCTGACTTCAGCCAGGTCACGATCTCACGGTCCGTGAGTTCGAGCCCCGCGTCAGGCTCTGGGCTGATGGCTCAGAGCCTGGAGCCTGTTTCCGATTCTGTGTCTCCCTCTCTCTCTGCCCCTCCCCCGTTCATGCTCTGTCTCTCTCTGTCCCAAAAATAAATAAATGTTGAAAAAAAAATTTATATGGCTCTGGCTTCTGGGTACCAGTTAGGTGATATTCTCAAGTCACTTATTTGACATAGATCATCCTTACATTCTAACACAGGCAATATCTGTTTCGCATGTCTCCACAAAAATGGAAATATATCATCTACATGAGCTACACTAAAGCAATATCATTCAAAATAATGCGAATGTCCACATCCAGGGAATGAGACTTCATGATATAATTTCTAAAGCTTATGAAAGCTTGGTGGAAGAGACGAGCATCAAGTCCATAATCAGCAGCGTTTCTAAATTTCTTTCCTCTTTTAAAACTGGTCTAAGATCTTTACTTCATTCTTGTCCAGAGAGCCAGTTAGCTCAGCCCTGATGTTGCCATCCGCACTGAGGCCCTGAGGTTTCACAGTCAGCTGTAAGAACAAGGACAAGTTCGGGGTTTTGGAGCCTCCTGAGGGAGAGGAGGAGGTAGAGGCAACATCAGACATGCGCCCCAGAGCCCCAGGAACGGGTCCAATGTGGGCACGAAGGACCAAGCCCACTGCTGCCCCCGGGCTAGCCCAGCTCCCCGCCAGGAGCCAAGCACACAACAGGGCACACAGGGACTTAACAAGGTCTGTTTATAAAGAATTCTCTCAGCCTCAACCCCCCATCTCTGATGATAAGAATGTTGTTTCTCAAATAGGGAAGGCATCTTTCACATGGGAATTTCATCTCCTGCTTTCAGGAAGAAAAGGGAGGGATCACAGCACCCTTCCTGTACCTGCTGTTTTTTTAACTGCCTTTTGCTCAAAATAATCCTTGTAACAAAGTGGCATATTTGGGGGTGGCATATTCTGCCACCCCTCGTGTATATATATATATATATGTATATATATGCATATGTGTGTGTGTGTGTGTGTGTGTGATATAAATACATGTATTCCTCAGGCCTACCCACAGAAAGGCTTGGGAACAACAATACCCCAACAGCAACAAATACTCTTAGGACACCGCAGATCTTGGCTTTTAAATGCTCTTCTCTTTTAGAAAGAACTAGCACTCCTTGGTAAAATGGATGATTCTAAGGCTAAGACAGGGAAAATACAAGATGAGTCTGAAATATCTTGTTGTAGGAAGTAAGGAAGTCCTCACAGAATGGTGGCAACATGTTCAAAGATCAAAGAAGCCAACTTAAATGAGCTGCCAATAGCCAAATCTGGAACAATTTGAATATCAGAATAAATAATGATAGTAACAGATCATAACTCACTGAATAAAATAGAAAACCATGAATCCAGGGGTGCCTGAGTGGCTCAGTTGGTTAAGCGTCTGACTTCAGCTCAGGTCATGATCTCGCAGTCCATGGGTTCAAGCCCTACATTGGGCTCTGTGCTGACAGCTTGGAGCCTGGAGCCTGCTCCACGTTCTATGTCTCCCTCTCTCTCTGACCCTCCTTCACTCACACTCTGTCTTTGTCTCAAAAATAAATAAACACTTAAAAATTTTTAAAATAAAGTTTCAAGGTCATTTGGAAACCACATAAGAAGATGGCAAAGACACAAGACGGAAGGAGCCTGGATTCTTGAATCACTACCTAGTAGGAACATTGGCTTTGGAATTTATGGGAGTGATAATTAAACTTCCATTTGAGCCACTATTCATTTGGGGGAACAACAAAGAATAGTGTCTAGGTCATGAATGTCAAGGAGAGACTGAGGAATTATTCCAGATTGAATGTGATTAAAAAGACATGACAAAATGCAAATCAAACTACAATGGAAAACAAAACAAAACAAAACAAAAAACACCGAAACCACAAGGAGCTACCACTTCATATGTATTAGGATGACTGTTACTGAAAAAACTAAACAAAACAGAACATAAGTGTTGCTAATGATGTAGAACAATCGGAACATTTGTGTATTGCTGGTGGGAATGTAGAATGGTACAGGCACTCTTGAAAACATTCTGGCGGTTCCTCAGAAAATTAGAATTTTAATGTGATCCAACGATGTTACTTCTGAGTGTATACCCAAAAGAAGTGAACGCAGGAACTTGAACAGATATTTGTATACAGCAGTGTTCATAGCAGCATTATTCACAATACTGAAAAGGTGGAAACAACTCAAGTGTCCACTGATGGGTGAATGGATAAACAAAATGTAATATATAAACAAAACGGAACATTATTCAGCCTTAAGAAGTAAAGAAATTCTGACATATGCCACAACATGAATGAACCTTGAAGGCATTATGCTAAGTGAAATAAGCCAGACACAAAAGAGCAAATATTGTATGATTCTACTTATATGAGAATATACCTAGTGTGGTCAGATTCCTACAGATAAACAGAATGGTGGTTGCTGGGGGCCAGGGGAAGGGGAAACTGAAGAGTTATTGTTTCATGGGTATGGAGTTTCATTTTGGAAAGATGAAAAAGTCGAGATGGTTGGTGGTAATGGTTGCACAACAATGTGAATGTATAAATGCCATTGAACTGTATCTTTAAAAATGATTAAATGGTAAGGGCGCCTGGGTGGCTCAGTTAAGCATCGACTTTGGCTCAGGTCATGATCTCACGGCTCTTGAGTTTGAGTCCCGCGTGGGGCTCTGTGCTGACAGTCTGGAGCCTGGAAACTGCTTCGGATTCTGTGTCTCCCTCTCTCTCTGCCCCTCCCATGCTCGCACTCTGTCTCTTGCTCAAAAATAAATAAACGTTAAAAAAAAAAATTTTTTTTTAATGGTTAAATGGCAAATTTGTTTTGATACAAAAGACATTTCTAGAACAATTGGTAAAACCTGAATGGGATCTGAGGTAGTAGTAATATATGGGTATTAATATCTTGATTTTGATAATTGTGCCGTAGCTATTTAGGAGAATTATCCCTGCTTGTGGGAAATACGTGGAAGGGTTTGGGAATGATGGGGCATCATCATCTCTGCTGTTTGCTCTCAAATGATCCGGGGGAAAAAAAAAGTTTTTTGTGCTATACTTATACCTTTTCTGTATGCTTTAGATTATGTCTGAAAATTTTTTAAACCTTTTTTTTTTAATGTTTATTTATTTTGAGAGAGAGAGAGAGAAAGGAAGGGGCAGAGAGAGGGGGAGTGAGAAAATCCCAAGCAAGCTCCTCACTGTCAGCACACAGCCCAACATGGGGCTCCGAACCCATGGATCCATGAGATCATAACCTAAGCCAAAATCAAGAGTTGGGTGCTTAGCTGCCGAAGCCACCCAGGCACACCTCCAAAATTTTTTTAAAGGTAAAATAAAAAAATTGAAATTAGCAGTGATTAAACAGTTGACAAAAATGAGTCCTGGGTTAGTTTTAGCATCAGAATTTGAGCTCAGGTCTCCAGGAGCACTTTCCCATATAGTCCATGGGATGTTCCTATAATAAACACTCCATTGGTAGTATATATATATTTTTTAAGCTATTTATTTATTTTGAGACAGACAGAGACGGTGTGAGCATGGGAGGGGCAGAAAGAGAGGGAGAGAGAGAATCTCAAGCAGGTTTCACGCTGCTAGCTGCGGAGCCCAACTCGGGGCTTCAACATGACCTGAGCTGAAACCAAGAGTTGGACATTTAACTGACTGAGCCACCTAGGTGCCCTGGTAGTATGTATTTTAGATATATGAAGTTTTATTTGTGAAAGGACGGCTTTTTCTAACTACCTAGCACATTATTGTGTTAATGAGTCACCATCCTCAAGAGATACCAAAAGTTAATAATAAGAAAAAGAAAATGGAAAAAGTAAAAGCAAGCTGATGAATACATAATTATGTCTGTTTTTTGAAACCAACTATAAATGATTTTTTTAACTTTTGAAAATATTTTGTATTACATTTGTCACAGAAATGTGTGGATTTACTGGAGGATGTACTTTATAACTTCCTTTGGTTGTAAATATACTGTGGTCAAACAGGATTTGCGGCCTATTTAAATTACTTTTATATTTCCTTTGGCCTCAAAAGGGCTTTTTTATTATGTAAATATACAAATTAATCACTGAAAGGAGGAGTTTAGAAAGCTGTTTGGGATTGGAATAGAATTGCTAAATAGATTTATGTCTAATGTGTCTGAAGAGCCCAAAAGAATAGAAGTCTGGAACTGACCTTGGGGGTAGGAGGGACTCTCAGGAGCAGTTTTCCATTTAAGGACCAAATGAAGATGTCAAAGGTCAGGGCCAAATCCATTTCTGCATGGCCGCTGGAGGGAAGAATGGTTTTAACTGATGGATATTTGCAAATGATTTGAGCCCCAATTAAGTAAAATGTTACTCCTAAAAAAAAAAATTTTTTTTATTTTTTTAAACGTTTATTCATTTTTTGAGAGACAGAGAGAGACAGAGCATGAGGGGGGAAGGTGCAGAGAGAGAGGGAGGCACAGAATACGAAGCAGGCTCTGGGCTCCGAGCCGTCAGCACAGAGCTTGATGCAGGCCTGGAAGTCATGAACAGCAAGATCTTGACCTGAGCCGAAGTTGGACGCTCAACCGACTGAGCCACCCAGGCGTCCCCTAAAAAAATTTTTTTAATTAAAAACAAATTCCCTTCTTCTCATTGGCAGGTGTGTGTGTGTGTGTGTGTGTGTGTGTGTGTATGACTGCATAATATATGTAGGTGTATTTAAATATATAAATAGCTATATAATATACTTGATTTCACCTCTTGGCCTTCAAAATCTACAATATTTATTATCTGAAAAAATAAATAAAATAAGATATTTACTATCTGATAAATTTTTTAAAAAATTAAAAATCTGGGGCACCTGCCTGGCTCAGTCAGAAGAGAGTGCAGCTCTTGATCTTGGGGTTGTGACTTTGAGCCCAACTTTGGGTGTAGAGATTACTTAAAAAAAATAAATAAACTTTAAAAAATAAATATTTACTATCTGTCCCCTTACGGAAAGTGTTTGCCAAGCCTTGTTCTAGAAATAAGCAATGGTCTACGTTCATATGAAGAGTAGAGTTGTGATAGAGTTGAAGGAGTTTTTGATAGACTTAATTACTTGCAAAGAGTTGTCTGCTAAGAGTGAGGGAAAAGTGGCTGACTGGGGTGAAAACAGTCATAAAGTCTTGAAATAAGCTGTGGGAACTTCCTCTGGATGATAAAAGAAAAATTCAAATCATGGGGAAGCGTTAGATTCTTAATAAGTGGTGTCTGTGCTGCAACTGGCTAGTCACACGCAGCAAAAAGATGATTATGTGACTCTTCACCAAGTAAACTTTGGATAAGATGAAAATTTCATTTCACTTCACTTCATTTCATTTCATTTCATTTCATTTATTTGAATATTTTAAATGTGAGAGAACGAGAACGTTAAAGTACCAAAAGAAAGTTTGGGTAAATATCTTTTTTTTAAACTTTATTTATTTATTTTGAGAGACAGAGAGAGCACGAGCTAGCACTAGGGCAAAAGGGGAAGAGAAAGAATCCCAAGCAGTCTCCATGCTGTTAGCACAGAGCCCAACATGGGGCTCAGTCTCACAAACCGTGAGATCATAATCTGAGTTGAAATCAAGAGTTGGGGGGCGCCTGGGTGGCGCAGTCGGTTAAGCGTCCCACTTCAGCCAGGTCACGATCTCGCGGTCCGTGAGTTCGAGCCCCGCGTCGGGCTCTGGGCTGATGGCTCAGAGCCTGGAGCCTGTTTCCGATTCTGTGTCTGCCTCTCTCTCTGCCCCTCCCCCGTTCATGCTCTGTCTCTCTCTGTCCCAAAAATAAATAAACGTTGAAAAAAAAAAATTTTTTTTTTTAATAAAAAAATAAAAAAAAAAGAGTTGGATGCTTAACTGACTGAGCCACCCAGGCCCCCCTGGGTAAATATCTTTTATAAATTTGGGATGAGAAAGGTCTTTTGAAACTTGATGAAGAATTAAGAAACAAACGTTGAGCCTGTATGTTTGACTACATAAAACATTTTATGTTTTTAAAATGTTTTTAAAATTTTAAAGTAGATATAACCCTCCTCCCTTAAAAACCAACAAAAACAGATAAACAAGGCTAAAAAGCAATCCACAAATGGAAATATATGTGTATACGTGTGTGTACATACACAACACACATACTAAACAGTTAGGTTTGTGCCTATTAACAACACCTTTTGTTGCTGGTTTTTTAAATTTTCATCAGGGGTGCCTGGGTGGCTCAGTCAGCTGAGCATCCAACTTTGTGCACATCATAATCTCGCAGTTTATGAGTTCAAGCCCCACATCAGGCTCTCTGCTGTCAGTGTGGAGCCTGCTTCAAATCCTCTGTCCCCCTCTCTCTCTGCCCCTACCCCACTTGTGTGCATGGTCTCTCTCTATATATTTCTCTCTCTCCTTCTCTCTCTCTCTCAAAAATAAACTTTAAAAAATAAAAAAAAAATATAGGGGTGCCTGGGTGGCTCAGTAAGTTAAGCGTCTGACCTCGGCTCAGGTCATGATCTCACAGTTTGTGGGTTCGAGCCCCACATCGAGCTCTGTGTCAACAGCTCCTTGTCTCTCCGCCCCTCCCCTGCTCACGCTCTCTCTCTCTCTCTCTCTCTCAAAAATAAATAAAACATTTTAAAAAATCTAAAAATAAAAAAAATTTTCATCAGATGAATTTGGTATTCTTTGTTTTGTGAAGAGTCAATTAAATAAATGGCTGTTTCAGGGGGCACCTGGGTGGCTCACTCAGTTAAACATCTGACTTCAGCTCAGGTCATGATCTCACAGTTTGTGAGTTTGAACCCTGTTTCTGGCTCTGCACTGACAGTGTGGAGCCTGTTTGGGATTCTCTCTGTCATCTTCCCTCTCTCTACCCTCCCCCACTTTGTGTGCTTTCTCTCAAAATAAATTTTAAAAAAACTTAAAAAAATTAATTTAAAAAAATGACTCTCACTTATGCAAACATAATTGGGAAGTCACCCAGTGTCCTGTAAGAAGGTGCTAACAAAACTTTTTGGGGGGAGTGTATGTGTGTGTGTGTGTGTGTGTGTGTGTGTATGTGCGTGTGTATGTGCAGGCATGCTTCTCTCCTAATGGGCAAAAGCTGCCTTACCCTTTGTTTTGCCTAGTCATGGGGGAAGGGATGAATCAGTTTGTCTTAGAAGCCTAGTACCCTTAGGAAAGAGGGGACCAAGACCCCAGTTTCTGCCCACCAAGTTCTGAATTTAAGGAGACTTTATGTACATGTACAAAGGCCCAGTGAGTGGCCAGGAAGACTTGAGTAGACACCAGTTTTACTTCTCTCTGTATTTGACATTTAGAAGAGAATTCTTGGGGTGCCTGGGTGGCTCAGTCGGTTGAGCATCTGAGTCTTGATTTCGGCTCAGGTCATAGTCTTGTAGCTCATGGGATTGAGCCCCGTGTCAGGCTCCTCGCTGCACAGACCCTGCTTGTGACTCTCTCCTTCCCTCCCTCCCTCCCTCTCTCTCTCTCTCTCTCTCTTTCAAAATAAATAAAAACTTTTTTAAAAAATGGAAGAGAATTTTTTCACTCTTTGGGCTAAGTAAGCACCCCCTCAAAATTCTTGGACAATCAGGGGAAATCAGGGAAAACCACAATGGGAAAAACTGGACTTTTTTCTAATAAGGCAGGGGGGAGGTCTCAACTATGACAGAAAAAATTAACATATGTAACTACCGCATTTGTACCTTGAGTTTGTAAAACAGATCATACTAATTACACTAGTACAGAAAGAACTCTTTTATAAATTAAGACGAAAAAGGCCTTCAAAATGAAATAGATAAAAAGCATGACTAACGAATTATAGAAGAAAAAAAATAACTGGCCCTTAAACGTGTGAAAAATGTTTAATGTATACTGGTAATCAAAAAACTTGGGGCGCCTGGGTGGCTCAGTCGGTTAAGCGTCCGACTTCAGCTCAGGGTACGATCTCGCGGTCCGCGAGTTTGATCCCCGCGTCGGGCTCTGGGGTGATGGCTTAGAGCCTGGAGCCTGTTTCCGATTCTGTGTCTCCCTCTCTCTCTGCCCCTCCCCCATTCATGCTGTGTCTCTCTCTGTCTCAAAAATAAATAAACATTAAAAAAATTAAAAAAAAAACTATACAAATAAAATGTGATATTTGTTGCAGATCAGATGGTCAAAGAAAATATTATTCTGTGATGTAGAAGATGCGAGGAAAAAAAAATCTACTTCCATATACTATAAGTTAAAAGGTACAACAAGGTGTCATTATGTGTAAAAAACTAATATGTATATTTGTCAAATTTTAAAAAATAAACAGAGGGGTGCCTGGGTGGCTGGGTTGGTTAGGTATCTAACTCTTGATCTCAGCTCAGGTCTTGATCTCAGGGTCATGAGTTCAAGCCCTACATTGCACTAGGTTTGGAGCCTACATTTAAAAAAAAAAAAATAGAAGTGGGATTTCTAAGGAAATAATTGGGCAAGTGCCCAAAGACGTAAAAACATGTCTTGTAACACTGTTGAAGAATATATATGATTCACGAGTACAGTGGATTGATTGTGCCTTGGAATAGAGTCCAGTAAAAGAGACTTGTGCAATGCCTTCCAAATTTATGAGTGTCCTAAGATTCCCCTCCTATTTTAATGTCTATAATAATGGAAGCTCGGGCCGCCTGGGTGGCTCAGTCGGTTGAGCGTCTGACTTCAGCTCAGGTGACGATCTCGCGGTCCGTGAGTTCGATCCCCGCGTCACACTCTGGGCTGATGGCTCAGAGCCTGGAGCCTGCTTCCGATTCTGTGTCTCCCTCTCTCTCTGCCCCTCCCCCGTTCATGCTCTGTCTCTCTTTGTCTCAAAAATAATTAAACGTTAAAAAAAAATTAAAAAAAAAAAATGGAAGCTCATTCAATGCCCTCCACCGCCACACCTATCCCCAACTATGCCTAAATCGCTGTAAATTCTCTCAGCCATTCTTTTTTTTTTTTTCTTTTTTTTTTAAAAAGTAAGCTCTAGGCCCAATGTGGGGTTTAAACTCAGGACCTTGAACTCAAGAGTGGCACACTCTGCCAACTGAGCCAGCCAGGTGTCCCTGTGAGCCATTCTTTTTTTTTTTTTTTACCATTTATTTTTTAAGAGTCAGAGAGAGACAGAGCGTGAGCAGGGGAGGGGCAGAGAGAGAGGGAGTCACAGATTTTGAAGCAGGCTCCAGGCTTTGAGCTGTCAGTGCAGAGCTTGACACAGGGCTTGAACTCACAAACCGTGAGATCATGACTGGAGCCAAAGTCAGATGCTTAACCTAACTGAGCCACCCAGGTGCACTCTGCCCCCACCGTTAGCCATTCTTATCAAGAACAAAAGAAACAACTGTATCAAAGTTGAATGAGAAGAAGGAAAGAAAAGGGAGGAATTGGGAGTTCCCAGTCTACAGAAATTTTGCCTTTTTTATGGCAATAAGTAATGCCCAAACATTTCTTGAGCACCAAGGAGCAAGAGTCCCTACTTGCCACCTTCCTCTCCCTCAAGCCCCTCTCCCCTCTTTTGATTTGGGCTCAGGTCACAATCTCACAGTCGAGAGATCAAGCCCCGTGTTGGGCACTTGGCGTGGAACCTGCTTAAGATCTTCTCTCCCATTCCTTCTGCCCCTTCCCTGTGTGCTCACTTTCTCTCTCCCTCTCAAAAAAAAAAAAAAAAAAAAAAAAGTATCATCTAAACCAAAACACTTGAGAATGAATGGGGATGCTATTAATAATTACTCTGTGATTGTCCTGGGAAAACCAGGGCATATAATCACTCTCTATACTGTATGATTTTGCCATGCTTGAGAAGCATAGGTCTAATTAACTTCAGATATTAGTAGTTGTAAATGGAAGCACAAATCAGATAGCTACCTGGCTAGAAAGATAGATATTGATTGATTTGTGTTAGGTATAGACACATATGGCACAAAAATTTTAATAGATGCCATGTAACTTTTTTTAAGTAATCTCCACACACACACACACACACACACACACACACACACATATATCCACATATATATATTATATATATATATAATATATATAATCCATAATATAGTATAATACAGTCCACTAAATTTTCTTCTTACCTGGCTTCTGCCTCGCAGATTTTCTAACAGCTACTTTAACAACTTTGAAAATTTTCTGTTGCTAGCTCTTTAAAATCTTGTTCGTTTACAGTTGTTAAAATCTAAAACGGAAGTAATAGCAGATACAGTAGTTTGGCTCACTCAACCAACACTGCTTGCTACTCTTACATAAAAGCTTATGCTCCCAGGCCATCTTGTTGCTGACTGTGACCATGTGACTCACTTCTGGCTAATGAGATTTAAGTGGAAGTCAGCTGCTGCGTCTTCCTTTTCCTCCTTCCTGCTTGGAATGTATAAAATATCTGTTGCACAGCATCCATTAGCAAGAAAGGAATACAGGAAGACAGAAGATGCTTGTTTCTTTGACCATGTCCTTAAACTCCCAACATCAGCCCTGGTACCACCTGCCAACAGACGTGTAAAGCAAACAAACCTCTTTCTTGTTTTAAGAAACTTTTCTGATGGGTCGCCTAATTGGCTCAGTCGGTTGAGCACCTGACTTTTGATTTCAATTCAGGTCATGATCTCACAGTCTATGAGATCAGATCAAGGCACACATCAGACTCTGCACTCTCAGCTCTGAGCCTGCTTGGGATATTGTCTCCTTTTCTCATTGCCCCTCCCCTGCTCCCACTCCTGCTCCTGCTCACTCTCTCAAAATAAATAAATAAACATTTAAAAAAAATGTTTTTGGTACACCTGGGTGGCTCAGTCAGTTAAGTGTCTGACTTTGGTTCAAGTCATGATCTCACAGTTCGTGAGCTTGAGCCCCGCATCAGGCTCTCTGCTGTCAGCACAGAGCCTGCTTCTGACCCTCTGTACCACTCCTCCTCTCTGCTCCTCCCCTACTCATCCCCCCTCTCTCTCTCTCAAAATAAATAAACTTAAAAAAAAGTTTTCTGGGGCGCCTGGGTGGCGCAGTCGGTTAAGCGTCCGACTTCAGCCAGGTCACGATCTCGCAGTCTGTGAGTTCAAGCCCCGCGTCAGGCTCTGGGCTGATGGCTCGGAGCCTGGAGCCTGTTTCCGATTCTGTGTCTCCCTCTCTCTCTGCCCCTCCCCCGTTCATGCTCTGTCTCTCTCTGTCCCAAAAATAAATAAACGTTGAAAAAAAAAATTAAAAAAAAAAGTTTTCTGGTAACGCTCAGCTGTGTTTTTCTTCTTTTGAGTTTTTATTTAAATATCAGTCAGTTAACACAGAGTGTAATATTAGTTTCAGCTGTAGAATTTAATAATTCAACACGTATATACAACACCGAGCGCTCATCACAGGTGCCCTCCATCATCTCCACAGCCAAGTGCAGTTTTAACTAATATAGAAACCATATGTCAAAGTTACATGCATCTATAGGTACATATATGTATATACATACAGTATACTTTAAAAGAATTTAACAAAATTTTGGAATATATACTAGAGCAGGCTAACTGCTGTAACAATCCCCAAAATTCTAGTAGCTGAACTCAATGTTTTCTCTATCTTCATTATCTCAGTACAATGCAGGGGTAGGCAAGTAAGAGGTAAGGGTATATTCAAGCTGATTCATATTGGAGCCACCAACAGGGGACCTTTAACCACTGAGAAGGGAGAGACAGATGAGCGGTCTTGTGCATGGAATATCATATATCACTCCTGCCTGGTTTCCATGGGGCAAAACTGGTCAAATGGCCCCACTTAACTGAAAGATCAACTGGGGTATGTACTCTTCCACATAGTCTATGTTTTCAAAAGAAAAATGAACTGGTTTGGTAAATACATTGAATTGTCTTTGCCTTGGGAAATTTTGGGGGGAATAGAGAGTTAAGAACATCAAAATCTGGGGCGCCTGGGTGGCTCAGTTGGTTCAACGTCCAGCTTCCGCTCAGGTCATGATCTCACAGTTCCATGAGATCCAGCCCTGCATCTGGCTTTGCTTTGACAGCACAGAGCCTGCTTGGGATTCTCTCTGTCCCTCTCTCCCTGCACCTTCCCAGCTCACACACTCTCTCTCTCAAAATAAATAAATGTTAAAAAAGATTTTAAAAAAGTAATATTCTAAAATGTGTGATTTATATCTCAGATAATGCAGTATACAAATATTTATTACTTCCAGTAAATGCCTGTATTAGTTTCCTATTGCTGTTGTGACAACCACAAACTTAGTGACGTAAGCAACTCAGATGGTTTCCTTACAGTTCTGGAGGTGAGAAGTCTGTGCCTTGGCTACAATCAAGGTCTCAGCTGGACTCTTTTGTCTTTTCCAGCTCCTAGATGTTGTGTATAACATCAGAGGGCATATAAATCAGGTTGTCTAACTATGGGGATGCTAAGTGTGACCACTGGTGTTAGGAACTGAATGGTGTCCAACCAAAATTCTTAAGTTGAAGCCCTAATCTGCAATGTGATGGTATTTGGAAGTGGGGCTTTGGGGCGGTAACTAGGTTTAGATAAGTTCATCAAGGTGAAGTCCTTACTGTGGGATTAGTGCCCTTCTCAAAAGAGACATTGGGAAGCTTGAGTCCTCTCTCTCTCTCTGTGCCATATGACAACACAGCAAGAAGGTGGCTATCTGCAAACCAAGAAGAGAGCTCTCACCAGGAACTGAATTGACTGGGATCTTGATCTTGACTCCCCAGGCCCCAGAACTGTGAATATAACTTCCTGTTTAAGCCACTCAGTCTATGGTATTTGGTTATAGCAGCCCGAGCTGACTCACAAAGATATTTGCACCTCCATGCCAATTGCAGCACTATTTATAATAGTCAAGATATCAGGGTGCCTGGGTGGCTCCATCAGTTAAGCACCTGACTTCGGCTCAGGTCATGATCTCACAGTTCACAAGTTTGAGCCCCTTGTTGGTCTCTGTGCTGACAGCTCACCTGGAACCTGCTTTGGCTTCTGTGTCTCCCTTTCTCTCTGCCCCTTCCCTACTCTCTCTGTCTCTCTCAAAAATAAATAAACAGGGGCGCCTGGGTGGCGCAGTCGGTTAAACGTCCGACTTCAGCCAGGTCACGATCTCGCGGTCCGTGAGTTCGAGCCCCGCGTCGGGCTCTGGGCTGATGGCTCAGAGCCTGGAGCCTGTTTCCGATTCTGTGTCTCCCTCTCTCTCTGCCCCTCCCCCGTTCATGCTCTGTCTCTCTCTGTCCCAAAAATAAATAAAAAAAACATTGAAAAAAAAAAAAAAAATTTTAAAAATAAATAAACATTAAAAAAAATTTTAAGAAGCTCTTCCTAAGTGCAAAAGAAAAAAACAATACCAAGAAACTAGAAGAGAAAGTGGTGCTTATGAAGGATAGAGGGTAGAAAGCCAACCCACAGATAAGTGATGTTGCTGAAGAAGAGCCTAGAACAAATGGATCAGAAATAGCAATCAGGGGCACCTGGGCGACTCAGTCGGTGAAGCATCCAACTCTTGATTTCAGCTCAAGTCATGATCTCACAGCTCGTGGGGTCGAGCCCCCCATCAGGCTCTGTGCCAATAACTCAGAGCCTAGAGCCTGCTTCGGATTCTGTGTCTCCCCCTCTCTCTGACCCTCCCCTGGTCACGCTCTGTCTCTCTCAAAAATAAATAAACGTTTACATTTTTAAAAAAAAGAGAAGAATCCTTAATTAAAGCTTCTTCAGAAGACAATCAGGGGGTCCATTGTTACAGTTACATGGTTCCTTTTTAGACCTGGTTCTGTGCAGATTCCTGTTATTCAACTTCAATCTCACTTTCCCTGCTATTCAGAGATTCTCTAGGCATCTCCTTTTAACTTGCTGGCAAACATTGTATCTTCTCAAGTCCTCATCAGGCCACTAAATGGTGGGCGTGGCAGGTGGCCATTCTCACCTCCTGGTAGTTCTGCCTATGTAGGGGAAAAATTAACCCTTCCCAAAGAGAGGTCTGACCTTTGCCCTGGGAGGCATCCCTAAACCTTTGGAATGTTCTGCCTGATAAGAGTGTCTTGTTTGCCAGGGGGACTTGGGCCAGGTCAGATAGTCCATGCTAACAGTGTGATTTGTGGTGGGAGTTTTGGACCATGCAGTAGCAGTTAAACCTCCAGAGGAGCTGGAGACTAAGGTCAGCCATGCAGGCATTCAATCGCGTCTACATCTACATGAATGAGCCCCACTAAACATTCTGGACTCAAAGGCTCGTGGGCTCTCCTAGTGGCAATGCCCCATGTGTATATATTGATGCTGTGGGAAGTAAGCTCTCTATACACAACTCCACTTTGAGAAGACACCGGATGCTGATCTGCACTTAAAACTCTTATGGATGTTGCCATATGTTCCTCTTCCCTTTGGGTGATTTTAAAGCTTTTTTTCTTTTTTAAGTTTATTAGTTTATGTGTGCAGAGAGAGAAAGAGAATCCCAAGCAGGCTCTGCACTGCCAGCATGGAGCCTGATAAGGGGCTCGAACCCACAAACTGTGAGATCATGACCTGAGCCGAAACAAAGAGTTGGATGCTTAACCAACTGAGCCACCCAGGTGCCCCTTCCCTTGACTGACTTTAATGTGTATCCTTTTACTATAATACATTATAATTATGAATGTAACAGCTTTAAGTGAGTTTTGTGAGTCCTTCTAGCAAATTATCAAAACTGAGGGTGGTCTGGGGAGCCCCCAAGTTTGCAGCTGGTGTTAGACATAATTCCCAAAATTTGCATTGCTTTTGTGTAATCTTCACCCCTTGAGTGTGAGCTGGATTTATTGACTCGTTTATAACAAAATATGACAAAAGTGATGGGATGTCCCTTCTGAGATTAGTTCATAAAGTAGGCTGAAGCTTCCATCTTGGGTGCCCTCTCTCATGTTGCTGGCCCAGGAAGGAAGATGGCTGTCCTGGGCCAGCCCTGTGGAGAGGCCCACGTGGTAAGGGACCAACAACCACCTGAATGAGCTCGGAAGTCTATCTCACCTCAGGTGAGTCTTCAGATGAGACTGTAGCCCTGGCTGACAGTTTGAATGCAATTTCACAAGAGACTTTGAGCCAGAGGTACCCAGCTAAACCATGCCCTGATTCTTGACTCACAGAAACTGTGAGATAATATGTTTGTTGTTTTAAACCACTCTGTTTTGGAGTAACTTCTTATACAGTGGGCTACCATGGAAGGTGATCTGGGGAACCTGTGTATTTAGTATCCACAAATGTTTTTATCTGGAGGTCTTGTTTCTGGGGCCATTCCACTTCTTTGTAGAAGAATTTCCCAATCTCCCAGAATGCTTATGCCTGGCTGCCTGAGTTCAGGGGCCAAAGCTGGAAAAGAGACTGACCTTTCACTAGTTCCCTCCATTTTTAGCCCAAAGGCAAACCCCCGCCCTCAGGTGTGTCTGCTGTACTTAAATCTGGAGCCCTTCTCACATCATCTATCCCAAAAGTTTGTAGCCAGACTACACCCAGGTGGAGAAGGGGCCTGTTGGGTCTAACTACTCTCTATATGGTCTTTTTTTTTTTTTTTCAACGTTTATTTATTTTTGGGACAGAGAGAGACAGAGCATGAACGGGGGAGGGGCAGAGAGAGAGGGAGACACAGAATCGGAAACAGGCTCCAGGCTCTGAGCCATCAGCCCAGAGCCCGACGCGGGGCTCGAACTCCCGGACCGCGAGATCGTGACCTGGCTGAAGTCGGACGCTTAACTGACTGCGCCACCCAGGTGCCTCTATATGGTCTTCACCAATTCTTGTTTTCAGCCTTTTAAAGTCACTAGTGCCATTCACATAAATCAATTCCAGAAAGGTTATGGATCTACCATGAAAGACAAAACTATAAAGCTTTTAGGAGATAATATAGAAGATCTTCATGACCTCAGGATAGAGACTTATTTCTTAATCTAGTTTTTTTTTTTTTTAACATTTATTTATTTTTGAGACAGAGAGAGAAAGAGCATGAACGGGGGAGGGTCAGAGAGAGGGAGACACAGAATCTGAAACAGGCTCCAGGCTCTGAGCTGTCAGCACAGAGCCCGACGCGGGGCTCGAACTCACAGACCGCGAGATCATGACCTGAGCCGAAGTCGGCCGCTTAACTGACTGAGCCACCCAAGCGCCCCTCTTAATCTAGTTTCAAAAAGTATCAATTATGAAGGAAAAAAAATGATAAATTGGCCTACGTTAAATATAAGAACTTTTATTCATCCAAAAACAAATGATCAAAATTATCAAAATTAGAAAGACAGATATTTATAACTTATATAACTCGCAAAGGGCTCATAGACTATATAAAGGTATCTTAAAAGTCTGTAAGTAAACAAAGGCAAGCCATTGGGAAAAATGGGCAAAAAATTCTGAATAGGCATTTCATAAATGAGGATGAGGGGTTTTAGAGTGACAGGGGTTCAGAGCCGACAGCCAAGAAAGAATTCTTGAGACATCTTTGGTGCAAAAAAGGTTCTTTTAGTAAAGCACAGGGACAGGACCTGTGAGCAGAAAGAGCTTCACTGGGGTTGTGAAGCTTATATACTATGGAGTTGGGGGAGATAAAGTCAAGAGGAAGTTTCTTAAAGGTATTTCCATAGGCTAAAGAAGACTCATAGATTACTGGAGGCCTAGCTATTGTCAAGCTAAGGTTTTTCCCTCTGGCAAAGCATTAGCATTAAGACAGTTCCTGGAGATTAGGCTGTTGATAAGATTGCCCTTTTTTTCTTGTAATTTTATTAAGATATTTGTATTCTGATGGAGACTCTTGTCCTGCAGGGCTGTGATCTCTATCAGTTAACCATTGGTTAACCTTTCCTTTGTCTTTGGGCAACCAGGAGTGCCTGAGGAATGTCACACATATCTCACCTGGTGGGGAGGGGGTTGTGCGGTGGGAAAGGTTGGTTTGTGGGGTGTCAGTTTACCATATGCTCCCTCATAAAACACATTTAACAAACATGAAGAACTGCTTAAGATTGTTGGTAATCAGTGAAATGCAAAGAAAATTCTAAGTGAGCTACCACAACGCATCCGTTGGGGTACAATGCAAATATCCATCAGCAGAAGCATGGTAAATAAATTATTGTTATGTTCAGACAAGAGAATACTATCCTTCCAAGAAAATGCATAAAGATCCAAGTAACGTAATGCGTGAATCTTTTTTTTTTTTTTTTTTTTTTTAAGTAGGCTCCATGCCCAACATGGGGCTTGAACTCACAACCCTGAGATCGAGAGCTGCATGTGGGGCGCCTGGGTGGCTCTGTTGGTTAAGCATCCAACTTCAGGTCAGGTCATGATCTCGAGGTCTGTGAGTTCAAGCCCTGCATCACGTTCTGCTGCTTTGGATTCTGTGTCTTCCTCTCTCTCTGCCCCTCCCCCACTCATGCTCGCTCTCTGTCTCTCAAAAATGAATAAACATTAAAAAAAATTTTTTTTAATAAAAAGAGTTGTATGCTCTGCCAACTGAGCCAGCCAGCCACCCCTATAATGGATGAATCTTGAAACACATTTTTAAAAATATGCATTTATTTTTTAAATATTTATTTATTTTTGAGAGAGGGACAGAATGTGAGTGGGGGAGGGGCAGAGAGAGAGGGAGACACAGAATCCAAAGCAGGCTCCAGGCTCTGAGCTGTCCACTCAGAGCTTGACACAGGACTCAAACTCACGAACAATGAGATCATGACCTGAGCCAAAGTCGGACACCCAACTAACTGAGCCACCCAGGTGCCCCAAAACACATTTTTAAATAAACAAAGCAAGTTACAAAAAAATATAGTGTGAGTCTATTTATATAAAGTCTAAAATCAGGGGCACCTAAGTGGCTCAGTTGGTTGAGCATCTGATTCTGGATTTCAGCTCAGGTCATAATCTTAGGGTTCATGAGATCAAGCCCAAGTTGGGCTCCAGGCTCACAGGGCAGAGCCTGCTTGGGATTCTCTCTCTCCCTCTCTCTCTGCCCCTCCCTGAGCTCCTGCTCTCTCTCAAAAATAAAATTTTTTTAAAAGCTTAAAATCAAGCAAAACCAGGAATATATATGTATATATATAAGACATATATAGTTATATATATAAAGTATATAATTACCATAAAAGTAAGGCTAGTGGTTATCAGGAAGGAATGCTAGTAATGTTGCATTTCCTGACTTGGGTAGTGTTTAGTGAGTATGTGCCTCATAATGATTGGTTATTTTGTAATTCATACTTCAGGTATTTTTCTGTATATCTTTTATATTTAGTAATCAAGAAATTTAATTAGTGGCACCTGGGTGGCCCAGTTGGGTAAGCAACTGACTGTTGATTTCGGCTCAGGTCATGATCTCACAGTTTGTGAGATATTGGGCTCCTCACTGACAGGATGTAGCCTGCTTGAGATTCTCTCCACCCCCACTCCCCATCTCTGCCCCTACCTTGCTTATGCTCTCTTTCTCTTTCTCTCTCAAAATAAATTTTTAATTTAAAAAAAAGAATGAAACTTCATTCTTCAAAGTTTCATTCTCTTTTTTTTTTTTTTGTCTTCTCTATATTTTTTGCTGTTATTGTTACTGTAGTTCTGCTATTTAAAATACCCTGTTTTGGGCCTCCCAGCTGGCTCAGTCAATAAGACATGTGACTCTTGATCTCAGGGCCATGAGTTCAAGCCCCACATTGGGCATAGAGCTTACTTCTTCTGGCTTAAAACTGTCTGTAACCTTTATATGTGAAAGATAGTTTGGCCGAATAAAAAACACTGTATAATTGGAGAATGCTGGTGGACACCAAGTGATCAAGGTTAACATCACCAGTAAGAAACAGACACATCACATTGTACCTGTGATGTGATGCACTGAGCAGGGCACCTTGTGGCATTCTTCCCACTAGTTCAGAACCTTAGTAATCATGAAAAACATCACAAAACTGTGGGATGATTATCCCAATTGCAGGAGTCTATGAAATAACTCATCAGTGTTCTTCAAAAGTGTCAAGGACACTTTGTAGTCACTAAATACTTTCTGTGTTCATTATTTTTTAACAGTTGTCAAGGATTTCACAGTATGGCTGTTCTGTAGTTTATTTAACCAGTTTTGCATTAACACACATTTTGGATATTGCCAGCTTTTCAATGTTACAAACAATACTTCTGTGAACATCATTGTACATGGATCATTGGATTTTTGTGCAAATAAATCTATAGAGTTCATTCTTGGATCAAAGTGTACATGCATTCAAAAAAATTTTTATATGTATTATCAAATTGCCTTCTCAGGGGTGTCTGGCTGGCTCAGGCGGTAAAGCATGTGACTCTTGATCTTGGGGTTGTGAGTTCGAGCCCGTGGTGGGTGTAGAGATTACCTTAAAAAAAAGATATTAAAAAAAAATTGCCTTCTCAAAAGGCTATCATAATTTATAGCACTTTTTTTCTCCATCTGTGCCCTCAACACTCCAAAAGTTCCTTTTCTTTCATATTTTCTGCAACACTGAGCATTATCAATTATTTTTTTTAATTTTTAAACTGACTTTTAAGTGTTTATTCATTTAGTTTGAGACAGAGAGTGTGTGAGTGGACAGAGGGTCAGAGAGAAACGAGAGAGAGAATTTCAAACAGGCTCCACACTGCCAGTGCAGAGCCCAACGCCAGGATTGAACCCACAAACCATGAGATCATACCCCAGCTGAAATCAGGAGTTGGACGCTTAACAAACTAAGCAACCCAGACGCCAATAAAGTTTGTGTATTTATTTTGAGACAGAGAGAGGGAGGGAGTGCATGAGTGAGAGAGGGGCAGAGAGAGAAGGAGAGAGAATCCCAAGCAGACCCCATGCTGTCAGTGCAGAGCCTGACTTGGGGCTCAAATCCATAAACTGTGAGACCGTGACCTGAGATGAAATCAAGAGTCAGACACTTAACTGACTGAATCACCCAGGAACCCCTCCATTATTTTTATAGTGACCAATCTGACTGAATGAAAAGTGATGCATCGGAAAGAGGATTCTGGGAAGATGGCAGCGTACAAAACACCAGGAATCTGTCTCCCCACCTAGACTACAATTTTACTGGCAAAATATGTCTGGTGTAGCTATTTTGGAGCTCTAGAGTCCATTGCAAGGCTTGCAACTTCCAAGGGAAGTCTTGAACAGTAAATCGTGGCTAATTTTGGTCAGTTTAAGCTCCTAGCTAAGCAGCAGCTACCTGTCCCCTACATCCCAGCCCCATGGCAGACAACTGTACATATGTTCCAGGAGCAGCTTGCATGTGCCTTGTGGGAGCCAGGGTGTGCAATAAAGACCATGTCCTCTAGTAATGGGGGCATCTGTGCTCTGATCGATGGTTGCTACTTTTAATCATGAAAGTGCAGACACAGAGGTAGGCAGCCATTATTATACCCCCCCCCCCCCCACCACCATGGTTACACTCCTCTCCAGTTCTGGTTGAAGTGACTTCCAGAGGATTTAAAAGGCTGATGCCTTTACAAAAAAATTTTTTAAAGTTTTTAATTTATTTATTTTGAGAGAGAGAGAGAGGAAGAACATGAGCAGGGGAGAGGCAGAGAGGAAAGGGAGAAACCCCAAGCAGACACTGTGCTGTCAGCATGGAGCCTGACACAGGCTCAAACTCATAAACCATGGGATCATGACCTGAGCCAAAGTCAAGAGTCATGTGCTTAACTGACTGAGCCACTGTGACATCTCTGATGCCTTTTAAAAAAATCTCTATTTTTCTTTTTTTTTTTCTCTCTCTCTCTTTTAAGACCAGGGAGAGAAAAGAATTGGTGAACTTGAAGATAGGACAGTGGAAATTATCCCTTCCGAGGAACAGGGAAAGAAAAAAGAAAACTGATGTTTGAGGACATTTAAGGATCAGGACGTTCCAAAGCAACAACACACATGAGGGAATTTATAAAGTCATTATGCATGCCCAGGGTGGTTCAGAAATTAGTACGTACCAGGCACTGTTCTGTGCACTTTATGTATATCAGTTTGCATATTCTTTACAACAATCCTATCAGATAGTATGATTACTGTGCCCATTTTTCACATGGAAAACAGACAGAAATAATAAATAAGCTTGCTTGAGGTCACATAGCCATAAGGGACAATCAAAATTTACTCCTGGAAGTTTGTCTTAACCACAAAGCTTACTATCTGCCTCCCTCTGTATACTATGGTGAGAAGTTTAGCTTTCCATTATAGGTAACAAAGAGCCAATGACAATTTGTAAAAAAATCGTTTAATGTTTATTTGAGACAGGCAGAAACAGAGGACCATTGGGGGAGGGGCAGAGAGAGAGGGAGACACAGAATGTGAAGCAGGCTCCAGGCTCCAAGCTGTCAGCACAGAGCCTGACGTGGGGCTCGAACCCACAGACCGTGAGATCATGACCTGAGCCGAAGTCAGATGCTTAACCAACTGAGCCACCCAGGCACCTGGAGCCAATGAAGATTTTTAAAGAAAAATTTAAAGAAGATGTAGAACGGAGTGACATATTAGGTTAATTTTGGAGGGAAGATTACTCTGGTAGCAGCTTTGAGGGTGAAGTAGTAGGAAAAGAATGGCTATAAGGAGAAGAGGGAAGAGCCTGTTCCTGTTTTTCAGAGATGAGGAAGACCTGAACTCATAAGTGGCAGTGAATGCAGAGGAGATTGGGATTCAGTCGACATTTCCAAAGTACATGAGTACAATTGGGTGGTCTTTTGGATACAGGATTAGGGAGGTGTCGAGGACAAGTTAAGTACAAGAATCTTGCAGAACATCCAGTGGAGTTGTCCATGGACTACTGGGGGGAGAGTTCTAGCTAAAGATACAGATTAGTGAGTCGTTCAGTTTATTGGTGGTAATTGATGCCTATGGAAACGGATGGCTCAGGTAAAACAACCCAACAGAGCCTTAGGGAACACCAGCATGTAAGTAACAGGCAGGAGAGAAATAGCCCATAAAAATATAGATAAAAACTGGTAGAACAGGTAGGAAGATAATTAACATAGAAAATAGAAAGCAATAAATACCATTAAAAAAACATACAAACAAGGTAATGAGGGAGCTCAGAGGAGGATTACAGCTTAATCTTTCTAAGCCTCTGTTAAATCGTCTGTAAAATCAGGTTGGACTAAGTGGCCCCTGAAGTCTCTTCTGTCTCTAAACCTCTGAATCTATTCAGTGTCCAGTCACATGCCCACTAACACAGTAGATGGTATGAGAAGACACAAGGCACAACCCTTGCTGTGGAGGAGTTTTCAATCTACTGGATTGAAACACACCAAAAGCCGCTGGAGATAGAGATCATTTATAATTAAGGGGTGAATTTGTGGCATAGCCCGTGGGCTGAAAATCCAGTAAAGGAAGAGAGTACCATAGTATGTGTATGGAAGCTTACTGGATTTAGGTAGAGAAGAGAAGAGCCTGGGCAGAAATAAAGAAGTGAATTCGCTGACCTCGATGAATTTGAAGATCTCAGTCGGGAACACATGGGAGTTAGGGTTTTGGACAGGTAGGGTAAGGCAGGTTGTGGTGGTTCTTATACACCAGAGAATGGGGTTGGAATTGAATGGTGGCAGGGGGGAGCTTCTTGGGCAGGGTTGTGACATATTTAAGATACAAGACGTAGGTAGTTTAAGCTCAGCTATTTTTACTACACCAAATGTCTGCTGCTATTACACTTCTTCCCATTGCCAATTCCAGACCACGCTGTGGTGTGCTGCCCAGCGCACGCCCAGATAGGTCTGAAGCACTCTAGCTTCTTGGCGAGTAGACACCTGACAACTCTCAGCTAAGTCCCTCTCTGGAACTTGCCCTTGGCTGAAGAGAGCCACCTTGTCCCAATGTCATGCCGCCTCACCAGCTGCATCTCACATTCAATAGCTGGTTGACAGGGTTTAACAGAGGCCCATCTGACCCCCCCCCCCACCCCAGTTGCAGAAAGACTCCACAGCGTCCTCTCCGCTCCAGACCTCCCAGAAGGCAACTGAGGCTTTGGGGGCAACTGCATCACAGTTCAACTTCTCTTGCCTAATCCTTCTTCCTTCATTCCCCCAAAGGTGCCCATGCCAAGGACACTTCCTGATAAACGCCCTGCATGCTAATTTCCATTTCAGATTTTTCTCCTGGGAAACCAAACTGCAACACACACGATAATTACATTTTCACGCAGCTTTTCATCTATACTGCTTACCAATTTAAGTGCAAAGAAATTTTGTAAGCCCAGATTTTGGTTTGAGCAGTTTTCCTCAACGACCTTGATGTTCGCAGTTTAGAACACCAGAGCTAATCTTTGACAAAGCAGGAAAGAATATCCAATGGAATAAAGACAGTCTCTTCAGCAAGAAGTGCTGGGAAAACTGGACAGTGACATGCAGAAGAATGAACCTGGACCGCTTTCTTACACCATGCACAAAAATAAACTCAAAATGGATGAAAGACCTAAATGTAAGACAGGAAGCCATCAAAATCCTCGAGGAGAAAGCAGGCAAACACCTCTTTGATCTTGGCCACGGCAACCTCTTACTCAACACGTCTCTGGAGGCAAGAGAAACAAAAGCGAAAATGAACTACCGGGACCTCATCAAAATAAAAAGCTTCTGCACAGCGAAGGAAACAATCAGCAAAACTAAAAAGCAACCAACAGAATGGGAGAAGATGTTGGCAAATGACATATCAGAGAAAGGGTTAGTGTCCAAAATCTATAAAGAATTTATCAAACTCAACACCCAAAAACAAATAATCCAGTGAAGAAATGGGCAAAAGACATGAATAGACACTTCTCCAAAGAAGACAGCTGGATGGTGAACACATGAAAAAATGCTCAACATCACTCATCATCAGGGAAATACAAATCAAAACCACAATGAGATACCACCGTACACCTGTCAGAATGGCTAACATCAACAACTCAGGCAACAACAGATGTTGGCAAGGATGTGGAGAAAGAGGATCTCTCTTGCACTGCTGGTGAGAAGGCAAGCTGGTGCAGCTACTCTGGAAAACTGTATGGAGGTTCCTCAAAAAACTAAAAATAGAACTACCCTAAGACCCAGCAATTGCACTACTAGGCATTTATCCATGGGATACGGGTGTGCTGTTTTGAAGGGACACATGCACCCCCATGTTTATAGCAGCACTATCAACAACAGCCAAAGTATGGAAAGAGCCCAGATGTCCATCGATGGATGAATGGATAAAGAAAATGTGGTATATATACACAATGGAGTATTACTCGGCAATCAAAAAGAATGAAATCTTGCCATTTGCAACTACATGGATGGAACTGGAGGGTATTATGCTAAGTGATATTAGTCAGTCAGAGAAAGACAAAAATCATATGACTTCACTCCTATGAGGACTTTAAGAGACAAAACAGATGAACCTAAGGGAAGGGAAACAAAAATAATATAACAACAGGGAGGGGGACAAAACAGAAGAGACTCATAAATATGGAGAACAGTCTGAGGGTTACGGGAGGGAGTGTGGGAGGGGGGATGGGCTAAATGGGTAAGGGGCATTAAGGAATCTACTCCTGAAATCATTGCTGCGCTATATGCTAACTAATTTGAATGTAAATCTAAAAAACATAAAAAATAAAACAATTAAAAAAAAAAAAAACACCGAGAGCCACCTTTTATACAACGTGCAATTGTAAGATCACATACCCCTTTGGCAGTATACCCCAGTTCGGTTTGTGAGGGGAGTATAGCCACAAACAGCTAAGCGCACATGATGAATACCGAACACAGTGAAGTGATGAGTTAGTGGTAACCATGTCTTGGCAGGATATACTCTTGGCTAATGGAGCACATCGCTGGGCGCCTTGTACAGTAATACACCTGGAGGTCACAGGTGTCATGCAGAGGTGGTCAGTCCATAGCTGGAAATTTTACAAAGTGTTGTTTCAGGTCACAAAGGAACTGTGACCCCATTTGAGTTTTTTCTTTTTTACAGATTTTGCACCTAGCACCACATTAAAAAAAAAAAAAAAAAAATATATATATATATATATATATATATATATATATATATATATATACACCAACCATTATACTATCAGATGCCTCTCAGCTAAGCACATTACTCTCCTTTAGTTTTTAAGCACCAGGAGCAAAGTTCGGAAATTTGAAACTTGCAATAAAAACGGGCAACAAGATATTGTCATTCAAAGATTGGTGGTAAAGTGGTTAGCAATGTTAGAATGGTTGCCTTGAAGCGTCCCCAATTGCCCATGCAAAATATCTTGCTAAGACTGATGGGTCTGGCAGCTTTTGAGGGAAGGAACTGCTGTGGAAAAGGGATTGGAGAGACTGAGCATCTATATTGCTGATGGCCTACGTCACTTTTTTGTCCTTACGATGCCTTGTTTTTCAAACGTCCCTTCCTTTACAAGATGAATAGATGTAGTTTAGAAACAAGTAACATTCACTGCCCAGGAAAACTGTCAAGTTTTTAACCCTGAAGTAGGTAGACTTACACTGCACTCTTTATAACACATACAAATTCTGCAACGGGAAACATGTATTGAAAATGCAGCGCCTGCAATTGACATATTGCCAAAGAATAAATTATATCCTGTGCTATCATTGTGTATTCAGCAATAATGAATACTAGGAGGAAATAGCAAAGTAGTAATTATACCAATTACAATTGATTAGTTGGTATTAACATAAAAAGATACACTCATTTTATTATTCTCTCTTATGTCACAAGAAGGCTGTGATGTATTAAGATATCTGGTTCCTCTCTAAATTTCCTTTCTTTTAAATGTTTCTTTTTTTTTTAAGTTTATTTATTTTGAGAGAGAGAGGGGTGGGGCAGAGAGACAGAGGGAGAGAGAGAATCCCAAGCAGGCTCTGAACCGCCAGATCATGACAGAATGATCCTGACCTGAGCCAAAATCAAGAGTCCAGCGCTTAACTGCCTGAACCACACAGGCGTCCATTTTTTTTTAAGTTTATTTATTTATTTTGAGAGAGAGAGAAAAAATAAAACATATGAGTGGGGGAGGGGCAGGGGAGAAAACAGAGCGAGAATCCCAAGCAAGCTCCACACCAGCAGTGTGGACCCCTATGCAGAGATTGAACACATGAACTGTGAGATCATGATCTGAGCCAAAGTCAAACACTTAACCGACTGAGCTACTCAGGTGCCCCTAAAATTTCTTTTTTTTTTTTTAAGATTTTAATTTAATTTAATTTAATTTAATTTAATTTAATTTAATTTAATTTAATTTGTTTTAAGTTTATTTATTCATTTTGAGAAGAGAGCAAGCCGGGTAGGGGCAGAGAAAGAGAGAGAGAGAGAGAGAGAGAATCCCAAGTAGGTTCTGCAGAGTCAGCACAGAGCCTGATGTGCGGCTCAAAGTCACAAAACTGTGAGATCATGACCTGAGCCGAAATCAAGAGTTGGACGCTTAACCAACCGACTGAGCCACCCAGGCACCCCAAAAAGATTTTATTTTTAAGTAATCTCTACACATAACAGGGGGCTCGAACTTACAACCCCAAGATCAAGAGTCATGTGCTCTACTGACTGAGCCAGCCAGGCACCCTTAAATTTCTTTTTATAATTGATTAAATTCAGGGAATTTAGAAGCATACTGGGAATTTGTATTGTTACCCATGATGAAAATTTCTTTAGTGGGGCTAAATCGATTAAGCGTCTGACTTTGGCTCAGGTCACGAGCTCATAGTGCATGAGTTGGAGCCCCGGTTGGGCTCTGTGCTGACAGCTCAGAGCCTGGAGCCTGCTTCAGATTCTGTCTCCCTCTCTTTCTGCACCTCCCCTGCTCATGCGCTCTCTCTCTCTCTCTCTCTTTCAAAAATAAATAAATATAAAAAAAAGAAAATTTCCTTAGTTATACTACAATTTTCATTGTTTTATGCTACTATGATTTCTAATTTTCTGTTTTTCCTGTGCTATTGTAATACTAGCACTTCATTTTTTTGCATTTTTTATAGAACAAAATAATGCAAAAGGACTAATAAATGGGGTACATCAATATCTACTATTGTTTATTTTTTGTTAGAAATGGAGATTAATGGTGGCGAAGTAATTGCTACTTTATATACAGTAGGACTCTGTTTCTTTGCAGGTCTCCAGGGTGAATTTGACAGTTTAGCAGGCTAAGTTGATCATCTTTTATTTTTCTGGTGGGTTGGGCACCCTTTATAGTTTGAACAATGAAAGCAAAATCTATGTGAGATTAAATTTAACCTCTGGGAAAAAACAGAAGAATTCTTCCATATGTGAAACATCAGAGTAAATTAACTATCTCCATTTTCTCATGTCATGGAATGGAGAGCAGACAGGTCGTATGAATTGCTGCATGAGCAATTTATTTGACTTTTTAATGACCTTGTACCCACTATGGTCAAACAAGAATACTACAAGAAATAGGCAGTTTCTTTTTTAAAAGGAGAGAATAACACAATGTGGACTGAAGGGGAGACCTTCAAACTTAGTGAAAAGCACAAGACATAAAATAAGGCAGAGGACATGGAAGGGTGGTGAAGCAGGTGTCCTCAGGGCCATTTTTAGTGAGCAGTTCAAATTTAATTACAATTGTCAGCAAAAGCCTAACATACACGGTCATTAACAAAATTCAGTTTAAGAAAGCTACTTTCTAAGCTGTACACACATCTTATTGAAAGGATTTGATTGTATAGTAGGGGAAGGGAACACTGATGAAAGGTAAAGCTGAACTTTTAACTGTCCTAATTATGTAACCTTAAACTCATACCCAAATTACTTGACCAAAAACTTTCAAGATTCGGAGAGAGAAACTTATCTTAGGGTTTTAACACCTCCCCTTCTCCTACTATATTTAAAACATTTCTTTTCACTTACTGAAATATAATGGAACATTAGAGTACTTCCCATTTCATTTCTAAGTTTTGCATAATGAGATTATGTATTCACGTGAACAAAATTTCGTTATAGCAAGATGTTTAATAACTATTTTAAAGGCATTTCTAGGGGCACCTGGCTGGCTCAGTCAGTGGAGCGTGTGATCTTGGCGTTGTGAGTTCAAGCCCCACATTGGGTGTAGAGATTACTTTGAAAAAAAAAATCTTTAAAAAAAAAAGGCATTTTTATTTGTATCAAATTGTATATAAACTAATATTACTAGTGTACTTCTTTTTATTCTCTTCAGTTGGTTTGACCTTCTCTTGTAATTAATACTTTTATGATGGTACAAAATCAGATTTGGGGAACCAAAGTTTAACAGAAGGTAAGTCATAATGTTGCAGTTGATATTAATGGTGTCTAATGTAGAGTAAAATCTCATTTTAGTGAATATGAATTGCTATGTTGTATCCAAATCTCATTAAAATGGAAATTTACTGCTGAGCGTAGACAATTTAATCATGTAAGTAAAATACAAAGCATATTGTTCACATCACTATCAGCACAGCGTTCCCCTTTTTCCTTGTCTATGTGCCACCCTTTCTTCTAATGTTAGCTTGACAGTAATTTATGGTGTGATGTTAGATAAGTCCTCACTATCCAGGTGTAAGATTCCTGGCTGGTGAACGTGGAAATTAAGGGCATGACTCACAAGTTGCATACATCACTTCAGGCTCTATCTCACTGAACACAACCTAGTCACATGGGGTATGCACATGATTGGATGGGAAACTAGGAAATTAGTTTTTAGCTGAGCAGCCATGTGCCCAGCTAAAACTTCTATTATTATACAAGGGGATAACATATGTTAGAGGGACAAGTGGTGGCCCTGCTACAATAAGTCACTGAGAGAGTATGCTCTGAATTTACCCTCCTTCCTTCTCAAAAGACATGTAAGAATCCAACCAAGTAAGGGTACCTCAGTGGCTCAGTGAGCATCTGACTCGATGTCGGCTCCTGTCATGATCTCAAGGTCGTGAGATTGAGCCCCACGTGCGGCTCCATACTGGGGCTTCGAGCCTGCCTAAGGTTCTCTCTCTCTCTCTTCCTCTGCCCCTCCCCCATGCGTGCACGCGCGCGCGCGCGCGCTCTCTCTGTCTCTCTCTCACAAAACAAAAAAAACTACCCAAGTAAGATAGACATTATAGGGAGAATCTTGAATCTGTATAACATATTTAAAAAGACACTTATCGGGCGCCTGGTTGACTCAGTTAAGTGTCCGACTCTTGAGTTTAGCATGATCTCACATTCCTGCCAAGTGTGCAGTACTAGCCTGCATCCTAGCCTTGCCAGAACCCCCAACAATGCTAAGCCCTCTGTTTCCCAGGATTCACTTACAACCTTGTTCCCTAATTTCCCCAGAATAGACTTTTTGTAGCTGTCAGCGAAGCCGTGACCAGAACAAGACCCAGAGATTGTTTAGTTTATTTTCTCTCAGGGGCCTTCAACCAATGGCTGAAATATTGCCTTCTGCTATAGACTGAATATCTGTGTCCCCTCTCCCGTCCACAAATTCGTATGTTGAAATCTAATACCCAATATGATGGTATTCAGATGTGGGAGCCTTTGGAAGGTGATTAGGTCCTGGGGGGTAGAACAGGAACAGGATTAGTGCCCTTGTGAAAGAGACCCCAGAGAGTTTCCCCCATCTTCTGCCATATGATGACACATTGAGAAGACGGGCTCTCAGTAGATCCCAAATCTGCTGATGTCTTGGATTTCCCAGTCTTTTCTGGCTTATTCTCTCCATCTAAAGAGGAGCTTCCTCTGTACAACAGGAGGTAAAGCCAAGGCAACTCCAGACTTCCCACTTCTCCACCTTCCCTCCTGTAAGAACCCTTGGGATTACGTTGGGCCACCCAGATTAATCCAGGATAATTTCCCCATCTCATGAACCTTAATTAAATTACATCTGCATAATTCCTTTTGCCAAGGAAAGTAACACATTTACAGGTTCCAGGGATTTTGATCCGAACATGTGAGGGCCATTATTCAGCTTACTATAAAGATCTAGTGTAAAGAAATATGAAAGGTAATTAATATAAATACTGAGAAGCAAGCACCACCTAGCTCTGTACAGAGAAGGTGTCTAGAAGACAGCCGTTTTGGGGCACCCGCGTGGCTCAGTCGATTAAGCGTCCGACTTCGGCTCAGGTCATGATCTCACAGTTCGTGGGTTTGAGCCCCACATCGGGCTCTGTACTGACAGCTCAGAGCCTGGAGCCTGTTTCAGTTTCTGTGTCTCCCTCTCTCTCTGCCCCTGCCCCCCTCTGTCTCTCTGTCAAAAATAAAACAAACATTAAAAACAATTTTTTTAGAAGACAGCCGTCTTCTCACTGTGTCAGATGGCAGAAGAGGGAAGGAACTCTCTGGGGTCTTTTTTACAAGGGCACTAATCAGAAGAGTACATCCACCAGCAGCTCCTTCAGAAAGGATACTCAGGTAGTAGGTGTTTTTGAGATCTCACTTGACTGAAAGTCTTTATTCTATCCTCAACTTAACTAATAATTTGACTAGGTATAGAATTATAGGTTAGAAAATTTTCTTAAGAATTCTAAAGGCACTGCTCCTTTCGTTCTAGCTTCCAGAGTTGATGCTGAGAAGCCTGAAGATGTTTTGATTCTAGATTTTTTTTCAAGGTTGTTTCTGTATTCTCTTTCATCAGGAAGTGTCCTCATATCCTTTGTTATAAACATTTAAGAATGGCCCACGCCATTCTTAATGGGCTCCTGGGTGGCTGGTTAAGTGTCCTACTCCGGCTCAGGTCATAATCTCATGGTTTGTGAGTTCGAGCCCCGTGGGCTCTGTGGTGACAGCTCGGAGCCTGGAGCCTGCTTTGGATTCTGTGTCTCCTTCTCTCTCTGCCCCTCCCCCACTTATGCTCTGTCTCTCTTGATCAAAAATAAATGTAAAAAAAAAAAAATTAAAAAAAAAAAAGAAAAAAAGAATGGCTCACTGGCATCATCTTGAGGATGCCTGAGATCACACCCAGATACTTGCCAGGGCCCTCCTGGGTTCATGGCAAAGAGCTCAAAAACAAATGCACCACCATCCCCATCTTTGGTCCGGAGGACACCACAAATGTTGTTCTAGTGAGCATTATTGATTCTCGATTCTTGATATGCTTCTCCAAGATCTTGCACAATCTTTTTTGTCCATGGTGTTCTGACACTTCATAAATAATATGCTTGGAAGTTTGTTTATTCTTATCTGTTGTTCTGGGACCTTGAAATCTGGAAACTCATACCATTCAGTTCTGGAAAATTCTGAATTATTTTTCTGATGATTTCCTCCTTCCGTTTTTTTTTTTGTTTTTGTTTTAATCTCAAAAATATTTGGATATTGATCTTCCCAATTAGTCTTATTTTTTCCCTCTATTTTCTATTTTTGCATTTTTGGCTATACTTTCTGGGAGAGTTTGTCAACTTTTATATTCCTAACAGATCTATTGAATTTTAATTTCTGCTACCATGCTTTTTAATTCCTAGGAGCTGTTTTGTTTTCTAGGTGTTCCTTAACAAAACAGTATCTTTTTTTTTTTTTATCTTCTTACTTCTCTGAGGATATATTTTTCTTCTTTTTTTTAAAAATTTTTTTTTTTTTTACGTTTATTTATTTTTGAGACAGAGAGAGACAGAGCATGAATGGGGGAGGGTCAGAGAGAGGGAGACACAGAGTCCGAAACAGGCTCCAGGCTCTGAGCTGTCGGCACAGAGCCCAACACGGGGCTTGAACTCACAGACCCTGAGATCATGACCTGAGCCAAAGTCGGATGCTCAACCGACTGAGCCACCCAGGCGGCCCGCTGGCTGGGTCATGTGTTAAAAAACTGTCAATTTCAACAACTTCAGGGTTTTTTTCTCTTGGGCTAGTCAGGTTCTCCAAATAGATTCTATTTCGTGCTGAGAGAGGGCCGAGAGCAGGGGACGGCGTGACGGGTAACAGCCTTGTGTATCCACTGACATAATGCCTGTTTTCAACTGAACTGTGGCTCTTTCTTGTAACATAACCTCTTTTATTCTCCTAGGGCTGCTGTGAGAACATACCACACACTGAGTGTCTTAAAACAACAGAAACTTACTGTCTTACAGTTCTGGGGCCTAGAAGTTTGAAGTCAAGGTGTCATCAAGGCCACGCTCTTTCCGAAGGCTCTAGGAAGAATACATCCTCCCAGTTTCTGGTGGTTGCCAGCGAGCCCTGATATTCCTGGGCTTGTAGACTCATCACTGTAATCTGTCTTTACGTGGTGTTGCTCTCTTGGTCTGTCTTCACAATGCCTTCCGTGTGTGTGTGTGTGTGTGTATGTGTGTGTGTGTGTGTGTGTGTGTGTGTGTGTGTGTGTGTGTGTGTGTATGTGTCTTCCCTTCTTCTCAGGACAGCACCAGAATGGACTTAGGGCCCATCCTCTCTGTGGGTACCTACTTTGCTCTGCCCCATCTAATGACTTTAGGACTGAAGTTGGAAAGGGAGTGGGAGGGATATTAAAGCATGTCTAAGTTTAGAAAAACCAAATATGTCTACAAATTCAACATTATTCCCAACTGAGATGGAATCTAATTCCTCTCCCTTGAATACGGCCTGGCTTTACTGCCTTGCTTCGAACAAACACAACAGGTCAGAAGTAACAGTGTGACTTCTGGGGCCAAGTCATAGAAAGTAATACATCTTATGTTGGACTCTCTGACATATACCTTTGGAGGAGCTGTCACGTAAGAAGTCTGGCTACCCTGAAGCCTCCATGCGAGAGAAACCACATAGACAGAGAGAGAGGTGCCCAAGGATTCCTGAAAGTCCCAGTCAGCTGTCAGTTGTTTGATTCTTCCCAGCCCATGTGTCAGATACAAGTGAATCTATCGAGAAAACACTAGTCCCGGACACCCTCTGACCACAACTGTAAGAAAATCCTTAAGTACTTTCTACCTAAGCCCAGTAAATCCCCAGAACTGTGATATCATAAATGCTTGTCTGGGGTGGCAGTAATACTGGATTTGAACAAACGGCAGAAAGGAAGAGGGGTAGGAGGAGTAAAGGAATAAAAAAAAAGTGTAGAAGCAGACTCCACACTGACAGCAGTGAGCCCGATGTGGGGCTTGAATTCATGAACCATGAGATCATGACCTGAGCCAAAGTCAGACGCTCAACTGACTGAGCCACCCAGGCGCCCCTAAAAAAAAAAAAATATATATATATATATATATATATATGTATATTAATTTTTTTCTTTCTTTCTTTATTCATTCTGAAAGAGAGAGAACAGGAGCAGGGGAGGGATGGAAAGAGAGGGAGAGAATCCCAAGCAGTCTCTACACTGACAGTGAGTAGCCTGATGCAGGGCTCAAACTCATGAACCTCTGAGATCATGACCTGAGCAGAGATCAAGAGTTGGATGCTTAACCAACTAAGCCATCCAGGCACCCCCACTAAAATAAATTTTTTAAAGATTTTAAGTTATCTCTACACCCAACATGGGACTTGAACTCACAACCCTAAGATCGAGTGTTGCACACTCTACCAACTGAGCCAGCCAGGTACCTCTGTGATTAAAATATTTAAGACAATTTACAAACATGTCTGTGAAATTGATGGTAACTGAAAGTTGTCTTTCATATGGGCTAGGAAGCTCCATTTCTCTTAAAGTTGATAAAGGGTTAACTATCTCACACTTTTCTCTGCTCATTATTTTCCCTTGTAGGATGATAACCAAAGAGATCTCAATCTGCATTGTATACTGTTTGACAAACACTCTAAAAATCAAGTGTTTTGTTGCATGTAGTGTTACAATCTTCAGGAAAAAGTACCTGGTTATTTTATCCTGAAGGCTTAAGTTAGGATGGTTTATGTGGTGATAAAAAAAATCCAATTCAAACTGACTTGTAAAACAGTTAAGTTCACTGGCTCACATATTGACCTAGTGGTGGGGCTAGTGACCTCGCTCAGTTTATCCAATGTCTTGCAGACTTGTTTTCTCTTAGCTTTGCTGGAGGCATCCTCAAACTGTGTAGTTATTTATGAATGAGAGGAATCTCAATTAATGGGACAAGCTTTATGAGTATGATCAATCTAGAGAAAGAGAACTATCAATCTTAATTTACAGATTTGTCATTGAGCTGCTTTCTGTGGAGTAATGCACTCTGAACCCGGCACACCAAACTCACCTTGGCCGAGGAAACATGCAAGCTCTGTAAGCTGGTCACTATACTAGACTGGGATTTACTAGCAAAATAGCGAAAAAGGGAATACCACTGGACAGAGGAGTGTGGTGAGAGACCAGGATTACCTAAAGTCTAGTCTCTCAGGCAGGGAACAGCAGAAGATACAATTTCTTGGGGCTGAGAAGGTGAAGCAAATTGGATTAGGCATTAGTGGAATGAATTTTCCAGTGGAGCAAGAATATAATTAAAAAAAAAAAATAAAAGATGGAAATATTTGGTGTCACAAGTCACTTCAAGTTATGACCATAAACCAGTAACCCTCTGCTCCCAAGATGTATTCTCTCTCCACCATTAAGAAAAACCTGAGAAACACTGGGGCACCTGGCTGGCTGCACGGACTGGTGCAGCATGCGACTCAATCTCAGGGTCATGTGTTGAAGCCCCACATTGGGTGTGGAGCCTACTTAAGAAACAGAAAGGGGGAAGTGCCTGGGTGGCTCAGTCAGTTAAGCATCCCACTTTTGATCAGGGCTCTTAGGTCATGATCTCAGTTTGTGAGATCGAGCCCCGCATTAAGGCTTTAGTGAGCGCAGTGTGGAGCCTGCTTGGGGTTCTCTCTCTGCCCCTCTCCCTTGCACGCTTGTGTGTTCTCAAAATAAATTAAAAAACCCAAAAACTTGAGAAACATTGTTTTAAAACTCCCAACTTACCGCCTCCTCCAATAATGGGCTTTGCTGCTGTTTACCTTTTATTTCAGAATCACAATAAACTCAACGCTGCATTACAGCTCGACGTGGGATAAGGAGACCCTGGAACCCAAAGAACAGCGGTGAGATTACGGGAGGCTACAAGCAGATGTGCCGCAAAGATTTTCTCCTGAATCAGGAAGTCATCTTTTATACTCGTCAATTCCTTACAAGTGGAGGGTTAGAACACAACTCTGGAGCTACACTACTGGATCAAACACCTGGATGACTTTCTAGCTCTAGAACTTCGACAAGTTTCTTCATCAGCACCCACTATAAGTCTGTGTACGGGAACGGCAGTACCTACTTCCTAGGGTTTCTGTGAGGATCAAATGATTTTTGTATTCACGTTAGTTCACCTACCTCAAGTGGTTAGAATGGGGGTCCAAGCTTCATGAAATTGTTTGTTACCTCTGATGATGATAACGACGGACGACACAGATGGACACTGTATTTCAGAAGTCTTGCATGGCAATCAAAAATCTGTTTAGAACTTAACCCTTTATTTGAAACTATATAAACCAAAAGTTTCCAACTGATTGTACATGTTAAAAACTTTCTATAAATATCTCTTGGATACAAAATTTGGTCCAGTCGTTCAAAATTAATTCTATAATATTATTCTAAAGTCATACTTATTTTGAAAGCCTAAAGTTGTTTTTTTATGGCAAAAACAGAACAAAAAACCCACCAAGCTGAAAGCTTTTATTCTGCTAAAACGTACAAATATAACAGTCCACACTCTACAGTAAACATTTAACCACTGATGATTTCCTTAAGATGCTGTTCTCCTTCACAGCTCAGATGCCTGATTTCCTGTGAAAGCCCAGTCTGCCTTCCTTTCTACCCATCAAATTCATCTGTCTCTTTAGAAGTCTTGCCGGATGTTTTCTTTGTTTGCCTCTCCATGTTGCTGCTTCATTTGAAAGATTTCATTTTCTAATTGCACGATAGTCCTTTCAATCTCATAATTCTTGCTGACGAGGGATACCCAACTAAACAAGTTAAAAAAAAAAAAAAAGGAAAAACTACTTAATATAGAATTTCTCTTGGAAGATTTTATCATATATGTTTTCTTTCAGGGTCATATTATGAACCACTTTAACTTTCCATTTTAAAAAACTAAGGCACAACTGGGGGAAAGTGGATAAAGGGTACATAAAGTCTAGCTGTAATATTTCTTACAACTGAATGTGAATCTACGATTATTTCAAAATAAAAATTTTTAAAGCAAATCAGAAATGGTTGAAGAGACAGGACAAGGTGATGGAAGATAATATTTAATGGGATTAAATAAATGGAGAGAAAACAGGGCAGAGGCAATAGTTAAAAATGGAGGAATTTCTAGAATAAGAAATAATCCCACAGAAAAAAAAATCTCTATGACAAATGAAAAGAAACACACATGTATATTTAGGAGATTCTATTAGCTTGAAGAAAAATGTGAAAAGATGAGTAGACTGATAACACGGGGTACATGGAGGGGGAGGAGAAGGTGGAACAAGGAGAATGATGGGCGGGGAAGGGAGAAAGGAAATACAAAGCAAAAAAGAGAAATGATACAAAAATTCCTGATTATATTTAGGGACTCATATAAATTTATCAGTGTATATGAAGAACATTTTAAAAGTAAAAAAATGAACACAGGGAAAAAAGTGGAAACAAATTATCAAAGTATGAAATCTCCCTCCCTCATGAGTTAAAAAATAGGTAAGTGTTTTTCCTTTTAAAAGGAGTAGAAGTAGAATCCTTTTCAGAGCAGAAACCCTGCGCTGGAGACAGGGCGTTCTGAGACCAGAAGCAAGCAGCAGTGGTCCCGCCCCTCTCTGTGCCTTCCAAGCCCACATATCAAGAGACAGGCAGAGGCAGTGAAGACCGGGATTCAGAAAACAGCATTTGTTTGACACCTGTGGCATTGCATTTGAATAGCGTTGAATCACATTATTAAATCTGGATCTTAAAATGTGCTAAGTGATTTAAAAGATGATGGAACTGAAGATACGCACGTTGACTCCATTTCCCTTAATTTGGATCCAGCTGTGAGCTGCATGTTCTTTCGCTGCCAGTTTAAATCTTGAATATGTTTCCTGTAAAATATTATTTATATGACCCACCTACATTTTAATATAAGATGAAAATCAACAGAAAACCTATAATCAACGTAATATAACATCTTTAATTCCTTGACAGGGACAGATACAGTAATAGACTAACCCCAAGAATTACCTTTCTATTTTTCAATTACAAATTTCATAAAACATGCTCATCATGAAAAATTAAGCATGTAGTACACATACACATAGATTAAAGAGCAGAAGTCCCTCCTCCCATGTGCCTCTCCTTCTAACTAACTGCTGTTCAGTTTTTGGTGGGTGTTTTTCCAAAGTCTTTCTTTCTCCCTTTTCTCCCTCCCTCCCTCTCCCTCTCTTTCCAAACTCTTTTCTACATGTATATGTGCAAGAAGAGATTAATTTTTTTTTAAAGTAACCTCTATGCCCAACATGGGGCTTGAACTCATGACCCCAAGATCAAGAGTTGCATGCTCTACTCCAGATGCCCCAAGATGAATTTTTTTTACATAAATCAGATTATACATGTTCTGCTACAACATTTTCTCCTTCTAAAAGTGCCATTTCAATGTTTGCAGATTTGCAAATTGCAAATGACTTGGTAGAGATGTTTTCAGATCTCAAGTCTACTTCTTCTTTGCTCTAGTAAGGCAAACCCAGCACTGGATGCTGGACACATAGATCATCTAGTACTACTCTCGTATGACTACAGTCCATGGGTCCCTTTTTCTTCTCAGTCTGTTTAATAAGGATTCACCTAAACTTTAAAGTAAGAGGAAAATAAGAGAACCTGCTGGTTCAGTCAGAAGAACACGTGACTCGTGATCTCGCATGATCCTGAGTTGTGAGTTTGACCTCTACGCTGGATGTAGACATTACTTCAAAATAAAATCTCAAGGGGCACCTGGGTGGCTCAGTTGGTTAAGCATCCGACTTTGGCTCAGGTCATGATCTCACGGTTGGTGAGTCTGAGCCCCGCATCGGCCTCTCTGCTGTCAGCACAGAGCCCTCTTCAGATCCTCTGTCTCCTTCTCTCTCTGCCCCTCCCCCTGCTCGCAAGCACTCTCTCTCAAAAATAAACATTAAAAAAAAAATAAACTTAAATAAATAAATAGGAAAAAAAAGTAAAAGGAAAAACAAACTTGCCTTAACTTCTGGAGCTCTTTCTGTGCATGTTCAATCATATGAACTAGATTTCTAAGGAAGGAAAAGAGGAAAACCAGATTAATATACATTAAAATGTAATAATACCAACTAAAAGTGAACTATCTAGTTGATACAAGTTCAAGTTCTTCTGCTATTGAGCTCTGTGCCAAACACCACATTAGACACTCTATATGTAACTATTAGCTAATTTAATTCTCCTAAGAATTCTTTGAGGTAGGTATGATTACCCCTATCTCACATGTGAGGACATTAAGCTTAGAAAGATTAAGTAACTTGGTCAAGGTGACATGGAGAAGTGTCAGCTGAATACCACTTCAGGTCTTTTAACGTCTCAAGACCAACCAGTTTACTGATACTGTGATTTCACATAGTTAGGTCACTTCTTAAACTATCATTACTTTCCATGGAGAGAATGGAAAATAACTCACGACTGTGTTCATTCAAATCCCTATTATCTCCCTATTTCTGTACCCACATTTATCATTTCATTCTCCCCTCCCATCTATTGCTAACTAGAGAGAGAAGACGAAACTGTCATGGAAGGCTGCAGATTTAGATTTCGTGCAAGTCGGCTCTCACTAGCACAGCGGAAAAGCTGAGCAATATACAGTAGCATGCAACTATCATCCTGAGACAAGTGATTAAAAAAAATTTAAGTGTTTATTTATTTGTTTTTGAGAGAGAGAGAGAGAGAGAGAGAGAGCGCGCGCACACACTTGCACACAAGCGGTGGGGGGGGGGGGGGGGGGGGAGGGTGGGAGGTGGGGGGGAGGACAGAAAGAGAAAGAGAATCCAAACCAGGCTCTGCACCATCAGCAGAGAGCCCTATGTGGGGCTGGAACTCATGAGCTGTGAGACTGTGACCTGACAAGAGCTGACACTTAACCGACTAAGCCACCCGGGGTGACCCTGAGAGAAGTGATTCAAGGGCAGTTGCCAACACCCCTCCACACCTTTTAAATAAAGCTTTATTGATATATAATTCACATAGCCCTATCAATTTCCTCAATGCAGTAGAGAATCACCTTTAGGGTCCATCTGAACCACACTGGCCCTACTATTCTCTTGCTCTAGATCCGATATTGTTTCTTGGCTTTAGTGACTCAAATATTCTTCTTTCTCTACTTTTTTTCCCCCCTATTAACTGCAATTCTCTCAAGAGTCAGTCTTCAAACAGCTGTGACTCCCCAGGCTTATCTTTCTTTGAAGTGATTAAAAAAATTTTTTTTTCTTCATGTTTATTTATTTTTGAAGGAGAGAGAGAAAGAGACAGAACACAAGTCAGGGAGGGACAGAGAGAGAGAGGGAGACAGAGAATCTGAAGCAGGCTCCAGGCTTTGAGCTGTCAGCATGGAGCCCGATGTGGGGGTCGAACTCATGAACCGTGAGATCATGACCTGGCTGAAGTCAGACACTTAACCGACTGAGCCACCCAGGCGCCCACCCCCCCCCAACTTTAAAAAAAAAACTCCAAAGCTGTGGGTAGAATGGGTTTATAAAAAAAAAAAACTCTTACTCATTATATACTTTCCAGGCATTGCATCCATGCTGTGACATTAGTTCCAGATTCTCGATTCGAACTGCTTGATGCTCTAACTGTGCCATAGAATTGTTTACACATTCTTGCCATGCAGTAATGTCATTTTTCTGACCTGAGGAAGGGGCTGGAAGTTCATATCTGAAATTAAACAACAATAAAATCTTTACCTTTCCTCCCAATAGAATGCTTCACAGGCCTATGCACAATGTAAAATCTACAGAAGATTGAAGACGTAGACTGTGCGGTAATAAGAAACCTATTCATCCTAAGAAACAATTCTTTCACAAATAAGATTTAACATTCATTATATACAAAAACAAAAAAAACGGTTTACTTCAACATGAAGTGATTCAATAAACTAGAGTACGTTCATAGTTATATGACTGTTATACTAGTTACTGAATGCTACTAAAGAATATTTGAAACATTAACACGTTTATAATATTAAGAGAAAAAAATAGGATACGAAAAAAACTATGCTATCATTTTTGTAAAACACACCTACATTCATCCAGCTTTCCACCCACATACCCACACCGCTCTAAAGAAAAAAATGGAAGAGAGATCGTTAATTCTTTGCATTTCGACCTAACTCTATTCTCTCTCTACACTACACATTCCTTCAACACTGCTGACACAGCCAATAAATACTCCTCATAAATCTCAGCTTGTTACTGATGAGTTACTACAGATGAAGTTTTAATTTCCATTTTAATATTTTGACTAGCTACTGTAAAAACCCCAAATTGTTCCTATGAAAAAAAGAGCATGTGTGAGTGGAGGGAGGGGCAAAGAGAGAGGGAGAGAGAGAATCCCAAGCAGGCTCTGTGCTCAATCCCACAAACCGTGAGATCATGACCCGAGCCAAAACCAAGAGTTGGACACTTAACCAACTAAGGCACCCAGGCACCCCTAATCTATTTCCTTTAAAAAACGCTGTGATATTAAGTTTCATTCACAATCCACTGTTTAATGGGTCTAAGGCTTTGAGACATACTGCCATAAAGGAGTTACTGTCCTGAATATCTATAGAGAAGAAGGACCTGGGAACAGAAGAAGTGAGGAATTCTGGAACTTATTCTGCCTTTATCACTCAGGATAGACAGGAAATGGAACACAAGAGAAGAAGCAATATAGTCTTCTGGTTCTACAGACTCAAATCCCTCTTCTAATCTACACATATGCTGAGAGGATGAACCTGCTGTGCATGTGGCCCTTTCTCAAAGGACTGGCCTGTGACAGATTACTTAGCAGTTCTCACAATTCCAGAATGATCTTAAAGTCAACAGGGATCTCAGATGTTAAGCAATCCAATTGTTCATTTTAGAAAAAGTAACAAAGGAAGTTTGGGTTTTTCACCCTTGAGAGAGAAGCAATTTTGAAATAAAGTGACAGGGGAGGGAAGAGAGTGGAACCAAAGTCAAACTATCCTAGCACTGTTTACTAACGCTGCCTTGTATAAGAGTGAAGCAGGAATCATTATAAGCCATTAACATGGTTCACCCAGATATATTATGAGCAAAGAACTAGAGATCTAATTAGGAACATGTCCTTGAAAAATTTTAAAAACATGAACCTCATTACAATTCACACCATTCCTCTGTTGTTGGATTTTAAAATATAGCAGTTTGTATTTCTTTTTTAATCTTTATTTATTTTTGAGAATGAGAGAGAGCATGCACGGGGGAGGGCAGAGAGAGAGGACAGAGGATCTGAAGCAGGCTCTGTGCTGACAGAAAAGAATTTGATGTGGGCTTGCACTCACGACCGCTTAACCAACTGAGCCACCCAGGCGCCCCTAAAATGTTTTTCATTTTTAAGTAACAGTGCAAAAATATATCTGAACATTAACACAGAATTATAAAACCCACTATTACATGAAAAAATATAAATATATAAAATCAGATAGGAATTTTTTCTTTGCAACATTTTAGCAGAACTACAGCAGTTTTACTAGTAACTTAAAACTGAACAATGATTTGGGTCCAGCTGAACCCAGAAGTAGAACTTACCGTTTCATACTGAGTAATTCTATTGGTTGTCGAGCAGCCAGTCTTTCAAATTCATTTCTCATTATGTCGGTCTGATTTGGAGAAAGAATTATTTCCAAAATCATATTGACAAATTGCAATTAATAACCGCCAAACAAATAATAAATCTAACCTACTTAAATACTTGTCCTTTATGCTATCCATTAATATGGATCATTTCCCTTCCCACCAAGCCTTCTCTGGGTTAAATGCTCTCAAGGGTCAGGAGACCACATACTTCATATGTAAAGGGACCCACAGAGAAAAGGATAAATCCTCAACCAGTGGTTCTCAGTCCCAGCAGCACATAATAATTAGCTGGGAGCTTTGAAAACAATTTCAATCCCAGTCACATCTTACCCCTCTCTCCCACTCCCATTTAAGTGTTCTGAGGTGGAGATAGGACATTATTATCATTTGTTTTTAACTTATCAGTTGACTGTATAGTGAAGCCAGTGGTGATCTAAGTATTCACAGGGTTGGGGGTGGGGTGGGGGGGGGAGGAAAGGACTTGGACATGAAAAAATTTGCTTTTGCTTTAGGGCTATGAGCCTAAACCCATACTTTCTTTTTGGTCTTGGCTGCCATTTTCATACTTTACTCTTTTCAAAGAATGAGAAATGGGGAAAGGGAAAAAGAAACCGGTTCTGCTATCTGTTCTAACAATTGTGCAATTAAAAAAGGATAGCTGGGAGCTATGGTAGAGCTCCACTCCTTGAGGTCCAATGTTTTGGTCAATATCCTATTCCATTTCTGTTCTGCACATTTCCTGGCCTGAGTATAAAGAACTGCTTAGGTATTCATTTATAGTAGTATTTCAGCTATCCAATTCCTAGCATAGAATAGACTTTCATAAATAGGTTTTTTTCCCATAAATAATTGTTTAATGAATTAACTCAAGAGCTTTCTTTCTTTCTTCCAAGAAAATTTATTTATTTATTTATTTAGTGAGTGAGTGAGTGAGCGAGCGAGCGAGCAGGGCAGAGAGAGGAGGAGACAGAATCCTAAGCAGGCTCCACACCATCAGCTCAAACCCACAAACCGTGAGATCATGACCTGAGTCGAAATCAACAATCGGGCACTTAACCAACTGAGCCACCCAGGGGCTCCTTAAAGATTTTATTTTTAAGTAAAAGTGTGGGGCTCAAACTTACAACCCAGAAATCAAGAGTCATATGCTCTACCAATCAAGCCAGCCAGGCACCTGGGAAGAGCAGTTTCAAAAGCAGTTTGAGGAGTGGTTAAGGTCTTAGGCAAATTAGCTTCCCTAAGCTGTAGTTTTCCCATTTAAAAAATTAGGATAATAAACATAGTTATATAGTTCACAGGGTTGTTTTTAGGACTGAGATGGGGAGCCTTGTATGTTATTAATTCCTATTTATAAAAAAGGGTTAAATAATCAGTATACTAATTATAACAAAAGGAGGCATCTGTTGTATTTGAGAGAGCTGAAAGGAAAACTGGGTCAAGTTATCTGAAATTTTCAAGAGCCAATCTAATAAGGAAGCTTGTAAATATTTTAAATGTTTATTTTATTTTTGAGAGAGAGACTGATCGTGAGCGGGGGAGGGGCAGAGAGAGGGAGACAGAGAATCCGAAGCAGGATCCAGGCTCCCAGCTGTCAAAACAGAGCCCAGTGCAGGGCTCGAACCCACGATCTTTGAGAACATGACCCAAGCCGAAGTCAGTGCTTAACTGACTGAGCCACCCAGGCACCCCTGTACTTAGTTCTTAGTGTGGTCCTATCTATATTTGGGTAGCAACATTACATATTTGGGTAACATTTAGAAAATGCATGGGAAAATACCATATCACAGGAGCATCTCTCTCTATTTAAAACTTAAACAACTTGGGGCGCCTGGGTGGCTCAGTTGGTTAAACGGCCGACTTCGGCTCAGGTCATGATCTCCTGGTCTGTGAGTTCAAGCCCCGCGTCGGGCTCTGTGCTGACAGCTCAGAGCCTGGAGTCTGTTTCAGATTCTGTGTCTCCCTCCTTCTCTGATCCTCCCCTGTTCATGCTCTCTCTCTGTCTCAAAAATAAATAAATGTTAAAAAAAAAAATTAAAAAAAAAAAAAAACTTAAACAACCCCCCCCCCCATTACTTCAATATAAATACTGCATTTTTTGTTTGAGAGAGAGAGAGAGAGAGAGAGAGAGAGAAAGAGAGAAAACGCACGCTTACGTGCATGGGGAAGGGGGACAGGAACAGAGGATCTTAAGCAGGCTCCGTCCTTAGCAAGGAGTCCCGCCAGGAGCTAGATCCCATGACCTGCGATCATGACCTGAGCTGAAATCAAGAATCGGCTTCTCAGACGACTGAGCCACTCAGGGGCCCTGCGTTTCATAACAGAATTCTTTCATTAAATATATGGTTACCTATAATGGGGGCGGGGGGGGGGTGTAAAAACTCAAATATGTATATACTTAAATGCCTAACAGAATCTATTAATTTAGAAGTAATGCTTCACATTACATTTAGCTGATTACACCCTAAGTAGTATCTTGGGTGCACTTCTGGGCTAAATATTTAAGTAGATTTTATTTCTATACGGTTTGTCACTTCAGTCATTCGCATATGTTCGGTAAATATCTAGGCTGTGATACAAAGGCCGCCCTCTAGTGGTTCTCAGGAGCCTAAGTAATTAGGCTTATATACATTAAAAATGCCTACTCGTTTCAATGTAGACCTTTGCGAGTAGGGCATACCTTTGAAAATTTACGCCAAGGAGCCAATGTCTGAAAAACGTACACGCTATTTTTTGCATTGTTAGATCGCGAAGCCCCAGAAAGTCCTTCAGTGGGTCTCAGAATAAGAAAGATGGAAAACGTTTATCTAGCTGTTTTCAATGGACCGATAACACCTACACAATAAAGTAATAGCTAAACAAGCAATAGTTAAAGCTGGCATTTAAAATTCACTTTTCTGTGGCTAGAACTCTCAAAATATTCACAGCACTCAAGACTTCACACTTGCCTCAAAAGCAGAATAATCCGGGGCTGTCAGGTAGCTCAGGTAGTTCTTAGTAGGTCGGTATCTGCGGGTTTCCTCCTCCACCAGCGCTGCAGCCTAGAAACGAGAAGAGGGGCCAGGACAGGGATAGCAACTTGCAAGGTGCTTTTTCAGCACCAAGGGCTAGACAGCGCTGATTCAGCTACACCGACAGCGCGAACTTACCGCTTCCCGCACACCGGGCGCTTCGTAACCTTGGTCAAAATACGGCAGCGCGTCTACCACAACCTCTCCGGCGACTAAACCCGTGCCCGCCATTCTTAGGCTTGCCGAAATTTTCTGAGTCTGCGCAGACTCAGGCACGTTCATTACGCCTGCGCTCGCCATGACGTAATACACGTCGCCTGCGCATTGGCTCCAGCGCATGCTTAGTTGTCAACTCTGAAGGCGCACTCGCCCAGGCATTGGGAATTGCCCGGCCATTTTCTTTTGGTCGGACGTGACGTCACGTTGCGATTTCCCAGCATCAGAGGAACTCCTCAATTTCCTGTCCCCCAGCGTGCCCCCCATTTTGGCTTCCGACTGGGAGCAATTTGGAGGGGAGTTAGGTCTATTGTTGCCGGCAGGACTCTGATATTTAGGCGGGGGAATGTCTTAAAACTTTTGGAGGGAACTGGCAGTGGGATTTGGCGGGGAGAGAGACACTGGTTTCCCACTTGGCTTGCTCCCCTAACTTCCCTCCTTCATCCCTTAAACTTTTCTCTTTGTGGCAGTCTTTCTCTATCCCTGAGCTCCTTGCTGTACCCGCCCACTATTTTTCGTTCTCGGCCCCTGAGAGCCCTTGCATTGGATAAATGCAGTTATTTCACAGATTCTGGAAGTTGGCGCCAGTCTCCAGTTAAAGCTGCGAAGCTTAAGGGTCTTCGTAACAAAAGGAACCTCCAAGGTGAGATTAATGATTGCCCACCAAATCCAGATTCAACAAAATCGCGTCCTTTTGCCTTCAGGACGTCTGTAAAATCCAATCATTTTGCCTTTAGGGTGTCCGGAAATAGAATTGTGCTCACTGCCTTCCAACCACTCCTGCTGCCGTCGCAGCACCGTCTTTGGGCCTGGTCTCCCAGCTCCCTTTGACTAAGCAGGCCAATACCAAATAAGGTCGTCGGACTATATGCCCTGCCCTGTGTGTGTGCGATCCAGACCCAGGCTTTGTCTACCAGGAGCCTGGAAATGTTGGCCACGGTTACTAAGTCGGGTTAGTCTAGCATTGATTCGGATTGTCTTTCGAACTATCATCAGATAAATGTGCTAGTTATAGATTTAAGTAGTGTAGAAGGTCTTTACATCTTAAGCAATTTTATTTAAAATTCTAGAGATCCATGGAATTTTTGTTTATTCATTAAAAGATCTATAAACAACATTTTATACAAATCTTGAGCAACTCTTTTTACAAATATGTCCAGAACTCGTTATACTTTACAAAAACAAAATAAAACAGACCTAAGAAAAGGAAGTAGCTTCAGGTCACAGGGATAAAATAAGACCTCAATCCCTGATACAAAGGTCTCCTCACAGAGGGACGGTCAGTGTTCACCACCGTAATACCTCCTACCCCTATTTTATAAACAATTCCCAATTACTGATTTTCCTTCAGGGTTGGGGTGGCAAATAGGGAGATGTCTGCTAAGAGCCCCACTGGGGTTAGCTGCTTAATAAACATTTTACAAAAGATACAGGCTCAGTTCTATTTTTTAGGCCCATAAGAATTATATAGCACCAGCCTTAAATGGTATCTGCTTCAGATTCATTCACGCGCACCTGAATGGGTTGTAATGACAATACTGTGCAAGTCAATAAACTGCATCATAATACAACTTGTAAGGTTTGGTTAAGTTGGAATAAATATTTTTATGCCAGTTAAACCCATCAGCAGGAATTGAAGAAAAACAAACGGACATCTATAACATTTATCACTGAAAACACCATCACTGATAAATTCCTACTATGATTTTAGATATTAAGAGTCGGGGTGATTATGTGGTGAATGTCCAGGAAATGTTCAGTCTTGAGTCCCAATTTAATTAGGGCAAAAAGTCCAACAATTGTAGGGGAACCAAAAATGAGTCTCCTTTAGGCACCTGTAGTTTGAAGTCCCTTCTCAGAGCTGAGAGTTGGCTTCGAGCTTCAAAGAAAACTTTTTTGATAGCTGTGGTCCCACAGAGCTCAAATTTCCATCGCAGGACTAATCAACTTTCTCTGTGTTCACAAATGAATAGTTCTGGCTTCAGTTCTGGCTCTGCTGCAGAACTCTGGGCAAGTTAGTCAACCTCTTTGAATTCCAGTTTCTTCATTAGTAAAATGCGAGATGCAAGTATCTCATGAAGTTGACTTGAAGACTGAATAAGATGACATACAGGTACCATCATGCATGGCACACGGAAGACACTAAAAAAGGGGGGAGGGATAGTCTCATGCCCTTGCAAGGATGTTTTCCTGTTCCAATTCTACAAAGTTTAATGTTGACAGGCTACTCACGTGCCACACAATGTGGAGAAGCCGCAAGGTATCTACTTGTATGAGATCCTCAATAGCAGTGTTAATAAATAGGGTTTCCACGGAAGTGCGATCCCCTCAACAGAACGTTAGGCTGGAGCTACAGAAATGAGCATATTCCTTGCCTCAGCTCAAACAGCCCATAGGTTTAAAGCTACCATGATATTTCAGCGATGAGAATTACGTGTGTAGGGCATATTCTGTACTTCCATCATGTTCCCCAGTACCTGAAACTCAGAATTTCTCTTATTGTGCTCATCTTTGAGCTGTTCGTTTATTTTTTTGAGCCAGGTGCCCCTCCTCTTTGAGCAGTTTTTAAAAATGCAACACCAAATCCTTCCCTAGTAAAAGACAAATGCCTTCACAGACTAAGCACATAACACAAAGAATGAGCCTAAGAATTCAATAGAAAAGGCTACTGGGGGGGTTGGGGGTGGGGAATGGAGGCAGAGTAATTAGAACATTGGTTCCAGACTACTCTCGACAACTCTCCAGTGATTACTACAGCAGCAGCAGGAGAATCTTCCTCCAAGGACCTGGCCTGCTTTGTAACCTTTTCAACTTTTCCAGGATTTTGTAGGCTACTCCAGGGCCTCCTGACTCTTGGAAAAATATTTTCTTTGGCACTTTCTGTTCTATTTAGGATGAAGACAGTCTATCAAAGATTTCATTTCTTCTGCAGAAATTTCATTTTACTTCCTAAAGAGAGAAAAAAGTAGAGTGAACTCTCATTAGTTCATTTTTATTTACTGTACATTATTTCAGTAAAGGGATTAACTATTTAGTCATTTAGAACAGCCCAGGAGTAAGCCGCCATCCAAAGCTATCAGGGGATGTGGTTACCAAACAAACCAACTACCCAACCCCAAATGTCTAATTATAGAGGTAGAAGAGAACTCAGACATCACCTAATCCAGTGGTTTTCAACCTTGACTATAGGTTAAAATCACTTGGCCTGATCCCCAGAGATTTCTTGGAGCCTAGCGTGGAGGCAATTTTCATTTAAGTTCCCCAGAGATTAAAACATTGTAGTCAGAGTTCAGAATCACTGATTTGATCTAACCTCATGGTATAAAGATTAAATAACAGCTCAAGGTATAATTTGTCCATGGTCTCTCAGCTAGTTAAGGATAAGGCCTAACTTTAATTAGGGGCATGTATTTTTCTTTTTGTACTGAAGTATAAATGACATACAATGTCCTATTAGATTTAGGTGTACATCATAGTGATTTGACATTTTTAGACATTATAAAATGATCCCTATGGTAATTCTAGTTACCAGGGGGTACATATTTCAAAGACCAATATAAACACCATGGAATGCAGGTTCTTCATTGTTTTGGGGTACCACATCACTGTTCTCCAATATCACAAAGGATAATAAAAAGTTAGTTATAATTGGAAAATCATAAACATCTGTGTTTCTTTATTGAGTGTAAAATTAGAGTTGTAGGAAATCCTCTTTTGCCTCAGATGCCCTCTAAACTGGGTGTTTTAAATCTGGAGTTCATGGATGGGCTTCAGGAGGGTCCATGAATACCCTAGAATTATATGTAAAAATTGTATGTTCTTTTTTTCATGTTTATTTTTTTATTTTTCAGAGAGAGACACAGCCTGAATGGGGGAGGAGCAGAGAGAGAGGGAGACACAGAATCCAAAGCAGGCTCCAGGCTCTGAGCTGTCAGCACAGAGCCCTGCACGGGCTCAAACCCACCAACTGTGAGATTGTGACCTGAGCTGAAGTCGGATGCTTAACTGACTGAGCCACCCAGGCGCCCCTAAAAATTGTATGTTCTAAGCATACTTTTCTGGGGAAAAGATCTACAGTTTTTATGATATTCTCCCAGTGATGTGACCTAGAAAAGATTAATAATCATGATATGCAAATTCTTATGTTATCTGAGGAAAACAGACCCAAGGACAACTCTGCTGGAGAATCCTGACCTCTGAGAAACACTTCCTTTTCTCCAAAAAACTTTGGAACTAAGTCATGGTTATGTTCAGTGTATTTGAGGTCATATTGTTGGTTTGATTATAAAGCTTTTGTGATGAGGCATACTTACTGCAAAAAGGTTTTTCTTTTTTTTTTTTTTTTTTTAGTAACATTATCCAAAAAGAAAAAGCAACTCACCAAGACTCCGCAAAATTCTATTCATCCCACTGGGCTCAGACTCTGGAATTGTTTCCAAATACTGGAGGGCCCGGACCTCAAACAAACCTACAAGGAAAACTCATGTTGGTGAAATTTTCCAATACTTACTGAAAATCACTTAAATAAACCTCTGTGCTTTCTACCAGTGTGATTCCATAGCTGAAACAAAATTATAAGATAAATATTTTCCATAATAACAACCTAGATTTTGAGCCCTAGGCTTTATACCATTTTTTGTTTATATTATTTTCAAATGCTCCAAGTGCTCACTAAATACAGAGGGAAAACTTTATGATGAAACTGACCTTTCACCCCACTTTTCCGAAGCTCTCGGTCCTGGATGAAGCCTGCAAACATCTGAGTTTCCATGAAGAGATCCAGGAAGTGGCGTACACTTCGGGAGGTGTGGGATTTACGGAATGGTTCCCTTTGGAATACACGCTCCCCACGCTCAGTGACAGTCATGCTCAAAGAATAATGTCCCACCAGCTCCACAAAAAACCTCACAAATGCCTCGGACACCAGAGAGTTGAGTGTCACGTCTGCTGCAAAATGAAAGAAAAATAAGGAAGAAAGAAAAGAAAAACCCTAAGTTTTGTGTTTATGGGAAATGGTTATGAAAGTCATGTACAGGAAATCCTAGATCAAAGGACTGAGAATCCCGATTCTTGGCTCTCTTGCACACTCCATGACCTGCAAAAAGTCAATGGCTTATATTTTTAGTTTCATTTTCTTCCCACACATACTCTTATTACATCTTTCAGCCTGGCTTGCATATCCGTGATCTCACTGTAACTGCTCTTTCAAAGGCCACCAGTGAGAAACAGCCAAATTTAATCTGCTTTTGCTCCTTTAAACTCTGCTGCATTATGCGAATCCCCTCCTCATTCCTCCTCTTGCCTCCCACAACTTTATATTCTCCTGATTTTTTGGATCCCTCTCCTGCTTTTATGACCAAGCATTTGTTTTTCTCTTGCCTCTTCTTCCTCTCCCTAAGCATGGTCCTCAGACCACCTCTCTTCAGCATTCCCACCCTTAAAGAGCTAACTGGCATAGAGATAGAGCTGGCTTTCCATGTTGATAATTCTCAACCTTAAATCTGTAGCCCTGATATGTCACCAGAACTCAGGTTACCTACCTATCATTACCATGATGGGTAATCATCATTTGGTTGTCCCATTACCACTTAAATTCTATCTGTCTAAAAGTCAAATCAGGTCCTTTTGAGAAATTGGTAAAATACACATGTTCAAAATCAAATTCATTCTATTTTTCCACCAAATCAGTTTCTCTCTCAACTTTCCCGTTTCATACTATAACCATTATCATTCTAGAATAATTTGAATGCTTAAGATATGTCAGGCACTGTATTTAGAGCTTTTGTAAGTGTAATGATACAGTGGTCCAGGTATTATTTCCTTTTTACAGCTGAGGGTAATGAGGCTCAAAACAAAGACATTCTCCAGGGTCATCTCATCTATTACAGAGAGAAGTTGCCAGACTCCCAAGTCAGGTAATTCTTAACCACTGTAACATGAAATATATTGCCTTTCAGGTTCCCGGCTCAAACCTCAGATTCAACTTAAACTCCTCCTTTTTCTTCCATATCTAGTAGTATTTTTTCCCCCTTCATGTTATCTCTTGCTCTTTCCATTAGCTGGGCTGGGAATCGGGCCTAGGTTTGGTCAGAGTTCTACCGTGAAGCAGCAGTATAATGGGAGGCAAGTTGCTTTACACCTTCACCCCCCACCCCACGGCCTCTCTTTCCATATCTGTACAATGAGGTGGCTGATGAGGTGACCACTAATGTCTCTTCTGGCATTACATTGATTATAAAGTACATTTTTAAAATATTTTGTTCAACAGACATCCTTCTCATCTCTTTCCTTCTGTAGCTGAGAATCCATGATCCATCACTGCTTTTATTGTCAACACCTGTGCCCCAGTCTCCCACCCCTTCCAGTTAGTCTCATTTCTCTTCCACTTTACAGCAAAACTTTTCAAGAGTTGTTTACACCTGTTGTACCCTTTCTTAATCTAATTCCCTTTGTTCTAAAAATTATGCATTTCTATAACTTATCTTCAATTATTTGTTTGTTTTAGTGTATATGCTTTGTACATTCTTTTATATGTATAAATATTTCATAAGGTCATGAGTGAAATGAACACACCAGTACCCACCCCAAAGTTTAAAATAGATCAGATCGGGGCGCCTGGGTGGCGCAGTCGGTTAAGCGTCCGACTTCAGCCAGGTCACGATCTCGCGGTCCGGGAGTTCGAGCCCCGCGTCAGGCTCTAGGCTGATGGCTCAGAGCCTGGAGCCTGTTTCCGATTCTGTGTCTCCCTCTCTCTCTGCCCCTCCCCCGTTCATGCTCTGTCTCTCTCTGTCCCAAAAATAAATAAACGTTGAAAAAAAAATTTTTTTTAAACAGATCAGATCATCAAGGGTTATCTCTGAAGCTCCGTGTGATGCCCTCTCTGAAATGTTCTTCCCCTACTCTCCAATAGAGGGCGACGATTCTCTGCGATTTTATATTTCTCATTCCCTTACCTGAGATTACAGTTCCTCTATACACATAGGCAACCCAACAACGTATTTTTAGGTTTTTGTATGTCTTTGAACCTTATGTAAAACAGATGTTTGTAAGACGCTTTTCTTAAGGCAACATCCTCCTGTCAATGAACAGTTTTGCTATCACATATAATGCTGCTATGAAGACTATTTACTTGTTTCCTAATTATCATGTTTAAGAGTTTCTCTAGGGTATATATCTTAAAGTTGAATTGTCAGTTATAGGATATATACACCTTAAAAAAATTTTTTTAAGTTTATTTTTGAGAGAGAGAGGGAGAGCGTGCACGCATGAGCAGGGATAGGGGCAGAGAGAGAGGGAGTCACAGAATCTGAAACAGGCTCCAGGCTCTGAGCTGTCAGCACAGAGCCTAACGCGGGGCTCAAACCCACAGACTGTGAGATCATGACCTGAGCCAAAGTCAGACACTTAACCAACTGAGCCACCGAGGTGCCCCAGAATATATACACCTTTAATTTTACTAAATGATGACAAAATGTTTTTCCAAAGCAGCTGAAGTAATTTATACATTCTCCTCAATGCCTGATATTGTCAGACTTTTTAACTTTTGCCAATATGGTGGGTATAAAATGGTATCTCACTGTGGTTTTAATTTACATTTCCTTGATTTTGATGAGGGTGTACACCTCTTCATATATTTATTGGCTTTTCACGTTTCCTCTTCTATGAAATGACTGTTCGTATGTTTCCCCCATTTTTCTATTGTGTTGTACATCTTTTTTTTTTTTTTTTTAAGTTTTACATTTAAGTAATCCCTACACCCAATGTGGGGCCTGAACTCATGACCCTGAGATCAAGAGTCACACACTCTATTAACTTGAGCCAGCCAGGCACCCCAAGTTGTTCATCTTTTAACTACTGAATTATAGGAATTTTTATTTTTTCATTTATATTTTTCTTTAATTTTATTTTTTAAAATGTTTCTTTATTTTTGAGAGACAGAGAGAGACAGAGTGTGAGTGGGAGAGGGGTGGAAAGAGAGGGAGACACAGACTTTGAAGCAGGCTCCAGGCTCTGAGCTGTCAGCACAGAACCTGACTTGGGGCTCAAACTCATGGATGGCAAGATGCGCTAAAGGCAGATGCTTAACCAGGAGCCCCAAATTGTAGGAATTCTTAAAAATAAGTTCTGAATACTATTCCTTTATTAGTTATATTTGTTGAAAATAGCTTCACCTAGTTTGTAGCTTGTTTTACATTTCTTTTCCATAGTGACCCTTAATGAACAGATTTAAACAATTTATGTATCAAATTAATCAACCTTTTACTTTACGGTTCCTGCTCTTTGTGCCACATTTAAGAAATCCATTACTGTCCCAAAACATAAATTATTTTTTAATGTTTATTTTTTTGAGAGAGAGAGAATGTGCGTGCACACAAGTTGGGGAGGGGCAAAGGGAGAGAAATCCCAAGCAGGCTCTGTGCTGACTGCACAGAGCCCAATATGGGGCTCCGATCACAAACCCGTAAGATCATGAGCTGAAACCAAGAGTCAGATGCTCAACCGACTGAGCCACCCAGGAGCCCCCTAAAATATTTTCTTCTATTCTTCTGTAGACATTTAATGTTTTACTTTTAACATTTATAATTTCTTTTTAAGTAGGCTCAGTGCCCAATGTGGGGCCTGAACTCACGACCCTGGGGTCAAGAATTGCACTAAGCCACCCAGGCCCCACTTTACTTTTAACATTTAAATCTTTAATTCATCAGACTTAGTTTTAGGTACAGATTGAGGTATGGATCATATTCATTTCTTTTTATATGGAAAACCAGTTGCCCTAGTATTGTTTACTGAATGGTTCATTCTTTTCCTGTTAATAGGCAATGTTGGTACTGACACAAATTAAGTTTCCTTATGCTTACGCAGTTTCTGTTCTTTCTTTCCCTTGCTCTGTTTATTTCTGAACCAAAACCGAATGATCTTAATTACTGTGACTTTCTGATTAATCGGTGTTTTGTGGGGCAGCCCCTTCAATGTTGTTCTTTTACAGGAGTGTCTTAACTATTCTTGGCCCTTTCTAATTCCATTAAAATTTTACAAAAAGCTGAGGCGCCTGGGTGGCTCAGTTAGTTAAGCGTCCAACTTCAGCTCAGGTCAGGATCTCATGGTTGGTGGGTTCGAGCCCCGCGTTGGGCTCTGTGCTGACAGCTGGGAGCCTGCAGCCTGCTTCGGATTCTGTGTCTCCCTCTGTCTGCCCCTCCCCCCGCTCACACTCTGTCTCTCTCTCTCTCAAAAATAAATAAACATTAAAAAAGAAATTTTACAAAAAGCTGAATGACATTCCCATTCTCTCTTGAACCTTCCCCAGTCTTGCTTCCTTCTCACCATCTCACTGCATCTGCCGCTACAAGGTCTCTAAGCCCTTCCCATTGTCAGATCTACCGGTCAGTCCTGAGTCTTCATCTTACTTGGCCTCTTCGTAGCATTCGACACACTGTTTACTTTCCTTGTGAAATACACTCTTCACTCAGTTTCTATAATATTACTCCTCTGGGTTTTTTCTCCTCCTTCACTAGCTGCTCTTGTAGTTTCCCTGCGCTGGATGCTCCTCTTCCCTGCTGCCAAACATCGGAAATCTGACCACAACATTCCCAGCCAACCCAAGGGCTCAATCCTTAAATCTGTTATTTTCTATCTATACTCACTCTATAGGGGGTTATCTCACTTGGTCCCACAGCTTTAAAATAGCAAATTCAGTTCAAATCTGAATCCCAAATTCATGTATATAAATGCCTACTTGGGAGCACCCAGAGCTCAGTCGATTGAGAGTCCGACTTCGGCTCAGGTCATGATCTCACGGTTGGTGAGTTCGAGCCCCACCTTGGGCTCGCTGCTGTCAATGAACAGATCCTCTGTTCCCCTCTCTCTCTGCCCCTCCCCTGCTCATGCTCTCTCTCTCTCCCCTTCTCTCTCAATAAATAAATAAATATTTTTTAAAAAGTCCACTTGATATCTCTAGTTGAATGTCTGCTGTGTATTGAATATCCAGTAGGTATCTCAATATTCAAAATTGAACTTTTAATTATTTCTCTAAAGCTGCTCCTCCCTTCATATTCTCCATCAGTAAATAGCCTTAGTTTTCTCATCTGTAAAATGGGGATGAAATAATGATACCTGCTTCATAAGGACATTACAAGGATGGAATAAGATGTATGCTAAGTGTGGAGCACAATGCTTGGGACACAGTAAGCCACTCAGTAAATATTGTTCGCCCATTTATTCAACAAATATTTATCGAGTACCTACTTGCTGACTATTGTTTCAAGTACTGGAGATAAAGCAAAACAGACTGTTGCTGCTCTCATGGACCTTACATTTCTAGTACATCAGATGGTGATAAAAGCCCTGGGGAAAACTAAGGTCAGGGAGAAGGATAGGGAGCCTTGAAGGAGTGGGTACAGTTTTTAGAAGGACAGTCAGGGGGCACCTAGGTGGCTCAGTCGGTTGACCTTCCGGCTTTGGCTCAGGGGTTCGTGAGTTCTAGCCTCACATCGGCTTGTTTTGAGCACAGAGTACACTGCGGATCCTCTGTCTCCCTCTCTCTCTCCCTCTCCTCCCCTGCCTGCACGCTGTCTCTCAAAAATAAATAAAACATTAAAAATAAATAAAAAGGACAGTCAGGAAAGGCCTCACTGAGAAAGTGACATCTGAGCATGGACCTGTGGGGAAACAAGAGCTTGAGCCATGTGTATTATCTAGAGAACAGCATTCTATGAATGGAACAGAGCAAGTGTAAAAGTACTGAAACTGGGGGCGCCTGGGTGGCGCCAGTCGGTTAAGCGGCCGACTTCGGCTCAGGTCATGATCTCACGGTCCGTGGGTTCGAGCCCCGTGTCGGGCTCTGTGCTGACAGCTCAGAGCCTGGAGCCTGTTTCAGATTCTGTGTCTCCCTCTCTCTGACCCTCCCCTGTTCATGCTCTGTCTCTCTCTGTCTCAAAAATAAATAAACGTTAAAAAAATTAAAAAAAAAAAAGTACTGAAACCGAAGGGGACCAGTACATCTGAGGGTCAGCAAGGAAGCTGATTATAAGCTTTCCAGATCACAGGCAATCTGATACTTTTGTACATCCTTTAGTAGGGTGCTGGGCATTCAGTAAGTATTTACCACCTTGACTTTGAGTCTTCGACCATTTATCTCATACCTTGTGAAAAATTCTGCTCCTGAGCCAAGATTTCATTTCGTTCTTCCAAAATCTGCATCAAGGCAGCTTGGAGTTTAGGAGGTAGAATTTCACCCTCATCAGATACCTTAAGGGACGAAATTGAGATTTTTCAGGACCTTTGAGAGAGAAAATCTCAAACATATGCCAGTTAAATCCCCAAAACTTCACCGGTGACTTTGTATAGATTTTGGCTAAAGACTCAGTCTGAACCTTCTTTCCCTACATTCAGCAGAATTCAGGATGTTTATGGTATACACAACTGTCTTTAAATATATATATATTTACGACATTTTCTGGTACCTTTCCATCAAATATCTCTCATCTACAAGTCTAACACTGTATTACAAAGATCATCCACAAATAAACAGTGTTTCAAACGCTTTGAAAAGAGACAAAGTCTCGGGAAACATCCTTTTTTACCCTGTGCTGAGTGCTCACACACTTATATACAGGCTACAGAGTGTTGCCCTAAGCAGGCTTTGCTAACTCTCCCTTCCACTTACAAGACCCAGAATAAATGACCACTTTTTTTTTTTTGCCCCTACTGTACCGTGTGGAAATCTCTATTACACGATTTCTAAAACTTTATACATATGTCCACTCCCCCTTCTCATTGTTAGATCATAAGGTCTGAGGGGCTCAAACTGCATCTTACCTTTAGATTCTAACAGAGTATCTAGACATAATCAATGTTGGATGCTTGTTACATTCAATGAAATTAGATCCTTATACATCACCCCATCTGGATGTCAAAGGAGGGTTACCTCTTTTGAGAATGACATTTAATCTTTTCCTCCTTCCTTCTTTGGGAGAGACAGCTATAAACCTAACCCAATTTTTCAGGTCAATCTTGTATGATTGGCCACAGTGTCAGTATGTGTAGGAACTAAAAGTCTTGCCTGAGTCATCTTCTCTAAGTACTTTCACATATTTTCTGTCCAATTATCCCCAAATATTATGTAATCACCTCATTTGTTACTTACCTCCTGTAAGAACTTGTCTGCACAGAGATCAACTATCAGCACCTATGGGATAAAGGAGCTAGGTAAGTTAAACCAGAGACATTCACAGAGACATACATTAGGCACTGCTAGATCAGGAAGAGTGTTTGATTCTTTCAAGCAATGGAAATAGTTTTAAACAAAATTAAGTTCAAGTTGTAGCCCATTTAAATTTTTTTTTAATGTTTGGGGCGCCTGGGTGGCGCAGTCGGTTAAGCGTCCGACTTGAGCCAGGTCACGATCTCACGGTTCGTGAGTTCGAGCCCCATGTCGGGCTCCGTGCTGACAGCTCAGAGCCTGGAGCCTGCTTCCGATTCTGAGTCTCCCTCTCTCTCTCTGACCCTCCCCCGTTCATGCTCTGTCTCTCTCTGTCTCAAGAATAAATAAACATTAAAAAAATATATAAAAAATAAATTTTTTAAATGTTTTATTTATTCTTGAGACAGAGAGAGAGAGAGAGTCTCTCTCTGACCCTCCCCCGTTCATGCTCTGTCTCTCTCTGTCTCAAAAATAAATAAACATTAAAAAAAATATAAAAAATAAATTTTTTAAATGTTTTATTTATTCTTGAGAAAGAGAGAGAGAGAGAGGGAGAGAGTCAGAGCATGAGCTAGGGAGGGGCAGAGAGAGAACGGGACACAGAATACGAAGCAGGCTCCAGGCTCTGAGCTGTCAGCACAGAGCCAGACACAGGGCTCGAACCCACAAGTGGTGAGATCATGACCTGAGCTGAAGTCAGATGCTCAATCTACTGAGCCACCCAGGCGCCCCAAGTTGTAGCCCATTTAAAAGTTAACTCATCTCGGGTGCCTAGATGGCTTAGACAGTTAAGCGTCTGACTCTTGACTCTGGCCTGGGTCATGATCTTGAAGTTCATGGGATTGAGCCCCGTGTAGGGCTCTGTGCTGACAATGCAGAATCTGCTTGGGATTCTCTCTCTCCCTCTCTCTCTGCCCCTTCTCTGGTCATAAATGTACGCATACCCTCTCTCAAAAATAAATAAGCATTTAAAAAAGAATGATGGCAGGCACATCTATACGTTAAAGTGACAAACCATACTGAGCAAATACAAGAGTGGACTTTATTTGGGAGTGATGCAAACAAACTATTGAACATTTATGAAATGGAGAGATGAACACTGGATTGTATTAATATTAAAAGAATTGTTATTAAATTTTTTAGGTGTGATAATGGTATTGTGATTATGTTTAAAATGTCCTTGTGTTATAGAGATTTATATTGTAATATTTAACAGCAAAATTATATCAGGATATGCTTCAAAATATTATGGGAGAGAGGAGTGGGTAAGGGTAAAGATGGCTCCATGAGTTGGTAAGTGCTGAAGTAGGGTAATTGGAGTTATTTTAACCTTTTGTTTACTTTTACTATGTTTGAAATTTTCCACAATTAAAAGTTAAAAAAAAAAAGGTTAGTACAAAAATCAGCTGTGTTTCTATACACTAACAATGGACTATCTGAAAAAGAAATTAAGAACACCACCAATCCCATTCTCAACTGCATCAAAAAGAATAATTAGGAATAAATTTAGCCAAGCAAGTGAAAGATCTGTACACTGAAAATGGTAAGAATTGATGAAAGAAACTGAAGAACACAAGTATGTGGAAAGATATTCTGTGCTTGTAGATGAGAAGAATAAATATTATTAAAATGTTCATACTACCCCAAGCAATGCACAGATTCAGTGCAATCCCTGTCAAAATTCCAGTGGCATTCATCATAGAAATAGAACAAACAATCCTAAAGCTCCTATGGGACTCCAAGTTCCCTGAATAGCCAAAGCAATCTTGAGAAATAACAAAGCTGGAGGCATCACATGTCCTGATTTCAAACCAGGTCACAAAGTTACAGTAATCAAAACAGTATGGTACTGGCATAAAAACGCACATAGATCAATGGAACAGAACAGAGTCCAGAAATAAACTCACGCATAGTCAGTTTACAGTAAAAGGAAGCAAGAATATGCAATGGGGAAATGACAGTCTCTTCAATAAATGGTGTCGGGAAAAACAGCCACATGCAAAAAAGAGAAACTGGACTCTATCTTATATTATACATAAAAATCAACTCAAAATGCGGTGCCTGGGTGGTTCAGTGGTTAAGTGTCTGACTCTTGATTTTGACTCAGGTCATGCTCTCACAGTTTGTGAGCTCAAGCCCCATGCTGGGCTCTGCGCTGACAGTACAGAGCCTGCTTGAGATTCTCTTTCCCTCTCTCTCTGCACCCCCTCCCCCAACCCAAAACAAATAAACTTAAAAAAATATCAACTCAAATTGGAGTAAAGACTTGAATGTTAAGACCTGAAACCATAAAGGGTAAGCATCTTGACACTGGTTTGGTCAATGAATTTTTTGGATTTGACACCAAAAGCAAAGGTAACAAAAGCGAGAAATAAACGAGTAGAGGCATATTAAACTAAAAGCTGCACAGCAAAGGGAACCATCAATAAAATGAAAAGGAAACTTACGAAGTGGCAGAAAATATTTGCAAATTATATATCTGATAAAAGGTTAATATCCAAAATACATAAAGAATTCATACAACTCAATAGCAAAAAACAAAACAAAACAAAACCCAACAATGACCAAAAACTAAAACAAACACCAAATAATCCTATTAAAAATGAGCAGAAGAGGGTCATGTGGCCGGCTCAGATGGTACAGCATGTGACTCTTGATCCTGGGGTCATGAGTTTGAGCCCCATGTTGGGTGTAGAGTTTACTTTAAAAAAAAAAAATGAGCAGAGGAACGGAATAGACATTTTTCCCAAAGACATGCAAACTGGCCAAGAGGCCCATAAAAAGGTGCTCAGCATCACTGATCATTAAGGAAATGTTACTCAAAACCACATTGAGACATCACCTCATCTCTGTTAGAAAGGCTATTATCAAAAAGACAAAAGATAACAAATGCTGGAGAAAAAGGAACCCTTGTGTACTGTTGGTATGAATGCAAATTGGTACAACCACTATGGAAAACAGTGGTTTTCCTCTTCAACATGAGGGTGCACGTATCTTTTCAAGAGAGTGATTTGATTTTTATTGGATATATGCCTGGAAGTGGGATTGTTGGATCACATGGTAGTTCTATTTTAATTTTTTGAGGACTTCAATATACTTCCTAATATACTAGTACTAGTATAGTTCACTGTCCATATTAGAAAAAAAAAAGATCCTTACCTCCTATCATATACAAAAAAATTAAAAACTAAAGGCAAAGGGACACCTGGGTGGTTCAGTCAGTTAAGCCTCCGACTTTGGCTCAGGTCATGATCTCACAGCTCTTATGGGTTCCAGCCCCACGTCAGACACTGTTGTCAGTGCAGATGAGACGAGGGGAGGGGAGGGGGGGAAGAGGAGAGGAGAGGAGAGGAGAGGAGAGGAGAGGAGAGGAGAGGAGAGGAGGGAAGGGAAGGGAAGGGAAGGGAAGGGAAGGGAAGGGAAGGGAAGGGAAGGGGAGATAGCACCGCACACTAACCATAAAAGGAAAAGACCAATAATTATGACTATATTAAAATTAAGAACTTTTGTGCATTAAAAACATCATTTTAGGGGCGCCTGGGTGGCGCAGTCGGTTAAGCGTCCGACTTCAGCCAGGTCACGATCTCGCGGTCCGTGAGTTCGAGCCCCGCGTCGGGCTCTGGGCTGATGGCTCAGAGCCTGGAGCCTGTTTCTGATTCTGTGTCTCCCTCTCTTTCTGCCCCTCCCCCGTTCATGCTCTGTCTCTCTCTCTGTCCCAAAAATAAATAAACGTTGAAAAAAAAAATTAAAAAAAAAACACATCATTTTAGAGAATAAAAAGGCATGCCACAAAGAGGCTGATACCCAGAATATAAAAATACCTCTTACAAATCAGTGAGGGTAAACAATCCAGTAGAAAGATAGACAATGAATTTTATAACAGATGATATTCACATGGCCAATAAAGATGCACACCCCCAACAGTAATCAAGGAATGCAAATTAAACCTCAACGAGAATACCACTCCACATTCACCAGATAGGCTACATCATACAAACTGATGATAAGAAGTGTCAGGAGGATATGGAACAACAGGAACTCTCATACATTGGTGGAGGGGGTTTAACTTGGCACAGCTACTTTGGAAAACAGTTTGATCTTATTTACGTAAGTTGAAGATATGCTTATCCATGACCCAGCAATTCCATTTCCAAGTATATACCCCAGAATTGCATGCACATATGGACCAAAGGTCATGCACATGAATATTTATAGCAGCATTATTTGTAGTAGCCCTAAACTGGAAACAACTCAAAAGTCCATCAACTGTAGGATGGGTATTCACACAATGGAATAATACGCACAATTAGAATGATGGAACAGCTGTTAAACTCATCCACAGGGATGAATCCTACAGACACAAGGTTAATCAAAAGAAGCCAGATAACAAGACATCCAGATGGCCAACCGACACATGAAAAAATGCTCAACATCACTCATCATCAGGGAAATACAAATCAAAACCACAATGAGATACCACCTCACACTGGTCAGAATGGCTAACATTAACAACTCAGGCAACAACAGATGTTGGCAAGGATGTGGAGAAAGAGGATCTCTTTTGCATTGTTGGTGGGAATGCAAGCTGGTGAAGCCACTCTGGAAAACAGCATGGAGGTTCCTCAAAGAACTAAAAATAGAACTACCCTAAGACCCAGCAATTGCACTACTAGGTATTTATCCAAGGGATACAGTTGTGCTGTTTTGAAGGGACACATGCACCCCCATGTTTATAGCAGCACTATCAACAATAGCCAAAGTATGGAAAGAGCCCAGATGTTCATCAATGGATGAATGGACAAAGAAGAAGTATTACTTGGAGTATTACTTGGCAATCAAAAAGAATTAAATCTTGCCATTTGCAACTATGTGGATGGAACTGGAGGGTATTATGTTAAGTGATATTAGTCACTCAGAGAAAGACAAAAATCATATGACTTCACTCATATGAAGACTTTAAGAGACAAAACAGATGAACATAAGGGAAGGGAAACAAAAATAACATAAAAACAGGGAGGGGGACAAAACAGAAGAGACTCATAAATATGGAGAACAAACTGAGGGTTACTGGATGGGTTGTAGGAGGGGGAATGGGCTAAATGGGTAAGGGGCACTAAGGAATCTACTCCTGAAATCATTGCTTCACTATATGCTAACTAATTTGGATGTAAATTTAAAAAAAAATAAAAAATAAAGTTAAAAAAAAGAAGTAATTATAATAAAAAGTAATATATTTGGCTACAAAAAAAAAGAAGCCAGATAAAATATATGTCTATACACTGCACATGAGTCCATTTATAACAAGCTTAAAACCAGACAAAGCTGAACTATACTGTTTAGGAATAAATGGGTAGGATGTAAAACTATAAAGAAAAACAGGTAAATGAACACCATAACGGTCAAGACAGTGGTTACCTTTCATGGGCATGGGAAGGGAACAGTGACAGAAGGTGGCCTGATGGAGACTTTTCAATGTGTTGGTGGCATTGTCTCCACCGGTGTGATGTTTCCATTCCATTCCAATGTGGCTTACGTAAGCATTCACTTTGTGACAATTCATTTTGTTTTGACCACACTTCTCTATATGTGTGTTATATTTAAGACAATTTTTAAAAATTTTTTTTAAATGTTTCTTTACTTTCGAGAGATAGGGAAGAGCACGAGCAGGGGAGGGGCAGAGAGAGAGACACAGAATCCACAGCAGGCTCCAGGCTCTGAGCTGTCAGCACAGGGCCCGACGCGGGGCTCGAACTCACCAACCATGAGATCATGACCTGAGCCGAAGCCGGACGCTCAACCGACTGAACCACCCAGGCGCCCCTTAAAACAACTTTTTAAGTTAACCCAGAGTAGCTCTTGTGTTTGACTTAAAACAAACAAAAAGACCTGCCCTTCGGAATAACACAAGAACGAGCCCATGGCACCACCACAACTTTGGATTCATGTGCACTATGGAATTTTTCTCACTTTAATAAAAAGATACAAAAATAGGATGGCATAGTATATGAATATTGTCTTTTAATACGAATGACGACTCCAACACTCTTAAAGGCAATCTGTTTTCATTTGTCAGTGCCCTGTCTTTTCTCCCATCTCACCTCTTCAATGGGGAGGTCCTGGAGCTGCGGTAAGGAGCAAGACAGGATTCCAATAAGGAACGGAGTGGGTGAGCACACGATGTCGATCATAGATGCTGGTAGGACTGGGATGTAGGTATGCTGCCAGGTGAACGGATACAGTGTGGCAACCACAGCATGGCCACATTTTGACAGGGTGCTGGCCAGAGAAGAAAGCAGAAACAGTGTGACGCACTCAACACGTGGAGAATGGTTCAGATAGGATGTTACAGAATTACCTGACACCGGATAGTGATCACAGATGAGCGATTCTGTGAGGACTCATTAATTTTTGACATTTTGTTTACATTTTTAACTTAATTCACAGCAAAGTTTTAGTCTTAACCAGCTTTTCCCCACAATTTATATTGCTCAAAGTTAATGTGTACTTAGATAAAGGAATGCCAACTAATTTCTTGTTTGAGTATAGTTGACACGCTATACTGATGTTACCTTAGTTTCAGGTGTCACCAACGTGACACTGGTTTCAGGTGTAAACATAGTGACTCCAAGTCTCTCCACATTATACTATGCTCACAAGTGTTGCGACCACCTGTCACCTTAGCATTACAGTATCATGGACGATATTCCCTATGGTGTACCTTTTATCCCATGACTTATTCATTCCAGCAGTATGAACCTTTAACAACGGTTTAAGTAAAACACATTTAGAAAGATAAATTCACTGCAATCCCAAAGTGACGGCTATAGCCTAAAGCAAAATAGCTCTGGATTACTGACCATTTGGAATTATCCACGTCACTATGGCATTAGGTAACTGAGATCCTACGGTTTTTGTAAATGCCCAAATTTTAAAATAGCGAAAACAAGTGAAATACCAGTAGGAAGTGACATATTTTACAAATTTCTCACCTTAGGCTGTTGGCAACAAAGATTACCCTCCGTTCCAAAAGGAGGGAGGCACAGACCCGGATGAGATTGCACACACTCAGGCACTTAAAGAGACATTCAAAGTCAACATGTTCTAGTCGGGAATCCAGTGGTCGGCAGAGTTCAATGGACTGAAATGAAAGAATTCGAATCAGGGGAGTTCAGGTTGGAAAACAATCTATAATGACACCATTAATGGATCCTGTCATTCTTTTACAGGGGAAATTCAGGAAAAAGGTTTTGCTACAGAGTTTGTGAAGCTGTCTACAACTACTCCCAAGACCTAACACCTAATTATTTCTTTTAAGGATTTTATTTTTTTTAAATAATCTCTATACCCAACATGGGGCTCAAAATCATAACCTTGAGTTCAAGAGTCACGTGCTCTATTGACTGGACCAGCCAGTGCCCCCTAATAACTTCTTTTCACGCTGTAAGTTTCTGGTAAAACCTTTTATTTTACCAGACAATAGCATGTATAATCATCATTTATCACACTGCTATTGTTACAAATGGGGCTCAGTCTACGAAAGGCAGAAAACCTCTAGCTCCTAGAGGGCTCGACTATCTCACAACTGGACCAACTCACAATGTCTCACAACTGGCCGTTTCACCAGTGATTTTTGGTACTAAAATACATTCTGCACAGTTTATGGAAAAGGGAAATCTATGCCCTGAGGCTTCTGGAAATTCTGCCTATTAGTGTAAGGCCTGCTTTTTGGTGGCTATCAAGCCTTTTCAACATGAGCTAACTTACCCCATCGCCAGCCCCAGGGAGGTAGCTCTTAACTGTGATGGTGCGTCCAGGAGCTGGGAAGGGAGCTTCCATGACACTTCGCATGAATGGGTAAACCAGGGCTGGAGACATTTCCCTTCTCTTCTCCACTTCATCCAGAATCTGCACGTGCAACGTATGTTACTTTATTAGGGACTCAGTTCAAACACATAAGGAACTACCAAACTTGGTGCACAAGATTGAAAATTACACCAACAGATTTTAAGACAGATAAGCTTCCGCAATGAAAAAAAGTTCATTAAAGGCCTCGTATCTCTTGGGGGTATCTTTATATCTCCAAGAAAAGTTACTCAAATCAATCCACTCATTTTTAGAAGAGGAGCTCCTTTCCACCTCCCTACGGTAGGGGCAGAGAAGGGGACACCGACCATGATATCTTGCAGTTTGGGGTCTGGGAAAGACTCACGAGGCAAGGTAAGCTTCAGGCTACGTTCTCCTTGAAGCTGGGTGGTTTGGCAAGTCAAAATGAGATGACGCAACAACATAGTGACTCCGGTAAACTAGACAGATGTAAACATAGTCTAGTCTAGACGAATGTAAACCTTCAAACTTGTGGCTCTAATCTACTACTGAGAACGCTTCCTAAAGTAGTATGCTAGAGTCCGTGTCACAAGACATAGCCCAGTGAAATCATCAGAAACAACACGTACTCGGAGCCCAGGAAGCACAGCACCTTTCCAGGGCTCATTCTGCACTCACCTTGGAAAAAAGGTTGAAGCAGCCCAGGCGGCTAACCATGCAGTACACCTCAGGGAGTCGCTTCCCTTTGCCTTCTGGCTAAAACAAAACACATCAAAGCAAAAATGACGCGGCACAAGTCTTTGTTAACTTGAACTATGAATACTCTCTTAGTACTCTTTAGTACAGAGTAGGAACCAAGGCTAGATGGGAAAATGCTAAAAAAAATGATAGCATGATTTATTCCAGGTTTAGTGGCAGCATCTAAACAAGAAGCAAGTAACTCAGAGCTCCCGCGAATGGCTTAATTCACGCCATCCCTTGAATAGACCCAGGCTGATATTTAACCACTCTGTCATCAGTTTCTTCATCTATTACAAACACACAAGTAATAGAAGAAGTCCATACCCTTCTTATTCTGGGACACTTGTTGCTAACTCCAACCTTGCTCTTACTAGTTAAAGCTAATGCAGCTTTTTTAATATATGGGTGATTATGCAGCCCTCAAACTCATCTAGAAATAGAGTTTCTGAAGTTCCTAGTCTGATTCTATTGTTTCTTTTTTTGTTTGTTTCCTTTTTTTTAGTAATCTCTACACCCAGCATGGGGCTCAAATTCATGACTTCCAGATCGAGAGTTGCACACTCTTCCGACTGAGCCAGCCAGGTGTCCCTGGACTCTACTGAGGACTCTATTGCCCAGCCCTGCCTGTAGAACAAGCCTGGTACTTACCAAGAGCTTCTTACAGTAACCAAACCAGCGGCTCCCATCTTCACCAGTTAAGACAAAGGAGAATGTTTCACTGAAAAAAAAATAGTCGATAGGTGAGATCTAAACAACTAATTATTACATTCTTCATGGAACAAACTATTTTTTTAAGTTTGTTTGTTTAGAGTAGGGGGGAGAGAGAGAATCCCAAGCAGGCTCCACACAGTGCAGAGCCCGACGTGGGGCTCGAACTCACAAACTGTGAGATCACGACCTGAGCTGAAGTCAGACACTTAACCAACTTAGCCACCCCGGCGCCCCAGAACAAACAATTTAAAATTAGTGTCCAACAGCAGTCATTTTGTGATGTAAGAGGAGGCATTAATACCACATTTATCGCAAGCCACCTTCCTCCTGAGGAAGAATGTCCAGGCCTGAGAATATCTTGCCTGACACTGTATGTGTGAGAGAGAAAGTACCGGATGACCTTCTGATGCCACTGCCTTTTACTTTCTTATTTACCCAGTCTAGCTATTAATCAAGCCTATTTTCCTTTTAGTGAATATCTGATAGAGTCTAACATTTAGGAAAGGTATTTTTCCCTTCCAAATTCTTCTATTTAGTTCCGAGAGGTCCTATGGAACAGTGATTGGCAAAGGGTTATATCCTTAACTATAAAAGTTGCTAGGAAAATTATCAGCTCCTCACCGGAAACATAAGCAAAAGATTTGCAGAGAGGGGCACCTGGGTGACTCAGTTAAACCTCAGACTTCAGATCAGGTCGTGATCTCACAGTTCGTGAGTTCGAGCCCCACATCGGGCTCTCTGCTGTCAGCATAGAGCCCGCTTCAGATCCTCTTTCCCCCTCTTTCTCTACCCACCCCCACTCTTGAGTGCTCTCTCTCTCTCTCTCAAAAAAACATTAAAAAAAAGATCTGCATAGTTTATAAAAAGAAGACCAAGAAAGAAATTCATTAATAATCAAAGAAATCCAAATTTGAGCAGTGAATACATACATCTATATATGGCCAAAAACAAAGATTGAAAGGGAATATGCCAACATATTTAGTTATTATCTCTGAGTGCCAGAATGCCAGTGACTTATAACTTCCGCTTTTTATTTATTCCTCTGTATTTCCCAAATATTCCAGAAAAAAAAACCCCATATAACTCATTGGGCAGAAAAGCCAGCTATGGAGCGGTCAGGCCATTATGAAAGAAGCTGCTTGTGCAGTTAGCAGTGCACCTGACAGCTTAAGACCATCAGGATTGATGGTTCAGAGAGGAGAGTGGCCATCAGGCCAAACTGGTTAGGCGAGACAGCAGCTCAGACTGGAGGCAAGGTGAGGCAGAAAGGCAGAGCAGCTACTTAGGCAACAGCCGAGGCTTTCCTCCAGCAGGTTATCTGCATGTGACACGGTTCCAGAATCATGCTTTTCGGCCTAAATAGCACGGTCAATAATTACAGTTCTGAACTGAGCAGTTATCTACTTACAAGCAGGATTCAGGGAGGATAACTGTTTATTAATTGAACACAGTTCCCTCGAGATACCAGGAAGAAATTCCTTATCTTCCCTTCTCAATAATGCTCACACCTCCCAATCTGGATCCTCCCTTTGTACAAGTTTCGCAGGGGAACGTACAATCTGGGCTGTGGCTTCCGTCAACTTGAAGGAGAAACAAGGTGCAGACACCACTGTTTTACCTCCTAAGTAGGGTCCCTAAGCCCAAGTCCTTTTTCCTTTTCTGTCCACTTGGTGGCATTTCTGATTGTATATAAAACAGAACTCCTTCCCCCCCCCCCCCCCCCCCCCCAGAACTGGCCAACTGCAGAGCTTCTCAAACTCGTTTTCCCTTTGACACTGAAACTATTCCATGTTTTTCTTTTTTGAACTCACATAGGAAATGTTCTAATTCTGTTTCTTCCTTTCCTCCCACTGCATCCTTGACCTGCTACAGTGTCCACATAGCTTTAACTGCTGGCTCTACCCATTTCTCAAACATTCTGATTCTATTTTTGCAGTTCCAAAAATGAGAAATCAGATTAAGGAACCCATTTACCTCTTGAGTTCTGAGGTTGGCACCCAGTCTTTTGAGTCAGGAAAACAAAACTTGGGGATAACTTTGAGCCTCTCTTCAGTGTCTTTGGACTGCTTAAAGCCATGATCACCCTGAAAAACGGAACATTTATAGGTGACTAATATTCTACGTAAGCAGAGACTATATATACAAAACAGCCTAGTCATGGGAAAAGAGGTCTCTGATAAGCCTAAGTAGTCATCTCAGCACAGTGTTGTGTTGTTTCACATGACAGGAAGGCCAAGGCCAGTAATCACTGAAGATACACTGAGAACACGGTTACTAAGAATAAAGAATCCTATTTTGACATAGAAATGGTTACTTGTGGAGATCCTATAATCTGATGTAAGAGGAGTGACTGAAAATAGTTTCTAGTCTAGAGGTAGAATCGTAATTCAGGATTCACATACTAGTGGAAACCCAATATTTTAATAAATCATGGGACATAAAATAAAAACCTATTCTATAGCACACTGATAGCAAAAGCCCAGTTAGTGCCAGACACTCTCTGATCAATAGTCAAAGGTGTTTTGAATGTTATTTAGAAAAGATACTATTTTGGGGCGCCTGGGTGGCTCAGTCGGTTAGGTGTCCGACTTCGGCTCAGGTCATGATCTCACGGTTCGTGAGTTCGAGTCCCGCGTCGGGCTCTGTGCTGACAGCTCGGAGCCTGGAGCCTGCTTCCGATTCTGTGTCTCCCTCTCTCTCTGACCCTCCCCCCATTCATGCTCTGTCTCTCTCTGTCTCAAAAATAAATAAACGTTAAAAAATTAAAAAAAAAAGAAAAGATACTATTTTTAGAATCTATCCCATATATAATCATTTCCTTTAGCATATAATCTTTGCTAACTAATTACTAGTTTGCAACTTCCTGTGAAATTTTAGCGTGGAAGGCCTTTGTGTGCAAGTCTGGTATCATACTTAAAAGAACAATCTAAATTTAGTTAAACCAAAAGACATTTAAAAATTAGTATGGAAACAAGCAGAAAATAAGTCTATTATAGCCATAGTACCCTCATGTAACTAATACAAATTATTCCTTTAATTTAATTTCTGAAACAAAACATGCAGCCATTCTGAGTCACCTAGACATTCATTTAGCTCTTCAGAAATGGAAAAGCATTCTAACAAAAGTTCAGTTGTCTCACCTCCTATTATTTTTACATTGTTAAATGACTCGGAATCGTCTTCATTTAGGGTTTTCCACACGCAATCAAGAGAGACTTGGTCAGCTCTCTCCCTCAACTTATGGGAGCCTAATGCACAAGGATGCTAAGTAATTTGCTTAGAAACATCCCTGAATCCCTGCCAGACTCAGCTGGGTCCTTATCTGGCTCTGAGCCCGTTAATTCAGGCTTTGTTGAAAAACAATGTTCAACCTCGAGATTTCTGCAAAGGTAAGACTGATTGAAAAATCGGAAAAAAAAAATTAAGCTTCTCTTTATGGGAAATTGGACTCTTCAAGACTATCTGCATTACATCATTTTAGACTTCCATGGTTCAGTGTTGTGACACTGTGGCTCTCAGGCTACACTGAAGAATTTTATAAGAAATTAAACAGTTTCAGGGGCGCTTGGGTGGCGCAGTCGGTTAAGTGTCCGACTTCAGCCAGGTCACGATCTTGCGGTCCGTGAGTTCGAGCCCCGCGTCAGGCTCTGGGCTGATGGCTCGGAGCCTGGAGCCTGCTTCCGATTCTGTGTCTCCCTCTCTCTCTGCCCCTCCCCCGTTCATGCTCTGTCTCTCTCTGTCCCAAAAATAAATAAAAAACGTTGAAAAAAAATTTTTTTAAATAAAAAAAGAAATTAAACAGTTTTGTTTACAGTAGGAATGTGGTTGAGCACTTTTTTTTAAGGTTATTTTTTTCTGAGAGAGAGAGAGAGAAAGAGAGAGAAAGGGGAGGAGGGGTGGAGAAAGAGAGGGAGAGAGGGAATCCCAAGCAGGTTCCGCACTGCCAGTGCAGAGCCCAATGCGAGGCTCAAACCCATGAATCACGAGATCATGACCTGAGCCAAAGTTAAACGCTTAACCAACTGAGGCACCCAGGTGCCCTAGCACTTTTTTTTTTCTAATGAGAATTTATGCAGGAAATGTCTCTTAGATTCCATTCCAGTACAGTTGTGCTCCCCTAGCTTTTTTTGGTGAAACACGTAAGTCGGGGTTTAAATCTCAAGTTCCTAAAGCATCTGAGCAGATAACTTAAATAAGAGACATGGTCCAAGTATTAAGATGGAGAGTGAGGAGATTCCCTATTTAAAGGGATCACGCCTTACCAAGGCTCATTACATAATTTGCAGAGCACAGTTGCAAGATGAAACTGTAGACCCGTTAGGGGCGCCTGGGTGGCGCAGTCGGTTAAGCGTCTGACTTCAGCCAGGTCACGATCTCGCGGTCCGTGAGTTCGAGCCCCGAGTCAGGCTCTGGGCTGATGGCTCAGAGCCTGGAGCCTGTTTCCGATTCTGTGTCTCCCTCTCTCTCTGCCCCTCCCCCGTTCATGCTCTGTCTCTCTCTGTCCCAAAAATAAATAAACGTTGAAAAAAAAAAACAACAACTGTGGACCCGTTGTTCAAAAAGCAGGAAAAATTAAATACAAAATAAACTATAAAACTTTTTGTTTTCTTCTGTGGTTTCTCTCTCAACCTACAGTGTGGGGTTTCTGTTTGCTTTTTAATGTTATGCCCTCTCAGGCATAAGACAGAGAAAATCAAATAATATTTGTTAATAATAGCCACCATGTATGAAGTGCTTACTATGTGCCAGGGACTGTGTTAAGCACTTTAAATACATTATCTTATTAAACCCTCACTAATAATGGATAACATTCTATAGTGCTGCCTATATGCTAGACACTATTCTAAGTGCTTTATACAGCTCATTTAATCCTCACTGCAACTCAATGGGATAGACATTATTATGATTACCTCCATTTTACAAATGAAGAAACCAAGGCACAGAGCAGTTAACTGCTCAAAGTCACAGTGCTAATTAGTGGCAGGTGCAGAGAGTTGGCTTAGAGTCCATGCTCTAAACTGCTACCCTGTTCTGTCGTATTTACTGTTCCCCTCTTCAAGAATGAGAAAACTGAGGGGTGCCTGGGTGGCTCAGTCGGTTGAGCGTCCGACTTCGGCTCAGGTCATGATCTCACGGTCTGTGAGTTTGAGCCCCGCGCCAGACTCTGTGCTGACAGCTCAGAGCCTGGAGCCTGCTTCAGATTCTGTGTCTCCCCCTCTCTCTGCCCCTCCCCCGCTCATGCTCTGTCTCTCTGTCAAAAATAAACATTAAAAAAAAAAAAAGAATGAGAAAACTGAGGTTTTGCAACTTGCTAAAGGGCACTTAGTAAACAGCAGAGCAAAAAAAAATAAATAAATAAAACAAACAATTTGGATAATAAGTTTTTGCCCTTGTTTGCAGCTCAGGCCAGACGTGAGATGTCACCAGAGTCACTTACCAGATCCTACAAAAGGTACAGTGTTAGTAAAAGCTGCTTGAGATCACAATAGAAAGAAGAGCGGAGATAAAACACAGAGATACGAGAACACTCCTGGACGCCTCTTGGTCTCCCTACCAAGTCAAGGTACCAAGTACCTACCTTGCCAGGGAACTGCTGTATGACCTGGGGAATGTAGCTTATTTCTGATGGCTTCTTCTGGAGGGACACCACCACAAAAAGTTCAAAGAGCTGCTGCTCCTGTAATTCAATAAGATCCCTCTCTAAGGTCTGGTAGTGAGGATTCCTCTTGGAAGACTGCTGGAGCTGGGCTAAGCGCTTGTGGCGGTCTGCAATGAAATCAGGGAGCACTGTTTTTCCTTTGTAGCCCCATCTTCCCTCCAGCGCCCAGAGGTCATGACCCATATGGACTAATCTTCACCCAGTCATTGCTGACGGAGTGCTGACTAACCGACGTCTGCCACACAGCCCTGCGAGGGCTATGACATACTTGGGGAACAAGTACAGAGTCTCACAAGCGCCCAGGAGCCCGCGGTGTCCCAACCGATACTCTAGGTGCGTCCCAACACATATTCTGTGCTCTCCCATCTTCCGCAGCGTAACACCAGGATACGTGGAAAACGTCAGGTGAAAGCACTGGCCTGACAACAGATGCCACTGGCTGGTGATGAAATTATGAAGCGGGGTTTGTGAGTAAACGACTGAGAAAGAATTCTTGAGACGTTTTTGGTGCAAAAATGAGGTTTTATTATAGCATGGGCACAGGACCCGTGGGCAGAAAGAGCTGCACTGGGGTTGTGAGGAGAGACTGATTATATACTTTTGAGTGTGTGGAGGGAGGGGGGATAGAGAATGAAGCGAGTTTCTAAGGAATTTCCGGATGCTAAAGGCAGGGTCTTCCAGGACCCTGAAGATATAACTATTGTCAAGATAAGGTTGCTTTTAGGGTTTTTTTTTTTTAAGTTTATTTATTAATTTTGAGGGAAGGGGAGCAGAGAGAGAGAGAGGGAGAGAGAGAATCCCAAGCAGGCTCCACACTGCCAGCCCGAAGCCCAATGTGCAGCTCGAACTCACAAACTGTGAGATCATGACCACAGCCAAAATCAAGAGTCAGACGCTTAACCAACTGAACCACCCAGGTGCCTCTACTTTTAGTTTTTAATAAAACATAGACATTAAGGCAGGAAGGCAGCCATGAATTCCTTGAGGAAGGCCACGCTCTGCATATTTCAGGTGTCTATCAGTAGGCTGCAGGCTGTAAGGAAATTTACTTTAAGCTGCATTTCTCTTGCCTTTGTTTCCCTCATCATTGGGACCATGAAATCACGTGTGTGTGTGTGTGTGTGTGTGTGTGTGTGTGTGTGTGTGTGTACACGCTGGGGGGAAGATCTGATAAAAGAACAGAGTCCTACAGAGGCTAAGTACACAAAAAGATGAGTTTGATAAAATTAAAATAAATATCCTCACATTAAAGAAACTGCCTTTTACCCTTCTCTCCTTGGCATATATTACTGACAACGGACACATGCTTACATCAATATATGGTGTTAAATCCAAGAGGGGAAAAATGAACCAAAAGAAGACACCTATTAATAGACTATTTCTCAAAAGAATGAAATTATGGAAGCATACTACTTAAATATGAGAAATTCCACTCAAAACTGGGTAGCATTTATCCTTTATTCTCATTTATCTCCAAACTGTGGACAATTTGGGGTAGTCTCCTGTAGAGGAAATGCAGAACTTGCAGAAGAAATAGTCTAAGTGGCCCAGAGAGTTGATGATGTGTTATTCTGAGCCACGATCGAAAGACGCAGCCTCTGACTAATTGTTTGCTTCTCTTTTGAGATGTGACACATTCTGCCCCCAAAGAAGTTACACCACGGATCAAATATTAAGAACACTTTAAAATTCATCTCGAAATGGCTCCCCCGAACTATCCAGTACATTTAGTGCTCTAGGCAAAGCTCAGTTCAAATCAAGAAAATTTTACGTCCTGTTTCTCAGCAGCAACGGCATTAGCTCTGTCATCCTTACACATCCAGGCTGAACTTGATGATGACTTAAGTTTCACCTTAGTAAGGCTCCAGAATCAAACACCTGAAGCAATCAGGCCAACGGAGAGAGCACATGACTATTAATCATAAGACCCGAGTATCAGACTCGGAACTGCCTTACACTCAGCTTTGACAATTCATGTCTCTGACTGTCTCCATGCCTCGATATGTCAGTCAGTGAAACAGGAACTATATAATTTGCTATGAAAATCCATTACGTGAAGGATACAGAGACCATGATATGTCTGAACACATACAGTCAAAAAATGTATGGCAGATTCTATGTGCTAGCAGAAAGCAAACGGCACAATAATTTGTAATATAAGTAAATGTCTGTAAATGAGAGATGGATCGATATTTCCTATCTCAGTATCAGAGATGTCAAAGTTAAATAAGTACACTTGAGTGATTATGAAAAATTAGATATTTAATGGTATGTATTTGTCTCAGAGGATGATTCACATACTCTGTTTTGGCTGCTGGGAAACTCCTGCACCTATGTCTGAACATGCAGTTTCGCTGCTCCCCTAAGAACACTCCGTCTTAAGAGCCGTACTGTTTGCCTCATTCCACCACGGGAGGTTTTTAACGCTGTCGAACATCTAACAGTGTACTGCTTAGTCCCCCAAATTTCAGCAGGTCTTATCATAAAAATATCACCCACTAAATAAAGCTGAATGTGGGAAAAACATGCTCAATCCCAAAGGCAGGTGCTACTCCACCCATGACCATGATCATCACGAGAAAGGGAGCAGCCCCACTGACTCACTCACTCTTTGGCAGATACTCCGCATCACTTTCGTTCCCACTGGTTTCACCTGAAAAGAGAGAAAGAGTTTCTATTTGTCTTGTCCGACAGTAGGGAGTCCATGGGGATGAGAACAGTGCAAAAGTCTCCATGGGCCGGGAGCCCTGGAGTCAGGGGTAATAAGGACGCTGAGCCGTTCTCCAGACCACCTGGTTACAACCGGGTAGGGCAGTCACAAAAGAAAACAGCCGCTCACGACCAGAGGGGCAACTAATCTACTCTAGCTCCTTCCCACACCCCACCCCCCTCCTCAGCTCCCAGCTCATCCCTGATTCTAAGAAGTCTGGCTCAGAATAGATTCTATTGCTACATTCATGTCCTTGTCCTTATATTCCCAAACAAGATATCAAAGGTAGACACCAACCTGGCTAAATAAAAACCTCAACACAGAACTAACCATGAATTCAGAGTAAAAGGGACATGTGGGGCTCAGAGGGATAACCACATAAATTTACGGAGAAACATCTGAGCTACTTTATGGTGCTTCTAAGCTACTTCCAGGCCAAATTCAGCATTCCTTTACTCCGAATTCTTACAGTGCTCAGTCTGCTTTGAACTGCTCTTATTTTCCCCAGATTTTAAGTACCTTGGTTATAAGAAGCTATGCTTTTACAAGGGGGTATTTTGCACCACAGTGCTAGACACATGGCCAATTTACACACATACACACACACACACACACACACACACTTATACACAGAGCTTTCTGAACAAGTGAATGAAAAATTTCTAGATTACGTCTGAAAAGTTAAAGCATAATTTAAAAGTGCACAGACAGGGAAAAATCTTTCTGTAACCTGCTTTCCTTTCCCTTTTCTTTCTTTCCAGACACTTCCAGAGGTTACTAAGGGGTGTGTGATGCTAAGTACACAAATAGGACTTTCTGTAGCAAGAAAAACAAGGCTAGGAGTCATAAATGAAAAAAATATAAGCTTGATGATATAAAAATGGAAATTTCTCCCTAATAAAAATTACTAAATTCAAAAGGTGAATGATAGACTGGGAAAATAACTGTAATACACATTGCAGACACAAGGATAAATGTCTTCATACTCAAATAGCTGTTACAAATGAATTAGAAAAATTATAGCACAACAGAAAAAGGAATAAAGGGTAGGAATAGGCAATCTATACAAAAAGATTTATAACTTTCTATAAGCACGACATGACAACTGTCCAAATTTAAAATTAAAGAAATGTAAATTAAAATAATAAATAAGCTACAGTATTCAACCGTGCCATGGGAAAAAATAAAAAACTTTAATAAAACACAGTATTAGTAAAGATTATGTGAAAAAGTCATTTTCAAATGCTGTCCGTAGAAATATAAGCAGTTATTATAATCTGTGGGGCAATTTGGCAGAAGTCATAAAAATTTTACATGTACATATTTTTTGGTTAAGTCCAATGCTAGGTACTGATTCTATAGCTGTATTCTTACCAATATACAAAGTTATATACAAAAAGATATATAATGCAGCATTGTTTGCAGAGCAAAACAATATATATACACACAGAACTTCAATATCCATAGGTTAAATAAAGTGTGAAACAACCAAAATGTCTATTATGTGTTGATACTAAAAGAGCTCTGAGATATATTAATTTTTTTTTTATTTAAAGCAAGATATACAAAGTCTGAATGGTATAAAAAACTATTTGGATAGGGGCGCCTGGGTGGCTCAGTCAGTTGAGTGTCCGACTTTGGCTCAGATCATGACCTCGCAATTTGTGGGTTTGAGCCCCGCACTGGGCTCTGTGCTGACAGCTTGGATCCAGGAGCCTGCTTCGGATTCTGTGACTCCCTCCCCCACGAGCACTCTCTCTTTCTCTCAAAATTAAATAAACATTTAAAAAATAAATAAACAACACACTTGAATTATTCACTCCTCTTTAAAAAAAAACTATTTGGGTAGAAAAAACTATTTGCATGTGCATAAAATTTTCTGGGAGTAGTAGGAGGTTTGGGAAACCTTGGGTTTTCATTTTTTTCTCATTCTACATTATTTTAATATTTCCTGTGCTCATTTAAATTTTATGATAAAGAATAAGAGAATGTTAAAAAATGTTGCTTCCTCATAAGACATGTAACAGAAAAAGTACCTATTTAAATACTGTGTACTGTATAGGTTTTGGGGGTTTGAATTTTTTTTTAAGTAGGCTCCATACCCAAACATGGGGCTTGAACTCACCACCCTGAGATCAAGAGTTGCATGCTCTACTGATTGAGCCTATCAGGCGCCCCCTTTTTCTTTTACTAAAAAAAAACTTTTTTAGGGGCACCTGGGTGGCTCAGTTGAGTGTCCGACTTTCGATCTTGGCTTGGGTCATGGTCAGGCGCTGTCAGTGCAGAACCTGCTTGGAATCCTCTCTCCCTCTATCTCTCTGCCCCTCCCCCACTCACATGCCTGTGCTCTCTCTCTCTGAAAATAAATAAATAAACTTAAAATATTTTTAAAAATTAATTTATTTGTAGTAGGCTCCATGCTCAATGTGGGGCTTGAACTCATGGCCAATAGTCCCATGCTCTTGTATACATTTCAGGTGTGCAATATAGCCATTGACAAGTGCATACATTATGCTGTGCTCACTGCAAGTGTAGCTACCATCTTATAGGCTTTAAACTTCAAATTAACCACCATGATAGAAAGCACACTGGAGCTATGACGTATTACTCAGCATGAAGGAACAAACATCGTGAGCTCCTGAGTCCTGTTTGTGTCCTTAGCATCAGGCACTTCTTAGGGGCCTATCAAGTGTCTGGAAAGAAAGAAATGAAAGGGGAAAGGAAGGGAGAGACCCTACAAAAGCTCATTTAGGTGGCTTTCCTCTATTCACATCTGTAGGTTTTGATGATCCGTGTTCCAAGAAACTGAATGATGGTTAAGGGGCTTGCTTACAAGCCAATAGGAAAATCTATTTAGAATCTACAGGGATCAAAAAAGAAATAGGTTGTCCGTTTTTTACACGTGACTTCAACACACAAAATTATAATGACAGAACTGAAGAAGGGCAATAAATCATTTTGTAACAACTGATAACTAAAAGTTAAGAAATGTTTAGGTTGGAACAGATTCAGTAAAACCTAGCATGTACTGACAGAGTAGGTAAATACAATTATCTGGTTCTACCAGTCATTGTTGATCTACAGACAAAAGCTTAAGGAGGAAAACAAAATCTGAAAATGTTAACTGTGGAGCCAAGAGATCCTCAGGCATGAGACAACTTCCTCAGGCCCACAGGAGGAGTTGGTTACAGAGGCTGGGTAAATGCATATTTTCTTTGAGCCTTGCAAAAGAAAAACACACTTGTGGGGAAGAGTTAGAATTTAGGGATTGTTGTAAGTTCACAATTCATTCTGTCGAGTTTTTTTCAATAACGATACAGAGAAAAAAAGACTTGGCTTTTCAAAACTTATCTCAGAGCCAAATTTACTGAAATGTTCCTAATCCATAAGGCATAAGACATACAAATAAAGTAAGAGATCAGTAAGAACCTACTTAGTGCAGCATAAGCATCGAGAATGTAGCTGCCAGTAGACTGCTATTAATTTAGGAAAATGGTAATGTTTCATAAGAATTTGTCTTGGCCCCAGTGTCTTGAAATCTTACATAATTTGCAATTTACAATTTATTTCCTTATCTAGAAACAGTTGACAATAATGTCTTCCACAAAGGCTATTTAGAAGATTAGTGATAATGAGTCTAAAAGGGTCCAGAATAGGGGCGCCTGGGTGGCGCAGTCGGTTAAGCGTCCGACTTCAGCCAGGTCACGATCTCGCAGTCCGTGAGTTCGAGCCCCGCGTCAGGCTCTGGGCTGATGGCTCAGAGCCTGGAGCCTGTTTCCGATTCTGTGTCTCCCTCTCTCTCTGCCCCTCCCCCGTTCATGCTCTGTCTCTCTCTGTCCCAAAAATAAATAAACGTTGAAAAATAAATAAATAAAAAAAATAAAAGGGTCCAGAATAATAGCTGGCACCAGTTTTCATCTTCTGTACCTAGTTCTGAAATATACACATAAAAAGCCGTTGACAATATCCTTGTTGAGGAGAAAAAAAAAAACACATGGAGAAATCATTAAACTGCTAAAAATCAAGATTTATGAGAAAAATGGCGACTAACTGTTGGTGACAGAAAAGGGTAGGACTTCATGGTACCATGCTCCTTTCTGCAAACCGACACTTCCTCCACTGGCTCAGCTTCTTCTTCTGTAAAATAAGGACAGTCCCTGCGTCCTAGTGTTGTCATATGTTACACATGAGATAAAGTATGTAGAAAATCTATTACTTCATTCGTTAAGTGGTTCCTATTAGCAGCAATAACCAAAATGATTTCTTCTGCGGCAGAGAAGATTAGAACATGTTTTGATCACTGCTTTTGAAAATATGGAAACTTGTATCTAAAATGGTGACTAGTTGATTTTAGAGTAAGAAGAAAGAGGCTCAAATTGGAGCAGGGAGGATTTTATTTTCAGATAGTAATTGTTGGAATGCAGAACAGATTTTCAAGGGAAATTAAGAAATTTCTGTCTTTGGACGTCGGCAAAAATAGGAAACATTCTTCTCTGGTTATGACTTGGCTGTTGTTTCTCGCTTGACAAAAACTGCTAAATTCTGCATGTTCTTTGTCAGAAAACCAAGTTAAGAATCTTGCATGAGGCTCAGAAAATTCTAATAATTCACTATGGATGTTCGGGGTTTCTTAATTAAGACAATGTAAGGTTTGGGTCTCCTGGGTGGCTCGGTTGGTTAAATGTCCAACTGCAGCTCAGGTCATGATCTCACCACTTGTGAGTCCGAGCCCCGCATCAGGCTCTGTGCTGACAGCTCAGAGCCTGGAGCCTGCCTTGGATTCTTTATCTCCCTCTCTCTCTGCCCTTTCCCTGCTCACTCTGTCTCTCTCAAAAATAAAAAAAACATTAATTTTTTTTTTTTAAAAAGACAATGTAGGTTTTATCTAGGCATCTGAAGGATGAAACTACTACTGAACTTAGTAGATGACTACCAGTTCTGTGCCACATACCTGTGGTCTCTATATACCTAATATTCTCGGTTCTACTGAGAGTCTAACTGAAAGGGTCTATACTGAAAGAGACTATAAATCAAAGTAGGATTATAAAATAATGCAATCTGCCTATGAAAATTAGTCTCATTGGCAGGGATTTGAGGAAGAATAAGAAATAATCCCTTATCTTAAAGAAGTTATATTTAAGTGGGATAGATAGGAAAGTAAACCAAGAATTATAATTTACATAAATGTTAAGTTATATGACTCTCCCCTCAAATGCTGGTAGCTCTGGACAGCTGCAACAATTCTTACCTTTTGAGGGAGGTACGTCTTTTCCAGTGTATGGGTGTAACTTTACCCTCTTTTTCCCTCTCTTAGACTCAAATACATCAGCAATTTTCAATACGAGCTGAAAAAAGACCAACAAAGCACAAGTTAAAACTAACACCAGACACTTGGGTGGCTCATTTGGTTAAACGTCCCACTTTGGCTCAGGTCTTGATCTTTCAGTTTGTGAGTTCAAGCCCCACATCAGGCTCAGTGCGGACAGCACGGAGCCTGCCTCGAATCCTCTGCTTCCCTCTCTCTCTGCCCCTCCCACGCTCACGCACTCTCCCTCTCTCTCAAAAATAAATAAACATTAAAAAATTTTTTTAAATAATAAAAATTTTATTTTTAAGTAATCTCTATGCCTAACGTGGGGCTTGAGCTTACAACCTCAAGATCAAGAGTCACATGCTCCACTGACGGAGCCAGCCGGGTACCTCCCTTTTTTTTTTTTTTTTTTAAAGATTCAACACCAAGTTTTCATATTAATTTACTAATGATTTTCACTCAGAGAAAGATCCTTTTTAAAAGTAAAAACGTTGACATTTTTTCAATTTTGAATCTAAACTGATCTTTAGTAATATGATATGTTGTTCTAATAGAAAATCCATATAACATGGGTAGAGAAGGAAAGGCTATCTTCTTTCCAGAAGGACCCAGCACAGGCTCTTAGAGAGATTCCTTGTCACTCCACACCACAACATGCAAGAAACCTGCCTATTGCACTCTGTTTTTTTTAAAATTCATTCATTTATTTAATTTTTTAAATGTTTATTTATTATTGAGAGACAGAGAGAGACGGAGCATGAGCACAGGAGGAGCAGACAGAGGCGGAGACACAGAATCCGAAGCAGGCTCCAGGCTCTGAGCTGTCAGCACAGAGCCCAATGCGGGGCTGGAACTCAGAAACTGTGAGATCATGATCTGAGCCGAAGTTGGACGTTTAACCAACTGAGCCACCCAGGTGTCCCATGCACTCTATTTGTTGACCAAGCCTTTCCTATCACCCAGAGTGAGAAGCAGAATACTCCTTCCACTTGGAAGGTGGGGTAAGGCTCAGTTATTTCTGTTCCCAGGAATTCTTCACAAAAAGATAATCACGCTGACAACGCTTTTGTTAAAGCAAATACTCTTCGTTACTGGGAGCACTAATATTACAATTTATTTTACAAGTGTCATAAAAATAGGAGGCTCTCAAATGTGCTTTAGGATGAAAACCAGGTTCCGTTTAAAAAACATTACTCAGAATTTTTTTCTTTGCTGCTGGGAGGTGTGTGTGAAAGAGACAGATAGACACCGACAAACACAGACACACATACACAGAGTAGGGTTCAAAAAGGAAAGATGGGGTTCCTGGGTGGCTCAGTCAGTTGAGTGTCTGACTCTTGATTTTGGCTCAGGTCATGATCCCAGGGCCTGAGATTGAGTTGGATTCTTTCTCTCCTTCTGCCCCTCTCCCCAGCTTGTGCATGCGTGCTATATCTCTCTCTCTCTAAAATAAAAAACTTTTAAAAAGGAGGAAATATGTGTCAACAGTACTCAAGTAAAAAAATATTTCAGGGGCGCCTGGGTGGCTCAGTTGTTTGGGTGTCCAACTTCGGCTCAGGTCATGATCTCACGGTTCGTGAGTTCAAGCCCCGCATCAGGCTCTGTGCTGACAGCTCAGAGCCTGGAGCCTGCTTCGGATTCTGTGTCTCCCTCTCTCTCTGTTCCTCCCCCGCTTGCACTCTGTGTCTCTCTCTCTCTCAAAAATAAATAAAGATTAAAAAAAATTTTTTTTAATTTTTTTAAAAAAGAGGAAAAAATCAAGCTGATGAACAGCAACTTTTTAAAAAAAATGTTTATGTTTTTATTTATTTTTGAGAGACAGAACATGAGTGGGGGAAGGGCAGAGAGAGAGGAAGACACAGAATCTGAAGCAGGCTCCAGGCTAGCACAGAGCCCAATGCAGGGCTTGAACTCACAAACCGTGAGGTCATGGACCTGAGTCAAAGTCAGACACTTAGCCTAAGACTGAGCCACCCAGGCACCCCAGTGAACAGCCACTTTTGAAAGGAGGAATTGGGAGGCCTGGCTGGCTCAGTCAGAGCACGCGGCTCTTTATCTTAGGGTTGTGAATTTGAGTCCCACATTGGGTGAAGAGATTGCTTAAATAAACAAACTTAAAAAAATAAAAAAGAGGAATTCATTAGTTTTCCATGTTTATTTCTCTTTCTTCTTAAAATTCCAAGCTTTTTCTTAATTATTAATCCTGATTTAATATATTTAATGCCTCAAATTACAACTGTTAGGAACATAAGAGCCAACAAAGTTTGAGAAGAATGTTCTTGTTTTCTCTTTTGTCCTTGTTTCTCCAGCAATCCTGGCAATCCATAGGCAGTGAATCAGTCCAGCACAAGAAAAATAACATGTGAGAAACATGTGCTTCCAATATGCAGATTATTCCCACATTTTGGATGCGTTTGTTCTTTTAAAGACTTTTGTAGCTGCCATTCAAGTGAAAAATTACCAGTGTTCTTAAATATTACCATTGTAAAAAAACAAGAGAATCCAACATAAAAAGGTATTGTTAGGGGCTATAAGGAAAGACATATGAAAGTAAACATGTATTTTGGGGACATAATGAACAAAAATAGTATAATTATTAATGAGCATCTGAAAATTATACTCAAAAGTAGACTCAAATATTATAAAGGAAAGGAACTATCTGTTCTAGAAAACTATGAGATAAAGTAACAAAATTGAAATTTTGGTTATGAGTTAGGAAGAGTTACCTTGAGGTTGTAGGAAATGTTGTAGAATATTCTTCCTAAGGAATGGTAGAAACCATATTGCTATACACACTTGACGCGACAATATGAGACATTAGGAAATCTATTGTAGCAAACAATCCCACACAGGCTTTCACAGGAGGGAAAGAGAGGAAGGGTGGGGAACAGGCATATGGACTAGATCAGTGATTTTCAAACTATGAAACCAGTTTCCTTTCCAGGGATAGCTCTAGTCATCAAAGGGGAAGTAAATGAAAACTGCTTTCCTGATGGAATGTTGTTGCTGAAGATACCGAGAAGTCAAAATCTGATTTGCAAGTAGAACATCCTAATAGGATTTAATCCAAGGAGGGTCGCAGTAGAAATGCTAACAGCTTGTTCCTGCCTGATTGTCAAGAGTAAGAGTTCATGGGGCGCCTGGGTGGCGCAGTCGGTTGAGCGTCCGACTTCAGCCAGGTCACGATCTCGCGGTCCGTGAGTTCGAGCCCCGCGTCGGGCTCTGGGCTGATGGCTCAGAGCCTGGAGCCTGTTTCCGATTCTGTGTCTCCCTCTCTCTCTGCCCCTCCCCCGTTCATGCTCTGTCTCTCTCTGTCCCAAAAATAAATAAACGTTGAAAAAAAAAAAATTAAAAAAAAAAAAAAAGAGTAAGAGTTCATGGTCATATTTTTCCACCTCACTTCTGAAAAAGACCACTGGGGAAAAATTAGAAAAGGAAAGTTGGATAATATCACCTATAATCAGAAAGAGAATAAGCTTTGAGTACTTGGGGGATCCACGTTACCTAAAATACTGAGGCACGAAATTAAAAGAACTGCAAATTTCCTTCAATCTCATTAAAATCTACAATCTATTATTCCCAAATATTTTGTTAATGTCATTCCAAGGACAATATCTTAAATGCAGTTCCTTCTGTGTCTGTATTCTCACCCCTGTGAACACATGATCTGTTGTCTCCGGGCATGTGGGAGGCTGCTTTGTTGTGCCAGCATGATATATCAGAGGACTACTGTAGAATGCCCAGCAACTCTTTAAACATCTGATTTTACATATTCTTCACCATACACAGGAGATTAAACAGCTGAGGATTTTTTGGTTTCACTGACAGAGATCTGTTTAGTGCTTTTTTAAAACTGTGTGTCTTTAACTCTTCACATATTAAGGAGGGAGGGGCAGGAAATAGATAGGAAGAATTAAAGTATTGTGGAACAGAATATTTCCCAAGGAACCAATCAGCAGTTACTAAACTAAGAAACAGCTGTGACTTTTGTTTAATGTTAAAATCAGGTGCAAAAATTGTGTGCTAAATGGATACATATTGCTAATTCAGATGGGATTAAGGAAGACTATTTAAATGATCTGCTCTTTTTTTTCATTTCCACATAGTTACCCTGAAAACATTCTGAATTACAGAAGAACCAAGTAACATAAACATTTAAAAATGCTGTCATGCAGTTTCTGAAGTGTCCCTCCTTAAAAAAAATATATCTGTCTTAAAAAACATGTATCTGTCTACAAATAATCCCAGTTTCTTCATTTTGGTTCTAATAGCTAATATTTGGTTCTACTAGTCAACATAATTTAGATTTACTGCCTTTTCCCCCTTGAGAGAGATATCAGTTATTTAATGTAATCGCTAATAATTTCTATTCCCAAGAGTCAAATTTCCTTTCTCTTCCCGCTGAATGGAAATTTTTGCCCCAAATTAAAGGTACATATTTTGTTATTACTGAAAATGTGTAAACTCAGGCACAAAACAGTTCCCTTCAGCAATTATATATATGAGTGAGAATAACCACACTGAAGCCAGCATCGTAGAATGTCCTCTTATAGGAGATTCTAGTGCTTCCTTGACACAGGCAGCTGATTTTAATGAGAGCTAAGGTAAATGAAGTGAACCCTCCATCTAAAATCAATTTTCCAAATCCATAGAGAAACCCTGGCAAAAGCCACTCACGCATTTTTCTTTCATGAGCAAAAACCTAAAATTTAAGGCCGCTTTCCAAATCTTCTCATCCCAATAGATCAGTTCTAAACTAGGATTCGTTCCAGTCTAAAGTTTATTTATTCTCATTTATGGAAATGAAGTAAGGGTCAAAGAATTAAAGTACTGGAGTCCCTACCCTTGGAAGATTTTTCCTTTTCCTGTTTGCAACTTCTCCAGCTCGGAAAAGCTTCCATTCCGTTAAAGTGACAGGCAAAGTGGTATCCTTTGTGAGCTTTGAGCGTAAAAAAGCTTGGGAGGTCTTCAGTTCCATAGTCTTCCGGTGCAGGAACTGAGGTTTGGGAGGAAGCTAAAACAGGAGAAGATGTACCAGTAAGGGTAAGATCATCTAGGTAATGCCTATGTTCTCAAGGCCAAGTTATTTCAGAAAAAGATTTATCTTGTCTTTAAAGTCATCTCAATTGAGGATACCATAATTCCTTTTTTGACCATTTGTAAAGACATTCCTCAGGGTTCTAATCCCAAGTTCTACTACAAGGTAATCAAATTTCCAGAAAACAACCGCTCAGAGTCCTCATTAACTCAGGCAGCCTTTGCCTGCAGGGGTGACAAATGCCTTCAGGGATGAGACAGGTAATTTAGGCCACAGACTGTCGTGAGACTAAGGGGGAGCTGTGGTTAACTACACTGGAACGAAAAGCTCATGGCTTGTTTAAAGGTGTTCATATTCTAATTTTTCTGAACTGCTAGTAAATGAACAAAAAAACTCCCCCCAAACCAAAGCACACAAAAAGCTGTGTGCTGCCCAAACCCCGCCCCCGCCAAAGAACAAAAAACCCACCACTACCAACAAAACCCATATTTCAGAACCTCTTCATCTTGGCCCTAGTTAAACCATTTTAATCTTTTTGTGGAGATCATAAACAAAATTCTTATGTTTTCTTATATTAATTATATTTAATGTTTTCTTACACTAATTCTTTGGTCATACCTTTGGTGCTCTGAAAGCACTTTTAGGGGGCGGTAGTTTCCAGGCCGAAGGAGATCTCCACATGGGCAAAGGCTGTATTGGAATATCTTCATATGGATTTTCTTTGGAGGGATCTTAAAAAATAATGGGAAAAAAAGTTTAGAGAAACATAGTTAAATGGAAACAAAGTGACTACAGCTAGGAAAAGAAATAAAGAACTGACTGAATATGTTCAGCTTCGTATTCTATATTGCTATAGGGATGTAGGTCTCAAAATCAATGGCACTTTAAGTTTATAGACCACTCAGGCATCTAACCGAGCTAAAAGCATTCTCAAAATACTATACCTAAACATCTACTTCTGAACTGAGCAGTCCACTAAACTAACTGTAAAAACCATTCAAGAACAAAAGAATTTATATGACTAAAGTTACCGTATTAAAAAGAAATATCTAGCGGCACCTGGGTAGCTTAGTTGGTTGAATGTCTGACTCTTGATTTCAGCTCAGGTCACGATCCCAGGATTGTGAGGTCAAGCCCTGTGCCGGGCTTTGCACTGGGCGTGAGGACTGCTTCAGATTCTTTCTCTCTCTCCCTCTCCCCACCCCCCGGCCCCGGCCCTCTCCCCAACAAGATATGTATGGTTATAAAACAAAATACCATCCTATAGTTAAGAGCTCCACCACCAAATACATACTCATTAAATTTAATTGCAAAGTTTGTGGACACATACATATGATATCCTCATAGATATTGTCCTCAGACTGCGTATAATAAAGTGCTGAGCCAGAATTTCTTCCAAGTTCTTCATGAATCTTCTGTGAGTTCCGATTTCGAAAGTGCTGAATATCCTCAAATTCAAAGGATTTCCTTAAGAAAGGAGATATATTTTAAAGTTATATGTTTTAAAACTCTAGTATTCTTTAAATTGGTATGATAGTGAGACATCTATAAGTAAAGGACTTGCATGCAAAATTACAAAGGTGCTTTATCAGATACTTGAGAATAATAAACTAGGCTGGTACCCTATAGGCATGCACCATGAGAAAATTGGAGGCTTTTGGCTAATTACATTCTTGTTCTTTATTGTGTACCTTTATTAAGTTAACCCACTAGTGAAAAGTGAAGCCAAAGCCAGCATGCCCCAAATGAAGCAGAAGAGAATATACTTACATCCCTACACATTCTTAAAAATATAAAACTCAAGTCTTTCTGATGCTCTTGGGTCCATACACTGTCTTACATATTACCTATACTTCTATTTCCTTTTGTAGGTACTTTCCCCTCGGGTCAATCAACATCTGTAGAATCAACCTAGGCCTCTAGCCCATGCAGGGAAGTAGTTCCGTAAGGACAATGCTTAGAAATCATCACCTAGCAAATAAAAACATACCTTTTAGATCTCCCTCTGATTTGTCTGCCATATTTCTTTGGTTCGGGTTCCTGAGAAGAGGCCAAAGAAGACTCTGCACAAGAATTATTTTCACAGTATTTTCTGTCACAGTTTCTTTCTTTACATGGCACAACACCAGACTCAGATAAATATCTGAACGTCCTACGAGGCTTGGGCAAAGGATTTATAGAAGGTCCACATTCCTGTCCCTCGGGTTCAGAGTAAATATTTTCTAAGCTCTTGGTTATTCCATATGAACTATCCGGAACTTGGAAATTCAGTTCTTTTTCTGAAGAGTCACAATGTTCTAAAGCCAAATTGAAGACTTTATCTGGGGGAAGTGCCTCTATTTTCTTCCACAGTATCTGTGAGGTATAGAAATTTCCTGGAGGTAAGGAAGTCTCTGCATCCAAAACGTCTTTCCAGCTTTCAATCTGTTTGACCTGAGAACATACCCAACTGGATTCTGATTCATTTCTAAATGGGTGTGTACGATCATCTTCATGTTTCTCACTTTCACCCTCAGTTTGGTCCTGGCTTTTGGCATCTGCATTGATATCTAGACCGACATTTTGAGAGTTGGCTGCATCCAACTTTTTGCTCTTTCCCTCAGCAACAGGATTTTTCTCAAGAATCTCTTGATGACAGTTATTATACCTCACTCCAAAGTCCTTTGGGTGCCACCTTTCTGGGTTAGATATACCATTCGTTCTTCCTTCCCACTGAGAAATTTTTTGTTTGATATTTTTGCAGTGGCTTCTTGACAGGGTCTGAAGAGCAGAACGAGAAAAACCGGCATCCATGTTCCCAGTTGGGTGCATGACAAAGTGTGAATTCTACTGAGGTTCCATCATAAGTAACCGTGAAATACTGTATTCTTTATCCTGTCAGTTAGAATCCAAGCAATTCTAGTATTTTCCTTTCATGTTTAACTTGGAAGTCTCTTTTTAAAAAGGATTTTAATCACTGGTCCTTGTTGAAAATGGCTACAACTTTATCTTGAATGTTCCTATTAAAATGAGACAAGAATATGTTAACACAGTTTTAGAATTTCCTAATTTAAAGACTACTAAAACACTGCCTCTATCTATCCCTAAATAATTCATTTACATTGCACATGCAAAAATGTGCCTGTCATCCATTAAGTAATTCAACTCCATAAAGGCATTCCTAAGATGGTGATATAATACAGAGAAAATATTAACTTGTGATATTTCTCAAATTATCAGCTTTAATGTTCTGCCTTATTTAATTTCCTAAAGTTAGGTAGACTGAGGTTTTATACGAGATTACACGTAGTAGTATACAATGTTAAAATCCATTCTTTTTTTTTTCATTTTTTTGACATTTTATTTATTTTTGAGAGGTGGAGAGAGACAGGGCACAAACAGGGGAGGGGCAGAGAGAGAGGGAGACACAGAATCCGAAGCAGGCTCCAGGTTCTGAGCTGTCAGCACAGAACCCGACGTGGGGTTTGAACTCGTGAACCGCGAGATCATGACCTGAGCTGAAGTCTGATGCTCAACCAACTGAGCCACCCAGGCGCCCCTAAAATCAATTCTTTATGGGACCTTCTCTTAAGGAAACAAAGACCAGCAGAGTATTAAAAAAAGTGCACACACACTGAAATACATCTCGAATAACTAAAAGGTTTATGTATGCATCCAGAGGAAGAGCCAGTTAGTCTGGAAGCACGTGAATACCTGATTTCTTCCCCTTGTCCTACGTTGGGGACAACACTAGCCCTCGTTTCACATCCTCTTATGTCGGCTTTACTATTAGCAGCACAGGACTCTGTCTGCACAGTGCTAAAGACCATCCAATGTGCCATTAACTATTAGTTGCTTTAAAATATAATAACCTATTTCGTCACTGACTGAACTTTCCACATCTCTGCCACCACACCCTTGGCCCAAATTGGCAAAAATACTTACAGCCACTGACACACTCCTTCCTTTCACATACAGGCTTCACTCATTTAGGCTCATAAATGTTTCCTCAAATGTAAAATGTGGCAAAGAACTTTTCTTATCAAGTGAGCAAAGACCTGATCTCAAGTCAGACTATACTGGTTATTAATAGTAGCTGATTCAAAACTTCCTGAGGCAGGGGTCATCCTTCCTTGAGCTTTGTCTGTGGGGCCTTGATTAACAGGCAGGAAAATATCTTGGCCCAGTTCTGTCAGTGCAGCTGACAGTTCACACACACAATTTCTTCCAGGCAGGGCAGCTGCTCATCAGGACTTCTATCAACTTCCATTTAAACCATTCCTACAAGTTTCTAGGAAAACCAGCTTTGCCAGCAAATAACCTTTGATGAGGATCCAATGCAGGAAAATTCTACATAACCTTAAGAAATTGAACTAATGTGAGTGGGAAGAAAAAAACTCTAAAACCCCAAAATACCAAAGCTGTTGCTGCAGAACTCTCTCTCTCTCTCTTTTTTTTTTTTTTTTTTTGCTGCTGCCACCACAGCTCCCAGCCCCTGCTGTGTGTGACCCGCCCACACCATCTGGCACCCAGGCCCAGAACTCTCAGTAAAAGACTAACGCATACAATTTGAAGGTCCAGTCAGTTACTGCTCATTGCTAAAACTGAAAATCCTTTTGTTGCTTCTGATGTTTACAGAGGATTCCTAAGGGTTTTAGGGTGTCCTTGAGTCTTGGGTTTTCTTCACTATAGACAAGATGGGAGTACAGTTGATGCTTGATGGAGGTCGGGATGAGCTTCTGCAGAGTTGAAAATCTGCGTCTAACTTTTGACTCCCCCCCCAAAAGCAGCCTCCAGTTGGCAGGAAGCCTTAATGATAACATAAACAGCTGATTAATACATATTTTGTATGTTCTATGTATTGTATACTGTATTCTTACAATAAACAGAGAGAGAAGAAAATTCTAAGAAAATTTAATGAAGAAAAATATACTTACAGTACTGTACTGTATTTATAGAAAAATATCCACCTATAAGTGAATTATAACACACACAATTCAAACCTGTGTCGTTCAAGGCTCAACAGTATTTTTCTCTCTCCTAGGAGCCCAGTAGAGGTTGTCAGCAATCCTTGTTAATGTTTTCTTTACTTTTCCTTTGTTAATACGTGAATGTATGTAACGCAGGAATGTATGTAATGTATGAATGGGTCAAACTGGGAAGAAAGATGAAATCTGCTAAAGCTAACAAAAAAAAATTTTTTTAGGGCTAAAGAAATTTTTAACTTGAAAATTGCTAGCAACAAATGCTGACTTTATGAGATTCACACACAAATATGAATGATGTGCACTGATAGTGTTTCAGTGGCAATGGAGTAGCGGAGCAACATGGGACACTCCTAACATAAGCAGGAATTATAAACATTTTTAAATGTTTATTATTTACTTTTGAGAGACAGACAGACAGACACAGCATGAGCAGGGGAGGGGCAGAGAGAGAGGGAGACACAGAATCCGAGGCAGGCTCCAGGCTCCGAGCTGTCAGCACAGAGCCCAACGTGGGGCTTGAACCCACAAACCCTGAGATCACGACCTGAGCTGAAGTCAGATGCTTAACCAACTGAGCCACCCAGGCGCCCCAGGAGGAATTATAAAGAGAAATGCTACTTGCTTCTAAATGTATGTATTAATACACTGTAGCTTTCAAAAAGTGGACAAAATATTTCAAAAACAAAAACGTTTTAATGCATTCTAGATGGCTGCCTATATACATAGTATAGAGAATCTGTCTTTATATCTGATTTCATAGTTCCAAGTTTTGACAGATCAAACTCTTTATAATGTGGCTTCCCTGTTCTTAGGTATAAGCTATATACACGTTCTGTTTTTGTCCCATCCAAAAAATAAGAATCGCTCACTAAGCCAAGAATTGCCTCAGCTGTTTTCCTATAGGCATCTCATGTCTGACTTTAACCTAATTAAATTCGGAGCCACCTTGCACCTCAGCACCTCCTTCATGTGGCTCCGTGTGATCCTTTATACCCCACACCCACCTCCCCAGTTTCTTGTGTTGACTTCCACTATCATGGACACTCTAAGCCCTAAATGGGGGCCCAGTTTTCAAGTCCTAGATCTCTCCACAGTTTCATCTTCAGAAAACTCCCTAAAGCCAACTCACACATTTGTCCCTAGAGATTTCTTTCTCAAGTTTGCTTGAAGAGATCTAACAAAAACACAGACTGAGAGAATATGACCGCTTCAACAATTCTTCAAAAAATTTTTTTCTCTTCATAGCATGAAATGAGTCAGATGAGTCAGCCTTCTCTATCCATTAAAGATTACTGAAGTCGGGGAGGAGTCACAAAAAGAGGGGGTAGAGCGCTCAATAACCACAATGGGCATCTCAACTGAAGAAACAGTTCCTCGAGTGAGCAGAAGTACAAACATGAAAAATCAGGCACGATTTAAAAGTTCAAAATAAAACAGCATGCTTGAAATAAAGGATACGAATCAAACTCTTTTTTCTGTTTTTTGTTCCCGAAGAGGTGAGCCTTAATAATGCCTCCTTGTTTTTATTTTTTTTTCTTTTCTGAATATTTACTTCACCCAAGAAACACATCAACTGTAGTTTATCATTTTAAAATGTAATGTATACTATAACTTATCATATATAAGATTCTGATTCTAGCATATTAAAAGAAACCCATTTGAATTCATTCGGGTAAGTGAAATACTCTTTGGGAAAGAGAATATTGACGCTCTATTTTACTAACTCAAGTCTTATATGGGAGAGTGTCTTGCTCCAAATCCTGTAGAATATTTTATTTGATCAAATATAAGTATCTGACAAAATAGGAAGAATATGGAACATTCTAACAGTTGGTTTAAAAGTTGATGAAAGGATATGCCTTTACTTATTTATTTTAATGTTTATTTATTTTAGGGGAGAGAGAGTGTGAGTGTGGATGCACACAAGTGGGAAAGAGGCAAAGGGAGAGGGAGAGAGAGAATCCTAAGCAGGCTCCATGCTCCATGGGGCTCAATCTCATGAGAGTGAGATGCCCTGAGCAGAAATCAAGAGTCAGACATTTAATCAACTGAGCCACCCAGGTGTCCCATAAACTGATGAAAGGGTATGCTTTTAAATGATTAATATTTTTTATGTGAATTTTACCTCAATTAGAAAGAAAACTGATGAAAGGGACCAGGAAGACTCTTACTTCTGGCCACGATGGAGTAACTGAACTAGACTCACCTTCCCAACATAAATGATTATAAAATAAGACTTATATATTAAATAAATGCTTTCACATATAGGATAACAGACAACACAGAGCTGTGGTGTTTTAAAGAAGAAAAACAAATGAAGCAGGCACTATGTTGGCCCAGTTTTCACCCTGGAGGTTCTTTCCAGAAAACAGCACAGAATATGAAAGCCTTGCTGAGTTACAGATAAAGAGATCAGAGTTTGAAGGGGCTAGAGAAGATGGAATTTTCAGGGCAGAGTATCAGAAAGGAGGAAGCAACACAGAAAAAGCTCCAGAAATCTACATAGGATCCTCTTGAGTCTTGGTTTGAAAACTAAGTTGCCAATGCACAGGGTTGAACACTACACAAGGCTGGAAATAAATTACTGGCAAAGGAACAACTACAGGGGACCTGCAAGATGACTAATATCCAGAGTTCACAAAGGTCTGGGAAATGTTCAACTTCCAATGATCTACAGAGGAGCAGACTTGTCCAACATCCAGGGAATTCAGTAGATACGTTAGGAGGTCATGGCTTGTCAGTAGGACTAAACTAGCCCTACAGTTTACTGTACTTTAGAGCTACTATGCTCTTTATGCTACTTTAGAGCTACCCTAACAAAGTTTTTAAAAGCCCTAAAAGGATCAAGTTTATTCATAAGTGAAGTACCCCCCCAAATTAAACTCAGTAATTTTTGTATGAAGACATCAAAATGTAGACACTCAGCAATGTAACATTCACAATGTGCAGCATCTGTTCAAAATTACAAAACAGGTAAAGAAGACTAAAGGTGGGAAAAATCAAGAGAAAAATCAGTCAATAGAAACAGAAACAAAAATGACAGATACATAGTGGCCAAAGACTTCTGATCCAATATTTTAAATACATTCATAAACTTACAAGAAAACACGAAAATAATCAGTAGAGAAATGAAGATGTAAAAAAAGAAAGCAAACAGAACCTCTGGAACTTAAAAATACCCTATCTGAAATGAAAAAGTCACTGGATGGGTGGAACCGCTATTTTAGATACTGAAGAAGAAATGATCAACGAAGTGAAATAAGGAGTGAAAGAAAATGTCAAACACAAAAACTGAAGCAAACCTAGTGCTAACACAAAAACAAAAACCAGATACTCCCTGAAACAATATCAAGCAGTTCACCTTACATAAAGTGGGAATCCCAGGGTGAAGGTGGTAGGAAGGCAGAGAACAAATATTTCAAAAAATAATAGCTGAAGTTTTTCTAAACTTGATGAAAACTCTAAACCTATAAATCCAAGAGGCTCAACAAATCTCAAACAGGATAAACACAAAGAAGGCCTCATCGAGGCAAACCATAATCAAGCTGCTGAAAATCAGCGATAAAGAGAAAATTCTTAAATGGCCAGAGGAAAAAAAATACACATTACATTCAGAAATAAAGAGGTAAGCAGGAAACAATGGAAAATATTTAAAGTGTTGGCAGGGCAGGTGGACAGGATTGGGAATCTAGAATTCTAGACATATCCTTCAAAATTAGGGTTGAAATAAAGGCATTTTCAGTTGAAAAAGGTTAGGAGAATTTGTCAGCAGCAGACTTGCACTCAGGGTGACGAACACAATTTGTGAGTCTCAGTGCAAACTGAAAACGTGGGGCCCCTTGTTCAAATGCAGGGAAAGGGCTTTAAAGGTAGATATGAAGCTTTTTTCCTTTCTTCTGTAGGCTTTGGATGTGTCATAGTGTTCTTTTTTTACTATCTAATGTTTTAAGTAAAAAAATTAAAAATTTAAGATATTTGCATGAATTTATCATTCATCTATATGTTGTACAATCCCTTATTTATTTATATGTTTGTTCATTTGTTTATTCATTTATTTTTAAGTAGGTTTCACACTTAGCATGGAGCCCAAAATAGGGCTTGAACTCACAACCCTGAGATCAAGACCTGAGCTGAAACTAAGAGTCAGCCGCTTAACTGACTGAGCCACCCAGGCACTGCTGTGCAATGTCATTTTAAATGCAAATATCAGCGTATTTAACTTACACGCAGAATCACTGAAAATAAAAAATTCCTATTTTTGGCTTGTCCTAAAGGGTGCCTAAAGCTGGATGGAAGAGACAAACACAGTCAAATTCAGAAGATTTGAAGGAGAAAGAGAGGGTTCCCTCAGGCATGGAACCAACCAAGAGAGTGTTGTGAGGTCTAGGGATACTTGTGGAACAAGTGCAGATTCTCACATGAACCTGGGAACCCAGCACTGTGATGTGGGGCATGCACATGCTTGTTTGGGCCTAATGGCTGCTAGAATCTCCCTCTTGCCAGCCACCAAACCAATATGCCACACTCTGGCTGAGGCAGGGTCTGGGAAAGTATAGCCAGGTGTCTCCACATCCCACAGGTCTGCCTCCCCAACTCATGATAGACAGGTAGCCCCCAAGGATCTATAAAACTCTGCCCAGAACACACCTGAGATCTGGATCACGATGGGCAATAGGCTTGCTTCCATAAAACCAAGGCCTCCAGTTGGCTGCTCATCAGATATACCATGGTGCTGCCAGTCATGAGCAGGATACCCATTGTCATGCCGTGTTTCAAGACACCATGAGGTGTACATGCCCAGCCTCATCCCTCACACACAAGGCTTCTGCCAAGATCAGAGAGTGACAGTGGTCACAGGGTATAGGTAGGGAAGGGCCATGCAGGGCCAGCTGGAGAGAGGGCAGCTGGGAACCCATCCTCAGGAAGTGGCAGGAGGCAGGACCCTGTGTGAATTGAAGCTCCAACTCCCAGTGCACCCTACATTATGCAATCAGACTTCACCAACAGAACACAAATTTGAGGGTGCCTGGCTGGTTCCGTTGGTAGAGCACGCAACTTTGGATCTCAGGGTTGTGAGTTTGAGTCCCACATTGGGTGTAGATATTACTTAAAAAAAAAAAAAAAAAAAAAAAAACCACTCTACAAATACAAAGATTAAGTTACCAGAATTTCAAAATGGCTACCACAGAGCATAAAACCTCACAGGGCCCTTTTGAATGCAGGACCCTGTACAGCTATATTGATTGTCTGCCTATGAAGCTGGCCCTTGTTTACACGATAAGAAATGTTTAAAAAAGTTACTCAAATTGAAGAAAAATGATACCAGATGGAAATCTGGATATAAACAAAGGAATGATGAGAACCAAAAATGGTACACATGCATAAATAAAAAAGACATATTTTTCTCATTAATCTCTTTAAAAGATGATTGTTTAAAGTATTGTGGAATACACAATAATAATGTATAATGTATTGTGGAATTTGCAATAATGTGGGAGTAAAATTTAAGACAAAAGCACAAAGGAGGGAAAAAGAAATGGAAATATAGCACCATAAATTTCTTACTTTATATATGAAGTAGTACATTATTTGAAGGGGATGGATTAAAGTTGTATGTTGTGAACTCTAAAGCAATCACTAAAAGAATGGGATTCTAAAAAATACTCAATGAATAAAAAGATGGGGTTGGGGGAGAGGAAGAGAACCACCACCACAACAACCAAAAAACCATGTGAAACAAACAGAAAATGAACAGCAAAATTGTACAGTTAAAAATCTGACCACACCAATAATTATGTTAAATGTAAATGAGGTAAATTCTAAATAAAAGGCAAAGATGATCATACTCGATAAAGAAGCAGGCCTAACTCTGCACTTTTATAAAAAATTACACTTTGGGGGCACCTGGCTGGCTCACTCAGTGGGGCATGTAGGTTTGAGCCTCACATTGGCTTTAGAGATCACTTAAAAATAAAATCTTAAAAAAAAAAACACTGCACTTTGAATTTAAAGACATAGATGTGTCAAAATAGATTCAAACGTTGAAGTAAATATTATAAGAATACTAGATTACCTGTATTATTATCAGACAAAGCAGAATTCTGGGCAAGAAATATTAGCAGAGACAAAGAGAGAAAGATATGTCATGGGGTAGCTCGGTGGCTCAGTCGGTTAAGCATGTGACTCCGGGCTTTGGCTCAGGTCATGATCTCATGGTTCTGCAAGTTCGAACCCCATGTTAGCCTCCAAGCTGACAGGGTAAAGCCTGCTTGGGATTCTCTCTCTCTCCCTCTCTCTTTGCCCCTCCCAAATGCACATGCTCTCTCTCAAAATGCATACATACAGACATAAATAAATCTTTATTTATTTATTTATTTATTTTTAATTTTTTTTTCAACGTTTTTTATTTATTTTTGGGACAGAGAGAGACAGAGCATGAACGGGGGAGGGGCAGAGAGAGAGAGAGGGAGACACAGAATCGGAAACAGGCTCCAGGCTCTGAGCCATCAGCCCAGAGCCCGACGCGGGGCTCGAACTCACGGACCGCGAGATGGTGACCTGGCTGAAGTCGGACGCTTAACCGACTGCGCCACCCAGGCGCCCCATAAATAAATCTTTAAAAAAAGATTGAAAAAAGAAAAAAAGACATTTCAAACAAAAATGGAGTCAATTAATCAAGAAGATGGAACAATCCTAAATGTTCGTGTACCAAATAACAGAGTTTCAAAATGTAAGAAACAAAAAAAAATGTTAGAACCAAAAAGACAAATGGACCAATTTGTAATTTCACTGAGGATTTTATCACTCTTCATGAGTAACTGACAGAAAATCAGGAAATATATAGAAGACTGAATACCACCATTAATCAGCTTGACCTGAGTGATAATTTTATTTATTAAAAAAATTTTTTTTAATATTTATTTATTTTTGAGAGAGAGAGAGAGACAGAGACAGAGTGTGAGTGGGGGAGGAACAGAGAGAGAGAAAGACACAGACTCAGAAGCAGGCTTCAGGCTCTGAGCTGTCAGCACAGAGCCCAACACAGGGCTTGAACTCACGAACCAGGAGATCATGGCCCGGGCTGAAGTTGGACACTTAACTGACTGAGCCACCCAGGCGCCCCAAACTGAGTGATATTTTAGAACACTACACCTAACAACAACAGAATATACATTCAAGTATACATGAGAATGCATACTGAGAATGATTCTTTAACTCATGATGGAACTTAATTAGATATAAATAATCAAAAGATATCTGGAAAATGCCAACATATTTGGAAATAAATGCTTATATTACAAAAGAAAAGAGTTTGGAAACAATGAATGAAAATACTATATCTTGGTTAGTGTTAAAACACATTTTATCCCATTAAGTTTCAAGATACTATTTTCAATTATTCTCCAGATTAAATGCTCTAGGTTAACCCCGGTTTGAAGGATCCTACTGCCAATCCTGCACAAAATGTACCATCCTTCTCATTATTACACCCTTCTAAATCCTATAGTGAAATTTGAATGTTATGGTTATTATTATGATTATGATTTAAGGTTGTTTCTTAAGAAGAAGAAAAAATAAACTAAACCCAAAGCAAGTAGAATAATAAGATGTAAATATTCATGAAATAGCAACAACTGAACAACAGAGAAATCAATGAAACAAAAAAAGTTATTTGAAAACATCAATAAATTGATAAACATCTAGGAGAACTGAACAAATAAAAAGAGAAGAAATAGCACAAATTAGCAATATCAGAAATGAAAAGGGGGCCACCACTGCAAATTTTACATTAAAAGATATAAAGGATGATTATAAATAAATTTATTAGAGTAAATTTGATAACTTAAATGAGATGGACAAATTCCTTAAAAGATACAAATTGCTAAAACAGACACAAGATGATATAGAAATTCTGAGTACCTCTATATGTTATTTAATTTTTTAAGTTTATTTACTTTGAGACCAAGAGACAGACAGACAGAGAGTGGGGGAAGGGCAGACAGAGAAAGAGAGGGAGAGAGAATCCCAAGCAGCTCTGTGCTGTCAGTGCAGAGCCCAACATGGGGCTCAAATCCACAAACCATGAGATCATGACCTGAGCCAAAATCAAGAGTCAGACACTTAAGCAATTGAGCCACCCAGGCACCCCTCTATATTTATTTTAACAATTAAATTTTTAATTAAAATCTTTTGCATAAAAACTCCAAGTACAGACAACTTCACTGGTGAATTTTATTAAACATCGAAAGAGATATTAATCTCACACAAACTGTTTCAGAAAACAGAGGAAGAGGAAACATTTTCCAACTCATTTTATGAGACCAATATTACCAGTTAGAACCAAAGACACTACAACAAGAGAACAAAAATAGAGAATAGAACTCATGAACATAAATGTGAAAGTCTTTTAAAAATATTAGTAAATAAAATCCATAAATAAATATAAGAGATACTAAGTCATGACTAAATAGAGTTTATAAGAGAATGAAAAGTTGCTTTAACATTAAAAATCATCATATTTGGGGCACCTGGCTGGCTCAGTCAGTTTAGCATCTGACTTTGGCTCAGGTCATGATCTTGTGGTTCATGAGTTCGAGCCCTGCGTCAGGGTCTGGTCTGACAGCTCAGAGCCTGGAGCCTGCTTTGGGTTCTGTGTCTCCCTTTCTCTCTGCCCTTCCCCTGCTTGTGCTCAGTTTCTCTCAAAATTAAGTAAACATTAAAAAAAATGTTTTCAAGTCATCATATTTATGAGATAAAGAAAAAAAACCCACTTGTGAATATCTTAGAGATGCAAAAAAGCACTTGAAAAAATTTCACATCTATTCATAATTGGAAAAAAAAACCCTCTATCAAATTAGAAACTGCACAATCTGATAAAGGGCAATAATGAAAAAAAATACTTCAATATCATACTAAGTGGTAAAAGATTGATCACCTTTCCCCTAAGATGGAGGAAAAAGGCAAGTGTCTTCTTTCACTGCTTTTATTCAACACTATATGAGTTGTTGACTATATGAGAAGTCATAATCAATGCAATAAGGCAAGAAAAATGAAATAAAAGGTATTTACATTGGAAAAGAGCCCAGGGAACAATGTTGTGAAAAGAGGAGGGCTTGGTGTGGCATTGCCATTTCTAACACCTTGGGTCTCTGTGCCTTTTGCAGAACTTCCAACAGTGTTATGTTGGGACAGAACATCTGGAAGTTCACAACCTCTATGGTCTGTAGGAGCCTCTATGAGGAGGGCCTAGGGAAGAATTTGTCATTTTCAGTGGAAAACAAGTGGTGACTGTGTACTTTGGATTGGGATTTGCTGCACTTTTTTTTTTTTTTATAGTAAGACATCAACTGTTTAAGAAATAAGGATGTTTTAATTAATCCATTAAACAGATGTGAAAAGGAGCATTTTAAGAGGTACAATCTCTTTGAAAAATGGATCAAACTCTTAAATTCAACATACTCAATATGTTTGTAAATAAACTTAAGGCATGAAAAAAAAGGAAAAGAAGTATACATGATTGTATACATAGAAAATCCTAAGAAATCTAAAATTACAAGTTACTAAAATTACAAACTACTAGAATTTAGCAAGGTCTCAGGACACAGTCAACATATAAGTGGTATGTTATACACACTGTGAACAGAAAATTGGAAAATGAAATGCAAAATAACATTTAAAGTAGCACAAAAATCATCAAATACTTTGGGGTACAAAACTTGTACACTGAAAACTACAAGATACCACTAAGAGAAAAAATTAAAGGACTATTAAATAAACTATTAAAAAAGACTATTAAATAAACTATAAATAAAGAGATATATCACATTAATGAATTAGAATATTCAGTTTTGCTAAGAAACAAATTCTCTCAAAATTGATCTGTAGATTCAACACAATCCTAGTCAAAATCACAGGAGGTTTTGTTGCAGAAATTGACAAGCTGATTCTCAAATTTATATGGAAATGCAAAGGACCTCAAATAGCCTAAAAATTTTTTTAAAAATATGACAGTTGAAGAACATATAGTACTGATTTTAAGACATTATAAACAGCTACCATAATCAAGACAATGTGCATCAGTGAAAGCAGAGACAAATGGATCAACACAACAGTACAGAGTCTAGAAATAGATCCTCACTTTACATAGTCATTCGATTTCCACAAAGTTGGAGAAAAATAATCTTTTCAATAGATGGCTTTGGAACAAATGGATATCTCTATGGAAAAAAATTAACCTCTACCTTTACCCACACATTTACAAAAATTAACTTAAGGGGGTTGTGGGTGGCTTAGTCAGTTAAGCAGCCGACTTGATTTTGGCTCAGGTCATGATCTCACAGTTCATGAGTTCGGGCCCATGTTGGGCCTTATGCTGACAGCATGGAGCCTACTTTGGATTCTCTCTCTCCCTCTCTTTGTCCCTCCCCCACTCATGCTCGCTCTCTCTCTCTCTCTCAAAATAAATAGAAAGAAAGAAAGAAAGAAAGAAAGAGAGAGAGAGAAAGAAAAAGAAATAAAGAAATTAACTTGAAATATACCATAAACCTAAACCTAACAGCTAAAACTATAAACCTCCTAGAAGAAAAAATAGAAAAAAAAAATCTTTAGGGAAGGAAAAGATTTCTTAGATAGGACACAAAAAGCACTAATCATGGGGGCAAGAAATTGATAAATTGAACTTCACCAAAATTAAGATCTTTTGTTCTTCTAAAGATGTTTTAAAAATGAAACAGCAAGCCACAAACAGCGAGAAGATATTCAAAATACATATATCTGACAAGCACTTAAACCTGTAACATATAAGGAACTATTACAAATGAATGATAAGGCAAACAAAATATGCATCAGAAAAAAACATGCATCAGATGTGAACAGATATTTTACAAAAGATTTTATGAGTAGCCAATAAGTACAATGAAACACCTGAAAAGATTTACACTATCACTAGTCATTAAAGACATGAAATGAAAATATGAAATACCACTACATACTCACTAGATACTCACTGATACTAAGTATCAGAGCACCTGGAGCCCTCAAACACTGCTGGTATAATATGGTACAACCATTTTGGAAAACAGTTTGGCAGTTTCTTATAAAATTAAACATAATGGGGCACCTGGGTGGCTCAATCGGTTGAGCATCCAACTTCAGCTCAGGTCATGATCTCATGGTTCATGAATTGGAGCCCCGCATCGGGCTCTGTGCTGATGGCTCAGAGCCTGGAGCCTGCTTTGGATTCTGTGTCTCCCTCTCTCTCTCTGCCCCTCCCCCACTTGTGCTCTGTCTCTGTCTCTCAAAAATAAATGTAAAAAAATTTTAAAAAATTAAAAATTAAATTAAATTAAACATATGATTGCCAAATGAAGTAGCAATTTCACTTGTAGGTATTTCCTATGAAAGAAAATGTTACGTTTACACACATACTTCTACGTGAATAGCCCTAACTAGAAATAACCAAAGGCCATCAACAAGTGAATGCACAAATTATAATGTATTCATACAAAAGGATATTCCTCAGCAATAAAAAGGAACAGAACCAACAATATGCACAATGTGGACATCTCACAAAAATATGCAGAAACAAAAAAGTACATATAGTATGATTCCATTTATATAAAATTCAAGAACAGCCAAAATTAATCTATAATGAAAAAAGCAAATCTGTGATTGTCTAGGGCCAGGGGTTGAGAACTAACTACAAAAGAGTATAGGGAACTTTTCTGGGGGAAATGAAAATATTATATATCTTGATAGGTGTATACATTTGTCAAAACTAATTTCCCATACACTTAAAATGGGTGCATATGAAATTATATCTTGGGGCACCTGGCCAGCTCAGTCAGTAGAGCATCCATCTGACTTTTGATCTCACGGTTCAGTTGGGTATAGAGATTACTTTGAAGAAAAAAAAATAGGGGCGCCTGGGTGGCTCAGTCGGTTGAGCATCTGATTTTGATTTCGGCTCACGTCATGATCCTACGGTCATGGGATCAAGCCCTGCACTGGGCTCTGCACTGAGCATGGAGCCTGCTTAAGATTCTCTCTCTCTCTCTCTCTCTCTCTCTCTCTCTCTCTCTCTCTCCTGCTACCCCTCTCCCCTACTCATGCTTTCGTTCTCTAATAAAAAAATAAAAATAAAAAATTAATTTGTAGGTTACAAATCCCAAAGTGTTCTATATCACACCTACTATTAAAAATTTGAGGGGCGCCTGGGTGGCGCAGTCGGTTAAGCGTCCGGCTTCAGCCAGGTCACGATCTCGCACTCCGTGAGTTCGAGCCCCGGGTCAGGCTCTGGGCTGATGGTTCAGAGCCTGGAGCCTGTTTCCGATTCTGTGTCTCCCTCTCTCTCTGCCCCTCCCCCATTCATGTTCTGTCTCTCTCTGTCCCAAAAATAAATAAACGTTGAAAAAAAAAATTTTTTTTTTAAATTTGACATTTGGCAGTTGGGATGCCTGGGTGCCTCAGTTGGTTAAGCATCTGACTTCAGCTCAGGTCATGATCTCGTCTGTGGGTTCGAGCCCTGCTTTGGGCCCTGTGCTGACAGCTCAGAGCCTGAAGCCTGTTTCAGATTCTGTGTCTCCCTCTCTCTCTGCCCCTCCCTCTGCTCATGCTCTAACTCTCTCTCAAAAATAAATAAACATTAAAAAGTTTTAAGTAAAATAAAATAAAATAAAATAAAATAAAATAAAATAAAATAAAAATATGACAGTTAATTGCAACTTACTTTTCCTCTGCCAGAGCCAGAGTCACTCAGCTCTCTAATTATTTTTCATCCGAAAAAGAAAAAAGAAAAAAAAGAGAGGCAACAGGATTTAATTTCCTGAATCTGAGAGCTTTTTTAAAAGTTATTTAGAGAGAGACAGAGACAGGATGAAAGTGGGGGAGGGTCAGAGGGAGAGAAGGAGAGAGAGAGAGAAAGAGAATCCCAAGCAGGGTCTGCACTATTAGGACAGAGCCTGATGTGGGGCTCGAATTCACGAACCATGAAATCATGACCTAAACTGAGGTAGGATGCTTAACCGACTAAGTCACCCAGGCATCCCTTGAATCTGAATGCTTTAAGGGAAAACAATGCCAACATCAAACTCAAAAACAAATGGTCTCCTCAGAGCAGGTGCTACTGGTCTTCTGTATCCTTAATAATCAAGTGACAATCAAACAGCATAAATAAGTTTGTTACTAAACAAAATCCAAACACAGTGAGTTTACTTTGGGGACAATTTAATTTTCAGCAAAACAATCTTCTTTTCAATTTTCACATAAGGCACACTGCTTGGGGACAAAGGACTTAACAAGGGTTCATATTTGTAATGAATTCCAGACCTTTTGGAAACAGTGAATGTACGCTAGATAAGATACATTAATTTGTTTTTTTAATCACTCTTTGGGGTGCCTGGGTGGCTCAGTCGGTTGAACGTCTGACTCTTGATTTTGGCTTGGGTCATGATCTCATGGTTCATGGGATGGAGCCCTGTGTTGGGCTTCATGCTGATATCCCAGACCCTGCTTGGGATTCTCTCTACCCCTCCCCAGCTTGTGCATGCTCTCTCTCTCTCTCTCTCTCAAAATAATAAATAGACTTAAAAAAAAAATCACTCTTTGTACTCAAGCCTACATTCTGTAGAACTAGTATCATCTTTCTCCGAACAACAGATTTTGATCACGAAATCTAAAACAAGTTATCATATAACCATACTCGTGTGTGTGTGTGTGTGTGTGTGTGTGTGTGTGTGTGTGTAGAATAATGTTTTTATTTATTTGAAAGGTGTATGTGGTATAGAAAGATATTTTGATCATTTAAAATGGTAAATATTTTTTTTTGGCTGATGGGATTATAGATGTTACCAGTTTTAATAAAATTTACAAATTATTATAATTAGAAAAATACAAATACATTGTATTTGCTTTTAAAAATGCATTGTTTTGCTTTTAAAAGGAAGAATATTTAAGGAAATTTCATTATCCATTAATGTCATTCTTTTCTTTTATACTTTGTATCTGTAGTCCCTGTCATATCCCCATTCTAGTTACTTGGTTAACCATACTCTTAAACATCTAAATAATCTGAGATTTCTTCCTCATTAACGCATTTAGCTCCCAAGAATATTATACCACTCATTGCAGATTTTCCTTCAGCTCTTATGTGTTCTTTTGTGAAGAGGCATATAGATGCCTAAGTTTAAAATGCAAGTTTCAGGTTTAGTGCCTGTTTACCAAAGAAAATGGATGCCAAGAGGATTCCAACTACTAAGCTATGAGAAGGAACAGTCAGCCAAATGGAAACACAATCACTATAGGTGTCATGAGGGTGACTTAATTCAGGAAAGAAATAAGACAGAAGACAAAATTTCTGGGAAAGATGATCACCTCCCCCCTCCCCCCACAAAATCTCTACCGGTTAAAAAAAAAAGGCAGCATAGTGGAAAGAAGGGAAGAAAACTAATATTGATTTTATGTCTACAATGAATAGACATAAATAAAGTGCAAGGTACTTTAACAAACATAATCTTCTTCTCAACAACAATGATGTAGATATTAATCTCTCTGTGCCATACTCTTCATCTGAAAAATGGAGATGAGTGACGTTCCCAGGAGTCCAAGGTTCTAACAGCCAGTGGAGCTGGGATTCAGATCTGAATATGACTACTCCCAGAGTCACTGTTTTTCCCACTCACTGTGATAGACTGCCCCCCAAACAAAGTACACTGGACTGAAATCAGAAGAAATGGAGTTTAGTCCTAACCCTGCAGCTTAACCAGCTGTGTAACCTTAGGAAAGTCACTTTACCTTTCTAGGTTTCAGTTTTCTCATCTGAAAATTCTGATTTATCACTGCTCTCTGTGGACTTCCTTTAACATTTCCTGTAGTGCATATCTGTGGTCAACAAATTTCCTCCTCTTTTATTAAAGTAAATTTATTTCACCTTCAGTTTTGGAGGTTATTTTTGCTGGATATAAAATTGTAGGTTGACAGGTTTTTGTTTTGTTTTATTTTGTTTTTCTTTAGTTTAAGGTTGTTATTCTTTTTTTTTATGTTCATTTATTTTTGAGAGACAGAGTGAGCAGGGTAGGGGTAGAGAGAGGAGACAGAATCCCAAGCAGACTCTGTGCTGTCAGCACAGAGCCCCTAATGGGGCTTGAACTCATGGAGCTGTGAGACCATGACCTAAGCTGAAACCAAGAGTCAGGCGCTTAACCAACTGAGCTACCAGGTGCCCCTAGGTTGTTATTCTTTGGCTTGTAGTTTGTATCATTAAAAAAAAAAATTTTTTATGTTTATTTATTGAGAGAGAGAGACAGAGAGAGAGAGAGAGACAGAGAGAGAGAGAGAGAGAGAGAGAGAGAGAGAGAGAGCAGGGGAGGGGCAGAGAGAGGGAGACACAGAATCTGAAGCAGGCTCCAGGCTCTGAGCTGTTAGCACAGAGCCAGACATGGGGCTCGAACTCATGAACCATGAGATTGTGACCTGAGCCAAAGTCGGATGTTCAACCAACTGAGCCACCCAGGCACTTCAGTTTGCATCATTTCTAATAAGAAGTTTGTGGCCATTCTTATGTTTAGTTCCCCTGTATGTTATGTGGCTTTTTTCCCCCTCTAGCTGCTTTTAAGATTTACTCTTTATCTTTGCTTTTCAGCAATTTAACTATGATAAACCTAAGTGTGGTCTTCTTTGCATTTATCCTGCTTGAGGTTTATAGAGTTTCTTAGATTCTGATCAAATACATTTTTCAGCTGACCCATTCTTTCTCTTCTCCTTTTGAGACTCTAATTACACATATGTTAGACAACTTAATATTATTATTCCACAGGTTACCTGTTCTCTGCTCATTTATTTTTTTTTACCTTTTTTTTTCTTGCTCTGCTTCAGCTTGAATTCTATTCACCTGTCTTCAAGTGCACTAAACATTCTATAAGCCAAAGTCCAATCTGATTTTAAGCCCATCTAATAACTCTTATTTCAGATATTGTATTTTCCAGCTTCAAATTTCTATCTGGTTCTTCTAACATTTCCATTGCTCTTCTGAAATACTCCATCTCTTCACCCATTACATTTTTTCCTATATATTATTTAATATATTTATTATAAAAATCTTGAAGTCCTTGTTAGCTAATGCCAACAGCTGGGTCATCTTTAGGTTTCCTTTTACTGACCCCATTCTTTTCTTTACTATGGTTCACATTTTCCTATTTCTTCTAGTTCCTTATAATTTTTAATCATATTCTTAGCACTGTCTATAAAAGAACAATAGAGGAAAAGATACATTTTGTATTTGTTTTGTTTTATATATTTCTGAGACTGTAAGCATTCCTCTGTGTGGTAATTAAATTGAGGGACTAATCATTCAGATTCCTCTTATAGTCAAGTTGAACTGAGGCTGGATAGCAGGTCTTATTACATGGAATTCACCTGGGATTGTTTTTAATTTTTTTTAAGTTTATTTATTTTGAGAGGATGCGTGAGTGGGGTAGGGGCAGAAAGAGAGGGAGAGAGAGAACCCCAAGTAGGCACTGCACTGTTAGCACAGAGTCTGATGCAGGGCTGGAACTCATGAACCTTGAGATCATGACCCGAGCCAAAACGAAGAGTCAGATGCTTAACTGACTGAGCCACGCAGGTGCCCCAGAATTCACCTGGGATTAGCTCAACCTCTAACCCCCTGAGCTGCTGCTACCTCTTAAATCTTGTCAGTATTTGAGCTGGAAAGAGCTTGGCTACAGTTTCAATTATTTTTGGTTCAACTTTGGATCCAACCCTGGCAGGATATCACTGCACAAATATGTGGGATATAAAACTTCTTTGTGCCTCCCCTACCTCCTGCAATGCTGCTTTCTTATTAGTAAAAACTGGAACAGTAGAAAATTATTGGGCCAAGTGGTTTGTTTTTGCATTTTGGATTCTTCCAGATTCCAATTCACACTCCAATTCCAAGAGTCCATACCATTAACTAAGACTTGGGAGATTTCCCCTTGACTCTGTAAAGCCTCCCCATCTATGCCAGGGCTACCTGTATCCAGACCACGTGCTTGTCCTCAGGTATGAAAATTGTTATGGCTCTTTGCTCACTTTTAAAGGAATTCACTTTGGAATTCAGTTCATCAACATTTCCTTGCATCCACTACTGTTCACTGACCCCCAAGAAATATATGATTTTTATTTTGTCCAGGATTTTCTTGTTACTGTGGAGGCAAATGTTTTTCAAGCCTTACTACATTCTAACTGGAAGAGGCAGTCTTCAAATGTTTTTAACAAAATAGAATGGTGAACAACAGAATAAATCAGAATACATGTACTGCATGAAGGTAAGGGTAAATATCACTTCAGAATGTTTGTTTCAGGTATGTGTGTGTGCTATGGATTGCAAATGTATTTATAATGGTGAGGTGTGGTCAAAAAAATTAGCAAGTCTGTCTAGGGACATTAAAGTCCCTTCAGTGCAAGGCAAGGAGTTTAGAGAAAGGATATCAAGACACTAATCCCCCCCTCCATTAATGTTTGTTTATTTTTGAGAGAGCGACAATGAGTCGGGGAGGGACAGAAAGAGAAGGAGACAGAGGATCTGAAGCAGGCTCCACGCCAACAGCAAAGACCCAATGCAGGGCTCAAATACACGAACCATGAGATCGTGACCTGAGCCTAAGTTGGCCACTTACCCAAAGGACACTGATCTTTAAAGAGACTTGTCTACTGTTAGCTGGATTTCAGGCACTGAAACATTTCAGAAACACAAAAGTTTTTACATGTCAACACGGAACAAAAGAAGTCCCTGGAAAAATACACAAAGCATAAATTATCACAATAGGCCACTGATGTTAGAGAAGGATAAAATACATCCAGATATTTTAATAACCACCAGGCTTTGGTTTTTATTAAAGCCAGTTTCTGGGCCTATGTATTATAATTCAATTTGCTGCTTACCGATTGCTATTATTAGATTAAGAATGCAAAGAAAGATTCTGGAGAGAGAATGTGCTCCTTTTATATTTGGCTTCTTTAATAAAAATATTTTTAAACTCTCTTTTTTTGGAGGGAAAGAGACAAAAAGACTCTCTGAATGTAAGAAAGCTATTCTTAGGTGAACAGAAGAAGTCACCTTTAACTCAGCATTTATGAAACAAACCAAATGTTATAAAACATAGGTAGAGGGGCTCCTGGGGGTGGCTCAGTCGGTTAAGCATCCAACTTTGGTTCAGGTCATGATCTCACATCACAGCTCATGAGTTTGAGCCCTGCATGGGCGTCTGTGCTGACAGCTCAGAGCCTGAGCCTGCTTCAGATTCTGTGGCCCCTTTCTCTCTCCCCCTCCCCTGCTCACGCTCTGTCTCTCTCTCAAAAGTAATAAACACTAAAATAATTAAAATAAAAAAAACATAGGTGGAGACCATAATATTTATAAGGGAGGCATCACAGTATAGGATACAAAGAGTGCGGGATTTACAACTGGACACCTGGATTCAATTTTTCTGCAACTTACTTAATGGTGTGCCTTGTACTCTTAACCCATCCAAGCTTTACTCTATAACAAGGGAATAACACTCACCTGTAGAGTTACTGCAAGGATCAAATGAGATAATATATAAAGTGTCTTAAACAAAGTAAGTGCCCAAGAACAGTTATGACACTACTGTCACAACTTATTTAAATATTATATGTATATAAGTGCCAGTACACATTCTCACCAATCTAACCTCCTGAATGTCTATTTCTATCCCTATTACAACAACCTCAGTTCATGTTCCTTATCATTCTTCTAGAACTACCATGATGTAGTCTCCTAGATGGCCTACCTGCTTCCAGTATCCACCTCCTTCCAACACTGTTGCCAAAGTGATATTTCTAATACTTAGATAAGATCAGGTCACAGTTAAGACCTTTTGGAGGAACTCCATAATTTACCAAAGGGGTTATCACAACATGCTCCCAAGGAACAATGGACTTCTAAGATCTGATATAAAAACTAAGTACATCCCACACACTAGCTTGCAGAAATAAGTTAAATTAGTGGATAGAACTTCCTCAATATTAAGTTTTTTCCTCCACAAACACACCTGAAACATTTGATTCTTGCTACTATTTGTGGTGTTGGTCAATGCTGACAAAATGGCAAAACAAATAAACACAGGGCCAACAAAAATTTATGTAGAAACTGTGGACAAGCCAATCATGCAGCTTTTTAAAAAATGTCATAGGTACACATATGTGTGCTTTTATTTTTTTACTTTTTAAAGTTATTTATTTATTCATTCACTCATTCTTTCTTTCTTGAGAGAGTGCACACACTGGAGGGGCAGAGAGAGAGGGAAAGAGAGAGAATCTCAAGCAGGCTCCACACTGTCAGCACAGAGGCCAATAAAATTCTCCATTGAATTTGCTTCAAATATTTTAAAGCAAAGGAGAAAAAAAAAAAGGTCAAACCGGCTTCTACCTCTCAAACTTTTACCAGCTTGTCAACTGTTCCTTGAGCAACAAATCTTCAAAGCAAGCACAAACAGGATATCAGCCTTTTATCTCACTCCTAATCAGAGGAAACAGCCTTATAGGTAACTAAAAATGATACTCAAAATAGCAAAGAAACTTTAAAAAAAGCCCCTAATATTACTAATAATAGACAATAAAACTTCTTAACAGTTATTGTGCCTAACTGTAAAGCAATAGGATTCTTCAAAAAATAAATTTAATGCCTTAATAGTTCAATAAACTCTCTTAAGACCTCTGTCATGGTGATTTTCTGAGGTTTTTCGTTTTGTTTTGTTTTGTTTTTTAGCTATTTTCTTTTTTCAATCGGGCTTCACACCCAACACGGAGCCCAATTCAGGGCCTGAACTCATGACCCTGAGCTCAAGACTCAAGCTGAGATCAAGAGTCGGACACTTAACTGACCGAGCCACCCAGGTGCCCCTTCCTGAGTTGTTTTTTTTTTAATGAAACGATGAAAAATGACAGTTGACTTAATGCAGATTATATTCAGATGTTGAGGCACAAGTCAAAGAATTAGAATAATGCTAACCTCGTGACTGTGTTAAACGGCTGGTTATCCACACTTCAAAAAACTTCCAAATGACTACAATTCTTCGCTGTTCACTGAATCTAATGGGTACTGATGGAGATTTTACTTAACAAAGCTGCGTAACCCTGGGAACTACTCTCATAACTAACCCAATGGTCTTACTGACTGAATGTGTCCCCCCCCCCCCCCATTCCTATGTTGAAGTCCTAATCCTCAATGGGATGGTATTGGAGATGAGGCCTTTGGGAGGTCATGAGGATGAAGTACTCATGAATGGGATGAGTGCCCTTATAAGAAGAAACATAAGAGAGATAGATGATCTCTCTCTCCACCATGGGAGGATACAACAAGACAGCCATCTGTAAACCAGGAAGAGAGCCCTCACCAGGAACCCAACTGGATGGCACCTTGATATTGGACTTCTCAGCCTCTAGAACTGTGAGAAATAAATTTTTGTTAAGCCACCCAGTCGATGGTATTTTTGTTATAGCAGCCTAAGCTGACTAGACAAAGGGTAATTCCAACTTCAAAACATACCTCTTATCCTGACCACTCACTATCTTCATTGCTACCACACCAATCCACGCCATCATCTCTCCCTCTCTTGTTTTCTGATTTCTACTCATTTTTCACATCTCCTGTCCATCTTATCTAAGGTAAGGCTTCTTTCAGGGCGCCTGGGTGTCTCAGTCACTTAAGCATCCATCTTCGGCTCAGGTCATGATCTTGTGGTTCTCAGGTTCAAACCCCGCGTCAGCTCTCTGCTGTCAGTGCAGAGACTGCTTCAGATCCTATGCCCCTCCATCCCTACCCCAGTTGTGTGTGCGCGCTCTCTCTCTCAAAATTAACATTAAAAAAAAATAAAAATAAGGCTTCTTCCCCCACATATTTTTCTATGCCTTCACTCTGCTATATTTTCTCCATAGAGCTAATCATTTACCTGAAATTCCATTATTTGTTTGTTCACTTCTTGTTTGTTTTCCCGACTGGAACATAAGATTGTTCATGACTATATTCCCAGCACCTAGAAGAGTGTGCCCCATATAGTAATCCCTCAATAAATATTTGCTGAATTAATGACTAAACCCTAAATATAAGAATGTATAAAGAGGGTGGGAATGCAAGCTGGTGCAGCCACTCTGGAAAACAGTATGGAGGTTCCTCAAGAAACTAAAAATAGAACTACCCTACAACCCAGCAATTGCACTACTAGGCATTTATCCAAGGGATACGGGTGTGCTGTTTCGAAGGGACACATGCACCCCCATGTTTATAGCAGCACTAGCAACAATAGCCAAAGTATGGAAAGAGCCCAAATGTCCATCAATGGATGAATGGATAAAGAAGATGTGGTATATATATATACAATGGAGTATTTCTCGGCAATCAAAAAGAATGAAATCTTGCCATTTGCTACTACGTGGATGGAACTGGAGGGTATTATACTAAGTGAAATTAGTCAGTCAGAGAAAGACAAATATCATATGACTTCACTCCTATTAGAACTTTAAGAGACAAAACAGATGAACCTAAGGGAAGGGAAACAAAAATAATATAAAAACAGGGAGGGGGACAAAACACAAGAGACTCATAAATATGGAGAACAAACTGAGGGTTAGGGGAGGGGGAGTGGGAGGGGGGATGGGCTAAATGGGTAAGGGGCACTAAGGAATCTACTCCTAAAATCACTGTTGCACTATATGCTAACTAATTTGGATGTAAATTTAAAAAATAAAAAATAAAATTTAAAAAAAAGGATGTAAAAAGAGGAAAGGTTTATGAAAATCAGCAATGCCTGTTACTTTAAGAGTTTCTAATGATTTGAAGTTGCCCCATTTGTAGGAGGGGAAAACATGTTAAAATACTTTAAGGATAAATGAGTAACACCAAAACAGCTTATTTAAAATGATAACAAGCACCACAATAATAAGGTCCTTTTTATATATTTATGATTTGTTGGGCACTATACACATCTCATTTAATCCTCACAACAATCTCTGGAGGAAGGTATTTTGATTTTCTAGGTGAGAAAATTGAGGCTTAGCAGGGTTAGATAATTTTTTTAAAAGTAGGCTCCACACCCAAAGTGGGGCTTTAACTTATGACCCTGAGATCAAGAGTCCAATGCTCTACTGACTGAGCCAGCCAAGCATCCCAGGGTTATATAACATTTTTAAATGTTTATTTATTTGAGAGAGAGAGCGAGCACAGGAGAGAGGCAGAGAGAGAGAGAGAGAGAGAGAGAGAGAGAGAGAGAGAGAAAATCACAAGCAGGCTTCGTGCTGTCAGCACAGAGCCTGATTCAGGGCCCAATCCCACAAACCATGACCTGAGCCAAAACCAAGAGTAGGAAGCTCCACCGACTGAGCCACCCAGGCACCCTGGGTTGAATAACTTTTTAGGGTCATATACATTACATTATTAAGTGGAAAAACTGGAATTTAAACTCTAAAACTCTTGTTCTTATTAGCAAATAGCATATTACCTTCAAGATAAAGACATTTTGATAAGGGACATATCTAAAGTCAGAGGTCTCCAAACTCTGATTTGAAACTCCTATGAAAAAAAATGATTTATGTATATTTATAAATTAGACACAACTATAATAATATGCATATTATAAAATGAAAATTTTAAAGCACGAGATATATTTTTTAATTAAAAAAATTTTTTTAACATTTATTCATTTATAACAGTCAGAGAGCACAGGCAGGGTAGGGACAGAGAGAGTGGGAGACACAGAATTGAAGCGGCTCCAGGCTCCGAGCTATCAGCACAGAGCCCGACATGGGGCTCGAACTTACAGACCGTGAGATCATGACCTGAGCCGAAGTCGGACACTTAACCGACTGAGCCACCCAGGTGCCCCGAGATATACTTTTTAAATTTTTTTAATGTTTATTTTATTTTTGAGAGAGAGAATGAGCAGGGGAGACAGAGACAGAATCTGAAGCAGGCTCCAGGCTCTGAGCTGTCAGCACAGAGCCCAACGCGGGGCTCGAACCCACGAACCGTGAGATCATGCATGACCTGAGCTGAGTTGGTCGGTTAACCGACTGAGCCACCCAAGCACCCTAAAGCATGAGATATTGTTAAAAATAATTTTATTTTATTAGCTTTGTTAAAAATTAACTATATAGATGGAGGACAAAAGAACCATTTCATTCTTACTAAAGTATTATAAATTGTAAATATTTTATGTAAGAGCAATGTGATTGTACATGATTTTTTTTCTTGAAACAATGATTCAAATATCTAGTTCTAAACTCAGCGTATTTTCTGCTTGATTCTAAGTGTGTTATGGGCTGGATTGTGTCTCTCCCCCATCCCCTCCCTCATTCATGTGTTGAAGTCCCAACCCCCAGTATCTCAGAATATGACTGCATTTGGAGACAGTCTTTCAAAATGTAATCAAGTTAAAATAAAATCACTAGAGTGGGCCCTAATCCAATATAACTGGTATCCCTATAAGAAAAGGAATTTGGGACACAGACACAGAAAGAAGACCATGTGAAGACACAGGGAGAAGACAGCATTCTATAAAGCCAAGGAGAGAGGCCCCAGAAGAAACCAACACCTTAATTTCAGACATCTACCCTCCAAAAGTGTAAGAAAATAAACTCCACTGTTTAAGTCACTGAGTCTGGGGTACTTTGTTATGGCAGCTGAGCTGACTAATACAAAGGGTTATAGGAGTTGAAAAAGATAGCTCACCACAATACCTAGAAGCCAAAGAAAGAAGAGCTTTGTGGACTGAATTGAAATACTCATCCGTGAATTCCATTCACAACTAAGCAAAAGTTTCTGCTGAAATCTGGCTGGTGTATTTCCATCTTCTCCAAAGTCTATGGACTATATTTGCAAACTAACTGGTCAGTGTTAAATTATTTAAATTTTTAACAAACTGATTAAAAATCCATTGGAACTACTTTGAAAGGTTTTATTTTATTTAAAAAAAAATTTAATGTTTATTTTTGAGAGAGAGAGGGAGAGAGACAGAACACAAGTTGGGGAGGGGCAGAGAGAGAGGGAGACACAGAATCCAAAGCAGGCTCCAGGCTCTGAGCTGTCAGCACAGAGCTCAATGCAGGGTTTGAACCCATGGACCACGAGATCATAACCTGACCCGAAGTCAAACGCTCAACCGACTGAGCCACCCAGGTGCCCCAAGATTTTATTTTTTTAAATGTTTACGCATTTTGAGTGGTGGGGAGGGGCAGAGAGAGGGAGGACAGAGGATCCAAAGCCAGCTCTGAGCTGACGACAGTGAGCCCGATGCGGGGCTTGAAGTCATGAACTGTGAGATCATGACTTGAGCTGAACTTGGATACTTAACCAACTAAGCCAACCAGGTACCCCTGAAAGATTTTAAAACAGACCAGAAAATTGTTTCCAAGGGTCCTAAGTGTGCAGATATGAAGCTTTTATAGATGATATACATCCTTTGTTTTGGGCAACAATAAATAGCAATGAAAACACTTCCAGACACCAAATCCTCTCTCTAAATCATGAGATTCTTCAGAAAAACAATAGAGTTCTCATTCATTCTTAAAACATCACTTTTACCTTGAAGGGATATATTGAATGTGTCTATATTTTTAAAAATTTCTGCCAATAATCAATTGTTATTACAGAAACCCAACAGTTCTGGCACTTTTCTACTGGTAAAGGAAATATTTTAAACTTTTAAACTTTCAACTTCTAAACTTTTAAAAATACTTCTCCATAACAAACTAAGAAACTACATGAAATACAAATTCTTTTTTTTTCTTTTTAAGTTTATTTAGAAAAAGAGAGAGAGAATAAGTTGGGGAGAATCAGAGGGAGAGGGGGACAGAGGATCTGAAGCGGGTTCTGTGCTGAAAGCAGAGTCTTGATGGGGGGCTCAAACTCACCAACCACAAGGTCATGACCTGAGCCAAAGTCAGATACTTAACTGACTGAGCCACCCAGGCACCCCTGAGATACAAATTATTTTCAAGGCTATTGTTCATCCTATTCTCAAAGGACTGTAATGATTCTACCATTTAAAATATAATTTGTACCTGGCTGGCTCAGTCAGTGGCATGTGTGACTCTTGATCTGAGGGTTGTGAGTTCGAGCCCCACTTTGGGTATAGAGATTATTTAAAAATAAAATCTTAAGGAGTACCTGGGTGGCTCAGACGGTTAAGTGTCTCACTTTGGCTCAGGTCACAATTTCACAGCTTGTGGGTTCGAACCCTGCGTTGGCCTTTGTGCTGACAGCTCAGAGCCTGGAGCCTGCTTCGGATTCTGTGTCTCCCCCTCTCTCTGCACCTCCCCTGCTTGCATTCTGTCTCTCTCTCTCAAAAATAAATAAACATTTTAAAAAATTAAATAAAATATAATTTTTAAATCTACCTACTTAGACACACATAAGCTGGACACATAAAAACTGCTATGTGTTGCAACAGGTAAAAGTAAACAGAAAGTGAGGATGTCACTGTCAACTCCTTTTTGCTGGGGGATGAGCACTCTTTCCCTGGGGATTAATCCCATAAATGAACTCTGACAGGAGTGAAGGCATCAGTGTCAGTCTGTATATTTAGTACAGCCTAATTTATTGCTTTTTTTAGATGAAAACGGATACAAAAACAATGCTAATGCTTTTCTCATCTCAGTGTATCACCTTGTGCACCTGTAGAAGACCATGAGTACAGAGTAAAGTATTCCAACTTACACGTGTATTACCTTTAAAGTTTACCATTTTACACAAGTAAACTGAGAATATTCAGGGGTCTGCTAAAGTAACCAGGCGACCAAAAGTTTTATGAGTATAAAATGCAAACAACTCTTTCCTTTGAAACTCAGGGTACAGAGAAGATGTAAGACGTATTTTCCTCCACAGCTTTATTGAGGTGTAACTGACATAGGATATTGTGTGAGTTTAAGGCGTACAACGTGATTTGGTAAGTGCATATACTCTGAAATGATTATCACAATAAGGTTAGTTAACACATTCATCAACTCATTACTATTTTATTTTGTATCGAGAACATTTAAGATCTACTCTGTTAGCAACAGTATTGTTAACTACTCACCAAGAACTGTCTTCTGAAAGGTGCAAAATACATGCCTACAGAGGTCATTTACATCTGGACGGTCTTAGGCTTTTCCCAAATGACAGGGAAACACAAAAGAAGCCTGGGGGAGCAGGGGACACATGCACTAGAGGCTGGAAGAAAGAAGAATGCGATTTGAGAAAAGCGTTCCTCCGTCTACATTTCAAGGAGGCTGGCAATCAAATTAGTAGCTGTCTGTGCTTCTGTTGCAGCTAGACTTCAATCTAGTGTTCGGTCAATAATCTAGTTTAGAGCCAAGCTAGGTATGGTTAATTGTATAGTGTACCATATCCAGAAATGTACCAGTCCTAAGAGGCTGTATGGGCCCCTGGTAAAACAGGCCTTAAAGTAGAACTAAGTTCCCAAACCAACATCTTAAACCATGAAGTTAGCCAAGTTTATATCAGAGCTTACAGAGAAATTCAAAATCCCTAGGAGTGTAGAAGCAGGCTCTTCAGCTAACCATACCTCTTAGAATTTAGGAGACAATTCGGATTTCCAAAGAGTTACTCTGGAGCACAGATACCAATAAAGAGTTGGATTTAGATTCACAGGAGCCAGGAGTGCTGTGCGCACTAAAAGTCCTTACCCGATTCTCGTATCAGGAGTACAGGGACCAAGCTCCCAGCAACTCTTGCCTTGTCCTATTTGTCTCCTTCATAAACCTCAAAATCTCTTTGGGATGCACCTTCAATTTGTGATATGAAAGGTGTAAAAATGCTACAGTTGAAGATGAAACACAGGTGTAGCAAAACAGAGCAAAATAGGGGTGTAGATGTTAGAGGTAGCAAAACAGAGACGTAAAAGTATTGTTCTGCCTACAGAGGATGACAACAGTTTAATTTACACAGTTGGCACTCCACTCACCAAAACTCGATTATGACTATCTAGTTGACCCACAATATGATAATGCCCTGCTCAAATCTAGTATTTGTTCAAATCTAATATTCTGCCCAACTTTGTCAAGCCATTTCATTGGCTTCTACGTCATGCCTTCCTGCTATGTTTGTGAAAAGAATGCAAACTAATTTTCTTACAGTACACCCCCTGTTATAACACATATGTTAATTAGCACGGTGTTGAGACCACATCTTTGGACTGGAACATAATACTAAATAGAATACTACTGTAATGCAGTTAGCCTATAAAGTAATGTTTTACCAAATACATTTGAAAGATACTCAACTAAATGTACCAAGGAAAATAAGAAAAATAAATTTAGAAAGATACTTTGAAAAAAATACATAATATAATCCGTAAGTTTTTTTTTTCTTTTCATTTTTTAAAAATTTAAATCCAAGTGAGTTAACATATAGTGTAATAATAGTTTCAGGAGTAGAATTTACTGATTCATCACTTACATTTGACACCCAGTGGTCATCCCAAAAAGTGCCCTCGTTAATGCCCTTCACCCATTTAGCCCATCCCCCCCCCAACACCCTGCCAGCAACCCTCAGTTTGTTCTCTGTATTTCAGAGTCTCTTATGGTTTGCCTCCCTCTCTGTTTTTATCTTATTTTTCCTTCCCTTCCCCTATGTTCATTTGTTTTTTGTTTCTTAAATTCATAATCCCTAAGTTTTAAAAGATATCTTCCAAATAAGCTAATGATATGATTTGTTATTCACACCACTGCTCCTGTCCCATAAAGAATGCTGTAGTAAGTCAACAGGAGAGTATTCAGTGTCACTAATAGCATGACCAACGTCAAAGCGGTCCTCTCTAATTCAGTTCTTATGTCTCTTATCAGCAGGAGAACTTAATTACCACAACCCAAATATTTTCAGCAAATGTAGTGTAAAGAGAAAAAAATCCAGGTGGCACAGAAGAGGTATCTTTGCATAGTGATGTGATATTTTATTAAAAACAATTTTTTTAATGTTTATTTATTTTTGAAGGAGAGAGAGAGAGAGAGAGAGAGAGAGAGAGAGAGAGACAGAACATGAGCTGGGGAGGAGCAGAGAGAGAGGGAGACACAGAATCCAAAGTAGGCTCCAGGCTCCAGGCTGTCAGCACAGGGCCCGACACGGAGCTCAAACCCACGAACCGGGAGATCAGGACCTGAGCCGAAGTAGGACACTCAACCGACTGAGCCACTCAGGCACCCCAGGTGATGTGATATTTTAAATGATCATTATTATCACTTATTAAATGTTTCAGGTGCCAAGCATTGTGCTTAGTACCTACATGCATTATTACATTTGATTCTCACAGCTCTGACAAATAATTATTATTACCCTCCTTTTGTAGATGAGGAAGCTGAGACTGAACGGGTTCGGTATGTTACCCAGGTAACACAAACTTAGTTCTGCTTTAGTCCAAAGCTTCTGCATTTAACCAGTACGTATTACTTGTTTGTGGGCAGACATAACAATAATATCAGCTAACATGACAGGATGTCAAATGCAACTTTTCCTGTCCTCTCAGAGTTTCAGCAGGGGCCTCAAAGGCCAAGATCAAAACAATAGGAGTCCAACACTTCCATATTCTAAAGAGAAGTGCAATGCTTATGAAGTAGGGCAGCCCCAAACTGGCTGTGTTAACATCAGTTCATTACCCTTGTCAAAACTATGTACAAGGAATTATAATTAGTTAGTTGTAAGAGTTACAAGGGACAATATAAAGAACTTCTTTAAAGAAATTGGGCGGTGTGTGTTTCCTTGCCTCCTAAGGGAAAAGGGGGAGGTACTTCCTGCCCACCTCACACTAAGGGACTGGAAGCTTAAGATAATCACTCAAAGTGCTTAACTTGTACCCAGAATAGGAGAAACACAGGGATTGGTATCCACCCCTGCTGAGCGGGATAAAAAATGCTGGTTCATAGCTAAATTTTAAAGGCTGCTTAGGTACAAGGGCCAAATTAAATGTTTCAGCAGAAGAGGAAGTTTTATAAAATGCCACAGTGTGAAAAATTACATATAAAAGTAAGTTTAATAACATGAAACTTTACAATTTCATTAAATTAATGCAATGTTAGTAACCATCCAAATAATTAAGTGGTTTATCTTAATTTTTTGATCTAATCATCCTTTTCAAAACCTCCTCTAAAGAAATAACTGTCCCAAACTAGAACTTGTATACTTTACAAATAGCTTCAAAATAGCTTGTTTTATTATTATTATTATTATTATTATTATTTTTAATGTTTATTTATTTTGAGAGAGAGGCAGAACGCGAGGGCAGAGGGGCAGAAAGAGAGGGAGACACAGAATTCAAAGCAGACTCAAGGCTCTGAGCTGTCAGCACAGAGCCCAATGGGGGTGCTTGAACTCACAAATCGTGAGATCATGACCTGAGCCGAAGTTAGAAGTTTAATGGACTGAGCCACCAGGTGCCCCCAAGTAACACAGTTTTTACATCACAAACTAAATCTTGGCTAAATTCTTAGCAAGACACTGGAAAATAAAGACAGCAAAATTCTTACTTCCTATAGTGTTCAAAGGTTGGGAAAAAAATTCCAGAAAGTAAAAAGAAACATTTTTTTAAAGTTTTAAAGATCATAAAGTACTACTACCACTTTTTAGAAATTTTGAAAATAGAGAAAATGAGAGGAAAATGCCTGTAAGCCTACCATCTCTGGTAATCACTAGTATATTTTAGTATATTTCCTGTCTTTTTTTTCATAAGCATATTTTTATATAGTAGCAATTATAGTATATATGTACTCGTATCCTGCCTTTTTTAGTGTTATATAAACAATGTACTTTTCAAGGATTTAAAACTATAGACATAACAGGCTCTCCTAAAAACGTACATTCATATCCCCTGAACAATGTAACTTCCTATCTTATTCTAAAGCCAAAAAGCCAGAAGACAGATTTCTCGAGTTTGCAAATCATCCCAAAATTATACATTCAACGGATATTTTATCTCACTTGACAATATAAAAGCAACACAAAGTACATTCACATAGTTATTAAACATGTCTCCTATTCCTCAAATTACCATTTAAAACACACGAAGTTTTAGGTCTGTAATGTATGAAACCCTCAGGCCCAACAATATCACTTAGAAGCAATCATAGTTACTACTCTTCCCCTTCTCCTCCTGGCCTGTTCGGAACTAAAGGGTCAGGGGGAACTGAATGTAAGGCAGGCATCCATGCCTGATGCTAAGGAGCCACATCAGAGCAGAGCCGGAGGTGAGAGCACCAGAGCTTGGGGAGTCAGGACAGCATGCGCATAGGAGGGCTGTTGGTGTAGCAGACAGGGCCTGAACAAGGTCAAGAGTCCAGGCCCTGCAGATGTTAATGCCTGAGCAGAATGAGGGGGCAGCCAGGCTGATGAGTGGCCGGGGTGGACTGTCAGAGCCAGGGCTGGGTGAGGAAGTGGGGGCAGACTGGCACGGAGTACTGACAAGTGAAGCTCAGGCTGGGTTTCAGCCTGTCAGCTGGGTGCCTATGCGTAACAGACAAGCCACTCAAACAGAACACCTTGACCATTGAATACAGGCCTCCCCACCATCTGAAAATAGGGCATTTCTATGAAACCTTTCATAACCCAAATTGGCATAAAGTGAAAAAGTAATTACCATTAATTTATACGGAAAATTGTTTCAGCTTTCCCAGACCCCCCAAAATAGCCTCTCTCAGGATTCTGATACCTTAGCACACATCTTGCTGACAGATGCACAAAATAAACTCAGCTAAAGTATAGATGCTCACAGATGCAGTTCAAAGCCATGGTGGCTGATGCTGAGACGCGGAGTGTAGTTCCAGGGGCAGGAGCTCCGCGGAGACACTCTAGCTGAGTGCGTCTATAATAGCTCAGTTCAATGCAAAATAAATGCTGAACGCTACTTTCACTTTTTGCCTTTCTTTGTGGCAGTGAATGTCCTCTTCAGATTTCTTTCAGTTAGCAAAAACAGGGACATAGGTAGATTGCCCGTAAAAGCAAACAGCCTAATGTGAACTTTCAAAAAATGGGAGATACCTACCTGTACCATGCAAGTATTAAAAAGAATGAGGTAGAGATCTATGTGTAGATATGGGAAAATGTGCAAAATAAAAGTGGGGGAAACAATTTCTCTAGTATGATTCCTTCTCTATACCCTTTTAAAAAAGACATACATATATCTATATACATACCCATCCACAAACAAATGTGCACATGCACACTCACACACACACACATCTTGCCATGATGTGAACTGAATATTATATAACTGACTCCTCCTCTGTCCAGCCTCCTTCTCTGATATGGAGTGGGTGGACTAGGCCTTTTCTCTTCCTCAAAGTGAACGAAAGGGGTAGTTAGGAAGTGATCATCTTACCATCATTTGGATTTTCTCGGTTCAGAATAAGGTCAGTTCTGTCAGTAAAACTTTCATCATCTTCACACTGATATTTTATACAATCAGACCATACTTTAAACATTTTTTTTTTGTATTGTTTTTGTAATACCATGACTCAGTGTTTTGGAAGATTAAATTTTATGGACGCTGCTTATTGCATCATAGTGGATAAGCAAGAAATCATCAACAATGAGACCAGCAAGGACTTGAAACAAGTTTTTTACTCTCCATTTTATAACTTTATAATGCTTGAACCTTTTTTTTAAACTGGTATTACATACTTTTGTTGTTGTTTTTTAATGTTAAGACAGGATCTATTTGGATGGTGGAAAAATGGCTCTTTTAAATTGTATTCTTGGGGCACCTGGGTGGCTCAGTCGGTTAAGCGTCCGACTTCAGCTCAGGTCGTGATCTCGCGGTCCGTGAGTTCGAGCCCCACGTCGGGCTCTGGGCTGATGGCTCAGAGCCTGGAGCCTGCTTCAGATTCTGTGTCTCCCTCTCTCTCTGCCCCCCCCCCCCCCGCCATTCATGCTCTGTCTCTCTCTGTCTCAAAAATAAACTTTAAAAAAAAAAAACAAAAAAAATTACATTGCATTCTTTACATTTTTCTATACTAAATAAAATCTTAATGCTTTTTTAAAAAAATGAACACACATAATATTGCAGAAATATCACTTCTAATAATTTATCCAAGGGAAGTCGCTGGATAAATTCACAAATATATATGAAAGAGTGGATTTAGATTACTGTAAAATGGAAAATAAATTTCTAATAGGGACTATCATTAAATGTATTTACTGTACATTAGATGTACAATATTATGGCAAACCCATAGACTGAAATACTATTAAGTTACACCCTGTTCAAAATCTATTAAGTAAAAGAAAAATGTTATAAAAGACTGTGCAGTATAATTCAAAAATCTGTATGAATAAATACATAAAATTTAAAAGTAAACATGGATATATACCAAAATGTTAACAGAGATTATCTCTAAGTAATAGAACTATGGTGAGTTTTCTTTTGGTTAATCTTTACTTTCAAATTTTTTAATTTTAGTTTTTAGATGTTTATTTTCGAGAAAGAGAGAGAGAGCACGCAAGCAGGGGAAAGGCAAAGAGAGAGGGGTACAGAGGATCTGAAGCAGGCTCTGTGCTGACAGCAGACAGACTGATGCCGGGCTTGAACTCACAAACCACAAGATCATAACCTGAGCTGAAGCTGGACACTTAATCAACTGAGCCACCCAGGCACCCCTGTATTTTCTAATTTTTAAAAATAAACATAAATCACTTGTACAACATTTGTTTCAAAAAAAAAGATAACTTACTTTTAGAAGATTCATTATATATGTTCTGAACACCTACTTCATATAAGGCATTTTGGGAATTAAAACAGCAGTAACAGCAGTTGAGCTTTATTAAGTAACTATTATATGCCAACCATTTCAGTCACTTTATATCGATTTTTGGAGCACTTCTTTGAGGTCGTATATCAGTTAGAATTAAGTTTGTGTACAGATTACTTAAAAACTGAAAATGGCAGGAGCTTAGCCAATGTTTTTAAACAAAGAGATGTCTGTTTCTCTCCACTTAAAAAAAGAGAGTGGCACCTGGCTGGCTCAGTTGGTGAAGCACACAACTCTTGATCTCTGGGTTGTGAGTTCGAGCTCCACGTTGGGCATAGACTTACTGGAAGGAAGGAAACAAGGGAGGAAGGAAGGAAGGAAGGAGAAGAAGGAAGGAAGGAAGGAAGGAAGGTGAGTAGCAGCCTAAGGTGCCCCAAGGTCCTTGAGCTCCAATGCTTCTGCTATGCCATCCCCAACGCATAGCTTCTATATTCACAATCACTTCATAGTTCATATGAGCTGTTAGAGTTCCAGCTATTACACGTGCATTCCAGGAAGTAGAAAGGAAAAAAGGCAGCTCTATTAAAGCAGCATTCCTGAAAGTCCCATATAATGCTTTTGCTGATTGCCCACTGACCAGGACTTAGTCACATGTACTAGATACATGTGAGACTGGGAAACATAATCAGTCATCTTTTTTTTTTTTAAGTTTATTTATTTTAAGAGAGAGATAGAGCACGAGTTGGGTAGGGGCAGAGAGAGTGGGGAGAGAGAGAATCCCACACAGGCTCCACACTGTCAGGACAGAGTCCATTGTGGGGCTCGAACCCACAAACCACGAGGTCATGACCTGAGCCAAAACCAAGAGTCGGACGCTTAACCGACTGAGCCACCCAGGCACCGCAATCATTCATCTTTTTATCCTGCAATGTGCCCAGCCAAAAAATTGACTTCTGTGTCTTAAGAGAATGGACATTAGAGTTGGCAAAAAATCTGTGCCACAGGCAGGTATTATTATCCTCATTTACAGACAGAAAACAGAGGTGCAAAGCCACATGGTTAAGTGACAGAACCATACTCTGAAACCAGTCTATGTACCTTTCACTCCATACTATATCCCATTAGAAAAATCATACACATGAAAATAAAATACAAACACACGTACAGGACACTTATATATAATTATAGGCAGTTTATTATTAAATGAAATTTGACAGATGAGAAAGCATCTACCAAAAGAACAAAACTGAGAGGCATTCCTGACAAATAGAACAACAGTAACAAATATTTCTTTCTTTCTTTTTTTTTTAAGTAATCTTCACTCAACGTGAAGCTCAAGCTCATGACCCCGAGATCGAGTCGCATGCTGCACCAACTAAGCCAGCCAGGCGCCAGACCAAATACTTCTGAAGCACTTATTATGTGCCAAGAGTTTTCTAAGATGTGTAAATTTTTTTTTTTAGTGTAGCATATATAAAGCACATAAAGTCCACTAATCCTAAGCGTACAGCTCAAAGAACTTTTACATATGAATACCCTGTGTAACCACCACCCGTCACACCTCAGGTTCCTTCGTGTCCCTTTCCAGGCAGTAACCATCCCCCAGAAGGAATCACCCATCTGACTTCAATCCACGGATTAGTTTTGCCTTTTCTTGAATTTCATTTAAACAAAATCATACAGTAGTATTATTTTGGTATGGTTTCTTTTGTGCAAAATAGAATCTGTAGGATTCACTCATGCTATTGTATATAACAGTAGGGTTTTTTTTTCCCCCTTGCTGAGTATTATTCCATCTAATAGAAACACCAGCATTTATTAATTCATTCTCCTGTTGACAGACATGAACATTTGTTCCCAGTTTTGACTGTTATGAGGAAAGCTCTTATAAACATTCTTCTATGTGTCTTTAATGTATATAGTCACTTATTTAAATCTCTTGGGTATTACCTAGCAGTAGAATTGCTGGTTATAGGGCAGACATACACTTCACTTTATTTTTTTAAATTAATTAATTAATGTTTTAATTTACATCCAAGTTAGTTAGCATATAGTGCAACAATGATTTCAGGAGTAGATTCCTTAACGTCCCTTACCCATTTAGCCCATCCTTCCCTCCCACAACTCTCTGTTTGTCCTCTATATTTAAGAGTCTCTTATATTTTGTCCCCCTCCTTGTTTTTATATTATTTTTGCTCCCCTTCCCTTGTGTTCATCTGTTTTGTATCTTAAAGTCCTCATATGAGTGAAGTCATATATTTGTCTTTCTCTGACTAATTTCACGTAGCATAATGCCCTCCAGTTCCACCCACATAGTTGCAAATGGCAAGATTTCATTCTTTTTGATTGCCGAGTAATACTCCATTGTGTGTGTATGTGTGTGTGTGTATATATATATACATACATATATACATATATACATATATATACACACACACACACACACACACACATAGCACATCTTCTTTATCCATTCATCTATCGATGGACATTTTGGCTCTTTCCATAGTTTTGTTACTGTCGATCATACACTTCACTTTAACAGACACTGCCAAAGACCTGTCAAAGGGGGCTGTACCAATTTACACCCTCCCTAGTAGTGTATGAGTTCTGGCCACTCCTTCATCTCACCAGGACTTAGATTATTAGGCTTTTTTATTTTAGCCATTCTGTTACGTTGTGGCATCTCACTGTGGTATCCGTGCAAACTTTACAAACTAATTTATTTCTTACCATACCAGGCCACACATCCTTTGTCACCACAGAATCATAATTTATTTTTTTAAATGACTTTTGTAGATCATCACGTAATGTTGGCATCAAGCATTATACACTCTAAAAATATTACTAATCCAAAACAGGTCAGTTCTAGGACATTCTAGGTCAGTCCTCTTCTATCAAAGATGGCAATTTAAGTCATAAATGTAGATAAAAGATGGAAGAAAATACCAGGAGTGTGTAGAGTCGTGGAAGTCAAAGGAAGAGAATCCTTAAACAGAAAAGAATGGTCAACAGTGACAGATACACCATCAAAAGGTCAAATAAGGTAAAGACTTGAGTGTCTGTTGGTCATAAGAACTTGGGTAAGTGCAGGTTCAGTGGCATGGCAGGGGTCACAGTGAAATGAGAAGTGGGTGGGAAAAAAGAATGGAAATAGCAACTGCAGCCAATGCTTTCAAGGGGTTTATCCAGGGAGGCAAGTGGACAACAGAGTGGTAGCTGAACAGGAATACAGGGCTCAGGAAAGCCTTTTTTTTTTTTTTTTTTTTAAGGATAGAGGAGAGCTAAGCTTGTTTAAACAGTGGTGGAAAGGAATCAGTAGAGAAGAAACAAAGGTCTGAGAGCAAACCCCAAGAGGGAGGCAGGGTGTGGCCTCCAACTGGAGCTGCAGGGATTAGCATTTGTCAGGAAGAAGAAGAGTGCTTCCCTGGGAACAGAAGGTAATGAGGAAAGAAAGGCAAGGATGCAGGTATATATGTAGGTGTAGGGGCCTTACGCTGATGAACCTCTCCTCTGGTGGCTGCTCTTTTCTCTTTGAGATAACAAGGGCGATTATCTGCTGGGAGTAAAGTGAAAGATGGAAAGCCCGAGGATAAAGAAGGTTTAAGATAGGTGTGAAATTGAAAAAAAAGAAGCAAGAACCTACAGGTTCCCTAAGCAGAGAGTTTGTATGTATGTATGATTTATGCATATATGTATGTATGTACGTATTTGCCAATGACTATATCACTTTATTCTGTATCCCAGTAAAGCAAAAGTCTCAAATGGGAGGTAAGCAGAGAGTTTTTCAAAAAGCAGAGGTAGGGGCTAAACCTTTGAGAACATGAATCATGATTAGAAACTGTAAATGAGAAGAAAAGACAGAACCAGATAAAGAATGGGCAAGACTGGGGAGAGCTAACAGAACCAGGAGAATGTGGATCACAGATAGGATGGGAGGAAAATGTCCTAAAAAGAAAAGGAAGAGGCATATCAGTGTTTTATAAGTAAAGAGACTTAACGACTGAGAAAGGTCCTTGTTTTTGATGACAGGGCATTAAATAAATGGTGTCAAAGGGACGGTAAGGACAGCTAACAGCTCGCTACAGCTTATGAAGACAATCAGTGAGCAAACAAATAGAACATTTTTTTTGTAAAATTGGTGAGAAAAAATAAAAACAAAAGGGGCAAGCAACCTCAAACACAACAGTTTAAAGTTGGGGAAAAAAGCCTATACATGTTTTTAAATTGCAGCAAAAACAAACAAACAAAACAAACAAACAAGATCCACAAAGGATGAAGACATGGAAGAGGTTTGAGGCAGGTTAGGTCTCATGGAAGAAAGAGGCTTAAGAGTCTGAGAAGGATGGCAGCGCTTACAGAACTGGGAAAAAGACAAGAAAAGTATGTATAGTGTAATGAAGGCTCAGACCAAGAAAGGTAAACTTTCTCATACCAAGTCAGTGAAGCTTGTCATGGTGTACCAGGCTGTAATCTATGAAAATAAAATAGCCCGGGGGCGCCTGGGTGGCTCAGTCGGTTAAGCGGCCGACTTCGGCTCAGGTCATGATCTCGCGGTCCGTGAATTCAAGCCCCGCATCGGGCTCTGTGCTGACAGCTCAGAGCCTGGAACCTGTTTCAGATTCTGTGTCTCCCTCTCCTTGACCCTCCCCCGTTCATGCTTTGTCTCTCTCTGTCTCAAAAATAAACAAACGTTAAAAAAAAAAATTAAAAAAAAATAAAAAAATAATAAAAAAAATTAAAAAAAAAAAAAAAAAAAAAAAGAAAAGAAAATAGCCCGGCCATTTTAGAGAAGAAGCCTGGCTACTTGAGGATAAAATCTTTAAGAGCTACTCAACAACAAGGTGGATAGTTAATAGATTAATGGCTGGACATTTGATTGAAGTTGGATAGCATGATTCATAGAGGGTCTGGCTTATGTGACTCTTCATCTCTCTCCTAAAGCTGGGCACAAGAGTGAACAAAATAAACTAGTGCCAAAGATAGAAAAACTAGTCATTTTCTCCACTCAGGGGAATGCCTTGCCTCTCGGTGTAAATAATGGAAGATCAGTGGAGCCAAGGAACCCGGTGATATGATGAGGGCAAAAGTGAAGTCTCGGGTACTGAGTGAAGGAGAGGCATGTTTGTGGGGAGAAACTGGGTTTGAGGAAATTAATAAACACAAGGAAACAGGAACATATAACATCAACAGAGGAGGAGATACAGCAGGTGATTGTAATTTTTCTGGGGAGGAATGAATGGAAAATCAAAAGGGGATCATCTCCCGGCAGTAACAGCAGAAGTGCATGTGGGTCTGGTTTTATAGAACATACACACACAATTGCCAAGGTTCTTTAGCCTGCTTAGTGAGAGAGGACTGCCTATTCAATCAAGTCCTTCTTAGACCAGTGTTTCATGAACTGCCCTAACCAAACCCATGGCAAGAAATACATGTTTTGTCATAATACACACACAAACACATGCACACACACACACACACCTGAAATAGAAGTTTCACAAAATAATTACCATATGATAAAGTAAAACATAAAGTGAACACCAAATATGATGTTCCCATTATGCAAATACATTTAAAATTCCAAAATAAGTAATATAAAATAAATTATACATAATATAATATAATATAATATAATATAATATAATATTACATAACATAATATAATATTGTATAAAAAATATACAATTAACAAAGATCCAATGTAATGCAGTGGGTGACTTTTCCTGTTCATAAATTAATTCCAGTCTGGAAAACACAAAGACAATGCTACGTACTTACCAGGATCACTAGAGTCTTTTATCCTTTTGTTTTGAATTGGGTCAGGGTTGAAAATCCTCCTTGAAACAATGAGTTGATGTGAATGGCAAAAATAGTACTACATTCTTTCTACTTTGCAATTTAGAAATGTATTATTTGGTCATAATACAAAATGATGATAAGTAAGCAATGTCATAGACTCATTCTTCAGAGTAAATGAAGAACTAAGCCACAAGAAGTCATTTTCTTCACAAACTAAAAGTATAGTACAACTTATAATATCAGTGATCCCATCACTCTGGACTGTGATATCTGTATCTCACTTCATCAGCATGATGAAATGTCCCATAATGGTATAGAACGGGGGTATGTCATCACTAAGAGGTGAAGTTTTAATTTTCAGCTGATATATCATCAAAAATCATAAACATAACATCCATGAATTCGAGATGAATACTTTTTTCCAAGAGGTATGTAGCCATTTTTCTCTTCCGCCACTAATAGACAACGAAATAAAACAATAATGAGTCTTTTCCAGGAAAGGTCCATGAATAAAAAGGAAACTGTGATCATTTTACATTTTTTTCTTTGAAAACATTTGGAAAGGTTTACTGAAAAGTCCAGTATGCTATGTTTCCAAGAGTCTTTTTTAATTTTAAAGATGTTTAACTTTCATTTGCAACATTAATACACATACAGAGTCTGTCATTTTAGTCAGGTTTTGCACATTTGATAAACCCATATTTTAAATAATCTTCATTAAAAGTCTTAGACTCTTTCTCAATTCACTATTTTCTCAACATTTTTGTCCATCCAAATGCAGCTATTGAACATGTTTCTGTATTCTTTACTTCATGCTTTCTTCTTCTAATAGCTAAGTAATAAATTCTAAGGACAAATGGATCTCATTTTCTCTTAAATTATCATTATCACTGAACTCTTACGAATACTACACTTTAGGAACACATTTAAAGTTCACAAATAAGACTTGGTTAGACAGCATCTCACCATTTTCACCAGAGGCCAATACAGTTCTGCTACATTTTGCTTGACCTTGAATTCTGCTAATCTAAATGAACTGGGTGATGATAACCACTGCGCTATGATCACGCTCAAATGGGCCATTACTTTAGTTCACATAACGTTCCTCTTCTGTTCCATGTTACCCCTTCCAGTTTAAGTAGGGACCAGGGAAAAGACAGTTTGAGTGAATGCTGTTGTAGAGCCGGCTGTGTCATTTCCTCCCAGCAGGTCCTATTATCATCGGCCTTAACAGACTCTTAAATAATCAGAGTACCAAAGAATACAGCTAAATATTTAAATATCGGGGCGCCTGGGTGGCTCAGTGGGTTAAGCGTTTGACTCTTGATTTAGGTTCAGGTCATGATCTCACAGTTTGTGAGTTCAAAGCCTGTGTCCAGCTCTGTGCTGACAACGTGGAGCCTGTTTGGGGTTCTCTCTCCCCCTCCTTGGCTCTCTCTCTCAAAATAAATAAATAAACATTAAAAATTTTAAATATAAAACTATGCTTCATATTGCTAAGTAACCAATTCAAACATATTCTAGATAGCTGGTGTTTTTTGTTTTTTTACTCTGGTAGAAAAAAAGAAAGAGGAAAAAAAGCACATCTCTTTTAAGTAAGTAGCTGCAAGAATAATACACACACACACACACACACACACACACACACACACACCACCACAATCTGTCCTAAAATTTAACATCCACACATGGGGTGCCTGAGTGGCTCAGTCAGTTAAGCATCTGATTTCACTCAGGTCATGGTCTCACGGTTCCTGAGTTCCAGCCCCATGTCAGGCTCTGTGCTGACTTCTGAGAGCCTGAAACCTCTTTCAGATTCTGTGTTTCCCTCTCTCTCTCTCTCTGCCTCTCTTCTGCTTGTGCTCTGTCTCTTTCTCTCTCAAAAATAAATAAACATTAAAAAATTAAAAAAAAATAACACCCACACAGAAAAAAATCCACACGTATGCCATTTCTAACTTTGAAGGAAAATTAATAATTTCTTCCATGTCCTCTGTTGTAAACATTTATCACTGCTGTAAACACTTCCAAAGTCAGAAATCTAACTTTATTTTTTTTTAATCTTTATTTATTTATTTATTTATTTATTTATTTATTTATTTATTTTTGAGACAAAGAGAGACAGAGCATGAATGGGGGAGGGTCAGAGAGAGAGGGAGACACAGAATCTGAAGCAGGCTCCAGGCTCTGAGCTGTCAGCACAGAGCCCGACACGGGGCTCGAACTCACGGACTGTGAGATCATGACCTGAGATGAAGTCGGACGCTTAACCAACTGAGCCACCCAGGCACCCCAAGAAATCTAACTTTAAAAAAATAGAGCGTAAATAATAAACTTTAATATAAGTGGATTAATACTGCCTAAGTCGAATGCTAAAGAGTCCATTCTCAGGCTGCTACCCAGGAATCTAAGACTTATAAGGATAAAAATATTGAATTTCCTTTTCAAAAACAGGGGTATAAGAGAAACATCTGGGATAGCTAGATGTGAAGAAGTAAGTCCTTTACATTTCCTTCTCTTACCTCACCATCAGTTACTTAATCCTTCAATCTCACAACCCATTCTAATGCCCATGAAGTGAAGAAAAATTGCATGTTTTCTTTTCTTTAGGATAAAAATTATTTAAGTCAGAGAGGAAAAAAGACCAAAGATTCCATCCTGTCTAACCCTCTTGGAACCAGTGCAGGATAATCCTTCAAGTTTTGGTCTTTTATTTCACCCAGTTTTCAAAATCCCCACTTTCACTGAGGCAAACAGATCGCCATTTTATTAATTTAGTAAGAAGCACTGAACACTGAAAATATTTTCAAACGTATTTTTGATCCTGACATTGTCCAAGTTAATCCACTTCTCTGTGTCTCAGGTTCTAAAACAATAAGGGGAATATTTTCCACCTATTATATGAAAGAAAAGGAGGATGAACTTAAAATTTCCATAGGTTTCAAGAAATGTATTAGAATTTAAAAGCAGGAGGTATAACTCTGAAGAACTTTTTTTATTTTTATTTTTTATTTTTTTTGTTTATTTAAAAAAAATTTTTTTAGCGTTTCATTTATTCTTGAGAGAGAGAGAGAGAGAGAGAGAGTACAAGCAAGAGAGAGGCAGAGAGAGAGGGGGACACAGAATCCGAAGCAGGCTCTAGGCTCTCAGCACAGAGCCCGATGTGGGGGCTCGAACTCACGAACCATGAGATCATGACCTGAGCCGAAGTTGGAAGCTTAACCAACTGAGCCACCCAGGCACCCCTGAAGAACTTTTTTAAAAACTAAACTTACAAGGGCACCTGGGTGGCTCTGTTGGTTAGGTGGCTGACATCAGCTCAGGTCATGATGTCACAGTTCGTGGGCTCTGTGCTGACATTTCGGAGCCTGGAGCCTGCTTGGGATTCTGTGTCTCCCTCTCTCTCTGCCCCTCCCCCACTCGTACTCTGTCTCCTCTCTCTCAAAAATAAATAAACATTTTTAAAAAGTTAAAAATAAGTAAAACTAAACTTACAAATCTAAGTACTTAAAAAAACACTCCTTATGACAGGATCAACCAAATGTGGCCCATCACCTGTTTCTGTATGGCCTCTGAACAAAGCCTGGTTTTTACATTTTTAAATGGTTGAAAAAATAATCAAAGAAGTATAATATTCTGTGACATGTGAAAATCATATGAAATTCAGATTTTAGTGACCATAAATAAACTTTAATTGGAACAGAGCCCATGCTCATTCATTGAAGTATTGTCCATGGCTTTTTATAGCAGAATTGCGTAGCTGTGACAGAGACATATGGCCCACAAAGTCTAGTATTTACCATTCTAGCCCTTTACAGAGAAAGTTTGCCACCTTCTCCCTTAAGAGACCATACGTTTATTCTAATGATACTACAAATTAGGAAAATATTTCCGAAAGTCCATTTTTGAAAATGCTTCCAAAGCCATACCACATTCTTTTGAGTTTCCTCAGGGGTGGCAAACCTTCATTCTTTGGGGATGAATATGAATTTTGGAGATGGCTAAGCCACTTGGAGCCAAAATTGAGTAAGGTTGGTTATGAAGATGAATCAACCAACAAACATTTATTAATAATCCATATTTATGGGAAGTGAAGATCTCTTCGGAAAAAAAAGCACTTTCTCTGACTTCTGAGAGCTAACAATTGAGCGAGGGTATAGTCATATGCTTTCATAGGTTTGACTCAAGCTAAATTGGCAATATATGCACAGAAATAGAAAGTACAGAGGAGGAAAAAGAATTCCGTAATAAAACTAGAAGGTCTACATTCTTGTATGGCTGTGAATTTGCTATAAAGTTGTTTCATTTGTTTGTTTGTTTGCTTTAACAAACAGGAACTCCAATAATACCTCGGGCAATACACTTCTGGAATAAATGAGTGACTCCCGAATAAAATTTTATTTTACTATTTTATGTTTTTAAGATTTTATTTTGAAGTAAATCTCTACACCCAACATGGGGCCCAAACTCACAACCCTGAGATCAAGAATCATATCGTATGATTGCTCTCCCTGAGCAATTTCCTCTGCTCTTAAGGCTTCAAATACCACTTACTGGCTAACTCTGAAATCTGGATCACCAATCTCAGCCTCCCTCCTGGGCTTTGGATCCCCCCGACCTGACATCTCTACCTGAATGCTCCAGACAGACACACTTCAAACTCAACGTGTTCAACACTGAAACAATGATCTTCCTCTCACATTAAAAAATAAAACAAGTTCTCCTACCCACGGTTTCCCAAACTAAGAAACTAAGCCATTTACTTTTTCTGTTCACCTTCAAAGCCAATCACTTTTGAGGCCCCTGTAAATTCTACATCTTGACATGTCCTCTCCTCTTCTCTATTAGGATTTCCCCACTCCAGGCCCTATCCTCTCTTATCTGGACGATTTCAATAGCGTTAAGCCTTCTAACTTATCTCTTTATCTTCTGCCTCTCTCCATCCCATCCAGCCTCCACACCATACCACCATATTATCTTTCCTAATTACCTACCACCCTTCACTGGCTCTCCATTGTCTTTAGAATCGAGTCCAAAGTCCCTAACATGATACAGAAACTCTTGACCGCGTGGCGCCAGCCAACTTCTTTTTTCTGAGTCCTAACTTTTTATTTAGCTAAATCTGTCTGTTGTTTTAGGACACTTCTTGTACTTCAAAGTATTAAAACAGCTTTTAACACCATATTCTATAGTGAAACACTTTGCCAAACCGGACAAGTCTTCATTATTCCCAAGGAGAGACACTGAAACCCCACACTCACCTCATTTCTAGCAATTTCAGTGACCCTAATGCTACCATAATCAAACTCAGCAATTTTCTTTTTCCAGCTTGGTTCCAGGCACCATCCCCTTTAGCCCAGCCTCTCATCTTCATACACTCTCATCTTCAGGCAATAAACTACAATACATCCCTCACACATACCATAAACTTCCACATAATATTCTTGTTTTCATCCATATCTTCTAATTCCTTCCTCAACTCAGTTAACTGCTATTCATCCTGCAAAGCCAAATTCAAATATGGTATCTTCTCTCTAATCTTCCTCCCTATCATACACAGAATTATTTTCCCTCATCACTATTCCCACTAAATTCTGTCTCAATCTCTGTTGTAACTCTTATCACACTGAAATTGTAGGGACTTATTGACATGTCTGCTTATATGCTTTTTGAAACAAAATTTTTTTTTTTTTTAATTTTAGAGAGAGAAAGAGAGTGCAAGCAGGGGAGAGGGCAGAGGGGGAGAGAGAGAATCTTAACCAGGCTCCACATGCAGTGCGGAGCCGGACTCAGGGCTCAATCCCAAGGTCCTGGGATCATGATCTGAGCCAAAATCAAGAGTCAGTCATTTAACCGACCGAGCCACCCAGCCATCTCTGGTTATAAGCTTTTTGAAGGCAGGGAAGCATTTTTTTTTTTCTTAAATCTAACATTTCACTTTTGGTCTGAGAACAGATATTTTAAACTCCTTGTTGAAAAATAATCACCTGTTCTATTATTAAGATAATACCATAATTGTAGTAACTGAGTGACTGAGAGTTTAGAAACAAAAAGAATCCCGAGTCATTCACCAGGGTGGGGGGAATACGGTCTTATATACAAAGTATAATTAAACTGTAGCTTGGGCAAGCTTTCATCTACATCTTGCAATACCAGTTTCTTTCTCTCTCTGCTTCTTTTTTGAAGAAGTTCTTTACAGAACTCTCTTTTAAATACACATTGGATTGGATTTGTATTCCACTCACAGAATTTGAAACTCAGTATAATGCAGAGGTTGAGATCAGGATTTCTGGAGTCTAACTGTCTGGCTCGAATGCTAGCTTTGCTGCCTAGGCTGTTTGACAGGGGCGTTACTCAACCTCTATGTCTTTCAATGAGGAGACCAAAATAATGACACCCCTCATGGTGCTGTTTTAAGGATTAAATAAGTAATGCACGTAAAGAATTTAGAACACTGCCCGGCTCAAAGTAGGTCCCAATAAATGCTGACTGATGTTATCATCAGTTTTAAAAACAGCTTTCTTACTACTTATTTTAGCCCACTTGGTAGAGTGCAATCTCCTAGAAGGAAGGAATTATATTCATCTCATACCCAAATACAATGTAAGTGCTAAAACGGTGCCCTGGAATATAGTAAGTGCTCAATAAGTAATGTGACAGTAAGGCTTCAGACCTCCAAAATCAACAAATTATAAATCACAGCAAAATTTATAGAGTACATACTTAAAACATTTAAAATTGTTTTAAGTAGTTTCAAAACACCTATCTTCCACTGAACTGCTGAAACATAAAACTTTTAAAGCAACACACAAATTATGTTCACTGGGAGCCTTCCCTCTACTCCATCTGATTTGCTTTTAGTCTCTTTTGGTCTAAAATTCTTGTCTATAAGACACGCTACAGATCATTTAAAATATAAATTCCAGGTTTAGAAAACTGTCTATTGTCACATCAAAAAAACCCAATATTCTTCCTTTATATCTGCGTTTTAAAAAATCTATTGCCATATTCAATATTAAAAAAACCCTAATGAAAGGCCAAGAGGTACAATTACTATATTTCCCTGTTTCTACCTGGGAAACTACTTCAGAACCACCTACAAATATCCCCAGTAAGTCTGATGGTAACAAATTGCGATTCCCTTTTTTTATTTCTGTTCTCCCCCTAAAACCCCTTATACATTCACATATCCATGGAAAAGAATGCAAGTGTCTATAATAAATGTACAAAAAAATACAGCTACATAGTAATTTTGTTTTGAAGGACTTAAATCTTACAAAAGCAAATGAAAGTCTTGATCTGAAGCCATACTCCCAGCTTACTTTACCAGGTAACTTAAACTAGAACTACTTACCTAAAGCAAAAAAAGTAAATTATGTATTCGATTGCTACCTAACTTCATGATAAATAATTCAGTAACAATGTATAGATAATATGTGCTATTCTGGAAAAATTTATTAATCAGTTCAAAATGGACCACACTTCAAGCAATGGCGATTCTGGAGTAAAAAAAGGAGCTTAAACAATTTACGCAGAAAACAAAGATTTAAGACTTCTATCTAAAACACTGGAGGTGAATCACTAGCCTCGGGGTAAAGGTTTACATAGTGCCTACTACGTGTCTGGCGTTTAGTAGTTTCTTTACAGAATATGCATGCTGCTGATGCATCAATTACAATACCTAACATTTACAGACGACTCTCACTCATCTCCTTTGGCTCTCAACACCCCTGGGCGCGAGCGTCCCAGTTTCATAGTAGTTTTGACTGAGGTATCACATGTGTTATGTGGGTCCTGGCGGAGACTCCAGCCCTTGACTCACAATCTAATCATCCTCTGCTACACTAGTTACTCAAAAGTTCTTAGATGTCCCACTGTCCGATTTTAAAATCAAAATCCTACTTGACGACTTTCAATATTGTGCTCCTCAGATTCTGTTAAGAATCGAAACACACACAAATGTTTAAAAGTCCACGGTCTCAGCCTGTGGACGTTCAAACTCGCCGGCCAGTCCCGGCGACAGCCCCGCGTTTCCTCCTGGACGGCGCGCTCCCCCTCCCGTCCCTAAGACTGCCGAGCGCCCCCGGCCCCTGGTCTCGGGCCCCGAGGTGAGCGGCGGAGAGATGCCTCGCCAGGCTCCGCCACAGCCACCGCGGCCCACCAGCCGGGTTCCGGACGCCAGTAGTCGCCGGGCTCCGGTCCGACCCTCGCGTGTCCCTCCGGGCAGGGGAGGCGCCCAGACTGCGGGGCCCGGCCGACACCTCCGCGCGTCCCGGCTCCCTCACTGCCAGCCCCGCTGCCCCGCTTCCGACGCCCAGCATGCGACACGCACCGCCTCGAGGGACCGAGGCACCCGCCTTAGAGGCCGCCCAGGATCGCCCCGCACCTACCTGCCTTCGACCTCCACGTCGCCCCCACGGCCGGGCTGCGAGGTTCTCGCTCTCACCGCGGAGGCGCCAGCTCTCGGCGCTAGCACTCGGGGTCGGCTGCGCCCCGCCCCCGCAGGCCCAGTCGAAGGCCCCGCCCCTCCCGGCCGCGGCCCCACCCCGCCCGGAAAATCCGGGTTCTCATTGGCTCCTCTTCCCACCCTTCACGCTCTGGCCCGCCCCCGGCACCGCCCGGGAACCTTCGAGAGGGGAACCGCCCCCGTTCCAGTCGGCCCGGGGGCCAGAACCTTGTCCCGCGGACCTTACGCGCCCGGACGCCGGCCGAGATCTCAAGCCAAAGCCCCATCGCAGTAGCCGTGCCTACGGTCCTATTGACCCCACGGCGATGGACCTAAATTTGCATGAAGGTTGACTCTTCACGGCCACCTAGTTTAATCGAGGAATCCAAATGAAACCTCACTCAAGGAAGCCATAAAATTATCTCTTGCCATTGCAGTCCAGTGCCAACTTGAAACGTACACAGATGCGAATAACGCTCCGAACACCTGAGGTTTGAAATCCCAGAGCAAGGCGCCTTTGGTACTCCCAGTGCCTGAGGTCGGCCCCCACGCCCTGTTGTGACACACATGCCTAAGCACTACGCCTGCAACACGCTCACCCTCAGGTATGTGCATGGCGCTGTGCCTACTGCGAGCAGCAGCCCAGTTTCACCAAGGCTGCGAGTCAGGATGAGTTGAGCCTGTTTCCCAGGCACTCGCCAACCACCCCACCCCACCTCGTCCCGCCCCATTCCACCCCACCCCACCCCACCGCTCCCCACCAGAGCCTCTTGGGTTTGACCAAAATCTTCCCACATCTGTTCACAGAGAGGTACCAAAATAGAAGACTGCCAGAAAGAGGTGTTTGGTTACACATCGCAGATGACTGTCACAAGCCAATTTAGCCAAAGCAGTAAAAGCCGCATATCCCACACCGTTGTGAAACCATGAGTTGTGGACAATGAAACAGGAATTACCTTCTATAATGGGGGGGGGGGGTGGAGGGAGAGTAATGACAAGACATTTTTAAAAATCGTGTTTCACTGAGGAAAAAAACGTCAATATATTTTGCAGTAAATTTTGAGCAGTGATCTTTATGGACTACCCCCCTCAACCCCACCTCCATACTTCTATATTTAGAAAACTTCTCAAACAATTGTCCAAGATGAGATTTTAAGCTAGAATAGTGTGGTTTTAAATTTTATTTCAAAATTCAAATTGATTTCAGAGTTCAGACTTTACATTCAGGAAGATTATGTGGCAAAATGAGGCAGATTGAATTCCAAATCTGGCGTGGTTTCTGTGTCTGTAATAAATGAATTAACATGTATGTATTCTACTGCCCTCTCATGGGTGATCTGGAGATATAACTAATGGTAGTTAATGCCTTTTAAATCTGAGATTAGAATGTTTAATTTAGCAATCTCTATTATTTTGATGATATAGAGGACAAGGTAGAAATAAAATCAGGTTCTCTAAGGGACTTATAAATACTCAGCAAACAGAAGTTCAACTTCAGAAACCAGGGAGAGGATTCTTATACTAGGGCTAGTATAAACACGCTGTGAGGATCACACCCATGCTTATAGCTACCTGTGTAGAATGTGGAAACATGCAGGAATTTGCCTTTATTTTTGTTTTTCCATTTGAGAAGTCATTACTTCCTGAGGTGTTTCACAAAATGTTCTTTTTCACATTTGTATCCACTCACTCTATCATTTCACACTGTGAACAACAGGAGAGTAGGAATGAAATCTTATTCTTTACACCTTTGCTGCCTAGAATACTACCTGATACTTGAGCAGTTCATCAGTAATTGTTTATTTAATAAGTTAAATGAACTATCAGCCCAGCCACTAGATGGCAACACAGTTGTACATGTAGAAGTATAGTCTAGCTAATTGGAATTCTACCTGGCCTTGAGTAACAGATTGGTTCCTAGAAAGTTATTTAAAATGTACAATGACAGCTGGCTATAACTTTATTGACAATTATATCCTTAAAACTGATCATCTTTGGATAAGATAAATTCTACCTAAGTGTAATAGCTCATAGGTACGTAGTTTCTATATTGGACGACACCTGTTTTTGTCTAAGAGCATTAGTCTCCAGTTGTATCCCGTCAAAAGGACTTTTCAATGGTCTAAGTGCCTCAAGCAAAGTTCATTCTGTAAACCCAAAGCCTGCATTTCTCCCTGGGGCTCCTGGGTGGCTCAGTGGGTTGGGCATCCAACTTTGGCTCAGGTCCTGATCTCACCTCTCTTGAGTTTGAGCCCCTCATTGGGTTCTTTGCTGACAGCTCAGAGCCTGTAGCCTGCTTTGGATTCTGTGTCTCCCTCCCTTTCTACCCCTTCCAGCTCATGCTCTGTTTCTTTCTCCTTCAAATATAAATAAACATCAAAAAAATATTTTAAGCCTACATTCTCCCAATAACAAGTCACTTGGTCGTATTTTTGCCTTGACTTAATAGTTATTATGTTAATAATAATATGTATTATTAACTATTATTAATTGTTAATAAGGCAGGGCAAAAAATACTACCAAATGTTTCACCTGTAAGTCATAGCGACTCTAGAGTCACACAAACCTACGTCCCCATTGTTACCTCTCAATAGATGTGTCCTTGTGCAGGTTATTAACTTCACTAACTTCAGTTTACTCATCTTCTTCAAAATGAAGATAACATTTTCTACTTCATAAAGTGAAAACAATTAAACGAAATAATGTCAGTGGAATGATATCTAGTACAATCATTGGTTTACAGTAAGGATTCAGTAACTGGTAACTATTATTCATATTCTCTAATGAAAATCTCACCCACATTATTATTTGGTTTATTTGCTTTATTCTCCCGATTTAAGGCCTTCAGCAATTAAATTAAGTTCATAACACCAGGTTTCATAGCGATAGGCCATGCGGATTTGGGCTACATTTGTCTTCCGGATATCGTTTCCCATAGGGCCTTCCTCAAGGTAATTGTCGCCCAGGAACTTTGCTTTCTCCTGTAAGAGAAAAGAAAGGAGAATGATTGTTGTCTTTTTGTCCTGATATAGACAGTAATTACATCTTCCACAAAGATCCCTTCCTTATATTACTTACTGACAAAAGGAAAACATAAACCAGTAAAAGCACTTATCCAGTGCTTCAGTACACATGGTCTGCTGAGAAGTCAAATGTGTTTTATTTTCCTTGCCCAAAGGCATAGCCAGAGAGATAGAAGAATTCTTTCTAATCCCTGGCCATAGTATTTGCGTATGATTTGCGGGATAATTTTTCTACATGTGTTTCCCCAACTATCTTTTCATTACTCAGTTTCCAGATCCTATGCACAGAAGGACAGCCAGCCAAGGACAGGTCTACCTCATGAGAAATTCCACATTGCAGAACACTGTTTCTTGCCACTTCACACATATCGCAGGTACTCAGTTTGAACACTTGGGCAGCAATGGCGTATTCTTCCATTAGGGGCTCCTTAGGTTATTTATTTAAATGAGGCAAAAAAAGAAAAAGAGAAAGAAAGAAAGAAAGAAAGAAAGAAAGAAGAAAAGAAGCATATTAAAAAAAAAATAACAAGCATCCAGCAGAAAAAGTATATTGAAACACCTTGATTTGACTTTGAAATTCTGGATGGAAAACAACAGTCCCTCCAAATATGCCTGTATTGCTCAAGATTCCATATGTGTACCTTGGTAAAGTGGAATTGCATCGGGTCATCTGTCGACAGTGAGATCATTAGTCCCTTCTGGAGGAAATCTAAAAGAGGATTTTTGGCATATTCTAGAAATAAGCTGTTGTTACTTAATGGCGACATGGCGATGGGAATCTGGGCTAAGAAGAACAAATACTGTAACACAGGACTCTGAAAAGGAAAAGCGAAAAAAATTATTTAAGGATGTTGAAAAAGGGATACAAATGAGAAATGTTATAACCACATGATCTGCAAGTTTTAGCTTTCAAAAGAATGATCATACGTTCTTTCAGTCCCTGAGGACAGACAAATAATCATTTTAAATGTAAATGCTATTTAGAATAAATGTATTTGGGATCATCAATTTTCAGTAGCCTTGAATCAAACTAAATGTTTGAGTTTTAGTTGTCTAAGGTACATGGTCTGTCTCGGGAAAAGACTTCACCTTGAAACATTTTTTTATCCCTCATAAGAAAGTTCTGACTCTCACAAGAGGTATTTGAAAACATGCTATAACAAGAAATCTGGCAAAAACTAGTTTAAGGTAAGCCAAGCACCTCTGAATTCTCCCTTGTCAGAGTTCTAAAATAGAAGTCGAAAGACCTGCATTAACTCATCTCTGCTGCTAACTGGTTAGGTAATCGTAAGCAGCTCCCTTTACTTGTCTGGCTTCTGTGAAATGAACTGTACTAAATAACCTCAAAAATCTTTTTTTGCTCTACTTTAATTTGATTCCAGTGTTGATAATGACTTGGGAGACAATGATACGGAAAAAATTATTCCTCTAGCTCCAATGTAAAAGTTAATATTAGGAAGAGAGCCTCCAACTCACCTTCTTTAAATTCAGGCCATGAGAGATATTATCTGCTGTCATGAATGCTGTCATGAGATGGGTGAGAGCGCCCGCTTCCCCGCAGTGAGGTCGGAACAGGAAAGTATTCATGCCTCGTTCCCTAGGGAAAGGCAACTGCCATAGTTATCACAGGTGGCTGGCTAGGACCCGGCAGCAATTTGGGGCATGGAGTAATTTATAAGAAAATCTGGTAAGAAAAGAATTAACCCTCTGAAGGAGAGTGGGGCATCCAAAGGATTCGATAAAACTGGCAATTCCCAGGTCATGATCTTAATTCTTCCCGAACATAGCCTTCTGAAAAAAAGAGGCAGCAGAGGATATGAGGGTATGGAGAAAAGTCAAGATTTGATTACCTTCAGTTTCAACAGGAAATTTACCAAAAGTACCATGTTGTCATTTCTCCTACTCACACTTGAGGGGGGAGATGTTTCCAGAAAACCCCGTTACAATATTCCTCTATTCTTTACCCAGGTATATCAAGAAGGGTAAAGTGTATGGAGTATGATAATAAATTGTGCAGTGATTAGTGAAAATTCCTAAACTTGCAAAGAAAGGAACTGTGAAAGTTGCTGAAGGCTCCAAAACATCCATTCCTGCTACTAAAGAAAGAAACCGAAGAAAAAGACAAGGGAAAGAAATTTCTGATTGGGGCCAATTGAAAGCGTCCTAGCAGTGCAGTGCAGTGGCCCTTGACCACCCAAGGCGCCAATGTCTGAGCAAAAGAGGTGTGTCAAATAGAATCATCTCCTTCTAGCTCCAGTTCTGTCTACTTACTTTCTCAGGCTGTTGAGAACCGTGATGTTTGCATACATGTAGTAGGCATAGTAAGTGTAAGACGGATTCTTTTCCATGGTCCACTCCTGGGGCTTGGGACTCTTGGAAGAGAACATGTGGCCACTGTGTTTGGACTCATCATCCACACTGTCGAAGCCAGTAATCTGTCCGGAAAAGTAGGCCATGCAATGGGGTCAGTTCGACTACAGGATCCCAGTCCTCAGAAAACCTTTCAGCTCCCAAAGGCAAGGACCAAACGTCAGAGATAAACACCAAAAATGAATCACAGCTTGTGGCAATACTAGCTCACGCACAGCAGTGAGAAGGCCCAAAGGCTCATGCTTACATGCTTAAGGAAGACACTGAGGTCTGGGTGAGCCTGGGGATTAATGGTGGCCTCAAACACTGGCATGAAAACATTCTCCAGCATCTTTCCGAAGTGTGGGAGGAAGTTCTTCGATCGGAACACATCGCTAAAGGCAAGAATAAAGAGAATTTACGAGGAAAATATTTTTAGTATTAACAGCCCCTGTGTGAAGGAATCAGAGGGCAAGATGCCATGTTCAGAAAAAGACTTAGTGTGTCCATTCTAGGTCCACTCCGGTACACTCTTTTTGGCTACCCATAAAGAGGGATTCCGTTTAGATGAGGCATAGAGACATAAACTTCTTGCTGGACCAGTTGCCTCAATCTCTTCTACAAAACCTCTGTAGTAAAAATATTAACCTTCACAGCTAAATCCATATAGAAAATGAAGAGTATATACAGGAACTATGTCGCAAAAGATCGGGTGACTTATTTGTGGTATATAAGATGGTGAGCGCGATACATTTATCGAGAACACTTCTGGAGTGCCTGGGGTGGCTCAAGTTGGTTGATTTCAGCTCAGGTCATGATCCCAGGGTAGTGGGATCGAGCCCCGTGTTGGGCTCCACACTCAGTGCAGAGCCTGCTTAGGATCCTCTCCCTCCCTCTGCCCCTCTCCCCAGCTCTCACGTGTGCGCTCTCTCACTCTCTCTGTCTCTCAAAAAAGAAAAACAAAACCAAAAACACTTCTGATATGCTTTAGCCAGGGACAATCTAATGAACTAACTCTTATATAGCACTCAGCATATGGCCATCCACTCTTTTAAGTAGCCAGAAATATTAGTTAATTTAATCCTTATAACAACTCAGTATGTTAGCTACCATTATGACCCTATTGTTTAGTTAGTTTATTTTTAAGTAAGCTCTTCACCTAATGTGGGGCTTGAACTCACAACTTGGAGATCAAGAGTCCCATGCTCTACTGGCTAAGCCAACCAGATGCGCTTATTGTAAAGATGATGAAACAAAGGCAGAGAGCTCATGAAACTTGCCCAAGGTCACACTGCTAGTAAATAGTAAAACTGGGATTCAAATACAGCCAGTCTAGGTCCAGAGTCCATGCTCTTATCACACCTACTGCCTCTCTGCTTTAATGATATTAGACAGGAAGCCCTACCCCAGTCAAAAAGTTACTTTTTTGGTTCAAGAGACAGGATAAAACTCTTGCATTGACAAGGGTGGGGGGCAGGGGCAGCATACAGAGGCAGGTGGCCAGAAAATATATAAACACGTAAGTTAGATAGAAGATCAATGATGCTGAGCATCCCCGAGGGTCATGAGTAATTATCAATGGTAATACCATTGATAAATACTCAATGATTGTGGAGGACTTGAACACTTGTAAATGAGACAATTGTCAGATGGTAGTAAAGGTTCTTTCTTTTTTTGAATGTTTATTCATTTTGAGACGGAGAGAGTGCAATGCAAGAGTGGGTGAGCAGGGGAGGGTCAGAGAGAGGGCAGGTAGTTGGAGAATTTCAAGCAGGCTCTGCGCTGTCAGCACAGAGCCTAACGTGGGGCTCGAACTCACAAACCGTGAGATCATGACCCGAGCCGTAATTAAGAGTCAATCACTTAACCAACTGGGCCATCCCAGCATCCCAATAATAAAGGTTCTGATACAAGAAAGCTACATCCCAGTCCAGATAAGCATGGGAAAGAATGACTGGACACAGAGAGAAAGACCAGGAGAAAGGGAAAGTATAGTAAAATGTACATAGTTCTCATCCTAGCTAAGTTTCAAATATTCTCAATAAGTTATTTTGTGATCTGCATGAAGTCCCATGTTTTAAAAAACAAAACCCCAAAACTTGGTTAGAAAACTGAACTGAAATGATCTTCTAATTCCTGTCTTTGGTCAAGAGTGCTGAACCCAGATTGGACAAAACCAAGCACCCAGGACCCTGTTCTGAGCTCCGCTTTAACAAAGCTTTTTTTGTGTCTAGAGGCGCTACATCTTTCTTGTTTGCGCAGAGAAGGTGAGGCAGGCGGGATGAAGTCAGGCTTTCGCGTCTCGGATGGGAAGGGACATACTAGATCCTGGGGACCTGGATCAGCCAGGTCATGTTGCGGCAGTAGACGCGGTTACGGACGAACCAGGAGGACAGTTTGTGCCACTCATCAGGACTGCGGCCGTAGATTGACAGGCGGGGCTCGGCGTGCTGGTACTTTGCCTCCACCAGGTCTGCACCTACCTCCTGCGAAGCCAACAAAGGAGTCCAAAGCCAGGAATTTCCACAAGTCCCTCAGGGGTCTAAATCTGTGGGGTCTAGGGAGAGGAAGTGGGTACCAAGAACAGGGGAAGCATAAAAGGAGGTCAGAGGGAACCTATTCCTTAAGATCTAAGGAAATCGAGAGATGAGGGGAATCTGGTCAGGAAGAGACTGATAATGATGGAGTCTAGAGAGTGAAAAAGTCAGAGAAAGGATGTTGAAATATCCAATCCAAGGGGCCTGCAAACGACACTCAGCTCTTTTTACACCCCCTACTTTCCAAAACGCACATCTCCCAAGTCCACTGTGTCATTCCTGCATGCTAGAGCTCAGGCCATGAGCCTGAAAGAGTCCTTACTCAGTCCCAAATCCACACCCTCAGCTTCTCTAGCCTCGGAATACAAGTCTTTTAAATCATTACAGTGGACATCTCTGAAGAAATTCTTGCATTCATGTCTGTGGTGCTTCCCCAGGGATAGCACCCTTTCTCCTTCCTTTCCCTCCTTCCTTTCCTTCCCTCTCTTCCTCCTTCCTCTTCTCTTTTCTCCTTCCTTCTTTTCCTCCTTCTCTCCCTCCCCCTCCTCAAGAACCAAGCCAGGTACCATAGATCTGGTTGGTTCCTCCTCACCTTGATGATAGTGGCAAAATATTCCCCATCAATGTAATTGTCTGTCTTTAGGTAGAGGTCTCGTAGCTCACTTGCTCCTACAGGATTGTATTTGTCATTGAACTTATCAAAACGCTGGAAGGTCTGGCGTCCCTGAATCAGGAAACAGGAACACAAGTATATTATTATCAGAGCTGCTGGGACATGGAGAGCGAAGGAATGGCCACAAGGAACAGGGCCTGGGAACCGGGGGGAAGGGGGTGGGCTCCAAGAAAGGAATCTGGCACAGTTGACAATGAGTGAACCTCAAAACTGTCTGTGGGTGCTTTCAGTCAGCACGGTCAGCCAACACGGTTAAGAGGACTCTGAGAAGTGGGAGGTTATAGGAGAATGGCATGTGCGGTTCTGAGTATGAGCATGAAGCTGACATCATCTTTTTCAACCTACAGCGTGAACATCCAGAGAATCAACAGTCAGGTCATAGGGATGCATCTTTAATTTGTCGAAAAGTTCCTTCAGGGTCAGATTTTTCTCCTTGCTGCTGTAGACCACTCTGTCAGCATCGATGTGGTAAGATTTCTTAATAAAGCGCAGCAGGTGCTTTTGGTTCATGCAAGCGGCTGCATGGATATGGGTGTCCACCTGTGTGTACATTCAGAGAAAGAAAACCAACAATCAGCCCTAGTCATGCTGCTCTGTTAGAGGCCATGGTGCCTGCAAACCCCATTGAGGCAAGAGAAAGGAATAAGTAGAGGGATGTGACCTGACATCCGGTGAAGGTGGCCCGGCAGGAAAGAACCAGCAGCACCTTTTTGTACCCTTGCGAGAATGTGAAAGTTTAGGGCGATGCAATTATAATGCCTATTTCTCTTGGATATCTGCCTATCCAATTAACTCTCTACCTTTGATCCACACAAAATTCTCGGGGACCATTCTCCACCCCTGAAATAAACTAGCTGCCACCGCTTTCGGCCCCAAAGGGAGAAAAGATCAAAATCATGTCAAAGCCATGACTGACACAGCGATGGAACTTATGAGTTAGATATTTAAAAACAAAAATTTAATGTTTTATTTCTTTTTGAGAGAGAGGGAGAGGGAGACAGAGTGCGAGCAGGGGAGGGGCAGAGAGAGAGGGAGACACAGAATCTGAAGCAGGCTCTGGGCTCCAAGCTGTCAGCACAGAGCTCGAAGTGGGGCTTGAACTCACAAACCTCGAGATCATGACCCGAGCCAAAGTCAGATGTTTAACAGGCTGAGCCACCCAGGCGCCCCTGAGCTAGATATTCTTATGATTATAATTTTATAGCCTGGAGATTTGATAGATGAATTTGCCCAAGGTTATACAGGCAGCTGAGCCAGGATTCGGTCCTGAATCTTTGCTCGTATATTTTCTATCCTCACTTCTTTCAATCACTCAAATGGTTGGAACACATCTCAGAGGTGTTTCTAAGTTGATTCGTTTTCTACACTTATTAGCGCATCTGATGCCCACCGTCCCTCTTGTGAGCTAGACTGAGCAGATATATTTTCCAATTTTACGAATGAGGAAACAAACTCAGAAATATTTAATCATCACCCGCTATATCTCAGAGTCAGGAAGTAGAAGAAAAAGGACTAGAAGAAAGATCTTCCAAAGCCTGGAAGAGCAGTTTTTGAGATTTCGTTCGTTTTTGTTTTTTTTGTGGTTCACGATCATTATAATTTTTTGTGGCAAGAATGTGGTAAACCCTTCTGTGTAGAAAACAGTAGAAATGGCATTTTAACTTTCTAGAATAATTCATTTGCTTTCACTAAAAACAGTTTCTTTCTTGTCCCACTCAAGAGCTAACTGGGCTCCCGTTTTTGCCCAGAGCTGGCCCCTGAGCAGTGCCCACGTTTACCTTCCTGCAGTTATAAAAATCTCGGTGGGGGTTGTTCTTCAACTCCTTTAACTCGTCCATCTCGTTGAGCATCTCATGGACCTGGAACTTGGAAGACAGGAACTTCAGGCGCCGGTGGGTGTAGGTCTTACTGTGGAAAATTAAATCACATAATTCTGAATCATTCAGACACTTAAGGAAAACAGACACAGTTTCAAAACCATCAGGACCCTTATTACCCATAGGAAGCAATTATTGAAACAAACATTTCAGTTTGCAGTTAATCTCACTTGAGAAGTATTGGGCTCCAGGGGCTCAATCTTTTCATCCATGTTGGACAGAATAGTGAGGGAAGACTTGGGAAGGCATTTAACAGCTCCGGGGAGACAGCGTTGCTCAAGGCTAAGGGTCCTGGCTTTAGGGATGGCAGATGCAGACTTGAATCTCAGGGAGCTGTGTGACTTTGGGAGATTATTTAACTCATCAGAGTCTCCGCTTACAAAACGGCAATTATAAAACTACCCACCTCGCAGAATGCTTGTGAGGAGATGGGAAATAATGTACCTGAAGGGTTTAACAGTGTTTGAACATTGTAAGCACTTGGTAAATACTCATTCTTACTAAGAGCAGTGTTAGTACTCGTGGTGGTAGCATCACTAAACACTCACACAGGTCCTTGGGCAATTAAAGCAAGCAAAAAATTCATATCATCTAAGAAGGTGTCCATATCGAGATAAGGAAGTGGCTTAGGTTCATCTTTGCTGGCTGCTGCTTCATTAGGATAGACGTGAACCACACCGTCCTTCATTTTGAGGTGATAACCCAGGTTTTCCGGGAGGTTATCTGTTTGGAAGGGATCTTCTCCATTCTTCGCAGGAGGGGTAAAGACTTTCTCAATGAAACACAGAGTAATACATCAGGAAATAAGACAAATGACCACATGCAAATAACCAAAATATGAAATGCTGTAAGATCTCATTTGTTTGGAATCCTGTACGTCGTAAGTTATAATTATTCACCCAGAGCTAAGCTAAAGCTTATTTTTACGTTATTTTTCTTTCTTTTCTTTTCTTTATTATTTTTTTTTATTTTTATTTTTGAGAGAGAGAGACACAGAGGGTGAGCAGGGGAGGGGCAGAGAGAGAGGGAGACACAGAATCTGAAGCAGGCTCCAGGCTCTGAGCTGTCAGCACAGAGCCCAATGCGGGGCTCCAACCCTTAAACTGCGAGTTCATGACCTGAGCTGAAGGCGGACGCTTAACCCACTGAGCCACCCAGGCGCTCCTACATTATTTTTCAAAGCTGACCAAGTTAGTAGTTTAAAATAACTATAAGATTTTATCTAGTGTAAGAATGATTTTCAAGTCCTTTAGAAGTACTGTTTACATGATTGATACACTACTTACCAATAATTTTATTTACTGAAGTAGCTTATCAAGGGCTTCCTGTTTAGAACATTTTATTAGCTTATGAGATATTTGCATAGAAATAAAATCAAACTACAGTTGAAAAGTAGAATTTGCATTGTGTCCTTAATAAAACCAACCTCTCTAGAAGTCTTAATTTAGAGTGGTTATTTTCAAAAAACTTTATTTTTTAGAGCAGTTTAAAATATTTTTTAAATGTTTATTTATTCTTGAGAGAGAGAGAGAGAGAGAGAGAGAGAGAAAGAGCACAAGCGGGGGAGGGGCAGAGAGAGAGGGAGACACAGAATCTGAAACAGGCTCCAGGCTCTGAGCTGTCAGCGCAGGGCCTGACACAGGGCTCAAACCCACAAACTGGGAGATCATGACCTGAGCAGAAGTCAGACGCTTAACCAACTGAGCCACCCAGGCGTCCCTAGAGCAGTTTTAAGTTCATAGCAAAATTGAGCATCAAATACACAGTTCCCATATACTCACTGCTACTCCCGCACAGGCACTGCCTTCCCCACTATCCACACCCTCCACCAGAGGGTACATTTGGTGCAACTGATGAACATAACTGACATGTCGTAATCACCCAAAGTCCATCCTTTAACTTACAGTTCACTCTTGGGGTTGTGCAATATATAGGTTTGGACAAATGTACAATGACATGTATCCACTCTTAGAGTATCATACAAATGGTCTCACTGCCCTAAAGACCCTTTGTGCTCTGTCTAGACTGTTTGTTTTTTTTTGTTTTTTTTTGGTTTTTTTTTTAACGTTTATTTATTTTTGGGACAGAGAGAGACAGAGCATGAATGGGGGAAGGGCAGAGAGAGAGGGAGACACAGAATCGGAAACAGGCTCCAGGCTCTGAGCCATCAGCCCAGAGCCTGACGCGGGGCTCGAACTCACGGACCGCGAGATCGTGACCTGGCTGAAGCCGGACGCTTAACCGACTGCGCCACCCAGGTGCCCCTAGACTGGTTTTAATATAAGTGGAAATATAAAATAAAGTCTTACTAGAAGAATTCCAGTTCTTATTGTAATTATAACATACTATCCACCTTCGAAAGCACCTACAAAAGAATGAGAAGGGATTTTGTGGGTAAATGCCCCCTTCTTTCCAGTGCTAACAGTTTCAACCTAAGAAAGCCAGGAAGAAATTCTACATTGTCATGGCCTTTAAAGCGCTTAACTTTCTACTTTCAACAAGTAAGTGCCCAAGGCAGCAGAAAAGTCTCCAGTTTGCCAGTGATGACTCACAACCACAGTGGGAAAAATAATATGGGAAGAAAAAAGTCATGCATTTTCTATTCAAAACTAGGAGACAAGGAACATGAAAGAAGTGAAACAGTATTTTGCTATGTCGAATATTAATTTTTTGACTCTTTATACTCGAACATAATAGAGAGATAAGGCACAATTTAGAAGAAGCAAAGACAAAACAAATATCTTAATGACAGTATTATAGAAAAGAGGTAAACCAATTTTATGTATCGCCAAACAGGATCCATGTTTACTCTGATTTTAATATTAAAAGGAATTATAGAGAAGAAGTTACAGAACTGGAAAGCTTTAATGACATAACAATTTGCAAGCTCAAAAACCCTTAATATTTGTCTCCCTTGAAATCTCAAACCTAGAAGTATACTCCAGAAGATGTCGAGCAACTGCACAAAGATGTTTCTCTAACGCTGTTCATTGCAACCTTAATGGAAATCAATTTTTAAAAGTAGGAAATCTAAATGCCTAAAAATGAGAATTGGTTAAATAAAACATGATACAGTTAGGGGCGCCTGGGTGGCGCAGTCGGTTAGGCGTCCAACTTCAGCCAGGTCGCGATCTCGCGGTCTGTGAGTTCGAGCCCCGCGTCGCGCTCTGGGCTGATGGCTCAGAGCCTGGAACCTGCTTCCGATTCTGTGTCTCCCTCTCTCTCTGCCCCTCCCCCGTTCATGCTCTGTCTCTCTCTGTCCCAAAAAATAAATAAATGTTGAAAAAAAAATTAAAAAAAAAACATGATACAGTTATACAATAGAAATCTGAGAAGTTCTATAAATCTGATTATTTAAAAACATGTGCTTCACTTCATATAAGGCAGAAAGTAAAAAGTGAGAGACGGAAATGAAGTACTATGGAAAGTCAAAACATATAGTTTAGTGTTCTCCAGAGGTTAGAGGAAGGAAGGAAATGATAGCATCTGGGCTGCACGTCAAAGGGTGAGGTTGCATCTGGACATATGGACATACAGTGAAAAAAGTGAAGGGCAGTCCAGGCACAGGGAACAGCATGACAACAGTACAGGGGCAGGAAAGTGCTGAACCAAACGGCAGACAGGAAACACTTCCGACCAGAACAAAGGTGGAGTAGATAAGGTAAGTTTATAAATAGGTTGAGAATCCGGTTAGAAGGCCAGCTGGTGGCAGGCCTTGAATGCCAGGCTAAAGACTGGACTCAATTTGGAAGGTAATGGGAGCGATTGAAGGTTTGTGATAGGAGAGGGATATGTTCAGATCTGTGTTTTAATAACTGGCACCTAAGTGAATCTCACCAACAGACAGTGAGATTAGAATTTAACAGAATGGGTCAGAAACTATGATAATAGCCTAGACAAGGTGAAAGATAGACCTAAATTAGGGTTTGGGGAAGAGCAAAGAGGGGAGATTTTGAGAGGTATTGTACGGAATTAATTATGTGATTGTGCACGTGGGCAGGAGAGAGAATGGAGCCAAAGACGACTATGATATTTTTAGACTGGCTTACTTAGATAGTAGTCCCTCCTTATCCATAGGGGACATGTTCCACCACCCCCAGTGGATGCCTGAAACTGTGGATAGCACTGAACCCTGTATAGACTGTCTTTTCCTATGTATATACCTATGTGTATATATATATATATATATATATATATATATATATACCTATGTATATTCCTATGTATATACCTATACATACCTATTAATGAGCCACTGTTCTATCAACTTACATGTTTAATTTATAAATTAGGCACAGTAAGAAATTAACAACTACAACTAATAATAAAATAGATCAATAATAACAACATACTGTAATAAAAATTGGGAGGGGTGCCTGGGTGGCTCAGTTGGTTAAGTGTCTGACTTCAGCTCAGGTCATGATCTCATGGTTCACGAGTTCAAGCCCTTGTGCTGACAGCTCAGAGCCTGGAGCCTGCTTTGGATTCTGTGTCTCCCTTTCTCTCTGCCCCTCCCCTGCTCGCACTCTCTTTCTCTCAAAAATAAAAATAAACATTAAAAAAAATTATTTTTAATTGAACATGGTTTCTCTCGAAATATCTTATTGCCCTAAACTCACCTTTCCTCTTGTGATGATGTGAGATGATAAAAGTCCTATGTGACATGAAATGAGGTGAATAAGGTAGGCCTTGTGAGGTAGCAGTAGGCCACTGACCTCTTTTTTTTTTTTTTTTTTTTTTAAGTAGGCTTCATGCCCAGTGCAGAGCTCAATGTGGGGCTTGAACTCACAACCCTGAGATCAAGAACTGAGCTGAGAGCACCTGGGTGGCTCAGTGTGTTAAGAGTCCAACTTCGGCTCAGGTCATGACCTCACGGTTCATGAGTTCGAGCCCCACATCAGACTCTCTGCTGTCACCACAGATCCCGCTTTAGATCCTCTGTCCCCCACCTGCCCCCCGCTCCTCCCCCACTCTCTCTCTCTCTCAAAGTAAATAAATAAACTTAAAAAAAAAAAAGACATGAGCTGAGATCAAGAACTGGATGCTTAACCGACTAAGCCACCTGGACTCCTCAGGCCACTGCTGACCTTCTGACAATAAATCAGGAGGACCATCTATGTATGGACCTCGGTTGACTGCAGGCAACTGAAACTGAAGAAAGCCAAATCACGGAATGGTGGTGGGGGGAGACTACTGTAATTTAGGGACATACTTAATATTGAGTAGTTAAACCAAAAGATCTATTTCATATGCTGCATAAGAAAATTACTTCTGACGTACCTGGGTAGAAGCTCTCGTTTGCTACCCAAGCCTCACCATCGATGTTCCGCAAGTACTTGGAAGGGGTTTTAGGGAATCTCTGAAATGACTTCTGCATGTACTTCTCCCGTATGCACAGTGCCCTGTACAGACCTTTGCAAACCATTTCAAAGTCTTCAACTGTCACCTGCCAAGAAAGTGTTAGAGCATCGGAGTCACTCCTGTGAAAATCCAAGAGGTGGATTGTCTTGGGTATGCCCCTGCTCTCTCCTGGGTGTTGTAGCCCGTGCTGAGCCCACCTGCCCATGTGGCTGCTCCCTTACATGACTTGGGCCCTGGGGCCCTGGGTCTTCCTCCAAGAGCAGGTCCTGAAGTTTCTTGCCCTCTTTCATTTCTAGTAAAACTCACCTGGTCTACAAGTCTTTCCTGACAGTCTTGTGTTTGTTTGGTGTTTGGTAGAAAGCAGTGATTATCTAGTGAGTGTGATTAAAAGAACCCATTCTAACATGGAAAATACCTTCTTCCTTCCAGGTTTTACATACGGGCTTCTGAAGACGGTATCTCAACTGAAAGACCATGTGACTCTAATTTGAGAATTCAAACCACTTTCTGGTCAGTGGGGGAAATATGTGGGGATGAATAAGGTGTCACACATCCCTCAAACCCTATCATGCATGCCCTGCCTTCTGTCGTTATGGATGGATCAGAACATCATCTTATGATAAGTTATCATTCCTTTGGATGGTTTTAAAGAGAACCTAATCTGTGGCTAAAAATGGAGAGATTCTAGAATAAAATTTTCTCAGAACTGCCGGAAATTTCCTAAGCTGGTCTGTCTCCCATGCCCCATCCCTGACTCCGGGCTGGGGACGGCATGCCCAAAGAGTTATAACTTGAAATCACTGAATGATCGTCATCAGAGCCCAAAGATTTTCTGGGACCAATGTAAGCTTGTTCCGAATGTTTGAGGCCCGGATGTTGATCCTAACCAGTTGAACTCTTTTTAAAGGCTTGCTGACCTTGGCTGAGAGATTCTGGCACAGGTGCTGGAACTAGAGGTCTGCTTCTAATGGCATGCTTGTTCCTTTGCCACCTAATGGGCCACCGGTCTATCTTCTCCAGGATAAGAGCTGGATCTTATTCACCGTGGTGTCCTCAGCATTTGGCACACAATGCGTAGCACACAGTAGGTGCTCAATAAGAATTGATTACATGGAGTCAACTGATTATCAGGGATTGATGGCCTTGGAAACTTAGTCCTGATCCCCCTTACCTCTCTGTTCAGTTACAAGGTAAGAATGGATGGGGGCACAGAATACAACCAGCTTATTATTGCTCATCAGTTCAGCCACATTCAGCCAACACGTCTGGGTCTTCAAAGACTCCATGTCATGGTTTCAGGTGCCCTCCAGCTTTCAGGGGAGAAACAGCTACTCCCTGACTTCGGTGAACCTTTTCCTTCCTCCCATCCTCTTTCTTTTCGTTTGTGTCTGTTTCTACCAAGCACAAGCGGTATCAACTTTGCCTCTTAGTTTTTATGTTTTTTTGAACTCCTGCGTTCTCCAAACGGCAGCTCTATTGAACATCTCCTTTCAGTCATTTATAATCTAAAATGCCTGCCATTTGCAGTCATGTCATCACACAGAAAGTGAATAAACAAGAATTGTGTTTGTTTCCTTGCTCTGTCCCTTTTTAAATATCTTGGGACTGACCCTAAGTGGGTCAGTTACATGAGAAGGGGGCTTAGGATTGGTCATTAAAACTATATTTGGAGCATAGACTGATAGCTACACATCAGTTTCACCAATATGATGCTGATTCTGCAAGTTCATGTGACAGAGATTTATTAATTGCCCAACTGTCCTGGACAGGACAGGAAGGTCAAGTTGTTTGTGACAGGAGTTTACTATCCCTGTGGCATAACTAGAGTCTATTCCAGGCAATAATCTACCGTGTAGGCATCTGCAATGAAATTGGAGATGACCGTTGGTCAAAAAAAAAACAATAGCCCCGTTAGAATCTTCTAGGCTCTCTCTCATCTTTCTTCTTTTCTCTGGTCTCTCCACTCTTCTTTTCTCATCTCCCTCTCTTTCTTCCAAGCTGTTTTCTTGGATTGGTTTATGCTACCTGAAGCCCTTGTCTCTATTCTAGGGCTGCCCGGGATCCATCTTTTCCCAAGAGCCCCCTGTGTCTCCTCGAGGCTCCCTGTCTTATCTTGCGATATCCTCAGTGAGATTAGCCCACCAGGTGCTCTCTTGTTTCTTGTGCCAAAATTTGTCTAGTGTATTCTGTAACACACACACTGCATTCCACTACATACTGTCCATGTGCAAGCAAATGGAATAGAGAAGCATAGATCATGTGGGATGATAAAACAAAACAGAAATATAAGTCATGGCAAATCAGTATTGAAATGCAATAATGAAGTACAGCAAAGGACAAGTGAACTAACACCTTCCTCAGAAGGAAAGGCAAGAAGGTAAGGAAGCTGAAACAATCAAGCTGTGTCTTCCCAGCAGCGACATTTGAGGGGAAAAAGAGCAACTCACCCCTGAGGCATAATCACCAGTGATCTGCACTCTCTGAAAATCAGGCACAGTCTGGTAGGTTGGAGATGAAGAAATGTATTCGTCGATATGGGACAGTTTAGTGGAAGATGCTTCACTTTGTGGAATGGACAAATTAACGGTCTTCCGTCCATGGAAACGCTTTTTTCTGGGTTTGAAACACAAAAATAAAAGAACTTAACTTGGTCCTCATTGGGAGTTGCGTTGTGATAGATTGGTGTTTCACTATCCAATTTCATTTTGAGGACAAAAAGCGCAAATTAAAATGTCAGCTGGCTGTCAGAAACAGGATCCAACCATATGGGAAGAGGGATCACATGACCGTATTCCCTTCTTCCCGGTATCCTTTGGGACCGTTGGCCTTTGGGAACATACGAGAAGGCTTTCAGCATGACCTTATTCTTCGCTGGCAGTCCACTCCTAGCAGATGGGCAGTCTGGGAACCACAACAAGCACAGGCTATGTCAGTTATTACCTGTGTTGTTTTCTGCTTGTTCTGAAACTCTGTGAGCTTCTGTTGCCCCCTATGAAAAAAAATAGTGTAATAATGCCTACCTTAAGGAAATTCTGTGAGATTTAGTGTACGGAGTTTATAAGTTGCTTAGTCAATATTAGTTCCTTAGATCAACAAGTATTTATTGAGTTTCTGCTTTGACCCAAGACTTACGTTAGGTCCTATGGGGCATGCTGAACAAGGGGGATCGCTGTTCTTTCCTTAAAGACAAAATAAAGAGGATGGCCAGGGCAGGAAGGCAGAAATGGAGTGTTGTATCCCTGGGGCCTAGAGGAGGTCAGACTGGCCTGAGGGCTATATTCATATCAGATAGCACAATGCGAAGGTTGGCTAAAAATGAACTCTGAAGATGAGGCCCTTGAGTTCTGGTTTCCGTACCCATTGTGTGTAAGTTGAGTGTGTGCCCAGCAGCCATCAGCCTACCTTGGTTTGGAACAATTGCACAGGAGCTCATGTCCTCTTGCTTGGGCAGATAGGGAGGCTTCAACTAAAGGAAGATGTGCATGAGCACAGGATGTCTACTCTTTTCTTCTTTTTAGTCATTGCTAACCTTGCCCTAGCTTACACAGTGCGGGGGTGGGGGTATAGGTGAAAGGGAAGAATTTTTAGCTCTGGCAGAGTTCCTCCTCCAAGTTGAACCATCATTCAGACAGACTGAACCAGCTGCCCTGACAATTCTCCTTCCTGTGTCCCAATGTCCCAACATTCCCTTACACCACTTACCTCCTGCCTTCTGTGGAGGTGGACATGGCCTCCAGGTGGAATATGTGTGCTCGCATCTCATGATGAGAAATTGGACAGATTTCATCCACATCAAAGGGGGAAATCTCCTGACGGCCTCCCTCATCTTTGACTTCAGAGGCAAATACTTTTTCAGCCAAGCTACGTATTTCATCATCAATTTCTAAAAGAGGTTTTCATGGATTAGTATTCAAGCCCTTTCTCAGAAGTCATCAGAGAGTTCCTGCTATGTGTGAGGCACAGTGCTAAGGACTGCCCTGGGTGCGTGGCTCCCCTATACTCTAACCAGTGCCCCAGAAGCATGTCAAAGCTCAGTGCCGCTCTACTGTCTCTTTAGAGGTTTCTGTGTGGGTAGCTTGGAAATCCATTCTCAGAAACACAGGTCAGATTCTTGCAGCACATTTCAGGAGGTCCTAAAGGTGGGATTGGTCTCTTGAAGGATTAGCACTTAATGTAAGATCACCTGTTTCTGGCAGGGCTAAGTCTGATTTCATAGTAACCATGCAGCCTAATCTTTCTCATTAGACTGGTGGAGTATTTCCGATGGCTGTGAAGGTGTGAATAGGATTGTTGGTCTTCGGAGCTTTTCTTTCTAGAAAGATCGTAGTGATCTAGGTAGTTTTGAGAAATAAACGTGTACTTTGGGCCTTTCTTCCTCATAGGACAGATACTGTGTTTCTCTCACACATTATTTCAAATCCTGACAACTTGATGATATGCTGGTATGTGGGAGAAGGGGGCCATTGAAAGTTACTACCCAGTGTTGGGAGTCCCACTTCTTGTGGACATGTGGCTTTTCATAATGAATGGCCCTTGGAAAGCCAATTTTACTTTTACATGCCTTAATATTCCCATCCTTTGTTTTTAAGTTTATTTTAAGTAATCTCTACACCCAACGTGGGGCTTAAACTCACAACCCCAAGATCAAGAGTCACATACTCTTCCGACTGAGGCACCTTAATATTCCCATTCTTAGAATGGGTGGAGGGGTGACGTTTAGTTTGGCAATGAATAACCCAAGACTCTCCGGATGTAAGGGAACTAATTTCATCATACAGCGTGGTAATGGCTATCAAGTATCTGCTCTTCTGTTAAGTTCCACTGCATTTTCCACATACCCAATTATTTTCATCTGAATAGTCATTGCTTCTAATACTTCTAAAATCTCTTCATATTTCCAGAAAAGAGCAGGTAGCAAATAATGAGAATGGCAAAGAGTTAGCTATTTGGAGCAACAGAAGACAGAACACTCTTCAAATGATGACAGAGCAAACTGCGTGCAAAGAGAAAGATGCCCTCATTGCCGCCCCATCAGTGTCCTTACAGATCTCCAAAATGCCACCGTTTCGATTTTGACTTGAGTAAGTGCATGTGTTCAAATCCTTGTTCTGCACTTACCGACACCTCCACCTTCCTCTGTCTTGGTTTCCTCATCTGTAAAGTGGGAATGCTAGTACCCACCAAACCTCGCTCATGAGGCTGTTGTGGTAATAACGTACAGGGAAACACTTTACAGACGACAAAGCACCAGATCAAACTGAATGATGCAATTGGGTAGCATTGGTCAGACAGATATCTGGCATTTGGGGTTAGTTTGGGGCTATTAAGGAAATGATAAATGATATGACTTAGGATAGGCTGAAGCGTACATTGGAAATGATAGTAATTAAATCATAACTTCACCACCACTGTCAGGTCAGCCTATTTTCAAAACCTGGCTTATCACAAAAGAATAACAGAAATCCACTGTATTGCTGAACTTCATGCATCTGTCCGCCTCATTAAACTCAAGCACTTCCTGAAACTGAAGACCGACTACTACTATGGAGTAGTTCTTTGACAAGTACCACACTCCACAAAGGACCAAATGGGACTCTAAATAGATACGTTTGATGGCCTGAGAATGCCTCCCCACCCCACTACCAACTGATCCCCAGAGATTAGTATCATTCCTCCAGGAATGCAAGCAAGCACATGCACCTCAAGGATGAATGGCAAGCAGAAGTTAGAAGAGGCTTCATGCACCATGAAACGCAAATGAAAAGGGGCTAGTTGGTTATGATGATGATGAGGACAAGGATGCAACTGGCTTGTCATAATGGGTCTGTGACAATGCTGCTGGAGGCCTCAGGAAGGACGGCATGGAAATGGATGCTCAGAAACCAAATCCTACTTGCTTGAGATCTGGCTTGTCCAGAACAAACAGTCATTACCTAGGACTGCACGTATCCATTTGTTTCATAGTTTTAAATGTTATTGTTTTTACTGAGTTCCATCTCCCTAAGCCACTAGAGATGATTGAAAAGTTAGAAACTCTACTCTAAGATGTGGTTTGCATGATGCCCCCAAATTACATGGTTGATATTTCCTTCCACTAAATCAACCAGTTGTTTTGACTTCATGCAACCACAGCTGAAATTTGACTCCTCATTCAAGAGCTCTGCCTTTCAAAAATATTTCAGGGAGTGGCGATGATTGTGGGAAGGAAAGAGTGAAACTGGTATTTCAAAAGATGAGTGGATAAGATTTGGTGACAGTTCTGAATTCAGGGAGTAAAGGAGAGATGAGTCCCTTGTGTTTGTATAGCTAATTGTTGGGTTCTCTTTTCAGCATATTACATTTGAGATAATGGAGTACCTGAGTGGAAATGTCTGGACGACAGGACGTCTTCATTTACATGCGGAGTAGACACGAGAATAGAAACAGGTGGTAAAAAGATGAAGCAGAGTGAACACTGAACTAGGAGTGAGGAAAAGTGCCTGTGACAGCTGGGTGGCCTTGGGGAAACCACATAATCACAAGGAGCCTCAGTGTTCATCATCATAACAAGAGAATGCTAATAATAATAATGTCAACTTCAGAGCATTGCCATAAAGGTTAAACAAGAAATCCTTTAAAAATGACACAGTGCTATATAGAAGTAGGGGATTATTACTATTAACATGGGAAGTGCAAGGCTCTTGAGAAGAGGAATGTCATGCTGGCTTCTTCACTCAACGTTGAGATCCAGAAGAGCATGCTTATTTCCCAGCAGTGCTTTATTGATGGGTAGAAAAGACAGGTCGTAGGTGTTTCATCTGCCACGTCTTATCTCCTCTATGCCTCTCCGAGGCAGACCTACTTACTATCAGTCAGCCTAAGGACAAGTCTAATTTGAAACATAACTTAAAGTTCCAGTTTTATCTGAAGTGAGATTTTATTTGACCCGGTCACAGAAATTTACCATGAAATGTTTTGCTTTGGAGTTGAGGATTTCCTAAGGCAAGACTCAATAGGCCCCGCTGGCTAACCTATATCTAAAGAATACTATTTTATTTTAAAACATCAGATGAACGCCCCTCTGATGTTCTCTTTAAAAAATGGATTTGGTTGGTTTTTTTTGGCGGGGGGGGGGGGGGGGGGGGAGTCCAGAAAATCCATGAGTTCATTTGCTATGCTATGGGATATCTATGGTTATTATTAATCTTTGTTGGCTTTCAATGGTATCATTTAATAAACACTGCTGGAAAATACTCATGTTTCTGAATTAATGAATAGTACTATTTTTTCATTGATACTTTGGCAAATGGCAGGAAAAATTGTCCAAAATACTCACGTTTTTCTTTAGCTGTTTGAAGTAAAATAAAACAAGATAAAATATATAAACAACTTTCAGAAATCATAGTGGCTGTTAATCTGTGCTTTGGGATAGAAATGTGTAGATTGGTACAAGAAATGGGGGAGGTGGAATGTGTTATTACAGCTCATTCTTCCATTCACCTACAATTTGCTGTCATCAGAAAACTCTGGGAATGTGGTCATTACACACCCCTTTCTTTTCTTTCCCTTTCTAATATGGCTCCTTAAATTTATGTTTATAATCGTAAAGAGGTACGTTTTGTAAAATGTGATGTTAAAGACATCTGCTCTAGAGAAATGGAAACTCTCATACGATGCTGGTTTCAGCCAAACTGAAGGAGCCCATTTGGTAAGCAATTTAGCAACACCTACCAAACAGCCATTTCTGACAATCTACCCTACTGATTTCCATTCTTAAAAATGGCAAAAACTTTATGTACAAATACTGTTGTCAGAATACAATTTTACTTACCCAACTGTAAAGAACCTAAGGGATTAGTTAAGAAGATTTGAATATTACCCAGCCATTTAAAATGATGTTTAGGAAGAGTTTAGAATACCACGATAAACGATTAAGTCATAATGTTAAGGGGAAAAAAAGGCAGGCTAAAAAGTGACATGTATTATATAATCACAGCTATGCTTTTTACAAATTCCCTAAAGTTGCATAGAAAATAGATTGAAAAGAAAAACACTAACATGTGAAAAGTGGTATCTTTGGATGATGGGACTGTGGTTGTTTTTTTCTTAGTACTGCTCTCCTAAATTTCTCGTGTTCTCTAAATGAGTGTTATTACTTTTATGTTCAGTGGAATTTCTCTTTCTTGTTTCACAGGAGATATGTATTTCCTTCCTAATGAAAAAGACTTAGTATGATTCTAAAAATCATTATGTGTACAAACCTGGATCGTGAGCCATCAAAATACACAGATTGGGTTAACATTTCCATCACGCTTGTGATTTTCAACTAACACTATAGCTAGAGACGTTGTATAGGACACTGCTGTGAACTCTAACAGGCACAGGCTTTGTTTAGACTAGCAGAGTAGATTTTAAATATCTTCCACCGTTTTCTCCTGGGATCATCAAAGATGCTACCACATGATACAGTTTTAGAAAATTATCTCCCTTCCAAAACTAAGAAGAAGAAAAAATCCTTGAAAATCTTGTCTTGCTTCTTCCTGAAAAGTATAATTAAGTGGTACTCTGAACCCTAAATAAAGGATTGTCAAAGCTGACATGATATACTCAAAGGAATGGCTGCATTTAAAAGAATTGAGCTCTCAAAACACTTTTGCACACCTACCTGGAAGTTTCAACAGAGGCATTGTTGCCGGGGTCCTTGATTCTAGGATAGCACAGTAGAAAGGAGGAGAGAGGAGGCTGTGGGGATGACTGCCTGACACTATAAAATACCCTGACATTCATTTTATGATTTTGCTTTGCATCTGTAATCTGACCCTTCTCTGCTAAAAAGAGAGAGATGAGTTTTAGACCTATTTATAGCTTTAGGCAATTGACAGAGAAAAACAGGTGAAGCCTTCAGTCTTTACCCTGGGATTTCAGAAAAGATATGTGCTAGGTCAGGAATTGCATTTCAGTACTTTCTAAATCTTCCTATGCATCGGATTCTCCTCAGGTGTAGTTTTCTTACACGATTTCACCAGTGATGATTATTTTTCACCCCGGTGAAATACAGCAAAGTCTTATAGGCTCTGGATGTCAAAGTCCTCAGGATTTCAGTCATGAGAACAGCTTGCTGAGTTTGATGTATATGCTGGTGTATTCATCAAGTTCTCTCCACACACACACACACACACACACACACACACAGGCACACACCCACACTTTCATTAGAAATATGCTATATTTCTGACTTCACTCATATGAGGACTTTAAGATACAAAACAGATGAACATAAGGTAAGGGAAGCAACAATAATATAAAAACAGAGATGGGGACAAAACAGAAAAGACTCTTAAATATGGAGAACAAACAGAGGGCTGCTGGAGGCGTTGTTGGAGGGGGATGGGCTAAATGGATAAGGGGCATTAAGGGATCTACTCCCGAAATCATTGTTGCACTAGATGCTAACTAACTTAGATGTAAATTAAAAAAATAAATTAAATACAAATTTTAAAAATAAGTAAAAAAAAAAAAAAAGAAGAAATGGGCTATGTTTAACAGAAATCCCCTTGACAGAATTTATTTAATGAATTAGGTAGTAAACTTACTTCAAATCTTAGAGAAACTAAACTTCCATCTTGAGTGCTCATTTACCCCTCCTTTGTATATTGTTATAAAAAGAATGATATCTTCCTTTTATATAACATTTTATAGTATATAAAGCATTTTTCAGACATTATCTTTTGGATCCTAATTACAATCCTATAAGTACTTTATCCCTGCTTCCCAAATGAGAAAACTGAGGCTCTGAAAAGTGAAGTATCCTGCCCGAAGGCTTTCTACTCATAAATGGCAAAGCTAAGGCCCTCTGGACCAAAATCTTAGGATCTTTCGACAATAACAGAGAGTCTTTGCTGTGGCTAATTATGTGATAATTACTGTTAGGTAAAGAAAGTATTTCTGAGATTCAGCAGAGTTTATCAGTTGTAACAGTTTATATTAAAGACAGTAGCACAAGTTGGAGCTTCAGATTACAACAGAATTATGGATGTAGACTGAATAATCTTTTCACTATTAACTGTTTCCTATGGAAAATTGGAACAAGCCTTTTTGTTGGCAAAACTGAATAGTTTGCTGCCTACGTTTTTGGCGATCGCCTCCTTTTCATCAGCAACATGAAAACACATTTACAATGGTGTTACTGAACCAAAACATTTGTTCATTCCTTTCCAACTTTTTTGGTGATATTTCCACCTGGGTTTCCCAGGGGTATCTACAAATTGATATATCTAAACTAAACATTTCCTTCCCCAATCTTCCTTCCTCTTTAGCGATCCTTATCTTTATATGTTATCCTTCAATTTTCCCCTTCCATTTGTGGCAGATACCCTACTATCTACTCAAAAGTCATTTCCCCTTTTTTTTTTCTTATTAATAAAGCCCTTTTTAGTTTGGGCACTAACGTACTCAGCCGAAATCAACTGTGTTTGCTAAACCTCCAAGCAGCTAGACGTGGCCATGAAGTGCAGTCTGACCAATGGGATATAAACAGAATTGCTGGGTGCCATGGCATACGTTCTGCTTTTTTGCCAGTCTTCTTCTTCCTCTCTGGAATAAAAAAAATATATATATGGGTTAGTGCAAATCAACCATTGTTGTAACACAAGTGATGAGCAGGACAAAAGCCACATGTGAAGAAATACCTGAGCAGAAGAAAAGAGCCAGGGTCCCTGAAGATATCCTCAAGTTGCCATATTAGCCCTGGACTGCCCCCCTGCAGGCTTTCTAAAACAGATGACCCCCAAACAGCGCTGGAGTTAGGGTTACTGACATCCTTCTCACTGCCCCCTCGTATGGTCGAAAATCCACATGTAACTTTTGACTCCCCCCAAACTTAACTACTAATAGCCTACTACAGACCAGAAGCCTTACTGATGACATAAACAGTTGATTAACACATATTTTGCATGTTATATATTGTATACTGTATTTTTATAATAGAGTAAGCTAAAGAAGAGAAAACCATAAGGAAAATACATTTATACTACAGTATTTATAAAAAAAAAGATCTGTGTATAAGTGGATGTGGCAGTTTTAATCCATGTTGTTCAAGGCTTACCTGTATATAAGAAAAATAAATTTGTTTTAGAAATTGGTTACTCAGGTTTTTTGGTTATTAGCAGCTACTGCAATTTTCATAAATCATTAGTCACCTCAAATTCAGATGATTGCAATAGATTCTTAATTATTTTCACTGCCTCCAAATCATATTGCAAAATACTTCCAGATGAAATCTTTTTAAAACATCACTTTGAGGGGCTCCTGGTTGGCTCAGTTGGTTAGTTGTCTGACTCTTGACTTTGACTCAGGTCATGATCTCATGGTTCCTGAGATAGAGCCCCAAGTCAGGGTCTATGCTGACAGCAAGGGTCCTACTTGGGATTCTCCCTTTTTGCCCCTCCTCTGCTCACATGCATCCATGCACTCTCTCTTGCTCCCTCTCAAAAATAAATAAACATAAACAAATAAAACACCACTATATTCTCCATTTTTTTTAATGTTTATTTTTGAGAGAGAGAACATGTGTGTGCGTGCGCTCTAGTGGGGGAGGGGCAGAGAGAAGGAGATAGGATCCAAAGCCAGCTCTGCACTGACAGCACAGAGCCCAGTGCCGGGCTCCAACCCATGAGCTGTGAGATCATGAGCTGAGCAGAAGTTGGACGCTTAACCAACTGAGCCACCCAGGCACCCCTACACTCTCCATTTAAAAACATTCACCGAGTGGCACCTGGGTGGCTCAGTTGGTTAAGCATCCGACTCTTGGTTTTGTGTCAGGTCATGATGTCACGGTTCCTGGGTTCAAGTCCTGCTTCAGGCTCCAAGCTGGCCGTGCAGAGCCTGCTTGGGGTTCTCTCTCTCTCTCCTCTCTCTTCTCCCCCCCCCCCCCAAAATAAATAAATAAACTTACAAAAGTTCACTGACTTCATTTGTTGTTTCAACAAATATTTCTTGGGTACTCAAGGGCACCGAGTTTGTGGGTAATTTCAGACAGACTTTGGCTCCAGTCTTATCTCCTGTTTTTACTAGTTGTGTGGCCTCAACTTTTGCAAACCTAACCAGGCACTGTCCTGGGCAGTGGCATATGTATGGTGGTGAACAAGAAAGACACAGCCTCTGTTTATATTCTAATGGGCAACATACAATAAGGTAATTTCAGGTAGTAATGGATGCTAGGAAGAAAACAAAACAAGGTGATTTCTATTGATGAGAATTCTATAACTGAAGACAGGAGTAGGTCTCTTCTCAGAACTATTTAGACTACTAGTGTAGATTTTTAGATACCTCACAGTTAGATACCTCGCATCCAACTTTGGCTCAGGTCCTGATCTCACGGCTTGTGAGTTCGAGCCCCACATCGGGCTCTGTGCTGACCGTTCAGAGCCTGGAGGCTGTTTTGGATTCTGTGTCTCCTTTTCTCTCTGCCCCTCCCCCACTCGTGCTCTGTCTCTGTCTCTGTCTCTCTCTCTCAAAAATGAGCATTTTACAAAGTTTTTAAAAAAATGATGAAGGCTTAAATGGAAACAATCACTGTAGAACTGCAGCAGAAGTGACAGATATGACCTATTTTGAAGACAAGACTATCAAACCACAAAATGGATATGGGGTGATGGAAGAGGAGTTGTTGAGAATAAGTCTTAAGTTTCCTTGTGAGTGATTGGTAAGAAGATAATACAAGAGGATAGATAGGATTAAAGCCAAAACCAATGTATTTGGCTTAATTCCTCAAAATGGAAATGTCCAGTTGGCAGTTGGATATCTGGCTTTGGAACTCAGGAGAGAATCCTGAACTGGAGATATACTTGTGAGTCATCAGCAATGATCTTGGTTAAAACTCTGATAATCAGTTACAGCCCTGAGACAGAACGTGTGCAAAGAGCAGAGGGCCATAGAAAGATTCTTAAGGAAAACCAATGTTTAAGGATTGGTTGTAGAAAGAAAAGACCACAGAAAAAGTTGAAATGATGGGGGACGAAGGAGGAGAAGAAGAAGATACTGTATCGTGGAAGCTTTGGGAGAAAAGCAATCTGAAACCAAGTCACGGGGCTTAATGTTGTGAGACTTCATGAAAGGACAGAAAATAGTTCATAGGTTTGGCGATTAGGAAAGTGGGTGATCACCATGGGTCAGTTCAGCTCCTTTTAAGAAGATGCCCAGAGAGAATGAGACATACAAGAGATTTATTGCATTCAAGGTAATGCCTGTGAAGGATAAAAAAGGAGGGAGCAGTGGTAGGCAGGGAAAGTCTTCAGACCATGGTGCGATGATGATCTGACAGGTATAAGAGAGAAGGAAGGAAGGAGGATGACTTGAAAGAGCCTCAGATTTTAGTCTGGGAAAGTCTTGGCCAGGCCAGCGGGGCGTTCCCCACAAGGATTGCCCGTTCAAGGAGTCCTGTAGGGAGAAAACTGGCCCCACTCTAGTACCCTCACCATGTTCAGTCACTGACTGTGAAGTAGGGAGGGTGGATACTGAGCATGGCTTCAGTGTTGCAAATGAAACGTTATGGCAGCTGGAAGCTGTCCTCCGGCTCCTCAGGTCAAGTTCAAGAACCTCTTGTCCCGGCTCTGTGGCTGCCAAACTGTTAGGGAGGTTTTAGAGGAGTCATAGGAGTGGAGGAGGTTTGGTGGTTGTGGGTTGACGAATGGATGGGAGATGACGAAGTGGAGACCCTTCTTTCCTAACAATGTCAGAGAGTGGACGGAGAAAAAATAGAAAGACAGGTAGAGGGATCTAGGGTCAAGGGAATATATTTATAGATGGAGGAATATAAACATCACCGGAGAATGGAACGTCAAGGACAGAACAAGGTTCCAGTCTTGAAGGACACGGGAGGAGGGGGAAGCGAGACTCGAAGAAAAGAGAGGGATTTTTCCTCTGAGTCTGGAGTGGAGGAAGGGAGAAGGATGCAGAGAGAGAGAGAGAGAGAGAGAGAGAGAGAGAGAGAGAATTTTGAGACATGGGGATAGTGTTTGGGGTATTAAAGCCCTGTGTTATTTTTAATATTCCCGATTCACTGAGTAAATGAGTTAATGAATATAAAGTTGTTAGCACATAGAGATGTCCAGACACAAGGTGGTAGATGTAAGTAATGAGGAAAAGAGAAGAACAGATTTGAAGTCTTTACTATCACGTTAAAAATGAAAAGATCTGAAGAGACTTGTCTTTTGGTGAATTCCACCTGATACAGCTTTGAAAAATAAGATTCATTATACTCTGAGGAATTTCTAAAATGGCGTATCTTCTAACATTTAGTGTGTGTGTGTGTGTGTGTGTGTGTGTGTGTGTTTGTGTGTGTTTTAAATCATTTGCAATTTGTTTCTGTTTCCCATACAGTTTTGAAGTGAATTTGATATAAAAAGGGAACCAGTTTCTTGATAATACTCAATGCTTAATATATAGGGAAACAGTCACAATAATGGTGTGAAAGTATAAGATTTTAGCTTTTATGGAAGGGAATTTGGCAGCATATTTACCAAAAAAACCTTCAACAGTGTGCTTCCTCTATTGATACTATTTCATTTTTATGACTTTATTTTAAGGAAATTATTATACAAGTACTCAAAAATGTACTTCAAAAATGTTAACTGTAGCCAAACCGTTACTAGAGCCAAAAAGTAGGAACAACTGAGAGGTCTGAACTAGAAGACTGATTACAGGATGGTGCAATCATCACAAAATAACAGTAATTAACTTAGTGATGTGAATGAATACATAGTAACATAGGAAACATTAAATAAAAGATTTTATTAAGTGAGAAAACATAGCACAGAGATGTATACCTAGTATAATCTTGTTTGTGTAAACAAACGAAAGGTATTTAATTTAAATATCACTACAGACATTGATAAACCGCCTGGGCGACTTACATTTGTGTTCTGTCTGGGTAGTGGGATGATGGCGATTTTTTACTTTTTTCTTTTGGCTTGTTTCCATTTTCTACCATGAACAAGTGTTATTTATACCATAAGAAAAATAAAACCTGAATTTAAAGGAAGATGAAATAAAACAAATCTCGATCCTGTCCTCACCTACAGCCTTTAAGGGAAAACCCTCAGAAGCTTCCTTCAATGGGACAAGTCTCTATTTACCCATACTTTTTCTATAATTAAGCTTGCTTTTTTTTCAAGCCTCAATATATAAGATAAACTAGTCTTATTTAACTCTATTTTTTGCTTTAGTTTTTAGCAAAAAATATATATTATTTTGTTTTCTTTTAAAAATTGTTAATATGAGAGGCGCCTGGGTGGCTCGGTTGGTTAAGCATCCGGCTCTTGATTTTGGCCTGATTTTGGTCATGATCTCATGGGTTTGTGAGATTGAGCCCCACATTAGGCTCTGTGCTGGCAGCATGGAGCCTACTTGGGATTCTCTCTCTCCCTCTCTCTGCCCCTCCCCTGCTTGCATGCTCTCTCTCTGCCTCGCTGTCAACATAAATATTTAAAAACATGTTTGTAAATTGTTAATGTGAATATTTCAGCTACCTTATGGACTACATTAGCTGGAGCCAACCTGGGAACCTAACCATCACTTAGAATATTATTCCAATGGAAAACATCCAGAGTTCCAAATAAGAAATTTACAAACATTTTTAAAAGGGGGAGATCTCTTGTATTTCATTGAGTTAGAGAGATCGGTAACCTGAGTCCGTACAGGAAGGAGATGACAGACACATTACGGGAATTGGCTCTAAACAGATCACTGCCGCCTGCCTTCTTTTGTCCAGCAAGCCCCTCTGTTCTGCTATAGCAGAACTCCCTCCCTGCTGTGAAACCTGCCGGGCATCCCCACCCTTTTCCAACCTGCCTTCCATCCCACCCTGCTCGATGCCCTCAGTCACTCATGGCTCAGAGTTACCAAAGCTGCCTATGGGGCTCAGGGTTGCCATGAGTGAACTTTCAGGATCAGCTTAATCTTTTGCTACATTTCCTCAGTGGGAGCAGTTCTGAGCTCATTACAGCTTCTGGTTTGGGAATACACCTCTTTTGCCAGCAGCAACCATGGGCTGTTTTTGTTACCCTGTTACAGGTATGTAAGTTAGTTTTCACCTAAGTAGTCAGTTTTAGTTTGGCGTAAAATCAAACCTATGGAATTTTATGGTATTTTTTTCAGCCTCATTTTCCTATCAGTAATAATTTCCCATACATGCCTAAAAATAAAGAAGTCAAATTTATAGGACTCATCCTTTTCCATGAGACAAACTGACTATTTCCTGCCTCCTGAATGGAACTGAAATTCAGCAATTTGCTTTCAACAAAACCATCTAAACTTCACAGCACACAGCGGTTCTGTTGGAAGTGAGAGGGAGGCATGTTCATAGGATCCATGCCATGGTGATTGTGCTGAGTACTCTTTCAAGTATCTTTCCCCCCCCTTAAGCATATATCAATTCCTTTAATTTTCACAATAGTCTTTTAAGGAACTATTGTTACCTCCGTTTTACAAGAAGTTGACTTGCCCAAAGGCTCACAGCTAGTGGTCAGTGGTAGCCCAGGTATTCCGGCTGCAGCATGGGGCCTGTGAACCACTGTGTTATATCCTGCCTCACCATTTAGTTGTACAATGACCATGACTGTACCTAGAGGGTACTGGGTTCTGGACTAGACGTGAGGGTATGACCTAGTGATTCCCCACTTGGTGATAGATGGTTGTAGAAGTAGATTGGTGACATCAAGTGGTATTTAAACTTTTTCTTATGAAATCTTCCAATTAAATCTTGAATGAAAGCCTAAAATGGAAAAACAGACAGGAGTGGACTGCTTCAGTTAAAGTAGGGGGACAAAGGAGGAAGGCCTGGGCTCCACCCACTCAGGCTTTCCCGGAAGTCTTTATGGGACTGGAAGGGCTTGGAGAAACGTGGTTTGAAAACTACAAAGTGGGGGCGCCCGGGTGGCTCAGGCGGTTGAACGCCCAGGCTCTTGATTTCGGCTCTGGTCATGATCTCACAGTTACTGTTTGTAGGTTTGATCCCCAAGTCAGGCTCTGTGCTGCCATGCACCGAGTCTGCTTCAGATTCTCTGTCTCCCTCTCTCTACTCCTCCCCCCTGCTTGCTCTCTCTCAAAAAATAAACATTAAAAAAAAAAAAGGAAGAAAGAAAAAGAAAACTATAAGTGGATCAGGGGCACCTGGGTGGCTCAGTCGGTTAAGCGTCTGACTTCAGCTCAGGTCACGATCTCACGGTTTGTGAGTTCGAGCCCTACATTCGGCTCTCTGCTGTCAGCCCAGAGCACTCTTTGGATCCTCTGTCCCCTCTCTCTCTCTGCCCCTCCCGCACTTACATGCTAGTGCTCTCTCTCAAAAGTAAATAAACATTTAAAAGAAAAAAAAAAGAAAAAAGAAAACTTCTAAGTGAATCAAAGAGCAAGGGATCTAAAATCAGGAGACCTGGGCTCAAATGAAGATAAATCCATCCATTTTTAGGGGATTCAGTTTTCTCACCTGCAAAATGGGAGACCATTCCTATGCTACCTTGTTCTTGAGGATTGAATGAGATGAAGTCCGTAAGACACCACTTTGAACTCGCAAAGCAATATAGTTTCCATTTCTACCAAGACCTGACTTAAAAAGGAGAACCCCAAGTGGCATTGAGGCATGAGACAGTTTCTAGTGCATTTTGGGTATCCCTGAGCATTCTCAGACCAGGAAGGAGTCAGAGAAGTCAGAAAAGCTGGGTAGAGTCTTTGAAACGATCACCAAATTCTAACGAAGAAATTTTGTTTTAGTGATGTCTCCTCAATAGAATAGAAAAGATGAATAAGAAAACAATGCCTATCTGGTTCGCTACTAAACGTCCGGAGCAGTGGTGTGCCCAGGCACAATAGCAGGTATTCAATAAAAACTTGCGAAATGAATTGGGAAGGAAAGTCATAAGGAAAATTGAGCGAGCCAACAAACCAAATATATTTTGTTAGAGCATGTGGCTCTGTGTCACGGTGGGATCCAAATGTGGTTCTCTGAGAGGAAATGTCACACCAGATACAGAATGATGGGATGCCACGGGCACAGACCTTGGTAATTTTAGTTCATATGCTATTCTAGAGTTTCATTTTGGACTTTAATTGTTAAATGTCAGACTCCTCAAATTCACAGGCAAAACAAGCATAAATTTATGAGAGTTCTCGATCTAATTTTGAAGAGGTCTTTAGACTTCATTCCAGTGATTAAAAAACAAAACAAAAACAAAACATCAGGGATATTGGGTCTCAGCTGTAAATGTGGAGAATCAATTTGTACTAAGATGTTTTAAAATAATGCACAAATTTCCTTTTTCAGACTTAAATATTCAGTGTAACTTGCACATCTGTAGTTCTAATAGAAAGGGTCATCGTGCCAGTTTTATCGCGTTCACAGAAGCCATCCTAGATTTCTTTTCCTAACTTGGATAACATTTCAGGCTCCAGTGCCTAAAGGTTCTAGGAGGCACCTGCTCAGTTCCAACCACATCCTCCCCCATTAGACAGTTGTGCTGGAAGCCACCTCTATCTTTAGAAACATTTTAGAAACATTTAATATCATTTTGACTCCCAACATTGGGTGAGTGTTAGGTCTCGTTCTCTTTCTACATGCCTGTAAACTGAGGGTACACTGTATTTATACTATTATTATTAAAATTTTTTCTTTAGCATTTATTTTTGGGAGACAGAGCACTAGTGGGGGAGGGGCACAGAGGGAGACACAGAATGTGGAGCAGGGCTCCAGGCTCTGAGCTGTCAGCGCAGAGCCCGATGCGGGGCTCGAACCCATAGACTGTGAGATCATGAACCCAGCCAAAGTCAGATGCTTAACGACTGAGCCACCCAGGTGCCCCTATTTATACTATTATTTTAAGAAGAGACTAAGTGCATCCTTTTAAATTGAAAAATAACATGCAGGTTAATAAACTATTTTGGTGCAAGTGTGAAGTAAATCATGGATACGAATTCTCCAGATAAGAATGATCAATTCACCAGGTTTCCTTCTAGTTCATGAATCTTAAACTTTTAATGCTCATTTTGGCACCGAAAAGGGTATTTGTTTCCTGTATTTCGTATGTTCCTAGAGGTCTAGTTTTCTTTTCCAGACCCCATTTCATTGCCCAGAGTCAACTTTAAAGCAATACAAAGCATATTCTTCCCACTTGGATACTGGACATTGATCCTAGGCCTCGGGTCATGACAGGAGTTGGATACTCTCTGAAATGTCTTAGTTTTGCAAAGTGATCACTAGCATGGCCTCTTGGCCCCTTTACATGTATCTATGGATATAAATAACTCATGTAACTATGTTGTCCTTTTAATAACCTTCAGTATTGCTTGCTCTAAGGCAGAAATCTTAACAGCACGGAGATGCGTGGGAAGTCTCCACATATTTCAAAGAAACAAGCTTCTTACGCTACTTTTTCACCATTTGTCTCTTTGTAGCTTCATATTACCAAACAGAATTAGCAGCCATCAGCAGAATCCAGAAAACATCCTCTTCTACATTCTTTTCTCAGTTACCACCGGGTCCAATATTAGCAAACAACAAATGATGGTAGGCATAGGGGATCAATTTTAGGTGCAAATGCTTTAGATACACAAAGCCCATAATTTTTTTCACTTGTATTTTATGTTCTAAAATGTTTATATGTCCTAGTAGTCATATCTAGAAACATATTTTGTCATTTAAATTTGCTTTTCTCAAGTTTAATTCAGCCAAGTATCAATATCCCTCTTTGCCCCCTTATGAAGAAAAAGTGAAAGTAAAAATGATGTCTTTGGTAGAATAAGCCAAGATCCTCATAATCACAGTATTTCAGTGTTAGGTGAAAAAATCTAGGTGTGAAGTTTTTGTTTGGGTTTTTTTAGAACTGTATCTCCTTAATTAGGGTTGGGAAACCTGAAACATGCTAATTCAACTTTCCTATTTTGCAAATGAACAAACTATGTATGGGCCAGAGTAGCAAAATTATAGTTGGAACCCATGTTCTTTGGCTCCTAGAACTATGTTCTAATGATACCAAGGTTGGTAGATAGACTGTGCAGTAAATGTGAAAACAGGAAAAAATATTTCCAAAGATAGTTTCAAGCACTTTATATTATTATGTTAGAATTTGACATATAGCTATGGATCATGGCTATGAATCACCCCCAAGGTAAGAGTTTAAAAGCAGGCTTTGACATATTTTACACGGAGATAAAATGAGGAACTCAGATCTTCGAACACTGTCCAAATGTCACATCCAAAAATCTAAAATTAGGGGCGCCTGGGTGGCTCAATTAAGCATCTGACTCTCAATTTTGGTTGAGGTCATGATCTCACCAGTTCATGAGTTTGAGCCTTAGGGCTCTGGGAGGACAGGGCAGACTGCTTGGTATTCTGTCTCCCTCTCTCTCTCTCAAAATAAATAAAAATAAAACTTATTTAAAACAAACAAACAAAAAAGCCAAGTCTAAAATTAATATTAACTTTCAAGAAAGGCACTTCAGTAGAAAAAAGAATTATGACTAAGCAAAGAACTTCCAGTTTTTATTTTTTAAACATTTAACAAGAAAAACATTCAACCAAATTTTTAAAAATTAGGATGGATTAATTTACAATAAAATAGTCAACTTAAAATATCAGCCCCTTAATTTAGGGCCAAAGAGGCCAATAGTTCTGTTTAAACAACAGAATTGCACAATTGGTATTTTTACCTATATCTGATGGCACAGAAATATAAAAGTCATACAACTTTCACTGAGATCCTCCCTTCCCTCCAGAGTAGAATTCATCCAGTTGCTTCTTAGGTCAGTACTCAGGCCTTTAAAAATCACCAGTTGTATTCTGAAACATATCTACAACTATTCTGATAATGAGAACACGTTTAAAACAATTCCTAACAGGAAACACCTTAAAAATAATTTTGTGGCACATTACACTGCTTAAAGAAACAGCGAAGATGAAAAATAATGTACAAGAATTATAGTCTCTTGCTTACAGAAACCACCTAAATAAAATATTTTCCCTAATTAATTATCTTTGCTTCTCATAATTTATTAGCAGAGATGAATTACAAGAAGCAGAATGCACCATTTTTTGGTTCTTGGTTGTAGCTGCCAGCTTGAGAGTTCATGACTGTAAATGTAAAAGCAAAATATGACCATGCTCACAAATTCTGGAATGGGAAAAAACGAAAATATCTCTTCAAAGTGTTTCTCCATCCTTGCTTTCAAGTCAGACAAAAAATTCACAGCAGTTTAAGGGATGATGAAAGACTAAACATGGGCCTGCTAACAGACATACTGAGAATAACTTTACCTATTACACTAAAGTGAAAACTGTAAGAAGTATGATATTATATTACCAAGTAACATTCTAGAGTAAGCTGCTGGAGCAAATACAGCACTTAACAGTTTCATTTACAGACTAGGCATGGTGGCCTTTACACAGAACATCTTATTTTCACACTCTTGGGTGTGCAACCCTTAAAACACAAACACACATAAAGTAGTATGTAATTCATGACAGCTGGCCAGGCACTTAACTTGGGGGAAGAGACTTTTCAGATTCTGAGGTAAACTAGAACTTTGCAATTACAAACAAATTCTAAACAACCACACTTTACTTCACACCAACTGAAGTTACTCAGCATTTAACTGTAAGTCTGTCACTCTATCGTGCCAAAATTCACACCTATGTGTAACTTCTTAACAAGCTATTAAAAGAACATTTTCAAGTCTGAATTTTGGCTCCATTTAGATAATTCTGTGCTTAGGACACACTTGAAAAAACTGTAAGGTACATACATATAAGGGCAAAAATGAGTATCTTTTTCCCTAAATTTGATATTACAAAAAGGGTCATACTGTCAGTCACACAGATGAGAAGAGGAGGAAGAGGTGAAGACAATGACAGCTGAGGTGACAAGACTCCATCTAGCCTCAAGAAAGTCACACAGCAATGTTCCAAAAGGAGCAGAAACCCAGCAGCGGGAGTTTCTATTTACAGCTGTTGACAGTATGTGAAAGCTCTCAAAGTTAACACTAAGGAACACAACTCTCTGGGCTTGTTCGCTCTGGGCACAGTGCAGGTTCTTGCCCTCTTCTGAATCCATTTAGAGACAGTGTGGAGTCTCCTTAAATGAAAGCTCATTTGAGAAGATAGAGGACCTCAGTAAGTACACACCAGAAGAGACCAGAACAGGAAGCGGCCATCTGGGAACTAATCTCTCATCAAAAGTTATCCAAGTCTCCTTTTCATTGGAATTACCAGGAAATTATCTGCAAATGCAAACGCCGGACCTCCAAACCCTCATAACTAACAATCAGTTCTACTTCCCACTCCCTTCTCAAACAGCAATTTCTATAGAAAGGCTACTTCTCTTCTGAGCAAACTCCATCAGCTTATTATCTGGTATACACAGATGAATTCATCAACATCTGGTTTTAAACCCTTCAAAGGACATCATGAAGAAAGAAAATTTTGAAAATTTTGATCTGAGGCATCCTCATTCTCAAAATAATGAGAAAAAATATTGGTTTAATTCAGAGTTTCCACATGGCTAAAAATGGTCTACAGATTTTATTTATAAAAATTTCTAAGCTGACCCTCCTCAAGACGGCAGGTTTTTCCAGTCATGGTAAAGGATCTGTGCTAACTGACCTCTTCTTTCCTTGCAGGACTAACAGTGTGCATCTGGCCAAACTACTAGCTGGAGTTTACTGGTGCAATGAGCAAATGTGGAAGAATTTCTCTCTCTGCAATGCTAACTGGCTTGCTCAAGTTTTGAAACTGTGACCCTGGTCTATTAGCACCTTGCTGTACTCAACTGAAATAACCAAGTCGCCATTGCGGTGGGATGAGAAGGGGAATGAGGGCATTTATAATATACATCCTTAAAATATCATAATACGTAGTGAAAATGTGTCCGTTAATACATCTGAGGCTTGAAAATCATTGATCATAGCTATTAAATAAAACTGCATTAAACTTACAATTTCGAACACCTGCAAATGTAAAGCTTTAGGATATGACCTAAATTTAAATATGAATGGAAGTTCATTATCAGTAAGCTAGAAGAAACAAATTGCATATATTTTGTAAGTGGTAACCTACTCCCTGCCCCCCCCACCCCGAAGTAGAGATTAGGTAAAAATTAAGTGAAGTTATTCATAATTGTTTCCAGTTTCATCTTTCTCTTGGAAGAGACCCAAATCAGGTCTTTGGAAATCCAACTTCATACACGTAAGACACGGCATCTGCTATTATGTCGGTATATTTTTCCCTCAAAGGTAGACAGATCATAGACGTATCTCAGACATTCATTTTCATGTATAATGGTTTTTGAGACATCTATTCCACCAAAGTATTATAAAGCAAATCTACAAACCACTTCTAGGAAAAAGGCACTTTGCTGCAAAAGTTAGATTTAATTATGTGGAAGTTGAGAACACTAGGATAGACTCAAAAGTCAGAATTCACTTTTGTATTTATGAATGCAGAGCAGATGCCAGGTATAGAGTATAGCCAATAACATTACAAACAAACCGAATGGTAAACTTAACTATATACTCAGCAAAACAGTAACTTACGACATTTCTCCAAAAACCAACATAGTTCCAAGTTCAACAGTAAAAAGGAAAAAAAAAAAAAAAAGTCACCAGCAGTTGCTACTTTAGAGCTCAAGACATTGTTTCCTACAGAATTTCATGTCTACAGTTTGGTTCTCTGTTTCAGAGCATGAATTACTTTTCAGATGAAAAACCTGGGAGGTTTGTTTATATGTGCTGGGGGAGAACCAAGGTGGAAAAACAGTGGGGAGTAACAAGAGGTTCATTTCTCTGGTCAGACAACCAAGTGAGGAGGTAGTTATTCGAAGAACTTCTCAAACAGAGAATAATGTACTGATCTACGGAGAGTTGGGGAAATAGCAGGCGCTTCTTTGTGAAACTGAAGATAGCAACAGGAACACTTCTCCTCCAGGGAAGTCAGGACCAGGGTGTCAGTGCAGCTAAAATAAAGACAGAATCTGTATAAATGGCACACGGAGATTATGAGAAAAACATGGTTAAGAAATCAACATGAACGATAATACATTCGCTTCCAAGCTTGTCATACCTTGACAGTGGCTCTTTTCTGATGCTAGAACTTTAAAAGTATCTATAAGAAAAGAACACACACCATGTCATTATAATCTAGTTTTGATGTAGTGATTCTTCCAATTCCTAATCAGTGCAAGAATATGGTATGGTAGGCATACATTTCATAATAATGTCTTCTGGTTTCTACTGTTATTGAAAGCGTAATGATGTCTATAAAATACTTAAATGCTTTAAAAGTACTCTCAGAAAGGGTGCCATAAGGAAAATATTTTACAGCTGTGAGCAAGTAGAAACTCTCAAATAGCAACACAGAAAAAATAACAGCAATCTCCTCCAAACTGCCTGATGCTAAATAATAAAATTTATGATTATGATGCCAAGAGACTGCATGCTCACCTTGTTACATCACCACACACGGTAACCCCATACAACCTTGAGTCCCATCATCACTGCTGTTGAGTTTCTTCATTCGGTACTGACGTATTTCTCTTACCAGTGTGTAAAAGGCATCTTCAACACCCTGTAAAAGAGAATGATAAAGACGGCTTAATAGACACGATCCAAGGTATGAACTATCTCATTTGTATTTCTTGGGGACACCAAATTTAGCATTTTTATTGAATTACATCAACAGACTGATATATACAAATGGCAAATTTTGAAAAATTATACTCAAGCACAGGAAAATGGGTAACGTGGGACATAGAGAACGACCAGATCTAAAGATTCCATTCAGGAGAGCAAAATCCCTAAATACTGGCTGGTGTTGATGGTGGAAGGTCTAATGTTTGTAACTAATTTTAATCAAGGGTCTTCATTTTAGTAATATTTGTGCATATTAACGTGAGGCTAAAATGCCACACCAAAATATTAATCGGTTCATTTGGGGTTTAAACAAAGGATTAAAAAAAATAATAAAATACAAAAAATTCCATAACAACAAAGAATGCAGATCATTATCTCTAGTAATCAAATTTTTTCTGCCTTAAATGAATGCTTGCCAGGTGTTCAAAGCTCTGCTGTACCTGTCTGGTCTTGGCTGAGGTTTCAATGAATGGAATCCCATAACTCTTGGCCAGTTCATGGGCTTGTTTTGTGTCGACGGTCCTTGTTGGCAAATCACACTTGTTTCCTACTAGCACCATAGGTACATCATCGGAGTCTTTTACTCGCTTAATCTGTTCCCTAAAAAAAAAAAAAAGGAACATATCATCATTACCTAAGAGTAAGTTTTTAGGAAGAAATGAACAGATGGAAAAAGAATCTAAACAATTTTATCTAGGCCTGTTAGCTTCTAGTATTGATCTAGTATGGAGTTTCACTTTTTCCCCCCCACGGATTATAAAAGACGATGCCTAATGGTCTTTTGGTTTAATTATAAAAAAACATGCACAACAGTGGACTGGTTTAGACTTGATGCAGCAGCCATAAGGCAGCCAAGTACTGGTTCACCTTCTAGTGGAAATGGAAGGCTATTCTACCTTGACGCATACCCCTGTTACGCTCCCTGATTCTCCAAAGAGCTTGGCTCTGGATTTAATTGGCAACCTGAAATCATACTCTAGATTAAGATCTAAAGTATAAAAAGTAAAGCTTATTGCCTCAAAATAACTTTTTGAAGTTTCCTTGAGAGTGACAGTGTTTAATGAAAGACAGTCTATCCACTTCTCTAGATGGGTGATGTCCAAACATTTTCTTCAAACGATACTATCGCTGGAAGTCCGAGATATAAGATAGAAAACACCAGAAGTGCTCTTCTTAAAGGGGGACTAAAGGATCTGGGAACTCCCAACTTACAGCACTCCTTTCAGTGACATGTAAGACACACCACACAGCAGTTTGGAAACTACTGCTCTAGCTTCTCTTGACCAATACTGTCCAACAGAACTTTTCATGATGATGGAAATATTCTCTATCTGTGCTGTCCAACTATATCCACTAGTCATATGTAGCTGTTGAACACTTAAGAAGTCAGTTGTTATGTGGTCAAGGAACTGAGCTTTCAATTATATTTAACTTTAATTGACTGAAATAATCACGTAAGGTTGTAGCTACCATACTGCACAGCACTACTCCAGACTCTACCCTTGGGTACACACACAATCATGCACCTAAAATTCATTACACTGGCTATCTGCAGAACCGACCTTTGGAGTAACGGCAGTAGCCTATTTTAAAGGATGATAGAAGACAAGACAGCCTAAGAGGAAAAATGACTTCTAGAAATTCAACATTAGGTACTTGCCAAGTACTGGACATTTTCTTATGCATTGCTATTATTTCCAGACAGCAAATGGAAAGCAGAGCAGGTTTAAGAAGAAAAAACCCCACCGAAGTCAGTTTTGGACTAGTTTGTTTCTGGGGTGTCTGTGTGGCTCAGTTGGTTAAGTGTCTTGACTCCTGATTTTGCTCAGGTCATGATCTCACGGTTCTGAGACTAAGCCCTGCATTGGGGCTCTGTGCTGGGGGTGGAGCCTGCTTGAGATTCACTTTCTCTCCCTCTGCCCCTCCCCTCCTCCCACTCTCTAGAAAAGAAAGAAAGAAAGAAAGAAAGAAAGAAAGAAAGAGAAAAAGGGAGGGAGGAAGAGAGAAAGAGAGAGAGGGAGAGACAAAAGAAAGAAAAGGAAAGGAGGAAGGAAGGAAGGAAGGAAGGAAGGAAGGAAGAAAGAAAGAAAGAAAGAAAGAAAGAAAGAAAGAAAGAAACCAACGAACCACTCTCCCTACTGAGTGACTTTTCTGGACTAGTTTGTTTCCATGAGCAGACATCTTCAATGGATGGAGTATAATATGCCTGTAGGCTGTAGGAAGGACACTCACATTGACCATGTGCTAGGCACTTTTCTGGGCGATTAACATGTTATATTATCTTGTTTAATTTTCCAAACAACTCTTGGTAGGTACTATTACCTCCATATTATAGATAAGGAAACTGCATCACAGCCATTTCGTAGTTTGCCCCGAAGTCCCATGGCTAATGGATGATGGAGCCAAGTTTCAACCTGTTCTATTACTCTGCTCAAAGAACATGGAGCTAAGAAAAAGGAGCTCTGGGTTTTTGGTCCCGCTCTGCTACTAATAACAACCATGACTCTAAAAACCTAACAAAACACCTTCTGAACTCGATATCTGATTCTGTAAAACAAGAATGTTGTGCCAGAATTTTTTATGGTCTGACTGAGCTTTGAAACTTTATGGTTCTATTGAGAAAGACCACCTTTCATCTCTCTTTACTGCCTGTTCATTTCTTCCTACCATTTTCTATCTTCTGCACATACTGACGACTGCTTCTCAGAGGTGTTTTCATCTCTGAAATTCCTGTGGGATCTCTAACACCACCTGTGGTCCTGAATCATCCCATTAGGAAGCTTCATTTAAGTATTATCACACATTCCAGCCATAATGCGTTATATAAAATATGTCACAATATTAACTTCCAGTTGTAACCCCAGATCCTCAATGTTAAACAACCTAAAACCAACTCTCTTCATAATTAAAGACGCTATCTTTCCTAGTGTGGTATCCTCATCCCCTCACAAAGCTTCAGAACACACTTATCAATCATCCTTTCAGAGTAAATAATGCTCCTAGTACCTGTAAAGGTTAATATCTGCAAATGATTTGCTATTGTTGATGGCAAATACACAGAGGAAGCCTTCGCCTGTCCTCATGTATTGGTCTCTCATGGCACTGTACTCTTCTTGACCAGCTGTATCCAGTATGTCCAACAGACAGGTTTCACCGTCTATAACCACCTGTTTTCGGTAAGAATCCTGGGGTGCGAAGGGTGGGAGACGGCAGGGAGAGAGGAAGATTTCATTTTTATTAGAAACCACAGGGTACGCAATGCTATTGCCAAAGTTAGATAAGCTCCTTCCTAAGTTTATTTCCATCTCTCTGTCCCTCAAACTCCTAATATATAATCACAAACAGAACGTACTTAATGTCACCCTAAGAAAAAAGCCTACAGAAAGGAAAATGTGGTCACTCTGTTCTTGGAAAAGATAAAAAAAGCTTGGTAATTCAAAAGACAGCTATACAGCAGTTAGACTAGAGATTAGCATTCAAGGTGTTATTTTACCAAGGTATAAACTGGAATTTTCTTGTTTATTGTACATTTAAATTCTAAACATACTTCCACCAGTTATACCAGGCCTTGGACACAGTATCATTTGTGTTTATAACTAAACACACAAATACTTTTCATTTCAGACAAAATTATAACACCAAAATATTTTTCTCATCATAGTGGATTTTTACCTTTGGAAAATATTCCGGAATCAAATTCCTAAAGGTTCCAAACAAGGTGCAGTAAAACCCTGGATTGCAAGTAACTTGTTCTGTGAGTGTTCTGCAAGACGAGCAAACATTTATACTAAATTTTAACTTTATTAACTAGCAACGTCTTGCAATATGTGATGCCGAATGTCACACGATCACAACTTGGTTAATGGTTCTTGAAATTCGTTTTGATACACAAGTGCTTTGGATCACAAGCATGTTTCTGGAACGAATTAACCTCGCAAACCAAGGTTTTACTGTATATAGTTATAATTCCTTAGAAAGACAGACATGCATAGAATATATACATGGTTTCAATTTGCCTCTAAGGCAAAAATTTTACTTGTATTTTGATACCTACATTTTGGGAATTCAGTTCAAAGAAAACAACCCATCACACCTGGTAAAGATCTAGCTCCAGAAACAAATGCGAGCTGGTTTCCCAGTTCATTGATCAGTGCCTCTCAACTTCATTGTGGGACTATAATATACTTTCAAATTAACATAGACTTCACATCGCCAAAACTTGCCTGAAGTATGAAATATGGTTAAGTGTATGAGTGTTCGAGGAAATGAGCAAAATTAAAATTATAAGGTAGGTTTGAGTCAAACTAACTTAGGTTAATAGAAGTCAGAGAGAAGTGGTTATTTCCTGGCAGTGTGGGGGTTTACTGACTGGAGAGGGACATGGGAGAACTCTCTGGAGTATTGGAAACGGTCTATATTTCTGAGTGGTGATTATGGAAGTATTTAAAATACAAATTTTAAGTCACTAGGCTGTAGATATACTTGTGAATTTTACTGTATGTATGTTACCGTTCAATAACTAAAACTCAGCAAAATATTAAAAGGTTCTAACTATTAACACTAAAGCTGTTTAGCTTAAATAAAATTTTGCCGAGGACTTACTAATTTTTAATAATGGCTATGTTAGCTTCCATTAAACACTCACCAGCTGGTGGGGGGAGGGTAGGAAGACCAGGATGTGGATTAAAATAAAAAATCTCTAGTCAGACATTTCTAAATTGAATAAAATTACACAACCTTTTTTAAAGGACCTTAGATGCCACTTATTCAAGCCAATCTAGAACGTGGACTCACAAAAAATTTAAACATACTGATTTTTCTCAACATCCCTGTGTGTGATAGGCAGGACATGTTTATAATAATTTAATAGACGAAGAAAATGAGGCTCAGAGAGTTTAAGTGTTTTGTTCAATATAACATAACTAAACTGCCAACAGGGACTGAAAAAAATCTAGGTAGTGACTCAAAATCTCATGTTCTTTCTTACTCCAGCCCAGTCTCAGCTGCTTCAACTTTTAATGAAAATTGCAGACTATCTAGATCTCTGAATCCTTTATCTCCATCCTATTACTCAGTCACTCTTCCCACCGCTGGTTTCTTTTTAATAGAGCTGTCATACAGGAGTTCAACGAGTATGCAACAATTTATTAAACTGCTAAATTGTCAAGTTTTTAGAAAAACTCTAACAGCTAATAAAAATGAACTCTTCTCCACAAACATGGAAAGCTTTACTGTATTGCTGAACGCAGTACCCAAAATAACTTTTACTTCTGTCTCCTGATTATTCCTTTAGCTAAACAGCAAGCTAAAGGATAGGGGTAAGGGTGAGCCAAAAGCCAGAGGTAGGGTCAGCACACTGCCACTGGGCCTCACCTCTATGGTGGGATCATATTCATCTACAAAGTGGTTCTGGATTAGCTGGATTGTCAGTGCGCTTTTCCCAACACCACCTGCTCCAACCACCACCAGTTTGTACTCAGTCATTTCACACCAGCGAGAACCTGTGAGAAAGCAGCAATCAGGGTTAACTGGCGAGTCACATCCACAGTACTTCAAAGCTTTCTATAATCAATAGTAAGTTAAAGCCCGAGTTTGAAATATGTGGGTTCCATACACGTGACCCTCCACTTGGTTCTCAGTGATTTCAGGAGTGCAAAAGCACTGGCAGGTTACTGCGGGCCTCAGAATTCTGGCTAGTCTCCTAGCTACTACCCCCACCCTTCGGTATTTTTCAACAGCCCTTGGGCCCCGCCCTCAGCCTAAGGTAAAGGAAACCCCTCTTCCTACTCCTCCCCCAAGTCTTCTCCGCTCTGGTGGGGCAGCCTCCTGGCCATCCCCTCGTCTTACTACCCCGCCGGTCTTCAAAGATCTCCCCCGGAACGCTCAAAACGAAGGACCCCCGCCCAAGGGCCTTTGTCTCCAGCCTGCAGATTCCGTTCGATTCCTGGCAACAACGAGTTGCCTCTTTGCGCCAAAGACGAACGCTAAACACAACAGGGCCTTACCTCAAACTTCGCTGCCTCCGCTTCCGACTGATTTAGAACAACTGGGAAAAAGGCTGGAGACCCCGGAACCGCCATGAACAGCCCCCACTAGGGAGCGGCACTTCCGGCCCCGCCCGCTACGTAATCAGTCGGCGCCCGGGGCGTCCGAGTCCCCGCCCCAGCCACGTGGGCCCCCGACCCAGGAGTCACGCGGCGGGCCGCACCCAGACCCGCCCCTCCCACACAGGACGTTTCAAAAATGAAAGCGCTAGGTGCTAGAGTCTCAAAAATCAGTAAAACTTTATTCGCTTCCATTCTTTCGCCATTAACAGAAAACTGGAGAAAGCAAAAATGTTTTGTGTTTACAAAGATAAACGGCCTCTTTACCCAGAGAAGATCAAAACCTCAAACGACAACGGGGAAGATAAAAGCGCCCTCCCCCACATCCCCTGAGCTGCCCTTGTCCTCTTAGACAAAGCCTTCAGTCCACTGGCCAGGGACCCTGGATGTGGCCAATTCAAGATGAGGGCCAAGAAATCAGACCAATCCATTCCCGTGATATAAAGTCGAACAGAAGCTACACCAAGGGTCAAGTGCCTGTATTTCACAGGACACAAGAACCAGGCGGCTACTTATAAAAAAAACAAGATTCATTTCAGGCACAACTTTTTTTATTTTTTTGTTTTGTTTTGTTTTTAAATCAGTAAAAGAAACTGGGTCCTAGAAGCTGCAGTGATCTAAGCAGCAGCAAGTTTGTGCATTCGTTTTTTTTTTTGTTTTTGTTTAAATACGATTAAATTACCACACTGCTGGCACACCTCATTTGCATGAAATTCTGCACCATACATACTAATTGCAGTAAAGTTACCCCCCTCCCTAATCCCAGGAGAAAAAAAAAAACAAAAAAAAACTACTCTGGAAGATAATTTTCACTGAAATCTAACCAAACTTCGTTAAGTGGACTGTGACAAGATTATAAATGATATGAAAAATAACATTTTAACATTTGGCCATCAACTTAAGGAAATGGTTTGCCTATACAAATTTTTATAATTTTTGTAATTTTTAATATATTCTACCCTCATATGGTCCTCAGAATTAAAGCATAATGAACAGGAAAGAAAAGGAAAAGAATGCAACTGAGTGCTAAGGCAGAACATCTTGCCAGATAGTAATGAAGGTAGAGTATATGCTAAATACCAAGTGCAGAATTTCATAGGGCCAACGAGATAACAGTCTATATTTTTCACTTACACAGGCGAAGTGGATTTTGCAATTACCAGTTGCGTTAAATGCACCAAATAAAGCTCCTAAGATTGATACTATAAGGCGCCACCTTAAGTTTTCCAGGCTGCAACTGTGCATAATTTTAAAATGGTTTCTTAAATTTATTTATTTTTTTTAAACATAACACGAGGAAGGTGTTAAAACTGGTGTAATAGCTCAATAGAATAAGTATTCCAGATTTTGGGAGGGATGAAGAGGAGGATATTCAGAACCCTTCACCAGAATCCCCCCAACTTGATCATAGTGGATTAATGATGTGCTTTGTGGATGTGGTTAGTCAATGACACCAGCTTGACGAATCTTTCTTTCTGCACCAAATCCCTGTGAAGAAGTAAAATTACAGTTAATCACTACAAAAGCAGTACTTTTTTTTAATCATCGTAACCACCACCACTTCTTTCCCAGAGGAGGACATCCCTAATAAGCCCTCCTGATCTATTATGTTCAAAGGATCAGGAAGACCAGAAAATGTGCTGCTTACTGTGAGGAATCATTGTTAGGGGCTGAACCAATGTATATGGAGTTTTAACTAGTTATAAGCATATTGAAACACTGAAAAAGAAAACTGAAGTTCCCTGTGCCATTAAGCTCCGAGCTATGCTGAAATAGGAACTTGATAGGCATATTGTTTGTCAGCTGCCCCTACCCCCACCTCCCAAACCTTGTAATGCCCTCATACCATTGAGTTATCTGGTCCCCTTGGCTGACGAAGAACCATTAGGCGAGGAGCACTGGCATCATCCAGGGTGATGTTCTTCAAGCGATTGACCAACCTATCAGGTCGTGGAGCTGCAACAGCCTTGGGGCCCTCACTGTAATGAAGTTAAGAGGTGAGAAGCAGCAACTCTTGGTGGGAAGAAAGCAAGTACTTGCAGAGGAGTATGTTTTCTATCTAACTACCCAAATGACTCAGTTTTAATGAGGAGACTCTTGCCTCATCTAGCCACCTAGCTATAGCTAGCAAGACAGGACAGACAAGTTTGTTTGTTTTTATTCCTAACTCAAGGTTTATCACTGTGGAGGAACAGAAGAATCATTTGGGTGAGGGTCATCCCTGGACTGGTCTGCACCTAGAAAAACCTGGTCCACAGACACACAAAACGAGGTAATAAGATGTGAAAAACCTTAGACAAGTTAAATATGAAGTATTTCAAGAGACTCCCAGCTCCTCTCATGATAATATTACAGATTAAAAAAAAAATTTTAAAGCACAGAGAAAGCACTGCTAAACTATAAAATTAGAATTTTAAGTAGCATATAAATAACTTAATGGAAGAAAAAGTTAAGCAGAATCCTTGAAGAATAAGGACTACATAATCTTATTATAAGTTCTATTACATAGAATGTACCCAATTAATGTTTCATTAGGCCAGATTTGTAAGACTAAAATTTAGAAAATGAAGGCCAGAGGTAAAAAAGACACAGTAGGGGTGTCTCGGTTAAGTGTCCGACTTCAGGTCAGGTCATGATCTCACGGTTGGAGTTCGAGTTGTGTATCAGGCTCTCTGCTGTCAGTGCATAGAGATCCTCAATCTCCCTCTATGCCCCTCCCCCACTTGTACTCTTTCAAAAAAAAAAAAAATCAAACATATTAAAAAAAAAAACAAAAAACCACACACACACACACACACACACACACACACACACACACACAGAGGAAAGATCAAGAAATAGCAAGAAAGTAGCAGGATAAAAAGAGGAGCGATGAAAAGTGAAGAAGTGTGATTAAACCAGAGTTTATGAAAATTTAAAGGCAGTCCAGGGAATTTACCAATCCAACAACAACAAACTCACCAGACTCGCCAAACATTACAAGCACTGCACTTGCCAGTGCGCTGATTAAGAATCACTGAGAATTCCACCTCATCTCCAGCCTGTAGCTCAATGCCATCTTGAACTTCTTTCACATGGAAGAAGAGCTTCTTGCTATCTCCTACTTCATAGTTAATGAAGCCAAACTGAGGGGGGGTGGGGAGAGGGAAAAATAAAAAAAGACAGTAACTAAAAACAGGACATACTACAGAGGGGAAAAGTACCTCACTGTGAATGAAGCACAATACCTAACTAGAAGGCGATTTATTAAACATGGTATTAATGCTGATACTCCAGTTTAATTGCTCATGTTATAATGTAACAGCATATGGGTCTGAAAAACTTGTCAAGAAATGTTATCTTTGAAATCACTGCCATTCAATCTATCATAGCCTGTCTGAAACAAAGGTTGCCTGTGTCTTCATATAGTATATGAAGTTTTTGAATTAAGCAAAATCACACTGAGATCTCAATATGAGGAATAGTTTTGTTTGCCCTAAACTTATCTTATGAACACCTTTACATATGCTTTTGTTGTGTGGTCTGCAAAAGAAGTCCCGAGCTCAAGCATACAAAATCCTAGTCTTTCTATTCTGAAAAATCTCATTCCGAACTTATTTCCCCTGTCATGTAATGTTATCAATAGCACTCTTAACTTTCTTTTTGCTCATATCACCAGTTTTTTCCTTTTCATGTCATTTTCTTCATATTTTTACAAGCTACCTCAAATCAATGAAAAAAGTAGAAATGAGTACTGATGGTTCTCCCTTGGCTGAAAAAATTTCAAGGTTTTGGTTACCACTTGTGTACCAACTCATAAAAGGATCAAATTCAGATCCAGAGATACTACCACTTACCTGATCTTTCACACACTCCACTGTGGCCCTACGCAGGGGTGTGATGTTATAGGCCATAGTCTGTGCATTTTGGCCCAGAACACACAACTGGAACTTGACACTTTCCCCTTTCTGCAGGCAATCTCCTTTGTTGGCCATCCCAACTATGCCAAATGGATAGACTTCACCTTTCATATCCCCTGTAATGAGAGACAGGTATAAAGTCTGAAAACTAATAGTTCAGAATGATCCTATGCTGATGGTCATAAGTTTATAGATAAGTTGCTAAGAATGTATTCTTACCTAAGAAAAATGTTTTAATACCTGAGAACTCCTACCTTAAAGCTTCAATGAAATATTACCAAGAAAACAAATGAGAACTTGTAGTAGTACTTTACTAGCTAATGAACAGTTTTAAACCATCCTTACGAAATTAAAAGGAACATTGGCACTCAACCTCATTACCTAAATATGTGGGCATTTTAAGCAGAATGGGTTGCTAGCATGATCTTCTGAATTATCTTCTTCCCCATTCATAGTATGAGCCAACCAGTCAAAAATATTTCTGACCCATACTCAACTGGGCATTAAACAAGCCAGGCACAGGCAAAAACAATGTGGATAAATTTCCTTGAAATTCTAATCTCTTTTCTTTGTTCTGATTATGGCTCCCTCACACCAACAGGCACTTTCTCCTAGTTCAGAGCTCAGCATACTTTCTGAAAAGACAGTAAATATTTTAGACTTATAAATCATCCTATTTCTGTCACATCTACCCAACTTTGCTGTTGTAGTGGGAAAGCAACCAAACACAAGATGTAAACTACGGCCATAGCTGTTTTAAGAAAACTTTACTTACAGAAACAAACCACCCTATTTGCTGAGCTCTGCCCTAGACTAAAATATTGGCTGGAGAGGAGTGCAGGCTAGGAATAAGAACTGTGCCAAAGGTTCAGTTGCTTATCATATCAGTTCATCTGAACGGGAAGCCACTGAATCAACAAAGGTGAAGAGGAGAAAAAAACATCAGGTGGAAGTGGAAGCTTTAGAACTGGAAATGCTTTTAACAATTCTTTTAATGATTATAAGGTGTAAGGGAAGGTTTTCCTTTCAAACATACAGGAACCACAAACTTTTGAGGATACACTTCCAACAAAGTCATTCACAAGCATTCTCTAGAGACAGCTGGTCTGATTCAGTTTTATTAAAGCAGTCATTTATTAAACATTTACAGATTCATATTTAATCATTCTAGAATCTTCTCAAAGAAATTACCCTCATTTTAAAGATGAAGAAACTAAGCTAGGAGAGATTTAAGTAATTTGTCCAAAGTTATACAAGTAGAAGTGGAAGAAGTGGTGTTCAGATCTAGGCCTTGCCCTACTTCAAAGTGTTCCTGAATGAAAGAGCTGTTCTCACTATCAAGTGGGAAAATGTAACCTGTCTAGTCTCAAAACCCTCTAAGGTCTATTAGAGTTCAGAAAAGTTTCCTTTCCCACAAAATCACTGCTTGACTATATCCTAGAGCCAGAGTTGAAGAGTAAGTGTATTGGGGGTTGGGAACACAAAAAGAAGTCAAAGTGAAATGTTACAGAGGAAGTACTGCAAAGGTGAGTAAGTTGCCCAGTCCCCACGGCCCTTTTAGGAGTATGGTGTAATCATGTCATTCATTTAAAATACTGATTTGCAAAAGACCAGATTTGTACTGAATGATTTTTTAAAAATAGTGTGTTTAACCATCAGGGTCAGTTATAAAATGAGAAAGCAGACAAAGGAAGTTTATTTTAAAATTAATTTGAATTAGATCTGAATCAATTAAAGCAGTGATTTATTGAAATAAAAGACTGATTTGCTATAAAATCTATTCCTATCTGGAGGTGTGTGTGTTGGGGAGAACTGGATGTACTCCGATTCTATGTAAAGCGGAAACTCCTAAGGGCCTCATACAAGGAGCATGTATGTTATCAAGGTTCATTTCTTTCTCTCAAATGACCTGTTCTTCCCCACTTTATGCCCTCTGACTCCTAGATAACACAAGACTTATTCTCTTAAGTCAAGCTATCATCTTTGGTTGGAAATTCAAACCCTATTCTCATCAACCCCATCATTATGGTAATTTAGCTCTACTAATCATCAGTGGTCCTTACGATCCTTCCTATTGCAAACTTATTTTATGAACAAAGTTGTCTTTTGGTACTAATTGTTGGGATGACACCAGAAATCAGGGAGTTTACTGAAGATGGGGAGAAAAAAGCAGTAAATGAAAAATATAGAGAGCCATGGCCCAGAAACAAGTAGTAGGATGGACATGGAACCCTAGCTATTAAGAAATAAATATAGGACATTTACAGAAAGCAAAATATTTATAGAAGTGAATTGGCTACTAGGAAAATTTGTTAATATTGATGTAAATAATTACAGAATAATACAAGAAAACTGTAAAGTTGTACTAAATGCAGCCAACTGTAAATATCTGATTATCCAACATTAGATGAGTACTTTTAGTGTGAGATTTTGTTCTCAGTCTATTTCAGTATAACTCAGTTGCTCACATAACAGTCATTTGTTCACAACATAAACCCAGGATGATGATCATAAAAACCAAGGGTTGGGGGGGAGGATAGGAAGAGGCACTTTTCCTTAATTTCAGTTTCTAAGGAGTCTGAAAGCGACTGCGACCAACACCACCACATTTTAAAATGTTCCAAGTGCTCATGTAAAGGTAAAACAAATTTTAAACAATCTGATAGGGCTGCTCTTACCTTCCTCCACAATCTCAATCATTCCTTGGTACTCAGTCTGTGTTGGATCAACACTCCTCAAGGGGCGAATGACTTTACCAGAGTAGATGGTGGGATCAGCTTCCTCAGTAATGCCATTCACTACAAAGCAAAAGCATGTATACTTCTTATTCAACAATTTTAACTCCATTCCACAGGAAAAAAGCAAAAATCATCAGAACAAATGTTAACAGAGGGTTGCTGGCTGGTCTGCTACTCATGAACTATTGCTAAATTATCATGAAAATAATGTTAATTTGGGGGTGCCAGGGTGGCTCAGAAGGTTCAGCATTGGGCTTCAGCTCAGGTCATGAGCTCATCAAGGTTCATGGGACCGAGCCCTACATCGGGCTCTGTGCTGACAGCTCAGAGCCTGGAGCCTGCTTCAGATTCTTTGTCTCCCTGTCTCTCTCTGGCCTTCTCCTGCTCGCACTCTCTCTCTCTCTCTCTCTCTCTCTCTCTCTCTCTAATCTCTAATCTCTAAATCTCTAAAATGCAACCCCAACACTTATACACTTCCCTTTATTTTAAGCTCAATATGTTAGTAATATATATTACTATCTTTCTAAGCACAAAATTTTACTCATCTTGCTTGCCTATAAATACAAACTAAAAAATAAATTCAACAAAGGCAGGTTTCTTGCCTTTGATTTCTTCACTGCTGTATCCCCAGTACTTAAAACACAGCATGTGCTTAGATATTTATTGAAATGAAATGAACGTTCTTGGCTGTCATTTCTCTAGGTCTCACCATGAGAAAGTATTATTTGAGGAGTTGAGATCAAAATCAAAAGTTGCGGGTTTTTTTTTTTAAGTTAGAGATCCTAAACAGCAACCATTTTAAGTTCCCATTATTTTTCTCATTCTTCTCCAAAACAGCGTCCTCGAAGAATGCCTCTTTCCCTATTCCCATGGATATTTACATCTTAGGATTATTTTTTAAGAGGTACTGAATTGAAAATCAAGTGAATGATCTAAACTATCTATCTAGTGGTTCTCAAACTTTAGCGTACGTCAGAATCACCTAAAGGATTTGTTAAAACAGAATGCCCATCCTAAGTTTAGTAGCTCTGGGGTGGGGTCAAAGAACTTCTATTTCTTCTAAGTGGCCAGGTGATGCTACTGTATCTGGGTATCACACCTGGGGGACCACTAATTTTGGGTTTTTGCTTCATCTCCCATGCTGTCTCTCATCTCCCACCAAAAGCCTAGACTAAATAAGTAGAAATCACAATTCATTACCTGAGTGTGTTTTGTTCACTTTTTCTGCACTGACTTTGTTGCCTTTGCCTTTGGACAAGCTATACTCGACCATGTCCCCCAGTTCCAAGCTATCGACATCACCAGAGAACTCACTGGGAAGAAAGGAAACATTTGAATAAGCAATCACCACAAACATCAACTGTAGCAAATAAATTTACTTCTTCTATAACAACATTCATGGTGTGCTTATGCTGGATACTGTCTGAAGCACATTATAGGCAGTGACTCATTTAATCCTCAGAAACACCCAATGAAAAGGCACCATTATCTCCAGCTTCAAGACAATGAAACTAAAATACTAGGAGGTTAATTAGGTGGCAGAGCCAGGATTCAAACCTGAACCATCTAAGAGCCTATGCCCTTAACTGACACATATTAAATGTACAATTCTCTGGTAGCAACATAGAAGACAGTATTCTTTTACTGAAGCAGAAAGTTCTTGCCCAATGTTCAAAGCAGGTACAGGCCTTTATCTTCCGGCCACATGTTCCCTATACACATGATTAACTTTTGTTTATATAGTGCCATAATTTTACCAATATGAAATTTGGAATTACAAAATATATAACCACCCGATACTAAACGTTTTCGAACAAAACCAAACAATGGATAGTAAGCTCTAAGTTCCTAAAAGGTATTCCTCACCTGTAATGGAAAAAGATTTCCTTATCATGATTAGCTGTTTCAATAAATCCAAAATTATCCTTCAGAGTTGCCACATAACCCAAGAGCCTCTTGGAGTTGGAATTACGACCTAAAAGTCGAACACAAGTTGCAATCTGCTGTCCAGGCCTCTGTTTGTCACTAATACTAAATTCAACCTGTGAAAAATAAGGACACTCATATTTAATATCATGTCTTTCCCACACCAAGCTCCTTACCTTAGGACCTACAACTTCCCACTCCAAATATCCTTTGTGTTAAATACTCTGATGAAAGAGATTTTCACCAAAACTAACACTTTTAGGCCTCATTCACACTTTTCATAGGGGGATCAAGTTTTGTTCTCCAGTGTGTATTCCTTATAGATTCTCAATTTCTCTAAAGCAGGGCTATCAGAAAACCAGACATAGTGAGGAGAAAAATGCACAGCAATATAAAATCTTGGGTATGATTTTACTTTGATAATGTTTCAGCAACTGGTTTAGCTTATAATAAGTTAATTGACTTAGGCAGATCTTCTCTAGTGCTTACTGACTCCTCAGAAAGCTTTTAACAAAGGGCGTCTTAGACCCTATTCTGAATAAGCTGCTTGTAAATGGGAAGACGTTCTTATATTAAACTTGTAAACACACAATTTTTTTTTAGCAAAACTTGGTAAGATTAAAAAAAAATCCCAAAGACATTTTGCAGGACTTATGATGAAGATGACAACCTTTAACTCTCCTCTCAAATAAGCAGAATTATCTTGCCTTATCTCCTATTTGAGGAGAAGTAGATCCTTCCACATCCTTGGCTTGAAAAGCAATAGTCAATTTCACCCCACAATCATCATAGGCAATAACACCATCCTCAGCCTCCTACAAAACAGGATACAATGAAAAGAATCAAGAACAAAAAGGCAATAAGCAGTTACAGTTTTTAGACCCTGGAGCTAAAGAATTGGCACAGCTGTACAAATGTCCTATTCTGGGGTTCCCTAACAGTAACCAATTTTTCATATGAATAAAAGATAGTCTTACCTTAAACCCAGGACTGATTCAACATACTATAATTGGGTCTTTTAGTTCCGAGAATCTAATTTTTATTATTGAGGAGGGAAAGCTTACTGAAAATTTATAACACACCCATTCTATACTTCTCATAGCCAGCCAAAAATTAAACTGAGCATGTATTTTTAAAATTTTTTTTAAGTTTATTTATTTTTTTTTAAAATTTTTTTTTTTTTTTTCAACGTTTATTTATTTTTGGGACAGAGAGAGACAGAGCATGAACGGGCGAGGGGCAGAGAGAGAGGGAGACAGAATCGGAAACAGGCTCCAGGCTCTGAGCCATCAGCCCAGAGCCCGACGCGGGGCTCGAACTCACAGACCGCGAGATCGTGACCTGGCTGAAGTCAGACGCTTAACCGACTGCGCCACCCAGGCGCCCCAAAGTTTATTTATTTTTGACAGAGACACAGTGCGAGCATGAACTGGGGAGGGGGAGAGAGAGAGAGGGAGACACAGAATCCGAAGCAGGCTCCAGGCTCCAAGCTGTCAGCACAGAGCCTGACGCGCAGCTCAAACTCACAAACCGTGCGATCATGACCTGGGCTGAAGTCAGACGCTTAACCGACTGAGCCACCCAGAAGACCCAAGCATGTATTTTTAATAAACAGAAATTCTATAGGGCAAGAAGCTTTTTGTATCACCTATTTTGAATCTCCCATAGTACCTTACAGTGTTTTGTATGAGAGTGTATTTACCAATGCACGAAAATTTAATTTGGTAGAGGATCTAGCACAGTTCAGAGCATTTGATATTCAACGCTTCCAGAATTTAAGACATTGTTGATTACCAGAAAGATTCACTCGTCAAAAGTCTAAGAAATTTCTGGTATGCCATACAGAATCATACTGTAAATGACACTGTTCAACTACCTCAGAAATTACACCACTTTTACGATTTCAACTATACAAAACCAATTAATTTCTAGTCTTCTACCATTCATATTCCTTACTGTAATACACTGTTATAAATAAGCGTGATGACAGAAGGACTTACTAGGGTCCAGTGTTGATCTAAGAAGAACAGAACAATAAAAGGGCAGGAAAAGTCTCATTCAAAGGTTGTCTTGATCAACTCAGTTTTGTCAAAGCCATTTGGGAAGCAGGGCATTCTAAGAGCTTTTTAAAAACCATTAAAAACAAGCCCCACTGATTTTCTTTTATTTTTATTATTGTTAAATGCAGCATTTGTGAAATTCCTACTATGGGCCTGGCCTTGTGAGGCCTTTTTCACCATAACAGGAGACTATGATTTTTCCAGTTTAAAAACTAAAGCTCAGAAGTGATTTCCTAAGCTACAAAATAAATAGTAAGCAAGATGTTGTTCCAGTTCTCTCAGGATCCTAAGTAGCCATTTTAAAAATTACATTACCTTCCAATATCTCCCACACGTACCTGCTGCTCTTGTCTAGATCCATGATATCTGCTCCCAGTTCAAGGTCTACCTAAACTCATTTTGTATCAGGCCTCTTCATCTTTTGTCTTTCTCCACCCCCATCTAGGGTTCATACTATGCCATTTCTTCCTGAAGTGCGTATCTGATGTCACTTTCCACAAATCTTCTCTGAGTACAGAACAAAGTCTAAATTCGCTAGAGTAGCAATTGAACCTTCTCCATCTAGCTGTATCCTGATTTTTCATCTTATTTCCCCTATTCTACCCACCAAAGAAAAACCCTATCTTCCTGTTTAACTATTCAGTGCTTTCTAAAGAAATCCTGAATTTTTCTCATTTGTACCTCTATTCTGTGAGGAATGTTCTTTCTTCATGTATACCCACCTATTAAGTGTCAGTGCCTTAGTGATACCATCCCAGATCCTGCCACATTAGAATTTATTTTCACCACAGTGCTCTCACTGATCTTTTATGGCAATATTTTATATTTTGTATGAATTACCTGCTTCTATACAACCCTCAATTTATTATTTACTTGAGAGCAAAAGCCATGTTAGACATCATTCTATCTCTATTCTGTGGACTATTCAAAATGGAGTTCAAATGTGTAAATGGAGTCCACACAAATTTGGAAGTTTTAAACTGCTTGGGAAGATCAGTACTATCATTTTAGATGAGCAGTTCTCATTGGGGATTAGGGGATGTCTTGCAGGATATGGCAACAGTTTTGGCTGTCACACAGAGGGAGAAGAGAGATACTGATCTCCAGTGGGTAAAGGTCAGGGATGCTGCTTAACATCCCACAATCCATAGAACAGCCCCCCCACCCCCCAAGTCATAATGTGGAGATTAAAAACCTTCTTTTAGATCAGTTCACTGTTAATGTTACAGAGAATTCCAAAAGAGACAATACTTCATTCCATTACTGTGTGGACAGTGGTTTCCTTGAAAGAGAGGAATAAAGAGCTACACAAATCATTTTGATCATGTAAAACTTACCTTTTCTTTGCCTTTATTTGGGCTAGTGGTTTTAGGATTAGAGAAAGTGGCTTCTTTTTCTACAGTGCCCAGAAAACGATGATCTGAATGGGAATGGAACGAAACCGTGCCCTTGGGAAGCTTTTTAATCCTAATAGCGTGATTTCTTTGGGCAGAGAGCATATCCTACAAATGATAAACAAAAGTAACTTTAAACTGAAAAAGGAAGCATCAAGAAACCATCCCATTCTTTCTCAAAAAGTACTCACAGGAACCACAGTAAACTCTACTTCATCCGCAATATGGAGCTGATTCCCATCCAGAATTTCACTGAAGTGGAAGAACATACGAGCGTCACGATCCACACACTTGATGAAACCAAATCCATCTCTCATGGCAGCAATTACACCCTGAAATCCAGATAATATTTTCACTGGCTGCGAAGCTTGCCAAGAAAACAATACTCAATTTTGGAAGCATCAAGTTAAACTCATTAGGAATTCTCTGAATTAATGACTCAAAATCTGTACCCACTTTTTAATTTTTCTATTTAAATACAAACTCATCGCTTTCAGTAAATTAACTTCTAAGCCACTGTCTGAGATGCTACCCCCCCGGTCAGCATGCATAGAAAAAACTATCACATTTGAGTGTTAACACGTGCACACAATATACTCCTTTTCATTCTCAAATTTGTGAACTTGGTATTATTACCCTGTATTGCAAGATGAGGAAATCGAGGCTGAAGTTAAGCAGTTTGTTCAAAGCACACAGCTAATAAGTGGTAGAAAACAAAGATTCTAAATCTATGGATCCTAAGGCCCAAGCTTTATGACAACATCTAGAAATTTTAAAAATCTACACAAATACTTCAAATACTTCTATAGTCAACTAAAGGGAACTTTTTTTTTTAGTCTCAATCTCAAAAATTTTTATGTGAGTTTAGGTGCAGGAAAGGCTTAAGATTAAGGTCTGAAGAATAAACAAAATATACGAAATCCTTTCCTCATTTTTCCCCCTTACTAAATTATCAGCTTTGTAAGGGCAATTACATCCAGAGTTAGCTGGCACATGGCAGGTACTCAGAAGTTTACGGAAACAATTATTATCAACCTACCAATGACTTACATGTTGCATATTTATTTGTATTATTACTGACGACTATTCTATAACCAGTTTTGAATATAGCATAAATAATATCCTGACATTTAATCTTTGGCTAAATCTTGATGGCAGCCAAGCTACTCGACAATGTAGTCTATACTGTCAAGCAAAATAGACCCTACCTGAGAAGCTTTTTGTTTAAAACACACACACACACACACACACACACACACACACACACACACACACACCATTCATTTGGTTCTCAAAATTTATAAAGTTAAAAGCACACTGCAAGTATCAAACAAGATCAGTTCTCCAAAGATAAAGGTTCTAAGTCCCAAGAAACTTAAATTTTCATTGAACGTACCCAGTTCCATTGACCGCACGGAGATATACCACTCATGTTACGATCCCAACAGAACTATAAATTACATCTGAGGCAGTTAATTTATGAAAACAGAGCTTATAAAACATGTTTGGGAAACATTTCTGGTGCAGGTCACTCCTGGACATATACCCACTGAAAAGAGTTTGCAAATTCCTGCTGTAAAAGCCAAAAATCCAAAACCTACTTAACCTTATCGAGTGTTTACTAAACATGGAACAGTTTGGGAAGATCTGTTTTCTACAACGATAGACTTGAATTTTCTCAGTCTTCATATTTAAGGTCCACAAAGTAACGGACTCTCAAAAGATCTTAGAATTCCTCCTGTACACATTTCCATTCTGAAACTTTTTCACATCTGTTTCAAGACAACTGGCAGAGTCAGTTACCAAACCCAGACTGACTGAAATATCTGTGTTCTTAGTCACTTCACAAGGAAGCTGCCCCATGTCATCATTAACTTAAATGCTTTTCAGTATAGCATTACAAATTGAATATAATATTAGGCCCCCATACTGAATACAAATATCTAATAATATCCAACACTTACCATCTCTCTGGCTTCATTAGTGAACTGAAACGTATTTGATAGAACTTCTATGTTGGTTGCTCGTTCTAATTTGTCACGTCGGTCTGTTGAAATATTAAACCTAACATGGTCGCCTTCCAGCAGGGTCACCTTGGATTTTGTATCTTTGTCTCCAAAGGGAAGCTCTTTAGGAATCACAAAATCAACTTTGATGCGTCCTGGCAATGGGTCATTCTGATGAGAAGGAAAAACTATTTTAGCTGGAGATTTCTCATCCTTCCTAGTTCTAAGTCAAACAAGAAGAACACACAGCAAACCCATGTTATTTATAATAAACAGTTCCCTACAGAGAAAAAAAATGTTGACAACATAAGCCCAATTTGCAAACTTTGTGTTCTGTGGTCACATGATAAAATCACAACACTGCAGTTAAGATCCTGCACTCTGACAGAGATATTTTATTTAAGGAAAAGAATTTGTCTTTTAGGTTTCACATTTCTTTAGCAATGACGCCAGCAGTCTCCTCTCCTCACCTTACCTCCCACATAAAAGAAACAAACTGGTAGAGGAGGAGGGGGAGGAGGTGGGAGAGAACCCCAATAAATGCATACCTAAAATGGTTTTTCCCAATTTAACCAGCATTTCTTTTGTCCCTTTCTCCTGATCACTCAGTACAAAACAAAACAAAACCTATTCATGGACATATCAACCACTGGTCCCTCGTTTAGCTTAATTATATATATCAAGAAATATTTGGGGTGCCTGGGTGGCTCAGTCGGTTAAGTGTGTGACTTCAGCTCAGGTCATGATCTCACAGCTCATGGGTTCGAGCCCTGTGTCGGGCTCTGTGCTGACATCTCAGAGCCTGGAGCCTGCTTTGGATTCTGCGTCCTTCTCTCACTCTGCCCCCCCCTTCCCCCCGCTCATGCTCTTTCTCTCTCAAGAATAAATAAATGTTAAAAAATAAAAAATAAAAAGAGAAATATTTAATTGTTCCACCACCATAAAATTATATTAATTGAATAAAATTTCTGTATATCAAACTGTTCTACTGATGAGACAATAGAAAACTCTTCTGAAAAAAGACTATTTACCTGGTTTTTACTGGGTACTTTTGGGATTACTTTGGTTACAGTTCCTTCAAAATGTTCAATGCTGATATCTTCAAAAATGACTGTTCCTTGAGGCAATAGTCTGACATCTGTTGCAACTTCTTTACCCTAAATCAGAAGGGAGGAGGAGATCATATAATTTTAAGTGTTTCCTAAAAATGTAATTCACTACTGACCTTAAAAGAAGGCCGAAGATCAAGTTAGTCAACTATCTTACATTTCTGTCCTTGATTGTGAATTCCACGTCATCTCCAGGCTGTAAGGTTTCTAAGTCACCCTTAAATTCACTATAGTGAAAGAATATCTCTTTTACGATATCACCTCTTTCAATAAAGCCAAACGCCTCCTAAAGACAAACAAGCAAAACCCAAAAAAAATAATAGGAACATTAGGTACTATTCAGTGTACATATTTATGATTACAATTTACAGTCAATAAGCCTTGTTGTAAAATTATACTGCCCTGGAAACAATATATTTGGCTAGGTCTAATATTAACAGTATCAATTACATGGCCCATTGTAAAGAAAATATGAATTAGTAACCAAGAAATTTTAAAAGATTACTTTTGACATTACCAGTGAGATATTTTTAAAAGGAAGACAAAGGGGCGCCTGGGTGGCGCAGTCGGTTAAGTGTCCGACTTCAGCCAGGTCACGATCTCACGGTCCGTGGGTTCGAGCCCCGCATCAGGCTCTGGGCTGATGGCTCAGAGCCTGGAGCCTGTTTCCGATTCTGTGTCTCCCTCTCTCTCTGACCCTCCCCCGTTCATGCTCTGTCTCTCTCTGTCCCAAAAATAAATAAACGTTGATAAAAGGAAGAGAAAGAAAAAAAAGAACCAAAGGCTTGGGTTTGAAGTATGGACTGAAAGTAGTCAAAGAACAAAAACCTCAAATTTTTCACATTTGATGATACTTACCTTCATGGCACAAACTACTCCCTGACAGCGGGCTTGCTTCTTTTTCAACAGCATAATGTTACGAGCACTTACAGCACCAGTACTAGAAAGGAATAATTGGGTGGGGGTGGGGGGATCAAAAAGGGGTAAAAAAAAAAAAAAATGCATTGGCTTGGTTAGATATGAGGAATCTAGAGAAACAATTAGTTTTCTGAGAGCTCAATTTTATGTCAACACAAAGAGCAAATATAAAGTTTTTGACACATGATCCTTTTCACATGGCTTCATATGCAAAGGATTTTTTGCTCAAATTCTCTAGCCTTCTAAATTGGGCACACACATATATATCATTTTTCTCTTAGAATCTTAAAAGAGTATCACAGATACCCTATGCTTTTCTATTACAACAAGAGAAAGTCATAAACTGAATGCAACCAAATAGGGTAATCTAAAGTCTTAGGAAGGTCATTTATTGGGTAAACATTTGAGTATCTTGTGCCACAAACTAAAGGTACTGGGGAGATAGAGATGGATACGGAATGGTCCCTGTTTGCAACGAGTGCTGAATTTACTAGCTATCCCATCAATGATTTCTGATTAAACAGCCATAAAAGAAGGTTGAATAAATGTGATTAAAAGAGAAATTTCCTATGCTTTAAAAGCAAAAACAAACAAACAAGACATTCACCTTCATTGAAACCCATTAGACCCTACATGTTGTTATCCTGTCCTCATCTTTTAGCAGGAAAATGTAAATCTGATTTCATTTTAAAGATGGTGCAGGCTATTGGTGTAGTTGTTTTAACAAAAGGTAAAGACTAAGTAAATTCTTCACAGACAAACTGTCACCCAATTGGGGTTTTTCTTTCAAAAATTTAACAGACTAATGAAGACAGTGGAAAATATACTATTTGTCTTTGCAACTTACTACAGTGAAAGACTTTAGAGCCAGACCGGGGTTCAAAGACCTGCTATTTACAGGCTGTATGACTTTAGGCAAGTTACTTTATGAGAACATACTCTGTGTTACAGATGAAGACACTGATCAGGTGAAGCTGTTCTCAGAAGTAACAATTATATACATTTAGTACAAGTGCTTGGCATACAGGAACTTAATAAATTATCCCCTAGATTCCTATCTAAGATCAAATGGAGGGCTTTAGACTGAAACTATTAACATACCCACCAACTCAATCTGATTCCTTTTAGTCTGACAAGAGGTAAGATTCAGGGCTAATAATTCTGCACACGCTCTTGGGACTTTGCTTTCTCTACACTATTGTAAAGTGCATTCCTAGCATTTTTTCTAACTTCCTACTTTTAACTTCCTTCTGTGCTTGTACAAAAGTAATTTTCTCTAGGCTTTCTTTTTTAAAGCCTATTTTTCAGAGGGGGGGGAAGGAGAGAGAGAGAGAGAGAGAGAGAGAGAGAGAAGAGAGAGAGAGAGAAAGAGGAAGGGAGGGAGGGGCAGAGAAAGGGAGAAAGAACCTCAAGCAGGCTCTGGCGTTGTCAGTGCAGAGCCTGATGTGGGGCTCGAACCCACAACCATGAGATTATGACCTAAGCCAAAATCAAGAGTCAGACGCTTAACTGATGGAGCCACCCAGGTGCCCCTTATCCTTAAGCTTTCTTAACTACATTTTCCTTAACTGCTCATACTGATGAATTCAACGGCTGTATATCCCATCCATTAAGCTTGTTTCAGACTTCTACATGCAACTACATATTTATGATCTTCACCTACATAAAATGCCAAAACAAGGGGAGCCTGGTTTGGCTCAGTTGGTTGAGGGCCCAACTTCAGCTCAGGTCATGAACTCACGATTCATGAGTTTGAGCCCCACATCAGGCTCGTTGCTCTCTGCGCAGTCTGCTTCGGATCCTCTGTCCACTCCTCCCCATTGCCCCTCCCCTCCCCTGCTCACTTCTTGCTCTCTCAAAAACGAATAAACATTTATTTAAAAAAATGCCAAAATAAGTATAATTCTTCTCCCACATTTAGTACTTTCTGCTGTATCTTCTGGTTAATGACATCACCTGTCCAGTAGCCAGAAAAGTGGCATTTGGAACTCTCCTTTCCTTAATTCCAATATACACCTCTATCTAATCAATGGCTTAACTTCTCCACCTAACCATCCTTGGCCTATGCATATAGTAGACACTCATCTCGCATATTAACTCTCAAGTCACTGCTTCTAGTCTAGCGTATACCTACCCTTCAAAAGTCTACCATCTCCACCACTTCAATGATCTAAACCAATCATACCTCCATCTCTGCTCCTACCCTGCCGCCAACCCCCCCCACCCCCGCCCAATTTAAAATCCCTCCAGAGTCCTAGGACTATGGGATAAAGCTCAAACTTCATCTTCCTATGATCCAATCAATTCAATCAAACTCAAAACTTTTGGCCATTTCCTCAAAATTACACTTCTACTCAGAATGCTATTTCCCCCCCCTCATCTCCCTGGTGACTTTACACCATTTCCCTCAAAACTTCTCTTTAGCACTGCGAAACTTTCACGGACTTCTAGAACAGCTCCTTGAAAGCTCGGACCATAACTTTAATTATATTCCTATTTTTGACAGCTGCACAGTGCCCATCATAGCACAGACCCTCAAATGCTTAGCTGATGAAAAGTTTAAAAGACCATGAAGGGGAACCTGGGTGGCTCAGTCGGTTGAGCGTCTGACTTTGGCTCGGGTCATGATCTCACGGTTTGTGGGTTCGGGCCCCCCCCATCAGGCTCTGTGCTGATAGCTCAGAGCCTGGAGCCTGCTTCAGATTCTGTGTCTCCCTCTCTCTGCCCCTCCCCTGCTTGTGTTTTCTCTCTCTCTCTCTCAAAAATAAACATTAAAAAAAAAAGATCATGAAAATTATCATTAAAATTATCCAAATCTACAGGTTAGGTTTTCAATGTACTTCAATTTTCTTCTCCTTGGGGGGAGGAGGAGGACACACAAACAAAAGAAACAAAACAAAAACTCCCAACTTAAGTGGAAAAAAAGAACTTACTGTTTATTGTTATCAATTACAAAGTTTATTTTATCTCCGGTTTCCAGCTGAACGTTCCCTTCGACATCTTCAGGGGTGTAAGTCAGATAAAACACTTCCTGTGAATTAATAAGTTGTTATTACTATACTGGCAGGATGCATATTCTCTGTATACTGTGATTTACTTTGTTAAATACCTCTTAAACTGGCATTTTAAACCAAATGTCTTAACAATGCTTTATGACAAGTACATTGTTTTATTCATATAAACACACACTTCCCCTCCATGATGCTGATGACTTCTGCGAGTCCACAGCTGAGCAGCAATCCAACTTCAAAAAGCTTACACACGTGGAAGCATTTGCCCAGAGACTGTAGTTACATTTCAAAAAAACAATTTTTATGTAAGGCATTCCAAACAAAAAAGATGGAGTTAGTGCTTAAAAAGAACCAGAAAAAAGATCCCCTCCCACAACCCCCAAAAATTCGAGTAAAAGGAACATTTTACCTTAATGTTCTAACTAAGGTCACACTTGGGCAAGCTAAGACACTTGGAAGTCCTAAGGATTTTTTTCGTTTTAAAGTTTTTGATTATGCTGCACTCGAAGTCTCTTAGAAACCAAATTTAAAACTGAATTTATCAACTGCAGCTTACGTTTTCTATTTTGAATTTTAAAGTACGCTTATAGATCACATGGTGGATCAGGCAAAGGTTTAAGAAAAATACACAAGTTTACCCCATTACGTTCGTAGCATACACTCCCTGTTGGACTCTGACCCGGGGCAGCTGGAGATTTACTCTCTAAGTTGTGAGGAACAGCGCACACAACCTACCAGTCAAAAAAAAAAAAATTTCCATTGCTAATCATTTCAGGAGCAGCACTGTGCAATATTAACTGAATTTTAATATCCTCTATACTATACATAGGGATGCATTTTAATATGATCCACAAGAGGATGTCATGCTGCCAAGTTTCAAACTTACAGTACATAAGCTGACTGTAAGTGTAGTCTTAGGGTTATATGTAAAAACCCAAATTGAGTCTTGACCATATTTTATTTCAGGTCAAGAAATGCCAGTGCTTCTGTTAGAATTTTAAGATAGTAATCTTTATATACTATAGCTCTCTTGCGTGCAAACTGAGGAGATGGGGAGAATCTTCCTTTTCTAATGTGAAAGATATGCAAATGCAGGGCCCTAAGAAAACACAAAGCATCAAAGCCACTAACTTGTCCATTCATTCGTTCTTCAGGGAGGATTTCTGGTTTTATCTTCACCAGTTTAACAGCAATGGGTTTCCCAGTCCGCCGGTCAGATGATACTTCGAATTCAACATCATCTAAAATAAAGTATAAGTATTGTATGTGTTGGACTAATTTTAGCAAAATGGTACTTCACTTTCAAGCCAAACTTAATGTAGCATTTGAGATGTTTTAGACCAGTGACTTCTCAAAGTACAGTTCCTGGACCAGCAGCAGCAGCAGCACATTACCTGGTAGCTTAGCAGAAATGCAAAGTCCTGGGCCCCGCCCCACTTCAGACCTATTGAAAGACAAACTCTAGGCACCAGGTACAGCAATTTGTTTTGACAAGCCTTCCAGGTTATTCTGATACATACTAATGCTTCAGAACCACTGTTTTATTCTAAGATAGAAACGTCTTAGTTTTCACATTTAACAAATACTGAAAATGAGGCGATATAAAGATCATGACCTTTGGCAACTTTTCTTCTTTCTTAAGCTTCTCTGTATCTCAGTTTCCTCATCTGCAAAGTAAGGATTAACCAAAATAATGTTCTTGCAGGGTTTAGAGTATTTGGTATGCCAAATATGCATGTAAACTACTGCTCTTTTTTCCCAAAGATACTTAAAAAAAAAAAAAAAAAAAAAAACACACCGAGGGGGTGCCTAGGTGGTTGAATCTAAGTGTCTGACTTCGGTTCAGGTCATGATCTCCTGGTTTCTGAGTTCAAGCCCTGCATCAGGCTCTCTGCTGTAGGCACAGAGCCTGTTTTGGATCCTCTGTCCCCTTCCACTTTGCCCCTCCTCTGCTCATGCTCCCTCACTCTCTCTCAAAAATAAATAAAAACATTAAAAAAATTGTAATAAAATCTTTAAACACACACACCTTGACACCTTGTAACTTCAGTCTTCCAGTAAGCCATACATTTTCACATGTGAAAGTAATTTCTATGGTGTCAGTCAAGATGAATAGTTCAAGTGGTGACACTGTAGGAGTTATTTTTCTCAGGTACTACCAAAATTAGTACTTAATAAAATAGTCAAAACTAACACTATAAAAGTCTAATATTTTCATTGGTTTAAAATCTAATATACAGCTAAAGTCATTATTATGGGGGAGAACAATTAGATCTTCCAAGTATCTATTTAAAAAATATTCAAAGATATCTTTAAGTCAATTAGTCCTTTATCCCTCAAAAAGATAACACCACAAGAGAAACCAGGATTCTGTTAGTTTACAGAGCTACATTTCAGTAACTGGGACAATTAAAAGGCCAAAAGTAGAACACTGTCACGAGCAAGATGATATGCAAGAGAAATCTGTGATTAGTTTTTTAAAAAGAATAGTCAATGACAGATTACCTCCTACTTTTAAGTCCTGCAGGTTGCCATTATACTGTGAACAGTGGAAGAAAAGTCTAGCTTGACGTTCTGAACACTGAATAAATCCATAAGAGGTTAGCAGTTTTTCAATAACCCCAGTTTCACGCAGTGCTGCTGAAGTACCATTGGGGTACCCATTGTGTCCATTGTTATGGAGAAGGTTTGGATCAAAGCTCATCTGTTTTAAGAAGAAAAATAACTTAATATATTCAGATCTGTACATTAAAGCATTTTATGATTAACAAATCACTAAATTTTTAATATAAACAAGCAAACAAAATAAAGATAAAATCGGTAAAGCAAAGTTTATGGGATTTTACTATTGAAATGTTAGTTTAGCTAATAAAATATTTCAGAAGAAATAATTCCATTTATTTTAAGGAACTGCCCCAATTTATGGTAGAATTTTCACTTACCAGACAAATAGGATTTCTGGAGTTTAGTGTTAAGGTAAAGCAACTATGTTAAGTATAAGCTGCCTTTATGTTAACTTCAAATTACTACTAAAACAATAATTTCAGAACAAAGGTAACTGATATTCAAGGGATGGCAACCCAGACTACCAAAACACTTTAAGAAATTTGCTAACACCTACTTTGAAACTTAAATAGAAATCAACACTATTTGGTAAGCCATGCATCCAAAGGCAATTACTTAAATTAGTAGAGATGAAAACAAAACAAACTTTGTATGCAATACTTATTTCAAACTACAAAATATTAGAGTAATGCAGACTCTTCAGTGAAAGATAACCCTTAGAAAACAGGATTTTTCTAAGACATAAGTCCATGACAACAAAAACTCTTCAAATCTAAAAATGTTTTAATCATTTCACAGTATATTTAAAGAAATCTTTTCACCCGTTTCAGATGCTGATGAAATCTCTAAATACTGTCATTTGCTTCTACGATCAGGTAAAACAAAGGAAAACATTCTTTAGTGAAAAGAGCTATTTAAATATAATGCAATGGAACATGTTAGATCATCAAATACAGTCTATCACATTGGAGATTTCATTTTGCCTTATTTGAGTAAAACCATAAAAACAAATTATTAATGTAAGTGATGGATAAAAGAGGAAAAATCCCTAGGAGAGATTAGGTCTATAACTGATTTACTATGACAGCAACATATCCACATCTTTACTAGTTTTAGACTCTTCCATTGAAAATTTGACTTATTAAGCAGCATTTTCATTTAAATGTGATATTGGGCACTATTAATAAAAATATTTTTCTTTAGGAAAATAAAAAGACTAAGACTGTAGAACAATAAACCCAAGTATGAGTAGTTAAACAGTACATGGGATGGCCAAACCATGCAAATCAAAGCCATTAATTCTGTAGGTAATTAAGTTCTAGTTCTTTCATACTAGACATTCTTCTGTTTGACATGCATGAACTCATTGAATTTTTTACAAAGCCCAAGAGAAAGTAATATTATCCTCATTTTACTAATGAGGTAACAGACACAGAAAGGTTAAATGACTTGCCAAAGTTAAATGGTAGAGGATTTAAACCAAGAAGGCCTACCGCTACAATCTGGGTTCTGAACTAGGGCTAAAATACAAAATACTGATTGCAGTGGAGGCAGGAGTTAAAGTTTGAGATTCTTCACTTCTAACAAGCTCCCAAGGTGGTACCAATGCTTTAGATTCTTGGACACACTATGAGTAGCAAGGCCTAAACTACTTATCTTTCATGATTCAGGGTGAAGGAAATGCCTAGAGAAGTTAGAAAGTGAGTTTGCAGGTTACTTCAACCAAAGTGAGTGGCCCTCCTAAGTCATGCTCTTAACACAAAGCAAAATGAGCTGGGATGACTGTTTCCCTGACTTACAGATCTCTGATACGTGGGGGTCCTCTTTTGTTTTTTAGTCCCAGATGAGGTAGAAGATGAAGATAAAGGTAAAGAAAGTGAAGGAGGGGCTGCAGGAGGGGGATGAGGATCTGATGATACAGTAAAAACGTTCTCCATCTCAAACAGCTGTGGTAACATAGCACAATGTTTATAACTATGATCAATAACAATTTAACACACACTTGACAGTCAACTTCTATACCTTTACAGATTTACCATTAGGTTACTTCAGCAAAACAGAATTCATTGAATCAGGTTTCTATTGACAAAAGAAATTATAGTGTTAACATTAAGAGGTCAAGCTGAAATGTATCTTTTAAAGCCCTTTCACAATCCCTAATCCACAACATTTACAATTTTTTAAATGCCATAATGAGTCACTGGTGGTTGCTACAATGACACAATTCAGCCCAACTTCTTCTCAACGTCTCACAACTTCACACAGAATCCAGTATTTTCAGTTATTTGACTCTTCAGAGTATGCACAACAATAATCCAATAGGATGTGGAAGAAAATATTACAACTATATTATTTATCTTGCCCATAGATAAACTTAGCTTTATTATAAATATCATATATTTTCAGGAAAGGACTGAGTGGTATGTTAGATAATATCATACTGCGCATACATAGGTGTTCTGAGGGAGGGTGAAAAACTCCACAACAGGCTGACAGTGAAGCCCTCATTCATTTACTTTCAGTATATTACAATTTATATTTGCCCAATTAAGTGGACAAATGTAGCTATCTAGTTTAAACAGCCCTCACAAAAAGACAAACAGGGGGCACCTGGGTGGCTCAGTCAGTTGAGCGTCTGACTTCGGCTCAGGTCATGATCTCACTGTCCATGAGTTCAAGCCCTGCGTCGGGCTCTGTGCTGACGGCTCAGAGCCTGGAGCCTGCTTCGGATTCTGTGTTTCCCTCTCTCTCTGACCCTCCCCCGTTCATGCTCTGTTTCTGTCTCAAAAGTAAACGTTAAAAATTTTTTTTTTTACAAAAAGACAAACGGTTGAAAAAGATTGCTACAGAAGACTCTTAGATAGAAAAAAAATGTTAATATAAGGCAAGCACCAGCAAAGAAAATGGGCCCTGACACTTCTAATCCTAGTATTAGTTCTTTAACCTCTACATGACGTAAAATGATCATCTAATTTAAGATCTGATAAGTCTGCCAAACGTTAATATCAAGACTATGATACAGACTTATACTAGTAGCAATAAAACACACTGCACATATACTGTCCCTCTGATACTAATTCATGATGGTATACATTTTTAAAACACTTATATACTAAGCATTTAGACATAACATTTTTAGTGAGGGGGAAGTTTCTGTACTGTTAATAGGTAAACTATTTTTATGGTATTGTTTATTTCATCTTTTGTTTTTAAGTAGGCTCCATGCCCAATGTGGGGCTTTAACTCACGATCCTAAGATTAATAAGAGTCACATGCTCTATCGACTGAGCCAGCCAGACATCCCAAAATGTAAGTTAGATGTTTTTTCTTCTTTTGAAGTTTTTATTCATTTAAGTAATCTCTACACCCAACACGGGGCTCAAACTCACAACCCCGAGATCAAGAGTTGCCAGCTCTTCTGACTGAGCCAACCAGGCACCTTTTCCATCTTTATCTTCCTTATTTGTAGGACTATGTTTTATAACACAAATGTGATGTGTCTAGTATAATTACACGATTTAGAAGTATCTACACATATACACACTGACTATACATGCTTTAACAATATGATCAAACTAATTTGAAGACCATATTCTAGATCCAAGACATGTCTTGGATCATGACTTTCAAGCTGTGCTATTTGGACTAGAGTTATTACCATACAGGTAAGAACACAATACTGTGATTTGTAACACACAGGCCATGAAGTCCCAAAAACCACATTCTCAAGTCTCCAGTCCTATCACATATTCCTGCAGGTACAAGGTCAGACTTGGTTTTGTAAGGGAAAATGAAACAGAAGTACAAGGAATCAGAGCTATCCTTTCCCTCTAAGATTATTATTCCCCAACAAAGGTTCTGGAACTTAGACTGTATTGCTCTTTAGTCTCATCTCACCTCAAAATGAGTATCAAAGCAGAATTGAAAAATGGTCTTTCCTTTCTCCTCCCATCTTTCCTGACTGAAGTTTCTTTCTCTATCCTTTATCCATTTGGGGGGCCTCATCTTTCTTTTAGGAAAAACATGGCACTGGAGCAACTTTAGATAAAGCAATATGTTAACACCCTTCTCTTCAAAGAATTCTTTACAATTCAGGCTAAACTACATTTCTATGGCACTGTAAGATTTTCTTAACCAGCACCACTAAAACTTTAAAGAAGTGCCATTAAACAAAAAGAAAGTTCGTTACACACACACACACACAAACGCCAATTACATAAAAGTGTTAAGTCCAATGGAAAAAACAGATAGCTCAACAACAGATGCTTCTTTGTAAAAAATTAAGATAAAGACACATCAAAAAAAAGGGGGGAGGGGGGAGGGGGAATGGAAGGAAAGGACCAGAGTGTAAATGTTATTTGGCTTTTTTAAAATTTTTTTTTTTTCAACATTTATTTATTTTTGGGACAGAGAGAGACAGAGCATGAACGGGGGAGGGGCAGAGAGAGAGGGAGACACAGAATCGGAAACAGGTTCCAGGCTCTGAGCCATCAGCCCAGAGCCTGACGCGGGGCTCGAACTCCCGGACCGCGAGATCGTGACCTGGCTGAAGTCGGACGCTTAACCGACTGCGCCACCCAGGCGCCCCAATTTGGCTTTTTTAAATGGGGGCGGGGGAACAATTTAGTTGTTCACCTTACAGCATACAAAAATATAATCAAGATGGACCTAGTTAAATACCCTAACAGATATTAAATACAAATTTGCTTATTAATAAAATTTTTGGAAGACTTTCTAGATTTGAAAACAGAAAAAACTGCAAAGAGTCAATGATTACATACAAAAAGGACAACCTTCTATACCCAAACCTAAGGAAAACAAATGCAAACACAAAGGTATCAGCGTTATTATTAAGGAAATGTAAGCAAATCAGTGGAATTAAACTATAATAAGTCACCCCTTTTCCACATTTTGCTTTCTGCAATTTGTTACCTACCTCCCTACCCCCCAACCACAGTCTGGAAGCATGTGATACTCCTCCTGACATATTGTCAGAAGGTCAATAGCAGCCTCACACTATACCACATGCAAATGTCATTCATCACTTCAGCTCATCATGTAGGCATTTTATCATCTCACATCACTACAACAAGGGCAAGTACAGTACAATAAGATGTTCTGAGAAATACATTCAACATAACTAACTATAGTATACTGATATAATTGGGTTAATTACTATTAATATCTTATTGCACCTAATTTACAAATTAAATTTCATCACAGATATGTAGGAATAGAAAAAAACCAGTTTATACAGGGTTCAGTACTGAGGTTCCACACATCCACTGGGAGTCTTGAAACATATCCCTTTGTTGATAAGGGGAGGCTTACTGTACTAGATTATAAACTCCATGAGGGCAAGGACTTTTTGTTCAAAGTTAAATTCCTACAGTCTAGACAAACAGTTGTTGGCACATATTAGGCACTCATTTGTCAAATACTGCAAGCATTTAGACAAATAAATTAGTCTTAAAGACCACTCATTAAACATAAAATACAAGAAAAACTTCAGTTTTGACCATCAAAATTTTGATAAAGCAAGTTATTCATTTATCAAATGACCAAAGATTAAAGATTTAAAAATAGTGAGAAAGTAGGCTAAGAACAATATGCTCAAATACTTTTATGTTGGTAAACTGGTGCAACCTTTCTGAAATGCAGCAACATGAATCAAAATGTGGAGTTGTTTTCCTTAATAATTCCAATGCAGGAAACCTGCAATCTGAAATGTGTGAATGACACTTTATGCACCAATGTGTTCACTGATATGTTTTAATAACAAACGTCTGGAAACAATCTAGTCTAACATTGGGTCAAGTCACAACAATTTGTATAAATGCCATGCAGTCTTTAGAAAGGATGGACAAATATGCTTACGCTATAATATGAAATGACAAATAAGAGAGATTATCTATACAATATGATTTCAAATGTATTTTAAAAAAGACCAGAGAAGTCTAATCTAATGCTCACGGATTTCTCAAGAGAACACTTGGAAGGTGTCTTAAAATGGTAAATGGGGACAGAATACAGTACTGATACTATGGCCCCGTATTATTATTATTTTTTAAAATAGGCTCCATGCCCAATATAGGGCTTGAACTCACCAACCTGAGGCTAAGAGCTGCACGCTTTACTGACTGAACTGGCCAGGACCCCTCCATGGCCCACATTCTTTTTATCTTTTAAGTAGGCTCCATGCCCAGCATTGAGCCCAAAGAGGGACCTGAATTCAAGACCCTGAGATCAAGAGTTGGACGCTCAACCGAGCTACCCAGGCACCCCCATGGCCCACATTCTTAACCGCTGCCTTATACATGAAAGAATTTTAGTACCTACATCAATACTGTTCTAGGCTGTGTTCATATAGAGAATCCAACAGATAAAAATTCCCAACTTCCCTACATATTTATTTTTAAAATTGGAAAGTCATTAACGTTAACCCACCCCTTTACAAAAGAAGAATTGGAGGGGTGCCTGGAAGGCTCAGTCAGTTAAGCGACAGACTCTTGATTCTGGCTCAGATCCCTTGGTCGTGAGACTGAGCCCCACATCCGGCTCCCTGCTGAGCGTGGAACCTGCTTGGGATTCTGTCTGCCCCTCTTTTTCATGAGTGTACTCTTTGTCTTTCAAAATAAACACTAAAAAAAAAAAAAAAAAAAAAAGTTCATGTTGGGGTGCCTAGTCTTTTACTCTTCTGAAGACTAAAGAAAATGGTACAGTTTCAATTTGCATTACCTTATCTAATCCAGCACAACTGATAACAATCTAAAATTATTTTTTAAAAATCAAATGAGGAGATTAAGAAGAAACAAACAGAAGAAGCAAATGGTACAATAACTTTAAAACTGAGTAACTGAGTGTCTGTTTACAGAACACAGATAATTTAAATAAATTGGTATGATTGGTAATTTTCACAGTTAAGGAATAATTTTGGTCCACAGTATGATCATTACCACAACAGGCTCATCAACTTTTAAATAAATTACAGATTAAAGGCCCAAGTGCTTCTTGAAATGGTGAGGAAGCTTTTGTAAGATGACAACCTAGGAATGACCTAATATTCTCATTCCTCATTCTATTTGAAACTGCAGCATTTTAAAAAAGCGTTATCAACCAAATTCTCCTTAAAATGATCTTCCTCGGTGTTCCTTCCTGGCTACCTTTATTTCTTTGAACATTCTCTTCTTTGGTACTTCTTCATTTATTACTTATAAAGCGAGGACTCCTTTCTGATTTCCAAGCTTCTATTTCTACACAGTTTAGAAAGCTGACTAAAAAGGACAATTGCCTTTTATAATCCTCCCTCCCCAAATAACCACTGTTTAATATTCCATGCTAGCATATTTCCTCAACTTCAGATTACTATCTAATGAATGCACTAGAGTTCCACAATATATTTTGCTTTCAACAAGTCCCCATGTAAAGTTCCCCAGTCCTATGAACAAAAAGGTTTCGAGCTTCTATAACTGGGTAGACTAGGTCAATTCCCTCCAGGCTCATTTTCACATTCAGTTGGTTATCAAGTCCTATCACTTCTACCACTAAAAACACCTACTGTCTCTTTCTCTGCCTATACCCTAGCTTTTACCTTCCTTATATCCTATCCATTGCTCTTAACAGGTTTTCCCACCCTCAGTCTATCTCTTAAAAAGTTGTTCTACTTGTTTTCAAAGATACACTTCTGAAAATATAATTTTAAAACCTGAAGCAATAAAGCTATCTCAGTTTTGAAATTAAAAAACCCATTAAGCCCTTGCTTACAAATATAAACATCTGATGACTTTTCTATAGAACGAAGTCAAATACATTGGGACCTTCAGAACCTTCCTCCAGCAAGTTTTCCTTTCTAGTTACTCTCTCTACCCACAAAACTGTATCTCCCACTTTGTTCATAATAGACCACTCATTATATACTATATGCTTTCAGATCTCCCTGAATCTGCTCATTCTGTTGCCTCTACGAAGACTCTTCTCCCTCTTAAAGCACTATTCGCCTTCAAATGTCCCTTCTCTCTAGGCTTTCTTTACCTTTACAGAGATCGCTGAACAGACTGCAACTGAAATTCTAACTTTTAAACAGTGCAATGGGAGTTTTCCTTTCTAAGAGACCGATACATTAAGAGAGATCCACATGTATTAACAAATGTAATCTTGTTTGAAAAATCCCATAGTTTGGCCATCAATATTGTCCTTGTTCAGTAAGAGATAATAAATTAAATAATCTAGTGTTGACATTTTCAGACTAAATGGCTGAGAATATAAATTGTTTTCAGAATAGCTTTAGAAAAGAAGACATTAATAAGATTTTATATTTGGCCAAAACAATCAGGATTTCTGAAATTACAAACAGATCCTTTGCCAAAAGGAAACTACAAACCTACCTCGCAGTGATAATCAAATATTGCACTTTCAGTAGTATTTGCTGATTCTTCTTTTTCAGCACACGTTTCAAAGGATGAAAGTTGCTAGTATTAAAAAAAAGAGCGAGAGAAAATGATCTATCAAGCTAATAAAGAATACAACTGCTGCTGCACCGGGCAATCTCACAGTACAGCACTGAAGAAAACAAAGACTACTAGCAGCGTTGGGAAGTGCTCTTTCAAAGCTGTTGAGTAGGCACAAACTTCTTGTTTCAGATCAAGTGTTGTGTCTTCAACTTAAGTGTACTCTTCTTTGGTCTTGTTGGTTGTTTCGAGGTTTGTTCCTTGCCTGATCTGAACTTGAAGCAGCAGTTTCAGGTGGTAAAATCTGTTCTGTTACACTTCATACTAGAGATAAAAAATGAAGACATTAAGTATAACTTACATAAAAGAACCAAGACAGAGGGTGGGTAGAGGTGACAAGCTCATTTCATAAAGTTAGAATCATTCATTGGCTAAACAAGGAATGCAAGAAACTTGAAAGCACACTCATTTGATGTTATTTGAGCAATCTCTCAAGTGCTAATGGATACCTCCTTTGGTGTCATACACTCAAAACAGGAATTTCAGTCCTTAATTGACACTTCCACACCTTAAGTTCTAAGTTATAAAGCATAATATTCAATTTAATACAAGTGTTTTATAAGCATCTAGTACTATGGTAGGTATTATGGAAAATAAAGAAGTTCCTGCCATCAGATAACTTACACTCTTGCAGAGAAGATAAGTTATACACGGAGAAAAACTAGAATATAGGGCCAAATGCCAAAAATTAATTTGCCCAACCAATATCGGAGTACTATGACATACAGTATACTAGAGCTACTACTTGTTGTTTCTTCACCATTGTAAGTGCATTGAAACAACATGGTGAGCACAGAGGAGTTTAATAAGAGACAGGCTTAAATTTAGAGACATAGGCAAATTTTAAGAAAAATAAAACAGTCAAGCATTCTAGGCATGTCGGGGTATGCCAAGCCAGGGTATGCCACTGAATCATAAGTTCCTTGAAAGCAGGGACCATGTATATGATTTTTGATGCCTGACATCAAGGGAGGTTTATTATTACATGAATGACTATGGCCAACAAGTGCAGCTTGTTGTTTCAGAGAAATCAACAGTCTAGTCGGGCCAGAACAGAGGGGTGGCTTAAAGTGAAATGGGATACGTGGTGTGACAGGTGTAGTGGAGTCAGATTATGAAGTATTTCAACTTGATATAACAGGAAATAGAGAGCCTCAGTTCTTGATGAAAGGATATTAAGTCTTGAAATCCTATGGGAGATAAGTTAGTGAAGGTAATAGAAATCTCATTTTCTGAGAAATCTCTATTTCTGAGCTGTTGCCAGAAATAGAGAAAAAATATCTATAAAAAAGAAACAATTAAGATGAGAAGAGATGGAAAGCGAAATATATTTATAGGTAAAACCACAGAATCATGCTTTATATTAGCCATAAAAGCGTTTCTTCTGTACTGACCGAAATATTAACTGGTGCTGTTAGCAAAACGATTCACACAGGGAGAAAAAAAAAGGTAGATTTGGTTTTAGATATGCTGAGAGATGAATAGTGTATTTTAGAAACCTCAGAAATAAGAATGTCTATAAGGTGAGAGGTCAGAGCTTGTGAAATAGCTTAGACCAGGAGAGCCCCAGTCCATCCACTGACACTTACTAGTAAAATGCTTGAACAAATCATTTCATCTCTCTAAATTCTGGTTTCTCATACACAAAATGAAAACTCATCAAGAGCTGATCTGTGGCTTGTTTTTTGTTTTTTGTGGCTATACCTTACGTTCCCTGATTTTGTATTATTACCTCAAATATCAAATGCTGTTATATACTGTTCTTTTTATTTGGATCATTTTATTTCCCAGACTAGATATTTCTTAGGCCAATGGTTCTCAAATCACTTGGGAAGCTTTAAAAAATACCTAAGCCCAGTCCTCACTCAAAGAGTAATTTAATTGGCCTATGGTGTGCCTGGGTGGCTCAGCTGGCTAAGAATCCAACTCTTGATTTTGGCTCAGGTCATGATCTCACGGTTCATGAGTTTGAGCCACACACTGGGCTCTGTGCTGAAAATGAGGAGCCTGCTTAAGATTCTCCCTCCCTCCCTCCCTCCCTCTCTCTCTCCCTCTATGTCTCTGCCCCTCCCCTGCTCTATCTCTCAAAATTAAACATTAAAAAAAAAAGTAATTTAATTGGCCTAAAGTGAGGCTACTTCCGTTATGATCTTTGATTCCTCCTTCTCTACCTCCACATCCAGTGTCACAAGTCTTATCAATATTTCCTTCAAGATACCTAAATGACACATATTTTAGTATAAGTATCTAACACATCTGCTAATTTCCGGTGTCAACTCTTTCCATTTTCTGTCACACAATACTGCCAGACTGATCTAAAACTCCAATTTCACCTCATCTCATTGTCCTAAATCTTCAATGATTTTTTTAGCACTTTAGATGGGAAATTCTTAATCCTGGCTACACATCCAACCCAACCACCTGGGCAACCTAAAAAAAAAAAAAAATAAATAAAAAAAAATCAAAAAAAATCAAAGCCTGGATCCTACCTTGAGATTCTAATTCAATTTCATGAGGGTTACATCCCAGGAATTGGTATATTTTATCTCTCCTCTCTCCGTATGATTCTGACTCGTGGCAGGATTTAAGAACTACCATTTTAAGGTGTTCTCTATTCTACCTTTCCACCTTTTACCTTCAATTGCTCTCCAGGTCTCCTAGATAGGTGCATTTTCCTGCCTAATTCTTAAACATAACCCTTGGAAGATTCCTGAATTCTAGGCTTCTTTGTGCATGTGGGTCTTCCCACAAAGAGATAATATTACCATCTTCAAAGTGACAAAACAGCTTCCTCTGTACCATTTCCAGTACAGACTTAATACCTTAATTCCCACTATGTGAGGCAGTAACTCCCACTGCATACATCATATCATCCTTTTTGGTACCAAGTCATTTCTGCACTTTGCTTACTTCATGCTATGTGTCTTGTTCCTCCAATTATGAAACAAGTTTCTTTCTTTCTTTTTTTTTTTTTTAAGTTTGAGAGTGTACATGAGTGGGGGGGGGGGGGACAGTGGGGTCACAGAGAAAGGGAGAGAGAGAATCCCAACTCGAGGCTCAAACCCACAAACCATGAAATAATGACCTGAGCTGAAATCAAAAGTCCACCCAGGTGCCCCACAAGTTTATTTCTGTATCACAGCCCCCTTCAGCACCTAATCCAGCACTGCCAAACTTAAGCACAGCAGAAACTACCACAGCAAAAAAGGCGTTAGTCCGTAATAGGAAAAGGACACCACAATTCAAGTGCAGCAGTTCTACCAACTTCTATTTATAAACCCAAAGACCCCAAAAGTGCTATCTGATAAAAGAGGTGAGAATTTTTTTTTTGGTAATTTTTATTTAAATTCTAGTTGGTTAACATATACTGTAATATTGGGTTTCAGGAGAATTTAGTAATTCATCACTTACATATAACACCTATTGCTCAACACAAGTGCCCTCCTTAATACCCATTCCCCGCCCACCTTCTCTCCATCAACCCTGTTTGTTCTCTATCATTAAGTCTCTTAGGATTTGCTTCCTTTTTTTCCCTTCTCCTATGTTCATCTGTTTTCTTAAATTTCACGAGTGAAATCATATGATATTTGTCTTTTTCTGAAACAACTTATCTTGAAAAATTTGGATTAACCCAGTTCTAGGGTGTTGTATTATGTTAAGAACTGTCCAGATTGTCAGTAACACAGAAATGAGACTTCCAGAATCTAAAATCTGGAGCATTGCAGAGTTAGTGTTGGGGCACTAATGAAGCCTATTAGGATCTATTAAAGCTCAAACAAATGCACCAGCTATCAAAAATAACTGAAAGTGGCTGAATTTTACTTCATTAGTATCTTCACAGCTATGAGACTTCTATGGTTAACAAAACACTTTTCAGTCAAATTAACACTTAATGAAATACTTAAAAAGTACCCATTGGGCATTTTAATAAAATTGGCTACGCACTCATGCCAAGATTATTAACATTCATGGGCGGTACTGACAACTCTTCTGCCTTAACCCTAAGAATGCAGTGCATTCCCTCTAGCCCCCAAAAGCTAGATACTTAAGTCACATGAAAGAAGTACCAACCAAAATACTAAGGAACAGTTTAAATGTTGATCTCAGAGCCTCCCTCATTGCTAAGTAATCAATTCCCTTTTCCTTTGTTTTGTATGGAAACAGTATCACCACTAGTTAATTATCAACTATTATGTCACACAGCTTCAGTCAGAAGTTAAAAGCTAATTCTTTTAACTGAACTGATAATCCAAATAGGTATTCCTAGCTCAATGGTCTTAAAATTATCATCACCTGTTTGCTGTTTTATCTCAAAAGGCCTAGTAGAAGACAAGCAAACAGCAGGCACTAAATAATAAATGTTGAACCACTACACTTACGTGGCCAACAATCCATCTAAAATATATCACATAACCCAGTTTGTCATTTTGACAAGTTATTCTCAAAGTCTGTACAACACTCACCTGGAGACAATGTTAATGACAGGCTAGGCTGTAAGTCTTCCCACCTAACCCACTTTGTTCAGAAAGTAGTTTTTTTTTTTATTTTTAAAAAAAAAAATGTTAGAGAGCGCGTGTGAGTGCTCGTAAGAGAGGGACATGGCAGAGAGAGAGAGAGAGAGAGAGAGAGAGAGAGAGAGAGAGAGAGAGAGAGAGAGGGAATGAATGAATGAATATCCCAAGCAGGCTCAGCGCTGTCAGCATAGAGCCCGACGACGCGGGGCTCAAACTCACAAATCCTGAGAGATCATAACTTGAGCCAAAATCAAGAGTTGGACACTTAACCGGCTGAGTCACCCAGGTGCCCAGAAAATACTTTTTTTTTTTTGAGAAGAGCAACGATCCAATTAGGCAGCACTAGTTCATATTTCTAGATGCTTTAACTCAAGACAAATTTAAGTGTGTCATATTTTGCTATTACCTGTATAACTGAAGTGGTTAACATTATAATTCACCTTTGCTTTAGAATCTAAGGAAAATGATAAAGTTTAGATAATTAACCAATTTAAGCCATCATATCAGGCAGAAATTAGAGAAAATCAAATTACTGCAACTATCTTTTTGTATATGTTCAGTAAGAACAATTACGCTGGGTTGTTAGTTACCTGAATAGCTGCTAAGACATTTAAAGTTTTATCTCCATCTATCACTTAACCGCTTTTATAATACACTAGCACTCTGAAATAGGACAAATGCCAGTGTAGGAAGGAGCTAAATGCTCCAAACACAAAACCAGAAAATAGTGTCGACCAGCACTGTTCATGCGAAATATAGTGCAAAACCATGCATGTAATTTAAAATTTTCTGGTAATCATGTTAAAATTGAGAGAAAAGGGTGAACCTAATTTTTATTAGGTCTATTTAACCAAATATATCTGACATGTTATTTTCCCTATGTAGTCAATCTAAAAAGTTTTCTTTGAAATCTGATGTTTATTTTACAATTATAGCACATTTCAATTCAGAATTGTGCACAGTTTAAGTGCCATACATGACTACCAAATTGATCACAGCAGGTACAGACTCATGAGGGAAAAAGGTACTGGCATGCCCAATACATAGAAAACAAAAGGCTCTTTGGCAAAGGCTTTCACAGATAAAAGGAGGCAGTATCTAGCAAACCTGACCATAGCAAGAGCTTGTACGTACTGCATTTTGAGAAGCAAAAGTGTAAATAACTAACTGGTTATTTATTGGCTAGGGCTACAAACCAATGGATAGCCAACATGTTAACCGTGAAGAAACTGCTAATCAATTTATTTTCAACTACACAGTTAAACCTCAGCATTAAAGGACATATTAAATATAAAAACGCTTCAAAAATAAAATGCCCATTCAGTACTTCTGAACAGAATACTGCCTAGAACATCATACCCCAGTTTAATAACCTTAATGAAAAATACATTTTATAATTCCTCAGACTTGGCAGTACGAACTGAAAAAAAAGTTTTGTATTGTTTTTAACTAGGTACTCCTACATAGAAGTGGAAACATTCCAGTATCAAGACAAAGGAATTTTTAAAATCCTGACTTGGTAAAAACAATTTAACATCAAGAAATGATGGAATTCAAGAAAACAAGTCACTCCTACCAAAGCATTTTCACCCCTGTAGATATTCTAGCTATGAAGTCTTAAAAAAGTTGTAATTTTTGTCGCTGTAATTCTCTATTATGAAAAATCCTCCAGGTTTTACAGCTCTCCATAAGAGTCTGAGTCAAAGATCTCAAATTAGTTTCCCTTTCATTTTTTGAAAAGACAAAAGTTAAGGCAGAGTTCTTTGTGTTTATTTAACAAAATCAAGATTTTTATTTTATAATACAGTCCTACAGTTCAGCTCCTTAAAAATCTGTCCAAACAGCATTTCCATGTTTCAGCTACCTTGCCAAAAGTATGGTCCTCAAAACAATGTGAATGAAGTTATTATCTCTGAACCATACACTTTAAAAAAAAAAAGGGGGGGGGGTTAAAATTATAAACTTTATGTTATGTATATTTTTCGACAACTTAAAAGAAAAAATATTTAAAAAAAATTTTATTAACATTTATAATTTATTTTTGAGACCATGAGAGAGCACGAGTGGGGGAGGGGAAGAAAGAGAGGGAGACACAGAATTCCAAGTAGGCTGCAGGCTCTGAGCTGTCAGCACAGAGCCCAAGGCAGGCCCGAACCCACGAACCTTGAGATCATGACCTGAGCTGAAGTCAGACGCTTAACTGAGCCACTCATGCACCCCAGAAAAAATATTTTTTACAAGTTGGATGGCTCTGCACAGTGTGTCTTTAGATGGATGGAGGGGAAAACAGGAGTGGAATAAAGCAGGACTGTATGTCAGCTTTCACGCTCTCATTTTTTGATTTGCAGGAATTTACCAGAATTTTCAACCACACTCTAAAGGTCATACTTGTTAAGTCAGAACTTATTTACAAAAAAAGAAAACCTATCTTCTGCGCCTCAAATACTTTACTTTTCAACTCAGCTGCTATAAATACTCATCCCAATGGTAAACATCCAGAGCAGCTGCAAAATCACTCAAACCACTACCATCTCTTTTATTTCAAGCCTAAGGCTAAAAGGAAACAAAAAGAAACAAGGCTGAATATTTACCCAGATTTTATGACTCATATATATATATATATATATATATCCACATACATACACACAACCATTCAGGCATATAAACCCTCTTCTTTTTTTTTTTTTTAAATTTTTTTTTCAACGTTTTATTTATTTTTGAGACAGAGAGAGACAAAGCATGAACGGGGGAGGGGCAGAGAGAGAGGGAGACACAGAACCGGAAACAGGCTCCAGGCTCCGAGCCATCAGCCCAGAGCCTGACGCGGGGCTCGAACTCACGGACCGCGAGATCGTGACCTGGCTGAAGTCGGACGCTTAACCGACTGCGCCACCCAGGTGCCCCTATAAACCCTCTTCTTAACCCACACCAAGAACACCTATTTTTCATTAATACCCCAAAAGCACCAAGGTATTATATTGCCCCTCCATGTAGTATTGAAAATGCCTACCTTCTAGAAACTCAAAATGAAAATTACTCAGCATTTTGATATTGAATAACTTATGAGCTACAATTTGGTACCTGCATTTTTTAGGCCAGTAGCTCTGGTCAAGAGCTGGCAGTTGATATCATCCTGATAAAAAACTATGTCTCTCAAAGGAAATTTTACTACAGTGTCTTTGGACGTCCTCCCTCGCCCTCTAACCCTGTCTCTAAACTCTTTAGAGGACCATTCTTTCACTCACTTTAGGTGCAAAACAACTACCTCCTACAACAGTGTTCAGATTTTTGTGTTTGCAGATTGAAGGCTGTTTTAGGGAGTGTTCCCTGCCTCACTTTTGAGTCAAGCAAGAGAGGAGCCATCTGGGTGTTTCTAAAGGAAAACCTGAAACCAAAAGAACCAAGGCACTAAAATTGTCATAGTGTTTTTTTCTTTTTTTTTTAAAGATTTTTAAGTAATCTCTACACCCAAGGTGGGCTTTAAAAACGACACTGAGACCAAGAGTTTGCAAGCTCTACCGACTCAACCAGCCAGGCGCCCCAAATTTCCTACTGATAAAATATCGATCGATGGTTAAAATCTTCAAGGGTCTCCTGCCAGGGCTCTAAAAAAACTCACTCTACAGAGAATGACGAAGCCAAGTCGTTCGCTGCTCAACAGGGGCCAGGCTCTGGCACCATAAGCGGCAGAGATGGTGCTAAGGACGATTCCACAGAGCTCTAATAGAGTACGCCCTAACCCCAGGATGAAGGAATGAGAGCCACGTGCCCACGATTAGGGGCTGGTTCCCTTTCTCAAGAAGCCGAGGGGTAAGCGAAGAAGGGAATGTTGGGTGTTCAGAATCAAGACAGACAGCTCTAGGTGAGTGGAAGTAAAGATGACACTTCGGCTACGCTACTGTGTCAGACGTGGCTGGGGAAAGGGGTGTCTCTAAGCATTTAGACGGAGCGGGGTCTCAGTCCATACACAAAGGAGGCGCCACTACCGCACTGCGCTCTGGTACTCGTAGTCAGATCCCCAAGCAGGTGACTGCCAGTAAACTATGGGGTCCGGAGTCAAAGCAAGGCCCTCTGCCTCCGGCTCTTCCAGCCTCACACAAAGGACCGTGCCACCACCCCCCCTCGCCCCGCCCGCCGGGACTTGTAGTTCCCGTTTCCCCCGCCAAGCCGCAGAGGAGGAAGTGGCCAGACTACAATTCCCAGCAGCCTCCGCGCCCGAGCCCCGCACCCCTGCCTCCATCTTGGCTGCGGTCGGAGCCTCCATTTTCGCTCCCTCCCCCCACTTTAGTCACCACCACCACCACCACGCGCGGCTGCCTGACCTCGACTCTTCTTTTCAGCTCTGCGGCCTGACGTGAGGCTTAGACAGTTAAACGGGGGCCAGGTGGAAAAGCCGGGGTAGAGACTCAGGGTGAAACCTTCCCTGCCCAGAGCTCTAGGAGTGCCCACCTTGACTCAGAAGTCTCTCCTGTTAGTCTTGGTCTTCTCATCCGCACCTAGCCTGGCTTCTTACTACCCCCAGTTGGACCCTGAGGTCGTACTCACCCCAACAGCTCAGCGCCCCCTCTCCAGCGCCGCCATAAGCAGCACGGCCCGGTACGTAGGAATAAATCTCGCTTCTCTCGCGAGAGTTGCGGGCTCTAAGCGCGTGCACGGGAAGCGAGGGGGGGAGCGTATTCCTAATACGCTTGCGCATGAGGTCTGAATGACGCCAACTAGTGCGCTGCGTTTAACCACAACCAAGATGGTGCCGACGTTCCCTTACATTCCCTCCCCCTTGAGGTGCGGGAAGCAATCTCCGTGTTTACTGACTCCGCTGGGACGCATGAGGCGGGGTGGCGGGTAACTTTCGGCGTCTCTGATCTTTGCAAACCTGAATATGCTTTAGACAGAGAGACCAGGCTAAACTTTGAGGACGAACAATCTGGAGGGCATATGCAGGAATGTCATATAAAGGATTTCTGTTTTCTCGGACATCATTCAGAAGCCCCAAACCCCAGTTTCTCCTCACAGCGCAAGGCTTTTTTTCTCTTGTCTGCTATAATATACTGGAATTTTCGTTAGTATAGAGTAGGTTTTAGTGAGGTAGTTTGGAAGTTCTACGTGAGACCTTTGTCTCGAAGAAACCGTAGTGCTTGCAACAGACGGACAAGAGTGAGCAAGGCAGCATAACCATTAAAAAACAAAAAACAAACAAAAAAACTCCTTCAACTGACCTTTTAGTCACCAGAAGATATTCGTATTGTATCTGGTAATCAAAGAGGCTGAATCAGTAACCAAAAGGTTGAAATCAGGGCAAATGATGATTAATCCAACGGGGTATGGGGAAGAAAGAAAATAGTTCATTGTGGCCACAGAAAAGTTCAATGAGTTATCCCTTGTCAAACAATAGGGCAGTACCCTCTGGTGAGAGGAATGCTTTTCCCAGATTCTGTGGCTCTCCCTCTTGACAGTATTGGATAAACAATGACCAGTCACGCTCCTGAGAACTCCCCTACGCTTTATTTTCGCTTTCAAGATACATTTATTCTGCATCTCATATCTGTCATCATTGGGGTGTATACAGTTCTCAAGACAAATGGATATAGTTCTGTCCTCAAGGAACTTTCAGTCTAGCACCATTAAGTAATCACAAAAACAAATTTAAACGTACACAGAGACATAAGTGCAGTGAAGGAAAGATGCACAGAGTTAAGAGTAAATAGCCTCCAATTCTGAGCAAATTATTTTGAATTCTAAGAGGAGGCAGTATTCTAGTTATGATGTTAAAAGATTTTTCTCTGAACTCTGTTGCTATTAGTCCAATTCCATTCCACCTCCAAGCTGCCTTTGTTCTCTTTGATGCCTTCCCATGCTTCCAAGGTAAGATATTTGCTTCATATTTGCTTTCAATGTTTTCATAGCTCACTCTATTGTAATTATTGGTTTATACCACCTAGTGATACTTTACGACAGGACCAATGACATTCATCTTTGCATCCCTAGTTTCTGACAGTACTTGGCATAGACAACTCTCAAAAGCTTGTTGAATGAGTAGCACTGAACAATAGTGTAGGATGTTGTTAGAAATTAGAGTGTTCTGTTGGGGAAGTACAAAACGTTTCATCTATCAAACCAGCTGTTTTGTTTCCTTTGTCCAGTTCTTAAATTGAGATCTCTCCTTCTCAGCAATAGATCTAGTCTGGATATTCTAATCTAATGTTACAGAGAAACTGCCCCGGGCTCTTGCACTAGAAACAAGGTCATGTGAAGCTGGGCTAAAAGTAGAATTAGGTCTAAGAGCACGCATTCTCAAATATCACAGTAATGGGAAATGTAAAAAATAATAGTCTCATTAAATTCTATATATACAATCCCTATTAATAAGAAAGAATAAGTCTTGATTTCTACTATTACACATAGTTTCTAAATGCCTTCTTAAATCATACAACCATTCATCCTCATCATTCTGATTATGTCTCAATTGCCTTTAAATTCCTCCATGATCCATAATTAGTATCAATTTACATTAAACACAAAATGCAAATATGCATACACCCAGAAGCATACATTTTAGCATCCAAGGCATTAAAGAAAGTAAAAGATGGAAACATTTGATTTCAATCACTAGCTTATGTGATTTATTCTTTTTACAAGTATTACCCATAACTAGAGGTAGGTTTCATTTTTAGAAGATTGCTACATTTTAGGGCAATAATTTTTTTCAGATTAATTTTGAAGTGAAATTAAAAAACTGAAATGTAGTTATCATGTTATGTTTATTTTTTAAAACCAAAGTTAAAGCAGAAACTTGTGAAGTCACTTGGGAAACCATCTCCTATGCAATGGGGTAGTTATGGATTTTGAGGAGATATTTATTCTATTAAGGAATAAACTGAAACAAAAAAAATGCATACATTATTTTTTGGTATTTATCATCCCAATTTTTCTTCCCTGAGAAACTTAAATAGATAGTGAAATTGATTATGATTGTGTTTTTTTCTCTCTACAATTATCAATAAGCACATATCTCTCAAATCTATTTGACAATCAAAAGCATCTTTTACACATTTGTAAGTTTTTCTTGAGCAGTGATGGCAACTGTATAGGATGAGATTTTTGTCAGTTCTCTGTGAAATGAGAAATATTAGGTCAATGTAGAGATTTTTTAAAAAATAAGGCTAAACTTATTCAAGATTCTAAGGGCTGTTTTCATTCTGACATGTCTTTCCTATTTAGGGGAGGTAAAGGGAACTTTTATTTATTTATTTATTTATTTATTTATTTTTTTTTTTTTTAACATTCTGTTTTCGTCATTCTTCAACGTTTATTTATTTTTGGGACAGAGAGAGACAGAGCATGAACGGGGGAGGGGCAGAGAGAGAGGGAGACACAGAATCGGAAACAGGCTCCAGGCTCTGAGCCATCAGCCCAGAGCCCGACGCGGGGCTCGAACTCACGGACCGCAAGATCGTGACCTGGCTGAAGTCGGACGCCCAACCGACTGCGCCACCCAGGCGCCCCATATTTATTTATTTTTAATTAAAAAAAATTTTTTTTAACGTTTATTTATTTTTGAGACAGACAGAGACAGAGCATGAATGAGGGAGGGTCAGAGAGAGACAGGGAGACACAGAATCTGAAACAGGCTCCAGGCTCTGCGCTGTCAGCACAGAGCCCGACGTGGGGCTCGAACTCACAGACTGCGAGATCACGACCTGAGCTGAAGTCAGATGCTCAACCGACTGAGCCACCCAGGCGCCCCTAAAGGGAACTTTAAAAAAAAAAAAATTTTTAATGTTTATTTCTGAGACAGAGAGAGACAGAGCATGAGTGGGAGAGGGGCAGAGAGAGAGAGTGAGGCACAGAATCAGAAGCAGGCTCCAGGCTCTGAGCTGTCAGCTCAGAGCCTGACACAGGGCTTGAACCCACAGACTGGGAGATCATGACCTGAGCCGAAGTCGGATGCTCAACTGACTGAGCCACCCAGGCACCCCCGGGGACTTTTATACAATTTTGCTAATAGTGGATGGTAAAGGTATCCACATTCAAGATTTCAGAACAGAAAAACACAATTTAGAGCAGAAACTTTCATAAGGAATCATTATTTCCACAAGAATGTAAATAAGATTTAATCCTAGAACCCTGCATTCCAAAACTTTTTATTCATTAACAAGCCTCTAACAGTTAAAATGCATTATGTAAATAAGAATGATATAAGGATAACAACATGTAATCAAATATTAGAATTTAAATAAGAATAATGCAAAAACTTTGTATAATGCTTCCCCCTTTTTTTTTTTTTTTTCAATTTTGAAAGAGAGAGGGAGAGAGAGAGAGAGACGGAATGAGCGGGGGATGGCAGAGGATCCCAAGTGGGCTCTGCCCTGACAGTAGAGAGCTCAATGCAGGGTTCAAACTCACAAACCGTGAGATCATGACCTAAGCCTAGGTCAGTCGCTCAACTGACTGACCCACCAGGTGCCCCTATGCTTCCCTTTAAAGTGTCAACACTGCACATAAGAGAAGAATTATATGCTAAGCCAGAGGGAAGGGTGGAGCAAAAGAATATTGTTAATTAAACTTAATTTAGATCCTAATGAAACCAATTGTACTCAGAATAAAATCCAAATTCTTTTACCATGGCCTACAAGGCCCTAACTGACCTAGTTCCCACTAAATCTCTAACCTCTGGTTCACTGTGATTCAATTCCATTGCTATTTTGGTTTTTCCCACATTGCAGATTTGTTTCTACTCAGAACTTGCATTTACTGTTGCTGCTGTCTGGAATGCTGTTTCCCCAAATTATCACTTTGTGGCACTTTCTCATCAGTAACTTGTTAGCTTAAATGTTACTGCCTCACAAAGATCTTCTCTAAAGTAAAAGTACCCACTATCACCATCGCTCTCCACAGTATTAGCTTGTTTTATTGTCTTCATAATATGTATTGCTATCCAAAATTAACACATTTATGAATTTAGTTGTTTATTCCCCTTCTTTCTAAACAATAGTCCAAGTTTCAGTTCTCTGGTTCATCACTACATCCCCTAAATCTAGGACAGGGACTGACATAACAGTAAGTACTTAATAATATTCATCGAATGGATGAATTATCCATTTCACTAATTCTAAGACATTATTGATTGTACCATACATCATTATTTGTGCATCAGCAAGAAGAAAATATGTTGCCATTTTCACTCTGACATAATACTGTCATTGGTTACAATTTTTATATTTGTTAATGGAGTTGCTTTAAAGTTATTTAGACCTGGTTTAGGTCTAATTAGATAAAACTTTAAAAACATTTTCATCATGTGTCACTCTTGTGTGTATATAAAGTGAAAAAAAAATAAGCAAAGTGGTGGTCTTCCTAAAACTTCTTCACGAAACCTAACTTCTGAATCTTTCTTTGTAGTAATAAATTTGACTGTATTTTAAAAATTCCATTCATCAAGAGACAGCATTAAAAACTTAAAAAAATCAAGAAACTAGAATATATGTTTGCAACATGTAAAACTGATAATGTATTAGTATCATAAATATATACTAAATTAATACCTATAAATAGGAAAAAGTGAAAGAAAAGAAATGGGGGAATGACTTGAATGTCAACATTAAAAAAAAACGTTAAGGGCGCCTGGGTGGCTCAGTCGGTTGAGCGTCTGACTTTGGCTCAGGTCGTGATCTTGCAGTTTATGAGTCTGAGTCCCACGTTGGGCTCTGTGCTGACAGCTCGGAGCCTGGAGCCTGTTTCAGATTGTGTGTCTCCCTCTCTCTGCCCCTTCCTCGCTCATGCTCTGCCTCTGTCTGTCTTTCAAAAATGAATAAATGTTAAAACAAACAAACGAACAACTGTATAGGTACGGGGTGCCTGCGTGGCTCAGTTGGTTGAGTGTCTGACTCTAGATTTCTGCTCTGGTCATGATCCCAAGGTCACAGGATTGAGCCCCGCATCGAGCTCTGCATTGAATATGGAGCCTGCTTAAGGTTCTCTGTCTCCCTCACCCCTACCGGCGTGTGCGAGCTCTGTCTCTCTCTCTTTCTCTAAAATTAGAAAAAAGAAAACTGTTAGGCAAATAATCATTTGATATTATGCTCAGCCTCATTAGTAATCCAGGGAATACATTTTTGTTTTGAGATAGTTTTAGACTTACAAAAGAATTACAAAAACTATATAGAAAGTTCCCATAAACACTTCACCCACTTTTCCATTATGTTAAGCTTACTTAGCCATAGGACAATTTTTGAAACGAGGAAATTAACCTTGACACAATATTAACTAAACTACAAAATTCAGGTTTCATGAGTTCTTTCCCTGATATCCATTTTCTCTTCCACAATCAAATCCAGGATCACACCCTGCATTTAGTTGTTGTCTCCTTACTCTCCTCCATTCTGTGACAGTTCCTTGCCTTTCGTGACCTGGACACTTTGGAACATTGATCAGTTATTTTGTAAACATCCCTCAACTTGTTTTTGTCTGATGCCTCCCTGGGTTAGATTGAGGTGATGCATTATTTGAAAGAATGTTATGGAGGTGATGTACCTTTCTCATTGCATTATACCAGGGGGCATAAGATGTTGAAATTTATTATTAGTGATGTTTACGTTAATCAGTTGGTTAAAGTGGTGTCTGCCAGGATTATTCATAGTAAACTTGTTATTTTTCCATTATAATTACTAAATGTTTTGGGGGAGATACTTTGGGACTTGATTGAATTGTCCTCTAAAATTATATCTACTCAGAATCTCAGAACATGGCCTTGTTTGGAAATAGGGTCTCTGCAGATGTAATCAAGTTACAATGAAGTCATACTGAATTATAGCAACAACTAATCAAATGACTACTGTTCTTAGAAGAGGGATATTTGGATACAGACACAGACATACAGGGAGAAAATCATGTGAAGATTGAGGTAGAAATTGCAGTGCTGTATCTAGAAGTCAAGGAATGCCAAGAGTTGCAGGAGCTAGAAAAAGGTCATGGAACATACTCTCCCTTAGAGCCTCCAGAAAGAACCAACCTTGTCAACACCTTAATTTCAGACTTCCAGCCATCAGAACTGTGACAGAATACATTTCTGTTGTTTTAAGCTATCCAGTTTGTAGTAATTTGTTATGGTAACTCTAGGAAACTAACAGAAGCTAAGCAAATACCTTTTTCTGTTTAAACTTTAGTTCACTAGGGGCACCTGGGTGGCTCAGTCCGTTGAACTGTTAGCACAGAGCTCACTTTGGGTCTTTGTCCTCCTCTCTCTTTGCCCCTCCTCCACTCATGTGTGCTCTCTCAAAAATAAATAAACGTTAAAAAAAAAAAACCACTTTAGTTCACTGATTACAGCATACATTGATGAATCTTACTGAATCTCTTTTTGGCTTATAGATGTGCAGGTTTTCCCACACAGGATTATTCTTAGGCCACCAAAAATACTGGTAACACAGGATTTCCTAAGAGTGCTTCATTGTGGTGTCCAGAATTTTATTTCAAGCTAGCAAAAGCTGTGTGGCTGGCAGAACTGTGAGATGGCTACCAAGAATCCCACCACCTGGTGGTGTACATGCTGTGTATAGTCCCCTGCCCTTGAGCATGGGCTAGACCTGTGGATATTATAGGATACCTCATATCTCCTTTATGGCAAAGAGATTACTGCAGGTGTAATTAAGATCTCCAATCAGTTGGGTTAATCAAGAGGGGGTTATTCTGGTTGGGCCTAACGTAAGCTCTTAAAAGGGAGTCTAGAGATGGGAGACAAGGAAGGTTGGAGAGTGATCTCCTTTTGGCCTTGAAGTCCTGGGAGTTTTACACCTGTATAGAAATGAATTTTGCCAACAACCATGTGAGCTTGGGAGGGGGCCCAGAGCCTCAGATGAGATGCCTAGCCTATGCTGACACCTTGATTTCAGCCTTGTGACATCATTAGATGGGAACCTAGTTAAACCCTGCATGGACTGCTGACCTACAGAACTGTAAGAGAAGAAATGGGCATTGTTTTAAGGTGGGAAATTTGTGGTCATCTGTTATATAGCAGTAAAGAACGAATATAGCCATACTCCCAAGTTCTTATGCTGGCACTCTCTTGATCTTACCAGAAGGTTCACATGAATGGAAAGTTCACAGAAAACAGCTGAACCCCTACTCCCTTCTCAAATAGTGCTTAAAATAGTTTCTTGACCAAAATAGCAAGAGCTTACCTTTGTCCAGTCATGCCACCAGGAACACAGCCAATTATGCTTATACTTACAGTCAACTACACCACAAACCCCTACATGTGTAAGACATATCCCAATTACAGGGATGTTAACATATGAAATAAAAATCAAGCTTAGGATCAATAACATAGAAATCCACTTCCATCAATTCCTCTTGTATTTTTAGGCTAGATGAAATGTTGAGTAAATTGCAGTTCATTCAGCTCTGAAGGTTCTGCCTCCTCTTTAGCATTCTTTGTGGGTGACAAAAGAAAAAGCATCATCTGCTTTCCATTATATTAGCAGATAATAGTCCTTAATTCCCTCTAAAAGTTGCTGAGACACCTGCAAGTAAAATACTGAAAAATGTGCACTATAACTGCTTATTGTGAAATGTATCTAATATAAAGGTGGATGGAGAATTAAAATTCAGGAAGTCAGATATTAGCAAGGATTTACAAAATGCATAATTGTAGTATTATATATGTATCTCTTAATACATTATATGATCACACAATGAAATAGTGAACATCAGTGGAAATAAATGACAGCTATGTACAAAACTATTTTTAGAAACATGTTCAGTTGAAAATATCAAATCCCTATAGACTATGTAAAATATGGTACCATTTTTATAGAAATCAAAATGGAACAAAACTAAAAAATGTCACTTTAGGGATGCATACATATTTTAGGTCTTTTTGCATCTGGTAGAACTATCAAAAAGAGGGAGTAGGGAGATGGGGAAAATAGGAAAGGAGCTTAGATAAATGCAAAGTATGGGTGATGTTCTAATTCTTAAGTTAGGTGATGAATGATTATGTTTGATAGCTTATTTGCATGTTACATATCCTTTTCTAAGTGTTAAATATTAAAACGTAAGTGCAAAATTATGTATAAAGTATTGGCAAAATTTGTATTTGCACAGTTGTTTTTTAGACTATGCTTATTTGATCAGCGTTCTTAATTAGAGGCAAGTCAGGTTAATTTTAACAAAGAGTGATTTTATTAAAAGGCAATCCTCAGGATCTCTAAGACAGGCAGAAAACCAAAATGAGAGGCTACAGAGCCTCTAATCACTTCAGATAATTGCTTCATTGAAGATCTCACTGTGTGGCAGAGACACTGCAGCCGCACCATTGACTTTGCTGACACTGGATACTGAAATGTTGTCACTAAAGCCGCTTGGGCTGTTCCTCTGTGGAACTGGACATAGTAGCCAGTGTTGTAGGCCTTTACTCAAAAGGAATTCTGCATAGTTCCCTGCTTCTTTGTATGCCTAACTTTAAAGTTTAAAGCAGATATATCTTCCTTAGCTGCAAAAGAGGCTGGGAAAACATCTGACACTTACATTTCTTAGGAGGGAGGAAGGCCTCTGCCTCATTAGGTGAGGGACTCCCTAACAGGATAGGAATGATATTGGGCAGCCAGGAAAGAAATGACAGTTGTCTGCCACAGCCACTCTTGGCCACTCAACACCAACACCTTCAACTTTCACTTATTAAGAATGATTCAGAGTAAAAGGACTTGTCAGACCTTGTTAGTTGCTTTCTCAATACTCTCCTCCTTGCTAATGGAATACTGACTTTATCTGAGGCAGCTATGTACACAGCCTCCTTTGAAGATAGAAGTTACCATTTAAAGATGGAAGGCAAATTAAGACAAGGGGAAATCTGTCTGGAATTTCGGGGAAAGCTTTGCTTTCCTTCGTAAAAGAGGATACACAGAGCTGGCACAGGCCATTTCCCTTTATCTTCCTGCCTTCAGTAGTGACATGGAATCTGGCACAGCACCGACCTTGCAACCACAAGAAAAGAGCATGAAGGATGAAAAATGGCATGCTCAGGAGGCGGATTTGAAAGACAGCACTGCACTCTTTGTATGTAGGTAAGACCACCGATTAAACATTGTTTAATCGTATGCACACATGGTCTCAGCTGCACCACTCTAGAAAAGAGAGGACAATTACGTCTCATGAGTTAAGACTCCATTTATTGAATTCATATTTTCTAACATATGGGCTGTGGTGTTTCTTTTGCACTATTAGTAAAAATAGATTTTGCCAATCAAGAACCACTTGAACTCTGATCCGTATTTGGCATTTAAAGGCATCCTAACTTAGTGGTTAAGAGTATGTTTAAGGGTCTCTCTAGGTTGGAATCTTGGTTCCAGTTTAGACAGCATAACCTCCTTGTGCCTGAGTGTATGTAAAATGAGGTATAGTTGAAATGGAGATTATAAAATAACTAGAAAGCACCAAGCTTTCTCCTCTTCATAGAGCCTTCTCTGTATCCTATACATTCTCATATTGGATTTATCACTGCCCTGTAATTATATGTATACTTGTCTCTTCTACCAAATTTTTCTTCAAAAACAGTGTCAACGCCTTTCCCTCACCTTTTTTCTATTCGTAACTCCAAATGAAGTGCCTGGTACATAGCAGATTAGACATTCTCAAACTAGTATCCGTAGAAGTTATCTGGGATGATTATAAAATACAAATTCCTGGATCCCATTCCTAAGTTTCTATTTCAGTAGTCAGCAAACAATTTTGGGGAACACGGAATGGACCTTCAATGTTTGAATCAAATTATGTGAAAATTATCAATGTAAGTCAAGGTAAAAGGTATTAAGGTAAGATCAGTAATATTTAAGCATTTTTCAAGGTACTTCTAAACTCAGTTTTTGTAATTTGATTTGTAATCATATAATTTTGGACTTCTAAATCATGAGGAAATCTCTAAAACTATTTTATTTATTCATTTATTTGTTCATTTAGTTGAGAGAGAGAGAGAGCCAGCACATGAGCCGGGTAGAGAGGGCAGAAGGAGAGAGAAGAGAGAATCTCAGGCAGGGTCAAGCTCAGCATGGAGCCCGACGTGGGGCTCGATCCAACGAACCTGGGATCATGACCTGAGCTGGAATCATGCTCAACCGACTGAGCCATGGAAGTACCCTTCTAAAACCATTTTAGATGCAACTATTTGTAGACTTATACATCTGACTACATTATGCTAATTATAAAATATTTATGAAAAGCCCTGTCTACTTGACATGTTGCTATTATGTGAAAAATAGACCTTTGTATTTCCTGATAATTAGACTCACTGTGGAATAAAGTTAACTGTTATTCTCAAAATGAAGTTTTTATTAGAAACATTCATATTAACACTAGCCAGAATTACATTATGTAGGGTGCTGAGAGCTCTTTAGACTCAGACTTCAAGCTTTTGATTTGCCGGGGTGAAAAGTTAACATAGACATTTATCCTGATATCTAAGATGTAAGTACTTTATAAACACCTTTAAAGGAACATAAGGCAGATAAAGAGACACCATGTCATATTTTAATGGGCCATTTGATGGCCCTGTATAGTCCGCTGCCTCCTGAGTGGAACTGTGGGACACACAGTGGCACTTAGGGTATATACTTCAAGCCAAATGGCTGGACTAAAGGTTTACTTACTCTTGGAAAACAAGATAAAAATGCCTACACTGGGGGTGGTAGTATTTTTCAAATTCTGTATAGGACTTTGAATAGAAATTTGACAAATTCTAAAATACCTGATTATTAAAGACCACCACTATAGGCAAAGTCATTTCAGTATTACTGGGATCAGATGCTTTTAGGATATCTTAGTGAAGTTTTATTGTTTTAATTGGAATTAATTCTTTATGGCAGTATGAAAGTTTACATCACACAAAGCACAAACAAAAAACTCTTTTTAATACTGGGTCTCTCCTATGCAGTATGGTGCTTAGTACTACTGGAAAATGTGGACAGGTTTAGGATTTGTTATTTCAATTATTTTTAGGCAAACCTAATCTGACAGTATAACATGAAGTAATTTGTAAATATCACATGTGACTAAATTGAGATGGGAGAATGAGTTGATGAGTGAGCCTAGTTGACCACTCAGCATTTGAATCTCAACACTGCTTTGTTGTCTGCACAACACGATGAATCTAATAACTCTCATTAGGTGATAAACTTTTGCTTCCTTGTGAAAAGTGGATCTAAAAAGAAAGCCAACTGCCAGTACTAATAATGAAAGACATCCAAGTAAGTGATGGTACTCAACTATAAAAAGAAGTTCTACGTACAGTAAACAGAATGGTGTACATTAAAAACCATGATGTGAATAAACCTATTGTATGCTCTTCAACTGGGTGAATCACCCAAGTTGAAGATTTTCTATGAGGACAATATTGAAAAATTGACTATTAATATCAAATAGAATAAATAAAAGCTACCTTTAGGATTTAACTAAGAGTACATGTGTATATGCACATACACGGGACAAATTTCTCAGGATTCTTTGAACAATACAATGACTTTACTATCACTAGAAAAAAGGTGGACTTATTTTCAAGTATGTTTCTTGGGGACTAGCAGTAGGTTCTCTCAAATTAAGAGTAAAGACACCAGGTCATAAAGTGCCAACTCTTAGCACCAGAGAGACTTAAAACTTCATAGGAGGTGAATGACGTTACAAATCAGAGAATCTACTAATCTAGTTCTATGGAATTGTATTACTTTTCTCAACTGGAAAAAAAATCTAGGTGTATGCCAAGTAGATTTAAAAAGCTAATCTCTTTTAAAAATTTTTTAGAATTGTAATTTACAATCCTATATAAAATAAAATTGCTGGCTTATAATAAAAGGCTCTAAGTTTCAGAGATATGAACAAACAAAAAGGAACTGGTAATACAGTTTATATAAATCAAGGTCCCAGAACTGAAAATTAAAAGTAGTCTCTCAGAGAAAGGAATGGTGAAACTCAGTGTGTATTTTCACGAACACACCCAAAAATTGTTTTGTGGACAGCCAATCTGATTTCGAATTTCTGAACTGCCACCTGATACCTTTAATCAACACTAAATCAAGTCTGAGGCAAGACATTACATGGACAATACTCAAATAGAAAGATAATAACTTCCTTCCTTGACAATCTCCAGCTGTCATTCAGAAGTGGAGTTATTTGATGGCTTGGGAAGCAGTGTCCATTGAGTTTTCCTTCCTGACCTGAAGAGATTCACTGCTGATGGACAATAATTCTCGAAGTTCCTTATTTTCAAGCTGGAAAAAAAAGGTATGTTTATTTCAGTATTTTGATTGTCAAACTGTATCAGAATACATTGTTTTGGGCCAGGAACAGAAAGCATATTAATTTTAAACATTTGAAAGAAACAAAGTAACTGAGAATTTCCTAAAATACTAATTATTAATCATTTAATATACATTTACTGAGTAATTTATATAAACCACATGTTAGGATTACAAGGAAAAAAAACCAAAGTCTCTCTCCACCTGAGGTATTCGGTGCTTGTTGTACTTTTTGTGGTTCCCACTAGTTTTACTACTGTTTCTTCTACCTTTTAAATTCCTAATAATATTTTTTTTTTTTTAATTTTTTTTTCAACGTTTATTTATTTTTGGGACAGAGAGAGACAGAGCATGAACGGGGGAGGGGCAGAGAGAGAGGGAGACACAGAATTGGAAACAGGCTCCAGGCTCTGAGCCATCAGCCCAGAGCCTGACGCGGGGCTCGAACTTGCGGACCGCAAGATCGTGACCTGGCTGAAGTCAGACGCTTAACCGACTGCGCCACCCAGGCGCCCTGTTTCCTAATAATATTTTTACTGTGCTCAGTCTTTTCTCCTGAATGTGCTACAGTTTTGGAGGAAGGAAGAAAAGGAGAAGAAACTACTCATGGGTCCACAGCCAGGTACCAGTGGGTGTCCTACATACATCATCTCACAACAACATGTAGGGCAGGTACCATTCCCTACATCCAAGTTCTCTAGAAGACGAGGACACTGTGGCTCACCAAAGTCCAAAAACTTGTCCAAACGCAGACAACGTGGATGTGATACTGCTAGGGTTTCAATCTGATGTTGGTGTCCTTTCCGCTTAAAATACTGAGTAAAATTTGTTCCACATTTCCTTAGGGCTATTTCCATATTTGAGGTACATCAGGGATAGTATAGACAAGGTTGTTCTACTGTTTTAACTAACTCCTAATTCCTACTTGGGACCTTGTCTCTCCCTTTGATTTCCAGCTAGGGCAGCTTGCACTCTGTATCCTCATTCTCTCTGTAGGAAATTCTAGGAAACCATAGCATTTTTAGGCTTCATCAAGAGTCTGCGTCCATGGTCATTAAATCGTCTAACATATAAAGTGCTTCCCTTAGTACTGTGCATCTCTCCTAGCATGTACAAACCATTTCATATCATTTAAGTACTAGTCTTATTCCTTTCAGTAGACTCTGTGCAGGGATCCTCTCTTTCTCTCTGATATTTCTCAAAGGGGCCATGACAGCATCCTGTAATAAGCAACATTCAAATGATTTACTGTTATGTGTTTTCTTAATAATTTTATGGGATTCTAATACCTCCAGGTCTTTTTTTTTCCCTTGGTAAATTATTGCTATTATAATAAAAATTTTACATGAAAAGAGCCTTTAAAAAATCAAAACTGTAAGGCTTATAAAATAAATAGCATGCCCTTGGCTTTGTTCCCCAAGGGCAACTACTTTTAAAACTTTTATCTATTTCTTTTGGTACTTACTTCCATAGTTAATAAATGAATAATTAATAGTAATTATTATGCCTGTACTGCTATATATATATTTTTAATGTTTATTTTTGAAAGAGAGAGTGTGAGTGGGAGAGGGGCAGAGAGGGAGACACAGAATCTGAAGCAGGCTCCAGGCTCTGAGCTGTGAGCACAGAGCCCAATGTGGGGCTCGAACTCATGAACCGTGAGGTCATGACCTGAGCCGAAGATGGATGCTTAACCAACTGAGCCACCTAGGTGCCCCTGTACTGCTATTTCTTGATGATCAATTTAAGACATTATCTGACTTCCTTTTATAGCAGAGGAGGGATTTTAGCTCACATGTAATCTGTCTCTTCTACTCTCTCTACCCTCTCAATATGATAATATCTCAATTTCTAGCCAATACATAGTTGGCATTTTCATTGTTTGCTGCTGATTGTATTTACTTTCTTGGAAAGGATGTAGAACAGGAGTTTTAATTTTGAATCATGAACACACAGAAAACATCAATACACTGCCTAGGATAGCAATGGCATACCTTCTGGACTCTAAGAAAACTCCCTGAATATTGTGACCCTATAATAGCAACAATCTTACCTCTAATTGGGCTAGTTTTTCCTGAATCTTACAAAATTGGTCATCATCCACCTGAACTGCTTTCCTCATCACTTCTCCCATTTCACAGATTCTGTCAATCTGACTCTCAATTTCCTGGAAAGATTAAGAAAAGACAAAGGTGAAAAGTTATCTTTTCTATAGATGTTCACGAGAACATATGCATTATGAGTTAAAAAATTCCTTTTATCTATGCTATAGAAGTTATACAGGAGTTTCATCACAATCTGAGTCTGAAGAGGCAAAGACATAATCAAGTTATCTTGTGGTATTCACAAATAAATAATTTGCTTTCAAAAGATTGATTCTAGTCTAACCAACCACTGGCCATTGAACAACATCTCTAAGTGGCTGTTTAACTTAAATTTGAATATATTTATTGGCAGGAAGCTCACCGCATTCCAAGGTACCTTATTCTATCACTGGACATATCTCTTCACAAGTTTTTCATGTGAGTTAAACTGTTTTTTTTTTTTTTTCTTTTTTAAATGTTTATTTTTGAGAGAGAGTGAGTAAGGTGGAGAGAGAGAGGGGGACAAGATCCAAAGTGGGCTCTGTGCTGTCAGCACAGAGCCTGACGCAGGGCTTGAACCCATGAACCGTGACATCATGACTTGAGCTGAAGTCCAATGCTAAACCAACTGAGCCACCCAGGCGCCCCAAACTAAACTGTCTCTTTTAAGGTTCAAGTTTTTTCCTCCACATAACAGAAAATCGTTTATTTTTCTCTTCTAGATGAGAGCTATTCACATATTTAAAATATTCCTGCTCCCTAAGACTTTTGTTAAGTCAGTAAAATGCTTTCAAAGGAATCTAAGATGCAACTTATCTTTCATAAATTCCCTGGAGCAAATAGGTGCCCATCTTTTAATCCCGTTTTAAATGATATAGTACATGTGAATGTACAATGACAACTATGAAGCACTCTACAAACATAAGCACAATTACTAGGTCTCCCAAATTAAATCATAAGCAACCAAACCATAGAAACTACGCCATGTATTTTTTTAAAACCATACTTCTGACAACATAGTATGATGCTATGTAGTTCAGTTTAATAAAGGTTTACTGACTGCCTGCTATGTGCCAAGTACTATGTTAGGGATAAAAGAAGAATTCATGCTCCTTACAATCAAGGAGCTTATAGTTTAGTGAAAGTACAATAATAACCAACCAAATATTGGGGCGCCGGGGTGGCTCAGTGGGTTGAGCGTCCAACTTCGGCTCAGGTCATGATCTCGTGATTTGTGAGTTTGAGCCCCGCATTGGGCTCTGTGCTGACAGCTTGGAGCCTGGAGCCTGCTTTGGATTCTGTCTCTCTCTCTCTCTCAGCCCCTCCCCTGCTCACTCTGTGTCTCTGTCTCTCAAAAAATAAATAAAACATTTAAAAAAATTTAATAAGCAACCAAATATTTACTGAGTACCTTCAGCACTACCTGGCATTATGTTTGGTCAAGGAACTAAGCATCCATTAATCTTGAAAAGAGATCTTGGTGAGGAAGGGAAGAACCTTAATCCCACTCAGAGAAAAGCACCTGAACAGTCCCTTACCCCCTTCTTTCTATTCATATCCTTACAAAGGTATAGGGAAATCAAAGCAAATATGATAAACATGAAAGGAAAACAAGCTTACTTTTCTTCAAAAACAAGCAAACAATTTAAAACAATTCAAGATTTCAATCCTGGTCATTTAGAACTCATTCATCAAAATTTCTTACTGCAGAGTGAGACTGGTGAGCTTTTAGGACTGGTTCAGCGTCCACGGCCTTTTTAGCAACCATTAATTGTAACATCTGTTTGCGGTACTTGCTCATGATGAGTTCCAAAGCATCCTGGTGTTCCTCCAAGGAAACCCATAGCTCTATAAGAAAATAAATCAATAAAATCACTTGGCAGTGATGTCTGAGAGAGAGCTCTCAAAGCCAAAGCTTTTAAAGTTGGAATTTTATGACAGTCCATGAGATATTGTGAATGCAAAGTTATAACTCAGTGATTAAGTCCACAAAACTCAACAGTTAAGGTCTATCTGAAAAATAACTTTCTAGGCAGAGGCAGCATAGTCTGGTAGAAACAACATGGGATGTAGAACCAGAAGACATGGGTTTCGGTTCAATTCTGTGAGTTACTAGCTTACTACTACTCCTATGCAAATCATTTAACCTCTCTGAACCTATTAACTGCATTGTAATATTAAATACTGGCTTATCTACCTCAAAATGAAGATATGAGAATATAATGTGATGATATATGTGAAAGCTCTCTGTAAACTGACATACAAATAACTTCATACTATCATTGATAATTTACTCATTAAACCTGAGAATATATACCCTGAGGATAAAATTCATTTCTTCCACCTTGCACAAGAACATTTAAAAAACTTCTTCAATCTTAGTGTTTATGTCAATTAATAAACAAAAAATTTAAGCTCTTGAGGATATTAACTCTTTTCTTATGCAAATATCCATATGGGGATACACAAATAAGCCATGCAATAATTCAACTCTACTAAGCACCCCCTTTGGTAAGCAGCCTATAAATACAAAATCAGTCAGATGACCTTAAAAAGGGTAACGTAAACTTTATTGTTACTGGGCCAGCAAGGGATAACCCTTTTTCAAAGTACTAATCCGGAGATATATATAAGATGTGAAGTTAGTTTGGCAAGAACTTTTGAAACATTATTGGATATTAGAAAATAATAACTACAGAAAAAGACCTGACTAACCTCTGTTTTCCTGCTGCAAGTCTCTAATCTGTGTGTTCTCTTGGGACAGCAGAATGTGAGGTTTGAATTTGGACATGTCCTTTATATCGGGTGCATCTTCTTGATACTGGACAAACAGAGACAGACTAAGCGCGCCGTTAACAGGAAAACAGCCGCGGATGCAACCGAAGAAGTTGGGGTCGGGGCTCCAGGGCAACATTCTCAGCCCCGACCCCGCAGAAAGGTCTCACCGCCACCCTCTGAGAGCAGGCATAAATTTAAAGCCGGGTTCCCACCGTCCTATGCCCTCGACCCCTCCCGGTGCACAGAACCCGCGGGCACGGCCCCCTACCCTCTGCCCGACCTGGTCCGGAAGCGCCGTCCCCGCCTCCCTCATAGCGGCCACCCGCCGGTGCAGCGCGGCGGACTGATCCACTAGCGACTCTGCGGCCGCGTCGTGCTCCCGCAGCCGCTCCAGCAGCGTCTTGGCGTCTGTCAGGATCTTCTCGATGGTGCAGCTCATAGCGGCCCAGGACCACGGCCCCCCGCCCTGCTCACCTACACGAACCTTCCCTGAACCTGTCTCAGCGTTACAGACGTCACTTCCGGTATGTTTAAAAGGCGCCTAGGCAGCCGCCATATGCGCCTGCGCAGTGGCGGCCCAGTCCGCCGGTGACCCAGTTTAACCAGCAGCCTCGCCGTGCGGCCCAGCCTTGCGCGGAGCCCCAGGCCTGGCCTGGTCCCGCCTGGCCTCGCCTCTGGCTTCTGGCTCCGATGGCTAGGTAGTCAAGCTGGCTTCTGGTCCGTGTCTTTTTTCCCAGTGGGTTCTGACTGATGTGGATTGCTGTTCAGTCATCTTTTTTTTTTTTTTTAATTGGTGCTTGGTTTCTTTTTAAAATTAATTCTTAAAAATTGTGGTAAAATACACATAAAATGTAGCATATTAAGCATTTTCATGTTTATTTATTTTGGGAGATAGCTAGAGCAAGTCGGAGAGGAGCAGAGAGAGGGAGGGAGAGACAGAGAGAGAGAGAGAGAGAGAGAGAGAGAGAGAGAATGCCAAGCAGGCTCCACGCTGTCAGCACAGTGCCGGATACTGGGCTCCATCCCACCAACGGTGAGATCGTGACCTGAGCCAATATAAAGAGTTGGATGCTTAACCCAGTGAACCTTTTTTAAGTGTATACTCTAGTACTGTTTAAGTGCATTGCCTTCCTTATGCAACCATCACCACCATCCATTTCCAGAACTCTTCATCTTGCAAAATGGAAACAATATGTCCATTAAATACTAACTCCCTATTCTGCAGTCCTCTCAGCCCTTGGTAACCACTAATCTACTTTCTGTCTGTATGAATTTGACTACTTTAGACACCTCAAGTACAGTAAGTGGAATTATACAAATCATATCTGTTGTTTTGTTACTAGCTTATTTCACTTAACATGTCCTCAGGGTTTATCTATGCATTTCAGAATTTACTTCCTTTTTAGGGCTGAATGATAGTTCATCAAATGTATGTGCCATATTTTGCCTATCCATTCATCCACTGAGGGACACCTCCACCTTTTGGCCACTGTGAACAGGGATGTTTGCTTATCTGTTTGAGTCCCCGCTTTCAATTCTTTTAGGTATTTACTAGAAGTGGAATTGCTGGGTCATATAATAATAATTCTGCCTTAGATTTTTTGAGGAAAGATCATACTGTTTTTCACAGTGGCTGTACCATTTTACATTTTTAACAACATTGTGTAAGGATTCCAATTTCCCCACATTCTTGCCCATACTTAGTGCTTTCTTTCTTTCTTTTCTTTTTTTTTTTTTGATAGCCATCTTCATGGGTATGAGATGCAGTCATTATTATTTTCTGCTTGCCTATTTTTCCTTTCTAATTCAATTAAGAAATAATAAATTTAACCAGAATGGCACTGACTTCCATACTATTTGTTATATTGGTTTATAAGAGTTTACCATATCAAGCTTGTATGCCAATCTTTGTTCTTTTTCATTCATTACTTTAATAAATATTTTTGGTGAGACTGCTTTGGTTCAGGCACTGTTTAGTGTCTGAGAATGCTTCAGAAAATGACACAAGGTCTCTCCCCTTAGGGAGTTTATATTCTAATGGGAGAAAGAGTTCATACTCTTATGAATAATTGAAGTTCATGACAGCATAAGGAGGCTAGTAAAACAGGCAAGTGCCTCAGAGAAGTAGTGACAGGTTAGAGAAGCAGCGGGGAAAGAACTATGCTTTTTACTTTTGTATTTCAACACATGGCACAATGGAGACATTCAATGATTGTCAAGAGGGTGATGGGGAACAAGTTAAACAAAAATAACAAATCAGGACCACTGACCGACAGAATAAAGAATAATGTAGAGCCACAGATACAAAGAGGTTTCATTCATTCATTAAAACAAAACAAAATACCCTCCCTAAGTGATCTCTTTCACTTATTTACCTTTGACTTCTATTCAGGGATGATGGTTCTCAAATTCATCTCTGTAGCCCCAATCTTTTCCATGAACCTAGAATATATTTGTATTCACAGAGGGAGAAGATCAAAACCCGATCTCATTATTGATGTTTATATACCTGCTCTTCCCCGTTTCAGTAAAGAGCATATTCATATATCCATTTGCCCAAAAGAGCATCCTGAAAGTTGTCCTTTATTCTTCCTATTTATTCTTTACACTTAATTAGTTATCAAAGCAATCTATCTCCTTTATACCATTAGGACGTATTTCCTTCTTTTTATTCTCACTGCTACTGGGTAGTTGGGCCATCATCCTTTCTCACCCAGATGCAGCAACAGTCTCCCAACTGGTCTTCTCCCTACTTCAAGTCTTCTTCTTCTCTAATAGCTCTCCCTTAAGGACACCACAAGCCATGCTCCCATTTCCATGGTGGCAATTATTCTTCTATGCCCCACCCATGTTAGGGCTGAAAACTAGACTGTCATTGTAATTCCCCAATGACACTGCCAAACCATTACTTGTACTTGGTTGTGTAATTACAACCTCTACTTTATTTGAAGTTTACATCATGCAGCTGAAGAATCTTCTGTCCCTCCTTATTGTTGTCAGTTACTGACTACCTTGGATAGTCCCCTTTATTCGTAGGATAAGGAATTGGCTTACAGTCTTTTTGATTACTTCATTGGTTTGCTCTCATCTTGGGTGACATTCATGTCTATGTGGACAATTTATATAATGTCTTCCTTCGCCTTTTCATTTCAAGAGACATTGAATTTATTTTGGGCATCCATGACCACACCCTTGATCATTCACTAAGAATTTTTCCTCATCAGGAATTTAAACTTTCAGGGGCACCTGGGTGGTTCAGTGGGTTGAATATTGGCTTAGGTCATGACCTTACAGTTCCTGAGTTCAAACCCCGCATGGGGCTTCTCGCTGCTGTTGGTGCATAGCCTGCTTTGGATACTCTGTCGCCCTCACTCTCTGCCCTTCGCCCACTTGTGCTCTCTCTTTCTCTCTCTTAAAAATAAACATTAAAAAAAAAGGATTTTAAACTTTCATATCTAATCATTTGACTGCAACCTTTATTTTAATCTGTCTAGTTCTTGCAGCCTTTTCTCCCACTACTGTCTCTTTGACCTCATCCAGCTCTTTCATTTCTGAATATGTCATAATCTCTCTACCTATCAGATTATTTTGTTATGCTCTAATTTTCTTTCCCTGAATAGACAGGGAACTTATGATAGCCAATGTGAACCACAGTCTCTCTAGTACCCTTAATTTCTGTGCATATAATTAATAATAATCAATAATATATTTTAATTATTATATATACTAAGCCATATTATTATATAATATGTTACATGTTATGTATAATTATCATACATTAATTATTAATTATATATGTGTATATTTATATATCTTTTTTTCTTTTAAGTAGGCTTCATGCCCAATGTGGAGCCCAAGATGGGGCTTAAACACAGGGCTCAGATCAGGACCTGAGCTGAGATTGAGATTTGGATGCTTAAGTGACTGAGCCACCCAGGTGCCTCTGTGCACTTTTTTAAAAAGCCAAATGCAAACAGTAAACTCCAACCCTTGACCAATACTATGATTCTAGTAGTGGTTAAAACAGGATACAGGGTTTTTGTTGCCATTTTTGCTTTTATTTTTATGAACAAGTGTTGAGCATGTTTATAGCCTTCATATGGGAAGGATCCAATGGAGGAAGAGTTAAAAGAGAGGAGGGGGACGTATGAAGGAGGAAGAACCAGAAGAAAAGGGACATAGTAACTATTTAATAAATTTTTTCAGGAGTTACTATCTCCACAGTCAGAGCCACTGCTGATGCCATCCTATCTCAATCTCCTATGCCAAGATCTTGGAGAAGACCTTCAAGTGGCTCTGCACCTTGCAACAAAGAATAAAAGATGCCAAATTTACCCAAGAGCAGTATCCTACCCAAATCCCAGTGATAATAGAACCAAGAAAGGGTGAGAAGCAGTTTCCTATCCTGGATAAAACTGAGCTCTTTGCACCTGATCACATCAAAATGAGTGAACTCATCAAAATAATTAGCAGGCTCTTACAATTCAATGCTAATCAAGTCTTCTTCCTGGTTGTGAATGGACACAGCATGGTGAGTGGATCCATGCCAATTTATGAGGTGTATGAAAGTGAGAAGCATGAAAATGGTTTCTGGTATATGGTATATGCCTCTAGGAGACATTTGGAATGAAATTGTTGGTCTAAGATTAGAAAACTGGGTCTATTTTATTTTGCTCCTTTGTCCTCCATGTGGTAAGTTTTGAGCTCTCATACCTATTTTTTTTTCATGTTGTTGCTAACTAATGGCTTTCTAGGACTTGGTCTTGAAAAACCACAGACCTTCATAATTATGGTAAAAGAAATCTCGATAAGATAAGGAAAAATGTTTAGTCTTCTAGAAAGTCAGAAAAGCAGATACTCATTTTGTATCATAAAACTTCTTGTAAATGTTAATTCTAATTAAGAGACACCCTGACTTCAGAGATTGTTGCTATGGTCTGTGAAAATAACCTTTAACATCTAAGAAGTCTGTAATTCTGATTTGCTGTTTTACTTAATAATTTGTCCAAGCCCTAACTCCCTGTACCGGTGACTGTGACCTTCCTTGGAAAGAGATCTTTCCCCAAATGATATGTCTCCCCAAAAGATATGTCCAAGCCTTAACTTCCTATACCTGTGAATATGACCTTACTTGGAAAGAGATCTTTGCATTTGTAATTAAAAAAAGGATCTCAAAATGAGATCATCCTGGATTAGGATGAACCCTAAATCCAATGACAGTCGACCTTAGAAGGGGCAGAAAAGGGGGTACCTGGCTGGCTTAGTCAGTAAAGCATGCGACTCTTGATGTCAGGGTTGTGGGTTTGAGTGTTGGGTGTAGAGATTACCTAAAAGATAAAATCTTAAAAAAAAAAAAAGAGTGACAGAAAAGAAGAAGACACACAGAGTCAAAAAGAGGAGAAGGTCATGTGACGGAAGTAGAAATTGGCATGGTGTGTTTACAAGCCAAGGAATGCCAAGGTTTGCCTACAGCCATCGGAAGTTAGGGAAAAGGCATGGAATAGATTTCCTCAGAGCCTCCAAAGGGTGTCAACCCTGCTGACACCTTGACTTCAGACTTCTGGCTTCCACACATCTGAGAGAATAAACTTATGTTGTATTAAGCCACCCGGGGGTAATTTATTATGATAGCCCTACGAAACTGATACACACATATAGTTGTTTTGTGTGTGTGTGTGTGTGTGTGTGTGTGTGTGTGTGTGTGTGTGTGTGTTTTAACAGAATCAGAAGAACATCATTGGTGATCACTGGCGATGTTCTTCTGATTCCGTTTAAAAAAACCCACAAAAAACAAAACAACTATATGTGTGTATCAGTTTTGTAGGGCTATCATAATAAATTACCACTGGGTGGCTTAACAACATAAGTTTATTCTCTCACATGTGTGGAAGCCAGAAGTCTGAAGTCAAGGTGTCAGCAGGGTTGATACCCTTTGGAGGCTCTGAGGAAATCTATTCCATGCCTTTCCATAAATTCACCCTTCTTCTCCTTCATGTATGGAGATTAAAAACAAAGAAACAAAAACTGTGATGGGTATATTTCTTAAGTAAACAAAAAGCCTATTCTTATTTAAATTAACGAGGGAATCCAAGAAACAGGCATTTGGGGTATTATCACAATGTTGGGAGAACAGCAAGATGGGTGGTCCTAGTTATGAAACCCAAACTACCTCTTGTTGGATTAGACTCTGCTGAATCTGCTTGCCTGGCAGAGTGGGAAGGCAGGTGAATGCAGCCCCAAAGTCCTATTAACAATGGTGGAGTCAGTGCAGACCAAAGGGTGGCTGACTATGCTTTTAATGGTTTATTTTTAAAAAACACTTCTGTGTATAATCCAGTGTTTATCATCTAATGTGCTCCAAATCTTTCACAACTGTGCTGACCAATTCTGATCAATTTGTAAAACTATATGCAATAGGGTCACAAATTTACTTTTATTACACAGATATGTGCACAAACTGTAGCTTATTTTCTGTAATCTGCAATTTCTTGTGAACCCCCATGTCCACCTTATTAGGTAAAATAGGGCAAAAACCCCAACCCTAGCTTTTAGTTGAGTCTGATAAACTGAGTCTAATTAAGTAATTTAACAGCTTCTTTAGGTAAATCAGATTCTTATGTGTGATTGTTTTTCAGATTTCATCCCCCTTTCCCCACTTCAACCTATGATGGAGTATGGGTATTTGGAGGTGTTGGGCAAAGAGTGTCCCCTGCAAACCCCAGCCTTTGGAGGTGTGGTTAGTCTGTGGTTGGTCTGGTTCCATCCCTCAGAAAGCTTGGTCTTTCCTCTCTAGACTCGGGACCTAGTAGTCCTCCCTGACCCATATGCAGCAGTGGGGAGGGGTTTATACATCTAATACCTCCTTAAGGCCATACCTCTCAATAGGTTCCTGGCTGAGGCAGTATTTGGAATCCTTAGTTATAGGACCACCTGGGTACCTCCTGATGTTGCAGTGAATTCCTCTGGTAAGTTTCCTAGCCAGTTTCTCAGCTACTGCTCTCATTTCCTTAGAGGCCAGTGGGAACATCTGGGTGTCTTCCATGTTGTGATCACCATTTCTCTTTCTCTTTTTTAATATTTTGAGAGAGAGAGAGAGAGAGTGAGAGAGAGAGAGAGAGAGAGCGAGCAGTGGAGGGGCAGAGAGAGAGGGAGACACAGAATCTGAAGCAGGCTCCAGGTTCTGAGCTGTCAGCACAGAGCCCCATGTGGGGCTTGAACCCATGGACCGTGAAATCATGACCTGAGCTGAAGTCAGATGCTTAACCGACTGAGCCACCCAGGTGTCCCACCATTTCTCTTCTTTATATCAGCAATGGTTGTTGCGGGGCCAGCAAGGAGTCCTCCTCTTTAACTAACGAGATACAGATTATCAAACTCTTTGTTTAAAAGAAATCTACCTAAGTCGGGGGTGGGGGTGGACAGGTTAAATGGGCGATAGGTATTAAAGAGGGCACTTGTGATAAGCACTGCGTGTTGTATGTAAGTGATGAATCACAAAATTCTACACCTGCAAGTAATATTGCACTGTATGTTAACTAACTGGAATTTAAATTAAAACTTGAAAAAAAAAAGAAAACTTGCATTTAGAAGGTTAGGTTCTGGAATTTTAACTAATTTTAATTTAATTTAAATTAGTATTATATGAGAGAGCAGACCTGATGAGGTCAAATTTTACTAGAAGAAATAATAATGGGTATGGAATGGAATGCTTTATATCTGCATAGAATTTCAAATGGGAAGCAGGACAAAACATTCTTCTATTTTGGACTTTAACCTGGGACTTCATAGAAGAAAGGTCAGGACCTGTATGTGTCTGTGTCTTCCCACAATCTTCTGATTTTTCCCACAGTCCACCCTGACAGAAAGGGCAAGATATTTTTTTTCTACTTCCTCTCAGGCCTGGACACTCCCAAAGTATCCCCTCCCTCCTTTTTGGAACTGTAAAGTGAAAGGAAAGAGAGGCCAGTTGATTAATAAGAAAGCAAATGAGGTATTATTTCTAAATGCAATATATGTTATGAAGTTATGGAGTTATTTGTCAGCAGAAACACTGAATTAGGTGACATATGAATCACTGTATAATATAGAGTATCAACCTGGGTTAAGAGGCAAAGTTGGCTCCAAAGCCTACTGAATGTTCCGTAAAACATGAATGAGATTGTAAATAGTTCACTCTGTAACATGGGCCCACCTAAATGGGTAGGCACTGTGTTCTGATTCAAAAGATTTACCACCCTTACCCTCATCCTTGACTGATCAGTGTGTCCCTAAATTATGGAAACATATAACCAACAGTGACAGATCCCCTTCCATAGTATGGAGAGCCACATCACAGAAGATTCTTGGAATTTGAAGATTTAGCATTCGTGACCTTTGAGTATTCTCAAAAGATCGTGACAGTCCATGAAGTATGGTGATTTTTCTACTACAAGCTAGTGTGTAGGGTCTCTGCTTAGCTAGTGAGTTGGTTTAAGCAACAACTTAACTCTGCACTGGCACCATTTTATTGTTGCGTATGTGGTTTTGTATTCATTTTGTGGGGAAAATTATATGCTGCAGTCATCTTTTCAAATTTGCAGTATCATAAAAGTCTCAGGCTTTTTCACTCAGGAATGTTAAGAGTCTACTCCATAAGAAACTGTTAGGCCTTTGTAAGGAAGACTGTGTTGGTTGAGGCAAAGCTGTGAAGTGGTAAGAAGATAGTCAAGTTGTCTTCAAAACTACTTTGAAGGAAATGGGAATCCTGAGATGATGAAGTCTGACCATCTTGGTTTGCATCAACTCAGAGAAAAATGAAAATGCTTAGCCTATGCCAGATAAAATGGGCAATTTTATCAAAGTTTTGCCTTTCACATCATGCATACAGCCAGAACTGGGGAACGTAGGTTTGTTTATAAGCTTTGACAAAAAGCCATGCAGCTTCCCTGAGAACTCTTGAAAACTCTGCAGCTTTCAGCCCTAGCTGAAAAATATATTAGACTGTTTTTGTCTCCCCCCTTGAATTTTGAAAGAAATGGTTCTAATCAAAAGGCCCATATTCTAGATTCCTGATTGATGTAGTCATCTCCACTGTTTTAAAGAGTTATCTCCAGAGATTTACTAACAACTTACCTGTGACCCTCAGACTTATTATGACTCTGGTAATCATGTCAGATTCCTTTGTGTATGTCCACATGTCCATTGCCAATCACCTTAGGACCAATTTGCCAAACAGATTATATCAACAGAATTCTGGAAGACAAATTCTCTACCATATCTACTCTAGATAACACTGCTGGTCCTCCTACCTCACCACTGCAGAACTGCAAACAATACTTTAATATACTTTTTACTAAAGCCCACAATTCCAGTACTCTCCCACAATTTCCCACACTGTTGAACCACAACCCTCCAGGACATCTACATTATACAAAGCAGAGTGCTTCAGTATGCACAACAGAGAGTGGCCTATAGGAGAGGCAGTCTTGTGGAAGTCCCTGTCTAATTCTCTTGCTATGCTTGTACAATCTGTTCCTATCAAAATCTGGAAGACGACTTTTTGGGTCCATTCAAAGCCACAGAGATAGCCAACTCCATTGAATTCTACCTCTCATTATGCTATTCTGTGATATTTTTTCCTATTACCATTCTGTACTGTGCCTCAGGAGGCCTACATCCTGCCCCCCTTCTCCTGACATGGGAAGCCAAAGTTTACAGAAGAGAATACTGGTTTTATAGAACCATAAACATTTCTGATACCTGGTCTAATGGAAGGGATTAGATCCAGAAGAGCTGTCATTGCAACCAAACTCCTACTTCAACAAGAATAATAGCAATACTCATGTTTAATAAGTGCTTACTATGTGCCAGTCACTGTTCTAAGGACTTTGTATTAATTACTTAATCCTCATGATTATCCTATGTGTTAGATTTTTTTTTTCTTTTTTTCTTTATTTTTTTTTTTAAGGCTAGTTGAGTGAAGCAGTGGGAGTGGAGAAGGAACAAAGAAATCTGTAACTGGCTATGATCAATTAATTATAAACACCACTGCACTCGGACCAGCCCCATGTATTAGATACTTTTATTTCCTACTTCATGCATGAAAGAGCTTTAGTATTATCTGTCAAGCTCAGACTTTTATGATAAGTCAGGTTTTGGTTATACAATCCCATAATTCCTTACTAAAAATCTTGGGTCCCATGTATTCTGAGATTCAGAAAATTTAAGATTTTACGGAGGCACTGAGATCTATAATATTGATATTATAGAACACCCTTGGCAGGGTCTGGGGAAGTACTCAAAATTAAACAGATTTCTGCAGCAAATAAATGCATATTGATTTAACATGGGTATTAAAGATTATATATAACCTCACTCAGCAATAACCCAAGTCATGTTTTTTGTTTTACTTTTTAATACTAGCTTTATTGAGGTATCAGGTATGATGAATTTCACCCTTTAAAAGCATACAATTTAGTGGTTTTTAGTAGATTTTAGAAGTTGTGTATTGATCAACACTAATTCTAGGACATTCATTACCTAAAAGAAATTCCATAACCATTAGCAGTCACTTCCCATTTCCCTCTCACCCTAGTCCTTGGCAACCTCTAATCAATTTTCTGTCTCTAATGATTTGCCTATTCTGAGTATTTCAGATTAAACAGAATCATAGAATATATATCTTTTGTGTCTGACTTCTTTCACTTAGCATAGTGTTTTCAAGGTTTGTCTATATTGTGGTGTGTATGAGAACCTCATTCCTTTTTATGACTGAGTAATGTTCCATACAATGGAACAATATATCACATTTTATTTACCTCTTTATCTGTTGATGGATATTTGGATTGCTTTTTGGCTATTATGAATAATGCTACTATGAACATCTGTGTACAAGTTTTTGTGGGAACATATGCTTTTGATTTTTATGGTTAAATACCCTGGAGTGGAATTGCTTGGTCATAAGGTAACTCTACATTTAGCTTTTTGAGGGACTGCCAAACTATTTTCCAAAGCAGCCACACATCATTTTACACTGTCAGTTCCTTCTCATCTTTGCCAACACTTGTTATCCTTCCTTTTGTTGTTGTTGTTAGAGCCATACTAGTGGGGCGAAATGGTATCTCACTGTGTTTTTGATTTGCACTTCCCTCATGGCTAACGATGTTGCGTATCTTTTCATATGCTTAATGGCCCTTGATATATCTCCTTTGGAGAAGTGTCTATACAAACACATTGATCATGTTTAAGTTGGATTTTTTGTCTTTTTGCTGAGTCATAAGAATTCTTTTTATATTCTGGATTTAAGTCCCTAATCAAATATATGATTTGCAAATATTTTCCTCTATTTTGTGCTTGCCTTTTTACTTTCTTTATGGTAGTTTTTGAAGTACAAATGTTTTTTAATTTTGATGGAATGTAAATTACCTGTTTTTAATTTGTTTTTTTTATGTTGTAGCTGTAATAGCTAAGAAACTACTGCACATTGCAAGGTCATGAAACTTTACTTTTGTTTCATGTAAGAGTTTTATATTTTCAAGTCTCTTATCCATTTTTAGTTAATATTTGTATATAGTGGGAGGTAGCCAGCTTTGCTGCCAAATGAGTTATGAAAACAAGCTTTCAAATTTCGGAGATTTTTGGATTTTGTAAGAATATTTAAGGGATTATAGGCCCTTATGATCCTGTCCCCTGACCACAGGTGGTCGAAGTAGGCATGGACAAGTCACATGAACTGGAAAGAATGTCATTTTAAGGACAGTAGCCAGTCTCTATATTGTATGATGGAGCTTGGAGTTGTTCTGTAAGCATTTTGGTGACCTCTTTCAGTGTTGGAGATGTTGAATAATGAGTAATACTACTTACTGTATGGGGATGATCCTGACCTGGTGAAACAAAACAAATTAATATGCTTAATTTCGAGATGATTAAAGTTTGGCTTAACAGTGTGGATTATGTGCATCTTTTACACATAATTGCATCTTTTACAGAACAGGCTGCCTACAGTTAATTGTTTTCTTTATCATTCCAGAATTAGGCTGCTTTATGACAGAATATAATCATTACTTTTATTTGGGAGCGTGTATGTCTTTGTTACGAATGTTTGTTTGTAAGACATGGGGAGAGCAGACCACAAGAGGAACATGAAGATCTGAAATCTTTTCGGTGTAACCTGGAGGAAAGTATGGGAAAAGGAGCTGGACTGGATCTGACACGGTGGCAGCTGGGTGAGACAGTCAGTGAGCCACATGTGATCCCTGTTAAGGCTGGGTAAGTCAGACTTTGGAAACTCTAAACTATTGTGGCTTCCTGCGGCCAGGGTCCACATCATATTTTGTGTGGTGGGAAATAGGAGATCTCTCCTGAATACCACACTTGTTCCCACCGTCGGTCATCCTTGAGAAGAAGATGAGGCTCCTAAGTAGAGAAGGCCAGCCTTTTACTCTGGCTGGGTCTGGGAAAGAGCAGGAAAGCCCAGGGCCTGGGAAGGAAAGGATAAAAAGCGTTGAAAGGACCCCGAACTTTGGGAGGAGAACTGTCATTCTATACCACTGTGGCCAACTGAAGGTCACTGGTAGGGAACCCTCTGTGGTAAAGTATTGCCAGTAGACACAAGGGCAGTGATGACTAAAATTTTGTTTTAAATAATCATCTTTTCCTGTGTTGTAATTTCTTTTATCTTTTTTTTTTATTAATTTTTTAATATTTATTTATTTTTGAAAGCTAGAGAGACACAGAGTGTGAGCAGGGGAGAGGCAGAGAGAGAGAGAGAGGGAGACACAGAATCGGAAGCAGGCTCCAGGCTCTGAGCTGTCAGCACAGAACCCGGGAACCATGAGATCATGACCCGAATTGAAGTCGGATGCTTAACCAGCTGAGCCACCCAGGCGCCCCTATGTTAGAACCTTTTAGAGAGCAGAGATTTGTGGGAAGTCCTAGATTTTTAAGTCTTGACAGAGTAGGTCTGAAGGTGGGAAGTGAGAAGCTTTCCCTGGTGCCACACCTTTAAGTCAGCCTGGCAAATGTGAAAGTGTTAGCCGTAGTCAGGCTAGTACTGTTTGTGGCAATGTATTGAACTTCATTTCCTCTCCAGTCTGTTTCCATCTGACCCCAATTCTTGGCTTCACCTCTTATTTACAGTTCTGCTCCTGCTCATTAGACTGGCATCAGTATTTGGTATTCCCTGTTGGACTCTTGGCCTTTCCTCAAGGATGTGTCTGACAGCCACTTTAGTATTTCAAGTCTCAAAATCAAGCTTTGTTTGGGGGTGATGAAAATGCTCTAAAATTAGATTTGTTGTGACGGTTGCACAAGTCTATAAACATACTAAAAATCACTGAAATGTACACTTTAAATGTATGAATTTTATGGTATATGAATACTGAATATGGTTGTGAATGAAACTGTTAAAAAGTCAAGGTCACTGGCCAGTGCACAATAAACATAATAGTAGCTTATATTTTTAGTGTTGACTATGGGAAACAAAATGGTCTCAAGGCTTTATTCATATTTTTCCCCACAACTGTATGAGGTAGGTATTATCACTGTCCCTACTCTTAGAGAAGGAACACGTAATTTTCTCTCAGCCTTATAGCTTATATGTGCCAGAGTCCAGATAAGAATTGGGAGTCTGGCCTTAGGATTAGTATTCTTGGCCACTATGCTATAGTGCGGTGTTTGGTCAGGGTGGGGAGTTAAGTATGTCTGTTTTTCTTATTTGAAAAAGGAGGTAAAATTAGGTACCTAGAATGGTAGCGGGGGTGGTCATTGAATGCTTGGAATAAAGTACTGAAGTGACTCAGAAGGCGGATCATTTATTTCTTGTTCCATAATAAACTACCCACAAACTTAATGGCTTAAAACAATAACTATTTTGTTCATGAGTCTGCAGGGTAGTCCCTGTGGTCTGGGTCAGGCTGGCGGATTCTGGTTTGTGATTGCTTGGCTGGCAGGAGGCTAGATGGGAAAATATTTAAGTTGACTTTCTTAGTCATTTTAAATTGGCTTAAGGTGTAATATATAATATTGCCAATTGAAGCATAGTGGAAGTTCAGTTTTCCAAATCTTGCTTAACAGTTATTCTTAATTATCTAGGAGAAAGAGAATACAATGTATTATATTCTTTAGTATTTTAAGTATTTCAAGTCTCAGAATCAAGCTTTATTTGGGGGTGATGAAAATGCTCTACAATTAGATTGTGGTAATGGTTGCACAACTCTGTGAACATACTAAAAATTTGGGTATTTCGGTTGTAAATAACATGATTGAGGCTGTTCACTTAGATTACTTATGTTAGTGTTCTTTTGAGACTTCAGTCTAATCTCATTTAGAGACTATCAAGATATTTTACTATCCTATGTTTCAATTATTGAAGGAACACTCCTTCAATGTATCTTGGATAATCAAGTCTCCTTTGAAGCTCTAGCATCTCATAGAAGAGGAATTCATTTTAAGGTCAGGTCCCTCTGACTCTAAGTCAGTAGCCTTAAATGTCTTTATCATATTTGACTTTATTGATCTAGCTAAAATGTGGGGGACTATTTTCTCGGCCATTTGAGAATTTTCTGCCTCAAGCTTCTGCCTCCAGCTACTCCTTTATGCCCATTTCTACAGTCTTCTCCCTGATGGATAGTTCCATGTCCCAGTAGATGAGAACTAAAATGTAGTCTTATGTTTATGTCATAATACTGTCCTGTTGGACCACTCAGCTTAGTTTGTATGTTCTACTGATGGTCTTGTATGAGATGGGCCATGTTCAAGAACAAGCCAAGAAGTTCCAACAGGGTGCTCCCAGGAAGTGAGGATTATGGTTTTTATTTCAGGCCTCTTCCTTTTCTCTGGTCACAAGGCCATACATATTGTGGTCAGTGTTTTGTTTGTTTGTTTTTACTTTTTAAAAAAAATTTGAGTGGAGTTGACACGATGTTACATTAGTTTCTGGTGCACAACATAGTGATTCAACATCTCTATATATTATGCTATGCTGTGATCAGCATTTTTCTTTTTTTTTTTTCTTTTAAGATTTTATTTTTAAGTAATCTCTACACCCAACATGGGGCTCAAACTTACAACCCCAAGAGCAAGAGTCATATGCTCCACTTACTGAGCCAGCCAGGTGCCCCTCTGTGATTGGCGTTTTGAGGAGGATAGGCCAGTTTATCTCCTGTCTTCACCTACTCCTCCTGAACCACTGTATGGGCTTTGAATATACCTAGTTGAATATACCTAGGTTTAATCTGGATAGACACCTACCAGCTGTGTAACCCTGAGAAAGCCATTTAAATTTTCTGAGCCTCAGTTCCCTCATCTATAAAATGAGGATTACATGAGTACTTGTGTAACATGGTGGCTGTAGAAATGAAAGAGGCAATATATACAAAGAACCAAGTATAGTGCCTGGTCCATAAATAGTTGGTGCTAGTCTGGGATGATTTCAGGGTTAAATAGCACAGAAGATTGAGCTGTGGAACTAGTCATTTTATTGAGAAATGACTCCTAAGGAAAACAGTCCTAAGGTGAGGCAGAAGTAGAAAAACTGACCTTAGGGCTGGAAGCACACATCCTGCCATGATACTCTTCAGTCATTACTGCAGATTTCAGCTTACCCTGAACAGTTATCCAGCCAGATTCCTGGGGAAGTTTCTTTGCAAAGGTGCCAAATAGCAACTTTGCCTCTTTACGGCAGCTCATCAGTTGAAGACTGTTGGAGTCTGATGCTTTGGACAGCCCAAGTACCAAAATCCACTAAACCTGTCTTTGAAAAGATAGTGTGAACAAAGGGAATAAGTGTATTGCTTACAAGATGTGCAGGTATGTAAACAAACAAACAAACAAACAAACAACCAAAACCCTGGGGAATTGCATCTCCACAACAACTTGGAATGATTATATGCATTATTCTAAATATATATTCTTTCCTTTTAGGAGTTGTAAACTCAAAGACCAGGAGGGGCCAGACAGGAATTGTAAGTGAGTTAATTGAGCTTAGTGCTAGTAACAGGGAGTGGAGGGCCTTGGGGTCAAAGTGAATTCAAGAGAGCTTGTTCTCCACACACCCCCGCCCCCCCCCCCCCCCCCCGATAATCACAGAGGATGTTTCTCGACCAATTCCCTTTCTGACACTAGTTTTACCAGTCATAAGTGATTAGAATTATGTTAACACTAAAACAACTATTTATACTGTCTCTTCCTTCTAATGCCTTACTTTCTATCACATTTATTCTTTTAGGTTAAAGGGAATAGATCAGTTGTTCACTCCAATTTTTAGCATTTGACTTCAGTTTGATAAAATACTGAAACGCGGGTACTGAGTGAAAAATGAGGTTGCTAAAGGTTAATGTTTTAATGCTTTTAATATCTAGTAGTGCCACTTCTGCATCTTGTCAAAATGAGACAAGTTCCATTCTGGTTGGACTCAGAAGAGCTGCTAACAAAGAATTACTTGATTTAGTTAAAAACAAGAAAGGGCAACTCTTCCCCTGTATGCAGCTATCATCCAGAGCAACTATCCTCCTCCTTAATCTAAAAAAAATACCCATTCTAACTCTGACATTAATGTAAAGAGAACTGTCAAGTAGTCATAAACACTACATTAAAAATGTGAAAAATTTTTTATTCTTACAATTAGAGCCTGAGCTGATCTGTCAGTGCTGCATCACACAAAACAGACTGGCAATGCCAAAAAACAATCCTCAGAAATCATGTGCATTTCTATAACATTATGCCAAACATAATATCAAGGAACAAGGGGAAGTATAATGGGAAAAATGTTAGAGTGTTTAATTCTATATTTTAATGTGCATTTATAAAACATATCTGACAGTCTAAAACCAATGGTGAAATTTCCAGGTAAAAAGTGTTAGTATCATAAGTGGTGACTGAAATTCTCCCTGATATCATTCAGTTCTTTAATTCATATAAAGGAGATTCACTTGTCGATTTAAATCAGATGGTGTGTGTGTGTGTGTGTGTGTGTGTGTGTGTGTGTGTGTGTGTGTTTCCTCTCAGAATACGGACCCTTAGCAGGTGCCTATGTACCTTTGCCACTTTGGAGAAAAATGAATATTTTTTCCTAGATTGTCCCTGATATTATGGGAAAATTCTGGGAAATTTTATTTTCTAAATTCTCCAGATAGGAAAATTGTAACTGGAACATTAGATAAATTTTCTGCTCTTGAAATTGGGGTTGTAACAAGATTTAATTTTTTCATTGGTTGTTGTATTAATATAATTTTTTAAATGTGTAATATTCTGTAAAATTGAAATGAAGAAATTTCTAAAAGATTATTTAATGCTAATTAGAAGTCATACATTTTTGGAGCCATTTCTTCGTAAGTCAGAGCTAATCAATAAGATTTCAAAAATACATTGTCACAAATAAGTAGAAATGCCCATGGTATTATCTGCACATTCCTGAATTCTGAAAGGTCTGTACTATATTAATACACTAGAAACAACTTAAAAATGAAAAGGAAAATATTTTTAGAAAAGTTTAAACTTTGGGTTCAGCAAGCATTTATTGAGCATCTCTTATGCACAAGTCACTGTATTAAGCGCCAGGAAGATAAAAACGAACCTGGTGTTTGCTCATAAGGTATACATGACTAATTGGTTAAATAAATATGAATGAAAACAATTAAGGCCCAGGGAGATAAAGTGCTAACAGATGCATAAACTGTTAACTACTAGTGCTCAGTTTTCCTCCTGCAAAATGAGGATAAATAAATATTGAGTTCAAAAGTGAAGGTGTAAGATAATGGGCTCCTTAATTGAGTATTTTGACTTTCTCGAATGCCAGAAGTATTACTTTATTACGTCTTCGCTTTCAATTTCTGGACAGTTAGCTCAATTGGTTAGCATAGCCGTCATTCATCCTTCATTCACCCATTTGTTTATTCATCCACACAAGAAATACTGAGCACGCATTCTGAGCCAGGCCCTGAGATGGGCACCGGGAACACAATAGGGAAGCAGATAGCCACAGACCAACATTCTAATAGAATAGTAATGAAAAAAGATCAGGGATTAAATCACCCGATGTGCTTTTTCCTGCTCCGTTGCTACTGTTGATCTTTTAGCTAGCAAAGTACAATTGGGTACTAGAAAAGAAGCTCAAAGAACATGCTCAGTTGGTGATCTACCACTTGCATCATTTATATATATAAAGTTTGCATCTCATCATTGTCCCTTGTATTCTGAATTAACATTTTAATTTTTGCCTTATTTTTCTAAATTAGTAATATTCTAAATTCTATAAAATATGAAGCCTTGGAGAGAAAGGATTACAATAGTGGAGCCTATTTTCCTAGAAATCATTTAAAACTTTGTGGCATTCTCATTAAATGCCAGTGGATGGGGCGCCTGGGTGGCTCAGTCGGTTGAGCGTCCGACTTCAGCTCAGGTCACGGTCTCACAGTTCGTGAGTTTGAGCCCCGTGTCAGGCTCTGGGCTGATGGCTCAGAGCCTGGAGCCTGCTTCCCATTCTGTGTCTCCCTCTCACTCTGCCCCTCCCCCATTCATGCTCTGTCTCTCTCTGTCTCAAAAATAAATAAACATTAAAAAAAATTTTTAAAAAATGCCAGTGGAGCAGTCTTTTAGAATACTTAAATCTAATTTTGTTTTTGGATATACAAACCATAATTTTGCTTGTGTGGTCTCATAAATATATCTTGAACTAAGAAATATGTCTTCAACTATCTCCCATGCTCCTTTTCAGTCACCTAAAAATCAAGTAAATAGAAAATAAAGTCTCTAAAGGTGGCTTGATTAAATAGGAATCTGATTTTTATAATAGACATAAATAAGCAGCTGAAAACTCAGAGCTTTTCATAACAGCGGATAAAAAGTATTGTTAAAATAATTCCTCTTGGAGGGGCACCTGGGTGGCTCAGTGGGTTAAGCGTCCGACTTTGGCTCAGGTCACAATCTTGCGGTATGTGAGTTCGAGCCCCGCGTCGGGCTCTGTGCTGACTGCTCAGAGCCTGGAGCTTGTTTCAGATTCTGTGTCTCCCTCTCTTTCTGACCCTCCCCTGTTCATGCTCTGTCTCTCTCTGTCGCAAAAATAACCGTTAAAAAAAAAAATTAAAAAAAAAATTCCTCTTGGATAAAAGAATTCAGATAACTATGCCAAGAGAAAATCTGTAGGTCCTGAAGGATTCTTTCATAATAAATGGAAAACAACAACAAAATAACTAGAATACTTTATAATTAGTTGCAGTAGCTTTCAAAGAGCTGTTACTTTGCCCAGATCCTATTCTTTGTTTAAATTTTGTTTGACAAGCCTTTTATAAATGATTATAGGAGGTGGTTTCTGTTTCATTAATGAAGCTGATAATGGTTAATTACTAAAGGGGAGTAAACAGTTCAAAACCAGATCAAGAATGAAAAGCCAATTATGTAGAAATGATCCAGCTGTACTAAATATGATTTCCTTTTACTATTAAGAACCTCAAAAATATTTTAAAACCCTTAAGAAAAAAACCAACCAAACCACCTATGTTGTAACTTTATTTCTTACTGTTTGGTTTAGTATTGAAAGCCATATCTAGTTTGGTTTTCAAATTCAGTGAAACAGCTCCAAAACACAAAATGGAATTCACTTGATCTTAACATGAAATGAAAATCAGTACAACTGGAGACATTCTTTTTGATTGCTTAATATGAACTCTTAAGTGTAGAGCCAAATTTAGAATCCAACTTTTCTGTTTCTAAGTTGAGATTCACGAAACATAAAATCAACCATTTAAAAAGTGAACATTTCGGTGGTATTTAGTATACTCACAGTGTTGTACACTTACTACCTCTGTTTTAGTTCCAGAACATGTTCATTTACCGCAAAAGGAAAGCCCATACCCATTTAAGCTACTACTCTCCATTTATCCCATCCCCACCTCCTGGCAACCACCGGTGTGCATCCTGTCTT